>NW_027266330.1:51758125-53077500 GCF_022045235.1 Haliotis cracherodii
AACATAATACACGACTTTAATATACAGTGCTGTTGGCTAATTCTGCGCACCTAAGCCCAGTAGAATTGATTTGCGTCGCCATTGTTTGACAACATTAAAATCATTTCTTATAAAATACCTAAATAGCATATGGCTTACGACACAGTTACAATTTACAATGCATGATGTGTGTAGAATTCGCAAAATCTCCTCTTCCCTCCCTCATAGGGGCACGGGTGGCCCAGTCGTCTAAGGCGCCGCGATTCGCTGTGCAAAGTTGCGTCCCTTGGGCACGCCAGAAACCTACGATTGTGGGTTTGAATCCCGGTTCGCCCCGATTATGTTTCTAGGTTTGTCAGCACCATACCCGTGCTCTTGGGTGTCACCCAAGTGATAAACGTCTGGGACCTGCATCACTCCGGGCTTTCCTCCCACATTAAGCTGACACGCAGTGATGTAACTGGAATACTGTTAAAAGCGGCGTTAAACCCAACTCACTCTCACTTACTTATATACTGTTTGAAAAGTACAGCTAATTATTTTCAATAAATGCAATTTATTTTAACCGATTTTGAAAAAATAAAATAAAATATATTAATATGAGTGTACTTGCCAGTGCACTTCAAAATATCATACCTTTACGAACGAATCTTAAATAACCGCGAGAAAAGTTGTCAACAACGTAATTTTTCTTCAACAATTACCTTTTTTCTTGTTTCTCTTCAAAGTCCAAATATTCATATTATTACGATAAATGACATATAAGTACATCTAACATCTATTGTCCTTCGAATAATGCCGGCAATCAACTCGATCTGTATGATAATCCACCATTTTAAAGGCTTCGTTCGTTTTCAATGCAGCGAAAATGTGTGTCATGTTGGGTATCAATGGCAAGCCTAACTTGAGGAGAATCTATATGAAATTGCCTCCCTTTAGCATTTCTTTTTGTTACACGTGATTTCATTGGATTAGATTAGAGAATCTCATCCGAGTGTCTTTTGATATCAAATGACGTCAAGTTTCGATATCGCGAAGTCGGTTTTATCGATCGGATTTTGATGAACTTTTGATTCAAAAGCCTCATTTCTAACAAAGTCGTATCGGAAATTATAACACAAATTATAGCACTTTATTAATATGTCGATCGCAGTTATGAACTATGGCAACGCGAAATCGTTCATATTTTTACCTCGGAACTTGGTGTCCTTGCGAGAAATTTCAAGCGAGCACGCCTCGCTAGCGAGTTGTGCGGAAATTATTAACAGATGAAATTTAGTCAGGTTTGATAATTTTATGAATTTGAATTTGTCATTAGTTATTTTATTATGCTTTTGAAACTGATTTTAACTATAATTTTGGGTAATAAGTTTCACAGATTTCAATTGATCCAGTTAAAATCATTCGCGTTTCGGACCGTGATTTTAGCTGATGATTTTAGAAATTTGAAGTGAAGCCGGTTTTCCGTCCTGCCGGGTTGTGAGACTTAATAGGCCTACTCCTGGGCCGGATTTCATCACGAAAGAGTTAATTTCAACCCGTATCAGTTTATTCCGGATATAAGAGTGGACAACAACTCTTATGACTAATCATATATATGTTGTCGTATATTATACAACCTTTGAAGACGAAAAATAAACATGCAAAAGGGTATTTTGAGAGGCTATGGCAGGCTAATATTCTTCCCGCGGATGTTCAAAATTTGTGAAGCAAAGGTAGATCTACCGATAATGAATGCATCCATATCTAGTGATAAACAAATGTCATTAAAAGACTATATTGTGTAAAATTATTCAAATAAACTTTAATAATGCCACTTAGCCCTTTCAAATCGGGTACGGCTTGTGTGACCTAGTTTACTAATGAAGTTTAGGTTGTCTTGGCTATCTGCTTCTTGAAGGACAGCATATGCCTGTGGTTGATCACTGGCGAGATACACATTTACACTACAGGCAGTACAAGCAGAACATAAAACACATGTAGATAACTACAACTTTAGCAAAGGCTACTTTACTGCCATTAGTATGACTACAGTGACATTCTTACATGTATCAGCTTTCTGCCCAAAGATGGTTCTGCATCCTTACAGAATGGAGTCATTTGGACTGCAAATGTAGCCAATGCAATTGCGCGAAATCGTTACATGACCGACACAATGAAAAGGAATGCATTTTGAGAATTTAGGAGAATGAACTACAGTGAAAAAGGTTAAACAAATCCAAAAATTATATCGCGAACATGCAATGTATATGCTGAGCCCCACCACAAACTCCTCAACCTTTAATTTGTTATTGATCCCAACTATATGCTGAGTGTGATTGATTGCTGGATCAATAGGATTTAAAAAAATTGTTACTCATTTTTATCAAGATTTTAAGAGAACACCTGAGGGAAATTTTGTTGTTCTGTACTACATAATGTTTAATTTGTACGGTTGATAAGTGGCATATGCTATGAGTCCTTGTTACGGAAATGTATCGCAAAGTAAACAAGTACAAACATAAGTCTCGAAACAGCTGAGGAAATAAATAAATTATTTCCACTTCAGGATTGTTAACATTTCCCTCCAATTGTGATAGGATCTTTGAAGGAGTCCATTAAATATAGCATGATAATTAATTTTCTTTTTGATAAAAGAACCGAAGCTCCACATTATCTTAGGTATATGATCAGGAAATGGGGGACCCTCAGGGTAGTATTTTATCAGTGACACCTTTTAGCATAAAAATAGATAGCCTTGCAGAAGTCTTAAATGATAATGTTGACGGTTCGTTATTTGTTGATGATTTCAATGTATCTTGCCATGGTAGAAATATGACCACCATTGAAACACAATTACAACTTTATCTCAATAAAATACATAAATGGTCTCTAGAAAATGGTTTAAAGTTTTCTGAAACTAAAACCTGCTGTATTCATTTTTGCAATAAACGGAAATTACATAAAGATCGAGAATTGACTCTGAATAAAACTCCAATAAAAGTGGTCAAAGAAACCATGTTTTAGGGTATAAACTTTGATCATTAGTTATCTTTTATACCCCCTATAAAAGATCTGAAAGCTAGATGTCTGAATGTACTTGATATCCTTAAGGTGGTATCAAATGCTAAATGGGGTGGAGTCAAACAAACTCTGCTACATCTCTATAAAAAATTGATTCGGTCTAAACTTGATTACAGCTGTTTCATATATGGTTCAGCCCGTAAATCAGACATTAAAGAGCTTAACACCATTCACCATCAAGGTCTAAGATTGTGTCTGGGGGCATTTAGAACTTCCCCTGTTGAAAGTTTATATGTTGAAGCTAATGAACCTTGTCTTGATGTCAGAAGGATAAAACTGGAACTGCAATACGTAACAAAACTTCATTCCAGTCAATCCAATCCGACATTTAACATTGTTTTTAATCCCCCTTATCAGACTTTGTATGACAAGAAACCTAATTCAATTCCTCAACTCGGTATCCGTATTCAACAACACATTACAGATGCGGATCTAAATATTTCTTCCATTGCAACATATCAACTACCTGAAGTGCAACCATGGCAGTCAATAAAGCCTAATGCCAATTTGGAGTTAACAAACTTGAAAAAGGCAGATACGAACTCTTTATCATATTAACAAACATTCTTTGAACATAAACATCAATATAATGGATATACAAGTATATACACTGATGGATCCCAAAATGATGAGAAGGCGACAGCTGCAGCTGTCACGCATGATGGTATTCTAGCAGTACGATTAACTGATGGAAGTTATTTTTTTACAGCAGAGGCTAAGTGTATGCTACTAGCCTAGCAACTTATTGAATGTTCGAAAGAGACCAGTTTTATCATATTAACCACGTGAGTGAGCCTGGGCACCCGATCCCGTCAGTCGCCTCTTATGACAAGCATATTCACCTTTTACGGCAAGCATGGGTTGCTGAAGACCTATTCCACTCTGTATCTTCATGGGTCATTTAACCAAAAAAGGTTCTTTGAAATTATATCACATTTCAAAGATATCATTAAATGTAGATATGTTCATCAAACCATTGAAAATATATACCTGTGAACATGCTGATTGTTCTAAAAATTACGATGAAATAAAATATTTGTTCAAAACATATCTTTTTATCATATTATATCTTCATGCTAATCAATCTTAGATATGCCTTGGCAAATTTTGTTCATGGCAGATGGTCACCTCATAGACACACTGCATTGAACTTTACTGTCAGCCCACCTGAACGACCTACGAAGCTATGTCACTTCTAATTAATTAGTGTTGTTTATTTCTATGACAGCGCTAGGAGACCCATATTCTTTTTCAGAATACCCATGGTGCCTTTGGTATTGAGGTGACCCCAGTGAGAACACCTGTAAAAGTTACAATGGGCATAATGCTAAGTGTGTTGTATCATCAGCCCCGTGAGTATTTTAACAGTGGATAGACATAAGATGTCATGTAAAAGAATGAAGTTGAATGAATGTAAAATGTAAAAGAGGGCTGGGTTCCATGTAATGACTTCTTGCAAGTAAAAGGATGTTTCAATCATGAGATTGCTATGTAGCGTAGGTGTTTTTGTAACGTAGGTTTAGAATGAGTGAGTATGGTTTTACGCCCCTTTTAGCAATATTCCAGCAATATCACGGCCGGGGACACCAGAAATGGGCTTCACACATTGTACCCATGTCGGGAATCGAACCCGGGTCTTCGGCGTGACGACTGAATGCTTTAACCAGTAGGCTACCCGACCGCCCCCGTAGGTTTAGAAGAAATGTCTGTTACTCTTAGTAATATGATGTGAACAGGATACTGGACAACTAATGAAAAATAAAGTAGATGATTGCAATAAAACCTGGGGAATGACGTTCTGCTCTATGGCAGCCATGGATATATATGTATATATATATATATATAGATATACGCTGCAAAACAAGTAGAGGATTTTCGGAAATTGCAGATGATAACAGCAATACAAAGTGGTATGCAGTGGTGCAAATCGACTCATTTCGTGAGTACCAAGGATAAGCAATATTCTATCAGATCAAGAATTCTGTTTATGATGGAAAAACTATTTTTTTAAGTGAGTAAACTTTTAAACTATGGTCAGAAATACCATGAAAAAAGCATTTACGTCAAAACAACTGACATCACTGACTGAGAGATTGCCACAAGGAAACATATCTTACATTGTGACATAGATTTTATACTTGTTCACATTCAGGGAAAATGGTACAATAACCCACTGGCGTGTGTGAAAACTCGAGGCGTCACTCACTATATACAAAACCGATTTTACATTACAGATTCAGACAAGACCAAACGTTTCCGACTACGTACATGGCTTGCTTTGTTGCGTAGGTGTTCATGCATTATGAATTGGTTATTACACCATGTAGACGAATATTACCTATTGCGTACCACATGGAATGGGTATATGCAACATGAAGTAAAATATTGTGTTTCAGTATATGTGTGTCAGCGGCCCGTGACCGAATGCAGATTGAAACCTAACATAATTATCTCTATGGTTAACTGCGGTGACCTGATCCTTCCTTCCATTCATCATTTCATAGGGGGCACAGGTGGCCCAGTCGTCTAAGGCGCCGCGATTCGCTGTGCAGAGTTGTGTCCCTTGGGTACGCCAGAAACCTATGATTAGGGTTTCGAATCCTGGTTCGCCCCGATTATGTTTCTAGGTTTGTCAGCACCATACCCGTGCTCGTGGGTTTAACCAAAGTGGTAAACGTCTGAGACCTGCATCACTTCGGGCTTCCCTCCGACATTAATCTGACACGCCTTGATATAACTGCAATACTGTTAAAAGCGGCGTTAAACCCAACTCACTCACTCACTCATCATTTCATTTCAGTAGTTTTGCCACCACTTGGGGCTACGGATGGACCCCTACAAAGGTTGGGTGTGTGCCCCGCGTCGACAATTACATGATAGTTTGTTTAGTATTGGTCTCATTGTCGAGACAACACAATTATGTGCAGTTATTTAAAAACGTGTTTTCTGTCTCATAAGCATTTCTTTCATTTCAAGGAAACAGAAACGTACCCACGGCGTATCGGCATACAAACTGTGAACTTAAATCTAGTTATATGAATAAAACAGAAAACTGGAAACCGATCCCAAATTACCACATTTTATTACATGTTGAAAAAGAATATCCTGAGTAACGGTCATACATTGTTTTTTTTCAAAATGGCTGACAAGGCAACCATATTGAAATGTCTGATGCAAAACTCTTGAACAAATTTGAAACCTTCTTGAAGGAGTAATGTCAGTAAGAAGGTTCATCTTGGAGTATGGTCGAAGGTCAAAATCATGGGAAAATAGTGAAAAGGTTTTCTCATGTAAAGCTCCATAAACTGCATTTTGACATTTTGTTTGGCAAAGCGATTGAGTGTATTGACTGTTGCAGTAACGTAGTGTATATGTTACATCCAATCTGTACAACTGCCCATCAGGTGCATTTGGCGGGCCGTTTGTCCAATGCGTATAATGGGCAATACAGCTTGCCCAATTCCTGTAAATGAAAATTAATTCTCCAAATATTTCATAATGTGGGCAACCTGCTTGCTCATATCATGCAATGGGCAGGTAATTGTTCTGTCCAAGGCACGCAATTGGTATTATTGTACATGTTTTTTTGTTCATAAAGTAAACTCTGTTATTCAGTGAATAAACTGTAATAAATAACAACCAAACAAGTATGTGATCTTAAGAAACTATATTTTCTAAATAAAAACATATCAAGCATTGAATCACATCACCGCTCAGTTCAGTCACAGTTTGCACCTGATTTATGGCTGTGGCATGCACTATTGCACCACCATGGAGAGTGTCTGTGTGTGCGTGTCTGATTCACTCTATCACTGTTTACCTACTGACCATGTATTTGCCGTCCTTCTTCGTCAAGTCCATCCATGGAAACAAAGGAATAGTTAGTCAATAAGTGTTATTCCTCCCTTCGCATGGAGTGTCGAGTCTTCCCTCGCTTGAGGACGTCAATCACTTTCCGTTAATATTCAGGACCAAGGGGTAGAACAACCAGATACTTTTTTCTTGGCCAGAACATATTCTTATACTTAACTTATAATAGTAGTTTTATCAAGCATTATCATATATTTTAACAAACTCTCTCAGTTTGAGTAGAGAAGTACTGACGATAGACTCTGAAGTTTGTATATACATCATCAATATACAAGTGCTGCACTGGTGTCTTCTGTATAACTTCTCGTGGCTCAGAGCATTAACTCACTCACTCACTCACTCACTCACTCACTCACATGTATGAATGAGAGTGTTTACAGAACATATTGGCAATGTCTAATATGAATGCATCAAATTGTTCTTATGGAATAGGACAACGTCCATTAGAAACGAAGAGTTATAATGGTATAGTGATATCTGCATACAAATGAAACGTATTGACAACAATATGTATATTGTGTATAGATATGTACAAGTATATTTATATGACATCGGTAATGTCCGCGTTAGACAACGAGTATTTCTGGATCATGACATAAGCAACACTTACATAACTCAATGTAAGTGAATTCAAAAGAACCGTATTTACGTTTGCTAAAAAGCAAAGTTTAATCATCACTAAAAAAAGCATTGACAATATCTGACATCAGTGCAAGTTTTGTTTGTTTGTTTGTTTGTTGTTTAACGCTGCACTCAGCAATATTCCAGCCATATGACGGCGATCTGTAAAATAATCGGGTCTGGACCAGACAATCCAGTGATTAACATCATGAGCATCGATCCACGCAATTGGGATCGATGATATGTATCAACCAAGTCAGCGAGCCTGACCACCCGATCCCGTCAGTCGCCTTTACGACAAGCATAGTCACCTTTTACGGCAAGAATGGGTTGCTGAAGACCTATTCTACCCCGGATCTTCACGGGTACTGAGTAAGTGGAGATCATAAGCGAATGTTAATTCACAAAACACAGCATCAGCAACATCAACTGGAAAGACAAATCGTCCATAGAATAGTACTAATGACCGCTTTAAACGTTCACAGTTGCAGATGAAATACCATTCAAGTGCATTTGTAAAACTCGAGTGTATTCACGGGAAACAGTATAAGCTATAACGTTTGGTATGACGTGTCCACTACAGCCAGAATGATCAAATACCTGCAAAAGATCGTACTGTTGATCAGGTAAATGCACACATGTCCTTACTATCGATTAATTACTTTGATTAAACAATGCATTTCGGGGAGTTACCTAGTCAGATCAGGCTTTGCAATCTCTGGAAAAGTGAATTCTAATTTTGTAGTCCGATGAGGCAACAGCAGTCATGATAGTTTAGGAGGTCACGTCACACCTCCCGTCATTGGTTCGCAGGTCAGCAGTCCGGCACACAAAGGTGGTTTCGGTGGAGCAGTGGTCCATGCTCTGATTGTTCTGTCACGCCGATGTAGGTAGCCATGTCGTTGTCTTGTATATAGTAGCCATGCATTTTAGTGTAATGGGAACCGTACGTCGTGCCAGCTGCAAACAAATCAGAGTTAAATTGTATGTTTCTTTAACTTAAAACTTCTTCTGTTTGGATTTCTCTATATTTCTAACGAGTTAGAACTAGAAGGGTGTTTGCAAGTCTAGCAGAAAACCTAAAGGTTCAAGTTATGTAGTACACAAGTTAAGGCACCTCCGATTTACTTACTTTGACGTTCAGTTTTAGGCAATAAAATTCTTGCTCATTTCTGTAAGTTCTTACAGAAGTATCAGCCATCCACAATGCATTAGTTCAGTACGCAATGAAATTACCATTCCCACCGTACAAAAATGTTTAGTCAAGGAGTAGTCAGATAAACGTCCTTGAATGAGGTATGGTAAGTGGAAACTGGCTTTTCTGACAAAACGTATAAAATGTGTTGCTGGTAAAATATTGATACGTTACGTGCTCGATTGGTGAGAGATCAGGGGAGCAAGCCGGCCAGGGGATGACATTCACGTTGTTTTGTTGAAGAGAATACTGAACAGGTCGAGCACTATGAGGCCGGGCGTTGTCATGTTGAAAGGTAATGCCTGGGCCATGACGACGCAAAATCGGTAAAAAAAAAGAGGGCCGATGATCTCGTCGCGGTAGCGCTGATCATTGAGATTTCCCTCAACCACTATCAAACGGGTCCTCTGTCTTGCTGTAATCCCACCCCATACCATAACGCTGCCGCCCCGGAACCGGAACAGTAGACGCTGTCTGCACCACCGTAGACGTGCTTGACGGTGGTTTCCTGTCAAAATGGGACGTCTGGCGGGTCTTCTGGCGACAATCCCTACACATATGAGGCGACGACGTACAGTTTGTGAAGATATTCGTCGAAGGCCTGGGATGCTTCTTGTAGTCACTGTTGCTGGCTGGAATCGATTTCGTAGGTGTGTTGTTCGAATCCAGTTGTCTTGTCGATTTTGGGTTACGCGTGGCCTGCCACTCCGAGGATGGTCTCTGACTGCATTCGTCTGTGGCCAACGTTGCCATAAACAACAAATGGTGTTTCTGTGGATGTTAAATTGTCTTGCAACATCACGTTGACTCGATCCTGCTTCAAGCATACCTATGGCTCGCAGACGCTCCTTTGTGGACAGGCGTGGCATTTCGTAATGTTGTATAATTGCGTAATGTTGTTGTTTTTCTGAGTGGTTGTTGTCAGCACGATGCCAAACAATGCATATGGAATCCCGTTAACGCACATGTTTTTTTATACCCATTCTTGGGTAGTGAAATGCATGGGGCTCGCATAAAAGTCAACTTTTGCATGGAATGCATGCTTTTCCGTAGCAGTTGCGTTTTTGTGACTTGATTCCATACATGTACTACAATATTGAAAACCAAACTTTACTTGTTTGAAAAATGCACTAAAATATTGGTGTCACAGGAACTGTTGTTGTTGAATAAAATTACACTGCTGTTGTGCCTTTTACGCTCAATGGAATCTGTTTCGGCGGAGAATCGAGACTGGTTATTTTCTGGCGTTCGTTTCCGAAGCAGAACTCCTAAACCGTTGAATAGTTTTTGTTGAAACTTGCTTTATGCACCAGACAAGTGGTGAACTAGTTCCTTTTGATGATTTGTCTTTATCTTTGATTATACTTTTTTCATGAAGACAAGGTGGACTTATACAGTGCTCGTTATTGGAGCAGAACTCCAAAACCGTTGAATATTTCTATATGGAAATTGCTGAACAGATCAGTCTAGTGGTGAGCTAGTGCTTTGTGATAATTTGGGATGTTGAAAGATTACAAACAGCATCATTCATGTCTTCACAGAAGTGAACGTGTCCAATGGCAAAAAAACAAAAGTGGACAATTTCAATTTTTGAGATCCACCAGAACATGTCATCATTGATTGCACTTTACTTACCTCCAATGCTTACGTCTAAACTCTCCAACCATAAAGAGTGCAACCGGTCTACACTTCATTGATTTGCTGCTATGTCAAACTGAAATATCCCGCACGCATACATGACTTTCAACCAATGATTGTAAGAGAAGCTCCAGAGTACTCTATTGACTTAAGAGCATCGAGTGAACTCAATATCCGAGTTTATCTGTCTCCACTATCTTTCACTGCTTCCCTGTGGGGTTGAGGGAAGAATGAGCCCTTTAATCTTTTTAGTTGTTTGGTCTATGTCGTCACCATAAGACGAAAACACCTAGTTGAATGTATTGTATTGCTTCCTTCTTCAATAGTGAGTGCGTTAATAATTAAAGACACATCGGCAATACTTCAGGCTTGAACAAGCTATGCTTTATTATTGTGTAAAAAAACTGTCGTTGAATGACAGCACAACAACAAGCAATATTTAAGAGTATTTACATTTAAAACTAGATTTGAATCTTTAAAACGATCATACTATGACAGACCACTCAATATCAAAAGGCTATGGATAACCAACAACCAGACTTAGGCCCCAATCCCAGAGACAATGGGGACTTACAGCATTTGGGTGACTCTGCTTGTCGTAAAAGGCGACTAACGGGATCAGGTGGTCAGGCTCGCTGACTTGGTTGATGCATGTCATCGATACCAATTGCGTGGATCGATGCTCATGATATTAATCACTGGATTGTCTGGTTCAGACTCGATTATTTACAGACCGCCGTCATATAGCTGGAATATTGCTGAGTGCAGCGTTAAACAACAAACAAACAAACAAAACAGCGCTTGGGCTAGCTGCATGGTTCTCCAGTTGAATTTACACCACTCCTTTAGTCGCTTGCGACTGTTGACAAGATTAGACAATGGTAGAGATCAAAATACTTTGAATGACGTAGTCTCACATTCCCCCTCAGGGGACAATGAATTTATGCTACTCGCTTCGACGGTACAGCCACAAACAATCCTCACGTTTCAATAGATATTCATGCGTATATTTGATGTGGCCTATACAACATCGTATAATGAGCTCTTCAATATTTGACTGACAAAGTAGGAGGTATAATAAGACAGTTTGTTTAATGTCATGCAGTTTGTTAATTTCTACTGCAGTGTCCCCTTTTTTTATTTGATCTCTTCACTATGACTGTATGGGATCAAAACTGGTGTTACAGATTTGCTGCAGCATCAGCCATTTTGTAACCAATGATTCCGACCCGTGAAGATCCGGGGTAGAATAGGTCTTCAGCAACCCATACGTGCCGTAAAAGGCGACTATGCTTGTCGTAAAAGGCGCCTAACGGGATCGGATGGTCAGGCTCGCTGACTTGGGTGATGCATGTCATCGATCCCAATTACGTGGATCGATGCTCATGATGTCAATCACTGGATTATCTGGTCCAGATTCTATTATTTCACAGACCGCCGTCATATAGAATATCGCTGAGTGCGGCGTTAAACAACAAACAAACAAACCAATTATTCCAACATAAACATGTTATTTGAGTCCATGTTACCCAAAAAGATTAATTAAAGGTTATTTTCTTGACAACACAAAACACTATGCTTCGTTTCATACAACATATATCCCCGCGCTGGCTCAATTTCGGAGTTTCTGTTGAACCTCTACGGACTGATTCTCATGTGTTTTACTTGTAAACTAAAACAGGTTTTCTCTCGAAAACAGATGTTTGCGTATTCACTTCTCTTCGTTGATGGTTTTGTCCACAACAACCATCTTGAAAACAGCCGGTTGTCAAACGTCATGGCATGACTGTGTTTGATGTTCCAAAAGTCTGGAATGGCCTGAGCTATATCTTTAGAAAATCGTGACAATAGAATCAGAATATAAAAGCCAGTTTTCTCCATGCTTCATATACATCAGATATATCTTGTGACATAAATCAGGACAAATAGAACAATGATCCATTCGCGTGGTAACTACCTGTGAAACTGGAGACTCAAGGAATTACTTGTACGTTCGAAATTGATAGTACAATACAAATACGGACAAGATCAAACGTAATTATAAACCCCCACATACATGGTTTAATTGGCTTCGTTGGTTAGTATACATAAAAAATCCGTTCAGTGAACAAGGAAATAATTATCCATACACATCAGGGGGCACGGGTGGCCCAGTCGTCTAAGGCGCAGGGATTCGCTGTGCAGAGTTGTGTCCCTTGGGCACGCCAGAAACCTATGATTGTGGGTTCGAATCCTGGTTCGCCCCGATTATGTTTCTAGGTTTGTCAGCATCACACCCGTGCTCGTGGGTTTAACCAAAGTGGTAAACGTCCGAGACCTGCATCACTTCGGGCTTTCCTCCCACATTAAGCTGACACGCCGCGATATAACTGGAATACTGTTAAAAGCGGCGTTAAACCCAACTCACTCACTCACCCATACACATCATGGCATCGTAGCTCAACATATCTTGTTGTCGAATAATGGAGCTTTCCAACTGAGAGTGAATTGGAATTGTGATTCAGCTACTGTATCATCGTTGGCCCACCGCAAACGCAGTTTGAAATCAAAATTAAGCATGTCTTATCCAAAAATGTTACTCTGTGAACGTTATCTCTCCATCCATTCATTATTTAATATCACTTGTTTTGGATCAACCCCAAAAATGACCGTGGGGCGTGCCCCACCTCCAAAATGACATGTTGGCTTGTTCATTGTTCTTGTTGTCTTCGAGGGCATATATTTCCTTCTTTCATAGCAAAGAAGTGTAAATGTACACATCGGGTAGGCAGGTCAAAATCACAAGTGGTGTATTGTCAAATAGGACCTTCTCTGGCTCTCAAACATGCATTACATTAACGTCACACTCTCTGTATAAATTCTCTGATCATAAACTGAGGGATCGCTGCCATTCATTTTGTAGAGCCACTCCCAGTTGCTAAAATGTCTCTGTGCGGTTGTAATCTTTGTACACCCCATACACATGAAGGGGGAGGGGCGAGGGGGGGGGGGGGGGGGGGGGGGGGGGCATAGCTGGCCACTGTGTATGTGTGGCCCCTGCATGTAGCCCAGGTCGACAGAACACAATGGCATTTCCATGGCACTGCAAAAAGGTATACGACTGTGGAAATGTTCTCCGGACCTGTGAAGATCCTGGTTAGAATAGGTCTTCAGCAACCCATACGTGCCGTAAAAGGCGACTATGCTTGTCGTAAAAGGCGCCTAACGGGATCGGGTGGTCAGGCTCGCTGACTTGGTTGATACATGTCATCGATCCCAATTGCGTGGATCGATGCTCATGATGTCAATCACTGGATTGTCTGGTCAAGACTCTATTATTTACAGACCATATAGCTTGAACATTGCTGAGTGCGGCGTAAAACAACAAATCAACCAACCAACCAACCAGAACAAGAAAGGTGTTTGCAATAGATGTTGACAACAGGTCCAAAAGGTAAGTCCCTGCTTCTCTTTATTTTCAAAGGTGGTTAGCAGAGAGGGACGCCAAAAGAGTATGGGTAGACCAGCAGCACATAACTAGAGGGCTACGCGTGAGAGCCAGAAGCACTCTGTACATGGTTATCCTTTTTGATGTATATAACCCTGTACTGTGATGTCTTACTTCACTCGTACTTGTCAACGGTATAAGGATCTATATGCAGACGTCGCATCATAATAGAATTTAGAAATAATGGTTACTTACCAACTTCTAAAATTACAGTTTTCTTTGTACTTGTCATTCATAAACCTTCTACCTTACTACTAAACTAGCTTCAAGACATACACGGGGCGGTCGGGCAGCCTAGTGGTTAAAGCTTCGCTCGTCACGCCGAAGACCCGGATTCGAATCATAACATGGGTACAATGTGTGAAGCCCATTTCTGGTGTCCCCCGCCGTGGCATTGCTGGAATATTGCTAAAAGCGGCGTAAAACCAAACTCACTCACTCAAGACATACACTCTCTTAAAAGACGAACAATGCATTTTTCCTAGAAAATATTTTTTACGACTACTGGCATGTCAAGCGACCAATTTGTTTTTAATTATTTAATGGTCTTTTATAAACAAATCCGAACCCCCTCCTTAGAATATCAAATGATGAAATGATCATCACACAATAGCCTCGTGTTCGTCACAGAGTTTTTGCAGGGCTCGGTATGACAAGCGAACATTTTAACAAATATTTATTTTCTTTACAATTTATCATCAGTAATAAATATCCTCTCAAGAACATCAAATTAGGTTGACTCGATATCAGTTCCTTCAGTCCAGTAGTGTAGTTAATCAGGGGATAAGACTTGTGTCAGTCGGACTGGTCTGATGGAAACAAAATCGTACCTCAAACCTGTTGGGTAGATATATCAAGCCAAGTTATAGTTTCGTGTATTTGATAACTCCGTCTCCTTGAAAAACTTTTGTTATAGTTCGGGTATTCTTGGTTCAATATATGGAAAACGATTTTAATTGACTGGTAAATAAATTCTTCAAAGGAGTGTACCATTAGTTAACCAGGGACGTATGGATCATTTTACTCTGTTAGGTCATGTGACATCAACAGCTGCTAATATGCAATGTGAGCAATCACATTATCAAGTCTTTGATTCAGTGCAGCGTTCAACAAATGTTTTATAAAACTCCAGAGAACAACCAATATCGATCATCCACCAGACAGATTCCCCCGGGCGCAAAAGGCAAAACAGCAGTGAAAAAAATATGAATAGATAACTGAAAATCAGATCCCCGTGAAAAGGATGGGCTGACGTACGGTAAGCACCTGATAGCATACCCCAAAATAATGTAGAAACTGTTACGGAAAGTGTTAAGAGCGTGGTGTTATTGTTTCGACAGTACTTGAGTTTAGTCAGTACACGCAGCTTAGCAGTACTCAACCGTTGGTGACATCTGCACCATGGTACTCGTTATTGATATATTATTACCTGGCACATTAATTTCCTACAAAGGAAAGTGGTATAATTACTTAGAGAGGAGAGCATTGGTAATATTTAATGACTAAGCACCGAAGAAATTTATTTAACTCAGTAACTCGATTAAAAGAGTTGCAATATCAAAAGGTTTAGACCGCTCTGATTTGATGGAGTAAGCCACAACCTTTTGAAATCGGTGACCGTTACAATAGTTACCACTAACACCAGATAAATAGACCGTGTTAGTTGAGTGTCCTGCTTTCTCAAAGGTGTGGGAAGGCGCTCGTTATACAACTGGTCCGTTTTGTGAAGCACCCTCACATAACTAGAATATCCCTGACTAAATAGACCGTGTTAGTTGAGTGTCCTGCTTTCTCAAAGGTGTGGGAAGGTGCTCGTTATACCACTGGTCCGTTTTGTGCAGCACCCTCACATAGCTAGAATATTCCTGACTAAATAGATCGAGTTAGTTCAGAGTCATCCTACCTCAAAGCTGCAGGAAGGCGCTCGTTATACCACTGGTCCGTTTTTGTGCAGCACCCTCACATAGCTAGAATATTCCTGACTAAATAGTTCGTGTTATGTCGGATACGTCCGATTTGTTTCCTTGTTCCGTTTTGTGGGTGGGTGTACATCTGACCGCACATCGTAACCTTATAACAGGACAGGACGACTATAAACAAAAGTGACGTCTCATAGACTAATGTTAGAGTATGCAATGGACCACCAACTGTCAAGAAAGCAGCCCAAAGACGCCTGCGTACTCGATGCGTCCCGATCACTAACAAGAACTTCTGAAACCTCAAGTAAGGGTTGGAAACCAGAACCCATCCAGCCCTCATCAATGAAGTTTGTCATGGTCCCTACCTCTTAATGCAAATTATGAATTAGCTTAATTTGTGTGTGCTTTATAGTTCTTAGCAAATGCTTTCGTTTTGCCAGTCAGTACGACACAATAGTAACAGTATTACATTACTACCCAAAAATCTCAAGACACGTTTTTGTATGCACTGCACAGTTTCCTGCCGACGGTTATGATCAATTTATCTGGTTTTCTGTGCAACATTGACGGTGTAACTATTTCACCCTAACAATTGACAATAGCGAAAAATAATTTGGGCATATATCCCTCATGTACAGTACATTCACCCTTAGCATTTTACTCATTTGGTAGATAACCAGATGATGGACACATGAATGCCTACATACACCGGCAAAACAACACTAGTGTCAAACCCTGGGCAAGTGACATAGTTTAAATGTGCCTTTGTTAACCTACCAGGGAATGGATACCCGATATGTGAGGTGGATGTTAAATCCTCTAGCACCCGGAGGCAGCTTGGCTTGTTAAATCCCCAGGGAGTTGAGAATGATAGTGAGTGAGTGATTTGGGTTTAACACCGCTTTTAACAGTATTCCAGATGCGAACTTCCTTATTATGAGGAACACAACGTTTCAGAGTATATTTGTACTCATCGTATCCAAGCTTATGTCGCGACAAACCTTTAAATGGCATTCAGAAGTGATAAGCATAGTAAGCATATACTCCTTGGCCGAAACATTTATGTTCCTCATTATAAAGACTTTGGCTCGTATGTTGAGAGACGACTCCCCCACTGCTGCCGGTGGTGTTATAAAGGTATATGGGCCCGGTGTTATAGATAGTGTGTCAGTTGGTATTGCAACATTTTGCATCAATCCTCTGTTGCCGTGATATACACTTAGTCATTGACACAATCTTGACTCAGTAACTATGTGAAGGTGACCGCCTTATCTAAATCAAACAAAGACCACGACAACGTCAAAAAGTATAACGTTTGAGAAAGACCTGTACTGAACACGCCAGTCGATGTAAAGACACATTTTGGAGCTTAGAATAATGAACGGACACAATATCATCACACACGTCGTGATCGTGAGTTGTGTGGTTGTATGCGTTCAGGGCAGCATTGATCTCCTCCCTCGGCGAGTTGATGATGTCCACAAGTCTGCAGAAGATGCGCCGTCGCCAACCTTGTCAAGGGTAACTGAACGCTGGTTTCAACAGAAGCTTGACCACTTCAGTGTGACGGATGATCGCCAATGGAAACAGGTGAGGTGATTGGTGTGGAATAATTATGTGTGATCATCTAAGCAAAAAGCAACTTTGGAGGTGAAGTACACGGCTGACGTGTTGTAATCGACAAAAGGTTTCTTTGGAGATGACAGTATCTTATAATTTGAAGTCGCGTGATTGAGTGAATATTAAAATCGGCAACAGCTCCGATAATACCGGCTTCGCTTATTTGGAACAGGGGGAGATGAAACAAACAAAGAACAATGCAAAAAAAGGAAAACATGTATACGTCGATTCGTCTCTAAGCCAGAATTTCTTTTTGTCAACGGGTTTCGGCACGTGGTTCGTTCCCCGCTTGTTTTTTAAGTTATCTCACACATATAGGGCATATTGTGCAAGTTATAAAGGAAAAGACATCCAAAACGTTGCTCGAAACGACGGCTAACTTTTGGACTAGCCCAATTCTGTTTCTATCGCTATATCCATTATCCACTTCTTAACACTGACTGTGCCCCAGTGTCCATTTAGGCTATCTTTCCACTGCCACGAGCACATAGAACAGGGTGATGTCCGTCCGTCACCTTTTGTTTCCCGAGCAGGGTTGAATTAGTTTTGTTTTACGCGGCCTTCAACGAAAATCTTATACCCTAATCACGGGCGGTATCATTACTTTTCACGTCGGGGGTACACCACAAATAGCTTTACATTATCAATTAGTGTCATTGACGATTAATAATAAGTCCCACCCTGCATTACGGGCTTATGCTTAAAAGATCATATCAATCGGTACGTGGTTTGTGAGTGGGTTTGTGTGTGTGTGTGTGTGCGCGCGGGTGTGTGTTGTGTGGGGTAATGGGGGATGCGTGTATTGATGTTCATGATGTCAATCACTGGATTGTCTGGTCCAGACTCGATTATTTACAGACCGCCGTCATATAGCTAGAATATTGCTGAGTGCAAATTGAACACCAAACAAACAAACAAACAAACTTATGTGAGCAGTGGTGTTGATAGTTAGATCCTTGTGAAGTCAAGTGTATTCTTGTATCTTCTAGAACAGCTAGACTAACCCAACACTGAATAGAACCTTCTGGAATGTATTTAGACCATGTAAAGAAGCAAGTGCATGTTTCTATCTTCTCACATTACATCAAGACCAGCGGTTGTGTGAAGATAATTGTTTTCGCCCTGGATATCCAGCATTGACCTATTTTGGAGGCTTTGACCTTTCTTGCTGGAAGGTGAATATCAGTGACATTTTTGCTGTGGCCATCCATATCATATTTAATACTGACATTGTAATTGTACTGCCTTTAAATCCACTCTATTGTGTACTGTCATTGTAAGTACTTTGCAGTCATTTGTATTTACATGTATTTGTAAACCTTGCTCATTTTACAATACAATTGTTAATTTTATACCATTTCCTTTTTGATAGTTGATTTCATAAGATTTTATGTTGGTATAGAATTCTGGGTTTATATTTTATTTCAATTTGGAAGTCGTTCATTTCTTAGTGTAGACATGTGATACCTCCCAACCATACTCGTATTTAGCGAATGTAGCGAAATTCAATGCTTAGGCTCTGTGACCTTGATTATGTGATGGTAATCAGACTCAAAACACCCCTGAAGATTCGGGTTAGAATTGGTCTTCAGCAACCCATACTTTTTGTAATAAAATAAACCACTAACGGGATCTGGTGGTCAGGCTTGCTGTCTTCGTTGATGTATGTAATCGTATCCCAATTAGGGGCGGTCGGGTAGCCTAGTGGCTAAAGAGTTAGCTCGTCACGCAAAAGACCCGGGTTCGATTCCCGACATGGATACAATGTGTGAAGCCCATTTCTGGTGTCCCCGCCGTGATATTGCTGGAATATAGCTAAAAACGGCGTATATATAAAACCAAACTGACTCAGTCACGTATCCCAATGATGTCAATCACTGGATTGTTCCCATCACATTTTATATCGTTAGGACCACAAGGATGGATCAAGTGATTAATATTATTTTGCGAAATGCCAGCCTTGGAGATATAGTGGATGATTCGTCACCACTCGGACCTTTCCGTAACCTGCAAGAACACTCGTCCCCCTATCGATGAATGTTATGTGCTAAAATACGACAAACCAATCAGATTGCGCGTATGATTTCAAGGTCTTCATCAAAGAATCCCTCAGAAATATTTTTTGGATTTTACATATGTCCTGCATCTAAAAATATACCCAAAACACAGTTAAGTGTGTTCAATCATACTGTATAATTCCACACGTCCCGATGCATCTGAAATATACATAATATATGATGAAATATATCTGAACCATTACGCAACGAGTTGACAATTGTTTTAGGTATGCCCGTTTGCGCTAAGACGGAACCCGGTCGCAAAAAATGGCCACAAGAGGGGCAAGAGTCGCTATTCGTCTTGTCCCGGAATAACTCAAATTGGTCACAAATGATGGTGGATGGCACGGTTGTGGAACGTTAAGAATACACGCCTGTGGTTTCTGTCATTTCAGAGATATTACATCAATGACAAGTTCTACAAGCCCGGGGGGCCTGCGTTCCTGTACATAGGTCCTGAGTTGGCCCTGTCTTCTATATACGCTGAGGAAGGCGCCTGGCTGGAGTATGCCAAGACCTATCACGCCATCGGTTTTTCATTGGAGCATCGGTACTATGGACAAAGTCGACCTACAGCGTTCGTAATATTTTTTTTCAGTCCAAAATTGACACCTCCCTAATGTTAACTATTTAAATTGCAACAATTTGTCTGTGAAATATTCGCTTGCGTCTTATTCGGGGGCACGGGTGGCCCAGTCGTCAAAGGCGCCGCGATTCGCTGTGCAGAGTTGCGTCCCTTGTGAACGCCAGAAAACCTATGATTGTGGGTTCGAATCCCGGTTCACCCCGATTATGTTTCTAGGTTTGTCAGCACCATACCCGTGCTCCTGGGTTTCATCGAAGTGGTAAAGGTCTGAGACCTGCATCACCTCGGACTTTTTTCTCCCACATTGAGCTGTCACGCCATGATATAACTGGAATACTGAAAGCGGCGAGGGAAGAACGGGACAGGTAGTGGGTGGGGTGTTGCCTTTGTTTCATCATTGCGCTGTGCGGTATCTCCGGTTTCGTTTTGTTGTCTAGAGTTCATTTTCAAACGTGTCTACTATTAATATTAAATATGAATATTATTAATGCTATCAATGTTGATGTACATATGGATTCGTTTCAATTGTTTTTTGTTGGGCGATAATTGCTATTTTACCACGCACAAAAGGCATATAGAAGTAATTTTGTCAATGTTTCAATATCAGGGACTTGAGCACCGCCAATCTACGCTACTTGAGCATCGATCAAGTTTTAGAGGATCTTGCCAGCTTCATCGTTGCAACGAACAAGGAACATAATTTCAAGGACATAAAGTGGATCACATTTGGGGCGTCGTATGGAGGTATTGTTGAATTATTACCGTGAAAGTCGTCTTCAGCAACCCATGCTTGTCGTAAGCGGCGACTAATGGGATCAGATGATCTGGCTCCCTGACTTAGTTGATGCATGTCATCGTACCCCAATTTCGTTGATCGATGTGCATGATGTCAATCACTGGATTGTCTGGTCCAGACTCGATTATTTACAGACCGCCGTCATATAGCTGGAATATTGCTGAGTGCGGCGTTAAACAACAAACCAACCAACCAACCAAGTTCTTGTCACGACATGTCTGAAATAAGGCCGATGCGACGTTAAATTTTAACCCACTCACTCACTCTAAAGATCCAATTCCTCATTGTGTTGAAGGTCTGGTGTCTACGTGGATGAGACTGAAGTTTCCCCACCTGGTGACGGGCGCGGTTGCACACAGTGCACCTCTTGCTATGCCGACGTTCTCTCCTGGTGAGTAAATCCAGATTTATCATAATTAATATCCTCACGGGTACTCGTGTTACAAGAGGACACAAGCATTCTCAGTCCCAGTCTTATTTATAGATTAGTGAGTGGTCAGGCCCTGTGACAAGACTGATATCATGTCATCAAGAAACATCGTAGCACAGCTATTTACAAACAGGATTTGTATCTTTGAGATCTAGACTGAAACTGTCCTTACAGAAAACAATAACTGTGCTTCATATACAGATCAATAAAAATAAATTTATTCCGAAATTATTTAATGTTTATTTTAAAACATATTCACGACCGACTCTGCTTGTCGTAAGAAGAGACTAACGGGATCGGATGGTCAGGCTCGCTGACTTGGTTGATGCATGACATCGATCTCATTTGCGTGGATCGATGTTCATGATATAAATCATTGGCCTGCCTGGTCGAGACTCGATTATTTACAGACCGCTGGCATATAGCTGGATAATTGGTGAGTGCGGCGTAAAACTACAAACCAACCAACCAACCAACCAACCAACTTATTCACGAAGACATTTCCTCAATGTTTAAGGTCGTTATTCCTAATTTGTCCATTGCACAAGTTGGATATTTGTTGATTCAGCCCATACGACAAGCTATACGTTCAATTGTGCTTCCACGCTTCTGTTCGTCGCGCCAAGCTTGGTGTAGACAGATTTGGACAGTCCAGGTATCATCTGGAGAGCTCTATTGATCATGCGGGGCACGGGTGGCCCGGTCGTCTAAGGCGCAGCGATTCGCTGTGCAGAGTTGCGTCCTATGATAGTTGGTTCGAATCCTGGTTCGCCCCAATTAGGTCTTTAGGTTTTTCAGCACAATACCCGTGTTCGTGGTTTCACCGAAGTGGTAAACGTCTGAGACCTGCATCACTTCGGACTTTTCTCATTAAGCTGACACGCCGCGATATAACTGGAAATACTGTTAAAAGCGGCGTTAAACCCAACTCACTATTGATCATACAAGGGTCTACATATGTCCAGTATGACGTTTCAGTGACGCTTGCGTTATTCAAAGTCGTCAGTTTTTGGTGGAAGCGTTATGGTATGGGGTGGCATCAAAACTCACAGGAAAACTCATAATTACTACTGGCAATTTGAATGACGCATGCTACTGGGAAGACGTCCTTCAAGATCTTTTTCTGCCCTTTGTGCAAATGCTGTGACGTCACGTCACAATGCAGCAGGGTAATAATACCCGACCACATATTTTACCTGCTGTACCAGATTTGAAGCATAACGTTGCAGTACTGCCGTGGCCGCCTGTTTCTCTAGATCTCTCACATCTGAGATGAGATGGAAGGACGTCTACGACAGGACCCGAACCAGCCGGTAAAGCTAGTTCAGTTGAGCGAATCTTTGGCTGACGTTTGGAATAACATCCCCATGTTGTTTTCAATATTCTGCTTAACTCAATGCGCCGTCGTTGCCCTGCCCTAACCAATGCAAAGGGTGGTTACATCCGATATTGGAATTGTTAATTGATTTGTTACCAGGTACGCTATCCATTTTACCAGGCATGGGCGTTTTCAATGTATTTGTTATGATAAAGCATTCGTTATACGAAATATGAAATATGATATTGTTATTTTCAACAACATAACATTTACAGAACTTTTTTTATGAATCACAGTTGGTTTCTTAATCTGTTGCTTCCTCACTATGTAATGATATATCCAAACGATACGCACGACACATTCAGTCACTTACCTTTGTGTGTGTTGCGGGTGCTGCCAGTGGGGCGGGACGTGCGCCGGGTGTCGTCGCTGATTTGCAATGGCCCTTTCGTGTGTTTTTTCACAACAGTTTTCCTGTAACAAGACTTGTCACCCAGTCACGAACAACATACAGAACTGTTAACCAGAACTGTGACTCATTAAGCCCTCATTAACACATGTGGAGGAAATCCCACATTTACATGTACACTAATGTCCAATCTTAAACGATATCAGGTATCCCGTATATATAATTAACAAATCTGTTCAGGTGGAACTTGGATTTTGATAAATAAAACAACATAAACATCATAGTTTTTTTACATTTATTTGGTTTTCTTTAATTCATTCCAGATTATTTGGTGAGAGCTGGCGAAATCCTTCGCAAGGTGCCTGGGTGTTACGAGACTGTGTCTGCTGCTTATGATGAAGTTAGGGAAAATCTCAAAACTGATACTGGTATGAAGAATCTGCAGTCTCTATTTAGGTGAGGATAAATCGTGCGATTCATTTTGCTGCGCTGATTTTCAATTTTAGAGACGTTGTTCGTAAGTTATCTATCTACTAGTATTTGTCCTGTACACTTCTGCGTCCCCTGTCAAGTTAAGTCATATGTACATTAAAGGATGAAGTAAGACATTTTATTATTAACACCTTTATCAAGCAAGTGATGAGACGTGCTTGATAAAGGTGATAGGATCTACACCGAAACGTCGCACAAATTGTAATAAAGAAGTTGTTCACCCACAGAACTTGTCTTACTTCATCGCACCAACTTCTAAATGCCACTTAAAGAAGTTATACATTGAAGATGCCTGGACATCAAAATAACGAATATTAAGCAGCCAATTATGTCCTTTACTTACCCATTTTATTGAATTTGTGATGAGCTGGTGAACAAATGTTATGTATTGTGGCGAAAATAACTGTACCAGGCTATGTCCTTTTATCTTCATATTCCATGTGATATTTAAACTTCTTCATTTCTTTGAACCAGTGTTGTGTTTGTGACTCTAGTAATGCATGGACAGTTCTGATAGCTATTTAAAGATGGCATTACGTGCAGTCATAATACGAAATGTCGTTTAGGCTAAAAATTTAGCCATTTCTTCATTGATGATTGTGTAATGTTACAAAAGGAAGTTTTCCACGTCAAAGACATGCGTTTTAAGGATGAAAATTGAGATCAATGTACATGGGAACCTGGAATTACCTTGACTTAAAGAAGAATCCCTGTGATATTAGCATGAATATATGGTAGTAGTTAGTACGTAATGTACTCAAATTGATGAACTGACGTTTTTGTTCTTTGTTGGTTTAGGGTTTGTGATTTTGATCCAACGAACAGGCTGGATGTTGAAAATCTGATGATGGATCTGGTGGCGCCTTTCGTATCTACAATACAGTTTAATAATGTCCATACGGGGTCACTGGTAGGTTTGTGAAACTTTCCAACCAACAGAAATAAGGACACTTATGACATGATAGTGAAGGCTTAATGACGATGAATGTCTGTACATATAATTTCGGGCATGTAGATCGATAATCTGGTGTCCTACTTGTTGATTGATACCCCTTGGTATTGTCCACCATTTCGCCTGGAGAGCTACCCAAACCTGTAGATCGATAATCTGGTGTCCTTCTTGTTGATTGATACCCCTTGGTATTGCCCAACATTCCGCCTGGAGAGCTACCCAAACCTGTAGATCGATAATCTGGTGTCCTACTTGTTGATTGATACCCCTTGGTATTGTCCACCATTTCGCCTGGAGAGCTACCCAAACCTGTAGATCGATAATCTGGTGTCCTTCTTGTTGATTGATACCCCTTGGTATTGCCCAACATTCCGCCTGGAGAGCTACCCAAACCTGTAGATCGATAATCTGGTGTCCTACTTGTTGATTGATACCCCTTGGTATTGCCCACCATTCCGCCTGGAGAGCTACCCAAACCTGTAGATCGATAATCTGGTGTCCTACTTGTTGATTGATACCCCTTGGTATTGTCCACCATTCCGCCTGGAGAGCTACCCAAACCTGTAGATCGATAATCTGGTGTCCTACTTGTTGATTGATACCCCTTGGTATTGCCCACCATTCCGCCTGGAGAGCTACCCAAACCTGTAGATCGATAATCTGGTGTCCTACTTGTTGATTGATACCCCTTGGTATTGTCCACCATTCCGCCTGGAGAGCTACCCGAAACTGGGTCATGTTGGGGGTAGTTGGGTCTGTGGCGTACTCTCTCCACCCTAGAACATCCCACAGATGTTATTTTGGACATGTCAGGGGATGTAACGGTCCAGTCCAATGTTCATATGCCTTCTCTTCGGATATAATCAGTGGTGGAATGGGCACGATTGGGTCTGGCATTGTCATCTTGCAGATTAATTCAATATGCCGATAATTCTAGCGAATGAAACAACGACGGGACTAAAATGTCAACATGTCGCTGATCAGTCAAATGTCAACTCACATTTAACAAATCAGCTCGTCTGTTATGTGTGATATCGCCCCATACCATGCCCAATACCGATCACGGTCAAGAATTGTTTCTCTGGCATACAAAACGCCGCTACGTCACCAACAACTTTTTCTGCCATCTGTGAATCGGAGTCAAAACCTTGATGCGTCTGTGTACATGGTCTTGCCTAGCCAACTTCTAGCAATACTGCCTATTGTAAGCAGTAAGAGTCACAATCTTAAGGCGGGCTGCATAGAGTCAGTTTTTCGTTTGGATTCTATAATATCATGTACTTAACAACTAAAAGGATTATGTGTGTGTGTGTGTGTGCTGTGTGTGTGTGTGTGGGGGGGGGGGGGGGGGGGGGGGGGGGGCTGCTTTTCCCAGAATAATCACCATGGTCAGTATAACTTAAACACATGGTCATGGTCGCAAATATAGCTGGATGTGTCGAGTGAGTTGAGATGATATGGGTAAAAGTCGCGTTCAATATTATCATTACACTTGCATAGTGACGTGCATGTTCGCGCGTGTGTTTACGTGTATGTGTGTTGACCGCCTCCGTGGTCTAGTGGTAGAGCGAAAGCTCCAGGGTTCGATCCCCGACCGCGTCATACCAAAAGATGTTAAAAGATGGTACTTATTGTTAGCCTGTCTGGCGTTCGGCATTAAGGGACTAAAACAAGGACTGGTCGGCTCGGAGTCAGTATACTGTGTCTAAGTGGGGTATTCATGTTAAACTGCGGCATGGTATCTCAGTGGGCTAGCACTATAATCGACATCAGTCCGGACTAGTACAAGCAGCCACACACACACACATACGTACATGCACGTCGCTCTATTAGTGCAATAATCTTGGACGCGACGTTTAACCCCATTTCACCTCACCTCACCTGCTTGTACTACTTCGGACTAATGCCGGTTATATAGCGTTACCATGTCGTGTGTAGCTGCTTGTACTACACTGGACTAATGCCAGTTTTATAGTGAGATACCATGCTGTGTGTGCGTGTGCGAGAGCGTGGGCATGTGGGTGTGCATGTTGTGATGGTGATGAGGCGCATGCGCTTATGTGTCACACACCATTCTAAATGTGAACATGTATATATGCTGCAGATGACTATCCCAGATCACTCGATATCCTCAATGTGCAAGGTCCTGACTGACTCGAAGACGGGACCCCCTCTACTTCGGTTTGCCGACTTCGCTCGCATCTACTACCAGAACTACACAGCCCAGAAAGATCAGTGTCGTAATACCACATTTGCATCGCTTGTCAACACAGGCAGTTACATCAACTACACCAATGATAATGCATTACCAGGTACAGTAACCTTTGTCTGAAGTCTAAATGTTTCAGTTTCTCTCTAACCACTAGGTTCCAGTGAGTGAGTGAGTATGGTTTTATGCCGCTTTTAGCAATATTCCAGCAATATCACGGCAGGTGACACAAGAAATGGGCTTCACACATTTTACCCATGTCGGGAATCGAACCCGGGTATTCGGCGTGACGAGCGAACGCTTTAACCACTAGGCTACCCGACCGCCCCCCATTATGTTCCAAAGAGTGAGTGATTTTTGTTTTACGTCGCTTTTAGCAATATTCGATCAATATCAGGGTTGGGAACACTAGAAACGACGAGCGGACGGTTTAGCCACAACGCTGCTCAACAGCACCAGGTTCCAAAGAACAATGATTACAGAAACTACTGCAAACAGTATTTGCCTGTTGTGGGTTTAACAATAAGGCAGAGAAAATATTGGTATGTATATGTTTGTGTCCGTATCTCCAATCACACATCTCGAATCTGAATTGTTGGTTCCTCAAGGCACGAGATAGAGACGTCCACTGTATTTAGCTCCTGTTCTTTCACAAATACCCAAGTCATCAGCTTGGCTATGATTGTGTCTGCAATTTAAGTACCAGTAGTGTGTGAGTGAGTATGGTTTTACGCCGCTTTTAGCAACATTCCAGCAATATCACGGCGGGGGACACCAGAAATGGGGTTTCGTGACGAGCGAATACTTTACCCACTAGTCTACCAGACCGGAAGTACCTGTACGGAAAGTATCAGCTATGCCGTTAAGGGCCAAGAGCCAATGTGGAGCGAGGTTTTGGAAACCAATAACCAAGTGTGACGTCCATTGGTTTCTTTGCCAAATGTCGCCCGTTGGCTAAGAACTATTTGCACATGGAGATTTTAGAACCAATTATTTTGTAACGTAAAATATTAACTATACTAAGTTCCAAAAGAAACGCACATCTCATGTTGCACTTTCCGATCTCAACAAAATCCATTTAGTTATCTATTTGCATAACAAAAGACATTGATGGAATAATATGTCTAGAAACCTTCCACACAACGTTTTGGGATTCAAACACTGAACATGAACATATAGACTCTTCACATCCATGAGATAGACGAGCCAGAACAACTTGCACGTTTTTTTTCACGTGCAGCATGGACTGATATGTGTTGAAGGCACCAATGAAATCAGAACGTGACAACAAACGCCCTTCAGTTCTTTGACTGGCACGGAATGCACCATGTCCAGATTAAGCATAAATAATCCTCATCGTGTATTGGGCATGACTAAATAAGATATGACGGCAACACGAGTAGCGATACATCTACAGGTTCACCTGGCTAAGATCTAACGTCTTATTGCACAAAGCGTGTGCAGGATTGCAAAGGAGCGGACGCACGCGTATCACGTCGTTTCATGAAGATAGGTTTATCGTCCGTGCTCACTTGCCAACGCCACCAACGTGGGTTAACTACTGCCAGACAGACAGCTGGAACCTGCACAGACCTACCGTCTTAGTGCACAAAGCGTGTGTAGGTTTGCAAAAGGGGCGGACGCACACGGGTCATGTCGTATCATGAAGATGAGTTTATCGTCCGTGCTCACTTGCCAACGCCACCTACGTGGGTTAACTACTGCCAGACAACTAATCAACAGCACATCTCGGGTGCCAACGTCATTATTGTGTTGTGCGGTTCTTTTGGAATTTAGTATTTTATGATTCAAAACTAAGCATAAAGCTTAAAGCTTAATTTGTCCCACAGTGAGTGAGTGCGTTGAGTGGTTTAACGCGGCTTTTAACAGTATTCCAGTTATATCACGGCGTCAGCTTAATGTAGGAGGAAAGCCCGAAGTGATGCAGGTCTCAGACGTTTACCACTTTGGTGAAACCCACGAGTACGGGTATGGTGCTGACAAACCTAGAAACATAATCGGGGCAAATCGGGATTCGAACCCACAATCATAGGTTTCTGGCGTGCCCAAGGAATCCAACTCTAGAACCTAGAAACATATTCGGGGCGTGCCCCACAGTATTACACACGTGACTGAAAACGTCATAAGTTTGGTGAAACAAATGAACACCTATACTCTCAGTGGAATAGATTGTATTTATATATTTTGTACATGAAATTCCAGTTCGCCAGTGGAGATATCAGGAATGCACCCAAATGGGGCTGTTTGTGACGACAACTTCTGACAGGCAACCATTAGGAAACGCAGTAGGCGAAGAGTAAGTTATCACAGCTATTCGATAGATTTCATTAACTGTTATCTTTCTTCAAATGTATTCGCCAATCACTAATTATGTCTCGTCACGATATTGCTGAAATATTGCCGATGTGACGTAAAGCATAAACTCCCTCACTCACTCACTCTATTTATGTCAAAAACTGCAAAGTACAGAGTGTACGCCATTAATTTGTGTTGCCCTGGGGAGATCATGAAATACTACATAATTCAATGACTTTTATATGACATGCCTCCGAATAATATTTCACACGTATCACGATTTGCCAGCTTATTTGTGGGAAAAAACTTGAATAGGCTCAAGAGGAACCCCTTGGTGAAAGCCCTGGCAACGTTCCGCTAAGCGAACTTAGCGCCAAGATGGTCATAACGCCAATACTTTAACAAAGGCTTACGATAGTCGCTGAGATTGCTGAGATTGCTGGGTGGAACAGAACCTATGAGTTTAATGTTGTAAACTAAGGATCGTTATCATGACAAGACTGGCAGATATTACCCGCTATCGACAGTACGTAGGTACAGGGAACTGCGCAGCTTGAGTGGGTATGGTATCACGCCACGTTGAAACAAAAATAAGCTTCACATATTCTACCCATGTGGGCAATTGAACCTTGGCCTGGTCTTCGGGGTGACGGGCGAACGCTTTAACCAACAGGCTAGGTCATCTCCCGCAGTGCCACCACCGCTCGGCCATCAGTGTTATCTTCGAACAGGAGGAATGGGGTATCGATATCAACAAATATAATGTGTAATTCTTCATTTCATTTCTTACAGTTACTATTACAAATTATGTGAAGGTTTGTTTGGTCCGGCGTTTAATGAATCCTTGGTGAAAAGAGGACATGACTATGTACTGATGAACTACGGTGGATTTGGCATCCGGGTAACTAACATCATCTACACCCAAGGCATGGATGATCCATGGACCACGTATGGGTTTACGAAGAATCCGAACCCAAGGGCTTATGCAGTGGTAATTAAAGGTATGTTGATGACACTAATATGTACCTTCATCACCGTGTTTTGGTCATCATGGACCGCCTCCGTGGTGTCGTGGATAGAGCCTAGATTGCGAAAGGTCGGTATTTCGATCCCCGGTCGTGTCATACCAAAATACGTTAACAATGGTACTTGTTGTTTCCCTGCCTGTGCTCGGCATTAAGTGGATCAAACAAGAAATGGTCGGCTTGTTTTCAGTATGCTGTGTATTGAGAGGAATAACGACATGATATCTCCTTATGCTGGTACTATAAAACCATCATTAGCACGCGCACGCGCACGCGCGCGCGCGCACGCGCACACACACACAGACGGCACTATATAATCTCCAGCGCGATGTTTAACCCCATGACACATCACAACCTTTTGTCAGTGTTATACATGACCTAGACGATCGTAACTTAAACATAGACATACCACGATCACAATGATCACTTTGTTTAAGGAGACCCTCCCGTGTGTGACACCAGACGTCATAAGTGCTGCCAGACATATCAAGCGTATCTAAAATCTGTAGAGTATTATAATCGCTGATGGCTTCGTCATTAAAAAAGAATCTTGCAATCGTGGATGTGAAGGGGCACGTTGATTGATTTGGTTTGGTTTGTTCTAGCAATATTCTAGCTATATGACGGCGGTCTGTACATAATCGAGTCTGGACCATCCAGTTCTTGATATCATGAGCATCGATCCACGCAATTGGGATACGATTACTTGTATCAACCAAGTCAGCGAGCATTACCATCCGATCCCCTTAGTCGGCTCTTACGACAAACATAGTCGCCTTTTATGGCAAGCATGCAATTGGCATTTATGTTTCATTCTCTGTCCATGCTAACATTTTTTAACATCGTGACATATATAACCATAAAATAAATACGAAACATGCGAGTGACGCTTGCTCAGATTAATGAAGTGAAGCATTTCTACAACATGTGTTCCAGATACTATCATCACGCCAGGTTGATTGCACATACTGGCAACTCTGCCAATAAACACTGTACTTGAATGCTGACATTAGGGTTTCTCTCTGTTACGGTTAAAAGTGGTTGCAGGTTGATCGAACAGTTTTTCCTGGCTCCCTTGTCAAATCACCTTAAAAGCCACGTTGTGGTAACACCTGGTACAATAAACACAAAAAATTGTTCTGTTTAAAGAATAGTCAAATTACGTTCAAACGATCACACCTGCTCTTCTCACATTTATTGGAAGCTTTATTATCTTCGTCGATTTACCTGACAATTCCAAGTGATTGTCTTATTTGCATTTCCCGCAAGTGAATGCATGGCAATTAAAATTGCTAACGCCAGAGAATAAACAGGCTCCATTATCTGTCGCACCTGCAAAAGGAATAATAATGATAAACCTTTTACGGATGGTAACATGTGAAGGTGCTTGGAGACATATTTACATGATCTTTAATTTTCAAAGGTAGGGCTGTTCTTTTCGCTTTTTAGACTAGGGTTCGGCATTAACGTAAAGTTAATATCTTACAGAATGCGATGTAAACAATCGGGATTTCGTTTTTAGGAATGAGTATTCACCATACTATAATGGATTTTTTTTATGAAACAGATATTTCTTTTCCCCGGAACAGGAGGTAGGAAATAGTTGGTCCCTTAGAACTTGTTCCAAAAGGTCGAGGGCAACAGACGTATTGGATATTGCATAGCGTTCCTGTTTCTTTTATTGTCGAGAATATTGAAATATATTTTTCACTTACTATTTTGCAGGTGTTGGCCACGTAGCAGCTATGTTCCCCTCTTCCTCTTCAGACAGTGCTGATTTGAAAAATGGTCGGCTCGAAATCCAGCGCCGTCTTGGACAGTTGTTATCATCAAGAGACGTGGCAATTGTTGGATGAACTTCTTCTCACAGTTACACGAGAAGACATCAAGTTTCAAGTCAATACGTTATTGAACAAAGGCAACAGACCAATTTACATTGTAATTATACAATCAAGAGCGTTTCATGTCCATTTTCTCATAGATACGTGTAAGGTTAAGAACAAAACTTGTTTCGCAATGCCAGTTCATGGTTGAATGCTGAGCACCATGACAGGATAACCGGGATGCAACTTACTCAGGACATGTATGTGATAAATTGTGGTAGATACATAGCTTGAATGAGGTAATACAAATGGCATCCCCAAAAATACTGGACAAGATGTTTGTTAATTCTGATCAACCAGTTCTATGTGGAGAAACATTCCCATGTTGGAGGTCACTGTAACAATAACACATACATAAGATAAAATTCTGCACCCTTGAACATGTTTCATGTTTCATATTATTATTATTATTATTATAATTATTATTATTGTTGTAATTGTTATTGTTATTGTTGTTGTTATTATTTTATTATTATTATTATTATTATTATTATTATTATTATTATTATACATGTATATACCGCAGGTATCCAGGTATTATCTGCTCATATTTTTATTGATACCCCGACCAGTGGAACTGATTACCATTCTCAACTCCTTGGAGACTGTATACAATCAAAGCTGCCTACGGTCGCTAAAGGGATTTTACATCCACCTCACATACCGGGTACCCATTCGCTGGATGACACTTGTGTTTCTGGGTGTATGTACGTATTCATGCACGTGCATGAGTGTGCATCTGCCTGATTGTACAATTCCGGAAGTATGCCCCCTTTATAGTGCATTGCTACTGAGATACCATGCCGCAGTTTAGCATAGGTTTCCGACTCAGATATATTATTGGGACTTAGAGCCGACCGTACCATTGGTTAACATATGTTTGCACGGCACGGCCAGGGGATCGAACCACCAGTCTTCTGCTCTCCGGGAAGGCGTTCTCTCCACTACACCACGGAGGCGTTTATTATTGAACAGATGTCCAATGGTGGTATGCATACTTCGTCTATTGGCACAGGTGGCCCAGTCGTCTAAGGCGCCGCGATTCGCTGTGCAGAGTTGCGTCCCTTGGGCACGCCAGAAACCTATGATTGTGGGTTCGAATCCCGGTTCGCCCCGAGTATGTTTCTAGGTTTGTCAGCACCATACCCGACCTTGTGGGTTTCACTGAAGTGGTAAACGTCTGAGACATGCATCATTTCGGTCTTTCCTCCCACATTAAGCTGACACGCCGTGATACAACTGGAATACCGTTAAAAGAGGCGTTAAACCCAACTCACTCACTCACTCACTCGTTGACCTAAACTGATGGGCAAATGAAAGTATAGCGATATTGTATGTTTATATAATTGAAAATTGAAAGAACTGTTGTTAAATTTCATGATATCTATTTAACCATCACTCGTTCCTCCAACAGTTTGTCGTTTATTATTTGTGGCTTTGTAACTGTTGGTTGGTTGGTTTGTTGTTTAACGCCGCACTCAGCAATATTCCAGCTATATGACGGCGGTCTGTAAATAATCGAGTATGGACCAGACAATCCAGTGATTAATGTCATGAGCATCGATCCACGCAACTGGGATCGATGACATGCATCAACCAAGTCAGCGAGCCTGACCACCCGATCCCGTTAGTCGCCTTTTACGACAAGCATAGTCGCCTTTACGGCAAGCCTGGGTTGCTGATGACATATTCCGGAATCATCACGGGTCGGCTTGAAAACACATATTGAGATACGATGTATAGGATGTCAGTAGTTATGCGAATTATCTTTGGGCTTTGACGTAAAGAATTTTCTCTGAATGAAGGCTTCGTAACTCTAGTGAACAATTATCTTTTTAGTATTCTTTTCAAATATTCCAGACTTGGATATGTACAGATCACCGAGAAATAGTTGCAATACTCCTGTAACTTTGAAACTCGTTCTACAATAGTTCGTATTTGAATGGCGGCCATCTGGTGATTTGAATAGAAATGAAAACATACAAACATTTTCGATAGTTTCTCACCAACAACTAGAATGCCAATCAAACACCTAGAATAGAAGCTGTCGTTGATTTGTTTTGCATGCTGATTTCAAAAGATTTTATTAACAATGGGAAAGTGTCTGATAGCATCTCACATGGTATTTGATGGAATACATCACAGTGTCAATTGCATGTAAATATTAATCAGAACGGGTATTTTAATAATAAAAGAAAGAGATTCTTTGAAGTCAGTGAGTGACTGACGTCACGATTAACATAATCCAAGACAAATAGTGCTATAACACTGTTGCCCACCTGGATGAAGTGTCAATAATTATATAAAATGTCAAAACAAATATTTAACAAAATAGGTGTTAGCGTTAATATTCAAATATTGTTTGCATAAATACTGAACCAAAAACAATAAAACACTATAAAATATAATGACTTGAACAAAATATGTCATCATGAGGAAGAATAAGGGTGGTCAGGCTCGCTGACTTGGTTGATGCATGTCATCGTATCCCAATTGCGTGGATCGATGCTCATAATGTCAATCACTGGACTGTCTGGCCCACACTCGATTAGTTACAGACCGCCGTCATATAGCTGGAATATAGCTGAGTGCGGCGTCAGACAACAGACAAAACTAATGGGTAGATGACATAGGTTATTGCTCATAACTTCAGTCACTGTTGGTCTGTTTACAGGCTGCTATCTGTAGCATCTCAACATGGGTGCCCTACCTCATTGCATGGCATCCTGAAAGTGATGTTTAATTAAGGTTTAAATATCACTGTAAAGTATGAACATGTGGACATGTCGATGAGTCAAGTGCAGTTTAGCTGCACCATCAGCCACTGCAACGAACAAACGACGATACCCTATTGGTCAGCTATACATTTAAATTTCCTTCATACCAAAAATGTATGGATGATCAGTTGAGACATATCATCTGGAAGCACGAAACGTTTTGACATATGTCAAGAACGTTGGGCTGAATACATATGTTCCGTTTTTAAACTTTCTCATTTTGACAATTCTCTAAAATATTCTCCAGATGTTGTTTGATTTAAAGATATCCTATGAAACTGTCCATCTGAGGACGCTGCACTTTAATGTCAGTCTTATTTGTCCAGTCGTTTTTGGGTCGAAAGATGTCTACAGACGAAAAAGACGGACATGAGTAAGGTGAGCTAAATATGAAAAACAACGGTATGTGTTGTTTTGGTTCAACCCTTCAACAACAATGTGTTTCGTTTGTGTTGCTTTTGATTGTGTCCAGAATTAAGCACACATTCTTAAGTGAAACTTCTCACGAGAGAAAAGGATAACATTGTCTTTCAGTGCATTAATTCTTTGTACACTGACGTTGTTGTGTGGAAAAATATTCAGATTACGATCGGTATTTCACGTATATAGTTTGAGATAACGCATGACCTGACTTCATACCTCGGAAGTATTTGGCAATAATGATCAGTATTTTTATTCTTGGGGCCATTTCTGTGGCTTCTGGGTTTGAAATAGGAAAACCAGCTTCAAACTTCATTATGCCTTCATTCAGTTCACCTGGAGGAATCAACTCTAACAAAGAAGGTAACAAATCCCTTACATTCGTGTATACTCGCCTTTTCCCGTTACTCTTGGACAGCAATGATTGTACTATTAACCGCATTCCGAAGAATCCCTCCGTATATATACAGAACAAACAAAAAATGAATACGTGGTATATAGTCAATAATATTTGGCATTATTGTGAACTTTGCAGATGCAAATGGAATGTTATTATGATGAAGCAACTCCGTAGGATCTTTTATCAAAGGTTGCGGGCACATACATTTACAATACCGTGAAGTAATTGTATACATATATATATATGTAGACACCCTGAGCACAGCCCAAATTTCATCTCAAAACAAATTAACATATTTCTTTAAATATATTTGTCTTGGACCTTTATGGGAAAGATTTTGCTGAAGTGGTAAGACAAGTGTTCCGAATATCGAAAAGTTGTGCTGTGTTGTGTTATGTGTAAGTCACGTGAACCTGTGAAGATAGTGGATGCATTTCGGAACCATCCCATTGACCGAGAATGCTTATTGAAACACTGTTTCAGAATTATAAGGCAATGACACTAAACATTGTTACTCGTATATACATGTATGATTTGAGTAATCTGTAATTTTAAATATATTACCTAATTTAAGCTTTTTTGTGACACAACACCTGTAGAGCAATAAATGTGAAACTTATTCCTCTGTGGGAGTTTAGTTTAAGAATTAGTTGTCGTTTAAGAATTAGTTCATTAAAGACGAGCTCCACTTTAACCTGTGTGTCCCGTCGCATCACGTAAATCCAAAAATTGCCTGCACACAAAGTCAGCGATCTAACCCACTCAGCCACTAAGGCAACTGATAGTTCAGATCACGTACTTTATGTGCCCCTTTATGTGCTGGCACAGGTGCCTTATCCTGGCAGTGTGGGTTCGAATCCCGGACAGGACACAATCTTAAAGAAGTACGAGAATCTGTACTTTACTCAGAAAGTGTCGTCCCAAATATAACATGTGTTTCATTTGACCACTTTCTAAATGGCATTGGGTATACCCTACTTTGAGAGAAATCTATGAATAATCTTTAAACTAATCGTGGCAAATGAGGCCATTCCTGCTCACACGATTGTGGCCATCATCTGGATGCCAAGGCAATACTTCAATATTTTATAGTGAAATACTACTTTCATATATTAACCATTATAAGTCCATTTGTCTGTACCTTTTCTAAGGTATCTGCCATATTTGAAAACAATGCATAACCTCTTTAGGTATCCAACATATTTGAAAACAATGCATAACCTCTCTAGGTATCCAACATACTTGAAAACAATGCATGACGCATCTAGCTATCCACCATATTTGAAAACAATGCATAACCTCTCTAGGTATCCAACATATTTGAAAACAATGCATAACCTCTCTAGGTATCCAACATATTTGAAAACCATGCATGACGCATCTAGCTACCCACCATATTTGAAAACAATGCATAACCTCTCTAGGTATCCAACATATTTGAAAACAATGCATGACGCATCCAGCTACCCACCATATTTGAAAACAATGCATGACTTCTCTAGGCTAACGTCTGAGCCCCATTTGTTGCAATAACACCTTACCATATTAAGTGTCCTTAGTAGGCAGACTATGCTTGTCTAAGAGGCGACAAACTGGATCGGGCAGTCAGGCTCGCTGGCTTGGTTGCCGACATTTCAACTATCGGGTAACACATCTGTTCAATATAGCATTGAATAATATTTGTTTCCCGTTATGGATAATATGATAAGCTGCATGGAATCTGTGTTTCCAGTTTCCGAGGTCAAGTCAGACCTTGCTTCTGTGAAATCCCGACAAAAAGAAACCGATGAGAAGTTTGACAAGCTCCTGGAGCAGATGCAAAGTATTAAATCCGGTACCAAGGGAGAGGAAGGTACACACGTAATCAGCGTCGAGGCTTCCAAATTCTCGCAACGAAGACCAGAACAGAATATTATGTTTCTCAAACACGAAGTTAAAGAGCGCACCATTATGTTGATGTGGTCATATTGTACACTTCTGTGAGCTTAATGAAATAGTACCATGATCGAAGGAATAATTGTGTTCAGTGTGAACCTTATCTCTTTAACGACATTTCCGAATCGCGGTGGTAAGGAATTGGAGCTAAATCGTTTCATAAACCTGGCATCCTATTGGCTCCTGAACCCACACACCATTCACTTAGATGCGGCGGTTGAGGTTCGCTGAGGGTTCACCTGAAGTTTCTTAGGTGTCAAATCTTTCACTGGACCAAATAAGTGTCCAAAATATATATTCGATTTGTTTTCAATACACGTAAATAAAGTTGGAGCCTGTTTACATCGACATAGAAAATCGTGATAACGAACATACAGAAAAAATCTGATTGCGATTCAGTGATTAAGACACGCTGGCTCATTTGTCATACCGACAGTGATTGGTAGTGTGGCATCAGTTCATTTTAATATTTATAGTAGGCGGAATGTTCGATTTCAGTGACCAATGTCAACTATCAAGGTTTAGATTATTAATTTAGAATGCAATACCAGCCATTCAAGACGTTGATATATATATTCACATCACATTGCGTTTTTGTCTGTATGCATAACGTGGCCGAGCCTCGTGTATTCGAATTCGAAGCCGGAGCAGAGGAATTACTTGTGGTTGACGACACTTTGCACAGTAAAATATTTCAGCAAAATGAAAGCATTACCATTATTATACTAGGAATGCTTAAGTATTTGGTTTTTGTAAAATCCACGAGCAATGGTATTGTACTGGCAATCAAACGATGATGATCAGGTCAAGTCCTTGAATTTATGACAATAGGTTCCTTAAATGCCATATCTCTTCATAAGTAAATCGACCCGTGAAGATCCGGGACAGAAAAGGCCATTAGCAACCCCTGCTTGCCATAAAAGGCGACTATGCTTGTCGTAAGAGGCGACTAAGGGGATCGGGTGGTCAGGCTCGCTGACTTGGTTGATACATGTCATCGTATCCCGATTAAGTGGATCAATGCTCATGATATCAACCACATGACTGTCTGATTATTTCCTTGATTATTTACAGACCGGCGTCATTGAGCTGTAATATTGCTGAGTGCGGCGTTAAACAAAAAACAAACAAACAAATCAAGATAATCCGGCATCTTAGACGAATTAGCCACCTGTCTCCTATTGTGGTTTTTACATTTTGTTTGCTTTTACAGGAATCATTTCTCAGAACTTAATGCGTCCTTGTCATTTACAATTCTCTGGTAGCATTGACGATTTGAAAATATTTCTCAACGGTCTTTGCAAGTAAAGCTGATTCTCTAATTTTAAATTTTGAAGTATGCGTGGGGTTCGTTTTGGGAATTGCGATCTAAAGAAGAGCAAACCCCAACAAAACAAACCTAGTGTATAACATTTTTGTTGCAGAGAAACGCTCGGGTGTTATTCCGTTGTAATATATTCTCCACGCTGATGTACCATTGGCGTTCATACGGCATAATCTGTTTTGCTCGTTCGTATTTGAGAATTTAGAAGCCGCCACTCTGATTTGCGAATCAAGGTTCACAAGCCGCGACTCCCTACGGAGTCCCCTTCTGTATCATTCATTGAGATACACAGAAAATGGATACATGTTTATCCTGAATTTGTTTAATGTTTTGAACCATAAAGATTAAATTAACGTCGATTCAGTGTTTGTGTCACTTTTACACTTTTTGGCCGTTCAGTGCAGATCATATTAACAGTTGTATTTATATCATTGCTATGTGAGGTAAAGTGGAGGCGGTACAAAAAACAGTCGACAAGCTCATGGAGAAAATACATCACATGGAAGGAAATAGTGGAGGAAAAGCAGGTACGGATGTTGATCATGCAATCTTATAACTGAACTACACATCACAAAATACCTATTCAGTCGTCCTTTTTTTGTCGACCATATTATGCCAATGTTTCTTACTTCGCCTATTTTGGTAACTGTGAAATGTGTTTAGGAGTGTAATCCGTCCACTTTTGAACTCGACCCGTGAAGATCCGGGGTAGAATATGTCTTCAGCAACCTATGCTTGCCGTAAAAGGCGACTGTGCTTGCCGTAAAAGGCGACTATGGGGATCGGATGGTCAGGCTCGCTGACTTTGTTGATGCCTGTCATCGATCCCAATTGCGTGGATCGATGCTCATGATATCAATCACTGGATTGTCTTGTCCAGACTCGATTATTTACAGACCGCCGTCATATAGCTGGAATATTGCTGAGTGCGGCGTTAAACAACAACCCAACAACCAACAACTTTCGAACTCAATGTCCCCAAAACGTTGATATTGCTACAATGAAATTGCATCACACTGTTTTGAGACTATTGTGACCTAAGCTTGTCACAATTAAATGACATCACTGATCTCTCTGTCCCTGAAGTTGTTTAGCTGCAAACTGGTTGTTTTAGTTTACAAATTAAAAAGTTTGAAGAAAGATTTTTGGATGATCTGACATGTTTCTTTTGATATGAAATTTATCAAGACCAATCCATTACAATTCTTTTATTGACTCGTGTTGATATATTTCATGTCGAAAGAAAGATGAGATTTTCCATATCTTCTCATGTATCGTAGTTGATAAGAACAACCTTCTATTTTGGAAGAATTTTTTAGGGTATACAGAATAAAATGTCAATGCAAGAGAATACAAGTCTTGATTATCCGTCAATTCTATTTGGCTTAAAGTTCTGCAAAAAGAATACATGACATTTATTTTAAAAATAACAATATGCGTGTTGTTTTTTTTCTAAATGCTGTTAACATTCTTCTCTGTTCTTTATGTGTAGAAACATGTGACATTTTTCATTCTGGAATATGTCAACGGTATATGCATTAAAGTTTATATCTACAAATGTGTGTGCCCTATGTCAATAACATGTTCAGTTGTCCACGACTCAATGCTATGACGTATTGTTTTGAAAGGCTAAATTGTAAGATATGTACTAACTTCAGTGAACACAGCAGGACAGAATCAACATTATGTTTCACATAAGAACGTGGTGCACAAAACTCATAACATATACTCCCCTTCAGTCTCAGAGATGAAGTCAGAGCTGACGTCCTTTGGGTTGCGACAAAAAGAAACAGAGACAAAACTTCAAGACATCTCCTCTAAGGTTGACAGAGCCATGAAGGCTCTGAAAATAGGTAAAATTCGTTTGCTGAAACAGATTGTTCTGAAAGAAAACATTTCTTGTATCTTTGAGTGTATGTTTGGGGTTGTGTGTAAGTGCGGGGGGGGTGAGGGGGGGGGGGGGGGGGTGTTGTAGATATCAGGGGAGGCAGTTACCTTGTGATTTTAGGTTGGTTGGTTGGTTTGTTGTTTTACGCCGGACTCTGACGCCGAGTCTGAACCAGACAGTCCAGTGATTAATATCATGAGCACGATCCACGCAATTGGGATCGATGACATGCATCAACAAAGTCAGCGAGCCTGACCATCCGATCCCCATAGTCGCCTTTTACGACAAGCAAAGTCGCCTTTTACGGCAAGCATTGGTTGCTGAAGACATATTCTACCCCGGATCTTCACGGGTCTGCGATTATAGGCGCACCGCAGATCATTAGGTAGGATTCCATACTTGGCCTGATTGTGTTCCCGGTTCATCGGCAACGCATGGCTGCTCATGGGTTTCACCACTGAGGGAATTGTCTCAGACATACACCATGCATCACGTACAACCCAAGTCAAACTGATACCCAATGTAACACTGTAATAATGTCGACAGCAGCGTGAAGCAAAACCCACTCGTTCAAACTAAAACAACTTGCATGTTAGCTTTGTTTTTGAAGCAAAACCCACTCGTTCAAACTAAAACAACTTGCATGTTAGCTTTGTTTTTGTAAGATGTCATGCCTCAGGATTGGCATTTTCGAAAACTCCATACTAATTATTATTTCATAATTATTTTGTCACCAAGACGTTAGCAATCTGGCCTTGAGGAAACCAACATACGGAAGCAGAGACTTTGACCAGTATTCCAATCCTAGCCATGTGGTTGATGGTGACAAGCGCGGCATACGCTTAGGAGGTCAATGTTTTACCTCCGCTGAATCGAGACCTTGGTGGATGGTTGACTTGCAGGATATCTATGATATCTATAACGTCACCCTTTACAGACGGACGGACGGTTACGGTATGTGCTTGAAATAAACATCTATTTATCAACGTTACATGCAGAATAAATCAAGTGGTTTAAATCTGATTTTCAATATTTCCACAAGAACTGCTATTATTCGAAAGCCTATTAATTATCAATTAGTAGTCGCATGCAACACACGTTTTGTTTCTTTTCGTGCAATAGTCAACTTTGATCTTGTTTTGAGTGTGTGAGTGAGTATGGTTTTACGCCGCCTTTAGCAATATTCAAGCAATATCACGGCGGGGGACACCAGAAATGGGCTTCACACATTCTACCCATGTCGGGAATCGAACCCGGGTCTTCGGCGTGACGCGCGAACGCGTTAACCACAAGGGTACCCGACCGCCCCTGATCTTGTTTTGACCTTTATGTATAAGTTCCTGATATTGATAATGATATAATATTGTATTGTGTTTTTATATCAGCTTCCAGATTCCGTGACCTGGAAATCCTAGTTCTTAAAGAAAACCCCATGGAGAACAAAAGTGCTCAGCCGATGACATGTGCACAAAAGAAAGGACAGTTATCAAGACCTGATGTTCTGACCTGCAAACCTTCAACAACGGGTCGATTTGTGTTGTTGCATTACATACCACCAAACAAAGAAATTCTCACAGTCTGCGAAGTTGAGGTCCGTGGAAAACTCTCCAAAGGTAGGAATTGCAAACAACCCGTCACTAATATTGTTCTTTGTACAAACTTTGTGAATCATGGAAATGAGGCCACACACAAAGCTGTCCTGTAAATGTATATTGATGTGATATCAGAAATACATATCATTCAAACTTGTTTCTTTTCAGGTTAACTCCATAGCTGTGGCGACATTCAAGAAAGTGTCACATAATCTGATGTAATAAATTAAAAAGTCTATTGAGGTCCTGTTTCCTGTTATTTCATTATTCAAGGAAACGAATGATTAGGTTGTGTGACCAGTGGATGTTATTGCTTCATCACCCGTACCAAGTAAGAAATTAGCAAGAACTGTTAATAGTCAACATATTTTATTTTCAATTTCTCTGAACGCAGTTCTTGGTGACCTGACTGAAAGTGCCTTTGTCTCGTTTTCCGTCGTTCATCGTCCTCAAACATTTTCAACTCAAACTTTACCTTGTAATTGAAACTAAAATTTATCATCTTGTTCCCACATGAATGTCCATGTGCCTCGCAACATTCATGTTCAGTTCTTTGGTGATATTTAGAATAGTGACATTTGATATTGTGACCATGCCCTTATAATTACATTCGCCAATCTTGGCCTCTAGGAACATGTCATCTCCAACTCAGAGTCAGAGTCACGTCATCCGATCAGGTTTGCGCTCATCGCCTAAACATCATAATCTGGGTCACGTGGGTATATATTCTATTTAGTTTGTATTGTGATCACATTTTTAAGAAACATATTTAATCAACCGCAATGAGGTGAGGTGAGGTGAAATGGGGTTTAACGTCGCGTCCAAGATTATTGCACTTATATAGCGACGTGGATGTACTTGTGTGTGTGTGTGTGTGTGTGTGGCTGCTTGTACTAGTCCGGACTGATGCCGATTTATAGTGCTAGCTCACTGAGATACCATGCCGCAGTTTAACATGAGTACCCCACTCAGACACAGTATACTGACTCCACCAGTCCTTGTTTTAGACCCTTAATGCCGAGCGCCAGACAGGGTAACAACAAGTACCATCTTTTAACGTCTTTTGGTATGACCCGGTCGGGGATCGAACCCCGGACCTGCCGCTCTCCGGGCGGACGCTCTACCACTAGACCACGGAGGCGGTCTCAACCGCAGTGAAATGGCATGTGATACGTAATAGGAAATGGCACATTTTCTTTTCTTCTAGGCATCACGATGGCGCATACAACTTCCCTGCCGTGGACAATAACTAAGGACATATGTAATTAAGGACATATGTAACTAAGGACATATGTAACTAAGGACATGTGACTGAGGACATAGAAGTTTTAGTTTTAGAAAAGCACCTAACTATGGAAGGTCAACAGAGTAGTAAGGCGTATGAGGCTCATATATAGTTGAAACCTTGTGTGAATTGAGCAGTGTGTTTGATTGTTTTACAATATGACATATTACATTAATTTAATACATTACTGCATTTGGTTGAAATGGTATTGCTTGTTCCATAACAGGTTATTTTTTCTCCGTATGTATGCAGCCAATACTAAGGCATTCTATCTGACCAAAAACTATTGTTCAAGAAAATGCTTGTAAAAAAACATTTATGCTTCAGACTGCTGAAATTTAAAGAACTTGTCTGTAAAAATGATGACATTGCTGCCAGGTGTTCTTAAAACTATTTATATTTAAACTCCAAGTTTTGATTACAAAATCTCAGGCCGTTTCCATTGCTCAATATCAAATTGTCAGCCCCTGAGGAAAAGTGGATGTTTTTGTAGACATTTGTAACTGCTGATTTCATTACAGTGACGTAACGAATTCTTCATCTGTATATCTTGAGATATTTAAAATATCAATGAAATGGGGTACAAAGGAAGACAAATCTAATGTTTAAACGTATTGTTTCTGTTACTTGTTTCTTAACTGTAAGTTTGGTATCAAATTGGTTAAAGAATTCGCTCCTCCCGCCGAAGGCCCGAGCGACACTGTCGTGATATTGATGGAATATTGCAAATGGAGGTGTAAAACCATACTTACTCACACACTCACTCGTAACACTTATCTTGTGTTGGTGGACACCAAATTGCTCACTCGCTCAAAAACACAGGTTTTTAATGCAGTAGGCATGGGCTTAACAGATAAATTTACATGAGCAAGCATCAGTTTAAACATATTCATGATTCCTTTTCACTCTTTCGTTTGATGGTAGTTTTAGATTGTAACGTTTAATGGTTGTCAAGGAGTGAGTGAGTGAGTGAGTATAGTTTTACGCCGCTTTTAGCAATATTCCAGCAATATCACGGCCCGGGACACCAGAAATGGGCTTCACACGTTTTAGTTTGTAACATTTAATGGTTGTCAAAGAATGTCTGGAAGTAGCTGCGTACTTAGATTTCTTCTTCTTCTTCTTCTTCTTCTTCTTCTTTATCTTCCTCTCTCATTCTCTCCATTCTTATCCAATGTTCTTAATTCACTCAATCCAATATTCCCACTGTTATGGTAAACTGCAATTATTTGTATATATGTACACATTACTTAGAATAGATTTTATCTCTTAAAACACGCAACTGACCAAATAACCGAGCATGTTGTCACATCCCAAAACTACAGCCCGACACACCTCATACACCAAAGCCGTGATACGGTGAAGTGACACTAGTAGTAAATTAAACCAAAACGGCATCCCCCCAAAATCGGTGATTGAAATTGGGTTTAACCTTGCCTTCAAGGTTATTGCCCATTTACACAGTATACTGACCAGACCTTGTTATAGCCCAGTAATTCCGAGCGCCTGGCGAGTAAGAACAAGTAGCATCTTTCAACGTCAATTGGTATGACGCGGCTGGGTATCGAACCCCCGACGTTCGGCACTCTGGGCGGACGCTCTACCTCTAGACCGCGGAGGCAGTCACAACAGGAAGTGAGTTGGTTAAATTTTAACGTCACATTGGTCTTATTTCAGCCATAAAGAGACGGCGAGACCAAGTTGATGCATACACAGTTCGTTCATGAATACAACGCTATATTTAACAACAACAAAGTAGGCATAGACAGTACAACATTTGAGATCGTGTTTTCGGTATATGACGTCCTTTCGTGTTGCTGTTTAATAGAGATGTCCCAAAATGTCTCCTCGAGACAATGCAGTATGGGACTACATCGCATGTTACCCGTAGGTTTAAGATACATGTTTGGAAATTGATTGTTTGGTGTTTAACGCCGCACTCAGCAATATTCCAGCAAAATGACGGCGGTCTGTATATAGTCGTGTCTCGACCAGACAATCCAGTAACTGACATCATGAGCATCGATCCACTCATTTGGGATACGATGACATGCATCAACCAAGTCAGCGAGCCTGACCACCCGATCCGTAAGTCGCCCTTTACGACAAGCATAGTCGCCTTTTACGGCAAGCATGGGTTGCTGAAGACCTATTCTATCCCGGATCTTCAGGGCACCCACGTGCGCAATTGGGATACAATGACATGCATCAACCAATTGAGCAAGCCTGACCACCCGATCCTTTAGTCGCCTTTTACGACAAGCATAGTTGCCTTTTACGGCAAGCATGGGTTTCGGAAGACCGATTTACTCCGGAACTTCACGGGTCTTTAAGACGCATGTAGTCTACGTTTGCATTTAGGTCCCCTTTCTGTCTAGGAAACGATATGGACGAAATGAATTGATACCAGTCATATCATGTATAATTATTTTATTGTTCAGTTAGGCGTGGTTCAACATTCACAGAGGTATGAAATTATCTATTCCAGAAATTTGTTATACATACTTTCTTTTCCTCTATCTGACAGGACCGCCTCCGTGGTCCAGAAGTAGAGCGTCCGCTCGGTTAAATTGCGGCATGGTATCTCAGTTGGCTAGCACTATAAATCGGCATCAGTCCGGACTAGTACAAGCAGCCACACCCACAATTTTGAGGTGGGCGTGTAATATTTGTTTGTTTTGTTTGTTTGTTGTTTGACGCCACACTTAGCAATAATCCAACTATAAATAATCGAGTCCCAGTGTTTGAGAACGTGGCCATCGATATACTAAATTGGGATACATACATATAAGGCACAACTTCAAGAACATATATACTCTTAAAAAGAGAAACGCAATACGGATATTGTTGGCCATATAAGCCAAATTAGATGACCAAGAGGTGCGAAATGAAGTGGTTTAATGTGTTATAGTATCAGTGACAAATTTCCCGGATCAAAATGATTACAAGGACATTCAAACCATTAGTCGGGAAACGCGTACGATTCAGAAAAACGCACCCAGTGCATCAACAAAAGGGTCATGGAGCTGCACGCACTGCACGTGCATCGGCGTTATGAAAGGGTCTAAAGTGCAGGGTTTGTGATTGCCTGGCTTCTGCGTCAATCGAACAGTGGCGGTACAAACAACATCCCGAGATTAACAGAAGTGCAAAGAAACAACATCATAGGCTGCTTGCAGGCAGGGAAATTACGAGTTATTGATGGTAGCTGGCCTTCAACTGGGACTTTTCCTATGCACCGATAACAGATATGACTACAGTCACCAAGTGTTCCCTCCACAACGTTTTGGCTCAATACCTTGTACGGTTCCTCGTATAAATGTGTTGTCCTACCTCACACACATCTGGCTTTGCGTTTCTTTTTATGAAGAGTATATATTCAGATATTTTTAATTTGTAACTTCAAGAGTTCAAGTAACTTTTAATAGGTAGTCTGATGTACGACACATCTTCGAATTGGACTCTCTGTACTTCCCCAGTTGAAGTGTGATTCGAAGAGGTCTGCCAAAGAACAGCAGAGAGAAACCAAATTGTGGAATATGTACACCCATCAAATAGAATTGTCTACTTAAATTACACACAAGACACAATCTCAATAAAATACACATGATCATGATTAAAACCCGGTACCTTTTTAATGGAATTATTTACTGCTTTGGTACCGTTGAAAATGTATATGTTTTCATGTGTGTGTACACATTCCAGAGTTTGATAACTCTCTGCGGGTTTCTTTGATAGGCCAGTCTAATGAGTCGTTCAACATCAGTTCAGGAGACATTGAATATTGCACACCTAAGTTCCACCGGAGAACTTGCCGATGAAGAGGTTGGCTTTGGAGACGTTGTCTCTGATGATGAATAGGAACGGATGATCACAGCGAATTTCAGGTGGTGGGTGGAGACTGGCGGATTCGATATCTAGAGTAAATAATAAAAAAATGGTAGACTTTCTAACTGATGCTTTCGGCACGACAAGTAACTGAAATGAAAAGCATGTCTTAAGACAGTTCATGAAATATATTCTGTTTCGAACAAAATCCATACACCATACACTGAACATTTGAGCAAAAGAAAGTATTTACCCATTATTTTTCGATTGTTCTAGATACGGGTATCATAGTTGTGTTTAGTGCCATTTGTGACGCCTTCACCAATTGAGTAGTGAACATACATATAGTTTCGAGCCGAACGTCCAAAAATGATGGTGTGGGAATATAGTTAAACCTGGACAAGAGTTAAATTGTGAATATTGCATTACAACAATGCCTCGTAAAGCCCTGCCGTGCTGGGGCGGTGAAATCTGAATGAGGTGGAAACAGGGTAAAGCTATGTTGAAGCCTATTATACAGTTCACGAGATTAAGAAACATCAGGATAAGCTGGGATGATTTTCACCGAATTAAGGTCATTTTGAAACACTCTTCAACAGTAATGATGCCAAGAGTTCGTTCAACCGATGGTATCATCATAAACAAATGCAAACGCAACTAAATTATATTATCAGCACATACTTATATTTTAAACTGAGTCGTAAAATGGACTCTGCTTTTAAATTTGTGTGACCATTTACACGTGGGTTTGTAGCTCTTATTTCATTAAATACTTACTAATAATAACTGCCGTGGCCCCTGCCGCCTCGCTGCCTATTTCGTTGACATCAACGACAGCTTTGTGAATGACATCAGAGATGTAAAGTTGGCCAGTGCTGACGATGCCGGTGAAGTCTGCTGTCCCTTCCATGAATGGCTTGGTCATCCCCATGTTTTGTAAAGATTCTTTTACCGACACTGATGTTTCCAGTTTGAATCTGGGAAGAAATACCTTTATGGTTGAGGCTACGACTGTGTCAAGACTGCTGGTGAGAATATCTGCCGACAGACTGTTCTCCAATGTGGGTAGATTGTCGACGTCATCAGGAAGCAACACGAGCATACTGAAGCGGTCACCTTCGTATGGTAACTCTAATATTCTCGCAGCCTGACCAGGGACAGTACCTACCTTGAACATCCCTTCTACTTGCATCATCTGAACGGGTACCTGCTCAGTACGTGACTTTCTGAACATCTGCTGAGTTGTGAGGTGTAGTGGAAATGGTGTCTTCCACGTTGCCTTGAAGTAGATTGCGTTGACTAGAATCAGAGCTGTCATATCTGTGATGGTGTTAGGGACCAGTAGGTCTGGAATGAGATTGTTCGTCTCTGCAGAGACCCATTCATTAATGGGACCTTCTGGGCCATCTGGGTGTTCCCAGTCAAACAAGGAGATATTAGCTTGGTAGAATACCTCCAGGCTATTTGAGAAATCATCCACAATGTTCAATCCTGCTTTCACATAGATACCATTCGCCGTCTTTAGCGTAGCATTGCCAGAGTGTCTGATGACTTTGTTCAGTTTCTTCGCTGCCCGGGCTGTACGTCGTCCTAGTCCCTGTAAAGCGAGTGTTCTCTTCATTTCATATGCAGTATCACCATTAGCGCCCATGTAGGTCATGGTCAACGCTTGATGGATGCTGAACGGAGAGTACACAACGTCTGTAACAGGCTGGCCTACTTCCCTGTGGAGGTTGACTGTGAAACTGTTCTGCGCACCAACCAACGCTGTGATGAATCGCTGTGCTCTTTGGGGCATGTCGGATAAATCTGTAGCACTTCCTACCCTATGACGTTGACCTCTCCTTCCGGGCCTCCCACCAGGTCTCCCATCAGGTCTCCCACCAGGTCGACCACCAGGTCTCCCACCAGGTCGACGACCTCGTCCAGGCCTGCCCCTGCGCCCGGGACGTCTTCCCCTACCATTCTGAACGTTGTCATCTCCATCCCCGCCTTCTTCTTCCTCACCTCCTCTGTGTCCCCTGTGGCGATGGTGACGGCTCCCTCTTAGCCCTCGTTTCTCTCTAATCATATCATTAGCCGCCTCGTTGTCGGGGTTGCCATTGGCCTCAAGTGCAGCATACACCACTGTAATATATTTGGTAAAATATTTCAGTCAAGTGAACAAACATTATCCCGACAATATCTACATTATATATTAATAGTGTACAAAAAGTCGAATTAATTAATGTCTAATGAATACTTATCTACGACAATGTACACCGTTGTATCTTTCGCCTGAGGTAGGGGCGGTCGGGTAGCCTGGTGGTTAAAACGTCCGCTCGTCACGCCGGAGACCCTGGTTCGATTCCCGACATGGGTACAATGTGTAAAGCTCATATCTGGTGTCCCCCACCGTGATATTGCTGGAATATTGCTAAAAGCGGCGTAAAACCATACTCACTCACACACTCGCCTGAGAGAATATTGCTTGTTTTCAAGATACATAATCCCTCATGCATGTTGTGCACAGTTTTCATGGCTCCCATATCCCGATAAACCACAATATTTATGAAGAATCTCGTTTTCAAGTACACATTTGCCAGCAAGAGATATTTTACGTCCGTGTCCTAAGAATCATGGAAAGAGTATTTGAAAGATGCAATTGTTGCTTAAGATTTTATTTCAGTTTATAAGTAAAACAAAACACTTCCTCTCGAGGTTGCATGAGATTAAAAACCCGATCCTCGGGATATACGTCGGGGCTAACGCCCCTCGGGTGATGGTTCGAACTCTCATCAATAGTACTTGGAAAAGTTTCATCCTACACATATAACAACTCATCAATAGTACTCTGAAATGTTTCATCCTACACATATAACATAGTATACGCTTTCAATAAAGGGTATCTTACCAGCTATCAGCAGAGCACAGGCGCATATGGTGAACATGGAACCAGACGCCATTCTGTCGTGTATGTTTCTCTTGCACGGATGAGTGGCACTGTCGCTTGAAGGGATGCTCCTATGTTCCCCTGCTCCACTGCAGTGTTTGGGCGAATGTAACTGGTACAATGAGTTCGTCACTAGCAGACTTGCTTGTTTCGAACGTGGTTTGGTTTTTGCTTGTTGTTTGAGGCACACACAGCTATATTCGGATCACAGTATGCCAAATATATGACAGCTGCCTGTAAGTACATAAAGCCCTTTTAGACCAGAGATTGATATTGTTGTCAATGATGCTGATTCAAAAACCAATGCTAATGAGTGAGTGAGTAAAGGTTTACGCCGCTTTTAGCAATATTCCAGCAATATCACGGCGGGGGACGCCAGAAATGGGCTTCACACATTCTACCCATGTCGGGATTCGAACCTGGGTCTTCGGCGTGACGAGCGAACGCTTTAACCACTAGGCTACCCGACCGCCCACCAATGCTAGTGATATAGTCGGATTCGTCCAAAGGACTCTGCTTTCGAGCAGATTCGTATGATTCAGAAAAGGGAGATTGTCGCATTTATTTTGACTGCTGTAATGAATCAGGGACTGACATTTTAACCGACTTTAAACATCACAACGGTTACGACGCAGGAAATGTGCCTTGTCCGGGATGCTGAAGAAATGAGGCCTTGTTCGTTATCTAACAAAAAGTATTTTGTCATATGTGTATTTTTTTCTAATTTAAACAAAGTCCACCATCTCCAGTGAATTATATTTGAAAAAAGGCCCAATGTCGAATGGTCGTTCCCTCAGAACAATAGAAATATCGAGTGCTCCAACAATGTCCTGGTCGTTATGTATTTGGCGCAATAGTGCTAAAAATAATCATCTGTAATGTATCATTCATTGGTGCATATTTTACATTGCAATTAGAAACATGTAACAACTAATGTTATAAACTGTTCTACTGAACCAGGGATTGTCTATTTAACCATCTGCTGGTAAATAATACGGTTATATTGATCCTGAAAAGAAACCCAACTGATGCGGTAATATATCATGCCCAGTGATGATCAATAAAAGGACGAGGACGTGGACGAGGACACGTCGTAAATATTAAGGACAAGAGGAACGCACAACAGGTCGGGGAACCTTAAACATGGCTCGCGAAAACACACCACTTTGTTCAGCATCACGAGATACGTTCCAAGATGTCAGCCAGGGAGTAAGAGAGGGTCATATGTCTTGTGATAGTTCTCGTGTGTAGAGGGAGATCGAATGTCATGTCTCACGAGGGCAGTCTTGTCACTTGGACCATTCTCGTGATGTCATTTGATACATGTTACGATATGATCACAAACAGAGTGCTTAAAGAGAACATCTATGTGTGTGTTCAATATCGCTCTTATGTGCCATCTCAGTAGTACGTTTAGTATGTATTATAACGATGTACTAGTGGAATATTACTGAGTGCAGCGTTAAAGAACAAACTCAAATCAACGAATGTATAACAGTGTCATGTTCACCTGACCCAGATAGCCTCCTTCATTCACGAAGAATGAAACAGTTGATACAATCTCACTAGCACCTGGTGCACGCCGACACAATAAATCAAGCATTCATTCCTCGAAAATACTGGCGAGTTTTGGAAAATAGCAATGACATCATTACGTTTGATATTTCCTATTAGATACAATGTGCGAAGCCCATTTCCGGGCATCCCCTGCGGTGATATTGCTAGAATATTGCTGAAATTGCTGAATTTTCACATATTGAACCCATGTGGGGAATCGAACCTGGGTTCTCGGCGTGACGAGAGAATGCGTTAACCACTAGACTACCCAACCGCCCCTGATGGCGTTTGTGTCAAGAGGGATAATACCCTCGGTAACCGAGGACGTTGAAAGAAAAGATCATACTGGAAACGAATGAATGTTATTTTAAGGCTATATCTCTGATAACAGATATAATCTCTCTGGGTCAGCATGTTGTCTAATCAGTCACTACCACCTGATCCTCATAAGCACAGAGAGCAGGGGGCCCACAATGAAATGAGTGAGTGAGGGAGTATGGTTTTACGCCGCTTTTAGCAATATTCCAGCAATATCACGGCAGGGGACACCAGAAATGGGCTTCACACATTATACCCATGTCGGGAATCGAACCCGGGTCTTCGGCGTGACGAGTGAACGCTTTAACCACTAGGCTACCCGACCACCCCATGATGAAATGAATGTAGGACATCAAACAGTCGTTCCACAGCGTTGTTTGATAGGCAGTACTTAGAAGTTGGCAGATGAAAAAGTAGACACAATATATGGATAACAACTTCTTTATTTAAGGTAAAGGCGACGTTTCGGTGAGGATCATAATACCATTATCTCCCCTGTACGGTAAACAAAGAAGTTGTCATCCATCAATTGTGTCTATTTTGTGATGTACCATAGAGGTGACCTTATAAGACCAATATTACTTCAGTGACTGTTGTTTGGAATATAACAGGGAAAAAAGTTTCAAATGATATCTTTATTGATATCACAGTGCCAACATAAATCACAACTGCAACGGCAAAACACTACCACCTGTATACTTTCTGCACAGTATAGACAACTGCTGTCACATAAGACGAACGATACTTTTGCCACATACACAAGGCTATTTTAACCGCTATAATGTTAGGTTATAAAATATGTTTGCTGTTAAATATGAACTTTTACTTCAAGAACAATTATTGGCATTATACTCATGTATAAATCGGTCAAATATTAGTTGTCACACGCATAACTCCAGGTATAAGTGGCCAAGATGACACAGATGGTATTCTTGGTGTAAAGAGTCCCAAAACCGTGCAGTGTTAGTGTAAAACAAAAGTTATAGTCCATGTGAGCGTAATTTTCTTGTATGTGAGTATGAGTTTTTAATTTTGTGTTCCTGGCCCATTCAGAACTGTCTTGTAAACAGTCCTCTTACTGCAACTCCTTAAACTACTACTACTGATAATATGTCCATTTATAATGTGGTCGATTTCATTCCCCACGTGAATGCTCCAGGTGCTATTGATTATTATGGTCAATCAATGGGCGCTCGATTGTCATTCTCGGCTCCATGAGTGAAACCAACCCATGTTGCCTGTGAGTCCCTGGACGTTTATCAGTGACATTACCATCTTATTCCACGGACATTCACGTGCAGCCACATGATCACCTGCAGCTGAATGGCATCAACAGGCAAAATCATAGTTCTAGCATTTAAACTTCCCCGACCGCGTCATACCAAAAGACGTTAAAAGATGGTACTTGCTGTTACCATGTCTGGTGCTTGGCATCAAGGGGCTAAAACAAGGACTGGTCGGCTCGGAGTCAGTATGTGTCTGAGTGGGGTATTTATGTTAAACTGCGGCATGGTATCTCAGTGAGCTAGCACTATAAATCGGCATCAGTCCGGACTAGTACAAGCAGCCACACACACACACACACATACACGTGTACGCACGTCGCTATATAAGTGCAATAATCTTGGACGCGACGTTATACCCCATTTCGTCTCACCTCACTCTAAAACTAGACCACCTTAAACAAGTAAGCTGCAATCCTTTAGGTATTTATGGCAATGTTGCGTTGTCACCTGCTTTTGAAAAAAGTGTCAGTACAAAAAAACATCCTTTATAAGCAAGGCTCTTCATATGGTCGTGACCTACTGCACACATCACATCACTACCTACACTGGAGGCTGTACCCTTGGTAAACGTGAACACTTGATTAAATGTCCTGCACAAGCAGTTGTAGATATAGTGACATGACTATTTCAATTAGACAATTCAGATATTTTCCAGAATATATAATCTCCGATCAATAGCTTTAAGCTGTTTCACTGACATGCAGTTGTAAGAACCTCAATTATATATTGGACACAGCGTGCTCAGTGATCTAAAAAGCGTGTATTCCCCCATGAACTTGGAAATTTCTCGACTCTGATTGGTCACTCAGAGGCTATTAAATCACAATAAACCTCCTCTGATTGAAACAACTGGATTGACGGCCGCATCACCGCGGAAGCTAATATTCATAAAATAGTACTTTTTTCAGTCATTGTCGGTAGATATATATTATATTTACAATTACAGGTTAGAAAATGCACAGTTGCGGTTACTCCAATATCCAAAGGATGTGTGGCAAGACATTCAGACGATAGAAATCTACAAAGAGAATGTGGGGGAACGGGTGGCCCAGTCGTCTAAGGCGCCGCAATTCGCTGTGCAGAGTTGCGTCCCTTCGGTACGCCAGAAACCTAGGATTGTGGGTTTGAATCCCGGTTCGCCCCGATTATGTTTCTAGGTTTGTCAGCACCATACCCGTACTCGTGGGTTTCACCGGAGTGGTAAACGTCTAAGACCTGCATCTCTTGGGGCTTTCCTCCCCCATTAAGCTGACACGCCATGATCTGACTCGAATACTCTTTAAAGCGGCGTTAAACACAACTCACTCACTCACTACAAAGAGAATGTATTTACGTTTTGGAGGCAACAGAGGGCTTGGAATTTGGCGCCTTTCTACATACGACTGTGACGTCATTTCTTTTGCGTCTTAATGATCGTCATGACGTCATAATGGTGACGTGCGGTGTAGAACAAAAGTCTTGGAAAGCTGGCTTAGTTTTCTTTGGGGATGCTACCGCTAAACAAAGATCTGAGGACATCCCAACAGGGGTCACGTCAGAACGACCTTTCATCCGACCAATCAGAGCGGTGCTTACCAGATCATGAAAGTGACAGTCGGAATGTGATTTCTAATCATGCAGCCTCGAAAACGTTAAAACGGGGTATTCCGAACGATAGTTACGGGCTTAACGACAGAATCTATACAATCTAGACCATATATTAGCCATTCTAGAACTTTCTTTTGTTCAGGTTTCAAATTTGTAAGCGAGAATTTGTCAAAATATGTTTCGAAGCGTAGTCGCCAATTTGAAATTAGTGCCGTAAAGCAAGAGAAAGCTGCCTTCTAGTTGGCTAATGTTGACTTCTTGTCAGTAATTCCATTGGTCGGTCAGAGTTTGCGAAAGGTCGGTCTGACGTGAAGCGTAATTGGATGTCCTCAGATCTTTGTTTAGCGGCAGCGAGAACTAAGATCTGATCTTAATTAGATTGAATTTAGCGCGGTTAAATTGCGGGTAACCAAGCTCTACATTTGAAAACACAGTATGTTTATCTCCTAATTAGCTGCGCTGAGATGCGGCACCCTAATCTAAAGTGCCGCTGATGGTTCACTCCCCAACGTAGTACAAGCCAAAGAAATTTGATGGCGGATATCGGTAGACATATGACATGTTGCTGACAGTGACAGACATGTGATCATCCTGCCTCAGTCTGACTGTAGCGGACAGATAACTCGTGACGAACCTCTCGCTGACTTCCGGTAAGGTCTTCTTGGCCATGAGAAGAACAGTGCGCCCCAAATTCGGCAGATGGGCGTTGTCTCTTCTGATTGTATGTAAGACGTTGTCAGGATGTTGACGTGGTTCGTGAGTTTTGAACGTGAAGAAGGAGTAGACGTGATATAGGCCAGGTTTTGTAATGTGAAGTTTCTGTCCATCACTTTTGATGTCGATACCTTTGTAAGCTGAGCCATATCCGTAGTCCTGATTCCATTGTAAGGACGGCGCTGCAAATGAAATGGGTGACGGAAATTGAATATAATATGTGCTACTTATAAACATGACATGTGAAATTTGGATTGTACTCGATCCGAAGAATTAAAACGTTATGCTAAATTACTGTTGAACTCTTTCGAAATTTACTTGTGGTGAATACCTGTGAAGATACGGGTAACTGACGGGACTTGTACTAAGTCTAAATTGAACGTTATTTTACACTCCCGATAGGTGGGGAATTTCAAGCCAACTATCAGTTTTGCATCTAATTAACAGATAACGAGTATAATCTGAACTGCTTGGTTGGTTGGTTGGTTGTTTAACGCCGCACTCAGCAATATTGCAGCTATATGACGGCGGTCTGTAAATAATGAAATCTGGACCAGACAATCCAGTGATTGACATCATGAACATCGATCCACTCAATCGGGATACGATGACATGTATCAACCAAGTCAGCAAGCCTCACCGCCCGATCCCGTTAGTCGCCTCTTACGACAATCATAGTCGCCTTTTATGGCAAGCGTGGGTTGCTGAAGACCTATTCAACCCCGGATCTTCACGGGCCTATTCTGAACTGAACACAGGGTAGTTTATCATCTAATTCACGGATATTCAGACATGTTAACGCACGTACAATCCGACTTCAGGGCATCGCTGTCCAGGTAGAGGTGAGCTCCAGTGCCTTCGTCAGTTCCTGGTGCTTCGCTTGTGCCTGGTTGTGTGTGGTTGTACAGCCTGTTCGTGAACTAAACAGATAAAGATTCTCAATATTTGGTTGCAGTTGCCGATCACGGAAAAGTGTTCCGTGTTTCTGCACACGTTTAAAATCTAGTTCAAGTCCACGTTTATTATTTTAAACCTATTTACATATGTATATCAAGACACACTCATTGTTTTTTACATGCATATTAAAAATAAAAGTCATAAGTGACGTCTCTGTGTTTATACGTGTAACTATGACGCAAGAAGACGTTTACCTGTTTTACAAACACAAGGGGCGGTGGGGTAGGCTAGTGGCTAGCGTTCGCTCGTCACGCCGAAGACCCGTGTTCGATTCCTGACATGGGTACAATGTAGGAAGCACACTTCTGGTGTCCCCCGCTTGATATTGCTGGAATAATGCTAAAAGCAGGGTAAAACCATATTCACTGACTCACTACAAACGCAAATTTGTATCATAGTTTCTGAATCATAAATATCAATTATGAGGAACAAAAATTGTATTTTGCCAGTTTATAAAGAGGACGATGGCAATAACAGCTTTATTATATAATTATACGTAATTTCACTGACAAATAAACTATTGCTTTCACCACATGTGCATATTGCTCAGATCTTAGAAACCCATTATCACTGGATTGTGATATCGATGTGATAGCTGAATACGTAAGCTTGTCATCACGAAATAATCTTCTCTTAGTGTTGGTAATTAATTGCACTGAAAAGATACCAACTCCCAAAGATACAAAAAATTATCGCCATACTAAATTTCTGTATTTATTTATTTATGACACCCTTACCAATACATCAATATGATACAACTGTGAATGGTTTACAAAATAAACCCAAATGTATCTATATTGAAAACAGAGTAGTTAATATAGATAGTTATTGATTCTTACGACTAAAATATATTTTTCATAAATGTGATATTTTATTAGTATTCCAGTTTCATCACGGCGTGTAAGCTTAATGTGGGAGGAAAGCCCGAGGTTTTAGACATTTACCACTTTTGTGAAACTCACGAGCACGGGTATGGTGCTGACAAACCTAGAAACATATTCAGGGAGAAGCGGGATTCGAAACCACAACCATAGGTTTCTGGCGTGGCCAAGGGACACAACTCTGCACAGCGAAATGCGGCGCGTCAGACGACAAGGCCACCCGTGCCCCCTTTTATGAAACTTTAGACTACTTTACAATATTGAAACAATGTCAGACTTCAACATATCTTCAAACTTTGACAGGCCAGTGTAGCAACATCCGGTAAACAAAACGTGATTGCTGGTCTAATTACAAATTCCTGTGGGTTTTCATTTTGCAAAAACAAATAAATATAAATAAAAATATATATAACTATACCAATTACATTCTTGCAATATGTCCATTTCAAATACAAACGAATCGTTCACAGTCTTTCTTGATTGTGTTTACTCACCACTGACGCGAGTCTCCATAATCCTTCAGCATTTTGTAAACAACACAAATAGGATGATCCCGTCACGTGACGCACGTAAAACCCGTGCAAGTCAGACTTGTAAGTGCCCGGCTGAACACCAAGTGACCCGCAGTCCGTGCAAACCGTGCCCTCATCGTGCAACACCGACACAAGAGCCTCAGCTCGCGGATGGTCATCCGTGTCGCGCCGAACAGCTCTGCAGAAGTACACTACTACGCCAATGATATTAATCGCCAGAGACACAAAGAGCACAGCTACACCGAAGTACAGCTTTAGACTGCGTGAGTCTCCGTCGCAGCGTCCTGCAGTAGCGCCCCTTTGGTGTGGACGGTGTTCCGGAACACAGTAACTGGTTCCCGAGTTTTCCGACATACCAGATGCATCATCACACAGCTTGTATTTTGCCTTGCGAGGTTCAGTATGCGCGGTAAGGACCGCCATTTTAATCGTGCGACGCTATCTTCTTCCTGGAATACGACGCTTTCGTGGAAATGTAGGTTGTGCTCTGATTGTTGTAAACAAAGATGACGCAGTGGATCTATTTATATACCGGGGGTTTTCCAGTCGAGTATTCCTGGGGAATGAGCATTACTTGGAAATGTGTGCTCCACAAACGGCGACATACAATTGATTGTACTTAAAGGGGCACTGATCTAACGCAATTCCCCGGACTGGTTGTTGCCTTTGTTATTGTTTTTTTCCCCGTGAGTACCCGGATGGTACGCAACGCAACTGAGCGTGACCAGAGACTGGGCTACCGTCTGCAAGGACAGCTAAATAAACTTGGAGGCAATATATAAATTTTGTTTTACGCATTTTTGAACACTGATTGGTTAACTGGGATCTATAAAGATTTCGACAAAGGGCGCATGTTAATAAATTTCTTCAGCCTGAGCAAACAGACAAAAAGAACGGCGGAGCCGATCGGATGTCGTCATTTGAAAATACCCCAGATGGTTATAGTTTAATCATAATAAAAAAGTATCCATGCAGTGAAAACATTTTCGGATTTCGGATTGCGTCAATACGATTACTACTCCCTTGTTGTCATCCACGTTTTCTAGTATAACCCTATACTTGTGTATTTGTCGTCATTCACTTGATGCTCAGTTAATGAATGTATTACAGGTACAATTAGTGGTAGCACCACTTAGATTACCTGACAAAGGTTCCCATTTGGCATTTATTGTGTCTGGGGTAATTATTCAATCTAAATTCAGGTTTGAAGTGAGGTGAAATGTGTGTTATGTAATATGAACGTGGCAGCCCAGCAAGAGGTGAATGATCAGTTGATTTACTTTTTTTTGTAAATCAACGGATCGTTCCTAGTCATCAAAGGATTAACAGAAAATACGTTGATTGATTAATCACTGCTATCTTGCACAGTGGATATGTCAAAAGTGAGTGTTTACATGTCTAGATTTACTAAAACAAAGGGAATACACTCATATCATGGCGTGAAGTGCCAATGTAAAAACAACATACTTTGTTCAAAGGGTTAACTGATAATACGTTGATTAATTGCTCATTGTTATCTCTCAATGGATTTTTTAGGAACCGTGGACGTTATGAAAATAGTTGTCACGTGGGCTTTCTCAGCCGACCCTTGAGACTTGACACCTATGTGAAACACCTGAAACAATCTAAGTGATCAGTTGAGAAACGAACACGGGTTATAATATCCCGAAATGATCATATATATCTTTTAAAATATTTGATTGTTACAGCGACATGTGACATCGAATAAGTTTCTTTGTACAGCTGCAGACGAGTGGGATATTGTTCCTTTGTGTGGATATTCACGGATACATTCCTCGAACAAGGAAGCTGCCTAAAATTATACACATAAATATGGTAGGTTGTAATTATGGTATTTGCATTTTGTTTTCCTTCATTTGCTGTAGCATTGAACCTTTCTAGTTCCTCTCTTCAATGGGCGATAGACGATGTTTTCACAAGTCTTTTCCTTTGTAATCGTGTATATATTACCGTCAATTTGTAAAATGTGATTCGCTCAGGCAAATTATAAAATGTGTAAATATTTCAGCCATTTTGAATGAAAAATCTGTCCAGATTGACTAAAATTAATTAAGACGGTCAAAAGGGCCTAAACACCACAACAGATCATTAGGTAGGATTAGAAGCAAAACAACATAGAAATGTACTTTTCAACGTAATATTTTCAGTCTCTTGGTGATGACATTACACATCAAAATGTTTGGAATTCGTTATCATAATAATACAGATGGAAATGTTTTTCAGACACTTTGTAAAATAACTGAATATTTAGGCGTTTAATAAATTTGAAAATGTTACAATTTTTGACAGTAAAAAAATATACACACTATAAAAAAGCAATTCTCAGGTGAAATATTTACTTTGTGTTGCAAGTCAAAATAGTGTAAACGAAAATCGCGAAATTACCAAGCAAATGGAAGTGACTTATCAAAACTTCGTCCCCATTACCGATGCTACCCACAAAGATGACACGATCCCCGTATTGGTTCATTGTTGGTACAAGGGCGATCACGGAGACAGGCAATTGTTTTTACAAGGTTCACAACTGAACATGTTTTCACCGTAAAGTGATGGATACACAATACACATTTTATTGTCAGTATTAATATGAAATATGATCAAAGGAAAGAAAGCATACACTGCACCCTGGAACTATGGAGACACATTTGATAACACGTGATTATTTTTCTTTTATTGACCTGTCACGTAATAAATATTGACACGATGGCGTCTGGTCGTAACGTTTCACGGTTCGCCGGTTACTATAATGAAATTAGGGCAGTTAAAACTCTCCATAATGTCCGTTCGGCCACCTCATGGGTCGGGGCCTCGGTTTTTCTTTTCGCATATTGGCCTCGTTAAGAGTAATATATTTATTCGAATCATATATACACGGAGCCCTCCTTGTCTAGTGGACGGAGCATCTACCCAGAGAACACTCAAACACAAACACTCTCTCACACGCACACCCGTACATACACACACACACGTGCATGTTTCACACATTGTACCTACAAAGGGAATCGAACTCGGCTTTGTGCGTTTAACAACAAGGCTCCCCATCGGCCTGATAGATGACAGAGAAGAATAGGGAGTTGGAAAAACTTTCCAGCTATCTATTGCATGGCCTAAGAGGATACGCAATTGGACCTTGTGGTCAGGTTCGGTGATTTGACTGCGTGTGTTTTATACCGATGTTGTGAGACTTTGCTCATGATCTGAACCACTTGTTTCCCTTCATAAGATTCATGTATGTACAGGAAACTCTAACATATTCATGACTGCGGCGTAAAAGAACAAACAATCAAAAGCAAACGTACCGGGGGCACGACTTCTGCTATGTTATACTGTTCACTGAAACTCTGGAGGGGCACGGATGGCCCAGTCGTCTAAGGCGCCGCGATTCGCTGTGCAGAGTTGCGTCCCTTGGGCACGTCAGAAACCTATGATTGTGGTTTCGAATCCCGGTTCGCCCCGATTATGTTTCTAGGTTTGTCAGCACCATACCCGTGCTCGTTGGTTTCACCGAAGTGGTAAACGTCTGTCACCTGCATCACTCCTGGCTTTCCTCCCACATTAAGTTGACATATGTAACTAGAATACTGTTAAAAGCGGCGTTAAACCCAACTCACTCACTCACTCACTCACTGTAACTAAGTACAGTGGTGACGTCACCAGACTGAAATGTCCACAATATGATTACAATACATTGTGCCACAACATTGCCTCATAATATAATATGTCTTCGCAATGTCTTTTCTGATCTTAGCAGGGTTTTATTCCGTAGTATAGATGACTCTTTTTAAAGCGTAGATTATCATGAAGCAACCAGATGGTAAATGTCTAAGACCTGCTTGTCCCAAGACTATCCTGCCATAATCGATGTACAGTCGTGCCTCGTTTATACGGACACTTGCGTCATTTCACAATTCGTCCGTATAAACGAATTTCCGTATAACTGAAACCAGCTTCTTACTGGAAGAGTTACTTCCCTTCAATTATGCAACTCATGACAGATGACAGAACAAACAGATACATCCATTCAATCTTTATTCATACACGTTTCAAAAAGTCTGTCATGGAAGTTTGAACTTTACCACATTTTGAGGTTTGAATTTTAAACAATAATGTGTCACTTGGTTAATTGACTTCTCACGAATCAAAGGATTAACACCAGCGGAAGGATTACCACCCTCGGAAGTGTATTGTCCGGATAAGTGAGACAATTTTGTGTGCATTTCAGTGTTTTGTGTATGAAAATGACCGTCCGGTTCCGGAAACTGAATTTCCGTATATACGGGTAAATTTATATAGTAATTATTTCGTTTTGAATGAAAATCGTCCGGGAACCGAGGTTTCCGGATATCTGAAGTCCGTATAAGCGGGGCACGACTGTACCCTGTAATACACTCTTCAAAAAAAGAAACGCACAGGTAGTATGTTGTTGAACTTGACTACAAAAGAAAATCCGCTATATAAATTGGATATATGTCATTGGAAATTGTTGGTGGCCTGATATTCGACAACCGGTGGGTCAGAACGCAGCCATTCTCGATTTGCAATGTCTTAAACTGCATTGATTTTACACTTGTAAAAAATTGGCATGGAGGAAAACAGTAAAGCAAAACGTGCAAGTTATGGCATTCGTAACTCGTGGTAGTTGCAAGCATTAGCCAAAAAATTGTCATTCAATTGTCAACGTCCACCACAGCACCATTTGCCGCCTTTGCGACCGATACACACAGTTCAATTCCACTGCAGACCGTCCGAGAACCGTCCGACAAAGAGTTACCACCCCTGCACAGGATCGTTACATTCGACTGTTCCACCTTCGTCATCGCAATGCCACAGCTACGGAGACTACAGGACGCATCCTTGGTTTGGGGAGTATATGGGACCAGACTGTCGGGAACCTTTTTCGCGAGGCTGGAATCCGACCCAGAAAACCAGGGTGTGAGTGAGTATGATTTTATACCACACTATTATCAATACTCCAGCAATACACTGCGGGGGACAGAAATGGACTTCTCATTGTACTCATTCGGAGAATCGAACCCGGACATTCTTCGAACAGTATTTCAGTGGAAGGAAAGCCGGACATGACGCGGATATATGAGGGTCGTGTCGTTACAATGTTCGGCCAATCAAGCCCCAACGACTGCTCTACCCGCCTCAGACCGCCTCCGTGGTCTAGTGGTAGAGCGTCCGCCCGGAGAGCGGAAGGTCCAGGGTTCGATCCCCGGCCGCGTCATACCAAAAGACGTTAAAGATGGTACTTGTTGTTACCCTGTCTGGCGCTCGGCATTAAAGGGCTAAAACAAGGACTGGTCGGCTCGGAGTTAGTATACTGTGTATGAGTGGGGTATTCATGTTAAACTGCGGCATGGTATCTCAGTGAGCTAGCACTATAAATCGGCATCAGTTCGGACTAGTACAAGCAGCCACACACACACACACACACACGTGCATGCACGTCGCTATATAAGTGCAATAATCTTGGACGCGACGTTAAACCCAATTTCACCTCACCTCTACCCGCCTCAATTACTGCCCGATATAACGGCACATGTTGCCTCACCACAGATGTATTTGACCCCCACAAAGGAGGAACACCACGGCTGTTCCTGGGGAATCGTGACTATATTGACTTCGCCCCACAGTGTACTGTGTACATTTGGCTTCTCACCTTGTTATAGTCCAATTCCTCGGGAATGAATATTACCTGGGTACAAAGTAATTTCCCGTTTGTCTCGGGTTACTAAATTGTATATAAACATCCGGTGATATCACAGGGTCATATTTAGAACAAGATCACTGGAGAATTAATTGAATATTTCATTTGACCCGTGAAGATCCGGGCTAGAATAGGTCTTCAGCAACCCATGCTCGCCGCAAAAGGCGACTATGCTCGTCGTAAGGGGCGACTGACGGGATCGGGTGCTCAGGTTCGCTGACTTTGTTGATGATGCATGTCATCGTATCGCAATTGTTTGGTCCAGGCTCGATTATTTACAAACCCCGTAATATAGCTGGAATACGGCGTTAAACAACAAACAAACAAACAAACAGCATACTTCATCTACAACGTAAGCCAAATCTTTGCATCCATTTTCGTGCATATACTGACTTGATCATGGGAATGGCACTAATGTAAATCTAAAGTTGAAGTTAGCAAGTAAAGGTCATTGAGTTCTACCTCCGAGTGACTATGATTTCAGCTTTCTTCATTCCTTTGTTAATTTGTATCTTAATTGTTCTCATCGCTATATATAGTTGCTGACGTGACTTAATGTTATAAGTCTGTCCTTTTCCTTGTTATTTCTGTCATCAATCTCAACCTCAATATAATTTCATTTGTGTACAATAAACCCTCGGTAAAAGGGACAAATAGAGTATCGGATTATGATTTTATTTCCAGAATGTATAAAAATATATCCAGTAACCTTCCATGCATTTACATATCTTAACTTACGAATTGAGCTGTTGTAGTTTCAGTAGAGGAAAGTAAATGTGTTGAAACAAATTCACAGCTGCTTGTTATTCAATCACTATTTACACCTCGGTTAGTTTTAGAAATGATTCCTACATACTCACCTACAAAAGAAACGCGAATATCATTATGATGCATGCTGGTTAATTTTTGAAGATTTTCTCATGTTCAAGGGATATTAGATTAGTTCGATGCAGGAACGAACATACTGGTATGTTGTGTGAACCGACGCTCATGAACGCATCACATGTGACGTCATAAATTCAGGACACCATTTGTCTCGTGCAGGATGAGCGTGTAAAGTTTGGAAATCACGTGCGGCAGATCATGAAAAGAATAAAGACACTTCGTGGTAACACTTGACTGATTGTTAGTTTTGTCATTAAGTTGTACGCATATGAAACATCTCTTCTTAACCTACATTCTTCTCTATATGTTTCTATGGTTCGCGTTTCTTTTGGCAGTGAGTATATATAATATATATACTGATATATATAATGATTACGATTTTGTTGCGAATACCAATTTTCCTAGATACATGTAGTCAAATTTTCATTCAACACAAGGAAAGGGCCACAGATGACGTGTGTGTCGGACCAGTCAACACAGATACACGACCACAGCTGACGTGTCAGTCTGACCCGTCAACACAGATACACGACCACAGCTGACGTGTCAGTCAGACCAGTCAACACAGATACACGACCACAGCTGACGTGTGTGTCAGACCCGTTAACACAGATACACGACCACAGCTGACGTGTCAGTCTGACCCGTCAACACAGATACACGACCACAGCTGACGTGTCAGTCTGACCCGTCAACACAGATACACGACCACAGCTGACGTGTCAGTCAGACCAGTCAACACAGATACACGACCACAGCTGACGTGTCAGTCTGACCCGTCAACAAGGATACACGACCACAGCTGACGTGTCAGTCAGACCAGTCAACACAGATACACGACCACAGCTGACGTGTCAGTCAGACCAGTCAACACAGATACACGACCACAGCTGACGTGTGTGTCAGACCAGTCAACACAGATACACGACCCCAGCTGACGTGTCAGTCAGACCAGTCAACACAGATACACGACCACAGCTGACGTGTGTGTCAGACCGGTCATCCAAGGAAGGTCTAATGTTATATTAATCTATGAACATTTATAACAGAAAAACTAATCTTAACACCAGTGAATAATATATAATGTGAAGTGTTCACACCAAATAATTATGCAATTAGAGTGGTCCTACATAGCCGGATAAATACAGTTTACATTCGTGCACACCCGTGCAGATGCGGGGTAGAATAGGTCTTCAGCAACCCATGCTTGCCGTGAAGGGCGGCTATGCTTGAGCCGACTTGCGGGATCGAGTGGTCAGGCTCGCTGACTTGGTTGAAGCATATCATGCTCATGATATTAATCACTGGATTGTCTGGGCCAGACACGATTATTTAGAGACCGTCGTTATACAGCTGGAATATTGCTGAGTGCGGCGCAAAACAACAAGCAAACAAACAAACAGCATATCTCATCCACAACGTAAGCCAAATCTGTGCATCCATTTGAATGCGGCGTAAAACAACCAACCAACCAACATTCGTGCATCCCTTATGTTATGGGTATGAACCGGTGGAGTCTTGGTCCCACATCAGTAGTCAAAGTCTGGCATCTTTCTGAGAGGGACACGCACACACAAAACATCCCCCACGTCCCGTGACCCCAACCCCCACAACGATATTGGATCATAATTTACATTTTGATCACACCAAAATAATTTGAAAGCTTCCTCATCTCAACCAGATCATTATAGTTTTCAGACATGGTAACCCGGATAATGTCTTCTCTGCGTAGTTTCACAACGGCGGACAGAAAAGACGTTTGCTGCGCAGGTGCAGTCCATGTCAACGAGGTTTTACTGAACAGGACTGGTTTCTCGCCCAGACCAGGCAAGTTCCGGTTCCGTCGTTGTATGACGTGTATGAATGTGTCTTCAGAGGCTGGCTGTGTTGTGAACGTGAGATGAGAGTACACCAGGTAAATGCCGGCCGCTGGGACGACAATACCACCATCACCACACACCACGTTGAAGTCTGCTTCAAGTCGCTTGATGTCCATGATGGCGGCGAATCTGCAAAGAGAAGTCTCTGTTTGCAAGTTTCGTTACAAATCAAACCGAAAAACTGCATCTGAAGATAATACTTTCTGATATAGAATAGACCCGTGAAGATCCGGGGTAGAATAGATCTTTAGCAACTCATGTTTGTTGTAAAAGGCGACTAACGGGATTGGGTGGTCAGGCTCGCTGACTTGGTTGATGCATGTCATCGTATCCCACTTGCGTGGATCGATGCTCATGATGTCAATCACTGGAGCGTCTGGTCCAGACTCGATTATTTACAGACCGCCGCCATATAGCTTTATACTCCTCTACCCGAGTGGGAACGTCGATCTCACACACACAGGGACACTCCCCTACCCCAGCGGGAACGTCAATCTCACACACACAGGGACACTCCTCTACCCAAGCGGGAATGTTGGTCTCACACACACAGAGACACGCCTCTACCCGAGTGGGAACGTCAATCACACACACAGGGACACTCCTCTACCCGAGCGGGAATGTTGGTCTCACACACACAGAGACACGCCTCTACCCGAGTGGGAACGTCAATCACACACACAGGGACGCTCTTCTACCCATATGGGAACATCGATCTCACACATTCGGGAACACCGCTTTACCCCTTTGGACACCCCTTTATCATACATTTTGTTCGTCAGTATATTTTCAAAAGCGTCTTTCTACGTTCACGTTATACGTTAATCTGTAATGAAATTTCCGTCGACTTCACTGGGAAGGATCCACCGTTCTTCAGCCATACGTTACCTCCTTGAGGGACCATATAAAGATGAGCTCCTGTTGACCCTTTGATGATATTCAGCCCATGACTCCGTCTTCCCCTATCTGACATGGGTGGTTCGCGTCCTGAAATAGACCAAGTGGTATAACCGCTTTCAAGATATACTAAACATACCTGTTTCAAATAATACAGGTAAAATGTTCATCTATGATATTTGAGCATCTGCTGACAACCAAAAGGATTCTTTGAGTGAGTGAGGCATGTCCGTGTCTTTGCTATATTGAGTGAGTGAGGGGGTTTGATTTCGCATGGAATTGTATTTCAGTTATATATATACGTTGGCTGAATGTGGGGGGAAAGCCCGAAGTGATGCAGGTCTCAGATATTTACCACCTTGTTAAAACCCAAGAGGAAGACAAGGGTGCTGACAAACCTAGAAACATAATCAGGGTAAATATGGGGTTCGAACCCACGATCACTGGTTTCCGACACGCCTAAGGGCTATATTATAATGATAAATTTTAAACTTCTGAACCATTTGAGTTTCAATTTTAATGATATATTTGATATGACAACATGAACAAAATTTCAGGTGCGCAAATTAAAACACCAGATAGCATCACATCACATATTTCAGTTTAACATTTGTATGTAGGATACTGTTTCCTACAACTTACCTGTCAATCGTCTCAGATATTCGTCCGATACGATCTGAAAATAAGATAATTTAGAGCTTGTGAAACATATCATGAAGTCTCATTTCGTATGGGATCAATGCTGCCTAGATAACCTTCTTGAGAGACGATTGTGACTCTGACGCAAGTAAATCAACACTAATGGTCGACAGCATGAGCAGTAATCCACGCTGTCGAAATATGATGACGCATTTTACAGAGTCAACGCTGCAGAAACCAATGATAAAAACTGAAACGAAACGTTGACTCCACCAAGCGTCCGGTTTCAGCAATATCATGGCGGGGACCACAAGAATAGGGCTTCACACATTGTACCCAAGTCAGGAATCGAACCCGGGCCTTCCTCGTAACGAGCGAACGCTTGACTATTAGGCTACCCATGAATTCTTGTTTATGTACTCTGTATCACGTTGATGGTATGAAAAGGTGAATTACCCTAACGTTAAGAGAACATTCATGTTTCCAAAGCTATTATCCTTCAGTGACTGTTCCATCTGAAATGCGCACAGTGTGCATTGATACCCGTGAAGACCTGGGTCTTCAGAATTGGTCTTCAGCAACCCGTGCTTGTCGTGAAAGGGGACCAACAAGATCAGGTTCAGTGACTTGGTTGATACATGTCATCCTATCACGATGTAGTAGATCGATGCTCATGATGTCATTCACTGGATTGTCTGCTCCAAACTCCATTATTTACATACCACCGTCGTTTAGCTGGAATATTGGTGAGAACGGCGTTAAACAACAAACATACAGTGTGTATTGAACAAATCACTGAATCCTATATACATTTGTACATGTTACAAGAGCCTCTATTGGTCTTAACCAGCAAAAGCGCTCATTGCAGAACACGCACGATACTTGCTTAACAAATTGTCATATGTTATATCTTTCGGATCTTTACCAACTCAAGCAATCAGCCTAAAGCAGCAGGTGTAAACAGCGTCCGGAACACGATATCTAGGTCGCAGCTGCCTCAACTCCAAATTTGACGCTTCACTGACCAACATGATATATGATGCAATTCCCTATTTGGATTTGTGCTATTTGTTACGATGTAAGTCTCGTATACTCTTCTTTGAGTAGAGATGTCTTATGATTATTGATTGTTTTGTCACTGCCAGCTACACAGTGTGCTGTGTTTACATAAATACATTGAAAACAAAACATTAACCCTTTCCCTGTTAGTCATTTGATGCAAACACATGGTCATGGTCTGTGTGATTGAAAAGCCAGGAGTGTCAACAGAATGAGTTAATAACACGGGTTCTTGTAACGAAACGAGAGTATGTGCTTGTCATATATCCCGAACAGTAAACAATCACCCTGTTTCGACTGTCAGTGCTATTACTGCAACTACTATCACTACTACAGCCACTACTACTACGACTACTTAAATAACTACTACTTCGACACCTACTACGACTACTGGTATAGTGCTGCAACTACTATTACTACTACTGACACTACTATTACTGTTGCTTGTATAACAGCAGCAACAACAACAACTACTTCTACTCCTGCGAATTCTACTACGACTACAAATATTACTACTGCTACAACTACTACTACAACTGATTGTAGGTAGCCTGGTCGTTTTACCATTCTCTCCTCACGTCAAGACACGGGTCCGCTTCCTCATATTTGTCGATTGTGTGAAGGACATTTCTACCGACCCTCTTAAATGGCTGCGTACTGATACAATGTTGGTAGGACTCGCATGTCATATAGAGGACGTACCTAGCTGGAGGGTCCATTGTGAAGGGGAATATGTAACATTAATCAGCGTCCCCAGCATTAGCTCTAGCCTGCTGTGACATGGATGTATACACTGTCTGACGTGTCGACCTATACTTTATGTCACGATAAGGGGGAACGCGAACATTGAATCTAAGATAGTAGTGTCAGTCAACGCAGCGTGACCTGAATACGATATCAAGATAAAACTACCTGCTTACATCACAACTGAGTCATGGCGCATGTTACTCAATAATCAATAACACCTTGTTCGCACTACAGTGTCTGTGCACATGTATCATGCTCTGACGCGTAGTGTTGGCAGTAGTTTGATACCTGGACGTGGAAGTAGCGTGTGTATATTTGAAGCTGACGGACGACCAGGTCACCTGGCCTTGACACAGATGTTTAGGTAGAGTATAAACACAGCCTTGCTTTATTTAGGCTCCATGTGATACGCGGCTGATATTTCTGAATGCGAGTCAAAGTGTGTCACTGTGTGTGTTTACAAACATCACGTGAAAGAAAATAAAACCGGGTCACAGTTAGATTTGAAATTGTTATACAATTGACTTTACTCGATGTTTTACTCCTATCACTACTACAATTACTACTACTACTACCACTACTACTATTGTTACTACTGTAACTACTGCTACTACAGCTACTACTACTACAACAACTACTATTACTACTACTACATGTACGATTACTACTACTACTACTACTACTACTACTATTACTACTGTAACTGCTGCTACGAAAAGTAATACTACATCAGCAACTACTACTACTTCAACTACTGTTACCACTGTGACTACTGCTATTACAGCTACTACTACTAATAACAATAATACTTCAACTACTACTACTGCTGCTACTACTACAACTGTAACTGCTGCTACTACAAGTAATACTTCTTCGTCAACTACAACTTCAACTACCACTACTTCCACTTCTGTTACCACTGTAACTACTGCTATTACAGCTACTACTACTACTACTACTTCTAATTCAACTGCTGCTACTACTACAACAACTAGTACTACTACTATTATTATTATTATCATTATTACTACTACTACTACTACTACTACTCTAACTACTACTTTTACTACTTCTACTCCTGCTTTATCTACTGCTATACAACTACTACTACTACTACCTATACTACTACTACATTAGTTAATGCTTTACTACTACAACTACTACTACTTCTACAACTACCACTACTACTACTGCTTTATCTACTGCTATGCTACTACTACAACAATAACTACTACTATTAATAACTACTACAACTACTTCTACAACTGCTTTAGCTACAGCTATACTACTACTACTACGACTACCACAGTACTACCGCTGTTCGTGGGTGATAGGCAGTTTCGCGGTTTCGTTGTTCGCCGAAAACATGGGTTCCATGACAACAATGCCCCACCCATACCCCTCCATTAATTGCATGGCATTGTTCAAGAAACAGACAAAAACACCCATTTTCCAAAATGATATAAATGTGTTCACACAGACACACGTGAATCCAGGCACACGCTTGTGTGTCTCGCGTTGTTCAATAACATTGATCCATCCAAACTGTGCAATCGCGTGATGTAAAATCATGGCTGTGTTCCGGGAACAGACATGAATAGGTTTTCCCGGAATCCAAATCCGTTGTTGGTAGTAGTCGCACATGAATATGATTGAGTGAGTGAGTGAGTATGGTTTTACGCCGCTTTTAGCAATATCACGACGGGGGACACCAGAAATGGGCTTCACACATTGTACTCATGTCGGGAATCGAACCCGGGTCTTCGGCGTGACGAGCGAACGCTTTAACCACTAGGCTACCCGACCGCCCCACTTGAATATGAAGACATACGACAGCGTTGCTTATTGTGCTCTACACACCGTGTATACATTGTCAACATGTGACAGATTTAAACAAAGCATTATTCTCATCACCACAACAATTAAGCAGGCAGAACATTAAAGTACATTTTGTTCAGATAAAATAACATGTTGCTACCGGTGGAGTAGGACACCCTCATCTTTTCGCGAACACATGGTACCATCACTGTGCAGTAGTGATTCCTAAACCTATGGTCATTGTATAGTCGGAATCGTACAATGAACTCGCTTTGTCGCCTTTCTTATAACATTAAATGGATCCGAGAAGATCCGGGGTGGCTTGAGTCTTCAGCAACCCATGCTTGCCGTAAAAGGCGACTATGCTTGTCGAAAGAGGCGACTAACGGGATCGGGTGGACAGGCTCGCTGACTTGGTTCATGCACTAGATTGTCTGTTCCAGACTCGATTATTTACAGACCGCCGTCATATAGCTGGAACATTGATGAGTGTGGCGTTAAACAACAAACAAACAGACAAACAACTATACCATATATGTTAACCTGCAGTCATTGCATCACATAATTATTCAAATTCGGGAGTCAATGAGTTCTACACACATGGCATGCTTTATGCAGTTGTTCTTAATATTTTAACGCAATGCTATTTAACATTTTATACAGATTACTAGTTAAAGATAATTACCTTTCTGAAAAGCTTGGTGACGTCATTATTCTGTCTCTGACAACAAAACGTGTGGCCAGAAGAGAGTCGTATGACGTCATAGAGAGTGTCCTTGGATTCGATCAGCGGACCCAGGTGGTCACAGGTGAAACAGACTTGAGCGGCGTTGTCCACGTGGCTAAGCGAATTTGAGAATCCCACTACACTCGTCTTGTGCGAGTCACGTGACGCCATCATTGTTTGGACGGTGACCGAGACAACAAGAAGAACGTTTGCAGTAAGGGACACAGTGATGATAGTATAGAATAAAACTCCCGGGCGGCGTCGTTGACGTGACGGGGATGACGGTGACGTTGTGTCCAAAGGCAGCAACGTTGATTCTGGTTCACTCATTGTCTGGGGATTATAGGTGTCAATTTTGAGCATATTTTTAATCTACATCTGCATTTAAGCTTATATTGATGATTACATTGTATCCCAAGGTGTCGTATATTCTCATACACAGGGACGTTACGTACGTCGAGATATCTCACTGACTGGCTCCCATGATCAATGATTCGAACACAGCTGCAGTGTTGACGTTACCCACACTGCAGACTAACAGCTCGCACGAACAAGTAGTGTGTTTAGCTAATGGCGCCACCCTATTTCCAAGAAGCGACGAGGTTTATCTCACCGACCTACTTTCTCTTTCTTTACACGACTGCAGAAAAGGAAACTAGGGATTATACGTCTCCCCTCTGGCCATCTTGTCGATTCAAGTTTTTAAATAACCCGATTTCACTACTCATGACAGCGGTTTTCACTACTCTGGTGTGCTGGCTGAAATTCCTTCTTCACCTGTCCCTTGGCTATCTTTAATTGGGAGTAGTCTCTTGTGTCATTGTCCTAATGCATACACATTCAGATATGCAACAACCTGCACGGCGACCACCTCGATGCCGCAATTTCGGTCATTAATATAAGTACAGTAAACTACGTTTATAACGAACACACTTATTTTATGTCCCGACCATTTATTGTATATATGCTGTATGTATGCCTATAACGAACTACGGTTATTACGAACCAAAATTGGAGTCCACTCGAGTTAGCTATAACCGTAGTCTACTGTATTTATTGAATGGCACTCTTCTTCTTCATTTTCGTGTCTTAATCACATATCTCTGAAACAAACTTATATTTATTCCTTACGTATTTCTCAATACCTGTGTTAGCACTACCGTCTCGCATGGTCTGTGAAAACACTTACCCTGGGCCATGTAACCCTTATTCACATTACATCTTACAATTCGCTCGGTGAACGAGTTCAGTGAGTCATCAGAATATACATGATACATCACTGCGATTTTACTGTAATAAATATATCAGTGTATTGAGAGACTTGTAAGTCAAGCTAATGTCATGCCTGGCTGACCAGAGATGCATGTCTTTAATAAGTCAGATGCATTCATGTGAAGTTGAATCTCCAACACTGTTGGTTTTGAATATTATGCAGGCATGTGTGACACGCACTGATTTGCACGGTTCAGTCTTACTCTTACATCTCATATACGATGTTTCACATGTAGTGAGTGAGTGAGTGAGTTTGATTGTAAGCCACTTTTTGCAATATTCCAGCAATTTCACGGCAGGGGACACCGGAAATGGGCGACACATTGTACCCAATCGAACCCGAGTCTTCGGCGTGACGGGCGAACGCTTAAACCACCAGGCTACCCGACCACCCCTTTCACATTGGATGGTTGTGCAACGTTCAGACAAATATGTCTGTGTGATGTCTGGGGCGGTTGTGTAGCCTAGTGATTAAAGCGCTCGCTTGTCACGCCGAAGACCCGGGTTCGATTGGGTACAATGTGTCGCCCATTTCTGGTGTCCCCTGCCGTGATATTGCTGGAATATTGCTAAAAGTGGCTTCAAATCAAACTCACTCACTCACTCACTCACTCACTATGTGAGGTCTAACGTTTGCACCGTTAATGTTTTTGTCTTTCTCCTGATGTGTCTGAAGTTGGCTCCGTTCAGGTCCATTTTACTTTAAAATTGACAATGAACCTTTTTCGGTTCATTGAGGTAGGAATCGATACAACGATGTGCAAATTGTGTGAATCCGCGTATGAGCTGCAAATCAGGCCAAGGGGCGAAGGGAACTGCAACAGTCAGTCTGTTACGAACCAGAAAAAAAATATCCGGGAGAAGCTGGGCGGCTGTTTTAAATGACATGGTCAGTTCCCGCCAGATTCAAACACTAGTACTCTGAGGACGGGAAGACACATGTGGAGAAATGCGGGTTGGAAAGGAAACCCGAAGACATGACATTTGTGGAACCGAGGTGAGCGGACAAAAAAACAGGCGAGCGAGCTTGCCCGTTTGCTGTTTCATATTTTCTTGGCTTTCGGGCTCAAAGTGTAGTTTGGACAGTGAATCTGCATGAATTATGCAAAATGTCCTGTGCACAATGATACAGGTAAACAGAAAGGGAATTTTTGCAACTCTAATCTTGGGATTCCTCCACATTTCCTAGTGGTAAATGTAGTCCACTTCGGTGGGCGTAGCTTAATCTTTTTATATTCATTGGAAAATGAATGCAATAATAGGTGACCAATTCAGCCAAACAGAATGCAGGAATTAAAATCAACACAACAAAAATATGATTTTAACCTCATGAGTCTAACAAATCTTTGCACATGTCAGGACCTTTTTGCTGCTCGACGCATGTAATGTTTGGTTCATTTTACTACCTGATGTGTCTTAATTTGCACAGTCCAGTTCCATGTTATTACCTTATGTGTCTCATATTTGCACAGATCAGTTCCATGTTACTGTCTCATATTTGCACAGTTCAGTTCCATAGTGGTAGAGTATCCGCCCGGAGAGCGGAAGGTCCGGGGTTCGATCCGCGGCCGCGTCATACCAAAACACGTTAAAAGATGGTACTTGTTTCTGGCGCTCGGCATTAAGGGGATAAAACAAGGACTGGTCAGCTCGGAGTCAGTATACTGTGTCTCAGTGGGGTATTCATGTTAAACTGTTGCATGGTATCTCAGTGGGCTAGCACTATGAATCAGCATCAGTCCGCACTCGTACAAGCAGTCACACAAACACACACACACACGCTATATAAATACAATAATCTTGGACGCGACATTAAACCCCATTTCAACTTACCTTACCTGTTCATGTTATATACTGTGCCTTTCAGCATAAATATTGGATTTCAAAATCCTTAATACATTTTGTCAATCTGTTATTCAACCATGTGTGAGACCACAGTAATAGTATCCTTTTATCCTACACATATTATGCCTGTTACACCGTATCATGGTACTCACCACAGCTGATTTTCTAACCTTGACAGATATGCTAGCAGTGTTGCAAGAAATGTAAGAAAATAGAAATTCTCTGTACCCGTCTGTGTCACAGTGCTTTCTGGCATATGTTTCGTTTGCATTTCTTAGAATTTGAGGCAAACAGAAAGTACATGAAGATGGCGTGTTTCGTTACCACAGGCTTTGCAAATACACATAGATCAATAACGGGGATTAAGCGCCGTGAACACGAGACATTAATTTGAAAATACACTGCATATCATATGACCATATTTAAATGGCATGTGTATTGTGTCGCATTCACACTAGCTGAAATAATTATTCGACGTCATCTCTTCATTCGTTGGTAAGAGTTGATACTGTGAGGAGATATACCGACATATAGAATACAGAATTGGCTTTGTTCCAACATGGATGAGAGACAGGCTGTTACATATGTACTTTGGTACTAACATGACTGAGACATTGTGTTTTGGACACGTCAAAATCATGAATGACAGTGATCTGGGTTAGGTGTGGTGAATTTGGGTTTTACGTCGCATTGCACGTATATAGCGACATGCATGCACGTGTGTGAGTTTGTGTGGTTGCTTGTACTATTCCGGACTGATGCCGATTTATAGTGCTAGCTGTAGCTTTAGCTTTAGCTACAGTGCAGTTTTAACATGAGTACCCCACTCAGACACAGTATACTGACTCCGAGCCAACCAGTCCTTGTTTTAGCCCCTTAATGCCGAGCGCATAAGAACAAGTACCATCTTTAGTTTATTAATAGGTACACGCTGGCTAAACTGACATTTCTATTTATGAGCTTAGCAGTTCGAAGAATTGCCCTAAACGAATGCTCAATATAAGGAATAGCCACATGTGATGACCGAATGCTGTGGCTATAGTGAGTGAGTATGGTTTACACCAATTTTAGCAATATGCCAGCAATATCACGTCGGGGAACACCAGAAATGGGGTTCACACGTTGTGACGTTATTCGGGGAACTGTATCGGTATTGCTGTAATACTATGCTGATATTATGTACATGTGTCAGTTACGTTAGTCTATAAATCTAAATATACATTCGCGTTCCATTGTCCTGGTCAAACATAAAACAAACGCTCCGAATATCTGGTTACAGGAAACATGATTGCCTGAAATCCGTGAAGATCCGGGGTAGAATAGGTCTTCAGCTACCCATGCTTGCCGTAAAATGCGACTATGCTTGACGTTAGAGGCGACTAACAGGATCGGGTGGTCAGGCTCGCTGACTTGGTTGATGCATGTCATCGTATCCCAATTGCTTTGATCGATGCTCATGACATCAATCACTGGATTGTCTGTTCCAGACTCGATTATTTACAGGTCGCCGCCATATTTCTGGAGTGCGGCGCTAAACAACAAACAATAAACAACAAACAAACATTGTGAAATTGTATGACTGACTGTCCGTGGGAAAACACTGTATGGTGGTGTCACTGGTCAGTGGTATGTGTCTGGGGGCTTGTATGGCCATATGTTGGGGCAATGTGCATGGGGATGGTATTATTGCTACCTGTCCGTATGACATACCTGTTGGACGGTAGTTTGTGCTACATGTTGTTGGACCCGTGAAGATTCCGGGGAAGAATAGGTCTTCAGCAACCCATGCTTGCCGTAAAAGGTGACTATGCTTGTCGTAAAATGCGACTAACGGGATCGGGTGGTCAGGCTCGCTGACTTGGGTGATACATGTCATTGATCCCAATTGCGTGGATTGATGCTCATGATATCAATCACTGGATTGTCTAGCCCAGACTCGATTACTTACAGACCGCTGTCATATAGCTGGAATATTGCTGAGTGCGGCGTTAAACAACAAACATACAAACATACAAACATACAAACAAACATGTCATAGCACCACAGTTTGGTACTCTTCCTGAGAGTGTGGCTTTCCACAATGTTGATATTAGCTACTCCTGTTGTTATGACTAATCTGTTTTCTACCGCTGCAGCCATTTTCGAGCTGCCTATCACAGCGTTCTGTAAAAGAACGAATCTAGACCAGACGAACCTGTGATTGAAATTATTTGAAGCCTCAACCAAGTTGCCAAGCCACAACTCGATCCAATTGGATCTATTCTATTCTTGGACCTGTTCCATTCTTGGGCCTGTTCTTTTCTTGGACCTGTTCTATTCTTGGACCTGTTCCATTCTTGGACCTGTTCTATTCTTGGACCTGTTCCATTCTTGGACCTATTCTATTCTTGGACCTGTTCTATTCTTGGACCTGTTCTACTCTTGGACCTATTCTAATTTAGGGGTCTGTGTGGGAAACCTCTAGACATTTTACCCTATGTGAACGGATTCAGAAAGCAAACCATCAGTTAAAATTACATTTTATTGACATTTTGTTAAATGACACACATACAACATATGGGAGTAATAGTCGCTGGTTGTTAACAATGTGGATATTCAAATTTTCATGATCACTCAAAACATATAGTGGATAAAGAATATCAATAATAACTTAGCTGTGCAAAACCACGATTTCCCGTCAGACTGTGATTGAAACATTTGTCGGTACTACAGTAGTAATATATAGTTATCTATGTATCCATCAGAAGCAATATATACATAATAACTGCCTTCAATGGCATGCCTATTCATCACATTCACAGTCCGAAGGGGGCAGTCGGGTAGCCTAGTGGTTAAAGCGTTCGCTCGTCACGCCAAAGACCCGGATTCGATTCGATTCGAAGCCATGTACAATGTGGTGTCCCCCGCCGTGATATTGCTGGAATATTGCTAAAAGCAGCGTAAAACCACTCACTCACTCACTCACTCACTCACTCACTCACTCACTCACTCACTCACTCACTCACTCACTCACTCACTTTCTCACTCACTCACTCACTCACTCACTCACTCACTCACTCACTCACTCACAGTCCGTGGTATAGTGTCTGCCCAGAAAGCGGTCGGTTTTGAGATCAGCATATTATCCCTAAGCAGAGATGTCAAACTGCGGAACGATATCTCCATGGTGTAGCACTATAAAACAGGCATACATCCGGACAAGAAGGCACACACATACCACACACACAGACACATATATACGTACATGTCCACATGTAAGTATATATGTTACAGGGAATACGTCTAATCAGGGAATATGTATAATCCCTGAAATTTTCAGGGAATATATTTAATGTCAGATTCACTCAGGGTATATACATAATCCCTAAAATGTTCAGGTATTACACATATTCCCTGATTTAACATGAAAGTTTTTTAGACATATTCCCTGAAATTACTTTTGAGGTTCTTACATAGTCAAATTTGATATAAAAAAAAGCCAAATTATTTATAAGGAGACAAATTTATTTGACATGATAACAAATACCTTTCACTTAACTTAACAATTAGTCTTCACTGTAATCAAAACAATGCTACATCAAACATAGGATAGACCTAACAAACAATAGCTCTTGTGCAGTTTTTTTCGGAAATTCTCCTCCAACTCTATCATGAAAATGTGAGGTAATCCTGTATTGTACTGTTTTGGGGGTTAACGACCGCAGGCAATTTCGCAGTCGGGGTAGGTGGGGAAAATAAAAAATAAATAATATTTTAATATAGTAAGCACCATACCTCAAAAACTGTAAGTGAGACGGGAATAAACCTAATCCTACGGCTATAATCTACAACAAGTGTATTAAAATATGAAACGAAAAGATAAGTTAAATGGTAATATATTAAGTGAGGTGAATATTGAAGGAATGATTTAAGGCCTGAAAAGAGTAGAAAGTGCTATATAATCTATCTTAGTAACTGTAGGCTATACTTGAAGAAAAGGTAAATCATAGTGTGTGTGTGTGGGGTGGGGTGTGGGGGTGGGGTGTGGGGGTGGGGGTTGGGGGGTTGGGTGTGTGTGTGTGTGTAATACTTAATGTCAGCAGTTTTAAACCTTGATTTTCATATATTGTTGCAGCTGCAAACATGTTTGTTTTTCAAACTGTTTTTGTACTTCATATGCTAACATTGATTCTTTGATGGCAATGAATATATGCATGTGAGAAAAGAAATGCGAACCAATTGTAGAAACATATAGAGAAGTATGTACGTTAAGAAAAGATGTGTCCAATGTGTACCACTTAATGTTTTTTTGTTATGTTATTTCTTTTTGGAGAACTCAATCAATACGTTCACAGAATATAGTTCACATGCAATCTTAAATACATACAAAGTATATCTATTGAATATAACAAACAAAGCTATACCAGTGTCAGGATGGGAAGACATCCATGTTGAACATACTCCCGTTGCTACAAAAGTGCAATAATAGTCTTTATTCCTCATTTCACCACCTCACCTCACAATTTGAAAATACCCATGTAGTTTGAAAACCTACCCTTTTCGACCAGATCAGCGTTTTGATCAGGTATATACACGCCGATGGCATCGCGTTCTTCGAGTTTCAAAACGGCGTAGAGAAAAGAGTTACGCTGTGGAGATGCTGTTCGTGAGAATGAGGTTTTACTCATCAGAAGAAGCTGTTTCGGGGGCATGTTCCGTCTGGTAAGGTGCATTGTGTGTGTGAAGATGGTGTATGTGGAGCCACGTGTCACGTTAAATGTGATGTGCGAGTACACGAGGTAGGCCCCAGCGTCTCGTACCCTGATCGTTCCGTTATCGCATGCGACATTGGCACAGAAGGACATGTGGTAGTCATCATGGGCTGTCCATGCTGGCGGCGACCCTGGGAAAGGACAAATACGTTAGAATAGTCTTTGACAAAGTTGTTAGATTTGTCTTTGTTACATGCGTTAAATGAATGCTCATGGTGATAGCATTAAAGTGAGTCGGCAGGATTTTAAGTTGTATTACCGATGTCAAACATAACAGATACACATAGATCTCCTTACGTTATTCAGTCACTATCACCATTGAATACATGTCCTGAAATATATATTAAAAAATTCTTACTTGAATGATGGCTACTCCTCTAAGGGTTTATCACGCGACAAGTGAATAAAACTACAAATAGACACGACTGGTTGAGAAGTTGGGTTTAATGCTGCTATGAACAGATTTCCAGTTTTATGACGACGTGTCAGCTGAACGTGGAAGGAAAGCAGGTGAGGCAGGTGATGCAGGTCCTAGACGTTTACCATTTTGGTGAAACCAGCGAGCACGGGTATGGCGCAGACAACCCTAGAAATCTATTATCTGGACGAACCGGGATTCGAACCCACGATCAGAAATGCTTGGCATGTCTAAGGGACGCACTTCTACGTAGTGAATTGTGGCACCTCAGATGAGCGTGTAACACGTGCCCCTCTAGACAAGCGGTATCACTGTACCTAGGATGAGCGGGCAACACGTGACCCTCTAGACAAGCGGTATGACTGTACCTAGTCTGAGCGGGCAACACGTGCCCCTCTAGACAAGCGGTATGACTGTACCTAGGACGAGCGGGCAACACGTGACCCTCTAGACAAGCGGTATGACTGTGCCTAGGACGAGCGGGCAACATGTGCCCCTCTAGACAAGCGGTATGACTGTACCTAGGATGGGCGGGCAACACGTGCCCCTCAAGACAAGCGGTATGACTGTACCTAGGATTAGCGGGCAACACGTGCCCCTCTAGACGAGTGGTATGACTGTACCTCGGATGAGCGGCAACACGTGCCCCTCTAGAAAATCGGTATGACTGTACCTAGGGTGGGCGGGCAACACGTGCCCCTCTAGACAAGCCGTATGACTGTACCTAGGATGAGCGGGCAACACGTGCCCCTCTAGACAAGCGGTATGACTGTACCTAAGATGAGCGGGCAACACGTGCCCCTCTAGACAAGTGGTATGACTGTACTTAGGAGGAGCGGGCAACACGTCTCCCTCTAGACAAACGGTATGACTGTACCTAGGATGATTGGGCAACACGTGCCCTTCTAGACAAACGGTATGACTGTACCTAGGATGGGCGGGAAACACGTGCCCCTCTAGACAAACGGTATGACTGTACCTAGGATGGGCGGGCAACACGTGCCCCTCTAGACAAGTGGTACGACTGTACCTAGGATGAGCGTGTAACACGTGACAACCTAGACAAACGGTATGACTGTACCTAGGATGAGCGGGCAACACGTCTCCCTCTAGACAAACGGTATGACTGTACCTAGGATGAGCGGGCAACACGTGCCCCTCTAGACAAGCGATATGACTGTACCTAGGATGGGCGGGCAACACGTACCCCTCTAGACAAGCGGTATGATTGTACCTAGGATGAGGGGGCAACACGTGCCCCTCTAGACAGGCGGTATGACTGTACCTCGGATGAGCGGCAACACGTGCCCCTCTAGAAAAGCGGTATGACTGTACCTAGGATGAGCGGGCAACACGTGCCCCTCTAGACAAGCGGTATGATTGTACCTAGGATGGACGGGCAACACGTGCCCCTCTAGACAAGCGGTATGACTGTACCTAGGATGAGCGGGCAACACGTGCCCCTCTAGACAAGCGGTATGACTGTACCTAGGATGAGCAGGCAACACGTGCCCCTCTAGACAAGCGGTATGACTGTACCTAGGATGGGCGTGCAACACGTGCCCCTCTAGACAAGCGGTATGACTGTACCTAGGATGGGCGGGCAACACGTGCCCCTCTAGACAAGCGGTATGACTGTACCTTGGATAGGCGTGCAACACGTGTCCCTCTAGACAAACGGTATGACTGTACCTTTGATAGGAACCATGACCAGATGTGCCCCTGTGGATCCTGAGTGAGTGTTGTCGCGGTTGCCCTTCACTACGGAATCAGAATCCAATTGATCCGACCCTGACAACAGAACCCCACAAAACATACAACAGTTTCCGAGTTGATTACGCAAAACATAATATTTATGGCTAATATACTACTCAAAATAAGTTAAAGAATACCAACAACCCACCAGCCATGACAAACTGACTACATATATGATACGTAATTTATTTTAAGTAGACTTTATACTTTCTCTATAATTTTTCATAAATGGCCTGTTGGGTCAGTTAAACAATGACCGATCATAATGTTAGTGAACTGCTGCCTCAGAATCAACTGCCACAACAATTTGTTTGCTGTTTAATGCCACACTCAGCAATATTCCGACTATATGACGGCGGTCTGTAAATAATCGAGTCTGGACCAGACAATCCACTGATTGACATCATGAGCAGCGATCCCCGTGATTGGGATATGATGACATGCATCAACCACGTTAGCGAGCCTGACCACCCGATACCGTTAGTCGCCTCTCACGACAAGTATAGTCGCCTTTTGCAGCAAGCATGGGTTGCTGAAGACCTATTCTACCCCGGATCTTCACGGGGTCGGCAGGAACAAAATCGTGACGCCATCATACTGATGTAATCACGGCACAGGCACATGCTACTTATCATGGGTATTGGGGCGGAGGGTAGCCCAGTAGTTAAAGCGTTCGACATCACGGGCTCGATTCCCGACATGGGTACAATGTGTGAAGCCCATTTCTGGTGTCCCCCGCCGTCATATTGCTGAAGTATTGCTACAAGCGGCGGTAAAACCATACACACTCACTCACTCATTTTTCATGGTTATTTTATTGTTTATTCTAATTATCACGAATTGATGTAAAAGATTGAATTCAGCAGAAATAACAAGAGACGGGGAATGGATTATCACACTCTCATTAGAATGTACTGCGGAAGGAATATATAAATGTATGGGTTACTAAAAGGTCGCTCATTTCTTTGAAAACCTACACAAAGACACATTGGAATTTGACATAACGACTTGACATAGCTACAATTAACAGGGTTGATGTATTAGTTTTACAAACCTGAAGTTCGCCCGGAGAACTCGTCTACGATCATCTGAAATATAGTGTACTGCAATTCACTATTTAATATAAAACCTCAAAGCCAGACAATCACCATGCTGTATCGTCTGACAAAACAGATTCCATTGTCAGATACCATGAGAGAGTGAGAGAGAGGGGGGGAGAGACAGAGAGTAAGGTATAGAGAGAGAGTGAGAAGGATAGAGAGTGAGAGAGAAAGGAGAGAGAGAGAGAGACAGAGAGTGACAGAGAGAGTGAGAGAGAAAGAGAGAGAGAGACAGAGAGTGACAGAGAGAGTGAGAGAGAAAGAGAGAGAGACAGAGAGAGTGAGAGAGAGGGGGAGAGAGGAAGAGTGAGAGAGGGATAGAGAGAGCGATGGAGGAGAGAGGAGAGAGAGAGAGAGAGAGAGAGAGAGAGAGAGAGAGAGAGAGAGAGAGAGAGATTTCAGCAAATCCATGATTAACGTAACAGGCGACTGACGGAAATGGGGTGGTAAGACTAGCTGACTCGGTTGGTGCATGTCATCCTATCCCAATGGTATAGATCGATGCTCTTGATGTCAGTCACTGGGTTATCTAGTATAGACTCGATTATTTACAGACCGGGATACTCGTATTGTTGAGTGCGGCGTTAAAAAACAAACCAACAACCACAGAAGTGGGACAAGGTTAGTGATTTCCTCAGTTACGCTTCCTTGAAATTCTCAATTGAAACACGGAAGAAAGTATGGTTGTTAAAAATAGCACACTTCGCTGATAAATAGAACCAGTTATATCAGACACCGACGGACTGATTAGTCGATAAATGTACTGTGAATGGAAAATTGGAAAACAAGTTTTTTTCACAAATTAAACAAGATCATGCTGATGACCACCCGCCTTCCCTCAAAGGGGAACATTGTGTATAACAACTCAACTTTTCTCCGCTAACTAATATTATCAATAAAAATAGAACCAGCAACAAGTGTGATAAGGCGGTATAAATTGTGTATTTATAGAATTACCTTCTTGAACATTTCTGTGACGTCAACATTCTTTCTTTGACAGCATAAATGATGCGCGGAGGTTCGAATGACGTCATAGAGAGTGTCTTGAGCTTCGACCAGTGGACCCAGCTGACCACAAGTAAAACACACATCAGCATTTGACCGCACATGGTCAAGCTGAACAGAAGATGCGTCCGTGTTCTTTTGATGAAACAATCTTGGCTTCAGCGTTTGGATGCCGAAGATGACAGCTAAAACAACATTGAAGATCAGTGAGACGGCAACGAGGATATAGAGCAACGCTCTTGAACGATGTCGTCGTGAAGGTGGCGGCTCCGACGTTGTTGTGGTGTTGCGGATTAAGCTAGATTCAGACCCTGACATTCTTGTATGATATGTACGTTTATAGGTTTGAAATAAAAAAAAATGGTTTTTTTTTTATATTTACAAATGTCCAGTTGAGACAGTTGTTAACTTTAACCACAATCTCCTCGGGCGAGCCTGCTAGTGTCTGATGTCGTCGCTTATGGTGAAGCTACAGTGACTGAAACATTTGCTGACAAGTGATTGTTGGAATCTCCCAGATGATCTCACCACCCGGGTTTTCCTTGACTGCTCTGTACTACACCGTGGTGGGAATCCCTCAGGGTTATTTTCTGTTTTCTTGTCATGGGATTAATATAGACCGGTGTAGTGTCATCTTCTGCTTCCCTCTGTGTCGGGCGGTCGGGTAGCCTAGTGGTTAAAGCGTTCGCTCGTCACGCCGAAGACCCGGGTTCGATTCCCGACATGGGTACAATGTGTGAAGCCCATTTCTGGTGTCCCCCGCCGCGATATTGCTGGAATATTGCTAAAAGCGGCGTAAAACCATACTCACTCATTCCTTCTGGCGCTGTCATTCTCTGAATGTCTCCATGAGTAGTCCGGGTTAATATTCGTCGCCAGTAACCTTTGCTGGCCGTAGGAGGTGACCAGGCTCGAGTCGTAATGCCTGGTGACCTGGGTGACTTGTGTGTCATCGTACCCGACGCACTATCAATCACCGGATTGTCTAGTCCAAGATATTTACAGGCCGCCTGTCACATAACCGGAATATTGCTGATTGCAGTGTTAAACAACAAGCAAAACGTTCTCTGAATGTGTCCCTATTTAATGACACGTGTTCGAGCCAATATTTTACCATATTTGATAACAGGAAGGCTACTTTTAGACGGCAGGTCAAGTTCGATAAGCAGTAGTTCCCCGCTATCTCGCTCTTTGTGACGTAGCAAATGGGACAACGCCCAAACCAGTCAAAACGCCCAAAGACCAAATTATATCAATGACAAGGTCAAGGTCCATATGCGGAAGAAAACGTCTTGTTACTGAATCACACTTTCAGTCGAAACTGAGGCGGCTAGAGAGAGAGAGAGAGAGAGAGAGAGAGAGAGAGAGAGAGAGAGAGAGAGAGAGAGAGAGAGAGAGAGAGAGAGAGAGAGAGAGAGAGAGAGAGAGAGACTGTGCTTGTACTAGTCAGGATTACTTCCGGGTTCATAGTGACAGTCCACGGAGATACCATGCCGCATGTATTTACATCTCACATCTGTACGTTAACATTGACATGTGGCTAGTATATATGTTATAAATCTAAAAAAAACATTCACTTTATGAATTGTGTAAGACAAAAATAATTAAACCAGATTAAGATGCTACAGATGTTCTATGCGTATAAAATTGCCTTCATTCGGCAAAGATAAAAATAGCACTTACATCAGTAAAAATAAAGCTAGTCTGAGATGGCGACTAACTTGTAGGCTTAAATGTGTCATCAAACAGTGACACGTGTTTATTCATATCCTCGTCATCTGACCTAATGTGTATTATTGTTCATAGTGTAGTTCGAATAGTATAGGATTTCCTTGTTTCTGTATATTAACTAACTGTTTTAACTGTTTTTAGCAAAGCGATTGGTTGTAAAGGTGGACCGTTCTGCACCAACACATTAGGACTACTATCTAGATGCTATCGCATGACGGACAATATAGGATATACAGTGAGGAAATTGGATACGTATCGGGTCATGTCAGGTTTTGCTTATCATTGCGGATGTAATATATAGCTTGAAATAAATTAAACGCTGAACTGTGACATGTCAGAAGGCAGGCCCGTAGCTTAAAATCAATGTCTTCTCTGTGCGTGAAATCCATCTGTGAAGACATTGAACATAACTATCTCTAAGCATCAACCAGGTTCCACGGTGGATCCAAAAGACACAGACACTCAAAAAGTAAGTACCATTTGACAGGCATACCTTATGAAATTTAGTTAAAGTGGATGATTCCTGGAACGGGTAGTGGCAATGTTGTTCTACGTACAATTCACTTCACAAGTAACTGGGGTCTCGGGGAGCCTTGTCTTTTAAAGCGCAGAATTCGTCGTGTAGAGCTACGTCCCTTGGGCGTGCCAGTAACCTAGTCCTGGTGCGTATTGATTGCTAGGTTTGTTGTCATCATACGCGTGCTTGTGGCTTTAACTGAAGTAAGTCTTAGACCTGTATCACTTTGGGCTTCACATTGAGCCAGCGTGCTGTGATATAGCAGAACTAATGTTCAGAGCGAGTGTGTGTGCGTGCGTGCGTGTGTGTGTGCGTGTGTGTGTGTCCGTGTGTGTGTGCGTGTGCGTGCGTGTGTGTGTGTGTGTGCCATGCTGTAGTTAAACATGAATGCCCCATTCAGTATACTGTTTCAGTGTACCAACTTTAAACAACTTTACGAGGACAGGCGCTCCATCCGCTAGATCATGTAGGCGGTAAATAACGATTAGTTTTTATATAAATGTAACTTGCAATATGAGGCAAAGTTTACTCTAAACCTAAAGCATCAACACCTTGATGAGTATCCACGAACCAGTAAATGCAGTCAGCTATTAGGTAACATAAGGAAAACAAGGAAATCCTATACTATTCGATACACATTAGGTCAAGTGACGAGGATATGAATAAACACGTGTCACTGTTTGATGACACATTTAAGCCTAAGTGTGTGTATGTATGTATGTATGTATGTATGTATGTATGCGTGCGTGCGTGCGTGCGTGCGTGCGTGCGTGCGTGTATGTATGCATGCATGTATGTATGTACATACGTATGCATGTATGTATGTTTGAATGTTTGCTACTACCACCAAGATCTGCACATCCTATACAGACTAAAATGTATTTATCAAAAGAAATATATTGATAGATAGTATTGTATATTTAAACAGAATTGATTCATCCATGCACCCATTGATCAAACATTTCCATTTTATATCTTGCACAACACTTCTGTTCAGCGTTTGTTTCTTCAGACTTATAAAAGGCAGTAAAGGCTTAATCTAATTCTCCTTTATTTCATATTTTTGTAGCTAACATGGATGTGTGGACCGTCATCTTTGGAATAGTTGTGCTGCTCCCTGCCACCTTCTCTGTAGATGGACTGGGCGCAACGTACACGGTCAGCATCTCGACCAATATTTCATATCCATATACATGATGCGAAGTGTGAATGTAAATAATATACCTCATTTGTACTTCGAACAAATCAAAAGCAACAGTTGTCTTTTCTTTAGTCCAAAAACACTTGCAGCCTACATGTAATTGGGAATCTGTGTGATATAAAACGTCAGTTTCGATTATCTGCCGAATCAGATTCCACTGGGCGTGAAAGGCAAAATAGTGGTTTGAAATATATGAATGGATCACTGAAAATCAATGATGACATCAGGTGTTCGAGAAAAGTGTAAGCATGTCCTGCCCTATCGGTAGCACTCATCAATCACGAAATGTTCATAAAAAGTAAGTTTTTATTTATTTCCCATCGCCGAATAGATGGAAAACTCTCGATTCCTCGCTGCCACCGTCTGTCGTTAAAATCTAGCCACGACAGAATTCGACAATTTACTAGCCCTCCAATCAATTGTTGCCACTGACAAGTACCACAAATAATTTTACAACAGCGTCTTCTACCACATAACAACTATTTGGTCGTGATTCATAAACAAACGCTGATGTTATTGTCGGAATGGTACAATGGACTCAGCTTTTAGCAGGCAATTCTTTTGTTTATGGAAAGTGTTTCGTCGTTTTGTTTGATATACTGTGCTTTATTTATATTCAGTTTATTTCTGTGCTTTAAGGGTACAAAAACAGTGAAATCGGGGACATGCAGGTTTGCCGAATATAAAGAAAACCACGGCAATGGACCTCGAGGACTACGTCTCTTTTCATGCAAGAATAATAGCAAAAACATGAACCTCGACTGCACTTACTACGGAAAGAATTCCCACAATTGTGAGCAATATAAACCAAATCAGCAGAAGAGGATCAAGAAGTACTACACAGCACTGGCAGAAAGTGCCATGAACAATGGCGAACCGTGCACACTGAGCTTCATCACTGAAAACATCTGCGGTCTAAGCTACCCTTGTTATGACGGGAGCTGTGAAGAGAATCAGACATTGCATCCCAAAGAGGAGTTATAGAATCTAATACAAGCAGAGCTTTTATCTTGTAATTCTGTGTATTAAAGTTATATAAAGGAAATCAGGAGTTGATGTCTCTGCAAACCACACTGAGTGAGTGAATATGGTATAGCCACACTTTACAGTATTCCAAAAGTATCAAGGCGTTTGGTGTTGGAGACGCAAGTAGTGAATAGGTCAGAACTGAATCAAAGTGTTTTATGTTGTGACAGCTTCACTGTGTGAATAGGTCAGCACTGAATCAGATTGTTTAATGTTGCAACAACTTCAGTGGGTTTAGTGGGTTAGCACTAAATCAAAATGTTTAATGTTGCAAAATCTTCACTCGGCGAAAAGGTCAGCACTGAATTATACTGGTGTATGTTGCAACAGCTTCAATAGGTCAGCACTGAATCATACCGGTGTATGTTGCAACAGCCTCAAAGGGTGAATGGGTAAGCACTGTTTCATACCGGTGTATGTTGCAACAGTTTCACTGGGTTAATGGTTCAGCACTAAATCACACTGGTGTATGTTGCAACAGTTTCACTGGGTAAATGAGTCAGCACTGAATCATACTAATGTATGTTGCAACAACTTCAATGGGTGAATGGGTCAGCACTGAATCATACTGGTGTATGTTGCAACATCTTCACTGGGTGAATGGTTCAGCGCTGAATCATACTGATGTATTTTGCAACAGTTTCAATGGGTTAACGCTGAATCATACCGGTATATGCTCCAACAGCTTCATTGGGTGAATGGGTCAGCACTGAATCATACTGGCGTATGTTGCAGTAGATTTACTGGGTGAATGGGTCAGCACTGAATCATACTGATGTATTTTTCAACAGATTCACTGTGTGAATCGGTCAGCAATGAATCACAGTGTTTTACGTTGCAACAACTTCACTGGGTGAAAGGGTCAGCAGTGAATCATACCGGTGTATGTTGTGACAGCTTCAATGGGTCAGCACTGAATCATACTGGTGTATGTTGTGACAGCTTCACTGGGTGAATGGGTCAGCACTGAATCATACTGGTGTATGTTGTGACAGCTTCACTGGGTGAATGGGTCAGCACTGAATCATACCGGTGTATGTTGCAACAGCTTCAATGGGTCAGCACTGAATCATACCCGTGTATGTTGGAAAAGCTTCAATGGGTGAATGGGGCAGCACTGAATCATACTGATGTATTTTGCAACATATTCACTGGGTGAATCGGTCAGCAATGAATCACACTGGCGTATGTTGCAACAGTATTATTGGGTGAATGGATCAGCACTGAATAATACTGCTTCACTGTGTGTTTGTATGTTTCACTGTGTTTGTGTCTGTGTTTGATTGTGTATATGACTATGCGGTTGTGTGTATCACACTGTGGTTGTCAGCATCGCCGTGTGGTTGTGTGTATCACTGTATGGTTGTGTGTATCCCTCTATGGTTGTGTGTATCACTGTATGGTTGTGTGTATCACTCTATGGTTGTCAGCATGAGAGTGTGGCTGTGTGTATCACTGTATGGTTGTCAGCATCAATGTGTTGCTGTGTGTATCACTGCATGGTTGTGTGTATCACTCTATGGTTGTCAGCATCAGAGTGTGGCTGTGTGTATCACTGTATGGTTGTGTGTATCACTCTATGGTTGTCAGCATCAGAGTGTGGCTGTGTGTATCACTGTATGGTTGTCAGCATCAATGTGTTGCTGTGTGTATCACTGTATGGCTGTGTGTATCGCTCTATGGTTGTCAGCATCACAGTTTGGCTGTGTGTATCACTGTATGGTTGTCAGCATCACTGTGTGGTTGTGTGTATCACTATGGTTGTCATCATCACTGTGTGGTTGTATGTATCACTCTATGGCTGTGTGTATCACTCTATGGTTGTCGCGTTCGCTCGTCACGCCGAAGACCCGTGTTCGATTCCCGACATGGGTACAATGTGTGAAGCCCATTTCTGGTGTCCCCCGCCGTGATATTGCTGGAATATTGCTAAAAGCGGCGTAAAGCCATACTCACTCACTCACTCACTCACTATGGTTGTCAGCATCACTGTGTGGTTGTGTGTATCACTGTATGGCTGTGTGTATCACTGCGTGGTTGTCATCATCACCGTGTGGTTGTGTGTATCAATGTGTGGTTGTGTGTATCACTGTGTGGTTGTGTGTATCACTGTATGGCTGTGTGTATCACTGCGTGGTTGTCATCATCACCGTGTGGTTGTGTGTATCACTGTGTGGTTGTGTGTATCACTCTATGGTTGTCATCATCACTGTGTTGTTGTGTGTATCACTGTATGGCTGTGTGTATCACTCTATGGTTGTCATCATCACCGTGTGGTTGTGTGTATCACTGTATGGTTGTCATCATCACTGTGGTTGTGTGTATCACTCTATGGTTGTGTGTATCAGTCTATGGTTGTCATCATCACCGTGTGGTTGTGTGTATCACTCTATGGCTGTGTGTATCACTCTATGGTTGTCATCATCACCGTGTGGTTGTGTGAATCACTGTATGGCTGTGTGTATCACTCTATGGTTGTCAGCATCACCGTGTGGTTGTGTGTATCACTCTATGGTTGTGTGTATCACTCTATTGTTGTCAGTCTCGACATTGTGAAAATCACCTCGGACGAACTTGCCATTGCAGTGTTAAACAACAAACAAAACATTTTCTGAATGTGTCTCTATTCAGTGACACGTGTTCGAGGCAATAGTTTACCATATTTGATAAAAAAGGAGACTCCTTATCGCATGGACAACCCCATCCTTTATACGATACAGTGTAAACTGTGGTGATGAGTGTATGTATTTTTTCTCCTCGTGTCCTTGCTTTGTGGTTTCCGTTCTTTCCTGGTTATTCTGACGTAGGAAGTGAGTGAATATTCCTTCATGCCGCATCCATAAACTCGTATTTTACTACATGTGCACAAATACAGCAATATTGATGTCGAAGCGATCTGAAATGTCAGTCAAATATCACATTTACATTATTAAAAAATATAAGAAAATGCATAATAACAGTTCAAAGTAAGGGATATATCGTTTACCTCAAAGATAAGCGCAATTATCTTGAAAGCGACGTTTTCAACTCGCCTACTACGATCATGTTACCCAGTAAAAAAGTTGCAACTTAGTCAGCTAGTGTATAAGAAACCCCTCCCAACCCGTAGTCGAGTCTGAGTTGACAACTTCCTTGTTGACTTGAATGTGTCATCAAGCATTCACACTTGTTTAGTCCTCTCTTGACCTAAGCTTTATTGTTCATTGTGTACTTCGAAATATTATAGGATTTTCTTCTTTTTGTTTTGGTTTGGCAGTCGATTGCATTTTCTGCTTCGTGGATGCATTACAAGGTGGTGACGCTATATATTTGGAGTGATCGTTGCTTCATGCTTAATTTAAGATTCACATTATAGCTAAAAGTTGTTTACCGTCTCTGTGGTGCAGTAGATAGAGCGTCTCCCCGGACAAATTCTTACGTTTTAATATATCAACAACTAAGTGAGTTAGTGTGAGTTAGTTAGATTGTACGCCGCTTTTAGCAATATTCCAGCAATATCACGGCGGGGGACGCCAGAAATGGGCTTCACACATTGTACTCATGTCGGGAATAGAACCAGGGTCTTCGGCGTGACGAGCGAACGCTTTAACCACCAATCTACCCGTCCGGCTCAAAAACTGAGAGAAGCCAGAAAACTGGAAATTAGATGGTAGGATTTACTCCATATCTTCAGCCGTTGCAGAGAAAGGATTATGTTCCTGCATGTATTGCCATTTAAAAAAAATTAGATGCATAGATTTTTTTTATAAAAACAACAACGTATTAATATCAATCCCTAGTAAGATGACAAAAGAGATGTGTTAGACTACACATATACGAAGGTTAGTATTTTACTTAGATTAGTCATACAATATCTAAATGATGAAACTTTCATACTGTCACATAATGTGCTTTTACAAATGCGTTGTATGAACCTGACACTAACAACAACAACAACAACAACAACAACAACAACAACAACACTAATAATGATATGTATACATAATGATAATGACCACTGCATCGTGTTTATGTGCAGTTTGTGAAACAGAAACTGCCCTGGACCAGTCACTTCCCACTCTAAACCGTCAATGTGCGATTTGCATCAAAATGTAAATAAGAAATGTACATTATGGAATCCGGAAACATTTTGATCGAGATAATTGACGGGAAGTAAGACATTTAAAATATATTAGTAACGCATTTACTAAAGTATTTCGTGACGTGTCGACTGTTTCAGTTGTCAAGAACCAAAATCATTAGGATGATAAAACCTGAAATGATGTAGATCCCAACTTCATTTGGCTGTTATATTGTCAAAGGATTTTTACACTGTTTGTATTACATTCCCCTTCCCATATGAGACGTTTCTTTCATTTGTGTAAGTTCGGTAATATCCAGTCGATTATATTTGGCCCTTCTAAAAGTAATAAAATAACTTTATATAATTATTCCATGGTCATTGTGACCTTGTAACTTTATCACTTACATTTCAAAGATTAAACTGCTTGTTAAAGGGAAATAAAAACACAACCTCCCATATGAATGCATGTGACAGGGAAGTTAGTGTCATTTGTAATACCATTGTACAACACAAACACTCGGGGTACCTGGGCCAGCTCTCGCACCATGATGACATGTATAATCTTCCTCAAACAAACGTAAGTTGTCTCTAAAAGTATTCTATACTCGATTCTGTACATTAAAGTGCGGACCATGTTGCATTTTAATTTGTGTTTTCTTTGTGTTTTCAGGCGAGAGATGACTGCTTGGGTAATAGTTCTGACTCTTGCATATTTGATATTTACAACACAAGGTACGTTGTTTTAGATATGTATTTATAAACATTCACTCATACGGAACCCTTTTGTCTAATCCGACCTAACAGGCAAACGAACATTTTATAACGTACGTTTTGCACTTCTGTGCACATTCTTCGTGTTGAAAACTTAATGAGCACTTTTTTTTTATTACCCAATAGTTTTTATTATTTACAAATTTTGCTCATCCCGATTGGCTAGTTTGTTCCAATCGTTCTATTAATTTCATTGTTTGCGAAGATGCCAACGGGATGCCATGTGAACACATTGTCTCAAATAAATGAAGATGACGTCATGCATGACGTCACTTACGATATATTTTATGACCTCGCTTCAACAATATAGTAATTGAGCTGATATCATGAGATAAGGACACCTACATTTTTCTTCAAACAATTAACTATGATCTGTCTCCTCTGAAAGAAAAGTTGAAAGTACCCAGCCAGTGCTCGGATGTAACACACGTATTTCATTCAGGTCATATAATCCGTAATTCCTTAATGTTTGACTGGGTATACTGACCATAGACTACCCTTTGGCTGCACCCCTTGCAGGGATAGGTCACGGTTAATATTTTCAGAGCATACTGTAACACATGGCATTTCTATATAATATATCTAAATGACTTAGTCTATCATGGATACGTACTCACGTACGGCCTTAAACATCCACGGATTAATAAATTTCTTTGGGTTAGGTTCAGTTAAGATTGCTTTGTTTTTTTCATCATGTCAACATTATTTTGAAGCCTCACACTGTGGAGATGGCCAACACTGTATGGATTGTGACATCACGACAGGGGAATGCCTCACGGCGTGTTCTAAAGGATATTTTGACAGGACCTGCAGTTCGAAATGCAGCAATGGTTGCAAAAATAATGCCTGTGTGTCTACGGGCGATGGCATTGAGAACTGCACTGAAGGGTGCGTGCAAGGTTTTCAAGGCACTAAATGCAAAACACAATGTTACAATCCTGGAGTAAATTGTACAAAATGTCAAAACGGATGTCTTGGAGAGTTTTGCCAAATTGGTTCATCCTGTGTATCCGGATGCGTTGACTCTTTCTTTGGCTCAGCCTGTAGGAATTGTTCCAGTAGATGCAAGACATGCAATAAGACAACAGGAGCCTGTGACGAGTGTCATCCACCGTATATTGGTTCACAGTGTGAGCGTTCGTGTGTTCACTGTTTGGGATCGTGTGGAGCTGGATGTGAACAAGAATGTAAACCTGGGTTTTATGGATATTGGTGTGATAAGATATGCAGCAGACATTGCAAACATGTCAATAATACATCAAAATATGACGAACGCGAATGTCACAAGAAGACTGGAGATTGCAGTCAAGGTTGTGATGATGGCTGGTATGGTACCAACTGTTCATCTGAGTGTAATTCTAACTGTATCAATATGTCATGCACATCATTCGGGGACTGTGTGCATGGATGTGTACCTGGTTATTTCGGGCGCGACTGCACATGCTCTGGTAACTGCTTCAATGGCAGTTGTTATGCAGAAAACGGGTCATGTGCACAAGGCTGTACGAATAATTTTTATGACTTATTTTGTAACGTGTCTTGTGATGCATGTCTTGGTGGTGTTTGTGATCAGAAGACTAGCACATGTATCAGAGGATGCAACATAACTGTCACAGGGTGTGATCCTCCATGTACACACGACTGTCCCATTGATCACTGCATGACAGAGAGGAACTGTCACACAGGTAAACTGCTCTCTTTGAACTCTTTTGTATTTAAATAAATAAAAGCGGCAAAACCAGTTCCATAATCATAAGAAAGATGTTACAGCTGCTGAAAGCAGAGACCATTGTACGGTGCTGACAGGTACGATGATACCAGGCGAAAAGCTGAGCATGTCCTGCCCCATTTGTGGCAACCTTCACGAAATAGCAATAGCTTATTTTGATTATGTGGTGATTTTCCATAAAATCAAACTGTAAAACACGTTTCACATGCTTGTCATGTTTACCACTACTGATCGTATTGTAACAACGAGTGAAAATAGGACAGTTTGTTGTCAAGGGAAGACATTAACCAACGCCGTAAGTCAAAGAGTCAATCTGTCTGTTTCTACTTTTCAGAAACGCCGACTGAGAAGAATAACCATCGTATCACAATAGGGATCGCAACAATGCTTTTGCTATGTGCAGTTGGCATTTCCATGACAAATGTGATCATCTGTTATCGCAAACGTTTGGCAAGGTGAGTACACCTATGTCTATATGACAATCGTAGTCTGGTATAATACCATGGTGTTTTAGAATATTCTTGTGTTATTGGTCAATCAGAGCTTTCCAAACAAAATACAATGACTCCCTTTTCCATCATAAACATGCAATATATATTAATAAGGACGTATTTCTCAATCCGGAAACATATTCAAAAATCCCGAATCCTGGGGATATATGTCATGAATGACTCAAACCCATCCATTGTGGTCAGGACCTGTTTGAGAGAGCTCATAATTTATTTTTTTTAACATGCGTTATTGTTTTGAGGGATATGATCGAAACCTGACCATTTATATGCACATGTGAAGTGAGGTGAAATTTGGTTTGACGTCGCGTCCAAGATTATTGCACTTATATAGCGATGTGCATGCACATCTGTGTGTGGCTGCTTGTACTAATCTGGACTAATGCCGATTTATAGTGCTAGCTCACATGCCGCAGTTAACCTCCACTCAGATACAGTACACTGACTCCAATCTGAACAGTCCTTTAGCTCCATTATGCCAAGCGTCAGACTGGGTAACAACAAATACCATCTTTGAACATCTTTTGGCTTGACGCGGCCGGGTATCGAACCCCGGAGCTTCCGCTCTCCGGGCGGACGCTCTACCACTAGACCACGGAGGCTGCCATATACACATGTAAATGTAGAGCTGATTTTGAAATGAATACGTTTACATGTATACGCATGGAGGATTGAAATGAAAGTTTGAGAGTATATACTTACACCTCACAGATTCTGAAAATAAAAGCGAGAAAAACATTTTCATAAAGGTAAGAAATCTCTGCTGAAACAGATTCCATCATACATCATACATCATAATAAACATCCATTATGAAGAATTCATATCATGTGTGTAGAATGTTAGACATTATAGATAGGTTCTGTTACTGTTGAACTGATTGTTTGACTCATGAATGTAGCATTACAGATAGTTTATGTTACTGTTGAACTGATTGTTTGACTGATGGATGTACCATTATACATAGTTTCTGTTACTGTCGAAATGATTGTTTGACTGATGAATGTAGCTTTATAAATAGTTTCTGTTACTGTCAACTTGATTATTTGACTGGTGAATGTCGCATTATAGATAGTTTCTGTTACTGTCGACTTGATTGTTTGACTGATGAATGTAGAATTACAGATAGCTTCTGTTACTGTCGACTTGATTGTTTGACTGATAAATATAGCATTATAGATCGTTTCTGTTACTGTCGAACTGATTGTTTGACTGATAAATGTAGCTAGTAGATATTTTCCGTTACTGTCGAATTGATTGTTTGACTGATAAATGTAGCATTATAGATAGTTTCTGTTATTGCAGGGAACATCAGGTGTTGCCATATAATTCGGATTACCAGTCACACACATATTGGGAAATACGAGATACTGACATGGCCACAGAGTGTCAGCCAAACCAGACAAACAGTCTTGAAGAGCAGGTTCCTAACATGCTGGTTTTGGCTGATCATTTTGATGATATGAATGATCGTGAAATCAGAAATGTGGCATCCATAGAAGAGTCATCTCTAGATTTGCAATCGTATTCACATTTAGAGCATGCAAATCAAATTTCGAACTGCCCTAATATGGATGATAGATACATATCTCCAGTTGTGGAATGTAGCCCAAGTACACAGACAGTCAATATCGGAATGTGATAACATCAATATTGGTCCTACTGATGAGTAATGTATCAGAGCAGGATGTCGTTATGTCATTACAACCTCTGACACAACAGAAGCTAACTTCTCCCAACAAGGAACGCAGTTTGAGGAAATATAATTTTGGTTTGTTGTTTTACGCCGCACTCAGCAATATTCCAGCTATATGACGGCAGTCTGTAAATAACCGAGTCTGGGCCAGACAATCCAAATATTGACATCATGAGCATCGATCCACGCAATTGGGATTGATGACATGCTTCAACCAAGTCAGCGAGCCTGACCAACCGATCCCGTTAGTCGCCTCTTTCGACCAGCATAGTCGCCTTTTACGGTAAGCAAGGGTTGTTGAAGACCTATTCTACCCTGGAGGAAACATAATTAGAGACTGACCAAAGAGCGCCGAGGAATTACGGAATATCTGTCCCGAGAGATGAATGGTGTTAATGCCAAACCTTTAGCGAAGGAGCATTTATTCACGTGGAACAGATAATCCAGCATTAAGAGTTACGAGCAAGTTGTTCGCTAGCTCGGAGGTTCACACAGTTTAACCAGCGCTTTTAAATCGTTCACGCTTCAATGAACCCATCCAAACTGATGTTCAATTCTTATAACTTCATTCTTTGTAGTTTACTGGTCTCGCCGAATAATATCGTAACAATGTTTGCTTAAATTTGAAATCCTCTGGTTCCGCCGAAGAACATTGCAACAATGTTATTTTGTCGGTATTTACCGGCTCTCGCTCACATACGTTTCCCCACTCATACTCAGTTAAGCAAGGAAAAATAGTTCTTTGAATATATACAACATAATCTAGAAATATGTCAACATAATTTCATTCTCTAATCAAATTTACAAACAATGTTTGGGATAAATTAAATCTTAAAAATAGGTTACAAGAAGGTGAACAAAAATATAAACATGATAAGCCTTATTTATGTGCCCCGTCACTCCTCCGTGCCGCCGCCTCTCGGCCTAGAATGCACGGAGAAGGTCGGCCAACTCAGAAACCGGTGTAGTAGATTTCTTATTTCGTCTACGGATATATTTTCTCGTCTCCGATGACCAATCGGTAAAACAGGTACGCACGTTTGTTTTTGTTTTTGTTTGTTGTTGTTTATTAACATTTATGTTTATGTTTTATGGTTTCTCAAAATCTTAGATTTTTTTTCCGATACGATACTGAATCGGGTTTTAGTTTGGTATTGATCAGGAGCAGTCGCGTTTGCTGTGTGTCAGAGGCCACATCTGAGCAGGGTACGATATTGTTTACATTGGTGCTAGATTCCTGTCATTTCCGAAAACAAGGCACCAAAGTCAATATCGCTCAATAAATCAATTTCGTTCACCTCAGTAATTTAACAGAATTAATTTTCTTTACTTGCGTTATTAGTATTGAAAGATAGCCATTCCATATCCAAATCACCGTAAGGACAATCCATTTTATTTCATGTAGCAGCTAGACGACATCAAACACCAGAACCAAATCATTTATTTATTTTTAAGTCAGATGAAATGTTACAAGACCAGGCAAAAATACTAAATTAATGATATTGCTGATAAATGCAGAAATTAAAAGAAAATAGAAAAACGAGTTGATCCTAAACACCGATCGAGAATTCGGGGAAAACCCGGAAAGTAGTTCACACGATCAATTTAACCAAAAAATTGTTCACATCGTGTGAACTTTTTTCGTCCGTTCACAGGTGTGTGAACTCCAGATATCAGATCACGTGACTACCCATTCAGCCAATCAGCATGAAAGAAACAGTGTAACCTTCAAAGTATGAAAAACATTACTTATTGTAATGATAAGAGTGAAAATGAAGAAAAGTCAAATGAAATGTAACCCCTACAGAGAAACGTCACTGAAGACTGACTATTGTTCAGATGACGGAATGTAATCAATGTATGACATCATGAATGACGTCATGACCAATCGGCTTCGATATGGTGGTGAGGTGAAATGGGGTTTAACGTCGCGTCCAAGATTATTGCACTTATATAGCGACGTGCATGTACGTGTGTGTGTGTGTATGTGGCTGCTTGTACTAGTCCGGACTGATGCTGATTTATAGTGCTAGCTCACTGAGATACCATGCCGCAGTTTAACATGAATACCCCACTCAGACACAGTATACTGACTCCGAGCCCACCAGTCCTTGTTTTAGCCCTTTAATGCCGAGCGCTAGACAGGGTAACAACAAGTACAATCTTTTAACGTCTTTTGGTATGACGCAGTCGGAGATCGAACCCCGGACCGTCCGATCTCCGGGCGGACTGTCTACCACTAGACCACGGTGGCGGTCCATTCGATAATTGCTCAAATACACTTGTGCAAATGTTGGAATGTTATTATACACGATCGTCCTACCCGTGTGGATGATATTGAAACTTTTGTCAGTTATGTGCTGAAAACTATTTTTTTTATAAAATGGGCAGGGTTATCGATGCGATAACTGATCCACTTGGTATCACGATCCGATAAATGTACAAATGAGGTCACTAAGCTTCATACAGTTTGACCAATAACTTATTGTCTGATGTTCAGTTATTCAGATAGAGGTTTCCTCTATGTGTGAATGTTTATGCAGACAAACATGGGGCGCGTCACTTTAACATTGTATACATACGCGAATTCTAAAGAAACCTCATTGGGTATAGGTATACCAAACACGAAATTCATTATCATACATTTTAAATTCCAAACATATGCTATTTGTGATACAGAAACACACACGGCCTTAATATCTGTATCAGGCACAGAACACATTAAATTAGAGGCATGGCATGCACTCTTTCATTAAACTGACGATATTTCTGTTTATTTCCATCTATATGCATATATGCATGTATATCGTTCATGTATAATGTACTATTACTCTACAGCTAGATGAGTATCATGTGTGGGGGAAATATTATATTTCTGATCAGATTATCCTTGGTATGCAAATCGTGGTACAGCTACATATTCATGTATGCCAATGTCAACATTAGGAATATTACATCTGTAAATACACGAAATTTGAAAACTGCTGTTCTTATTTGTTGTTCATTCGTCCTTTTCAAACTCAGGTCTGGTGTCTGGAAATCCAATTCACTGTTTACATATTGTGACAATAACAAATCGGTAATTTCAGTTGTTCTAATATGCCGTCTTTGGTCAAGAGAGTGGTTGTATTTGTGACGATATTTCTTTATGGTCACTCGCAGAAGGAAAACAGATAAATCCTCCCACAGTACACATTGTATTATTTTGGGAAAATACATCAATTCGTCACAATATCCTCATTTTGAGCCCGTTTCGTACGGCACAACGTAAACAAATATCCGTCCAATCGTAGAAATTGTGTGCTCAGGCGGTAGAAAACGAAACGAAGCTGTGGTTGAAAATGGGCCCTGGATATTTATCTTAATATAATACAAATAAAAATAACAATAATAATAATGATGATAATAATAATATTCACCTGAAACGTGGCAAGGTAGAAGAGGGAGGATCAGTTAGTTTACTTGGAGGAGGATTTGTTGACCATCTCGTGGAAGGTCAGGCCTATACGTATTGGGAATGCAGGCTAGGGACCAACTCCAGAATGCCCCTGTCAAGGAAAAACTTCGGGCAGAGTACAAATGTAGACTTTAAAAAATAAGGAGTTCAGAGCTGAACACTTGCAATAATGTCAAAGCCACAAGTTCTTATGCTGTACCCGTCCTTTTGCATTCATTAGGTGTTGCTGATTAGACGGAACAAAAAAAATCAGGGCCTTGACACCCTCACAAGAAGAATAATGTCAGACAATATATCCCACCACCCTCGCTCTTCCCTCAATCGCTTATATGTAACAATCATAATGGGAGGGCGTTTTTGATAAACATGGAGGCTCTTCATGATACAATTGTATTGTGCACATTTGCACAGATTTATGTGTCTGATGATCCTCTTGATAAGCATGTCAAGACTCATGATGAAACCAAGGCATTCCACAGTTTACTTGAACGAGTTGTCTTTAAGGATGTAAGACATAATCTCAATGTCAGTGTTGATTTTGTTGATGGTTCTCAACTGTACAGAAAAGACGCTACAGAAAAGAATGTGTCAGCCAAGCAAACTGCCATATCAAATCGGCCCAGACTTTTTCAAGGAGAGACTTTCTGAACGACCATTGCATCGAGTTCATGTGCAGTGTGTTGATCAGCAATCCTACAGAGTCCTTCGCTTGGATGAAGTCGTCTGGCATGAAAAGTGAAACAGAAGGCTTTCTGTTTCCTGCTCAGGACCAGTCACTTCCAACCCGAAACCGTCAATATGTGATTTTGCATCAAAATGTAAATATGAAATGTACATTATGTAATGAATTTAATGAGACTGTCCAACAGATTGTCAGTGGATGCCCAACTTTGGCACAAACACAGCATCTTAATCGACATGATGGTGTAGCTCGCTTATTACCGTCTTCGCCATGCTTGTGTTTTTGACACAGAGGTCTGTCCATGGTACGATCCTGAATATGTTGAGGGCGTCATGGAAAATGATCAATACAAAATCCTTTGGAATATGCTCGTATACAGCCTCAGACATATCCAAGCCAACAAACCTGATCTTGTCCTTTTTGATAAATCCAATGAAATCATTGAATTTTTACAGTAATGTGATTGACAAGATTCAGGAAAAACATAGAAAATGTCCGACACCCCATTGCTCTCTGTGCCTTAGGTTTGGTACCTTCCAATCTGTCGACTGACATTGGGAGAGTACCCGGTTTGGCTACCAGGAATACAGCCCTTCTGACAATCTGGGTAATGCAGAAGGCTGCAGTGTGGGGGAGTCTTCACATTCTCCGAAAAGGTCTAGGTGGGTTTGACTAGGCGGTGCTTCCTGGGAGAAGTCCCATTCGCTGTCTCGGCTGCGTGTAGAGGGGACAAGGGCCATGAACTGATGATGAGCCAAACCAGTCTGACTGTGCCATAATAATAATAATAATGTGACAATAATAATGTGATAATAATAATAATAATAATAATAATAATAATAATCATCATCATCATCATCATCATCATCATCATCATCATCATCAATTTTATATGGCGATTGCAGGGAGGAAGACATCTTTATGTGGCGAGGCAGTTTGTTCCACTCTACAGTTGCCTGATAGAAGAATTGACGCTCACCATATTTGACAGTGTTCGTTTTCGGTACAATCAAGATGTTTTTCCTTTGGCGATCTGAGTGTCGGATTGTAAGCACCGATCTTAGTTACTGTGGCGTACCGGCATTACACGTCAGGCAGAGGATGTTGAATCTGATTCTGAACTCCACAGGTAATCTGTGTAAGCTCTTGATGACTGGTGTAATATGTTCAATATTTTGGGATGAGAAACACAATAATGGCTGCTTTGACACTGGATAATTGACAATTCTGATAAATACGACTATCATACCTTAACCCTAAATGTCCTTTATTTAGTTGTACACGTGTTGAATACTATTGTCGTCCGAGGGGTACAGCTAGCAAAATCGCTACCAATTCGCTGTGCAGAGATGCGTTCTTGTGGCGTGCCCAAATAATAGGGTTCGGCGGTTCGAATCCCAGATTCAACCTGGTTAGGAATGTTGGTCCGTCAGCACCATATCCGACCTCGTGAGTTTCACCAAAGTGGTAGACGTCATTATAATTAATATATCCACATACGTGGTACACCCCAAAACTGAATCAGAGGAATGTTTCCTCTTCTGTCCCACTCTACATCCAACACTGATTTCATATTATATCTTGGGTTAGTAGCACTTTGTTATGTATGTATTGATAACCTGAACATAGTAATATTATGTTACATGTTTTATATAACAGGATTTAATAACGCGTCTCTCTTTATACCTTCATTCATCCATGAGGTATGCATTGATGATACATATTGCTGAGTGTAACGCTTGCTACGCACTCGTACAATTAACAATGACATTGAATACAAAAACATATTTCCGCTGGTATGACCTGTAGGATACTCGCAGTCGAAGCACCATACAACTTCGATGCCTCGTCGTAATCAAGGCATGCTCTCCCTCAACACTATCCTGGGTCTAACATCGTTGCCATGTAGCGACATGCCTACGATTGTATTTGTGCAAACACATGGAACGAAACTATTTATACCATGACCACGTCCAGACGAGCTAGAAAAGCGGGTTTACCTAACAAATCAATAACACCCGTTAAAGTCGCAGTTGGCTGCTTAACTGGAGCATTCACAGGCATATACAGTGTTGTGTACAATTGTAGCTGAAGAACGTGCCCTACTGTTCGTATAGGTTACGTTGACCTGATGTACTGTCGAAGATGGCCAACATATTCATCACCTAGGCGCAACACTGTTAACTGTGTACAGATATTCTCCGATCGTAACACTGGCTTGATACAGTCGGCATATCGACGGTAAGTACTGTTATCTCACACGTATGTATTCAATCAAGGACGATTGTCACTGTAAACAATGGAACACTGAAACGGATATGTAAGCTAATTCAGGCAGTTTCGCTTTTCAATAAACAATTGGTTTGTTGACGAGGAAAACGAAACAGAAAAGATACCCATGTTTCACTGTCCGTGTATCAACGACTGTTAAAACATGTGAGTATTCATTTCAACAGACATACACGTCGGATAACATTCCTCTGTCTGGCGTATATGCAGCGACATTTGGGTCAACCTATTCGGTAATTTTTTAAAGTGTATGGCGAGAGATTTATTCGACAAATATTATTATATTTATGTTTACTGAAGGGTCTCGGTTCATTACAGCAACAGTGTAGATAAAAACAAGGCTGTAAACACCATGATCATGATAAAAAAGATTCAAAATGGTAACAAGAATAGAAAATTATTCTTTGCGCGCTTATATTTATTGAACGAGTGACATCTGTTGTAGTTATTTCAACAGCTTTGCTGACTGTACCACGCTCGTATGGCGTGTCATTGTGTCAGATGTAATGTGTAATGTTTCCGCATCGGTATGAATTGTCATTTTATTCGTGGATTATTGTAATTGTCAGTATGGCCTGTTCCATTGTACATTGCAATTGAACGTGTAGTTAGTGTTTAGTTATATTTTTAAAACATACACATCACCTTCCTAATGTTCACTTCATTCTGAACATATATATAAACTAGTCCTCTTGTGTTGTGACCAGTAGTATGTTTAAGTTGTTACATGCAAAATCGAGAGAGAAAGGTCAGTCCTTTTATCAGAGAAACAATATAGGGATGTCTTATTCGTCCCCAACATTGTAAACTATTACGTGAACGAGGTAACCTGCCATCTTCACTTTACTATTGCATGAAGATATACTTGACGGCTATGGTAAAGAGCGTTAGGTTTGACAACAACCGGTGTCTATTTAAGAAATAAAATAGCTCCATGTATCATCTGTGGTTTATTGCCTATTTTTAACTATTAATGCCTGTATTGTCTCAGATACTTTCCTCATAAAGCAGAGATATTCGCCAATAACAGAGGATTGCAGAAATACAAAGTGTATCGAGTGATGAAAATGGATGTATAGGAAAAGGAAGGACTGCGTGTAACATGGCAATATACATGTAGGTGGTGTATTGTAAGGGCGCAAACTACTGTCATAAAGTGCTTATGCAGGTTGACATAACGAGATTGTAAGTTGTGCATTTCAGGTTGAATCGAATGTTCCACAGTAGCAATGCATATGTTTTGAGTCAGACATATTAAAGTGTCTTTGCTGGAGAACCGTCTTGGTCATTGTTGCCTTACAAAATGTGTCAGAAGAAAACCTGAAAAGGAAAACGTAGCCCTACTCCTGGATTGAGTTTGAAGGGCAATTTGGCAGAAATCTGGAGAAGATTTGAGCAGCTATTTAGGATTTGTTTTGTTAGCAAGCGATATTGTTCAGAAGGATGAAGGAGTGCAGCCAAATTCACGTGCTTGGAACTGCTTTAGAGATTTACAACACTTTCAGATGGACAGATGGTGATGGTGATGAATGAATCTATTGACAGTTACGTTGCTAATCTCAGAAATAAGGCAAAGCCTTGTGAATATAGCAATTTGAGTGACTCTTTGATTAAAGATCACATTGTTTGTGGAATCGTCAGTGATCAAGTTAAGTCAAGACTGTTGCGTTGATCAGATTTAACATTAGACAAGGCGATATATATATATGTAGCTCTGCAGAAACAAGTGTATCACAGCTAAAAGAGTTGGCAGGAGAAACAGAAAAAAGCAAATTTCTGGAATCCTGGAATCCTGATCAAAATGAACAAAGAAGAAATTAATTTGAAAGGAACGTCACAAATCACTTGGAGGAAGAATGCTCACCAGATCAAAGGCGGAGCTAATTTCATATTCTGGACACAAACTGGAACCGATAGGTAGGCCAATCTTGTCGATGAATACAAGAAGAAGAGGTTTCCTGCGGAGTGTGTAGAGAAACGTTTGAGATGACTTGATCAACAACGTGATCAAGCCATCGTGAATGATCACACAATGACAAATCAATCCTTCAATGAAAATGTGAGTGCGTCTTGCCCAGCGTGAAAACATACGAGATCGCGAGACCATCGGCGATTCACCTGGAGTCTAAGCTCAATACACCATTGGCGTCTGGCAAGTCCATTTGTCCACGTGTTCGCCGAGCATGCACATGATCATCTAATCATAACAAAACAATCTATTTTAACACTAAACGTAAATTATTGATTAACTTCATTTGGCCTTACGTCCCTGTGTTTAACATGGCGGTTGCTGCAATATCATTTACTTGAAATGGAAGTTGCACCCAGTGAAGTTGGAGTTGGAAAGGAATCCAAGGGCGGTTGATGCTGAACATGGAACAATGTGAACATTCCTGGAACGTTTGTGTATCATCCTTAGGTTAGATGAGCTGCTGAGGAGAATTACCATTTGAGCCGGAGCTGGATTTCCAGATGCAGTACACGACAGTGAAGAACTAAGTGATATCTTTTGATAAAATGAGCATTCGCTGTTATACTCCCGCATGGACATCATTTTGGTGACCCGACATATACATGATCTGTCTAGGTTCAAAACCTGCATTATTCAAAGCCTGAACCGATGTCACTCTCTTTGAACACTTTGAATATTGAGAAACGTCAGCCTTTGAAACTAGTCTTCCCTAACGATTTGCAAGTAAACCATATTGCTTGGTTCAACGGTTTTGAAATAGCCTTTGTAGCACCCTGGTTAATTGGAGAGGAAGATACGCGTGTGTGCGTGCGTGTGTGTGTGTGTGTGTGTGTGTGTGTGTGTGTGTGTGTGTGCGGCTGCTTGTACTAGTCTGGAATGATTCCGCGCTTTTATAGTGAGAGCCCACTGAGATACCATGCCGCAGTTTAACATGAATAATCCATTCAGATACAGTATCCTGACTCCAAGCCGGCTATTCCTTGTTTTAAAACCCCTTAATGCCAAGCGCCAGACAGGGTAACAACAAGTACCATCTTTTAACGTCTTTCGGTATGACGTGGCTGGGGACAGAATCAGCTCCAGACGGACGCTCTACCATCAGACCACAGAAGCGGTCTTCATGAGTAACCAAAGAGCCCTGTTCTGCAACAAAGCAACAATCTTGAACGAGCAGGACGGTCATGCGATTATTATTATTATTAGTAGTAGTAGTAGTAGTAGTAGTAGCAGTAGTATTTACAGATCAAAATAAAAAATGCAGCAAAGAGGGTTTGGGTGATCCTGGCATAGTCATACTGGTAAGGCTCATCATCAGTTCAGGGCCCTTTCCCCCTTCTACATGCAGCCAAGACAGCAAATGGGACTTCTCCCAGGAAGCACCGCCTTGTCAAACCCACCCAGAACTTTCCGGAGAATGTGAAGACTCCCCAACACTGCAGCCTTCTGCATTACCCAGATTGTCAGAAGGGCTGTATTCCTGGTAGCAAACCCGGGTACTCTCCCAATGTCAGCCAACAAATTGGGAGGTACCAAACCTAAGGCACTGAGAACAAGGGGGAGTCGGGCAACTTGGTACTTGGGATACAAGCGTGACATTTCGAAAGCGAGGTCCGCATATTTGCTATGTTTTCTTTCTCAATCTTGTCAATCACATTAGTGTCAAAAGGGACAGAAAATTCAATGGAATAAATGATTTCATTGGATTTATCGAAAAGGACAAGATCGGGTTTGTTGGCTTGGATATGTCTGAGACTGTAAATGGGCCTATTCCAAAGGATTTTGAATTGATCATTTTCCATGACGCCCTCTACATATTCAGGGTCGTACCATAGGTGGACCTCTGTGTCAAAACCACAAGCATGGCGAAGACGGTAATAAAATGATCGAGCTACACCATCATGTCGTTTAAGATACTGTGTTTGTGTCAAAGCTGGGCATCCACTGACAATGTGTTAGACAGTCTCATTAAATTCAGTATTATTATCATTATTATTACTATATACCGCAGGTATAGAGATACTAGTATCTGCTCAAATGCGGTTTTTATTTGTTGCCAGACCAGCGGATCAGTTTCAATTCCAGTTATATCATTCTCAACTCCCCGGGGAGTAGAGGACCCAAGCTGCAAGGTTTTTACATCCACTGTTATTACATAAAAAGTAGTTATTGAAATTGCAGACCAGATGCTATTTGTTCAAATTGAAAGCATCCTCGTTATTAATATAATCTGATAACTTTTCTTGCCATCTTACAGTGATGAGTGAACGTAGCAAATGCCAGCCAGGGATGTTCGGAAGACTGTGTGATCAACTATGCCCAAAGAAATGTGCCCGGAAGAAAGGAAGAAAGCTTGTAGACTGTGACAGGGACAGTGGGAGTTGTTCTGAAGGGTGCGTGGGAGGATGGTACGGCGACCAATGTGATCAAACTTGTAGCAAGAACTGTAAAGACAACATTTGCAACCAAGTGAATGGACAATGCACCCGAGGTTGTAAAGCGAAGTACAGAGGAAAGTTTTGTGAGAGTTTTGTTGGTAGGTATGGATATGGATATATTATTATTAGGGCTCCAAGCCGAAAGGCTGTAGAGCCCTATTGTAATCGTTCGATTTATTATTATTATTTATTATTATTATTATTATTTATTATTCCGCCGATTTTTGTACCCGCCCTAGCAAAATAACCACCAGCTCGATTTTGTTCAAATTTTGTGTGTGTTTGAAGACCGTTGGGTACTAGTGCCCGCCAAAAACCCAAGGCCGTAGGCCTAAAGGCCAAGGGCAGATAACTGAAAAACAAGAATTTTTTGAAGGTGTATTTTGCCCTATTGCTCTGCAACTGCTTGTCCGATTACTTTGAAACCTTGCATGTATCTGCTGCTTCAGTTCTTTGATATTTTTTGTTCTTTGACTTTGGTCATTGATCACGTGGTTTGGCAGCTATATTGGATTCAAGGTTTTCACAGGGTTTTTGGGGTACCTGTCTTCAAATACTATCTCCTCTGAATCCACTGCATGAAATGATTTCAAACTCTTTGAGAATTGTCTCCATACAGAACACAACAAATTAGCATAGCCGTTTTCCGATATCTTTTTTAGTTGCGGCAATATTGGATTTTGATTTTGATCATTTTTTTCACCGAAATTTTACTCTTAAGATCATAGCTTGTAAGGTTCTTAAAAGAAACTATTGAAAGTTTGCATGAAGCTTTGAGACTATATGTAGCTCATTTTGTCTTGGGTTCCATACTGAAAGCACCACTGCTTGGTGTGGTATTATTTGATTTAAGTTAAAAAATCAGACTTGAGTACAAATACTGAAGGAAGCGCCTCATAAATCTACTATAAACCCCCATTCACTGGCTTTGCAGATACCCTCGCGTTCTCCACAGCCTTGTTCAATATTATGTGTACTACCCTTGACGACCAGAGTTAGAATTGGCCTTTTTCAACCGATGCTTGTCTCAAGAGGCAACTATGCTTGTCACAGGAGGTGACTAATCGGATCGGGTGGTCAGACTCGCTTCAGACTTGATTCTTCATTTCTCAATTGCCAATTGCTACGGTACCTTATTTTTGACAGCGTTGTTTAAAGCAAACCATTTGCGGATTAGGATATGGTCGAGGTCGGAAATTGGTTAGTACACTCTTGGAAACTGTGGCACACGTAAATTTGGTAGCGGTAATGTCCTGAAAACCGTGACTATCTTTTGACGGAGTTGGTACAAGCAAACTATATGCGGATTCGAACATGGTCGAAGTCAAACATGGGTTAAGAACACACTGGGACACGTGTGGTGATGTCTCACAAGCGGTTTATTACATTTGATGGCGTTGGTACAACCAAACCATTTTGGGATTCGAACATGGTCGAAGTCAAACATGGGTTAAGAACACACTGGGACACATGGGGCGATGTCTTGCAAGGGTTCCTTACATTTGATGGCGTTGGTACAAACAAACCATTTGGGGATTCGAACATGGTCGATGTTGGAAATTGGTTAAAACATCCTGGGACACCCAGGTCAATTTAGTAGTGGTGATGTCTCACAAGAGGTTCTTTACATTTGATGGCGTTGGTACAAGCAAACCATTTGGGGATTCGAACATGGTCGAAGTCAAACATGGGTTGAGAACACACTGGGACACATGTGGCAATGTCTCACAAGCGGTTCATTACATTTGATGGCGTTGGTACAAACAAACCATTTGAGGATTCGAATATGGTCGAAGTTGGAAATTGGTTAAAACATCCTGGGACACCCAGGTCAATTTAGTAGTGGTGATGTCTCACAAGAGGTTCCTTACATTTGACGGCGTTGGTACAGGTAAACCCTTTGAGGATTCGAATATATGAACGAGGTGGGAAACAGATTTAGCACTTTATCTCAGCAATGCGACAGGAACCTGGGGCCCGGACGAACGCAGAACGCTAATCCGTTTGACTGGAGCCCAACTGACAAAGAAGTTACGGCCTGTTTTTTTTAAAGAGTCACCAAGCCGAAAGACTGAAGAGTCCCAGTGTTAGCGTTTGATTTAATATTATTATTATTCCGCTGATATTTGTACCAGAGCTAGAAAAATAACCACTTGCTCGATTTTGTTCACATTTTGTGTGTGTATGTGGACCTTTGGGTACTAGTGCCCGCCAAAAACCCAAGGCCGTAGGCCCAAAGGCCAAGGGCAGATAACTAAAAGAACAGAATATTTTGAAGATGTATTTCGCCCTATTGCTCAGCAACCGCTTATCCGATTACTTTGAAACCTTGCATGTATCTGCTGCTTGAGCTGCTTGACATTTTTTTGTTCTTTGACTTTGGTCATTGGTCACGTGGTTTGGCAGCCATTATGGATTCAAGATTTCCGCAGTGTTTATTGGGTACCTGTCTTTAAACGCAAAGAACTCCGAGTCCACTGCATGAAATGCTTTCAAACTTTTTGATAATTGTCTCCAAACATAACACAACAAATTAGAATAGCCGTTTTCCGATATCTTTTTTAGTTGCGGCAATATTGGATTTTGATTTTGATCATTTTTTTCACCGAAATTTTACTCTTAAGATCATAGCTTGTAAGGTTCTTAAAAGAAACTATTGAAAGTTTGCATGAAGCTTTGAGACTATATGTAGCTCATTTTGTCCTGGGTTGCATACTGAAAGCAAACTTTAATAGCCGATTTTGGAATTCCTTTTTAGTTACGGCCGTATTGAATTTTGATTTTGATCATTTTTTTCAACGAAATGTTGTAAGGTTCTCCACAGAAACTATTGCAAGTTTACATGAAGTTAGTGTGCAATATGCATCTCATTTATTGTTGTTGGTTGTATGCTAAAAGTAACACCGCTTGGTGGTAATATTTGATTTATATTTGGGACACCCCTGGAACACGCCAATTTCGTAGCGGCGATTTCCGGTGACTATCTTTTGACAGAGTTGGCACAAGCCAACCTTTTATGGATTCGAACATGTTCGAGGTCGGAAATGGTTTTAGAACAGACCTGGACACCCTGGCACACGCCATTTTCCTTGCGACGATACCCTGCAAGTGGTGCCTACATTTGACGGATTGGGTTCAAGGAAACCCTTTGAGGATTCGAACATGGACGTTTGGGCACAGTGTTACTTGGAGCCCGCCATTGCTGCTTGCAGCTTTAATTATTATTATTATTATTATTATTATTATTATCATCATTATTATTTACTTGACATGTAGCACAATGAGACATCCAGTATAAATGTCCACAATCCATGTTTCTGTGTTCTTGTTTATCCATGCATGTGAGTCTCAGGATAAGCAGGAATGTGCTTACCTAAGTAAACCTTGTGATTAATTAACTTCTTCTTCATGTTAAGGTATTTGCTGAATGATGTTTTTTTCTTTATTATCCACATCATATTGTTTGGATATGAAATGCTTTATTATGTCAGGGATATATGTTCGTCGTATGATGCCAAAAAGGTCTACATGTATATTACAATACCAAACGTATTTTTGTTCTATGTGGTCCAATGAGTAATGTTTCTGTCATGGTAGAATAGATACACATACTGTATCTAAAATGATGATTAAACCCAATTACAAAAGAATTGAAACCCTCACTCTGAAACTTCCAGAGCGAGATTTGTGACAACATACATCAAAATGCAAATAATGTATAAGAGAAAATATGTGTACTCTTTTACAGAAAATTGGACCAAACCTGATGGAGTGAAGACTGACTCTGAATCAAATGTTGCTCCTTCAATTGCTGCTGTGGTCATCATACTTTCGATCTGTATTGTCGCCATTGTGTAAGCTTGTGTATCATATCATGTATTCGAACATGTGTAAATGTTGAGCAAATCAAATTGTATGTAGATGTACATTAAAAAAGAAATTAATTTGAATTATCAAACTTGACCATAACCCAGGACAATCGAAATTGACACCATGGTGAGGAAATTGTTTGACTGATTTGCAAGAATAAATTCTTAGATTGTCATTTGACGAAACTGTTACCAATAATGGAAATTAAAGTCGCATGCAAGTATATGGTAATAGATTCGTCGTCGACATGACATCAGATACTGACCAAAGGTGTTTCAGGACATTGTGGGCAGAGAACAGTGTACTCCACTAACCGACACCGAGGATGCCTCTGGTATTCGAATGCCATGATTACAGGATTCTGACATGCCTAAGGGACGTAACGCCTTTGCTTTCTGGGCAATCCACGCCCCAATACGTGCATGAACTGCTTGTTAAGGGAAGGTCATGAGTGTTCGATTTTCTATAAAATCAATCAGTTGTAGAAGATAACATGTCACCTGTATGGTTTTACTGAGGACAGCCCTTTCAGAAGTAGGCAAAGCTCTGGAACTGATTCAACTTCAACTAATTGTCAAGTAAATAGATGACAATACACATGACGATGGCTTAAATTTGTCTGTTGTACTCAGTTTGACCTATTGACTTCTTGTCCAAAGATCTTCCCGAGGCAAGAGAGTTAACTGACTATAAAAGTCCAGTTTCCACCCTTGCCGGCTGGTATTATGGAGTTACATTTTGGCTGGACTAATGAGTCTATGCATAGTCCAATCATAATCGCACACCGAAATCGTAATCCGGTTCGTGAACTGTCCTGTAGATTTCAGGTCGATAGCAGGATTTGCAAAACATGTGCACCGCCAACTCGTTGTCAACAGATATTTTCCAAATCCAAATGAAAGATATTTGTGCTGGGTTGTAAATAGTATTGATATGTGTGTGTGTTGAAATTTCCCATCATCATTAATGTATTTCTATTTCCTTTACAGCATTTACATCAAAAAGCGAAATCGAAGAAGACAGAGGTAAAAAGATTAGTTATTTACATGATACGAGGCAATGAAAATGCAATTTTATTGCATTTGTTACTGACTGAAATAGAACCTCCCTAAAATGTCAGTTTTCTTACAACGCAACTCCATGTATTTTCTTCAGGGCAGTCGGGTAGCCTAGTGGTTAAAGCGTTCGCTCGTCACGCTGAAGACCCGGGTTCGATTCCCGACATGGGTACAATGTGTGAAGCCCATTTCTGGTGTCCCCCGCCGTGATATTGCTGGAATATTGCTAAAAGTGGCGTAAAATAAAAACTCACTCACTCACACTTGTATTTTCTTCGAATTTGCAATCCGCTTGTTGAAAGACAACGTGTGACTCAACCTACAATAAATGTTTATTGGTGACAGTAATTAACTGGTCAGTTGTTTTAATATACATTTTACTGAATGGATAACCATAGACTAAATATATGTTTCTTTTATTTTTCAGAGCAGGCAGTGGTTTGTATATTCATTGTTTATGAAACAAAAAAAACCCTCTAGAGCTGTTGCACCGGAACATATGACATCATTACAATGCTAGTTTATAGCTGTACTTTTATAATGTAATACATCGTGGTACTTTTGTGCCGATGATAGTTACAACGTTCAGGTTGCACTCTTTCGAAATATTCTTCAGATCGGATCTAGATCTTCATTTTGTTGCAATAAGAAGCAACTTCCTTTACATTCTTTAATCCACAAAGTAATCTACAAACAACTATGTCTTCATTAGTCATATGACAATAAAACGACACCATTCTGCTTCACAGGAGTGAGCGAAATGAAGGAATGCAAACATACAACGTTTTACTAAAGTATCCTTCAAGTTGTTGAATCACGCCCGCCCCGCCCTACACAGGTTTAGAAACAAAACTCCATATTCAAAGGTTTCTTGTGATTTAGGTCTTTGCAGGGCAAACAAATTGAAAAGAAATATTCATAGTCATGTCTCATTTTTCTTTAATGGCGGCATAGTGTGTCAATAGCTATTGGGTTATTCCGTTTTGTGTTTTATTACTCGCCCGTTGAGGATATCACTGGGTAATAACAATATGCTGATATTACACACTGTTTAATATCAAAGCACGTGCTTGTGTTCTGCTGGAACTAGTTTCGTCATATAACAGAATTATTCGATCCATAAACTTGGTATTACACGGGAGATCGTATATATATATATATATATATATATATATATATATATATATATATATATATATATATTGTAGCTTTGTCTCTATGATCCGATTAAGTATATAAGAATAAGAATCCTTGTCGACAAAGGATCCGTCCTATAATTCTGATTTGACTTTATCACCAGGTGAGCAACGTACTTAGAGTTTGATGGTCTTTTTGCTCAGTTCAATAACATAATTTTGTGGTCCTCAGAACATATGAGAAATATGTTGGTTCAACTATACTGGCCAAATACATTTTAAGAACTGCTTGCATAAGCTTTGCGTGCCAAAACTTCCTTTAAAAGCGCCCTTAAATATGGTCCATAATGAATAAAGGAATAAAGAAGGAAATATGAGGTGAGACACGGACTAGCGGGTAACAAGCCGGGCATGTGGAATTTGGGTAGTATGCTGGTATTTTTGTTTCCAGGTGTGGTATGGGTATTAGTTTAAACCATTTGAAATATCCGTATAAGAATGATTTCATATTTGCAGAAACATTGCAAAGAGATACCGAACTCCATGAGGCCTGTAGGACCGGAGACCTGCACACAGTGAAAGGTATCTTGTCTGACAGTCGGGTACCCATAAACAGCCGTGGAATTTTTGGGAGGACACCTATTATGGTTGCAAGCGAAAATGGACATAGTGAATTGGTGAATCTTCTTGTCGAACAAATAAGTTGTGATCTTTCATTGACAGACGACGATGGAGACAACATTCTTCATCGGGCTTGTTATGGTGGACATTTAGAAATAGTAGAGAAGGTCCTCTCAGAAAACTGCGTTGACATCAACAGTAGCGGCAGGCGTGGTAGGACACCGGTGATGATGGCCGCATGGGGAGGACAAATGAATACATTTTCATTGCTTGTGCATAAAGGAGCAAGTTTGGAATTACTTGATGAAGGCAGGGACAATATCCTTTATTGGGCATGCGCGGGAGGAAATTGGAAAATAGTTAGATATATCCTTTCCAAGGATATTATTAACATCAACTGTAGGGGCTGGTCTGGAATGACTCCATCGATGATGGCTGCATGGAAGGGACAAACAAATGTTCTAGAGTTTCTTGTAAACAGAGGATGCGATATGTTACAAAGAGATGATCATAACAAAAATCTGCTTCACTGGGTCTGCTACGGAGGACACTTAGACACAGACAACTATGTCCTCTCAAAAAACCTTGGGGACATCAACAGTGCAGGTCTACGTGGAATGACACCAGTAATGGTTGCAGCCCGTGAGGGACATATCAAAGTGCTTGACTTACTGTTGAAGAAAGGAAGTGATGTGTCGCAAAAGGATAGTGAGGGTAACACCATTCTTCACATGGCCTGTATTGGGGGACATGAAGATATGGTCAAACATATCTTTGCAAACAAGCTTGTTGACATCAACTTACAAAACAACATGGGTTCAACAGCAGCCATGATAGCAAGAACTGAAGGTCACAATGCACTCTATGATTTATTTGTGTCCAGGGGCTATAACTTGGAATAAATACAGACAATCAAAGTTGGTACATTATTTACAATGTCATAAATTTAAGAACATTTTCAGTTAGTGTCAACTGGTGTCTAGTGTAGGAAATGTCTCCAAATATTGACCAAACTATTGTTGGGAGGAATTCGTTAATATCTCTTTACCGGAAGAAAATACATGAAAATATGGTCATTCCTATCAGAAAGATTTGGAAACGATAATGTATGCATGAATATGTGGTCTCTAACCCATGATATCAAGATCAATCATCCATGAATGGCATGCACTGTCACCTTGAAGTTTGATAGCATAGTACGCATTAATAATTGCCGTTTACAAGTATGCCCGACATATATATCCACAAGATGAACATCTTGTGAATGAATGTTTGCTGTTGACGAAGTCGTGCAATGCTTTTTACAAAAATATGTTGGGAACATATCTAAACATGATATGATTTTCAGTTGCTTGGAGACGAACTCACACCCATATTATCTGAAGAGTACAAAGACAAATATGAAACCAAATGTCATTGTCAAGTGATTAATGATAAAGTACTTATCTTTGAATTTCACACAGATGTGTAATTTGCTTATGCCCATGTCACATGATTGAGGATATACCCTGTTTTGGGATTAGATCATATATATAACTTCCGATGACAAATACGTATATAAAATATATATACGTTTTGCACCACCATTGGGTTGGCTGTTGTAATTAGCTTTCTACTTTTATTTTGTTCTATAACCATAGGAATGCCTCTTTGGAAAACGTAATGTATTTACATTCTTTGCTTGTAAATGATATTGTAAATATGAAATATGTGTGGTGGCGCGTGGTCCTGTGCACAGCGCAAAGATCACAATCAGGTGAATTTAAGCAACGTCTGTCTCGGAGAGTAGTTGGATGGGTGACCACGTTCAGCAGCTTGACTCCTGAGAGTTTCTAGGGCTTCGGTCCTGCCCCTCACTGTAGGGGCACCACATGTGGTGCTTCCTCAGGCAGGTGACTTTGTTCGACATGTGCCTCTGTTCACCCAGCAGTGAGTGGGTACCCGGTATAATGAGTTGTATGTTAACCTTCTAGCGCCTTACAGGCAGCTTGGGTTGTATACTCCCCAGGGAGCTGAGAATGAAAATCGAGTGCTCACTGATCCATTGACTGGGGTAATACTATTGTAGCGCTATGAGCATCGACTTGGTGAATGGAATCTTGCGCATTATAAATGCACTTAATATTATTAATATTATTATTATGTATATTTGTACTTATTGTCATGTTAATCAAGACGTGGAAGTATCCTTACATCTGCCATCCTTTTATCCATCCACATTATGTAAAATATAGTTAATTAGTAGTTTGACTTAAATAGTGCTCATTTAATTAGAGTTGTATGGTTGTTGACTTGCACTCCGCCCATTTAGAAGTAAAAGCGACACAACTCCTTTCATAATAATAAGAAATACGATTCTGACATATGATTGAAGTGGTGGTAAAATGTTGAAAAATCTCGAGGTTGGGCAGTTTCTAGAAGGCTGGCTGACTGTAGGAGCGATCAGGGGGCGATGTGAGGTTTTCAGTTCAACCTGACTTCTGTCTCAGCTATAAGCCAAGTAACGATTGGATACCGAGTTGTAAACATAAACTCCTGCCAGCGTCAGACACCATTCTGGGATCAAGAACAAAGACATGCTATTTCAAAACCGTCGACAGTGACAACATTAGGGACAATCGTGAGAGCACCAGTGTAGGTAGGCTACTAACACGTATTTGCCAAATTGTATCGCCATTTCTGTCGTGAAATTAATATAATTATTGATTCGTCATTGACCTTGTATGATCAATTACTGCTTTCGCAATGTAGTTGTACGAAACGATTTCTGGGTTAAGCTTTGAATTTAAACTAGTTAGTTATAATACCAAGTCTTCGTGAAAAGATCAGTGTATCAACCACACGCATGTGCACATATGAGGCCATTTGACTTGAACCCAAATATGATACCTGAATAGTACTTTGATTCCTAAGTAGGCCGCCGTCTAATACATTACAATGGAGGATGTTTGTATTTCCTCACTAAATATAGCAACACCGATGTCAATGCAGTCAAATTAAAGACAGAATTGATAAATATTTAGTGTATGGCATGTCATCACATTAACGTTAATTTAGGTACGCGGATTGTGTGTTACTCTTATGCCGTAGGCACATCACAATCGGACGTGCCTGAGAATATACAGGTAGCAACTGTAAGTGCGCTGACTGATGTTGGTTGGATGGTTGGTTTGGTGTTTAACGCCGCACTCAGCAATATTCCAGCTATATGACGGGGGTCTGTAAATAATCGAGTCTGGACCAGACAATCCAGTGATTAATATCATAAGCATCGATCCACGCAATTGGGATCGATGACATGCATCAACCAAGTCAGCGAGCCTGACCACCCGATCCCGTTAGTCGCCTTTTACGACAAGCATGGTCACTTTTTACGGCAAGCATGGGTTGCTGAAGACCTATTCCTGTTCTACCCCGGAATCGCTGACTGATGTAAGGGGTGTAACTCTAACATTACAATTACAGGCTTATGGCTTTCATCAGAGGTTCCATATCAGATTGAAGGTCTTGTGTTAAGCTACAGTCTAAATATGAATAGCTATTTATGTTTATATCTGATATGTTACTGTGTATGCCAGTAATAGCATGTCAGTGGGAATTTTAAAATGAATATACCCTATTTTGACCATGGGTCATTAACACGTGTGTGCAAATCATAGTTGTTTTCAAATGCGTGTTTGTGTATGTCTTTTATGACGCTTTGTTAGCTGTGAGGTTTTCCTGCGACGGAATCATAATCCCTGCTTATGACCCAGATAGACAAACTACCCAGGCTAAATAATGTGCGTCTGACTGACCAACCGAATGACGAGTCAAGCTCCTCCGTTGTAATGGATAGAGGTATGTGTTTTACTCCAATTTTCTAAATAGGTGTTCTCACTCATTTCCCGACAAATGGAAATGTACTTGTGCAATGAGTTTAACATCTCTTGAACATTTTGTCAGTACTATCAAGGCATAGAGAGTTAGAACTTTCACGAAACTTATAAGTAAGTACACGATCATATTCCAGACGGTTCATGGAATGAATCCCACAACATTTTGGAACAGTCCAGCTTGAATATACAAGCGACAAAACCATTTCCATAACCATGAGAAATGTGTGCTTAAAGCAGAGTCCATTGTATGCTTCGAGAAATGGTGAGCGTATCCTGCCCCATCGGTGGAACCCGTCACAAACACATGCAAAGGCTAGTCAATCGACAAGTTAGTATCAAATCCAAACCAGTGGTTGATGCTATGAGCGACAATCCATCAAGTAGGGGTATGATGACCCACAAGTAAACATGTTACCAAGCCTGGCCACTTGATGCCTTTTAAGACAAGCACCGGTTGCTGGGGACCTATTTCCCCAGAAATCCTCACGGGGCAACACACCAGCGTATGCAGTACTGCACGTAGTGCTAGAGCATCGGCCATCAGAATCATCAGGTTATTCCTTCTCCTCTCTTGTTGCCTCCTGTAAAATCTTGAGTACATTTTGAGAAGCCATTTTCATATAAATTATTTCAAACTGAAACAGTACATGTTTTGTAAACGTAATGATTCTGTGTGATTCTGTTGACAATTTGACGTCTATCTTGAAAAAGGTGCATAATACAGAGACATTTTAAAGATATGACTGTACACTGAAGGTTAGATTAGGTTCGCTTTATAGTCTTCATGGCATAACTTCTAGTCTGTTTTACCGATGCAGTAAAATTTTAAAGTAAGTTTGATTCCTCTGGCTACATAGATAAGAAAGTTATATCATCTTCCAGTTGAATGATGTCATTTCCCACCTGGGGAAAATGAACTTCATATTTTGTGGGAAAACATGTGCCTGTCGAATTACAGCTTTAAAACATAAAGTCCAAAGCATTGAGCTATGTTATTAGGAAAGTTACATGAGCATTTAATGGCAAACAGACATGTCATATCAACCCATGGGCTTGGTTCATCAGTAAACAATGAAGCGGAACAATTTACCAATCCAGTGTCAATAAAGGTGAAACCACTTTAAGTGAATTTCACATTCAATATCAGCAAAGATACAAAGATATTTTGGAATGAATTTATCATTCAATATCAGTATGGATTACAACCATAATATAGCATATGCTACTCACTGAATGTAGGTCACATGTCACACATAATCATTGGAACTATATAACCACTAGATCCATGAAAATATGACAAGGCAACGTATATGTCACATTAGATAAATAAATAATACTACACGGACATTTACCAGCTTACCCTATATATTGAATATAACTATTACAGGTTATTTAGCCCACACCTTCAGAGACTTTTCAAATCGTGTCACGATTCGTCTGAATCCACTTGTTTCCTTCATTTCAGCATATATCTTAAACGCTGGATTCATTTGTTTTGCATCCTTTGTGACGTCAAGTTTAAGCTTGTCGTAAAAGGCGACTAACGGGATGGGGTGGTCAGGCTCGCTGACTTGGTTGATGGATGTCATCGGTCCCGATTGCGTGGATCGATTCTCATGATATTAATCACTGGATTGTCTGGTCCAGACTCGATTCTTTACAGACCGCCGTCATGCAGCTGCAAATTGCTGAGAGCGGCGTGAAACAACCAACCAACCGAAATAATTGTAATATGATGAATATTTGTATTTCATGTGACTGTCCTACCACATTGGAGGAGAGATGTTCTTCCATCCTCGTCTTGGCATCATTTAATATTGGTGACCTGCATATATTCTCCAGACATTAAACCGCTTTATGCCATCATCGGCGCATCAGTTCACAGTATTACATTGTTACAATTTTGTTATAATATCCTTAAGTCCTAATCTTGTGTGAAGCCCATTTCTGGTGTCCCCCGCCGCGATATTGCTGGAATATTGCTAAAAGCGGCGTAAAACCATACTCACTCACTCACTCACTTAAGTCCTAATCTGGTCATCAAGCATGTCACACGTTCGTGCATTTAGGACAGCGACTAACGGGATCGGGTGGTCAGGCTCGGCGACTTGGTTGATGCTTGGGACGCTGCACAAAATATTAATCACCAAAGTACAGTCGGAAATGCTAGAAAACTGCTTTTTGTCTGTTAAGAAAGGATATAATTTTCACAGACTGTTGTTATTGAAATATCGAGTAAATACCGATTGCCCTTCTTACGGTTTGAAGCATTTCAGTCACAAGAAGTCCTATCGACAAGTTTACAGGAGACAAATACGAACGGGAAGTTCACATATATTTTAAGTCCAATGATGACATACTGAAACGGACTATAGACATATGCGCACGTGACTCTATTATAATGATAATAACGTAGTTTTCATAAAACATCTATTCAAATCATTTTGAGAAAACGTTGTTTCACGCCGCACTCAGCAATATTCCAGCTATATGACGGCGGTCTGTAAATAATCGAATCTGGACCAGACAATCCAGTGATTAATATCATGAGCATCGATCCACGCAATTGGGATCGATGACATGCATCAACCAAGTCACCGAGCCTGACAACCCGATCCCGTTAGTTGCCTCTTAGAAACATAGTCGCCTTTCACGGCAAGCATGGGTTTTCTAAAATGACGCTTCGATATTTTTGTTAAAATTGCTAACATGATGCATGTTACATTACACTTGCTTTGACATAACCATGGTACGCGATTTGGAGTCTGTATTGGGAAATGTTTACAAGTTCTTTACACTTTAGAGTGAGTGAGTGAGTGTGAGTTAAAATTTAACGTCACATCGGCAATATTTCAGCCATATCGTGACGAGAGCATTAATAACATTTGAATTTAGATGAAAAAGAACCTGTTGTCAACGGACAGTATAATAACTAGACTATCACAGTTTAAAGTAAAACTAGTTGAGAAAAATTCAAAGATTAACCTACTATTCGATAATAATACACTTTAGAAAGATAGAGGAAAGCATTTATTATTTTAGGGCGAATTACCGGACTGCTTAAGCTATGGGGTGTTCAATTCGTACCTTCAAGTCTACGGTATGATAAGAAAACAAAACAGGTATTGGGGTGGTCTCTAAAACAAAACTTGGACGTAACAAGCGTATAGCAGACGAAGTCATCTATATCCACCGCCATTTTAACACGTTATGGTCGCAAACCAGGTAACTGACCCAACATTTCTCTGAAAATAGCTGCAATGGAAATTCTAAAATAAACATTTATAAAACTCCTTAATATCAAATAGCACCAGTTCAGTGTGTGCTTTATATATAGACATGCAATGTTTGACAAGGAAATATTTATCAGTTTATTTGTTATACTCCATAAGTGAACCCACTCTATATTAAAACTTAAATTCAACTTGTTGGCATGGAAACGTAAAAAATAAAATTTTATAAAATTCCCCAATAGCAAAAGGCACCAGTTCAGTATGTGCCTAGTAGACATGCAAAGTTTTGGAAGAAAGTATTTAATGTTTTTTAGTTACGCTCCGGAAACAAACAGCACCCTTATAGAACCTAAGTCCAATTTGTTGCCATGGAAACGTAAAAAATAAAATTTTATAAAATTCCAAAAATAGCAAAAGGCACCAGTTCAGCATGAGTCTGATAGACATGCAAAGTTTCGTAGAGAAATATTTAACGGTTTCTGAGTTATGCTCCGGAAACGATTTCGGGACGCACGCACGCACGCACACACACACACACACACACACGGACGGAACCCATTTCTATATCCCCCGCCAATAAAGTGGGGGATAAAAAAGGATCTTAGACAGCTTTGATACAGGGTGATTAGGCGTATAGTGGACAAGCTTTAAGAGCAGAAGGTAACCCTGACTTGTAGTAAAATTTGGGAGGAATTAAAGATACAATTAATGTTTCCCGGACTGCACTAAATATTGCTCTCCAAGAGATGGGATTTCGATACACTGCGCGTGGCGATGACCGAGCACTTTTCAGGGGAAACTATTCCATCCTGTCTATGAGGTCACATTATCTCCGCACCATTCATAACTATCACAGTCAGGGCGTCCACATAATTCACCTTGATGAATCATTCCACTGACTACATGTGACTATTGGCAGATGGACAAAAAGCCCCTATGGTACCATCAGGTAAAGGTTATCGTGTCATTGTTTTGTACGCTACAATCCATGATATGGGGCTTATTGGTGGATGTGTGCTAGTTTTCGAGGCGAAAAAGAAACTAGTGATTTTCATAAGGAAATTACAGGAGGAGATGTGTTCATAGACTGGTTGGAACATCAGCTATTGCCCATTTTAAACAATGTCAGTGTCATTGTCATGGATGACGCCAGTTAATACAACGTCCGGGAATCAGATACTGTCGCCCAATCCATGAGTTGGTTGGTTAGTTTGTTGTTTAACGCCGCAATCAGCAACATTCCAGCAATATGACGGCGGTCTGTAAATAATCGAGTCTGGACCAAGCCAAGAGTAGTCTGAAGGCGACCATACAGGAGTATATGACATTGTCGACTTCAGACCATTTCAAACAAAAATTCAAATCATGGAGAAAATTCGGCCGAATGAAATACCTGTAGAGTACAAGACATATGTACTGGCGGGACAATACGTTTACGTTGTCTTACGTAAGCCTGTCATACATTGTGAGCTCAACCCTGCTGTGCCCATCTTGGCTAAGTTAACGGGTTCGTAGCAAGACATAACGCAACATTCAAAAATGAGTGAGTGAGTTGGGTTAAACGCCGCTTTTAACAGTATTCCAGTTATATCGCGGCGTGTCAGCTTAATGTGGAAGGAAAGCCCGAAGTGATGCATGTCTCAGACGTTTACCACTTCGGTGAAACCCACGAGCACGGGTATGGTACTGGGGCGAACCGAGATTCGAACCACAATCATAGGTTTCTGGAGTTCCCAAGGGACGCAACTCTGCACAGCGAATCGCGGGGCCTTAGACGACTGGGCCACTCGTGCCCCCTACACTCAAAAGTATAGATTCATATACGTCATCAGCGTTGATAAATGCTACCTCAAGAAACCATCTATAGAACAACAAATACTTTTTGATTCCAAAACCGCAACCTTCCAATACTCATCCCGTTTCATAGCTCTTAACTAGTTCATCATGTTTCCAAGCAAATATGATGCATTACATATCATAAATTGCAAGACTTCATTCAATAAAAGCTATTAACTACGAGTCTAATTCTGGGCTGTAGGGTGGGTGATTTAACCGTACAGCCCAGACTTAGCCCACAGTGGCTGTTTCCTGTTCCGGCAAATGAAATCTGCCCAACGTGGAAGACGCTTCCAGGATGACGAGGACATAAAGGCTGCCACAGAGGCGTGGTTAGAGGGCCAATCTGCGGATTTCTATAAAAGTGGTATTAAAAGCATGAATTTGTTTGTTTGTTTACTGTTTAACGCCGCACTCAGCAATATTCCAGCTCTATGACGGCGGTCTGTAAATAAACGAATCTGGACCAGACAATCCAGTGATTGACATCATGAGCATCGATCCACGCAATTGGGATCGATGACATGCATTAACCAAGTCAGCGAGCCTGACCACCCGATCCCGTTAGTCGCCTTTTACGACAAGTATGGGTTGCTGAAGACCTATTCTACCCCGGAATCTTCTCGGGTTAAAAGCTTGAAGGACAAATGGAATAAGTGTATTGAGGTGAATGGAGATAATATTGAAAAATAAAAGTGCAAAAAATATTCTGCGACTTGGTCTAATATTGAAGTTGTAAAACTTTATTGAACGCCCCTCGTATTTGTTTTTTAGTTTCTTCTTGTTTAACATATATTTAATCAACCACTCCTTACTTTAAATTAAACAAAAGTTATTAAATCTATACATAACTTCGTCATGTGAAAACATTTTTAATTGCAAATAGAAATTATGGACGCATATCAATAACATAACATAACCTGTCAGAGTAAATATCTTTCTTTTTTCCATTTTACTGGCTGGTGGTTGTTTGTTGGTAAACGCCGCAATCATAGACATGACATATGGAGTACGTGAGTGAAAGTTGCGGTCTTGCTCCATCTCCCAGTGTGTCGCGTCAATTTTAAACCACGTGGAAGTCAAGCCGCACGTGCACTACAGTCCCTCCGACTCAAGGCGGACGAGAACCTATGAGGGAAGCGGCCTTAGCCGGGTTTTAAGACTTGGACAAACTGTAGACAGGTGCAGGTGTTGAGAGGATACCAATGTGGATTGGAATGTTTGACAAGCATTTTAAGAATTGCATTGCCAGGGGGATATAATATTCCTGCGAGATGCAATTTACTTCATTCTTGTTCATGAATGTAGAAATGATTTTTTTTTCAATTTCAACTACTTATTTTACTTAATACGAACGCCATTCACATCTTACCTTAAGAGGCGACAAACGGGTTCATTCGTCACCACTCGCCCCTCGATCCACGCAATTGGAATCGATAACATGTATCAGCGAGCCTGACCACCCGATCCCGTTAGTCGCCTTTCACGACAAGCATAGTCACCTTTTACGGCAAGCATGGGTTGCTGAAGACCAACTGCGTAGATCGATGCTCTTGATGTCAATCACTGGATTGTCTGGTCCAGATTCGATTATTTCCAGACCGCCACCAACAGTGCACTCAGTGCTACGTGAAGCCATAAACCCTTTCCCAAATACAGTACTGCAGCGGTAGAAACTAACTTAAATTAGGGTTAGTTACCAAGGGTTTAAAATCTGGCAAAGTGCATGTCATACAATACGTTGCATACAATACCAATCATGTTGCCACCCGAACCACCTGAAAGTGAGATATGGATTACAATGAATAATGACAGCTTATCTATCTTTAACAAATTCACTCTGAAACTTTGAAAGGATTAAGACAAGTTAGTTGTTTTTCTGTTTCAGCATGTTGAGGGTTTGTGGGGAGGTTCACAGACATCCTCAGGGAGGATACGGAGTATTGAGTGAGTATTTCTGTGTGTGATAATTACAAACTACATGTATTCATCATGGTATATTTCAATGCAATGTGAAACATCACACTCACAATATTCCAGCTCTGTGATGGCGGCCTGTAAATAATTGAACATGGACCAGGCAATCTAGTGATTGTTATAATCAGCAAAGATCCATGCCCTCAGAGTATGATGACAACCGAGTCTGACCACCCGATTCATTAGTTGATTAGTGTTTGGATGTTGTTTTGTCGTTGTGTGTGTGTGTGTGTGTGTGTGTGTGTGTGTGTGTGTGTGTATTTAACCGAACTTATGGGCATGGCCCCAGCCCTGCATAACCAGCAATCTAAAAACAACAATAAAATCCTAATTCTCACCGACTCCCTTAGTGGACTAAAAAATCCGCTTGCGAGCAGCACTCAATGGCCCCTGTCGATCTTCTTTGAAGGTGAAACTGGCAGCTGCTGAGGGTTGTTGAATGGTGTGCACAGATTCCTTGTATGTCGCAATATTGTGTTTAATTTAAGTGGTTGGCCAGTTCATTGTTGGTGAAGCTGCAGAATGACTGTTGGCTCTACTGATAGTACACTCTCCCAATGCCGGGTGGTTTCACAACCTGCTTGAAATAAGACAGATTTGTCTTCAAAGTCAGCTCTCGACTGCAGAGATAATTACTGTAATTTTGCCAAGAGGTCATCAACTGCTTCAGTGCTTGTGCAGTGTCCCCCTGCTGCAAGAACACACCAACTGCCTTTTACCTGGATATGGACTGCCTAACAGCCTTCTGCTCCTGTTTATGTTTCTTTGACGCCAGATGTTGGATACGCTCCTCCTTCAAGTGAAGTTGTCTTTCCTTGAAGAGCTTATGGAAGACAGCTGAATTGGTGCGGGCCACATCAAATGCATTCTTCTTCTCCTCCTCACTCAAAGAATCAAGCCACGAGATGGTTTTGTTGTAGGTCCACAGAATGGTGCCTTCCAGATGAAAAGTTGTTGCATTGGGTTTGAACTATCGAAGACGTTTTAATGTACCAAACATACTTTCAGAAATGCTGTTAGATTTGGGAACTGATCTTGAAGTATGACTTGGCAGAAGGGATTGCTGGCTGTTGAACTGACGAGAATATGTGACTAAAGTATGTGAAGATATGAGACCAAGAATCTCAAGCATTGACATCCATCTGGCTGTCGGAAGAAGGGAGAAAGAGATTTTTTCCAATACCTGTTCGACTTGGGAAGTCTGTCCACATCTGGAAATCTGGTGAAAGAACAATCACAGGGGACTTTGACATCACTTCGAGGGTCCTTTGCATTGTCTGTTAGTAGGGCAATACTTAAAAAAAATGAGCTGCATGAGATTCACTGAGAATGAGTCGGTGGAACGGTTCCGTTATGGTAACATAAAATAGCCCAGCAGCTTGGATCTCCGCAAACAGAAAGTCATCCTCGATGTTTCCAACAACAGACTGCACCAACTGATTGCTGCAAGGCGTTTTCTTCAGGAATTCTCGAACATCAGATCGATGATGGCAAGCTGCGGCAGCATTTTCAAAAATGACATTGAACCGATTGTGTTCAAATCTGGTGAACATACTGAACTTGTCCAAAAAAGACGCGAAAGTCCTCCGATAATTCCGCTGCTGCATGGCCCGTAGGTGTGAGAAGCTGGCAAAGTGAACGAGGGCATTCCATTGCCATGGATTTGTCGCCCTTAAACTTACGCCCAATTCCCGATTTTTCACGTCCTATTTTCACTCCATATTCAGTAATGAGTTCGCCACGTAGGTCTTCAAATTGTTCACAAAACTTCTTATTGGCGATATGTTGATCGCTCATTCGCTCATTAAATTCTTTATGGACATCATCAGGCGAGCAGGAAGAGACTTCTCATCCTCACAAGATGTGGCCAGGATCTCGGAGTAATCACTGCAGATATTTTTGAAAGTGTCCAATTGAGTGTTAGTATCTCCCCTTACAGAATCCGACATTGACATGACCATAGACTCCTTGTTCTGAATAGTGAGCTGAAATCCAAAGAAATGTCTTTGATGATCTGATGTTCCATCAAAGTGTAGGGTGATATTTTCTGTTGTCATCATGGCATTGGCAACTTGCAATCGGCCAAGAAGATTAGCTTCCAATAGGAATCCCTTGATGGTTGAGGACTGTGGAGGACACCAATATCCACATGTAGCAGTTTCCCACAGACAATCTTAATACAGTCAGCAATACTGTTGACACCCAAACCAAGAGAATGTAGTGACATCACTGTCTCCCTGACATCTTGTGTGTTAACACCGGAATTCATAGTTTCAGCTTCAAAGTGATCTTCCATCATTGCTGTAAGATCTTGAACCAAATCATTGATCTTGCGGTCTTTTTCTCGGGATTGTATTTGGAGTTGTGCAAAATCAAGCTGGGGCTTCCGAACTTCCCCAGAGAGATTATGTGATTTGCCTTTATAGTAATGAAGGGGTTTCTTCACTTCTCTATGGCTCTGTTGCATCTTCTGGACATGTCCTTTTCCCTTCCTAATTGTTCTGATGTTACTTCCTGTTTCAACGTAATGTTAGCAGCTGTTGCTGTCTTCAGATTGTCCTTCAGCTGATGAATAATTACTTCCTTTCGCTTTTCGCGTTTCCTGGCATTCCTTGGATTCCATCTGGAAAGCTGTGTCCTTGAATAGTGTAGTACGCAAATCATTACATTCCTGTGACACCTTGTCATACTTACATTTCAGATGTTGACTGTAGGCGACCTCTTGCGACATTTGTAACAGAAGACTGTCCATTTCTTTGGTGAGCACTTCGAGCGATGACAGTGTCTTTTCATTTCAACATCTGCAAGTGTCTGTGCTGAAGTCTGTTGAGGACGTGGACATGTCTCAGTAGGTGCATGATATTCATCAACGTTGTTGGCATCCTTTTGACCAGTCATCCTATTTGGAATTTTAAAGATTGTTCCTAAAAAAACATTTAAGCGGTTTTTTTCTGATTTCTTCTGGATAATTTTGTTCTTGTCTTGTTCTTGAAATGTGAAGCCCATTTCTGGTATCCCCCGCCGTGATATTGCTGGAATATTGCTAAAAGCGGCGTAAAACCATACTCACTCACTCACTCACTTACCAGTTTGACACTGTAATTGCACCAAAATCGGAACACCCAAGTTACAATTTCCACAGTAGCATAAAACAGATTATCAGCACAACTGCAATGATAGTAACACATACACGGTAACATTTATAGGCATGCACACTGATATTGAATGGAGTAAATATGATGAACTGACATTATGCTTACCGGTCTGACTGTGTAATTGCACCAAATTCGGAACACCCAAGCTCCTATTTCCAACTGCACTGAAAGTAGCACATACATGATGACAGAGTGACATTTAAATGCATGCACAAACAATGTCTGGACGGATAGACGCTATTTTTGGATTTGACTATTTTTCCTCCAGCTCTTCGGTCGCCGGTTTCATAATATTGCATGCTATAATAATTATAGCATTCAGTTATTCTTACCACTTTCAAAATGTATTTGCACTTAATTGGGAACAACCAAGCTCCTATTTCAAAACAAATTGGTATGACATGGCTCCTCAGCAGAAGTCAAATGACAGTGATAAACACATTGTCACATCATAAATGGTAATTGGCATGGTTTATGCATATGGCACCTGTCCTAATTTTGTGGGACATATTTCAATGTACACGATGATTTGCAAATCAGTATTCATCATTTAAAATTTCTTATAATACGACAGATATTGTACGATGGAACTTACCAGTTGAGACAGCAATGGTGAGTTTTCCTTAGTGGTCATACACAAGGACAACACCGTGGTTGATATTAGCTGTAAGGGATTATTTTAATGATTTGTTATACATGAGAGCCATACAAAGTATCTTCACGGAATGTTCATATTCAGAAATACTGTTTTGTATCCCTCATTGTTATCATTTCAACATACATTATTGGAAAATATATATGCAATGAAGTGCATATTTCCCAATTTATGGAGCATTACTCTTTTCTTTGTATAAGGAAAAATATATCATTTCATACATTGTCAGCCATCATGAAACTGCTACCCATTTCCCATTTGTATGATATATGATGACCTATTTTGTGTGTCAAGATCAGTACTTACGAATACATTTTATACACACACACACTGGCTTCCTGCACATGCTTCATATTCACATGACACCAAAAGACCCGTGAAGATTCCGGGGTCTTCAGCAACTCATGCTTACCGTAAAAGGCGACTAACGGGATCGGGTGGTCAGGCTCGCTAACTTGGTTGATGCATGTCATCGATCCCAATTGCGTGGATCGATGCTCATGATGTCAATCACTGGATTGTCTGGTCCAGATTCGTTTATTTACAGACCACCGTCATATAGCTGGGATATTGCTGCGTGCGGCGTTAAACAACAAACCAACCAATAATGTTCCACAAAATAGTACATATTGTACATTCACTACCTACCACTTCACACATCACGGCTCTGTATATTATTTCCACATTGTTAGATGCTGACATCACTTTCTTATGTGCACATCCAACCCTCATATGTACAGTGGGGTTCTCCCTTTCTCCTGTAAACATATAATGAAATCATTAAGTATGTTTTGATGTGCCAATGTGTATGAAACGTATAATGAGGATCATACCAAAATGTGGTCATATACATAATTGCATGATATGATCTTCATTCCTGCAATATTTTTAGCATGCAATGGGAATGTGGTAATGCTGATAGATGTTATGGACTTATGACATTATTAGATGTGAGAGTCAGGAGATGTGTTTGATAATACTGTCATTAAATTTGTTGGGGGCACCGGTGGCCTAGTCGTCTAAGTTGCGTCCCTTGGGCACGCCAGAAACCTGTGATTGTGGGTTCGAATCCCGGTTGGCCCCGATTATGTTTCTAGGTTTGTCAGCACCATACCCGTGCTCGTGGGTTTCACCGAAGTGGTAAACGTCTGAGACCTGCATCACTTCGGGCTTTCCTCCCACATTAAGCTGACACGACGTGATATATAACTGGAATACTGTTAAAAGCGGCGTAAAACCCAACTCACTCACTCACTCATTAAAGTTGTTTATACTTACAAACTGACAGGGAGCAACATGAGCAATCCTCCTCTCATATTTCCCTGTTAGTTTTCAAAACATAAATCATATCCCATCACCGAACGAAGGAAGAATGTAATTTGCCATGTTGACAATATAAGGAAAATACTGGCGCGGCACTGTAGCTCATCTACATTTCATCAATACACCTGGGCAAGGTCAGTGGTAAAAACATTTCTGCCAATGACAAATTTCAGCGGAGTAAATGTTGCTGCATGTGAAAAGACAGTCCACTAGTCACTAGTCCACAACTACTCCAGCCTGAACTCACCATGCCACTGCATGCTTTTCACCAACATCACTCAGTATCCCACCCCGCGCATAGGCAAATCTATTGTTCTCTGTGGTCACTCACAGCTGACCACGGGTAACCTTTGAACCTCTTTGTAATTTGGGGCAGTTGCCAGATTACACCAGAAGGTCACACATCAGTGTTGTATTTGTGTATATATTTTCATGGATCTTGTTGGATCGTATTCTTGGATATCATGGATTATTGTGTTTAATTTCATGGATTTGAAGGTTACTGTTAATATATTTCTTGTATGATATTTTGTATGTATTTCGTGTATTTATAATTCTTACAGTTAGAAATAAGCTGTACTAGGTTTATGCTAGCCAGGTTGTATATTGAAGTTGAACTCACAGTTTAGTGTGTTCTGGTCATTTCATATTATAAAGTATTATAAAGTAATTTCTTTATTTCATAAATAGTTAACTTTGCCTAGGTTCTTATCATCTTAATTTCAACATTTAAAACTAAATAAAACTCATAGTTATCTCATATCACATTAAATTAATTGTACCAATTGCATAGATGAATGTATGCATGTGTATGAAAGTGCATTATTTGAGTAATTTCGTAATCCCTGTTTTAAATATCTATTTTACTTATGTTTCGTGTACAGTAATATAGTGTACAGTCATGCCCCGCTTATACGGACTTCAGATATCCGGAAACCTCGGTTCCCGGACGATTTTCATTCAAAACGAAATAATTACTATATAAATTTACCCGTATATACGGAAATTCAGTTTCCGGAACCGGATGGTTAATTTTGTTGTGATAGGGAAAATGCGCTTACCTTGCAGCGTAAGCTTGATGAAGGGGAGATCGAGATCGTGTTAGCTTCGTAAGGTTTCGTCCGTTCGGTCGGCCGTCTTGTCTCAATCTGTCGATTGTCACATGTCGGCGGGTAAGTTAATCACGTGCCTCGATCACACCCGAAACATACGAGTAACATCGGGTGGCCAATCCGTGGTAACCCAATGTATGAGTGTGGAAGCATCAATCACTACATTCCTCCCTCTTTTCTGGACTTGTGGTATCAGGAGGACATGGAGGATCTAACAGGTGACCTCGCCAAAACATGAGAAAATCCCCGCAGGGTTGGGCAGCAGTTTTGTGCTATCAACCGAGACAGTTCGCGTAACTCATGGTTAAGATTAGTTATACGCCTTAAATAAGAAAATCCCCAACCAGATTGCCTTGTGTTGACATAAGCACGCTCCAGGATGTTGGCTGTGGAACTCTGTCGGGCAGCAGCCACCATAGCTGCAACTGCACCCAGTAGTCTTGGGCTGTTGACTCCTCGGCGACCTGGGCGAGTCCACAAATATGGGGCATCGGTCTCCAAAAGAAGTGCTTGGCATTAAGGAACCGCAACGCTGATAGTTGTTGGTCATCCTTGTGTATCCAAACCACGTCTCAGGGAAGTGCTTGGTCCACAGTGCCACTTCTTTAAATGACCCAGAGAAACAATGGAGATGGAATTTCTGGGTGGAGGGTACTCCAGCAGCCTTGGCAATTTGTAGGCATTCTTGTAGTGGAGCCTGTTGATAAGTGTCTGCGGTAGTACCCCTGAGGTGGAGGATGATTGGCTTGGTTGATGGTGCCAGCTTGAAGAGCTGCCCTAGGACTTGCCCTTGCTGTCCCAGTTTCCCACAGTAAAGTCCAGGCCAATTTCCCCGAAGGCGATTACATCCTGGGATGATAGCAGATGCCTTAACTTGTCGAGTTGGTCAGGGTCCATGGCCTGCACATTCTTTGGGTTGAAACCTACGGCTATCGTCCAACACTGATGGAAAGTTGGTTGGTGGATCGCAAAAGATCTGTAATGCCTTCTGAAGGTTGATGTTTACCTCTTTTGGCTGTCCGGCCTTGTCCAGGACCTCTTCAAGGGGTGTGGCAGCGTCCAGCTGGAGCCTGCTGCGCATCCTATCTGAGTGGAAATGGGTGTCAAAACCCCTGGGAAGTCTCTCTGGATTCGGCGGCGCTGAGGATGGAGTTGGTCGAGTGGACGTTCCGGGAAGCTCTGCTGTTGGCGATGGTCCTGGCAGTGGCAGAAGGTTCCCGAAGTTCCTGAAATGGTTTCGGACTCCATCCGAGGTGACGTCCAGGAGGGCTACCAAGATCCTCCAATGTATTAGACAGGCAGGGCTATCCAGCGACAGGTTGACAGAATCTAGTGGTAACGGCCATCCTTCGATGTTACACAGTTCTTTAATGTGCCCGAAGCAGCTTCCTCTTAGGGGTATGTCTTTGGGAACAAGGCTATTCCTTAGGACGAACTGATGTAATTCCGTCCAGGTAGCTCCTGCTCCCAAAATCTGCAAGGTCTTCTATGGCCGATATCATGTCAGCTGCCGTTTCTTGTGACGCTGATACGGAGTCACGGAAACATGGTGGAAGGTGAGCTCCTTAGGCATGATGGCGCAGCGTCCTGGTTCTTTTTCCGCACGTCCGTATTGGACAGCTCGATCCCATTCCATGTGGATGACTACTCTGGAACCGAGCTGCTATTTTCGGGGCGGCCTTGTTAATGCCTTGGCTCTGGGGCTTGCCTCCTTGACATAGGGCGTCGATCCCGTCTTGGGGAGACATGTCGCTCCTGCCTTGGAACTTCCCGTCTTGGGATAGGTCTATGGGGCGAAGGTCGTTTTTCCTGTCTTGGAGAGACATGTCGCCGGGGTGAAGAGCGCCGTTCCTTTCTGGGAGAGGCTCGTCTTACAGGGGAGGAGTGCTGCCTGTGTCTTGCAGTGTTGTAGTATACAGACACCTGACGCCGGGGTGATCCCCTGGGTGATTGCCGGCGTGATTGTCGATAAGACGGGCGTGGTTGGACTTTTCGCTCTCAGCTGGCAACAGGAAGATAGACGACAGAGGCCACCACCGGGCTCTGACAGGCTCGCTTCCTTGAAGGTTTGATGTGATCCTCAGGGCTTCTTTTCCTGGAGTTCGCGGCCCGGAGTTGGTTTCCACTATCCTTGGATGTCGGGGATAGGTCTGTGCGTAGTTCATCAGCAGTTGTAGGGACTGGGTGCACATTGTGCAGACGCCTTTGAACCTTATCCCACAAGTGTGCGATGGGGTTCAGATCAGGGCTGAGGGCTGGCCACGGTAGAGCACGGATGTTGTGTTGTTGCAGAAAGGCCATGGTAGATCTGGCAACAGGTGGACGAGCATTGTCCTGCTGGGAAATGTGTTGTTGATGTTGGAACAACGTGGGGTCTGATCACTTGATCGATATACCGCTGGGCAGCGACGCCGTGTCCCCGACCTTGACCAACATTCAGAAAGCACATGAGTCCAAGTCTCGCATTAAGTCCAATCCCTGCCCATATCATGACGCTGGGTCCACACCATGGATCCCTTTCCACAACGTTTCTGTCAGCAAAACGATCATATCGACGCTTCCAAATTCTGACTCTTTCGTTTGCATGGGAGACACAAAAGCGACTTTCATCAGAGAAGATGACACGCCTCCACTCACGATGACGCCAATTGCGATGACCCTGTGCCCACTGAAGTCGTGCTTGTCGATGCCGTGGTTGGAGAACAGGACGATGTGCTGGTCGGCGACATCTGAGGTTGGTGAAACAGAGACGTCGGATCACATTATCCCTGATAATGTGTCGATTATGTGTTCCAATGGTCTGTCGAGCACAGGTCACTTGCAGTTAAGAACGGATGTCGCTGGTGTTGACGGGTAATCTGCCGATCTTGTCAAGTTGTGGTGACCCTAAGACGACCGCTCCGAGGAAGGTCATCTGTGGTCTGTGTAGTATTGTATCGATGCAGGAGACGGTAAATTGTGGTTATGTTAACGTTAAAATGACGGGCAACATCTTGGACAGACTCTCCAGCTTCCAAGCATTCGATAGCCTGGTTTCTCTGAATTTGAGTTAGGCGTGGCATTGTTGACCAAGGAGTGGTAGGTCCAAGAATCGGCCACAGTTTTATACCCACTACAGTTCGTGCATTTTCGATATCACGAGAAATGGGTGTATGATACCCACATATTCATCGAAATGGTGCATTTTGGCGATTCGGTTTTTATGTTGCGTTTTACTCGGGGCTTCCAAAATGAAACAAAAAATATTGATAACACCATCAGGCTTCACTACATGCTAAAATACGTATCAATTTATGGTTCCGCGTTTGTTACCTATTTGCTTAAAACCACTTGCGTTTCTTAAAACCACTTGCGTGTGAGTATACTTTTGAACGCCCTATTGATACTACGCTCTTCCCACTGGCATTCCTTCTTGTTATTGAGCAATCTTGGTCATGTTGGCAACACAAGCACAAGAGCTTACACAGCAGCAAGATCAGTAGTTAATAAAACTGTGGCACTTTGGACGAATTTCAGTAACTTTTGATCAAACATGAAAATGAATTTGATAAACTGTATCAAAAGAATTCAGAACAACATTCTAAGTCGAGGCATGATAAGCATTTATTATGACGACGTTTACTCACGAATATTTGGCAAGTTCTAATTATGATTATTGCTATAGACCCAAGTCCGTTTTTTATATCTCCTTCATCTATGGTCATGGTGTATACCTTTTAATCGACACAATATTAAAAAAACAAGGTCATCTTCCACATACATCTTCACAGGCCACCGTACAATCTTGAAAAACTTAAGGTGCTCAACAGAATTTGTTCCGTTTCGACCAATTGGCCAATACGCTCCATTTGAACCAAATTCAATGATCATGCATCCAATTGGATAGTACCACCACCCGATGTTCTTCGAATTGGCACAGCCATTGACCAAAACGTTCCAAAACGAGCACCGTTCAAGTCTTTAGTCGCATCACCTGCATCCCCGAAACCATCTTGAAAAATGCTGCTGTTTCTGTTGGCACGCAAATCCCTTTCAAAGAAATCTCAGTGTATTGCATAACCGTCTGCAGCTGCCTCCGAGTCGACACGGATGTTTCTGTACCATAGCAAGGCCATCTCTGCGTCAGTGGCTACTGTCACAGACATGCTGTACACGCCCTGTTTTGTCAATTGATGAAGACTTTCAAGGCCTAGAAAGAAGAACGTTCCTGACCCAATAGAAATACCACTTCTTATATCCTGCCACTTCAGGGTATAATTGAAGGTAAGAGACTGCACGGTGAGTGTCACGCTATAGGCTTCTCTACACCTCCATTCGAAGATATAGTCCGACCCAAACGGTTGGATGTGGTACAACATACTCCCTCCTGGTGTCTCCTCACAATCTGGAATGTCATCATTAGTTAGTAATCTCTCATTAAATGGAAACAGCGAGTGCCCTCACTGGATTTTCTAGAAAGAATGTCATACAATGATCATGGTCTTCTGAAATGTTCGTTATTTAAATTTGTTTTTATTTGTTTAACGACGCACTCAGCAACATTCCAGTTTTGTGACGGCGGTCTCTAAATAATCGCGTCTGGCCCAAACAATCCACTGATTGACAGCATGAGCATCGCTAAACGCATTTGGGATAGATGACATGCATGCATCATGTCTGCGAGCCTGACCACCCGAACCCGACCACCCGAACCCGTCAGTCGCCTTTTACGACAAGCATGGGTTGCTGAAGACCTATTCTACCCAGGATCTTCACGGGTCTCGTTGTTTAAAGCCACACTCATTATTCCAGTGGTATGTGCATCCTAGAGTCTCACCCAGACAATCCAGTGATTAACTTCATGAGCATCGATAGACGATGGGATACTGTTACTTGCAAACAGACAAGTCAACGACCCTGACCACCCGATGTATTCAGCCATCTTCCAGGGAAAGCATAGACCGCGAAGACGTAGATTGTCTTCATTTCAGAGGTAGAACTGACATTAACTACTAAACAAGTAAATGAATGATTTGTTGGTTGGTTAACGCCGCACACCGCAATATTCAAGCTATATGACAGCGGTCTGTAAATAATCGAGTCTGGACAAGACAATCCAGTGATTGACAACTTGAGCATCGATAAACGCATTTGGGATCGATGACATGCATGTATCATGTCTACGAGCCTGACCACCCGATCTCCTTAGTCGCCTCTTTTGACAAGCATAGTCGCTTTTTACGGCAAGCATGGGTTGCTGAAGACCTATTCTATAACGGATCTTCACGGGCCAGTAAATGAATGAACAATGATGCATGTATGAATTAATAAATAAATATTTCTTTAAGTCGCATCATCTCTTTTACAGCCATAGAACCAGTTAATAACAATTCCAATATGAACACATACAGAACAAACATAAAAGGTTGATATAAAATATAAGTTACACATCAGAAGGATTTGGTTTAAAAACGAGAAAAACTGACTATTTTGACTAAAATCTGTATCTTGTAACAAAATTATTTCATATCCTCAGAGAGAGCGAACGCATTCCCTGACAAGGAGTATACTTTACAACAACGTGGTTCTTAGCAAACTACTGTAGACGAGTAATTTCTGGGCTCATTTTAAAAGCATTGAGAAAGCACAAAGATGTGTAATGTTCCTAACCTCTATCAGGCACTCGTGAAGGATTTCGAGATGGTAAACTGATTGAGCTGTTTGCCATTGTATGCTATCACAATGACATTGTGCATTCATAGCTTTCGGCTATGTGAGCCGTACCAATATACACTTGTCGGAGCGGTACACAAAATATCTAGACTAGTAGTTGTCGGAGTTCATTTCAGTGGAAGCCTCGGTGGCTGAGTGGGTTAGAGCCCTTCCTTTGAGTGCTGGCGATTAGGTGTCTCACCCTGGTAGTGTGGGTTCGGATGGTATCAACTTGAAGAAGTACTAGAGGTTGAACCTTTCTAAGAAAGTGCTATCCCAAATAGAAAATGATTTTTCATTGGGTTGCTTGGTTGGTTTGTTGTTTAACGACGCACTCAGCAATGTTCCAGCTATATGGCGGCGGTCTGTAAATAATCGAGTCTGGACCAGACAATCCAGTGATTGATATCATAAGCATCGTTCCACGCAATTGGGATCGATGACATGGAGAGGAGTGTGGTCGAATCCATTCCAGAAGATAAAAGTCAATTGAATATTCAGAGTTGCAGAAGAAAGTATGCAATCTAATCCACCACCGTTTGTGCTTATGGAAGTCAAATCTCGAATTTGTGAGTAAGAATCACATCATCCGGTCATAGTAAGTATATTTAATGCAGAACATAATTCATAGTAAGTGTATTTAAGTCCCGAAAACTTGATCCAGAGTTGTTTACGATCGCATGGGCAGAGATGTGCTTAAGATTGAGATCATACCATCTTCAACAATATCAGCTTAAGTTCCTGTTCGTGTATTGAGGTCTCCGCCACATGGGATATAAAATCTTGTAAACCTACGATTTTTTCTAATGTATTAATTTCATTTTAACAGCATAAATGTGGTTTGGTGCACACACCAGGTAGATATTTCTGGATGTATAAAGGCACAGACATAGTAAATCAGAATCTAGACCAAACAATGTTTTATCGATTAAAATAAAACAAAGGTTTTTCTGTACTATGGATCATTTGACGAAGACTGTTGTGAACTGTTGTTATGTGTAGTATTTTCGCTCCATAGAATCTCCCTCAGTTTAAACTTTGTTCTGCCATAACCTGGGAACGCAGAGAGTAGATCTTTATCATCAACCCATGAGTAGTTATTCACAGAGTTCAATATTTTGTCAGAGATATTAATGTTTCCATTCACTTTATTAACTTTAGTTTCCGTTTGATGCATGGTAAAATGAAGACTCTTTGTGTTCAGGTCCTGGCCCCACCCCCAACTGAAATGTCCTTTGTCACAGTAACTTGTTATAAGAAAGTAAAGGTTTATCATTAGTGTAGCTGGAGGAAATTAACTGACCCGTGAAGATCTGGGATAGAATAGTCTTCAGCAACCCATGCTTATAAGAGACGACTAAAGGGAACAGGTGGTCAGAATCGCTGACTTGGTTGATGCATTTCAACGTACCCCAATTGCGTGGATCGATGCTCAAGATGTCAATCACTGTACTGTCTGGTCCACACTATTATATACAGACGGCCGTCATATAGCTTGAGTATTGCTATGTGCGACGTTAAACAACAAACAAACAAAAATCAGACTTGACATTCTAGGACATTCTGTAAACATGTCAATGGTCGTCGGTATAACCTCGTGGTAACCTCGTTCGCACATCTTGCCGATGGCCAGCGAATTTATTCCCCAAATTGATGGAATGTCAGAAGCCATTTTCTGGGGTCATTGCTGAAAATATTGCTAAAAGCAGCATAAAACAAACTCGATTACTTCAACTGATCAATTGGACAAATATTTTACCAACATGTTATTTTAAAAAATCACGAACGGTCATGTGAACATTGCATTAGTAAGAGTACAGGCAGTTGCGTATATCCTCAGATGTAAGGCGTGCAAAACGAGCATCACCTTTCTTGGTATAATACCCACCTCTGTAGCGCCTTTGACAGTAATCACCGACGAAGCCATCGGCACAGAGACATGTCCTGTTGTGAGAGAAGAAAGTCGCCCCGTTCTCGCATGGATTGACCTGCAAAGAATAAAGAAACATACGCTTCTCTTTCTTAAGTGAATGCTTGCACATTAAATCATAAGAACACAGAAGTGGATTAATGACATCTTTCCTGACAAAGATAATTCACAAACAATTACTTTATGCGAATAAGTAATTATCAATATGACTTTGACAATATCTTGTGAAACATCCGCCCGGAGAACGGAAGGTCCGGGGTTCGATCCCCGACCGCGTCATACCAAAAGACGTTTAAAGATGGTACTTGTTGTTACCCTGTCTGGCGCTCGGCATTAAGGGGCTAAAACAAGGACTGGTCGGCTCGGAGTCAGTATACTGCGTCGGAGTGGAATATTTATGTTAAACTGCGGCATGGTATCTCAGTGAGCTAGCACTATAAATCGGCATCAGTCCGGACTAGTACAAGCAGACACACAAATACACACACACATACATGCACGTCGCTATATAAGTGCAATAATCGTGGACGCGAATTTAAACCCCATTTCACCTCACCTCACCTCTTGTGAAACAATGTTGACAAGTCAAAACAAGTCATGTGAGTCACATAATGAGGGTATGTCGGCATTGTTTCAACAATATTCTGAATATGAACAGTAAACCCTTCCTGTTACGCATAATTCTGTCAAATGAACAGTTACATTGCAAGTAAAGTATCACAGATTTCTGAGGCTATGTAATCTACACACCTGACTAATCAAAACAACAATAAGTTGTGGAAAAAACGACGTTTTTTAAACTAGGAAGGCGCTTGCCATATTTCAAGGGGTTGTCAGAGGACAAAACATGACCATGGTGGAAGTGCAAAAGTCTGTATCGGGCTAAAGCATTTGACTTATGAAACCGCCATGCCAGCTAAGGGGAACAGAATGTCATAAGTGAGCGAGTCAAAATTTAACGTCAGCAATATTTGAGCTTTGTTGCGACGAGATATAGTTATTGAATAATCATCTCTAACAAATATATTTATGCGGTACATTTTGTTGTACTAATTTGAGTGCATGTAAAAGAATAAACTCTCATTCGACAAAACAACATAAAAACGGGATAGAAATCTCCAGCAACTGAACGAAGATCACGATACTAGTGAGTGAGTGAGTTAAGATTTAACGTCACATCGGCAGTATTTCAGCCATATCGTGACGAGAAGTACATTAATAAGACATATATTGAGACGAAATAAAAACCTGCCAACGATGGACAGTACAATAACTAGTATATCACAGATTTGATTTAAAACTAGTTGAGAATATTAAAAGTTAGTAAGTATTAGATAACACAATATAAAAATGGGCTAGAGATCGTCAGTCACTGAAGGGTAATCACCATACTAGGGACCATGAGGACTTAGATACTTCTGCACGGTTCCACACGTGCATGTTCCCCATCAGGATTTACACCATCCGTTCAGCCGCTGGCGATTGTAATCAGTTTTAGGCACCAGTTAAAACTAACACATATACTACGATTAAAATTTGATAGTTTTAATTTTACTATGAATGATGTGGAACTTATGTACCCTCTCAGGGTGATTTTACTTAATTGTTTGATAGGCATTACTAAGAAGTTGACTGATGACAAAGTATACACAATTTATAGATAACAACTTCTTTAATACTGTCAAGGCGACGTTTCGGTATAGATCCTTATACCGTTGGCAAGCAAGACTGAATGAGGAACATTGCACAGAATTGATAAGGATCTATACCAAAACGTCGCCTTTACAGGAATAAAGAAGTTGTTATCCATAAATTGTGTCGAATTTGTAATAACTTTACTAGAATGAGTTGGTTGAAATTGTACTTCGCATCTGTGATATTGCAGCGATATTGCGATGATAATAAGTTAGTTATTGTGAATCCGGAGTAGAATAGGTCTTCAGCAACCAATGTTTGCCGTAAAAGGCGACTATGCTTGTCGTAAAAGGCGACAAACGAGATCGGGTGGTCAAGGCTCGCTGACTTGGTTGATGCATGTCATCGATCCCAACTGCGTGGATCGATGCTTAGATACTAATCACTGGATTTTCTGGTCCAGAGTCGATTATTTACAGACCGCCTTCATATAGCTGGAGTGCGTGAGTGAGTTGGGTTTAACGCCGCTTTTAACATTATTCCAGTTATATCACGGCGTGTCAGCTTGATGTGGCAGGAAAGCCTGAAGTGATGCAGGTCTCAGACGTTTCCCATTTCGGATGTAGACTTGGAAAATGTATGCGGACAACGAGTTGGCGGTGCAAATGTTTTCTATGCATGGCGCACCGAAATCGAAATCGTGTTAGTAAACTGTCGTGCAGATTTCGGTCGATTGCAGGGTATGGGCCCCAACACCATGACACTATCGCAACCGAAACTGTCGAATTCACGTACACAATGTGGGGCAAAACGTTCATTTCGACGACAATAAACACGTTGTCTTCCGGTGAAGAAGAAATCGTGATTCATCGCTAAACCACAAAATCTCAAATTCCAAGGCTGTAACGTATGACACCAAAGCAAGCGTCGTCGTTGATGGATCTGATGCAGAAAGGGGCGATAACTGGTCTGGATGGGATTCCAGCCTCGCGAAGATGGTTCCTGACAGTCTGGTCCGATATCCTCTTCAAACCAGGGATTCGTCCTGCAGTCTTCGTACCTGTGGCATTGCGATGACGTTGGTGGAACAGTCGAATGTAGCGATCCTGTGCAGGGGTAGTAACTCTTGGCCGGCCGGTTCTCGGACCTTCGGCGTGACGGGCGAACACGTTAACCACAACAGCAATCTAAGATTATTACAGTGGTGGAGACATTGTATCTCCATACCGTCAGGGGAACAATTATTTGACACGACTTCAACTCTCATTGAAGGCACAGCCACTAACATCACTAGCACCAACATTGAAGGCACAGCCACTAACATGACATTACTTGGTAGTTCACTGCGGTGTTTCGCAACAGTCATTCACTCAGTCAAACATTTAAAATTCCTTGTTTCGTTTTATTATTATAGTGGCCATGGGAGGATTAGCCATCGCCATTCGCTCGTAGGGACCAGCATCACATTGGGCTTTCCTAACAATTCAAGCTGACAAACCGTGTTTTCAGTGATAACATGGCGGCGTTAAACCCAACACACTCACTATATAAAGGTGTACAACTCACATTTTATAATAACTATATAAAACTCACCATAGCAGTTTGACTGCAGTCCCCCTCAGCAACAAACCCAGCACAGCTTCAGCTGACACGGGTAGCCATCGGTAGTCTTGCAGTAGGAGGCTGACAGACAGTCTGGCTCATTCAGGCAGATCACAGAGCACTCAATACTACTTCGAGCGTGCAATATTGTAATCAAGTCACTATTTGTATTTGATGATGGACAATTAATGAACGGAACACGTCTTCTTCTAGCAGAGATGAGCCACGTGTGAACAACTAGTATCAGACAGACTTGAAGAAGCCTCATTATTAGTATTGGCTTTTGGTTATAAGCGGTGTTGTCTGTAATGCAATAAATAACACAGATGAATCCATGTCCATAACAATAAATCCAAGGTTCACATGTGTTGTATATTATGCATGCAAAATAACAACGAACAAACTAAAACGTGATTGCAAGAAGGAATTTCATCAAACCACGAATAATCGAATATATGTTCTCATGCACATATCTCACAGTGTCATTAGACCTTACATCTCCTTTGACTTAAAATAAAAACTGTAGAAGACACAAAATCAAAATGACACTTTCATAGCCCGTACGGGCGGAGTGACTCACACAAAGATCCGGGTTAGAACAGGTCTTCAGCTACCTATGCTTGCCGTAAAAGGCGACTATATTTGTCGTAAGAGGATCGGGTGGTCAGGCTCCCTGACTTGGTTTATGCATGTTATCGACCCCATTTGCCTGGATCGATGCTCATGATATAACTCACTGGATTGTCTGGTCCAGACTCAATTATTTACGCAGACCGCTGTCACATAGCTGGAATATTGCCGAGTTTGGCGTTAAACAACATACAAATCAACCAACCAATATGAACAGCGTCAACGTCAAATATGTTGCCATGGAAACGGATATCTAAAACCTGGCCCTTGTGTGTGCACAATTTCTAGAAAGAGTACTTATTAGTCTATGAAAATCGGTCCGAACAAACACCCCACTATGAACAAAAGGTGTTACCATGGAAACAGACAACAATTAAATTCATAAACACCAAAATACAACCCTGGTAATACATGTACCTAGTTAGGATGCAAAATGTTGAATCGTATTTCAGTTCTGCTCTGGAAACGACACCTACCCCTATTTCAGCCAAGTCTACCTTGTGTCCAAGGAAACAGGGAAAAATTAATATTACAAAAAATCTTAAATTATGAAGGGTAATAAAACTTCATTAAAACACGTACACTATTTGGATGAAAAAATCTTTCACGATTTTCAAGCTATGCTCCTGAAACGAAATATGGACCGATGGACGAACGAACGGACAGACAGACCAGATATCAGATAACTATATCCCCCGCATTATAGACTGTTGCTACTGTTGAGGTCGGCTTGATTTATCATCTTATGATGACTCTTGTTTCCGACGTTTTAAATGCAACTGATGAGTGAGTTTATATTCAACATCGCATCAGCATCATTTCAGTCACATAGCAACTAGAACAAGTTTAAATATATGGCTACAAGCTCGTCACAAAGATACACATTGTTGACTAAACATCGAGGTGAACTTAAGTGCCTTAGCCCGAGCTTTAGGTTTGTTCAACTTCACCCGATCTGAACCCGCGACATGTTTCCAGCTGTGTAAATTGTTGGCTGAGACGAATCAATATAATCCATGTTCAACCAGGCACGAATAATATACTTTTACGCTGATTGTAATTTGTGTGCACATCTACGTGGCCTTTGAGCTTCACATAACCACATAGGGACGCCAGACTTTCAAACCCTCATGTTCAGAAACTCGACACCCAGGCTAATAATGGAATTTGACTTGCTTTTTGGTAAGCCTAAATGGACCTCTAACATTGTGTCTGTGAGTAGGATTTCCTTGCTTTAACGTAGGGACGAGCAGATTTTGATTTGGAAACGCGAATCGATTGAAATGTTTTCTGTATAAGACGGTTGCCAGCGTATGCTGGTTTCAACAAGAACATATTCTGTTTCTATTTTTTTTTTCGTGGAATCAATAGGCCGAGAAAACAGCGTTTACAGCGTGTCTAATATACGCTTATTTGTTTGAAGCATTTTTATATGCGAACAAATTATAAACTAAGCGGCAAAAGAAAGTATAGGTTGGCAATTTGTACTTTTCCTAAAAACAGCGATAACTAGTGGAAAGTGGGTATTGGGAATATTACTGCCCAGGAACAGGTACCAAAAAAACCCTCACCCGAACGTGCCACCTTTGATGGCGCTCGTGCGGTGACCAAAAAATGGTGAAACAGGTTTCCCGCCTATGGCATAAACTGCACGTGCATGTTAGCTGTATAGATGCGTTCGTATGCAGGGTATAACCACACGTGATGAAAGTACACAAAAGAAATGCCACTACTGTCACAGGAGCAGAGAGAGAGCAATCGGTATGGCCGAAATGGCGGCAACACAGGCCCAAATTGCCAGGTTTGGTTGTACTCCACTGACAGTAGCCAGGATGATTTAACGGTACAGGCAGACAGGGAGGACACAGGACAGGCCTAGCACCGGACGACACCGAGTGACAACACCACGGGAAGATGGTCAGATACGGACATCCCATTAGCCAACGTACAGTACTACGACGACTTTGTGCTGCTGGAATCCGAGCGTATCGTCCTTTCCGAGGAATGGTACTGACTGCTCAACATCGACGCCTGAGACTGCGATGGGCGAGGCAGGTTCGACGCTGGCAAGTGAGAAATTGGCGTCGAGGGCTGTTTACTGAAGAAAGTCGGTTTAACTTGTTTCGAAATGACGGCAGAGAACGGGTATAAAAACGCAGAGGGGAGCGTTTGGCTCCGATGTGTATTCGAGAGGTCCATCCATTCGGCGGCTGAGGTGTCATGGCGTGAGGCGGTATTTGTGGAGATCAGAAGACTAATTTGGTGATTGTACAGGGAAACTTGAACGCTGTGCAGTACAGAGACCAAGTGTTGCAGCCAGTTGTGCTTCCGTTCTTACAAAACCAACAGCAGGGGACATTGTTTCAACAGGACAAAGCCAGGCCCCATACTGCAAGACTGACTCGGAACTTTCTAAACCAGCAGAACGTTGACGTTTTGCCCTGGCCTGCCCACTCACCCGATATGAATCCTATTGAACATCTGTGGGACCATCGTGACAGACAGATTAGAGCACGCCATCAGCCTCCCGTCAACAGACAAGAACAGCAGCAGGCCCTGAGAGACGAGTGGCAACGGATTCCAGTCCATGTCATCAGAAGACGTATCACAGCATGCATTGAGGCAGCTGGAGGTCATACACGCTTTTGAAGGCAACTGTGTCGACAATGAACTTGTAGTGTGTCTGGCGATTTTTTGCTGACATTACAGACAACTTTTGAAATGAAATTTCTCACCCCACCATTGTTTACCTTGAGCTTACATTACATGTGATTGCACAATTTCATTCAAACTGTGGTTGATCCATCATTTATTACCCCTACCTAGATTACATTATTATAATTCACAACAAAACCCCTCCATGTTATTTTTTTATTGATCATGGAACTCGACCTATACTTTCTTTTGCCGCCCAGTTTATGTTACTGTATGTCATAAAACACATTCAGTAAATAGCCAACAAACATCCACAATGTGATGCTCACGCATCTCATACTTCTTTACAAACGGAAATACATTGTTTAATATCAAAATATGTCGATTAAATGGGCAATATCATTTTAATTTACATTTAAAGATCTTGATTATTTGCAAAACTAATTCTTTTAGTATAAATGATGTCAGTGTTGATATGAAGACAGTCCTCACATTTGTTTCTCAGCAACATCTTCCAGCATGAAATATTTGTCTTTCTGGTGGGCCACACACAAAAATATCACATACCTCCACATCCTCTTTCTGTTTATTATTTATCAACTACACAAAGTAGAGGGTCAATATTTACCATTAAAACTATTTAATTAAACCTTTGGAAATACGGTGGTAAAAATCACATAACATGAATACGTACAATAATTTCAGTTGAATGTGTAATACTGTGTGAATCAATCACTTGCAGAAATACATCAGCAGCAACACAAAATTTATTCAGTTCCTATCGTTTAGTTAGGCGTTTATTAGACAAACAATATTCCACAAAACAAGTTTCTTAGTTTTAATTGAGATACGTCCCTGTATCTCACTTAACATAACCACGTGTAATGCCACGGTATTCATGACACTCCACTGATTAACATCATGAGCATCAATGTACGCAATTGGAATACGATGACATGCATGAGTCTGACCACCCAATCACGCTAGTCGCCTCATTCAACAAGCATAGTCGCCTTTTACGTCAAGCATGGGTTGCTTCAGACCAATACTAACCCGGATCTATTATGATGTCATCATAGGCAAACCATTTGAATAAAGGCAACCACATAACAAATAAGCTGATAACTTTGCATAAATGATTCAATTGTGAATATCTTAACCTGATCTCGTCTCTGTATGGCTGAAATAATGCAATTTTAACTCACTCACTCACTCTATTTGGACATCTTTTCAAGACATCCCTTTCCCCAAAAGTATTTCCAATCAAACATTCAGGTGGACGTTAAACTTATTCTTTTTTTGCAACGTACTGTGTTTAGTTTCATTAAATCTGTGCCAGGTCTTCATCATTACGTAGCAATCATTATCCGGAATTTGTCTTGTTAGTAATGTGTGTGGCTATATCTATGTAAAGTGAGTACATATTCCAAAGTTTGGTTGCTCAGCATGTCCATGGCACATTTTTTTATTTAAACATAAATCCAGGGCAAATTATGTTTTCTGTGTTGTGACTGGTCGACAGGGACATGCAGACTCCTCTGTAAACATATGTATTCTACATGACAATTTCGTGTTGTAATACCCTACATCATCCCAAGAAGTTGACTTAGAGAACAAAAACACTCATTATTAAGTATTCAGGTATCAGACCTATGTATTTCAATTGGTTTCCCCATGATAATGTCCTTTAATTTCAAATAGAAACTAAAGGTTTATTCACATTTTAATCGGCACTGAAGAGCAAACTCCTCGTGGTGAGTGCTGGGTAACGCTAATAGATCTTCCCCTGTGTGGACCCGGGGTAGAATGTGCCCTCAGCACCCTATTGCTGGTCGTAAAAGGCGATCGAATTGGGCAACCTGTTTGCCATGGGTTGCGCCCCTATGTCGGCGGAGGACGGGATTCCTTTCGCCGAACACACCTCTGTGACCCTTACTTCAAGCGGCTAGTCATGCCATGTCCTGTGCATGGTCAATGTCAGTCTTGATTATATAAGTACATCATGCAGTAAATATGGTATATTATGGCATTCTGCACATATTAAACTTAGCCTAGCGTCCTATGCCAGAAGGCGGTGGCTCATTGGCCAATCTGGCATTATTGACTTCCAGGTTCTGATTGTCTTCAGATAATTGTATAGGGTAGAACCAACCTGTCTTTTATTTTGTTTGTCAGTATTAGCTACCTGTGTTGGTGTTGCTTGAGTATCGCACTCTTGTAGCCCTAGTGTATGTAGATGGCTTCCACTGCAACACTGTCCTTGTTGACACTCCATGGTGGGTGGGGAGCAGGGTTGTCGAATCCGTTTTCTTTCATCATGGCTTCCCCACAAATCACTGGTTCTTGTTACAAAAAAAAGAGAAGGCTGGTTGACACAGATACAGTTTCATCTTCTGATGATGAAAATTGTGTTACTAATGCAGATTCATCGCCTCGATTTCTAGTTTTGGAAGGGTGTTTAATGGCCTGTCACTCAAGATAAACCCAAATGTTGTTTCAAAAGCAGTTCAAGGTATATGTGGTGATGTTAAGAGCGTCACTCGTTTACGGTTAGGTTCTCTACTAATAGAATGTGCCAAGAGACAACAGTCTCTCAATCTGCTCAAGGCACACCACTTTGCAGATACTGAGATAGTAGTTGCAGAGGCATTGTTCGTGATCAGGCTAAATGTCTGTCTGTCATGTCTGAAGAGGAGATTCCGATGGAACTGAAATCTTAAGGGGTGTCATCGGTCAAACGATTCACCAGAAAAGATAATGGCAGAGTAGTAAAAACTAATACTTATCTTTTCCCTTTTGCTCTTTCAAAACTTCCAACAAACATCAAAGCTGGATATTTTAGCATCGGGGTGTATATGAATATACCAACTCCCCTCCGTTGTTTCAAGTGTCAACGTTTTGGACATGGAGTCAGGTCTTGTACCTCCTCTCCAATTTGCTCCTGCTGTGGTTGTAAACATGATAACGCCGATTGCACCAATGACATCATGTTTGCAAACTGCAATGGTGACCACATGTCATATTCCAAGTCCTGTCCAACATTTGAGCGAGAATCAAATTTAAAATCAAATAAGCCCATAATATTTCTTTCTCCGATGCCAATACATTTGTAGCAGACCAGGCTCCAACTAATTTATTTTCGAAACCATACTCTGTCGCAGTCTTTTCTTCTATCCAAAAGGTAAATAGTGCATGTCAGACATCAATTAGCTGGGTCTAAGACCAACAAACAATGCTGTTCCCACTTGAGATGACTGTACCAACAACTGAAACTCAGACTGATACACCATCTACCTCTCAGTCTCGGCCACCAGACCTCCCTCCCGACCCTGATCCAGAATCTGAACCTGTGCCAGAATCCTAGTCTAAACAAACAACAAATGTTCGTTTAAGTAAAAAAGAAATAAAACAACAAAAAAGATAAGAAAAGAAGCAAAAGGCCTTAAGCTTCAATGATAGATCCCCTAGAGGTTCATAACCCCTTTGAACCTCTAGACATGGAGGTCACACCATCGCTACCATTACAGCGTAGAGGACCCCCCCCCCCCCCCACTCGCGATCTCCAATTGAACCTCAATGAGTTGCTCTCCCTCTTTTATACAATGGAATTGTAGAGGACTTCGGACCAATTTTAATGATCTTCAGCTCTTAATTCAAGATTTTAAACCATCGGCATTTTGCTTGCAAGAAACGTTCATTAAACCTACAGATAATTTCGTTTTATGACAATATGATTCCTACCATTGCTTTTCCCCACCGGGTGATAAAGCAACTGGAGGATCTTCTGTTATGATGAGGCAGGGCATTCACCATAGTCCTGTACCTCTCAATACCCCTCTTCAGGCTGTTGCAGTACGTGTAACATTGAATATTGTTTTTACTTTGTGTTCGTTATATGTACCACCATCCTGTTCTCTTCAACAATCTTATCTTCAGGCACTGTATGACCAGCTCCCCAAACCATGTGTCATCATGGGAGATTTGAATGGTTATAACCCACTTTAGGGTAGTAATGTCACTAATACTAAAGGAAAATTACTGGAGGATTTGTTCTTAAATAATGATTTATTCCTTTTTAATGATGGTTCTCACACGTATCTTCATCCTGCAACTGGTACTTACTCTTGTCTGGACAAGCTAGGAAGGCACGGAAAAAAGCTGAACAATATTTCCGGCGCCATCCAATGGTCCATAATCTCAATAAATTTAAAATTGTAAATGCTACAACAAGGTACACATTCAAACAAAACAAACGTCAATCTTGGCAAAATTATGTATCCAAGATAAATTCACGGACGCCTATGTCCAAGGTATGGAACATGATTCAGAAAATAATAGTTAAGGGTTCTAAATCAAGCATCAATCATCTGAAAGATGGGGATCACTTATTAACTGATACATCAGATATTGCAAATAAACTTGGTGAAACTCTGGCTAAACATTCTTCCCCGTCTAAATATGTCCCTCAATTTCAAAAATACAAAAATCTGCAGGAAAAGAAACCTTTACATTTTAATTTAGATAACGGAGAAGATTACAATGAAGTATTTTCCATTCATGAGCTCCAAACTGCACTTGGGCAGGCTCATGATACTGCTGCAGGGTCTGATAATATACACTATCAACTCGTAAACCATTTCCCGCTACCCTGTTTAGAAACCCTTTTGATAATATTTGATAAAATCTGAACGTCAGGAGAATTCCCTGCTTCATGGCGTGAAGCTATCATTGTTCCCATACCTAAGCCTGGACATGATCATACTGAACCTTCCAATTATCGACCCATTTCATTGACTAGCTGCGTTTGCAAAACCATGGAACGCATGGTCAATAATAGATTAACTTGGTACTTAGAATCCAATAATTTAATCACAAATATTCAATGTGAATTTTGTAAAAATCGCAGTACCATTGACCTTTTAGTTATTCAATTTGATGGATCGTTGTTTGTGGATGACTTTTATGTTTCTTGACGTGGTAAAAACATGCATATGATTGAGAGGCAAATGCAATTGTGTTTATACAAAATCCAAAAATGGTGTCTAGAAAATGGCTTTAAACTTTCCAAATCTAAAACTGTATTCACATTTGCAGAAAATATAAACCTCAGAAAGACCCATAACTAATATTAGATAACAACCCATTAAAGTTGTAAAAGAAACGAAATTTTTGGGTATAATTTTCGATCATCATTTAACATTTTTACCACATATAAGATACTTAAAGCATAAATGTCTGAAAGCCCTAGATTTGTTAAAAGTTCCAGGTAGGGAGGGGATCAGAAAACCCTCCTTCAACTATACACAGCTCTTATACGCTCTAAACTTGATAATGGTTCCATCATCTGTGGTGGGGCTTGTAAGAGCAATTTAAAATTATTAGACACCATTCATCACCAAGGTCTGAGGCCTGGAGCCTTCCGAACTTCACCTATTCACAGTTTATGTGGAGGCTGATGAGCCATCCCTTAAATACCGACGCATTAAATTATCTTTACAATATATATCGAAATTGCGTTCTACAAAATCAAATCCAGCATATGACTGTGTTTTTAATCCTCTGTACAAAAATCTCTACAATAAAAAGACATCTCTTATTCCACCACTTGGAATAAGAATACAATCTAATGTTTCTGCTGCCCAAATCAATCTTGAAAAATTAGCCCTCACTAGGCTGTTCACTTCTCCACCATGGCAGTTAGTGAAGCCACGGGTAAAATCAGCTAATTGATCAACAGCAATATAATGAATTACGAAGCATGTATGATACTCATAAATTTATATTCACAGATGGATCCAAGGATGGTGACGCTGTTGCCAGCGCCACCGTCATTGGATCCAGAACTATCTCAACCAGATTACTAGATAAATGTTCTATTTTCACAGCAGAAGCAAATGCTATTTTTACAGCTCTAAAATACATCCACAGCCAAAAGTAAACATAAACAGTTCATTCTTTTTTCAGACTCTCTTTCTTGCATTCAAGCTATTAAAAACAAGTCTTCCACACATCCACTTTTAATAGAAATTGTTGAATTGTTTAATGATCTTGCTACTGGCCAATACGATATCGTTTTCTGTTGGTTCCCCAGCCATGTTGGAGTTACTGGGAACACAATGGCTGCTGCTGCTGCTAAGGCAGCACTCAACAAATCTGTGACACCACTTCTTATTCCATACAGTGATTATAAACCCGTAATTAGATCTTACATCCGTGATCTAATGGAAAAGAAATGGGACACTCAAGTGGGTGTAAATAAATTACATGACATTAAACCAACTATTGGCTACACCTACTTGGGTTGTCAGTCCAGATTTGAAGAGGTCATAATGCGACGATATCGTATTGGCCATAGCAGATATACTTATGAATATATATTGAAAGGCGAGGATCCTCCTTTTTGTATCCCTTGTGATGTGAAAATCACGGTCAAGCATGTCCTGCTTGACTGTGTTGATATTGCCATCACAAGGGATAACTATTTTAAAGTTTCATTCTTAAAGGATCTTTTTAATATCAGTGCTCGTTTAATTATTGACTTTTTAAATGAAATTGAATTGTTACTTAAATTTTGATTGATATGTTTTGTATATAATATAGTTTTTATAATTGATAAAATAGATTTGATAACCGTGGCTGTACCCTCGAAGGGGATTGAAGTTGTGTAAAATTATTGCCCCCCTAAGACGGTATGTAAGACCACGTCTTTCAAAGTGTATTTATTGCTACTACGTTTTTAATCGTAGAATATGTGTTGTTTTAATGTTCGGCTAATTGTGTCAGCCATCGCCAACACCTGAAGGGATGGTGTAAATCCTGTTGGGGTCCATGTAGGTAGCAAAAGTACTGTAAGTTCCCATGGTCCCTAGTGAGGTGATCTATCTTCAGTTGCTGGCGATCTATAGCCTTTTTTATATTGTATCGTTACATAAAGTGAAATCTTTTTAAGGCTGTATACTAGTTTTAAATAATATTCTGTGATCTTCTAGTTATTTTACTGTTCTTTTTTGACACATGAGAGATCACCCACTGAGCCACCATGACTTAATCATCACATTTAATATAATGGAACTGTAGAGGGCTTAACAAAAGTTATGATGATTAATAACTTTTAATTCAGGGTTTCAAACCAGCGGCGATATGTCTACAAGATACATATCACAAAGACACTGATAAATTCGATATAAGAGGTTATACCTCCTACAATGTCTTTTAGACCCCAAAAGTTTTTGGGGGTTCTTCAATATTCATGGAGATATCCAGTCCCGTCCATCTTGCTACTCCCCTTCACTTGTTGCGGTCCGTGTAACCTTACACATAGTTTTTACTTAGTGTTCGCTCTATATTCCACCATCTTCTTCCCTTCGACACTCTGAACATCAAGCTCTTTATGATCAACTCCCCAAGCCCTGTATTATTATGGGCGATTTAAATGGGCACAATCCACTCTGGGGTAGTGTTCAAATAAATAACAAGGGTAAAAACGTTTGGAAGATTTCATTTATAACAACGACTTGTGTATCCATTATGACGGTTCAAACACATATCTACATCCCAGTATGGCACTCGTGAAGAGCAACCTCCCCATGGTGAATGCTGGGTAATGCTAATAGCTCTTCTCCCGTGTGGACCCGGGTTAGAATATGTCCTCAGCACCGCAATGCTTGTCATATGAGGCGACTTGTTCCTATCCCTTCTTAAGCTACTTCAACAATTACTTATTCAGATGCAGTTTCCTCTTCTTATCGTCCCGTTGTTAAACCTACCAGTGTCCCTATGTCTTGCCAAAAGTTAGTCAGTTGGGTAAATGATGATCAGATCATTCTTGAACCAATTGTCTCTGTACCAACAACATCAGTATCAGAAACACAAACAGATGTCCAACTGGCACAACAATCAGACATGACATCAGACCCAGAATATGTTTAGGAAAATGAAAGAGTTTAGGGCGTTGCCCAACTAACCAGACATCAAAAGAGACAAGTGAGAAGAAGGACCAGGGCCCTCCAACACTTGGAGGTGCCTTCTTCTCAGTTTGAACCTTTGGACATGGAGGTCAGCCCTTCACTCCCTGTTCTTAAGAGTGACCCTCCATCACGCTCGCGTTCACCTGTTGAACCATAGCACATGAATGGTCACAGCCATGTTCTACAGTGGAAGTGCAGAGGACTGAAGAACAATTACAATGATTTACAGTTATTTACTCAAGATTTGGAGCCATCAGCATTTTGTTTACAAGAAACATTCTTGAAAAATACGGATCAACTCTATATCAGAATATATGATTCATATCGTTTCTCTTCTCTTCCAGAAGCTAAGGCAACTGGGGGATCTTCCATCTTTGTGAGTCAGGGCGTTATACATAGTCCTGTTCTTCACAATACCCCTCTTCAAGCTGTTGCAGCTCGTATCACCATGCACATCGTTTTTACTTTGTGCTGACTTTACATTCCTCCGTCGTCTTCACTTCAGCAAAGTGAACTTCAAGCTCTTTATGACCAGCTTCCTAAGCCCTGTATCATAATGAGAGATTTGAACGGGCATAATCCACACTGGGGTATTGTCCATACATGTAGCAAGGAAAAGATTGTAGAAGTTTTTATGAATTTTTAATGACAGTTCGAACACTTATCTACATCCTGGTACAGGTACTTACTCATCACTTGATTTGTCTAATACAGACCCAGATCTGCTAAATGAATTTGAGTGGTCAGTCCACGATGACCTCTGTGGAAGTGACCACTTTCCAACCATTCTGAAACCGGTTACCCCATCGGATGTTCCGCCATCCTCAAGACGGAATTTATCGAAAGCAAAATGGCCTTAGTTTGAACTACTTTCGTTAAACAAATTAACACCTGATTTGTTTATCAACGTTCCTGACCCTGTTCAATTATTCTGATGAACGAAACAAAATTGCTGATGAAATTTATAAATTTTAAATTAGATCATGGGGAAGATTATAATGAACTATTTTCAATCCATGAACTTCATACTGCTCTCGGACAAGCTTATGATACTGCTACAGGAGCTGATAATATACACACAATCAACTTCTGAAGGACTTACCAGAACCATGTTTAGAAACCCTTTTGTTAATTTTTGATGATATATTGACATCAGGTAAGTTTCCTTCTTCCTGGTGTGATGCCATAGTTGTACCCATACCAAAACCTGGACGGGATCGAAGTGATCCCTCAAACTATAGACCCATTACATTGACCAGATGCGTTTGCAAAAACATGGAACGCATGGTCAACAATAGATTAACATGGTACTTGGAATCCAATAATTTAATCACAAATATTCAATGTGTTTTTTTTGTAAAAACCGAAGTACTGTTGACCATTTATTTAGATTAGAGTCATTTGTTAAAAATGCAATATAATCAACATGCAGTGTCTACATTTTCGATCTAGAAAAAGCTAACGACACTACATGGAAGCATGGTATTTTAAAGGATTTACATGATTTTGGATTGTGAGGTCGTTTGCCTCAATTTATATCCAAGTTTTTAACTAACAGACAATTTCAAGTCCCTGTGGGCTCAACCATGTCTGACCATTATAAGCAGGATCAGGGTGTCCCACAAGGCAGTATCTTGTCTGTTACATTATTTAGAATTAAGATAAATAGCCTGTCTAAGGTTATAAATGACTCTACCGATGGGTCACTTTTCGTCGATGATTTTAACATATCTTGTCGTGGTATAAATATGCATTCAGTTGAAAGACAAGTACAGTTATGCCTTAATAAAATTTAAAAATCGGCACTGGAAAATGGCTTTAAATTTTCTAAAGCCAAGACTAACATTACACATTTTTGTCGAAAATATCAAGTCACATCAAGACCCTGAACTATATTTGGATGGCACACCTATCAAAATTGTAAAGGAAGCTAAATTCCGGGGACTTATTTTTGATAGCCACTTGACACTTAAACCCCATATCAAATACCTTAAAACTAAATGCCTGAAAGCACTTGTCGTTTCATATTCAAAGTGGGGAGGTGATCAGAAGACCCTCCTCCAACTATATTGAGCTCTCATCTATTCAAATATGGATTAAGGCTCCATCGTTAATGAGGGCGCCTGCAGAAGCAATCTAAAAATACTGGATTCTATACATCACCAAGGACTACGGCTCTGCCTTGGATCCTTCAGAACTTCTTCCATTAACAGTTTATATGTAGAGGCCTACGAACCATCACTTAAACTCTGACGTCTAAAATTATCTTTACAGTACATTACCAAGTTATCTTCAAATCAGTCAAATCCTGCATATGATTGCGTTTTTCATACCCTATATGAGGAGCTTAACCAAACGAAATCTTCTCTTATTCCCCCCTCTTTGAATGAGGTGAAAACTGCAATATCTAATGCGGATATACGCCTTGAAAACATTTCTCATCACCGCCTGCTATCTTCACCTCCTTAGCAACTAATAAAGCCAGAGGTAGACCTGACATTATCAAAACTAAAGAAATCACAAATTAATCCACTAATTTATCAACAAGAATACCATCAACTAAGACATACATATGATACGTACAAAACTAGGTTTACAGAAGGATCCAAGGATGATGACGCAGTTGCTAACGCTACTATTTTTGGATCCAGGACAGTGAGTGAGTGGATCCAAAACAATATCGTTCAGGTTGCCACATGATAGTTCAATTTTCACGGCAGAATCTCACGCCATCTTAACAGCTCTTAAATATATTAATAATCAATCTAAGCATAAGCCGTTCATAATATGTTCAGACTCTCTTTCCTGTCGTCAGGCTATTGAAAATATGCCCAGTACACATCCACTATTAATTGTCGAGTTTTATAATGACCTAGCTACGGGCCATTACGACATTGCTTTATGTTGGTTATCCAGCCATGTTGGAATCGTTGGTAATACAATGGCTGCTGCTGCTGCAAAAGCAGCACTCAACAATTCTGTGACACCGCTTCTGATCCCATACAGTGATTATAAAACTGGTATTAGATCTTACATCCGAGATCTAATGCAAAAGAAGTGGGAAACCCAGGTAGGTATCAATTAATTACACGAAATAAAACCAAATGTCGGTTACACTTACTTTTGTTGTCAGTCCAGATTTGAAGAGGTCATAATGCAACGATGTCATATTGGCCATGGCAGATATACACACGAGTATTTGTTGAAGGGTAAAGATCCTCCGTTTTGCATCCCTTGTGATGAAAGAATCACAGTCAAGGAGGACTGTATAGATTTTTCAGTCACAAGGGATAACTATTTCAAAGTTTCACTCTTCATGGATCTTTTTTATCTTAGTTCTCACCTAATCATCGATCTGTTAAAGGAAATTGAATTATTACATAAATTTTGAATGATATATCCTGTATATAGTCAGTGTTGTTGTTTTTTTTATAATTGGTTAAATAAAATTAATAACTGAGATTGTTAGTGGCTTTATCCTCGAAAGGGATTAAAGTAGTGTCAAATTATTGTCCCCCTGAGAGGGTATCATTAGTCCATGTCATTCAAAGTATGTTATTCCAACTACAGTTTTAATCGTAGCATATGTGTTGTTTTAATGTTTGCTAAATTTGTCATTATTGTCCCCCTGGGAGGGTATGTAAGACCACGTCTTTCAAAGTGTATTTATTGCTACCACGTTTTTATTCATAGAATATGTGTTGTTTTAATGTTCGGCTAGGGGGAACGGGTGGCTGGATTGTCTGGTCAACACTCGATTATTTTACAGACCACCGTCACATGGCTGGAATATTGCTGAGTGCAGCGTTTAACAACAAACAAAACAAAACAAAAAACCCATTGAGATCAAGTTTACACGATGGATCAATTATATCATACTTTGATGAAATGTCCTTCATCAGATTTTTATCCGACATTAAAAGAACACATCACATATTTTGCTGGAATATTACCTGGTGAGCAATGTTAAATAATAACTCGTTAACGTTATTAAAGAACAAGGTCGTCTTCCACATACCAGTACACTGGCAAGAGCATCATATGAACATAGTCTATTTTCTCTAATTCAACTGTCCCAGTTCTGTTAACTGGCCAATATAGTCCATCGGGGTCAAATTTCAACATTGTGCATCCGAGAGGGTTATACCACCATCCAGCTCCTTTGAAACCGGCACAGCCACTGACGTCGTTGTCATAGGTCCCAAAACGTGCTCCGTTTATGTTCGTCGTGACATCACCTACACCACCGAACCCATCCATATAAGGATTGTCGTCATAGCTGCCCCAGTTCCCATGTTCAATGTAATCCCAGTGCAATGCATAGCCTTCTTCTACAGAGTCAACGCCCACATTTTTGTACCATATGCTCCCCGCACTTTTATTGTTAACAAACAGGAAAACCCACAGATCATACACACCCTGTTTCGTTAAGTGGTGTAGATTTTCAAGGCCGAGAAAGTAGTAATGGATTTGACGTGGAATACCCTGTCTCATCGCCTGCCACGTCCGTGTAAAATTTCCGCTATAAGTGTCGGTGTAAGTCGTGATGGGGGTAGGTTGTTTTGGCAGATTTGGGTAATTCAGACAATATATCTCGGAGATATAGTCTGACTCCAGTGGCTGAATGAAGGAAAGTTTACTCTTTGTGGTTTCCGTGCAGTCTGAAATGAAATGAGAAAGAATACTTATGTAGTAATATAATATCTACGAAGACTCAATCGGCAGTGTCACGGCCACGTGTACAGACGAGGACAAATTAAATGATTGCATGATCGTTATTTCAGACTGAACATAAGACAAACCATAAAGCATCGAGAGAACGATATGTAGTGAGGGAGTGGACAATGATTTAGCGTTGGCAATTCAATAAAGTAAAAATATATATGACTAACTAAACTTGGACTATGTCGTAAGTGCGATTACTATTACAATTACATGTTGTACAAGAGACATGAAGTTCTCTTGGACTTGTAACTTTGTGCTTTCCTTTCTGATTGCTTCACAATGGACGTGTATCTGCCAAGCGTGCAATATGACGTCTCTTCTAAAGCGTGCAGTGGTAAGGGCAAAGAATGCCAAGCTACACGTTGTAAACATGGTCATCGTTTTTGTTACAACAGAAGCATCATTTGGATGTTACCGAGAGAGTGAAACAGAATATTGATCACACCAATGTGCAAGTACAAAGGATGATAAGATTGCCATGTAGTATCAGCAATATACCCACCTCGGTAGCGCCTCTGACAGTAGTCCCCAACAAAGCCGTCAACACACTGACATGTTCTGTTTTGGGGAAAGAAACTCCCTCCATTTTCACACGGGTTCACCTGTGAAATATCAGGCATCGTTACCATTTCGATTACTTCTGTCATTAAGATGTGACTGTTATCAGATTCTTAGTACTTATAGGTCACCGAAATTGAGTTGCTTGCGATCTGAAGGCCAAATTTTAAGATTGTTTCATTTTTGATAGTTAAACTTTTCACTTTTCATTCACTCATGGGATGGTGACGCAGTTGCAAAACCCACTGTCATTGGATCCAGGACTATATCATCCAGAACGCTAGATAACTGTTCCATTTTTACAGCCGAATCAAACGCTTTATTCCCATCACTAGAGTACATTCGTAAACAATCAAAACATAAACATTTTTTTAAATATTTTCCGACTCTCTTTCCTGTCTTCAGGCAGTTGCAAATCATTCTTCAAAACATCCACTTTTAATCGAAATTCTTGAATTATTTAACGAACTTGCTACTGGCCAATACGACATCGTTTTTTCCCTGGTTACCAAGTCATGTTGGCATCAATGGTAACAACACCACTTCTGATTCCCTACAGTGATAACAAGCCAGTTATTGGATCACATATCCGTATGGGTTACACCTGCTTTGGTTGACAGTCCAGATTTTGAAGAGGTCATTTTACGATGATGTCTATTGACCATTCTCGTTACACCGAAGATTATTTGAGTATTTGTTGAAAGGTGAGGATCCTCCATTATTTATCCCTTGTGATGAAAGAATCACGGTCAAGCATGTCCTGTTCTCATTTATTATTTGTTTTGTACAAAGATATTGAAGTTATGAAGTTTTGAAACGTGTAAATAGTTATATTTTATACACTGAACAAAAGTTCCTGTGACATTGAATAAGAACTAATGCAAAGTTATGTTTTTTACCAAATCTGAAACAATTTCGGTTTGCAACAGATAAAAGACCCCTGTAAGTGTTCAATGGTTTAATTTGCCACACTGACCTCAGAAAATGCGTGATTTAATCAAAAACATGAACATGCCAAAATGTTGATTCACAAATCAGGGCTGATGATCTCGTCTCGGGAGCACTGTTCATTGGGATTTCCCTCTACCACTATCAAACGGGTCCTCTGTCTTGCTGTAATCAAACCTCATACCATCACGCTGCCGCCACCGAACCGATCTTATTCCATGACACAATGATTGACGTAACGTTCGCCTTGACGTTGGTACACTCGAATCCGTCCATCGCTGTGGCTGAGTTGAAAACGAGACTCGTCAGTGAATAGATCTTGTCCCCACTGCATGGCCGTCCAGCGTACACGGTGTCTGCACCACTGTAGACGTGCTTGACTGTTGTTTCCTGTCAAAATGGGACGTCTGGCGGGTCTTCTGGCGACAATCCTTGCACATCTGAGGCGGCGACGTACGGTTTGTGAAGGTATTCGTTGAAGGCCAGGGATGCTTCTTGCAGTCACTGATGCTGGCTGGAATCGATTTAGTAGGTGTGTTGTTCGATTCCAAATGTTTTGCCTTGGTTACGCGTGGCCTACCACTCCGAGTATGTTCTCTGGCTGCATTCGTCTGTTGTCAACGTTGCCATACACACCAAATGGCGTTTCTGTGGACGTTAAGTTGTCTTGCAACATCACGTTGACTCGATAGGTGTGGCATTGCGTAATTTTTGTTGTTTTTCTGAGTGATTGTTGTCAGCACGATGCTAAACTATGCATATGGAATCCCGTTAACGCACATGTTTTTATACCCATTCTTGGGTAGTGAAATGCATGGGGCTTGCATAAAAGTCAACTTTTGCATGAAATGCATTCTTTTCTGTGGCAGTTGCGTTTTTGTGACTTGATTCCATACATGTACTGCAATATCGAAAATCAAACTTTACTTGTTTGAAAAATACACTACAATATTGGTGTCACAGGAACTTTTGTTGTTGAGTATGGTATTGGTAATGAATAATTTGTAACTTAGATGGTAAGTGGCTGTATCCTCAAAGGTGGTTGAAGTAGCGTAACCCCGAGGGGATATGTAAGATCTCATCATGCCACAGTTGTAAATGGGGAATCTTTGTAATTTTAATTGATGGCTAAATTCCGTATCACCGCTAGCAGCTGAAGGGTTGGTGTAAATCCTGCTTGGGGACCATGCACGTAGCGGACGTATCGTCTGTCCCCACGGTCCCTAGTAAGGTGGCTAAACTTTGGTTGAAGGGGATCTATAGTCTCTTTTTATATTGTATTCTTGAATGATAATGGATTCTTTTAAATATTCTTAACTCGTTTTAAAATCGAAACTGTAATACTCCAGTTATTATACTGTTCATCGTTGACAGCTTTTAAATCTAGATAAATAATAATTATTGATAAAATTATTATAACTGTTTCGTCACGATATGGCTCACTCACTCACTGAATTACTCACTCACTCACTCGTGAGGCAAAAGGCTGGTAACTTACTATAGCAGTCAGGCTACAGTCACCATCAGCTACAAGCTGGGAACAGTCTCCATCTGCATAAAACCGGCTCAGTTGACACGTGTAGCCACCGTCCGCCTTGCAGAAGGAGGCTGAAAGACATTCAGGGTCATTCAGGCAGATCACGGAACACTCTATCTTTGTTTGGGCCGGTGTTGTTGTCACAAGGTTTCTGTTGGATTTTGCTGATTGGCAATTCATAAATGTGATTCGTCTTCGTTTTGCTAGAATCAACCCTGACGAAACCACTATCAGCAGCAGGTAGGTCTGAAGATGCATCATCTTAAGTTCTGATAGGGTTGAACGTCTCCAGAGCTTTGTCTTCAATTTCACAAGCACTGAAATAAAAACATGTCCATAATGCGAATATATTCGTTGTACTTTTGGATAATATAAGTTTATTTCCCGATATGATACAAAACAATCGGTACTAACAACACTATTAATAGAAAAAAAGAAAAACACATTGATGGCAGAAATGGTTGTTTGAAACAAAACATTAAAACGAACATATGCTTGATTGGTTGGTTAAATCCAATCTGTGACGTTCAATTGCACGACCAGTGACACAGTGACAAAAAGTGGAATAGTCTGAAATTAAGCATGAAAAACTATAACATGAATGTTTAGAACGTAAAATGCACCTTTTTTTTACATTATGTTGGTGGGTGAGTTAAATCTTTAAGTCAAGTCCGCAATATTTCACCCATCTTATGCATTGAACAAGTGCACTATTTGCAAACTTGTCACCAAATAGTCACCAGTAGTATGCCACTTTAAGAACACCCTCAATTGGAAGGCTCTAGCAATAATCAGCAACCATGGCAGATTAACTATAGTTATGAATAAATCGGAGGTTCTTTAATATTGTTCAGTAGTATATATCACAGATTTACTGTTTAGGGAACATAGTGACTACAGGACAAGGATGCAACATATTAGTCAGGCTATACGTCGCCAGCAACGACAGTTAGGGCACAATACTGGGGACTTCTCCAAAGTAGGACTAATAAGACCAGTACTGAGTCTCCTGGAACAATGATAGATGGGGTAAAATATATTTCTATTTTCCTAGGCACACTAAAACTTACGGTTTCTGTCATCAGTCGTCAAGATGTTATGTGATCGTCGATGCTGACTTGTTTCGATGGTTATACATGGAGTTAATTATCGTTAATAATATTTGTCCCTGTTTATGTATTACCGGTATTCTTGCAGTAGATGCTCTGTGGTTGTCACATCAACAAACCATTTAACTCTTGTGTATACATTCATTGATGTGTCAACGGTAGAAGTAAGTTTATCTAATCAACTGTTTGAGTAATGCGGTTTGAGTTTAATACGAGTTTTCCACTTCGCAGTTATTTTGATGAATTTGTCTTCTACAGATTTTAATTACGAATGTTGTGTTTGGTTAGGTTGTCATTATTATGTAGTGTCTACCTACAGTGTCATGGATGTTTGGTAGTTAGGTTTATCTGTATAGAGACCTGGAGGCTATGCTAGAAATGTTGTGAAACACCAAGGGCCTGAGGTAGATTATTTGCTTTTGTTGTCAGTTGAGATGCTTTTATTAACGCAGCAACTGACTATTATTCACAATGTGAGGTATTCTGGCCTATGTTGCTGTTTACTTCTAATCCCTGTCTCGAAATTTGTTTTATGTTGTTTAAATAATCACATGCTTATCCGTGTGATGGATGTTTATGGACTTATTGATTTCGTGGATTGTATAGGGTTTTATAGATTACAAATTCATAAGTAAATAAATAAATTCCAACTTCCCCTTGCATTTTGTTGTACAATTTCGTGTGACAGAGCTACGATAATCAAATACCATGGTAAAGATCACGTTGACCTTCGTTAACGCCTTTCTTGTAACGTGTCATTTTGGCAAAGTTTACCACATGTTCGAAGGCTATGCAGAGTTGCATTCCTTTGTCAGATTTGGATCTGCTGATCCCTTAACAGCCTTGGTTGTTGGTAAGAAAAGAATTGTTAATGTTCTTTAAACCCCCACTTTTGGTTTTTCTCCTGCATTTAACTGGAAGGTCGTGACTTTATCACTACAACTACACACTCATTCCAGTGGGGACCAGTATTAAAATGTGTCCCAAGCAACCCATTACTGGACGAAGTGGGCAACCGAATTGAACAAGCTGTTGGCCATGATTTGCGTCCCTGTGTGGAACAGTCTTCGCCCGACACACAACTTTGACCCTTTGAAGTATTTGGATGGGACATTGAATGGGCCCGGCTCTATCAATCGACTGCGCGTTTGATAACTGTACCCTATTTATTGTGTTTGAGTTGTTTTGGCTGTCAATTAGACCCCTCAACTACATTTGCTTATGTTCGAAGGATATGGAGAGTTGCATCCCTTTGTAGTGTTTGGAAAGGCTGAGGCTGACATCATAACAGTGGTTAAAGTTGCTAGAACTGCCACGTGTGTCTTTCCTTTGTCATTTGACATATATAATGTTCAATATGTTGAAAACACCCACACTCACTCATCCATGTTGGGACCCCAGGTAAATATTTGTCCCCAGCACGCAACTGCTGCAGCTGGACGTAAAGACAACCGAACTGGGAAATCTGTTTGTCATTGGTTGCGACTTGTGTCAGCGGATGACGGGAACAGTATTCGTCAAACAAACCACTTTCACCATTCATCTAGACCTTCAACCAGATTAGTTTTTGAATGGGCCCTCAATCAGCTGGTCATTAGATTCCTCCTGTTTATGAGACGAAAATATTTACAATAATAAAACATCTTTTGTTCCACCACTTGTAATAAGAATTAAATCAGTCGTTTCCGCTGCGAAGATTAACTTTCAAGATATAGCTCCCACACAACTGTTTTCATCACCTCCTTGGCAAATGGTTAGACCAAATGAGGACCTCACATTAACAAAACTTAAGAAATCAGATACGAATCAACTAATTTTTTAACAAGAATACAATCAATTACGAAACTCTTATGACACTTATAAATCTATATTTACAAATGGATCCAGGGATGGTGGCGCAGTTGCTAGTGCCACTGTCATTGGATCAGAACAATATCTTCATGATTACCCGATAACAGTTCGATATTCACAGCAGAAGCAAACGCAATTCTAACAGCACTTGAATATATTAAGAAACAATCCAAATATAAACAATTCATTAGTTATTCTGATTCTCTTTCGTGCCTTCAGGCTATTACAAATATGTCATGTAAACATCCATTTTTAGTTGAAATTCTTGAGTTATTTAATGATCTTGCTACGGGCCAATACGACATCGTTTTTTGTTGGTTACCCAGCCATGTTGGGATCGTTGGTAACACAATGTCTGATGCTGCTGCTAAGACAGCACTCAACAAATCTGCGCTCTTATACGCTCTATGCTTGATTACGGCTCCATCATCTATGGTTGGGCTTGTAAGAGCAATTTAAAATTATTAGACACCATGCATCACCAAGGCCTGAGGCTTTGTCTTAGAGCCTTCCGAACTTCACCTATTCACAGTTTGTATGTGGAAGCTGATGAGCCATCCCTTAAACACCGAGACGATAAATTATCTTTACAGTGTATCTCCAAATTACGTTCTACTGAATCCAATTCAGCATATGACTGTGTTTTTAATCCTCTGTACAAAAATCTCTACAATAAAAAGGCTTATCTTATTCCACCACTTGGAATAAGAATACAATCTGATGTTTCTGCTGCCCAAATCAATCTTGAAAATATAGCCCCCATTCGGCTGTTTACGTCTCCACCCTGGCAGTTAGTAAAGCCAGAGGTGGACCTAACATTAAGTAAACTCAGGAAATCCGAAACAAATCAACTAGTTTATCAACAGCAATATAATGAATTACGAAGCACGTGTGGTACTCATAAATCTACATTTACAGAGGGATCCAAGGATGGTGACGTTGTTGCGAGCGCAACCGTCATTGGAATCAGAACTATCTCAACCAAATTACCAGATAAACGTTCTATTTTAACAGCTCTAAAATACATCCACGGCCAAACTAAACATTAACAGTTCATATTTTTTTCAGACTCTCTTTTTTTGCATTCAAGCTATTAAAAACATGTCCGCCTCACATCCACTTTTAATAGAAATTGTTGAATTGTTTAATGATCTTGCTACTGGCCAATACAACATCGTTTTCTGTTGGTTACCAAGCCATGATGGAATCAATGGTAACACAAAGGCCGATGCTGCTGCAAAAGCAGCACTCAACAAATCTGTGACACCACTTCTGATCCCATTCAAAGACATCAAACCTGTTATTAGATGTTACATCAGAGATGTAATGCAACAGAAGTGGGACACCCAAGTGGTTATCAATAAATTACATGAAATTAAACCAACCATCGGTTACACCTACTTGGGTTGTCAGTTCAGATTTGAAGGGAACAACTGAAGGGATGATGTAAATCCTATTGGGATCCATGCAGGTAGCAAAGGTACTGTAGTGAGTGAGTGAGTATTGTTTTACGCCGCTTTTAGCAATATTCCAACAATATCACGGCGGGTGACACCAGAAATGGGCTTCACACATTGTACCCATGTAGGGAATCGAACCCTGGTCTTCTAACCACTAGGCTACCCGACCACACCGCAAAGGTACTGTAAGTCCCCATGGTCACCAGTATGGTGATCTACCTTCAGTTGCTGGCGATCTATAGCTCTTTTTTATAATGTTTTGTTCTGTCTAGTGATGTGATTTTATGCTTCTATCCTAGTTTAAAATTAGAATCCGTGATAAGTCTAGTTATTTTACTGTCCCTTGTTGGCTTGATTATATAGTTTACTATTATATTTATATATCTATTGTATTTATTATGTATGACCTTTGAAAGTCACGATATGGCTGAAATATTGCTGATATCTATGGTAACTCACTCACTCACTCAACAAATCTGCGACTCCACTTCTTATACCCTATAGTGATTATAAACCTGTTATTAGACGTTTCATCAGAGATCTAATGCAGAAGAAGTGGGAATAAATAAACTACATGCAAATATCGGTTATACCTACTTGGTTGTCAGTCCAGATTTGAAGAGGTCGTATTAAGATGATGCCGCATGGGCCATTCTAGATATACTCATGAAAAATTGTTGAAAGGTGAGGATCCTCCATTCTGCATCCCTTGTGATGAAAGAATCATGGTCAAGCATGTCCTGTTTGACTACATTGATTTTTCCATCACATGGGATCAATATTTTAATGTTACAGGAATCAAGGATCTTTTTACGCAGGTAAGTTCTCACTTAATTCTTGTTGTTTTTTTAAGGAAATTCAATTAATCCATATTTTTTTTATTTTTGTTGTTGTAAATAATTATGTTTTTATAAATTGGTTGAATAAATCAGTAACTGAGATTGTTAGTGGGTACATCCTCGAAGGGGTTAAAGTAGTGTAAAATTATTGTCCCCCTGAGAGGGTATGTAAGACAACGTCTTTCAAAGTATATTTATTTCTTCCACGTTTTTGATCGTAGCATATGTGTCATTTTAATGTTTGGCTAGATTTGTCAGTCGTCGCGAAAGAAACATTTCATTTGCAGTAGCTAAACAACTTGTTGAAAGGGTAAGCTCGATTTTGCTTTTCTTTTGATGTTTCGGTGGATTTTTAGAGGTCGCGCGACAGGGTCGGGACGTTGCAGAGCGTTGGTGGTGTTTTTGATGTCTGCAGTTCCCCGTTGTTGTGCGCGCGCGTAGCGTTTTTGAGCGTTTTGTTTGCGCCGCAACTAGGGTTAGATAGGGCAATTTATTTTTGTAAAACTTATTTAAATATTTTGGTCTTTGTGCGCCGTTTGTTTTGTTGTGGGAGTGGTTTCTGTTCTGTTGTGGTTGAATGTGTTTGGTACTCTTTTGTGTCACTTTAGGGTACGTCTCTAAAGGTGAATATTTTTCGTAAGAACGAGGTGTTGAAAGAGGTAGAAATGGCCTTGGGTGTCCCTCGGATTGTGCATTTGGAGGGTGGAGGTTTAAAAAGACGTTTTTAAACCCTAGTTTGGCTCGTTTGGGGTCATTTTGACCTAAACTGGTCTTAGCTAGGGTTAAAGTCGAAAATCGAGCTAACGGGTATGGTTAGGGCTAACCCTAGAGGGTTAGGGGGTTAGCTAGGGTTATCTCGATTTTGCCTTTTTTGTATGTTTCCATGGATTTTTGGAGGTCGCGCAGCAAGGTCGGGACGTTGCAGAGGATTGGTTGTGCTTTTTATGTCTGCAGTTTCCCGTTGTCGAGCCTGCGCCTGCGTTTTGTGGCGTTTTTTGAGCGTTTTGTTTGCGCTGCAACTATTGTTAGATAGTGCAATTTATTTTTGTCAATCTCATTCAATTATTTTGGGATTTATTATTGTTTACTGTGATTGCTATGGTCTTTGTGCGCCGTTTGTTTTGTTGTGGGGGTGGTTTGTGTTCTGTTGTGGTTGAATGTGTTTGGTACTCTTTTGTGTCACTTTAGGGTACATCTCTAAAGGTGAATTTTTTTTGTAAGAACGAGGTGTTGAAAGAGGTAGAAATGGCCTTGGGTGTCCCTAGGATTGTGCATTTGGAGGGTGGAGGTTTAAAAAGACGTTTTTAAACCCTAGTTTGGCTCATTTGGGGTCCTTTTGACCTAAACTGGTCTTAGCTAGGGTTAAAGTCGAAAATCGAGCTAACGGGTATGGTTAGGGCTAACCCTAGAGAGTTAGAGGGTTAGCTAGGGTTAGCTCGACTTTGCCTTTTTTGTATGTTTCCATGGGTTTTTGGAGGTCGCGCGGAAGGGTTGGGACGTTGCAGAGCATTGGTGGTGTTTTTTATGTCTGCAGTTCCCCGTTGTCGAGTGCGTGCGCCTGCGTTTTGTGGCGTTTTTGAGCGTTTTCTTTGCGCCGAAGCTAGGGTTAGATAGTGCAATTTATTTTTGTTCATATCATTTAATTATTTTGGGATTTGTTATTGTTTACTGTGATTGCTATGGTCTTTAAGCGCCGTTTGTTTTGTTGTGGGGGTGGTTTGTGTTCTGTTGTGGTTGAATGTGTTTGGTACTCTTTTGTGTCACTTTAGGGTACGTCTCCAAAGATGAAATTATTTCGTAAGAACGAGGTGTTGAAAGAGGTAGAAATGGCCTCGGGTGTCCCTAGGATTGTGCGTTTGGAGGTTGAAGGTTTAAAAAGACGATTTGTCACCCTAGTTTGGCTCGTTTGGGGTCATTTTGACCTAAACTGGTCTTAGTTAGGGTTAAAGTCGAAAATCGAGCTAACGGGTATGGTTAGGGCTAACCCTAGAGGGTTAGGGGGTTAGCTAGGGTTATCTCGATTTTGCTTTTTTATGTTTCCATGGGTTTTTCGAGGTTGCGCGGAAGGGTTGGGACGTTGCAGAGCATTGGTGGTGTTTTTTATGTCTGCAGTTCCCCGTTGTCGAGCGCGTGCGCCTGCGTTTTGTGGCGTTTTTCAGCGTTTTCTTTGCGCCGAAGCTAGGGTTAGATAGTGCAATTTATTTTTGTCAATCTCATTTAATTATTTTGGGATTTGTTATTGTTTACTGTGATTGCTATGGTCTTTAAGCGCCGTTTGTTTTGTTGTGGGGGTGGTTTGTGTTCTGTTGTGGTTGAATGTGTTTGGTACTCTTTTGTGTCACTTTAGGGTACGTCTCCAAAGATGAAATTATTTCGAAAGAACGAGGTGTGGAAAGAGGTAGAAATGGCCTTGGGTGTCCCTAGGATTGTGCGTTTCGAGGTTGGAGGTTTAAAAAGACGATTTGTCACCCTAGTTTGGCTCGTTTGGGGTCATTTTGACCTAAACTTGTCTTAGTTAGGGTTAAAGTCGAAAATCGAGCTAACGGGTATGGTTAGGGCTAACCCTAGAGGGTTAGGGGGTTAGCTAGGGTTATCTCGATTTTGCCTTTTTTGTATGTTTCCATGGATTTTTGGAGGTCGCGCAGCAAGGTCGGGACGTTGCAGAGGATTGGTTGTGCTTTTTATGTCTGCAGTTTCCCGTTGTCGAGCGTGCGCCTGCGTTTTGTGGCGTTTTTTGAGCGTTTTGTTTGCGCTGCAACTATTGTTAGATAGTGCAATTTATTTTTGTCAATCTCATTCAATTATTTTGGGATTTGTTATTGTTTACTGTGATTGCTATGGTCTTTGTGCGCCGTTTGTTTTGTTGTGGGGGTGGTTTGTGTTCTGTTGTGGTTGAATGTGTTTGGTACTCTTTTGTGTCACTTTAGGGTACATCTCTAAAGGTGAATATTTTCGTAAGAACGAGGTGTTGAAATAGGTAGAAATGGCCTTGGGTGTCCCTAGGATTGTGCATTTGGAGGGTGGAGGTTTAAAAAGACGTTTTTAAACCCTAGTTTGGCTCATTTGGGGTCCTTTTGACCTAAACTGGTCTTAGCTAGGGTTAAAGTCGAAAATCGAGCTAACGGGTATGGTTAGGGCTAACCCTAGAGGGTTAGGGGGTTAGCTAGGGTTATCTCGATTTTGCCTTTTTTGTATGTTTCCATGGATTTTTGGAGGTCGCGCAGCAAGGTCGGGACGTTGCAGAGGATTGGTTGTGCTTTTGATGTCTGCAGTTTCCCGTTTTCCAGCCTGCGCCTGCGTTTTGTGTTGTTTTTTGAGCGTTTTGTTTGCGCTGCAACTATTGTTAGATAGTGCAATTTATTTTTGTCAATCTCATTCAATTATTTTGGGATTTATTATTGTTTACTGTGATTGCTATGGTCTTTGTGCGCCGTTTGTTTTGTTGTGGGGGTGGTTTGTGTTCTGTTGTGGTTGAATGTGTTTGGTACTCTTTTGTATCACTTTAGGGTACGTCTCCAAAGATGAAATTATTTCGTAAGAACGAGGTGTTGAAAGAGGTAGAAATGGCCTCGGGTGTCCCTAGGATTGTGCGTTTGGAGGTTGGAGGTTTAAAAGACGATTTGTCACCCTAGTTTGGCTCGTTTGGGGTCATTTTGACCTAAACTTGTCTTAGTTAGGGTTAAAGTCGAAAATCGAGCTAACGGGTATGGTTAGGGCTAACCCTAGAGGGTTAGTGGGTTAGCTAGGGTTATCTCGATTTTGTCTTTTTTTGTATGTTTCCATGGATTTTTGGAGGTCGCGCAGCAATTCGGGACGTTGCAGAGAATTGGTTGTGCCTTTGATGTCTGCAGTTTCCCGTTGTCGAGCGTGCGCCTGCGTTTTGTGGCGTTTTTTGAGCGTTTTGTTTGCGCTGCAACTATTGTTAGATAGTGCAATTTATTTTTGTCAATCTCATTCAATTATTTTGGGATTTATTATTGTTTACTGTGATTGCTATGGTCTTTGTGCTCCGTTTGTTTTGTTGTGGGGGTGGTTTGTGTTCTGTTGTGGATGAATGTGTTTGGTACTCTTTTGTGTCACTTTAGGGTACGTCTCCAAAGATGAAATTATTTCGTAAGAACGAGGTGTTGAAAGAGGTAGAAAGGGCCTTGGGTGTCCCTAGTATTGTGCATTTGGAGGGTGGAGGTTTAAAAAGACGTTTTTAAACCCTAGTTTGGCTCATTTGGGGTCCTTTTGACCTAAACTGGTCTTAGCTAGGGTTAAAGTCGAAAATCGAGCTAACGGGTATGGTTAGGGCTAACCCTAGAGGGTTAGGGGGTTAGCTAGGGTTATCTCGATTTTGCCTTTTTTGTATGTTTCCATGGGTTTTTGGAGGTCGCGCGGAAGGGTTGGGACGTTGCAGAGCATTGGTGGTGTTTTTTATGTCTGCAGTTCCCCGTTGTCGAGCGCGTGCGCCTGCGTTTTGTGGCGTTTTTCAGCGTTTTGTTTGCGCTGCAGCTAGGGTTAGATAGTGCAATTTATTTTTGTCAATCTCATTTAATTATTTTGGGATTTGTTATTGTTTACTGTGATTGCTATGGTCTTTGTGCGCCGTTTGTTTGGTTGTGGGGGTGGTTTGTGTTCTGTTGTGGTTGAGTGTGTTTGGTACTCTTTTGTGTCACTTTAGGGTACGTCTCCAAAGATGAAATTATTTCGAAAGAACGAGGTGTGGAAAGAGGTAGAAATGGCCTTGGGTGTCCCTAGGATTGTGCGTTTGGAGGTTGGAGGTTTAAAAAGACGATTTGTCACCCTAGTTTGGCTCGTTTGGGGTCATTTTGACCTAAACTTGTCTTAGTTAGGGTTAAAGTCGAAAATCGAGCTAACGGGTATGGTTAGGGCTAACCCTAGAGGGTTAGGGGGTTAGCTAGGGTTATCTCGATTTTGCCTTTTTTGTATGTTTCCATGGGTTTTTGGAGGTCGCACAGCAAGGTCGGGACGTTGCAGATGATTGGTTGTGCTTTTGATGTCTGCAGCTTCCCGTTTTCCAGCGTGCGCCTGCGTTTTGTGGCGTTTTTTGAGCGTTTTGTTTGCGCTGCAACTATTGTTAGATAGTGCAATTTATTTTTGTCAATCTCATTCAATTATTTTGGGATTTGTTATTGTTTACTGTGATTGCTATGGTCTTTGTGCGCCGTTTGTTTTGTTGTGGGGGTGGTTTGTGTTCTGTTGTGGTTGAGTGTGTTTGGTACTCTTTTGTGTCACTTTAGGGTACGTCTCCAAAGATGAAATTATTTCGAAAGAACGAGGTGTGGAAAGAGGTAGAAATGGCCTCGGGTGTCCCTAGGATTGTGCGTTTGGAGGTTGGAGGTTTAAAAAGACGATTTGTCACCCTAGTTTGGCTCGTTTGGGGTCATTTTGACCTAAACTGGTCTTAGTTAGGGTTAAAGTCGAAAATCGAGCTAACGGGTATGGTTAGGGCTAACCCTAGAGGGTTAAGGGGTTAGCTAGGGTTATCTCGATTTTGCCTTTTTTGTATGTTTCCATGGATTTTTGGAGGTCGCGCAGCAAGGTCGGGACGTTGCAGAGGATTGGTTGTGCTTTTTATGTCTGCAGTTTCCCGTTGTCGAGCGTGCGCCTGCGTTTTGTGGTGTTTTTTGAGCGTTTTGTTTGCGCTGCAACTATTGTTAGATAGTGCAATTTATTTTTGTCAATCTCATTCAATTATTTTGGGATTTGTTATTGTTTACTGTGATTGCTATGGTCTTTGTGCGCCGTTTGTTTTGTTGTGGGGGTGGTTTGTGTTCTGTTGTGGTTGAATGTGTTTGGTACTCTTTTGTGTCACTTTAGGGTACATCTCTAAAGGTGAATATTTTCGTAAGAACGAGGTGTTGAAAGAGGTAGAAATGGCCTTGGGTGTCCCTAGGATTGTGCATTTGGAGGCTGGAGGTTTAAAAAGACGTTTTTAAACCCTAGTTTGGCTCATTTGGGGTCCTTTTGACCTAAACTGGTCTTAGCTAGGGTTAAAGTCGAAAATCGAGCTAACGGGTATGGTTAGGGTTAACCCTAGAGGGTAGGGGGTTAGCTAGGGTTATCTCGATTTTGCCTTTTTTTGTATGTTTCCATGGATTTTTGGAGGTCGCGCAGGAAGGTCGGGACGTTGCAGAGAATTGGTTGTGCCTTTGATGTCTGCAGTTTCCCGTTGTCGAGCGTGCGCCTGCGTTTTGTGGCGTTTTTTGAGCGTTTTGTTTGCGCTGCAACTATTGTTAGATAGTGCAATTTATTTTTGTCAATCTCATTCAATTATTTTGGGATTTATTATTGTTTACTGTGATTGCTATGGTCTTTGTGCTCCGTTTGTTTTGTTGTGGGGGTGGTTTGTGTTCTGTTGTGGTTGAATGTGTTTGGTACTCTTTTGTGTCACTTTAGGGTACGTCTCCAAAGATGAAATTATTTCGTAAGAACGAGGTTTTGAAAGAGGTAGAAAGGGCCTTGGGTGTCCCTAGTATTGTGCATTTGGAGGGTGGAGGTTTAAAAAGACGTTTTTAAACCCTAGTTTGGCTCATTTGGGGTCCTTTTGACCTAAACTGGTCTTAGCTAGGGTTAAAGTCGAAAATCGAGCTAACGGGTATGGTTAGGGCTAACCCTAGAGGGTTAGGGGGTTAGCTAGGGTTATCTCGATTTTGCCTTTTTTGTATGTTTCCATGGGTTTTTGGAGGTCGCGCGGAAGGGTTGGGACGTTGCAGAGCATTGGTGGTGTTTTTTATGTCTGCAGTTCCCCGTTGTCGAGCGCGTGCGCCTGCGTTTTGTGGCGTTTTTCAGCGTTTTGTTTGCGCTGCAGCTAGGGTTAGATAGTGCAATTTATTTTTGTCAATCTCATTTAATTATTTTGGGATTTGTTATTGTTTACTGTGATTGCTATGGTCTTTGTGCGCCGTTTGTTTGGTTGTGGGGGTGGTTTGTGTTCTGTTGTGGTTGAGTGTGTTTGGTACTCTTTTGTGTCACTTTAGGGTACGTCTCCAAAGATGAAATTATTTCGAAAGAACGAGGTGTGGAAAGAGGTAGAAATGGCCTTGGGTGTCCCTAGGATTGTGCGTTTGGAGGTTGGAGGTTTAAAAAGACGATTTGTCACCCTAGTTTGGCTCGTTTGGGGTCATTTTGACCTAAACTGGTCTTAGTTAGGGTTAAAGTCGAAAATCGAGCTAACGGGTATGGTTAGGGCTAACCCTAGAGGGTTAGGGGGTTAGCTAGGGTTATCTCGATTTTGCCTTTTTTGTATGTTTCCATGGATTTTTGGAGGTCGCGCAGCAAGGTCGGGACGTTGCAGAGGATTGGTTGTGCTTTTTATGTCTGCAGTTTCCCGTTGTCGAGCGTGCGCCTGCGTTTTGTGGCGTTTTTTGAGCGTTTTGTTTGCGCTGCAACTATTGTTAGATAGTGCAATTTATTTTTGTCAATCTCATTCAATTATTTTGGGATTTGTTATTGTTTACTGTGATTGCTATGGTCTTTGTGCGCCGTTTGTTTTGTTGTGGGGGTGGTTTGTGTTCTGTTGTGGTTGAATGTGTTTGGTACTCTTTTGTGTCACTTTAGGGTACATCTCTAAAGGTGAATATTTTCGTAAGAACGAGGTGTGGAAAGAGGTAGAAATGGCCTTGGGTGTCCCTAGGATTGTGCATTTGGAGGGTGGAGGTTTAAAAAGACGTTTTTAAACCCTAGTTTGGCTCATTTGGGGTCCTTTTGACCTAAACTGGTCTTAGCTAGGGTTAAAGTCGAAAATCGAGCTAACGGGTATGGTTAGGGCTAACCCTAGAGGGTTAGGGGGTTAGCTAGGGTTATCTCGATTTTGCCTTTTTTGTATGTTTCCATGGATTTTTGGAGGTCGCGCAGCAAGGTCGGGACGTTGCAGAGGATTGGTTGTGCTTTTGATGTCTGCAGTTTCCCGTTTTCCAGCCTGCGCCTGCGTTTTGTGGCGTTTTTTGAGCGTTTTGTTTGCGCTGCAACTATTGTTAGATAGTGCAATTTATTTTTGTCAATCTCATTCAATTATTTTGGGATTTATTATTGTTTACTGTGATTGCTATGGTCTTTGTGCGCCGTTTGTTTGGTTGTGGGGGTGGTTTGTGTTCTGTTGTGGTTGAATGTGTTTGGTACTCTTTTGTGTCACTTTAGGGTACGTCTCCAAAGATGAAATTATTTCGTAAGAACGAGGTGTTGAAAGAGGTAGAAATGGCCTCGGGTGTCCCTAGGATTGTGCATTTGGAGGTTGGAGGTTTAAAAGACGATTTGTCACCCTAGTTTGGCTCGTTTGGGGTCATTTTGACCTAAACTGGTCTTAGTTAGGGTTAAAGTCGAAAATCGAGCTAACGGGTATGGTTAGGGCTAACCCTAGAGGGTTAGGGGGTTAGCTAGGGTTATCTCGATTTTGCCTTTTTTTGTATGTTTCCATGGATTTTTGGAGGTCGCGCAGCAAGGTCGGGACGTTGCAGAGAATTGGTTGTGCCTTTGATGTCTGCAGTTTCCCGTTGTCGAGCGTGCGCCTGCGTTTTGTGGCGTTTTTTGAGCGTTTTGTTTGCGCTGCAACTATTGTTAGATAGTGCAATTTATTTTTGTCAATCTCATTCAATTATTTTGGGATTTGTTATTGTTTACTGTGATTGCTATGGTCTTTGTGCGCCGTTTGTTTTGTTGTGGGGGTGGTTTGTGTTCTGTTGTGGTTGAGTGTGTTTGGTACTCTTTTGTGTCACTTTAGGGTACGTCTCCAAAGATGAAATTATTTCGAAAGAACGAGGTGTGGAAAGAGGTAGAAATGGCCTTGGGTGTCCCTAGGATTGTGCGTTTGGAGGTTGGAGGTTTAAAAAGACGTTTTTAAACCCTAGTTTGGCTCATTTGGGGTCCTTTTGACCTAAACTGGTCTTAGCTAGGGTTAAAGTCGAAAATCGAGCTAACGGGTATGGTTAGGGCTAACCCTAGAGGGTTAGGGGGTTAGCTAGGGTTATCTCGATTTTGCCTTTTTTGTATGTTTCCATGGGTTTTTGGAGGTCGCGCGGAAGGGTTGGGACGTTGCAGAGCATTGGTGGTGTTTTTTATGTCTGCAGTTCCCCGTTGTCGAGCGCGTGCGCCTGCGTTTTGTGGCGTTTTTCAGCGTTTTGTTTGCGCTGCAGCTAGGGTTAGATAGTGCAATTTATTTTTGTCAATCTCATTTAATTATTTTGGGATTTGTTATTGTTTACTGTGATTGCTATGGTCTTTGTGCGCCGTTTGTTTGGTTGTGGGGGTGGTTTGTGTTCTGTTGTGGTTGAGTGTGTTTGGTACTCTTTTGTGTCACTTTAGGGTACGTCTCCAAAGATGAAATTATTTCGAAAGAACGAGGTGTGGAAAGAGGTAGAAATGGCCTCGGGTGTCCCTAGGATTGTGCGTTTGGAGGTTGGAGGTTTAAAAAGACGATTTGTCACCCTAGTTTGGCTCGTTTGGGGTCATTTTGACCTAAACTGGTCTTAGTTAGGGTTAAAGTCGAAAATCGAGCTAACGGGTATGGTTAGGGCTAACCCTAGAGGGTTAGGGGGTTAGCTAGGGTTATCTCGATTTTGCCTTTTTTGTATGTTTCCATGGATTTTTGGAGGTCGCGCAGCAAGGTCGGGACGTTGCAGAGGATTGGTTGTGCTTTTTATGTCTGCAGTTTCCCGTTGTCGAGCGTGCGCCTGCGTTTTGTGGCGTTTTTTGAGCGTTTTGTTTGCGCTGCAACTATTGTTAGATAGTGCAATTTATTTTTGTCAATCTCATTCAATTATTTTGGGATTTGTTATTGTTTACTGTGATTGCTATGGTCTTTGTGCGCCGTTTGTTTTGTTGTGGGGGTGGTTTGTGTTCTGTTGTGGTTGAATGTGTTTGGTACTCTTTTGTGTCACTTTAGGGTACATCTCTAAAGGTGAATATTTTCGTAAGAACGAGGTGTTGAAAGAGGTAGAAATGGCCTTGGGTGTCCCTAGGATTGTGCATTTGGAGGGTGGAGGTTTAAAAAGACGTTTTTAAACCCTAGTTTGGCTCATTTGGGGTCCTTTTGACCTAAACTGGTCTTAGCTAGGGTTAAAGTCGAAAATCGAGCTAACGGGTATGGTTAGGGCTAACCCTAGAGGGTTAGGGGGTTAGCTAGGGTTATCTCGATTTTGCCTTTTTTGTATGTTTCCATGGATTTTTGGAGGTCGCGCAGCAAGGTCGGGACGTTGCAGAGGATTGGTTGTGCTTTTGATGTCTGCAGTTTCCCGTTTTCCAGCCTGCGCCTGCGTTTTGTGGCGTTTTTTGAGCGTTTTGTTTGCGCTGCAACTATTGTTAGATAGTGCAATTTATTTTTGTCAATCTCATTCAATTATTTTGGGATTTATTATTGTTTACTGTGATTGCTATGGTCTTTGTGCGCCGTTTGTTTGGTTGTGGGGGTGGTTTGTGTTCTGTTGTGGTTGAATGTGTTTGGTACTCTTTTGTGTCACTTTAGGGTACGTCTCCAAAGATGAAATTATTTCGTAAGAACGAGGTGTTGAAAGAGGTAGAAATGGCCTCGGGTGTCCCTAGGATTGTGCATTTGGAGGTTGGAGGTTTAAAAGACGATTTGTCACCCTAGTTTGGCTCGTTTGGGGTCATTTTGACCTAAACTGGTCTTAGTTAGGGTTAAAGTCGAAAATCGAGCTAACGGGTATGGTTAGGGCTAACCCTAGAGGGTTAGGGGGTTAGCTAGGGTTATCTCGATTTTGCCTTTTTTTGTATGTTTCCATGGATTTTTGGAGGTCGCGCAGCAAGGTCGGGACGTTGCAGAGAATTGGTTGTGCCTTTTATGTCTGCAGTTTCCCGTTGTCGAGCGTGCGCCTGCGTTTTGTGGTGTTTTTTGAGCGTTTTGTTTGCGCTGCAACTATTGTTAGATAGTGCAATTTATTTTTGTCAATCTCATTCAATTATTTTGGGATTTGTTATTGTTTACTGTGATTGCTATGGTCTTTGTGCGCCGTTTGTTTTGTTGTGGGGGTGGTTTGTGTTCTGTTGTGGTTGAATGTGTTTGGTACTCTTTTGTGTCACTTTAGGGTACATCTCTAAAGGTGAATATTTTCGTAAGAACGAGGTGTTGAAAGAGGTAGAAATGGCCTTGGGTGTCCCTAGGATTGTGCATTTGGAGGGTGGAGGTTTAAAAAGACGTTTTTAAACCCTAGTTTGGCTCATTTGGGGTCCTTTTGACCTAAACTGGTCTTAGCTAGGGTTAAAGTCGAAAATCGAGCTAACGGGTATGGTTAGGGTTAACCCTAGAGGGTAGGGGGTTAGCTAGGGTTATCTCGATTTTGCCTTTTTTTGTATGTTTCCATGGATTTTTGGAGGTCGCGCAGGAAGGTCGGGACGTTGCAGAGAATTGGTTGTGCCTTTGATGTCTGCAGTTTCCCGTTGTCGAGCGTGCGCCTGCGTTTTGTGGCGTTTTTTGAGCGTTTTGTTTGCGCTGCAACTATTGTTAGATAGTGCAATTTATTTTTGTCAATCTCATTCAATTATTTTGGGATTTATTATTGTTTACTGTGATTGCTATGGTCTTTGTGCTCCGTTTGTTTTGTTGTGGGGGTGGTTTGTGTTCTGTTGTGGTTGAATGTGTTTGGTACTCTTTTGTGTCACTTTAGGGTACGTCTCCAAAGATGAAATTATTTCGTAAGAACGAGGTTTTGAAAGAGGTAGAAAGGGCCTTGGGTGTCCCTAGTATTGTGCATTTGGAGGGTGGAGGTTTAAAAAGACGTTTTTAAACCCTAGTTTGGCTCATTTGGGGTCCTTTTGACCTAAACTGGTCTTAGCTAGGGTTAAAGTCGAAAATCGAGCTAACGGGTATGGTTAGGGCTAACCCTAGAGGGTTAGGGGGTTAGCTAGGGTTATCTCGATTTTGCCTTTTTTGTATGTTTCCATGGGTTTTTGGAGGTCACGCGGAAGGGTTGGGACGTTGCAGAGCATTGGTGGTGTTTTTTATGTCTGCAGTTCCCCGTTGTCGAGCGCGTGCGCCTGCGTTTTGTGGCGTTTTTCAGCGTTTTGTTTGCGCTGCAGCTAGGGTTAGATAGTGCAATTTATTTTTGTCAATCTCATTTAATTATTTTGGGATTTGTTATTGTTTACTGTGATTGCTATGGTCTTTGTGCGCCGTTTGTTTGGTTGTGGGGGTGGTTTGTGTTCTGTTGTGGTTGAGTGTGTTTGGTACTCTTTTGTGTCACTTTAGGGTACGTCTCCAAAGATGAAATTATTTCGAAAGAACGAGGTGTGGAAAGAGGTAGAAATGGCCTCGGGTGTCCCTAGGATTGTGCGTTTGGAGGTTGGAGGTTTAAAAAGACGATTTGTCACCCTAGTTTGGCTCGTTTGGGGTCATTTTGACCTAAACTGGTCTTAGTTAGGGTTAAAGTCGAAAATCGAGCTAACGGGTATGGTTAGGGCTAACCCTAGAGGGTTAGGGGGTTAGCTAGGGTTATCTCGATTTTGCCTTTTTTGTATGTTTCCATGGATTTTTGGAGGTCGCGCAGCAAGGTCGGGACGTTGCAGAGGATTGGTTGTGCTTTTTATGTCTGCAGTTTCCCGTTGTCGAGCGTGCGCCTGCGTTTTGTGGCGTTTTTTGAGCGTTTTGTTTGCGCTGCAACTATTGTTAGATAGTGCAATTTATTTTTGTCAATCTCATTCAATTATTTTGGGATTTGTTATTGTTTACTGTGATTGCTATGGTCTTTGTGCGCCGTTTGTTTTGTTGTGGGGGTGGTTTGTGTTCTGTTGTGGTTGAATGTGTTTGGTACTCTTTTGTGTCACTTTAGGGTACATCTCTAAAGGTGAATATTTTCGTAAGAACGAGGTGTTGAAAGAGGTAGAAATGGCCTTGGGTGTCCCTAGGATTGTGCATTTGGAGGGTGGAGGTTTAAAAAGACGTTTTTAAACCCTAGTTTGGCTCATTTGGGGTCCTTTTGACCTAAACTGGTCTTAGCTAGGGTTAAAGTCGAAAATCGAGCTAACGGGTATGGTTAGGGCTAACCCTAGAGGGTTAGGGGGTTAGCTAGGGTTATCTCGATTTTGCCTTTTTTGTATGTTTCCATGGATTTTTGGAGGTCGCGCAGCAAGGTCGGGACGTTGCAGAGGATTGGTTGTGCTTTTGATGTCTGCAGTTTCCCGTTTTCCAGCCTGCGCCTGCGTTTTGTGGCGTTTTTTGAGCGTTTTGTTTGCGCTGCAACTATTGTTAGATAGTGCAATTTATTTTTGTCAATCTCATTCAATTATTTTGGGATTTGTTATTGTTTACTGTGATTGCTATGGTCTTTGTGCGCCGTTTGTTTGGTTGTGGGGGTGGTTTGTGTTCTGTTGTGGTTGAATGTGTTTGGTACTCTTTTGTGTCACTTTAGGGTACGTCTCCAAAGATGAAATTATTTCGTAAGAACGAGGTGTTGAAAGAGGTAGAAATGGCCTCGGGTGTCCCTAGGATTGTGCATTTGGAGGTTGGAGGTTTAAAAGACGATTTGTCACCCTAGTTTGGCTCGTTTGGGGTCATTTTGACCTAAACTGGTCTTAGTTAGGGTTAAAGTCGAAAATCGAGCTAACGGGTATGGTTAGGGCTAACCCTAGAGGGTTAGGGGGTTAGCTAGGGTTATCTCGATTTTGCCTTTTTTGTATGTTTCCATGGATTTTTGGAGGTCGCGCAGCAAGGTCGGGACGTTGCAGAGAATTGGTTGTGCCTTTGATGTCTGCAGTTTCCCGTTGTCGAGCGTGCGCCTGCGTTTTGTGGCGTTTTTTGAGCGTTTTGTTTGCGCTGCAACTATTGTTAGATAGTGCAATTTATTTTTGTCAATCTCATTCAATTATTTTGGGATTTGTTATTGTTTAATGTGATTGCTATGGTCTTTGTGCGCCGTTTGTTTTGTTGTGGGGGTGGTTTGTGTTCTGTTGTGGTTGAGTGTGTTTGGTACTCTTTTGTGTCACTTTAGGGTACGTCTCCAAAGATGAAATTATTTCGAAAGAACGAGGTGTGGAAAGAGGTAGAAATGGCCTCGGGTGTCCCTAGGATTGTGCGTTTGGAGGTTGGAGGTTTAAAAAGACGATTTGTCACCCTAGTTTGGCTCGTTTGGGGTCATTTTGACCTAAACTGGTCTTAGTTAGGGTTAAAGTCGAAAATCGAGCTAACGGGTATGGTTAGGGCTAACCCTAGAGGGTTAGGGGGTTAGCTAGGGTTATCTCGATTTTGCCTTTTTTGTATGTTTCCATGGATTTTTGGAGGTCGCGCAGCAAGGTCGGGACGTTGCAGAGGATTGGTTGTGCTTTTTATGTCTGCAGTTTCCCGTTGTCGAGCGTGCGCCTGCGTTTTGTGGCGTTTTTGAGCGTTTTGTTTGCGCTGCAACTATTGTTAGATAGTGCAATTTATTTTTGTCAATCTCATTCAATTATTTTGGGATTTGTTATTGTTTACTGTGATTGCTATGGTCTTTGTGCGCCGTTTGTTTTGTTGTGGGGGTGGTTTGTGTTCTGTTGTGGTTGAATGTGTTTGGTACTCTTTTGTGTCACTTTAGGGTACATCTCTAAAGGTGAATATTTTCGTAAGAACGAGGTGTTGAAAGAGGTAGAAATGGCCTTGGGTGTCCCTAGGATTGTGCATTTGGAGGGTGGAGGTTTAAAAAGACGTTTTTAAACCCTAGTTTGGCTCATTTGGGGTCCTTTTGACCTAAACTGGTCTTAGCTAGGGTTAAAGTCGAAAATCGAGCTAACGGGTATGGTTAGGGCTAACCCTAGAGGGTTAGGGGGTTAGCTAGGGTTATCTCGATTTTGCCTTTTTTGTATGTTTCCATGGATTTTTGGAGGTCGCGCAGCAAGGTCGGGACGTTGCAGAGGATTGGTTGTGCTTTTGATGTCTGCAGTTTCCCGTTTTCCAGCCTGCGCCTGCGTTTTGTGGCGTTTTTTGAGCGTTTTGTTTGCGCTGCAACTATTGTTAGATAGTGCAATTTATTTTTGTCAATCTCATTCAATTATTTTGGGATTTGTTATTGTTTACTGTGATTGCTATGGTCTTTGTGCGCCGTTTGTTTGGTTGTGGGGGTGGTTTGTGTTCTGTTGTGGTTGAATGTGTTTGGTACTCTTTTGTGTCACTTTAGGGTACGTCTCCAAAGATGAAATTATTTCGTAAGAACGAGGTGTTGAAAGAGGTAGAAATGGCCTCGGGTGTCCCTAGGATTGTGCATTTGGAGGTTGGAGGTTTAAAAGACGATTTGTCACCCTAGTTTGGCTCGTTTGGGGTCATTTTGACCTAAACTGGTCTTAGTTAGGGTTAAAGTCGAAAATCGAGCTAACGGGTATGGTTAGGGCTAACCCTAGAGGGTTAGGGGGTTAGCTAGGGTTATCTCGATTTTGCCTTTTTTTGTATGTTTCCATGGATTTTTGGAGGTCGCGCAGCAAGGTCGGGACGTTGCAGAGAATTGGTTGTGCCTTTGATGTCTGCAGTTTCCCGTTGTCGAGCGTGCGCCTGCGTTTTGTGGCGTTTTTTGAGCGTTTTGTTTGCGCTGCAACTATTGTTAGATAGTGCAATTTATTTTTGTCAATCTCATTCAATTATTTTGGGATTTGTTATTGTTTAATGTGATTGCTATGGTCTTTGTGCGCCGTTTGTTTTGTTGTGGGGGTGGTTTGTGTTCTGTTGTGGTTGAGTGTGTTTGGTACTCTTTTTTGTCACTTTAGGGTACGTCTCCAAAGATGAAATTATTTCGAAAGAACGAGGTGTGGAAAGAGGTAGAAATGGCCTTGGGTGTCCCTAGGATTGTGCGTTTGGAGGTTGGAGGTTTAAAAAGACGTTTTTAAACCCTAGTTTGGCTCATTTGGGGTCCTTTTGACCTAAACTGGTCTTAGCTAGGGTTAAAGTCGAAAATCGAGCTAACGGGTATGGTTAGGGCTAACCCTAGAGGGTTAGGGGGTTAGCTAGGGTTATCTCGATTTTGCCTTTTTTGTATGTTTCCATGGGTTTTTGGAGGTCGCGCGGAAGGGTTGGGACGTTGCAGAGCATTGGTGGTGTTTTTTATGTCTGCAGTTCCCCGTTGTCGAGCGCGTGCGCCTGCGTTTTGTGGAGTTTTTCAGCGTTTTGTTTGCGCTGCAGCTAGGGTTAGATAGTGCAATTTATTTTTGTCAATCTCATTTAATTATTTTGGGATTTGTTATTGTTTACTGTGATTGCTATGGTCTTTGTGCGCCGTTTGTTTGGTTGTGGGGGTGGTTTGTGTTCTGTTGTGGTTGAGTGTGTTTGGTACTCTTTTGTGTCACTTTAGGGTACGTCTCCAAAGATGAAATTATTTCGAAAGAACGAGGTGTGGAAAGAGGTAGAAATGGCCTCGGGTGTCCCTAGGATTGTGCGTTTGGAGGTTGGAGGTTTAAAAAGACGATTTGTCACCCTAGTTTGGCTCGTTTGGGGTCATTTTGACCTAAACTGGTCTTAGTTAGGGTTAAAGTCGAAAATCGAGCTAACGGGTATGGTTAGGGCTAACCCTAGAGGGTTAGGGGGTTAGCTAGGGTTATCTCGATTTTGCCTTTTTTGTATGTTTCCATGGATTTTTGGAGGTCGCGCAGCAAGGTCGGGACGTTGCAGAGGATTGGTTGTGCTTTTTATGTCTGCAGTTTCCCGTTGTCGAGCGTGCGCCTGCGTTTTGTGGCGTTTTTTGAGCGTTTTGTTTGCGCTGCAACTATTGTTAGATAGTGCAATTTATTTTTGTCAATCTCATTCAATTATTTTGGGATTTGTTATTGTTTACTGTGATTGCTATGGTCTTTGTGCGCCGTTTGTTTTGTTGTGGGGGTGGTTTGTGTTCTGTTGTGGTTGAATGTGTTTGGTACTCTTTTGTGTCACTTTAGGGTACATCTCTAAAGGTGAATATTTTCGTAAGAACGAGGTGTTGAAAGAGGTAGAAATGGCCTTGGGTGTCCCTAGGATTGTGCATTTGGAGGGTGGAGGTTTAAAAAGACGTTTTTAAACCCTAGTTTGGCTCATTTGGGGTCCTTTTGACCTAAACTGGTCTTAGCTAGGGTTAAAGTCGAAAATCGAGCTAACGGGTATGGTTAGGGCTAACCCTAGAGGGTTAGGGGGTTAGCTAGGGTTATCTCGATTTTGCCTTTTTTGTATGTTTCCATGGATTTTTGGAGGTCGCGCAGCAAGGTCGGGACGTTGCAGAGGATTGGTTGTGCTTTTGATGTCTGCAGTTTCCCGTTTTCCAGCCTGCGCCTGCGTTTTGTGGCGTTTTTTGAGCGTTTTGTTTGCGCTGCAACTATTGTTAGATAGTGCAATTTATTTTTGTCAATCTCATTCAATTATTTTGGGATTTATTATTGTTTACTGTGATTGCTATGGTCTTTGTGCGCCGTTTGTTTGGTTGTGGGGGTGGTTTGTGTTCTGTTGTGGTTGAATGTGTTTGGTACTCTTTTGTGTCACTTTAGGGTACGTCTCCAAAGATGAAATTATTTCGTAAGAACGAGGTGTTGAAAGAGGTAGAAATGGCCTCGGGTGTCCCTAGGATTGTGCATTTGGAGGTTGGAGGTTTAAAAGACGATTTGTCACCCTAGTTTGGCTCGTTTGGGGTCATTTTGACCTAAACTGGTCTTAGTTAGGGTTAAAGTCGAAAATCGAGCTAACGGGTATGGTTAGGGCTAACCCTAGAGGGTTAGGGGGTTAGCTAGGGTTATCTCGATTTTGACTTTTTTTGTATGTTTCCATGGATTTTTGGAGGTCGCGCAGCAAGGTCGGGACGTTGCAGAGAATTGGTTGTGCCTTTGATGTCTGCAGTTTCCCGTTGTCGAGCGTGCGCCTGCGTTTTGTGGCGTTTTTTGAGCGTTTTGTTTGCGCTGCAACTATTGTTAGATAGTGCAATTTATTTTTGTCAATCTCATTCAATTATTTTGGGATTTGTTATTGTTTACTGTGATTGCTATGGTCTTTGTGCGCCGTTTGTTTTGTTGTGGGGGTGGTTTGTGTTCTGTTGTGGTTGAGTGTGTTTGGTACTCTTTTGTGTCACTTTAGGGTACGTCTCCAAAGATGAAATTATTTCGAAAGAACGAGGTGTGGAAAGAGGTAGAAATGGCCTTGGGTGTCCCTAGGATTGTGCGTTTGGAGGTTGGAGGTTTAAAAAGACGTTTTTAAACCCTAATTTGGCTCATTTGGGGTCCTTTTGACCTAAACTGGTCTTAGCTAGGGTTAAAGTCGAAAATCGAGCTAACGGGTATGGTTAGGGCTAACCCTAGAGGGTTAGGGGGTTAGCTAGGGTTATCTCGATTTTGCCTTTTTTGTATGTTTCCATGGATTTTTGGAGGTCGCGCAGCAAGGTCGGGACGTTGCAGAGGATTGGTTGTGCTTTTGATGTCTGCAGTTTCCCGTTTTCCAGCCTGCGCCTGCGTTTTGTGGCGTTTTTTGAGCGTTTTGTTTGCGCTGCAACTATTGTTAGATAGTGCAATTTATTTTTGTCAATCTCATTCAATTATTTTGGGATTTATTATTGTTTACTGTGATTGCTATGGTCTTTGTGCGCCGTTTGTTTGGTTGTGGGGGTGGTTTGTGTTCTGTTGTGGTTGAATGTGTTTGGTACTCTTTTGTGTCACTTTAGGGTACGTCTCCAAAGATGAAATTATTTCGTAAGAACGAGGTGTTGAAAGAGGTAGAAATGGCCTCGGGTGTCCCTAGGATTGTGCATTTGGAGGTTGGAGGTTTAAAAGACGATTTGTCACCCTAGTTTGGCTCGTTTGGGGTCATTTTGACCTAAACTGGTCTTAGTTAGGGTTAAAGTCGAAAATCGAGCTAACGGGTATGGTTAGGGCTAACCCTAGAGGGTTAGGGGGTTAGCTAGGGTTATCTCGATTTTGACTTTTTTTGTATGTTTCCATGGATTTTTGGAGGTCGCGCAGCAAGGTCGGGACGTTGCAGAGAATTGGTTGTGCCTTTGATGTCTGCAGTTTCCCGTTGTCGAGCGTGCGCCTGCGTTTTGTGGCGTTTTTTGAGCGTTTTGTTTGCGCTGCAACTATTGTTAGATAGTGCAATTTATTTTTGTCAATCTCATTCAATTATTTTGGGATTTGTTATTGTTTACTGTGATTGCTATGGTCTTTGTGCGCCGTTTGTTTTGTTGTGGGGGTGGTTTGTGTTCTGTTGTGGTTGAGTGTGTTTGGTACTCTTTTGTGTCACTTTAGGGTACGTCTCCAAAGATGAAATTATTTCGAAAGAACGAGGTGTGGAAAGAGGTAGAAATGGCCTTGGGTGTCCCTAGGATTGTGCGTTTGGAGGTTGGAGGTTTAAAAAGACGTTTTTAAACCCTAGTTTGGCTCATTTGGGGTCCTTTTGACCTAAACTGGTCTTAGCTAGGGTTAAAGTCGAAAATCGAGCTAACGGGTATGGTTAGGGCTAACCCTAGAGGGTTAGGGGGTTAGCTAGGGTTATCTCGATTTTGCCTTTTTTGTATGTTTCCATGGATTTTTGGAGGTCGCGCAGCAAGGTCGGGACGTTGCAGAGGATTGGTTGTGCTTTTGATGTCTGCAGTTTCCCGTTGTCGAGCGTGCGCCTGCCTTTTGTGGCGTTTTTTGAGCGTTTTGTTTGCGCTGCAACTATTGTTAGATAGTGCAATTTATTTTTGTCAATCTCATTCAATTATTTTGGGATTTATTATTGTTTACTGTGATTGCTATGGTCTTTGTGCTCCGTTTGTTTTGTTGTGGGGGTGGTTTGTGTTCTGTTGTGGTTGAATGTGTTTGGTACTCTTTTGTGTCACTTTAGGGTACGTCTCCAAAGATGAAATTATTTCGTAAGAACGAGGTGTTGAAAGAGGTAGAAAGGGCCTTGGGTGTCCCTAGTATTGTGCATTTGGAGGGTGGAGGTTTAAAAAGACGTTTTTAAACCCTAGTTTGGCTCATTTGGGGTCCTTTTGACCTAAACTGGTCTTAGCTAGGGTTAAAGTCGAAAATCGAGCTAACGGGTATGGTTAGGGCTAACCCTAGAGGGTTAGGGGGTTAGCTAGGGTTATCTCGATTTTGCCTTTTTTGTATGTTTCCATGGGTTTTTGGAGGTCGCGCGGAAGGGTTGGGACGTTGCAGAGCATTGGTGGTGTTTTTTATGTCTGCAGTTCCCCGTTGTCGAGCGCGTGCGCCTGCGTTTTGTGGCGTTTTTCAGCGTTTTGTTTGCGCTGCAGCTAGGGTTAGATAGTGCAATTTATTTTTGTCAATCTCATTTAATTATTTTGGGATTTGTTATTGTTTACTGTGATTGCTATGGTCTTTGTGCGCCGTTTGTTTGGTTGTGGGGGTGGTTTGTGTTCTGTTGTGGTTGAGTGTGTTTGGTACTCTTTTGTGTCACTTTAGGGTACGTCTCCAAAGATGAAATTATTTCGAAAGAACGAGGTGTGGAAAGAGGTAGAAATGGCCTCGGGTGTCCCTAGGATTGTGCGTTTGGAGGTTGGAGGTTTAAAAAGACGATTTGTCACCCTAGTTTGGCTCGTTTGGGGTCATTTTGACCTAAACTGGTCTTAGTTAGGGTTAAAGTCGAAAATCGAGCTAACGGGTATGGTTAGGGCTAACCCTAGAGGGTTAGGGGGTTAGCTAGGGTTATCTCGATTTTGCCTTTTTTGTATGTTTCCATGGATTTTTGGAGGTCGCGCAGCAAGGTCGGGACGTTGCAGAGGATTGGTTGTGCTTTTGATGTCTGCAGTTTCCCGTTGTCGAGCGTGCGCCTGCCTTTTGTGGCGTTTTTTGAGCGTTTTGTTTGCGCTGCAACTATTGTTAGATAGTGCAATTTATTTTTGTCAATCTCATTCAATTATTTTGGGATTTATTATTGTTTACTGTGATTGCTATGGTCTTTGTGCTCCGTTTGTTTTGTTGTGGGGGTGGTTTGTGTTCTGTTGTGGTTGAATGTGTTTGGTACTCTTTTGTGTCACTTTAGGGTACATCTCTAAAGGTGAATATTTTCGTAAGAACGAGGTGTTGAAAGAGGTAGAAATGGCCTTGGGTGTCCCTAGGATTGTGCATTTGGAGGGTGGAGGTTTAAAAAGACGTTTTTAAACCCTAGTTTGGCTCATTTGGGGTCCTTTTGACCTAAACTGGTCTTAGCTAGGGTTAAAGTCGAAAATCGAGCTAACGGGTATGGTTAGGGCTAACCCTAGAGGGTTAGGGGGTTAGCTAGGGTTATCTCGATTTTGCCTTTTTTGTATGTTTCCATGGGTTTTTGGAGGTCGCGCAGCAAGGTCGGGACGTTGCAGAGCATTGGTTGTTCTTTTGATGTCTGCAGTTTCCCGTTTTCCAGCCTGCGCCTGCGTTTTGTGGCGTTTTTTGAGCGTTTTGTTTGCGCTGCAACTATTGTTAGATAGTGCAATTTATTTTTGTCAATCTCATTCAATTATTTTGGGATTTGTTATTGTTTACTGTGATTGCTATGGTCTTTGTGCGCCGTTTGTTTTGTTGTGGGGGTGGTTTGTGTTCTGTTGTGGTTGAATGTGTTTGGTACTCTTTTGTATCACTTTAGGGTACGTCTCCAAAGATGAAATTATTTCGTAAGAACGAGGTGTTGAAAGAGGTAGAAATGGCCTCGGGTGTCCCTAGGATTGTGCGTTTGGAGGTTGGAGGTTTAAAAGACGATTTGTCACCCTAGTTTGGCTCGTTTGGGGTCATTTTGACCTAAACTGGTCTTAGTTAGGGTTAAAGTCGAAAATCGAGCTAACGGGTATGGTTAGGGCTAACCCTAGAGGGTTAGGGGGTTAGCTAGGGTTATCTCGATTTTGTCTTTTTTTGTATGTTTCCATGGATTTTTGGAGGTCGCGCAGCAAGGTCGGGACGTTGCAGAGAATTGGTTGTGCCTTTGATGTCTGCAGTTTCACGTTGTCGAGCGTGCGCCTGCGTTTTGTGGCGTTTTTTGAGCGTTTTGTTTGCGCTGCAACTATTGTTAGATAGTGCAATTTATTTTTGTCAATCTCATTCAATTATTTTGGGATTTATTATTGTTTACTGTGATTGCTATGGTCTTTGTGCTCCGTTTGTTTTGTTGTGGGGGTGGTTTGTGTTCTGTTGTGGTTGAATGTGTTTGGTACTCTTTTGTGTCACTTTAGGGTACGTCTCCAAAGATGAAATTATTTCGTAAGAACGAGGTGTTGAAAGAGGTAGAAAGGGCCTTGGGTGTCCCTAGTATTGTGCATTTGGAGGGTGGAGGTTTAAAAAGACGTTTTTAAACCCTAGTTTGGCTCATTTGGGGTCCTTTTGACCTAAACTGGTCTTAGCTAGGGTTAAAGTCGAAAATCGAGCTAACGGGTATGGTTAGGGCTAACCCTAGAGGGTTAGGGGGTTAGCTAGGGTTATCTCGATTTTGCCTTTTTTGTATGTTTCCATGGGTTTTTGGAGGTCGCGCGGAAGGGTTGGGACGTTGCAGAGCATTGGTGGTGTTTTTTATGTCTGCAGTTCCCCGTTGTCGAGCGCGTGCGCCTGCGTTTTGTGGAGTTTTTCAGCGTTTTGTTTGCGCTGCAGCTAGGGTTAGATAGTGCAATTTATTTTTGTCAATCTCATTTAATTATTTTGGGATTTGTTATTGTTTACTGTGATTGCTATGGTCTTTGTGCGCCGTTTGTTTGGTTGTGGGGGTGGTTTGTGTTCTGTTGTGGTTGAGTGTGTTTGGTACTCTTTTGTGTCACTTTAGGGTACGTCTCCAAAGATGAAATTATTTCGAAAGAACGAGGTGTGGAAAGAGGTAGAAATGGCCTCGGGTGTCCCTAGGATTGTGCGTTTGGAGGTTGGAGGTTTAAAAAGACGTTTTTAAACCCTAGTTTGGCTCATTTGGGGTCCTTTTGACCTAAACTGGTCTTAGCTAGGGTTAAAGTCGAAAATCGAGCTAACGGGTATGGTTAGGGCTAACCCTAGAGGGTTAGGGGGTTAGCTAGGGTTATCTCGATTTTGCCTTTTTTGTATGTTTCCATGGGTTTTTGGAGGTCGCGCAGCAAGGTCGGGACGTTGCAGAGCATTGGTTGTTCTTTTGATGTCTGCAGTTTCCCGTTTTCCAGCGTGCGCCTGCGTTTTGTGGCGTTTTTTGAGCGTTTTGTTTGCGCTGCAACTATTGTTAGATAGTGCAATTTATTTTTGTCAATCTCATTCAATTATTTTGGGATTTGTTATTGTTTACTGTGGTTGCTATGGTCTTTGTGCGCCGTTTGTTTTGTTGTGGGGGTGGTTTGTGTTCTGTTGTGGTTGAATGTGTTTGGTACTCTTTTGTATCACTTTAGGGTACGTCTCCAAAGATGAAATTATTTCGTAAGAACGAGGTGTTGAAAGAGGTAGAAATGGCCTCGGGTGTCCCTAGGATTGTGCGTTTGGAGGTTGGAGGTTTAAAAGACGATTTGTCACCCTAGTTTGGCTCGTTTGGGGTCATTTTGACCTAAACTGGTCTTAGTTAGGGTTAAAGTCGAAAATCGAGCTAACGGGTATGGTTAGGGCTAACCCTAGAGGGTTAGGGGGTTAGCTAGGGTTATCTCGATTTTGTCTTTTTTTGTATGTTTCCATGGATTTTTGGAGGTCGCGCAGCAAGGTCGGGACGTTGCAGAGAATTGGTTGTGCCTTTGATGTCTGTAGTTTCACGTTGTCGAGCGTGCGCCTGCGTTTTGTGGCGTTTTTTGAGCGTTTTGTTTGCGCTGCAACTATTGTTAGATAGTGCAATTTATTTTTGTCAATCTCATTCAATTATTTTGGGATTTGTTATTGTTTACTGTGATTGCTATGGTCTTTGTGCGCCGTTTGTTTTGTTGTGGGGGTGGTTTGTGTTCTGTTGTGGTTGAGTGTGTTTGGTACTCTTTTGTGTCACTTTAGGGTACGTCTCCAAAGATGAAATTATTTCGAAAGAACGAGGTGTGGAAAGAGGTAGAAATGGCCTTGGGTGTCCCTAGGATTGTGCGTTTGGAGGTTGGAGGTTTAAAAAGACGTTTTTAAACCCTAGTTTGGCTCATTTGGGGTCCTTTTGACCTAAACTGGTCTTAGCTAGGGTTAAAGTCGAAAATCGAGCTAACGGGTATGGTTAGGGCTAACCCTAGAGGGTTAGGGGGTTAGCTAGGGTTATCTCGATTTTGCCTTTTTTGTATGTTTCCATGGATTTTTGGAGGTCGCGCAGCAAGGTCGGGACGTTGCAGAGGATTGGTTGTGCTTTTGATGTCTGCAGTTTCCCGTTGTCGAGCGTGCGCCTGCCTTTTGTGGCGTTTTTTGAGCGTTTTGTTTGCGCTGCAACTATTGTTAGATAGTGCAATTTATTTTTGTCAATCTCATTCAATTATTTTGGGATTTATTATTGTTTACTGTGATTGCTATGGTCTTTGTGCTCCGTTTGTTTTGTTGTGGGGGTGGTTTGTGTTCTGTTGTGGTTGAATGTGTTTGGTACTCTTTTGTGTCACTTTAGGGTACGTCTCCAAAGATGAAATTATTTCGTAAGAACGAGGTGTTGAAAGAGGTAGAAAGGGCCTTGGGTGTCCCTAGTATTGTGCATTTGGAGGGTGGAGGTTTAAAAAGACGTTTTTAAACCCTAGTTTGGCTCATTTGGGGTCCTTTTGACCTAAACTGGTCTTAGCTAGGGTTAAAGTCGAAAATCGAGCTAACGGGTATGGTTAGGGCTAACCCTAGAGGGTTAGGGGGTTAGCTAGGGTTATCTCGATTTTGCCTTTTTTGTATGTTTCCATGGGTTTTTGGAGGTCGCGCGGAAGGGTTGGGACGTTGCAGAGCATTGGTGGTGTTTTTTATGTCTGCAGTTCCCCGTTGTCGAGCGCGTGCGCCTGCGTTTTGTGGCGTTTTTGAGCGTTTTGTTTGCGCTGCAGCTAGGGTTAGATAGTGCAATTTATTTTTGTCAATCTCATTTAATTATTTTGGGATTTGTTATTGTTTACTGTGATTGCTATGGTCTTTGTGCGCCGTTTGTTTGGTTGTGGGGGTGGTTTGTGTTCTGTTGTGGTTGAGTGTGTTTGGTACTCTTTTGTGTCACTTTAGGGTACGTCTCCAAAGATGAAATTATTTCGAAAGAACGAGGTGTGGAAAGAGGTAGAAATGGCCTCGGGTGTCCCTAGGATTGTGCGTTTGGAGGTTGGAGGTTTAAAAAGACGATTTGTCACCCTAGTTTGGCTCGTTTGGGGTCATTTTGACCTAAACTGGTCTTAGTTAGGGTTAAAGTCGAAAATCGAGCTAACGGGTATGGTTAGGGCTAACCCTAGAGGGTTAGGGGGTTAGCTAGGGTTATCTCGATTTTGCCTTTTTTGTATGTTTCCATGGATTTTTGGAGGTCGCGCAGCAAGGTCGGGACGTTGCAGAGGATTGGTTGTGCTTTTGATGTCTGCAGTTTCCCGTTGTCGAGCGTGCGCCTGCCTTTTGTGGCGTTTTTTGAGCGTTTTGTTTGCGCTGCAACTATTGTTAGATAGTGCAATTTATTTTTGTCAATCTCATTCAATTATTTTGGGATTTATTATTGTTTACTGTGATTGCTATGGTCTTTGTGCTCCGTTTGTTTTGTTGTGGGGGTGGTTTGTGTTCTGTTGTGGTTGAATGTGTTTGGTACTCTTTTGTGTCACTTTAGGGTACATCTCTAAAGGTGAATATTTTCGTAAGAACGAGGTGTTGAAAGAGGTAGAAATGGCCTTGGGTGTCCCTAGGATTGTGCATTTGGAGGGTGGAGGTTTAAAAAGACGTTTTTAAACCCTAGTTTGGCTCATTTGGGGTCCTTTTGACCTAAACTGGTCTTAGCTAGGGTTAAAGTCGAAAATCGAGCTAACGGGTATGGTTAGGGCTAACCCTAGAGGGTTAGGGGGTTAGCTAGGGTTATCTCGATTTTGCCTTTTTTGTATGTTTCCATGGGTTTTTGGAGGTCGCGCAGCAAGGTCGGGACGTTGCAGAGCATTGGTTGTTCTTTTGATGTCTGCAGTTTCCCGTTTTCCAGCCTGCGCCTGCGTTTTGTGGCGTTTTTTGAGCGTTTTGTTTGCGCTGCAACTATTGTTAGATAGTGCAATTTATTTTTGTCAATCTCATTCAATTATTTTGGGATTTGTTATTGTTTACTGTGATTGCTATGGTCTTTGTGCGCCGTTTGTTTTGTTGTGGGGGTGGTTTGTGTTCTGTTGTGGTTGAATGTGTTTGGTACTCTTTTGTATCACTTTAGGGTACGTCTCCAAAGATGAAATTATTTCGTAAGAACGAGGTGTTGAAAGAGGTAGAAATGGCCTCGGGTGTCCCTAGGATTGTGCGTTTGGAGGTTGGAGGTTTAAAAGACGATTTGTCACCCTAGTTTGGCTCGTTTGGGGTCATTTTGACCTAAACTGGTCTTAGTTAGGGTTAAAGTCGAAAATCGAGCTAACGGGTATGGTTAGGGCTAACCCTAGAGGGTTAGGGGGTTAGCTAGGGTTATCTCGATTTTGTCTTTTTTTGTATGTTTCCATGGATTTTTGGAGGTCGCGCAGCAAGGTCGGGACGTTGCAGAGAATTGGTTGTGCCTTTGATGTCTGCAGTTTCACGTTGTCGAGCGTGCGCCTGCGTTTTGTGGCGTTTTTTGAGCGTTTTGTTTGCGCTGCAACTATTGTTAGATAGTGCAATTTATTTTTGTCAATCTCATTCAATTATTTTGGGATTTATTATTGTTTACTGTGATTGCTATGGTCTTTGTGCTCCGTTTGTTTTGTTGTGGGGGTGGTTTGTGTTCTGTTGTGGTTGAATGTGTTTGGTACTCTTTTGTGTCACTTTAGGGTACGTCTCCAAAGATGAAATTATTTCGTAAGAACGAGGTGTTGAAAGAGGTAGAAAGGGCCTTGGGTGTCCCTAGTATTGTGCATTTGGAGGGTGGAGGTTTAAAAAGACGTTTTTAAACCCTAGTTTGGCTCATTTGGGGTCCTTTTGACCTAAACTGGTCTTAGCTAGGGTTAAAGTCGAAAATCGAGCTAACGGGTATGGTTAGGGCTAACCCTAGAGGGTTAGGGGGTTAGCTAGGGTTATCTCGATTTTGCCTTTTTTGTATGTTTCCATGGGTTTTTGGAGGTCGCGCGGAAGGGTTGGGACGTTGCAGAGCATTGGTGGTGTTTTTTATGTCTGCAGTTCCCCGTTGTCGAGCGCGTGCGCCTGCGTTTTGTGGCGTTTTTCAGCGTTTTGTTTGCGCTGCAGCTAGGGTTAGATAGTGCAATTTATTTTTGTCAATCTCATTTAATTATTTTGGGATTTGTTATTGTTTACTGTGATTGCTATGGTCTTTGTGCGCCGTTTGTTTGGTTGTGGGGGTGGTTTGTGTTCTGTTGTGGTTGAGTGTGTTTGGTACTCTTTTGTGTCACTTTAGGGTACGTCTCCAAAGATGAAATTATTTCGAAAGAACGAGGTTTGGAAAGAGGTAGAAATGGCCTCGGGTGTCCCTAGGATTGTGCGTTTGGAGGTTGGAGGTTTAAAAAGACGTTTTTAAACCCTAGTTTGGCTCATTTGGGGTCCTTTTGACCTAAACTGGTCTTAGCTAGGGTTAAAGTCGAAAATCGAGCTAACGGGTATGGTTAGGGCTAACCCTAGAGGGTTAGGGGGTTAGCTAGGGTTATCTCGATTTTGCCTTTTTTGTATGTTTCCATGGGTTTTTGGAGGTCGCGCAGCAAGGTCGGGACGTTGCAGAGCATTGGTTGTTCTTTTGATGTCTGCAGTTTCCCGTTTTCCAGCGTGCGCCTGCGTTTTGTGGCGTTTTTTGAGCGTTTTGTTTGCGCTGCAACTATTGTTAGATAGTGCAATTTATTTTTGTCAATCTCATTCAATTATTTTGGGATTTGTTATTGTTTACTGTGGTTGCTATGGTCTTTGTGCGCCGTTTGTTTTGTTGTGGGGGTGGTTTGTGTTCTGTTGTGGTTGAATGTGTTTGGTACTCTTTTGTATCACTTTAGGGTACGTCTCCAAAGATGAAATTATTTCGTAAGAACGAGGTGTTGAAAGAGGTAGAAATGGCCTCGGGTGTCCCTAGGATTGTGCGTTTGGAGGTTGGAGGTTTAAAAGACGATTTGTCACCCTAGTTTGGCTCGTTTGGGGTCATTTTGACCTAAACTGGTCTTAGTTAGGGTTAAAGTCGAAAATCGAGCTAACGGGTATGGTTAGGGCTAACCCTAGAGGGTTAGGGGGTTAGCTAGGGTTATCTCGATTTTGTCTTTTTTTGTATGTTTCCATGGATTTTTGGAGGTCGCGCAGCAAGGTCGGGACGTTGCAGAGAATTGGTTGTGCCTTTGATGTCTGTAGTTTCACGTTGTCGAGCGTGCGCCTGCGTTTTGTGGCGTTTTTTGAGCGTTTTGTTTGCGCTGCAACTATTGTTAGATAGTGCAATTTATTTTTGTCAATCTCATTCAATTATTTTGGGATTTATTATTGTTTACTGTGATTGCTATGGTCTTTGTGCTCCGTTTGTTTTGTTGTGGGGGTGGTTTGTGTTCTGTTGTGGTTGAATGTGTTTGGTACTCTTTTGTGTCACTTTAGGGTACGTCTCCAAAGATGAAATTATTTCCTAAGAACGAGGTGTTGAAAGAGGTAGAAAGGGCCTTGGGTGTCCCTAGTATTGTGCATTTGGAGGGTGGAGGTTTAAAAAGACGTTTTTAAACCCTAGTTTGGCTCATTTGGGGTCCTTTTGACCTAAACTGGTCTTAGCTAGGGTTAAAGTCGAAAATCGAGCTAACGGGTATGGTTAGGGCTAACCCTAGAGGGTTAGGGGGTTAGCTAGGGTTATCTCGATTTTGCCTTTTTTGTATGTTTCCATGGGTTTTTGGAGGTCGCGCGGAAGGGTTGGGACGTTGCAGAGCATTGGTGGTGTTTTTTATGTCTGCAGTTCCCCGTTGTCGAGCGCGTGCGCCTGCGTTTTGTGGCGTTTTTCAGCGTTTTGTTTGCGCTGCAGCTAGGGTTAGATAGTGCAATTTATTTTTGTCAATCTCATTTAATTATTTTGGGATTTGTTATTGTTTACTGTGATTGCTATGGTCTTTGTGCGCCGTTTGTTTGGTTGTGGGGGTGGTTTGTGTTCTGTTGTGGTTGAGTGTGTTTGGTACTCTTTTGTGTCACTTTAGGGTACGTCTCCAAAGATGAAATTATTTCGAAAGAACGAGGTGTGGAAAGAGGTAGAAATGGCCTCGGGTGTCCCTAGGATTGTGCGTTTGGAGGTTGGAGGTTTAAAAAGACGTTTTTAAACCCTAGTTTGGCTCATTTGGGGTCCTTTTGACCTAAACTGGTCTTAGCTAGGGTTAAAGTCGAAAATCGAGCTAACGGGTATGGTTAGGGCTAACCCTAGAGGGTTAGGGGTTTAGCTAGGGTTATCTCGATTTTGCCTTTTTTGTATGTTTCCATGGATTTTTGGAGGTCGCGCAGCAAGGTTGGGACGTTGCAGAGGATTGGTTGTGCTTTTGATGTCTGCAGTTTCCCGTTTTCCAGCCTGCGCCTGCGTTTTGTGGCGTTTTTTGAGCGTTTTGTTTGCGCTGCAACTATTGTTAGATAGTGCAATTTATTTTTGTCAATCTCATTCAATTATTTTGGGATTTATTATTGTTTACTGTGATTGCTATGGTCTTTGTGCTCCGTTTGTTTTGTTGTGGGGGTGGTTTGTGTTCTGTTGTGGTTGAGTGTGTTTGGTACTCTTTTGTGTCACTTTAGGGTACGTCTCCAAAGATGAAATTATTTCGTAAGAACGAGGTGTTGAAAGAGGTAGAAATGGCCTCGGGTGTCCCTAGGATTGTGCGTTTGGAGGTTGGAGGTTTAAAAGACGATTTGTCACCCTAGTTTGGCTCGTTTGGGGTCATTTTGACCTAAACTGGTCTTAGTTAGGGTTAAAGTCGAAAATCGAGCTAACGGGTATGGTTAGGGCTAACCCTAGAGGGTTAGGGGGTTAGCTAGGGTTATCTCGATTTTGTCTTTTTTTGTATGTTTCCATGGATTTTTGGAGGTCGCGCAGCAAGGTCGGGACGTTGCAGAGAATTGGTTGTGCCTTTGATGTCTGTAGTTTCACGTTGTCGAGCGTGCGCCTGCGTTTTGTGGCGTTTTTTGAGCGTTTTGTTTGCGCTGCAACTATTGTTAGATAGTGCAATTTATTTTTGTCAATCTCATTCAATTATTTTGGGATTTATTATTGTTTACTGTGATTGCTATGGTCTTTGTGCTCCGTTTGTTTTGTTGTGGGGGTGGTTTGTGTTCTGTTGTGGTTGAATGTGTTTGGTACTCTTTTGTGTCACTTTAGGGTACGTCTCCAAAGATGAAATTATTTCCTAAGAACGAGGTGTTGAAAGAGGTAGAAAGGGCCTTGGGTGTCCCTAGTATTGTGCATTTGGAGGGTGGAGGTTTAAAAAGACGTTTTTAAACCCTAGTTTGGCTCATTTGGGGTCCTTTTGACCTAAACTGGTCTTAGCTAGGGTTAAAGTCGAAAATCGAGCTAACGGGTATGGTTAGGGCTAACCCTAGAGGGTTAGGGGGTTAGCTAGGGTTATCTCGATTTTGCCTTTTTTGTATGTTTCCATGGGTTTTTGGAGGTCGCGCGGAAGGGTTGGGACGTTGCAGAGCATTGGTGGTGTTTTTTATGTCTGCAGTTCCCCGTTGTCGAGCGCGTGCGCCTGCGTTTTGTGGCGTTTTTCAGCGTTTTGTTTGCGCTGCAGCTAGGGTTAGATAGTGCAATTTATTTTTGTCAATCTCATTTAATTATTTTGGGATTTGTTATTGTTTACTGTGATTGCTATGGTCTTTGTGCGCCGTTTGTTTGGTTGTGGGGGTGGTTTGTGTTCTGTTGTGGTTGAGTGTGTTTGGTACTCTTTTGTGTCACTTTAGGGTACGTCTCCAAAGATGAAATTATTTCGAAAGAACGAGGTGTGGAAAGAGGTAGAAATGGCCTCGGGTGTCCCTAGGATTGTGCGTTTGGAGGTTGGAGGTTTAAAAAGACGTTTTTAAACCCTAGTTTGGCTCATTTGGGGTCCTTTTGACCTAAACTGGTCTTAGCTAGGGTTAAAGTCGAAAATCGAGCTAACGGGTATGGTTAGGGCTAACCCTAGAGGGTTAGGGGTTTAGCTAGGGTTATCTCGATTTTGCCTTTTTTGTATGTTTCCATGGATTTTTGGAGGTCGCGCAGCAAGGTTGGGACGTTGCAGAGGATTGGTTGTGCTTTTGATGTCTGCAGTTTCCCGTTTTCCAGCCTGCGCCTGCGTTTTGTGGCGTTTTTTGAGCGTTTTGTTTGCGCTGCAACTATTGTTAGATAGTGCAATTTATTTTTGTCAATCTCATTCAATTATTTTGGGATTTATTATTGTTTACTGTGATTGCTATGGTCTTTGTGCTCCGTTTGTTTTGTTGTGGGGGTGGTTTGTGTTCTGTTGTGGTTGAGTGTGTTTGGTACTCTTTTGTGTCACTTTAGGGTACGTCTCCAAAGATGAAATTATTTCGTAAGAACGAGGTGTTGAAAGAGGTAGAAATGGCCTCGGGTGTCCCTAGGATTGTGCGTTTGGAGGTTGGAGGTTTAAAAGACGATTTGTCACCCTAGTTTGGCTCGTTTGGGGTCATTTTGACCTAAACTGGTCTTAGTTAGGGTTAAAGTCGAAAATCGAGCTAACGGGTATGGTTAGGGCTAACCCTAGAGGGTTAGGGGGTTAGCTAGGGTTATCTCGATTTTGCCTTTTTTTGTATGTTTCCATGGATTTTTGGAGGTCGCGCAGCAAGGTCGGGACGTTGCAGAGAATTGGTTGTGCCTTTGATGTCTGCAGTTTCCCGTTGTCGAGCGTGCGCCTGCGTTTTGTGGCGTTTTTTGAGCGTTTTGTTTGCGCTGCAACTATTGTTAGATAGTGCAATTTATTTTTGTCAATCTCATTCAATTATTTTGGGATTTATTATTGTTTACTGTGATTGCTATGGTCTTTGTGCTCCGTTTGTTTTGTTGTGGGGGTGGTTTGTGTTCTGTTGTGGTTGAATGTGTTTGGTACTCTTTTGTGTCACTTTAGGGTACGTCTCCAAAGATGAAATTATTTCGTAAGAACGAGGTGTGGAAAGAGGTAGAAAGGGCCTTGGGTGTCCCTAGTATTGTGCATTTGGAGGGTGGAGGTTTAAAAAGACGTTTTTTAACCCTAGTTTGGCTCATTTGGGGTCCTTTTGACCTAAACTGGTCTTAGCTAGGGTTAAAGTCGAAAATCGAGCTAACGGGTATGGTTAGGGCTAACCCTAGAGGGTTAGGGGGTTAGCTAGGGTTATCTCGATTTTGCCTTTTTTGTATGTTTCCATGGGTTTTTGGAGGTCGCGCGGAAGGGTTGGGACGTTGCAGAGCATTGGTGGTGTTTTTTATGTCTGCAGTTCCCCGTTGTCGAGCGCGTGCGCCTGCGTTTTGTGGAGTTTTTCAGCGTTTTGTTTGCGCTGCAGCTAGGGTTAGATAGTGCAATTTATTTTTGTCAATCTCATTTAATTATTTTGGGATTTGTTATTGTTTACTGTGATTGCTATGGTCTTTGTGCGCCGTTTGTTTGGTTGTGGGGGTGGTTTGTGTTCTGTTGTGGTTGAGTGTGTTTGGTACTCTTTTGTGTCACTTTAGGGTACGTCTCCAAAGATGAAATTATTTCGAAAGAACGAGGTGTGGAAAGAGGTAGAAATGGCCTTGGGTGTCCCTAGGATTGTGCGTTTGGAGGTTGGAGGTTTAAAAAGACGTTTTTAAACCCTAGTTTGGCTCATTTGGGGTCCTTTTGACCTAAACTGGTCTTAGCTAGGGTTAAAGTCGAAAATCGAGCTAACGGGTATGGTTAGGGCTAACCCTAGAGGGTTAGGGGGTTAGCTAGGGTTATCTCGATTTTGCCTTTTTTGTATGTTTCCATGGATTTTTGGAGGTCGCGCAGCAAGGTCGGGACGTTGCAGAGGATTGGTTGTGCTTTTGATGTCTGCAGTTTCCCGTTTTCCAGCCTGCGCCTGCGTTTTGTGGCGTTTTTTGAGCGTTTTGTTTGCGCTGCAACTATTGTTAGATAGTGCAATTTATTTTTGTCAATCTCATTCAATTATTTTGGGATGTATTATTGTTTACTGTGATTGCTATGGTCTTTGTGCGCCGTTTGTTTTGTTGTGGGGGTGGTTTGTGTTCTGTTGTGGTTGAATGTGTTTGGTACTCTTTTGTGTCACTTTAGGGTACGTCTCCAAAGATGAAATTATTTCGTAAGAACGAGGTGTTGAAAGAGGTAGAAATGGCCTCGGGTGTCCCTAGGATTGTGCGTTTGGAGGTTGGAGGTTTAAAAGACGATTTGTCACCCTAGTTTGGCTCGTTTGGGGTCATTTTGACCTAAACTGGTCTTAGTTAGGGGTAAAGTCGAAAATCGAGCTAACGGGTATGGTTAGGGCTAACCCTAGAGGGTTAGGGGGTTAGCTAGGGTTATCTCGATTTTGCCTTTTTTTGTATGTTTCCATGGATTTTTGGAGGTCGCGCAGCAAGGTCGGGACGTTGCAGAGAATTGGTTGTGCCTTTGATGTCTGCAGTTTCCCGTTGTCGAGCGTGCGCCTTCGTTTTGTGGCGTTTTTTGAGCGTTTTGTTTGCGCTGCAACTATTGTTAGATAGTGCAATTTATTTTTGTCAATCTCATTCAATTATTTTGGGATTTATTATTGTTTACTGTGATTGCTATGGTCTTTGTGCTCCGTTTGTTTTGTTGTGGGGGTGGTTTGTGTTCTGTTGTGGTTGAATGTGTTTGGTACTCTTTTGTGTCACTTTAGGGTACGTCTCCAAAGATGAAATTATTTCGTAAGAACGAGGTGTTGAAAGAGGTAGAAAGGGCCTTGGGTGTCCCTAGTATTGTGCATTTGGAGGGTGGAGGTTTAAAAAGACGTTTTTAAACCCTAGTTTGGCTCATTTGGGGTCCTTTTGACCTAAACTGGTCTTAGCTAGGGTTAAAGTCGAAAATCGAGCTAACGGGTATGGTTAGGGCTAACCCTAGAGGGTTAGGGGGTTAGCTAGGGTTATCTCGATTTTGCCTTTTTTGTATGTTTCCATGGGTTTTTGGAGGTCGCGCGGAAGGGTTGGGACGTTGCAGAGCATTGGTGGTGTTTTTTATGTCTGCAGTTCCCCGTTGTCGAGCGCGTGCGCCTGCGTTTTGTGGCGTTTTTCAGCGTTTTGTTTGCGCTGCAGCTAGGGTTAGATAGTGCAATTTATTTTTGTCAATCTCATTTAATTATTTTGGGATTTGTTATTGTTTACTGTGATTGCTATGGTCTTTGTGCGCCGTTTGTTTGGTTGTGGGGGTGGTTTGTGTTCTGTTGTGGTTGAGTGTGTTTGGTACTCTTTTGTGTCACTTTAGGGTACGTCTCCAAAGATGAAATTATTTCGAAAGAACGAGGTGTGGAAAGAGGTAGAAATGGCCTCGGGTGTCCCTAGGATTGTGCGTTTGGAGGTTGGAGGTTTAAAAAGACGTTTTTAAACCCTAGTTTGGCTCATTTGGGGTCCTTTTGACCTAAACTGGTCTTAGCTAGGGTTAAAGTCGAAAATCGAGCTAACGGGTATGGTTAGGGCTAACCCTAGAGGGTTAGGGGGTTAGCTAGGGTTATCTCGATTTTGCCTTTTTTGTATGTTTCCATGGGTTTTTGGAGGTCGCGCAGCAAGGTCGGGACGTTGCAGAGCATTGGTTGTTCTTTTGATGTCTGCAGTTTCCCGTTTTCCAGCGTGCGCCTGCGTTTTGTGGCGTTTTTTGAGCGTTTTGTTTGCGCTGCAACTATTGTTAGATAGTGCAATTTATTTTTGTCAATCTCATTCAATTATTTTGGGATTTGTTATTGTTTACTGTGATTGCTATGGTCTTTGTGCGCCGTTTGTTTTGTTGTGGGGGTGGTTTGTGTTCTGTTGTGGTTGAATGTGTTTGGTACTCTTTTGTATCACTTTAGGGTACGTCTCCAAAGATGAAATTATTTCGTAAGAACGAGGTGTTGAAAGAGGTAGAAATGGCCTTGGGTGTCCCTAGGATTGTGCGTTTGGAGGTTGGAGGTTTAAAAGACGATTTGTCACCCTAGTTTGGCTCGTTTGGGGTCATTTTGACCTAAACTGGTCTTAGTTAGGGTTAAAGTCGAAAATCGAGCTAACGGGTATGGTTAGGGCTAACCCTAGAGGGTTAGGGGGTTAGCTAGGGTTATCTCGATTTTGCCTTTTTTGTATGTTTCCATGGATTTTTGGAGGTCGCGCAGCAAGGTCGGGACGTTGCAGAGGATTGGTTGTGCTTTTGATGTCTGCAGTTTCCCGTTTTCCAGCCTGCGCCTGCGTTTTGTGGCGTTTTTTGAGCGTTTTGTTTGCGCTGCAACTATTGTTAGATAGTGCAATTTATTTTTGTCAATCTCATTCAATTATTTTGGGATTTATTATTGTTTACTGTGATTGCTATGGTCTTTGTGCGCCGTTTGTTTTGTTGTGGGGGTGGTTTGTGTTCTGTTGTGGTTGAATGTGTTTGGTACTCTTTTGTGTCACTTTAGGGTACGTCTCCAAAGATGAAATTATTTCGTAAGAACGAGGTGTTGAAAGAGGTAGAAATGGCCTCGGGTGTCCCTAGGATTGTGCGTTTGGAGGTTGGAGGTTTAAAAGACGATTTGTCACCCTAGTTTGGCTCGTTTGGGGTCATTTTGACCTAAACTGGTCTTAGTTAGGGTTAAAGTCGAAAATCGAGCTAACGGGTATGGTTAGGGCTAACCCTAGAGGGTTAGGGGGTTAGCTAGGGTTATCTCGATTTTGCCTTTTTTTGTATGTTTCCATGGATTTTTGGAGGTCGCGCAGCAAGGTCGGGACGTTGCAGAGAATTGGTTGTGCCTTTGATGTCTGCAGTTTCCCGTTGTCGAGCGTGCGCCTGCGTTTTGTGGCGTTTTTTGAGCGTTTTGTTTGCGCTGCAACTATTGTTAGATAGTGCAATTTATTTTTGTCAATCTCATTCAATTATTTTGGGATTTATTATTGTTTACTGTGATTGCTATGGTCTTTGTGCTCCGTTTGTTTTGTTGTGGGGGTGGTTTGTGTTCTGTTGTGGTTGAATGTGTTTGGTACTCTTTTGTGTCACTTTAGGGTACGTCTCCAAAGATGAAATTATTTCGTAAGAACGAGGTGTTGAAAGAGGTAGAAAGGGCCTTGGGTGTCCCTAGTATTGTGCATTTGGAGGGTGGAGGTTTAAAAAGACGTTTTTAAACCCTAGTTTGGCTCATTTGGGGTCCTTTTGACCTAAACTGGTCTTAGCTAGGGTTAAAGTCGAAAATCGAGCTAACGGGTATGGTTAGGGCTAACCCTAGAGGGTTAGGGGGTTAGCTAGGGTTATCTCGATTTTGCCTTTTTTGTATGTTTCCATGGGTTTTTGGAGGTCGCGCGGAAGGGTTGGGACGTTGCAGAGCATTGGTGGTGTTTTTTATGTCTGCAGTTCCCCGTTGTCGAGCGCGTGCGCCTGCGTTTTGTGGCGTTTTTCAGCGTTTTGTTTGCGCTGCAGCTAGGGTTAGATAGTGCAATTTATTTTTGTCAATCTCATTTAATTATTTTGGGATTTGCTATTGTTTACTGTGATTGCTATGGTCTTTGTGCGCCGTTTGTTTGGTTGTGGGGGTGGTTTGTGTTCTGTTGTGGTTGAGTGTGTTTGGTACTCTTTTGTGTCACTTTAGGGTACGTCTCCAAAGATGAAATTATTTCGAAAGAACGAGGTGTGGAAAGAGGTAGAAATGGCCTCGGGTGTCCCTAGGATTGTGCGTTTGGAGGTTGGAGGTTTAAAAAGACGTTTTTAAACCCTAGTTTGGCTCATTTGGGGTCCTTTTGACCTAAACTGGTCTTAGCTAGGGTTAAAGTCGAAAATCGAGCTAACGGGTATGGTTAGGGCTAACCCTAGAGGGTTAGGGGGTTAGCTAGGGTTATCTCGATTTTGCCTTTTTTGTATGTTTCCATGGATTTTTGGAGGTCGCGCAGCAAGGTCGGGACGTTGCAGAGGATTGGTTGTGCTTTTGATGTCTGCAGTTTCCCGTTTTCCAGCCTGCGCCTGCGTTTTGTGGCGTTTTTTGAGCGTTTTGTTTGCGCTGCAACTATTGTTAGATAGTGCAATTTATTTTTGTCAATCTCATTCAATTATTTTGGGATTTATTATTGTTTACTGTGATTGCTATGGTCTTTGTGCTCCGTTTGTTTTGTTGTGGGGGTGGTTTGTGTTCTGTTGTGGTTGAATGTGTTTGGTACTCTTTTGTGTCACTTTAGGGTACGTCTCCAAAGATGAAATTATTTCGTAAGAACGAGGTGTTGAAAGAGGTAGAAATGGCCTCGGGTGTCCCTAGGATTGTGCGTTTGGAGGTTGGAGGTTTAAAAGACGATTTGTCACCCTAGTTTGGCTCGTTTGGGGTCATTTTGACCTAAACTGGTCTTAGTTAGGGTTAAAGTCGAAAATCGAGCTAACGGGTATGGTTAGGGCTAACCCTAGAGGGTTAGGGGGTTAGCTAGGGTTATCTCGATTTTGCCTTTTTTTGTATGTTTCCATGGATTTTTGGAGGTCGCGCAGCAAGGTCGGGACGTTGCAGAGAATTGGTTGTGCCTTTGATGTCTGCAGTTTCCCGTTGTCGAGCGTGCGCCTGCGTTTTGTGGCGTTTTTTGAGCGTTTTGTTTGCGCTGCAACTATTGTTAGATAGTGCAATTTATTTTTGTCAATCTCATTCAATTATTTTGGGATTTATTATTGTTTACTGTGATTGCTATGGTCTTTGTGCTCCGTTTGTTTTGTTGTGGGGGTGGTTTGTGTTCTGTTGTGGTTGAATGTGTTTGGTACTCTTTTGTGTCACTTTAGGGTACGTCTCCAAAGATGAAATTATTTCGTAAGAACGAGGTGTTGAAAGAGGTAGAAAGGGCCTTGGGTGTCCCTAGTATTGTGCATTTGGAGGGTGGAGGTTTAAAAAGACGTTTTTAAACCCTAGTTTGGCTCATTTGGGGTCCTTTTGACCTAAACTGGTCTTAGCTAGGGTTAAAGTCGAAAATCGAGCTAACGGGTATGGTTAGGGCTAACCCTAGAGGGTTAGGGGGTTAGCTAGGGTTATCTCGATTTTGCCTTTTTTGTATGTTTCCATGGGTTTTTGGAGGTCGCGCGGAAGGGTTGGGACGTTGCAGAGCATTGGTGGTGTTTTTTATGTCTGCAGTTCCCCGTTGTCGAGCGCGTGCGCCTGCGTTTTGTGGCGTTTTTCAGCGTTTTGTTTGCGCTGCAGCTAGGGTTAGATAGTGCAATTTATTTTTGTCAATCTCATTTAATTATTTTGGGATTTGCTATTGTTTACTGTGATTGCTATGGTCTTTGTGCGCCGTTTGTTTGGTTGTGGGGGTGGTTTGTGTTCTGTTGTGGTTGAGTGTGTTTGGTACTCTTTTGTGTCACTTTAGGGTACGTCTCCAAAGATGAAATTATTTCGAAAGAACGAGGTGTGGAAAGAGGTAGAAATGGCCTCGGGTGTCCCTAGGATTGTGCGTTTGGAGGTTGGAGGTTTAAAAAGACGTTTTTAAACCCTAGTTTGGCTCATTTGGGGTCCTTTTGACCTAAACTGGTCTTAGCTAGGGTTAAAGTCGAAAATCGAGCTAACGGGTATGGTTAGGGCTAACCCTAGAGGGTTAGGGGGTTAGCTAGGGTTATCTCGATTTTGCCTTTTTTGTATGTTTCCATGGATTTTTGGAGGTCGCGCAGCAAGGTCGGGACGTTGCAGAGGATTGGTTGTGCTTTTGATGTCTGCAGTTTCCCGTTTTCCAGCCTGCGCCTGCGTTTTGTGGCGTTTTTTGAGCGTTTTGTTTGCGCTGCAACTATTGTTAGATAGTGCAATTTATTTTTGTCAATCTCATTCAATTATTTTGGGATTTGTTATTGTTTACTGTGATTGCTATGGTCTTTGTGCTCCGTTTGTTTTGTTGTGGGGGTGGTTTGTGTTCTGTTGTGGTTGAATGTGTTTGGTACTCTTTTGTGTCACTTTAGGGTACGTCTCCAAAGATGAAATTATTTCGTAAGAACGAGGTGTTGAAAGAGGTAGAAATGGCCTCGGGTGTCCCTAGGATTGTGCGTTTGGAGGTTGGAGGTTTAAAAGACGATTTGTCACCCTAGTTTGGCTCGTTTGGGGTCATTTTGACCTAAACTGGTCTTAGTTAGGGTTAAAGTCGAAAATCGAGCTAACGGGTATGGTTAGGGCTAACCCTAGAGGGTTAGGGGGTTAGCTAGGGTTATCTCGATTTTGCCTTTTTTTGTATGTTTCCATGGATTTTTGGAGGTCGCGCAGCAAGGTCGGGACGTTGCAGAGAATTGGTTGTGCCTTTGATGTCTGCAGTTTCCCGTTGTCGAGCGTGCGCCTGCGTTTTGTGGCGTTTTTTGAGCGTTTTGTTTGCGCTGCAACTATTGTTAGATAGTGCAATTTATTTTTGTCAATCTCATTCAATTATTTTGGGATTTATTATTGTTTACTGTGATTGCTATGGTCTTTGTGCTCCGTTTGTTTTGTTGTGGGGGTGGTTTGTGTTCTGTTGTGGTTGAATGTGTTTGGTACTCTTTTGTGTCACTTTAGGGTACGTCTCCAAAGATGAAATTATTTCGTAAGAACGAGGTGTTGAAAGAGGTAGAAAGGGCCTTGGGTGTCCCTAGTATTGTGCATTTGGAGGGTGGAGGTTTAAAAAGACGTTTTTAAACCCTAGTTTGGCTCATTTGGGGTCCTTTTGACCTAAACTGGTCTTAGCTAGGGTTAAAGTCGAAAATCGAGCTAACGGGTATGGTTAGGGCTAACCCTAGAGGGTTAGGGGGTTAGCTAGGGTTATCTCGATTTTGCCTTTTTTGTATGTTTCCATGGGTTTTTGGAGGTCGCGCGGAAGGGTTGGGACGTTGCAGAGCATTGGTGGTGTTTTTTATGTCTGCAGTTCCCCGTTGTTGAGCGCGTGCGCCTGCGTTTTGTGGCGTTTTTCAGCGTTTTGTTTGCGCTGCAGCTAGGGTTAGATAGTGCAATTTATTTTTGTCAATCTCATTTAATTATTTTGGGATTTGTTATTGTTTACTGTGATTGCTATGGTCTTTGTGCGCCGTTTGTTTGGTTGTGGGGGTGGTTTGTGTTCTGTTGTGGTTGAGTGTGTTTGGTACTCTTTTGTGTCACTTTAGGGTACGTCTCCAAAGATGAAATTATTTCGAAAGAACGAGGTGTGGAAAGAGGTAGAAATGGCCTCGGGTGTCCCTAGCATTGTGCGTTTGGAGGTTGGAGGTTTAAAAAGACGATTTGTCACCCTAGTTTGGCTCGTTTGGGGTCATTTTGACCTAAACTGGTCTTAGTTAGGGTTAAAGTCGAAAATCGAGCTAACGGGTATGGTTAGGGCTAACCCTAGAGGGTTAGGGGGTTAGCTAGGGTTATCTCGATTTTGCCTTTTTTGTATGTTTCCATGGATTTTTGGAGGTCGCGCAGCAAGGTCGGGACGTTGCAGAGGATTGGTTGTGCTTTTGATGTCTGCAGTTTCCCGTTTTCCAGCGTGCGCCTGCGTTTTGTGGCGTTTTTTGAGCGTTTTGTTTGCGCTGCAACTATTGTTAGATAGTGCAATTTATTTTTGTCAATCTCATTCAATTATTTTGGGATTTGTTATTGTTTACTGTGATTGCTATGGTCTTTGTGCGCCGTTTGTTTTGTTGTGGGGGTGGTTTGTGTTCTGTTGTGGTTGAATGTGTTTGGTACTCTTTTGTGTCACTTTAGGGTACGTCTCCAAAGATGAAATTATTTCGTAAGAACGAGGTGTGGAAAGAGGTAGAAATGGCCTCGGGTGTCCCTAGGATTGTGCGTTTGGAGGTTGGAGGTTAAAAAGACGATTTGTCATCCTAGTTTGGCTCGTTTGGGGTCATTTTGACCTAAACTGGTCTTAGTTAGGGTTAAAGTCGAAAATCGAGCTAACGGGTATGGTTAGGGCTAACCCTAGAGGGTTAGGGGGTTAGCTAGGGTTATCTCGATTTTGCCTTTTTTGTATGTTTCCATGGGTTTTTGGAGGTCGCGCGGAAGGGTTGGGACGTTGCAGAGCATTGGTGGTGTTTTTTATGTCTGCAGTTCCCCGTTGTCGAGCGCGTGCCCCTGCGTTTTGTGGCGTTTTTGAGCGTTTTGTTTGCGCTGCAGCTAGGGTTAGATAGTGCAATTTATTTTTGTCAATCTCATTTAATTATTTTGGGATTTGTTATTGTTTACTGTGATTGCTATGGTCTTTGTGCGCCGTTTGTTTGGTTGTGGGGGTGGTTTGTGTTCTGTTGTGGTTGAGTGTGTTTGGTACTCTTTTGTGTCACTTTAGGGTACGTCTCCAAAGATGAAATTATTTCGAAAGAACGAGGTGTGGAAAGAGGTAGAAATGGCCTCGGGTGTCCCTAGGATTGTGCGTTTGGAGGTTGGAGGTTTAAAAAGACGATTTGTCACCCTAGTTTGGCTCGTTTGGGGTCATTTTGACCTAAACTTGTCTTAGTTAGGGTTAAAGTCGAAAATCGAGCTAACGGGTATGGTTAGGGCTAACCCTAGAGGGTTAGGGGGTTAGCTAGGGTTATCTCGATTTTGCCTTTTTTGTATGTTTCCATGGATTTTTGGAGGTCGCGCAGCAAGGTCGGGACGTTGCAGAGGATTGGTTGTGCTTTTGATGTCTGCAGTTTCCCGTTTTCCAGCGTGCGCCTGCGTTTTGTGGCGTTTTTTGAACGTTTTGTTTGCGCTGCAACTATTGTTAGATAGTGCAATTTATTTTTGTCAATCTCATTCAATTATTTTGGGATTTGTTATTGTTTACTGTGATTGCTATGGTCTTTGTGCGCCGTTTGTTTTGTTGTGGGGGTGGTTTGTGTTCTGTTGTGGTTGAATGTGTTTGGTACTCTTTTGTGTCACTTTAGGGTACGTCTCCAAAGATGAAATTATTTCGTAAGAACGAGGTGTGGAAAGAGGTAGAAATGGCCTCGGGTGTCCCTAGGATTGTGTTTTTGGAGGTTGGAGGTTAAAAAGACGATTTGTCACGCTAGTTTGGCTCGTTTGGGGTCATTTTGACCTAAACTGGTCTTAGTTAGGGTTAAAGTCGAAAATCGAGCTAACGGGTATGGGTTGGGCTAACCCTAGAGGGTTAGGGGGTTAGCTAGGGTTATCTCGATTTTGCCTTTTTTGTATGTTTCCATGGATTTTTGGAGGTCGCGCAGCAAGGTCGGGACGTTGCAGAGAATTGGTTGTGCCTTTGATGTCTGCAGTTTCCCGTTGTCGAGCGTGCGCCTGCGTTTTGTGGCGTTTTTTGAGCGTTTTCTTTGCGCTGCAACTATTGTTAGATAGTGCAATTTATTTTTGTCAATCTCATTCAATTATTTTGGGATTTGTTATTGTTTACTGTGATTGCTATGGTCTTTGTGCGCCGTTTGTTTTGTTGTGGGGGTGGTTTGTGTTCTGTTGTGGTTGAGTGTGTTTGGTACTCTTTTGTGTCACTTTAGGGTACGTCTCCAAAGATGAAATTATTTCGAAACAACGAGGTGTGGAAAGAGGTAGAAATGGCCTCGGGTGTCCCTAGGATTGTGCGTTTGGAGGTTGGAGGTTTAAAAAGACGTTTTTAAACCCTAGTTTGGCTCATTTGGGGTCCTTTTGACCTAAACTGGTCTTAGCTAGGGTTAAAGTCGAAAATCGAGCTAACGGGTATGGTTAGGGCTAACCCTAGAGGGTTAGGGGGTTAGCTAGAGTTATCTCGATTTTGCCTTTTTTGTATGTTTCCATGGATTTTTGGAGGTCGCGCAGCAAGGTCGGGACGTTGCAGAGGATTGGTTGTGCTTTTGATGTCTGCAGTTTCCCGTTGTCGAGCGTGCGCCTGCGTTTTGTGGCGTTTTTTGAGCGTTTTGTTTGCGCTGCAACTATTGTTAGATAGTGCAATTTATTGTTGTCAATCTCATTCAATTATTTTGGGATTTGTTATTGTTTACTGTGATTGCTATGGTCTTTGTGCGCCGTTTGTTTTGTTGTGGGGGTGGTTTGTGTTCTGTTGTGGTTGAGTGTGTTTGGTACTCTTTTGTGTCACTTTAGGGTACGTCTCCAAAGATGAAATTATTTCGAAAGAACGAGGTGTGGAAAGAGGTAGAAATGGCCTTGGGTGTCCCTAGGATTGTGCGTTTGGAGGTTGGAGGTTTAAAAAGACGTTTTTAAACCCTAGTTTGGCTCATTTGGGGTCCTTTTGACCTAAACTGGTCTTAGCTAGGGTTAAAGTCGAAAATCGAGCTAACGGGTATGGTTAGGGCTAACCCTAGAGGGTTAGGGGGTTAGCTAGGGTTATCTCGATTTTGCCTTTTTTGTATGTTTCCATGGATTTTTGGAGGTCGCGCAGCAAGGTCGGGACGTTGCAGAGGATTGGTTGTGCTTTTGATGTCTGCAGTTTCCCGTTGTCGAGCGTGCGCCTGCCTTTTGTGGCGTTTTTTGAGCGTTTTGTTTGCGCTGCAACTATTGTTAGATAGTGCAATTTATTTTTGTCAATCTCATTCAATTATTTTGGGATTTATTATTGTTTACTGTGATTGCTATGGTCTTTGTGCTCCGTTTGTTTTGTTGTGGGGGTGGTTTGTGTTCTGTTGTGGTTGAATGTGTTTGGTACTCTTTTGTGTCACTTTAGGGTACGTCTCCAAAGATGAAATTATTTCGTAAGAACGAGGTGTTGAAAGAGGTAGAAAGGGCCTTGGGTGTCCCTAGTATTGTGCATTTGGAGGGTGGAGGTTTAAAAAGACGTTTTTAAACCCTAGTTTGGCTCATTTGGGGTCCTTTTGACCTAAACTGGTCTTAGCTAGGGTTAAAGTCGAAAATCGAGCTAACGGGTATGGTTAGGGCTAACCCTAGAGGGTTAGGGGGTTAGCTAGGGTTATCTCGATTTTGCCTTTTTTGTATGTTTCCATGGGTTTTTGGAGGTCGCGCGGAAGGGTTGGGACGTTGCAGAGCATTGGTGGTGTTTTTTATGTCTGCAGTTCCCCGTTGTCGAGCGCGTGCGCCTGCGTTTTGTGGCGTTTTTGAGCGTTTTGTTTGCGCTGCAGCTAGGGTTAGATAGTGCAATTTATTTTTGTCAATCTCATTTAATTATTTTGGGATTTGTTATTGTTTACTGTGATTGCTATGGTCTTTGTGCGCCGTTTGTTTGGTTGTGGGGGTGGTTTGTGTTCTGTTGTGGTTGAGTGTGTTTGGTACTCTTTTGTGTCACTTTAGGGTACGTCTCCAAAGATGAAATTATTTCGAAAGAACGAGGTGTGGAAAGAGGTAGAAATGGCCTCGGGTGTCCCTAGGATTGTGCGTTTGGAGGTTGGAGGTTTAAAAAGACGATTTGTCACCCTAGTTTGGCTCGTTTGGGGTCATTTTGACCTAAACTGGTCTTAGTTAGGGTTAAAGTCGAAAATCGAGCTAACGGGTATGGTTAGGGCTAACCCTAGAGGGTTAGGGGGTTAGCTAGGGTTATCTCGATTTTGCCTTTTTTTGTATGTTTCCATGGATTTTTGGAGGTCGCGCAGCAAGGTCGGGACGTTGCAGAGGATTGGTTGTGCTTTTGATGTCTGCAGTTTCCCGTTGTCGAGCGTGCGCCTGCCTTTTGTGGCGTTTTTTGAGCGTTTTGTTTGCGCTGCAACTATTGTTAGATAGTGCAATTTATTTTTGTCAATCTCATTCAATTATTTTGGGATTTATTATTGTTTACTGTGATTGCTATGGTCTTTGTGCGCCGTTTGTTTTGTTGTGGGGGTGGTTTGTGTTCTGTTGTGGTTGAATGTGTTTGGTACTCTTTTGTGTCACTTTAGGGTGCATCTCTAAAGGTGAATATTTTCGTAAGAACGAGGTGTTGAAAGAGGTAGAAATGGCCTCGGGTGTCCCTAGGATTGTGCATTTGGAGGGTGGAGGTTTAAAAAGACGTTTTTAAACCCTAGTTTGGCTCATTTGGGGTCCTTTTGACCTAAACTGGTCTTAGCTAGGGTTAAAGTCGAAAATTGAGCTAACGGGTATGGTTAGGGCTAACCCTAGAGGGTTAGGGGGTTATCTAGGGTTATCTCGATTTTGCCTTTTTTGTATGTTTCCATGGGTTTTTGGAGGTCGCGCAGCAAGGTCGGGACGTTGCAGAGCATTGGTTGTGCTTTTGATGTCTGCAGTTTCCCGTTGTCGAGCGTGCGCCTGCGTTTTGTGGCGTTTTTTGAGCGTTTTGTTTGCGCTGCAACTATTGTTAGATAGTGCAATTTATTTTTGTCAATCTCATTCAATTATTTTGGGATTTGTTATTGTTTACTGTGATTGCTATGGTCTTTGTGCTCCGTTTGTTTTGTTGTGGGGGTGGTTTGTGTTCTGTTGTGGTTGAATGTGTTTGGTACTCTTTTGTGTCACTTTAGGGTACGTCTCCAAAGATGAAATTATTTCGTAAGAACGAGGTGTTGAAAGAGGTAGAAAGGGCCTTGGGTGTCCCTAGTATTGTGCATTTGGAGGGTGGAGGTTTAAAAAGACGTTTTTAAACCCTAGTTTGGCTCATTTGGGGTCCTTTTGACCTAAACTGGTCTTAGCTAGGGTTAAAGTCGAAAATCGAGCTAACGGGTATGGTTAGGGCTAACCCTAGAGGGTTAGGGGGTTAGCTAGGGTTATCTCGATTTTGCCTTTTTTGTATGTTTCCATGGGTTTTTGGAGGTCGCGCGGAAGGGTTGGGACGTTGCAGAGCATTGGTGGTGTTTTTTATGTCTGCAGTTCCCCGTTGTCGAGCGCGTGCGCCTGCGTTTTGTGGCGTTTTTGAGCGTTTTGTTTGCGCTGCAGCTAGGGTTAGATAGTGCAATTTATTTTTGTCAATCTCATTTAATTATTTTGGGATTTGTTATTGTTTACTGTGATTGCTATGGTCTTTGTGCGCCGTTTGTTTGGTTGTGGGGGTGGTTTGTGTTCTGTTGTGGTTGAGTGTGTTTGGTACTCTTTTGTGTCACTTTAGGGTACGTCTCCAAAGATGAAATTATTTCGAAAGAACGAGGTGTGGAAAGAGGTAGAAATGGCCTCGGGTGTCCCTAGGATTGTGCGTTTGGAGGTTGGAGGTTTAAAAAGACGATTTGTCACCCTAGTTTGGCTCGTTTGGGGTCATTTTGACCTAAACTGGTCTTAGTTAGGGTTAAAGTCGAAAATCGAGCTAACGGGTATGGTTAGGGCTAACCCTAGAGGGTTAGGGGGTTAGCTAGGGTTATCTCGATTTTGCCTTTTTTTGTATGTTTCCATGGATTTTTGGAGGTCGCGCAGCAAGGTCGGGACGTTGCAGAGGATTGGTTGTGCTTTTGATGTCTGCAGTTTCCCGTTGTCGAGCGTGCGCCTGCCTTTTGTGGCGTTTTTTGAGCGTTTTGTTTGCGCTGCAACTATTGTTAGATAGTGCAATTTATTTTTGTCAATCTCATTCAATTATTTTGGGATTTATTATTGTTTACTGTGATTGCTATGGTCTTTGTGCGCCGTTTGTTTTGTTGTGGGGGTGGTTTGTGTTCTGTTGTGGTTGAATGTGTTTGGTACTCTTTTGTGTCACTTTAGGGTACATCTCTAAAGGTGAATATTTTCGTAAGAACGAGGTGTTGAAAGAGGTAGAAATGGCCTTGGGTGTCCCTAGGATTGTGCATTTGGAGGGTGGAGGTTTAAAAAGACGTTTTTAAACCCTAGTTTGGCTCATTTGGGGTCCTTTTGACCTAAACTGGTCTTAGCTGGGGTTAAAGTCGAAAATCGAGCTAACGGGTATGGTTAGGGCTAACCCTAGAGGGTTAGGGGGTTAGCTAGGGTTATCTCGATTTTGCCTTTTTTGTATGTTTCCATGGGTTTTTGGAGGTCGCGCAGCAAGGTCGGGACGTTGCAGAGCATTGGTTGTTCTTTTGATGTCTGCAGTTTCCCGTTTTCCAGCGTGCGCCTGCGTTTTGTGGCGTTTTTTGAGCGTTTTGTTTGCGCTGCAACTATTGTTAGATAGTGCAATTTATTTTTGTCAATCTCATTCAATTATTTTGGGATTTGTTATTGTTTACTGTGATTGCTATGGTCTTTGTGCGCCGTTTGTTTTGTTGTGGGGGTGGTTTGTGTTCTGTTGTGGTTGAATGTGTTTGGTACTCTTTTGTATCACTTTAGGGTACGTCTCCAAAGATGAAATTATTTCGTAAGAACGAGGTGTTGAAAGAGGTAGAAATGGCCTCGGGTGTCCCTAGGATTGTGCGTTTGGAGGTTGGAGGTTTAAAAGACGATTTGTCACCCTAGTTTGGCTCGTTTGGGGTCATTTTGACCTAAACTGGTCTTAGTTAGGGTTAAAGTCGAAAATCGAGCTAACGGGTATGGTTAGGGCTAACCCTAGAGGGTTAGGGGGTTAGCTAGGGTTATCTCGATTTTGTCTTTTTTTGTATGTTTCCATGGATTTTTGGAGGTCGCGCAGCAAGGTCGGGACGTTGCAGAGAATTGGTTGTGCCTTTGATGTCTGCAGTTTCACGTTGTCGAGCGTGCGCCTGCGTTTTGTGGCGTTTTTTGAGCGTTTTGTTTGCGCTGCAACTATTGTTAGATAGTGCAATTTATTTTTGTCAATCTCATTCAATTATTTTGGGATTTATTATTGTTTACTGTGATTGCTATGGTCTTTGTGCTCCGTTTGTTTTGTTGTGGGGGTGGTTTGTGTTCTGTTGTGGTTGAATGTGTTTGGTACTCTTTTGTGTCACTTTAGGGTACGTCTCCAAAGATGAAATTATTTCGTAAGAACGAGGTGTTGAAAGAGGTAGAAAGGGCCTTGGGTGTCCCTAGTATTGTGCATTTGGAGGGTGGAGGTTTAAAAAGACGTTTTTAAACCCTAGTTTGGCTCATTTGGGGTCCTTTTGACCTAAACTGGTCTTAGCTAGGGTTAAAGTCGAAAATCGAGCTAACGGGTATGGTTAGGGCTAACCCTAGAGGGTTAGGGGGTTAGCTAGGGTTATCTCGATTTTGCCTTTTTTGTATGTTTCCATGGGTTTTTGGAGGTCGCGCGGAAGGGTTGGGACGTTGCAGAGCATTGGTGGTGTTTTTTATGTCTGCAGTTCCCCGTTGTCGAGCGCGTGCGCCTGCGTTTTGTGGCGTTTTTCAGCGTTTTGTTTGCGCTGCAGCTAGGGTTAGATAGTGCAATTTATTTTTGTCAATCTCATTTAATTATTTTGGGATTTGTTATTGTTTACTGTGATTGCTATGGTCTTTGTGCGCCGTTTGTTTGGTTGTGGGGATGGTTTGTGTTCTGTTGTGGTTGAGTGTGTTTGGTACTCTTTTGTGTCACTTTAGGGTACGTCTCCAAAGATGAAATTATTTCGAAAGAACGAGGTGTGGAAAGAGGTAGAAATGGCCTCGGGTGTCCCTAGGATTGTGCGTTTGGAGGTTGGAGGTTTAAAAAGACGTTTTTAAACCCTAGTTTGGCTCATTTGGGGTCCTTTTGACCTAAACTGGTCTTAGCTAGGGTTAAAGTCGAAAATCGAGCTAACGGGTATGGTTAGGGCTAACCCTAGAGGGTTAGGGGGTTAGCTAGGGTTATCTCGATTTTGCCTTTTTTGTATGTTTCCATGGGTTTTTGGAGGTCGCACAGCAAGGTCGGGACGTTGCAGAGCATTGGTTGTTCTTTTGATGTCTGCAGTTTCCCGTTTTCCAGCGTGCGCCTGCGTTTTGTGGCGTTTTTTGAGCGTTTTGTTTGCGCTGCAACTATTGTTAGATAGTGCAATTTATTTTTGTCAATCTCATTCAATTATTTTGGGATTTGTTATTGTTTACTGTGATTGCTATGGTCTTTGTGCGCCGTTTGTTTTGTTGTGGGGGTGGTTTGTGTTCTGTTGTGGTTGAATGTGTTTGGTACTCTTTTGTATCACTTTAGGGTACGTCTCCAAAGATGAAATTATTTCGTAAGAACGAGGTGTTGAAAGAGGTAGAAATGGCCTCGGGTGTCCCTAGGATTGTGCGTTTGGAGGTTGGAGGTTTAAAAGACGATTTGTCACCCTAGTTTGGCTCGTTTGGGGTCATTTTGACCTAAACTGGTCTTAGTTAGGGTTAAAGTCGAAAATCGAGCTAACGGGTATGGTTAGGGCTAACCCTAGAGGGTTAGGGGGTTAGCTAGGGTTATCTCGATTTTGTCTTTTTTTGTATGTTTCCATGGATTTTTGGAGGTCGCGCAGCAAGGTCGGGACGTTGCAGAGAATTGGTTGTGCCTTTGATGTCTGCAGTTTCACGTTGTCGAGCGTGCGCCTGCGTTTTGTGGCGTTTTTTGAGCGTTTTGTTTGCGCTGCAACTATTGTTAGATAGTGCAATTTATTTTTGTCAATCTCATTCAATTATTTTGGGATTTATTATTGTTTACTGTGATTGCTATGGTCTTTGTGCTCCGTTTGTTTTGTTGTGGGGGTGGTTTGTGTTCTGTTGTGGTTGAATGTGTTTGGTACTCTTTTGTGTCACTTTAGGGTACGTCTCCAAAGATGAAATTATTTCGTAAGAACGAGGTGTTGAAAGAGGTAGAAAGGGCCTTGGGTGTCCCTAGTATTGTGCATTTGGAGGGTGGAGGTTTAAAAAGACGTTTTTAAACCCTAGTTTGGCTCATTTGGGGTCCTTTTGACCTAAACTGGTCTTAGCTAGGGTTAAAGTCGAAAATCGAGCTAACGGGTATGGTTAGGGCTAACCCTAGAGGGTTAGGGGGTTAGCTAGGGTTATCTCGATTTTGCCTTTTTTGTATGTTTCCATGGGTTTTTGGAGGTCGCGCGGAAGGGTTGGGACGTTGCAGAGCATTGGTGGTGTTTTTTATGTCTGCAGTTCCCCGTTGTCGAGCGCGTGCGCCTGCGTTTTGTGGCGTTTTTCAGCGTTTTGTTTGCGCTGCAGCTAGGGTTAGATAGTGCAATTTATTTTTGTCAATCTCATTTAATTATTTTGGGATTTGTTATTGTTTACTGTGATTGCTATGGTCTTTGTGCGCCGTTTGTTTGGTTGTGGGGGTGGTTTGTGTTCTGTTGTGGTTGAGTGTGTTTGGTACTCTTTTGTGTCACTTTAGGGTACGTCTCCAAAGATGAAATTATTTCGAAAGAACGAGGTGTGGAAAGAGGTAGAAATGGCCTCGGGTGTCCCTAGGATTGTGCGTTTGGAGGTTGGAGGTTTAAAAAGACGTTTTTAAACCCTAGTTTGGCTCATTTGGGGTCCTTTTGACCTAAACTGGTCTTAGCTAGGGTTAAAGTCGAAAATCGAGCTAACGGGTATGGTTAGGGCTAACCCTAGAGGGTTAGGGGGTTAGCTAGGGTTATCTCGATTTTGCCTTTTTTGTATGTTTCCATGGATTTTTGGAGGTCGCGCAGCAAGGTCGGGACGTTGCAGAGGATTGGTTGTGCTTTTGATGTCTGCAGTTTCCCGTTTTCCAGCCTGCACCTGCGTTTTGTGGCGTTTTTTGAGCGTTTTGTTTGCGCTGCAACTATTGTTAGATAGTGCAATTTATTTTTGTCAATCTCATTCAATTATTTTGGGATTTATTATTGTTTACTGTGATTGCTATGGTCTTTGTGCGCCGTTTGTTTTGTTGTGGGGGTGGTTTGTGTTCTGTTGTGGTTGAATGTGTTTGGTACTCTTTTGTATCACTTTAGGGTACGTCTCCAAAGATGAAATTATTTCGTAAGAACGAGGTGTTGAAAGAGGTAGAAATGGCCTCGGGTGTCCCTAGGATTGTGCGTTTGGAGGTTGGAGGTTTAAAAGACGATTTGTCACCCTAGCTTGGCTCGTTTGGGGTCATTTTGACCTAAACTGGTCTTAGTTAGGGTTAAAGTCGAAAATCGAGCTAACGGGTATGGTTAGGGCTAACCCTAGAGGGTTAGGGGGTTAGCTAGGGTTATCTCGATTTTGTCTTTTTTTGTATGTTTCCATGGATTTTTGGAGGTCGCGCAGCAAGGTCGGGACGTTGCAGAGAATTGGTTGTGCCTTTGATGTCTGCAGTTTCACGTTGTCGAGCGTGCGCCTGCGTTTTGTGGCGTTTTTTGAGCGTTTTGTTTGCGCTGCAACTATTGTTAGATAGTGCAATTTATTTTTGTCAATCTCATTCAATTATTTTGGGATTTATTATTGTTTACTGTGATTGCTATGGTCTTTGTGCTCCGTTTGTTTTGTTGTGGGGGTGGTTTGTGTTCTGTTGTGGTTGAATGTGTTTGGTACTCTTTTGTGTCACTTTAGGGTACGTCTCCAAAGATGAAATTATTTCGTAAGAACGAGGTGTTGAAAGAGGTAGAAAGGGCCTTGGGTGTCCCTAGTATTGTGCATTTGGAGGGTGGAGGTTTAAAAAGACGTTTTTAAACCCTAGTTTGGCTCATTTGGGGTCCTTTTGACCTAAACTGGTCTTAGCTAGGGTTAAAGTCGAAAATCGAGCTAACGGGTATGGTTAGGGCTAACCCTAGAGGGTTAGGGGGTTAGCTAGGGTTATCTCGATTTTGCCTTTTTTGTATGTTTCCATGGGTTTTTGGAGGTCGCGCGGAAGGGTTGGGACGTTGCAGAGCATTGGTGGTGTTTTTTATGTCTGCAGTTCCCCGTTGTCGAGCGCGTGCGCCTGCGTTTTGTGGCGTTTTTCAGCGTTTTGTTTGCGCTGCAGCTAGGGTTAGATAGTGCAATTTATTTTTGTCAATCTCATTTAATTATTTTGGGATTTGTTATTGTTTACTGTGATTGCTATGGTCTTTGTGCGCCGTTTGTTTGGTTGTGGGGGTGGTTTGTGTTCTGTTGTGGTTGAGTGTGTTTGGTACTCTTTTGTGTCACTTTAGGGTACGTCTCCAAAGATGAAATTATTTCGAAAGAACGAGGTGTGGAAAGAGGTAGAAATGGCCTCGGGTGTCCCTAGGATTGTGCGTTTGGAGGTTGGAGGTTTAAAAAGACGTTTTTAAACCCTAGTTTGGCTCATTTGGGGTCCTTTTGACCTAAACTGGTCTTAGCTAGGGTTAAAGTCGAAAATCGAGCTAACGGGTATGGTTAGGGCTAACCCTAGAGGGTTAGGGGGTTAGCTAGGGTTATCTCGATTTTGCCTTTTTTGTATGTTTCCATGGATTTTTGGAGGTCGCGCAGCAAGGTCGGGACGTTGCAGAGGATTGGTTGTGCTTTTGATGTCTGCAGTTTCCCGTTTTCCAGCCTGCACCTGCGTTTTGTGGCGTTTTTTGAGCGTTTTGTTTGCGCTGCAACTATTGTTAGATAGTGCAATTTATTTTTGTCAATCTCATTCAATTATTTTGGGATTTATTATTGTTTACTGTGATTGCTATGGTCTTTGTGCTCCGTTTGTTTTGTTGTGGGGGTGGTTTGTGTTCTGTTGTGGTTGAATGTGTTTGGTACTCTTTTGTGTCACTTTAGGGTACGTCTCCAAAGATGAAATTATTTCGTAAGAACGAGGTGTTGAAAGAGGTAGAAATGGCCTCGGGTGTCCCTAGGATTGTGCGTTTGGAGGTTGGAGGTTTAAAAGACGATTTGTCACCCTAGTTTGGCTCGTTTGGGGTCATTTTGACCTAAACTGGTCTTAGTTAGGGTTAAAGTCGAAAATCGAGCTAACGGGTATGGTTAGGGCTAACCCTAGAGGGTTAGGGGGTTAGCTAGGGTTATCTCGATTTTGCCTTTTTTTGTATGTTTCCATGGATTTTTGGAGGTCGCGCAGCAAGGTCGGGACGTTGCAGAGAATTGGTTGTGCCTTTGATGTCTGCAGTTTCCCGTTGTCGAGCGTGCGCCTGCGTTTTGTGGCGTTTTTTGAGCGTTTTGTTTGCGCTGCAACTATTGTTAGATAGTGCAATTTATTTTTGTCAATCTCATTCAATTATTTTGGGATTTATTATTGTTTACTGTGATTGCTATGGTCTTTGTGCTCCGTTTGTTTTGTTGTGGGGGTGGTTTGTGTTCTGTTGTGGTTGAATGTGTTTGGTACTCTTTTGTGTCACTTTAGGGTACGTCTCCAAAGATGAAATTATTTCGTAAGAACGAGGTGTGGAAAGAGGTAGAAAGGGCCTTGGGTGTCCCTAGTATTGTGCATTTGGAGGGTGGAGGTTTAAAAAGACGTTTTTTAACCCTAGTTTGGCTCATTTGGGGTCCTTTTGACCTAAACTGGTCTTAGCTAGGGTTAAAGTCGAAAATCGAGCTAACGGGTATGGTTAGGGCTAACCCTAGAGGGTTAGGGGGTTAGCTAGGGTTATCTCGATTTTGCCTTTTTTGTATGTTTCCATGGGTTTTTGGAGGTCGCGCGGAAGGGTTGGGACGTTGCAGAGCATTGGTGGTGTTTTTTATGTCTGCAGTTCCCCGTTGTCGAGCGCGTGCGCCTGCGTTTTGTGGAGTTTTTGAGCGTTTTGTTTGCGCTGCAGCTAGGGTTAGATAGTGCAATTTATTTTTGTCAATCTCATTTAATTATTTTGGGATTTGTTATTGTTTACTGTGATTGCTATGGTCTTTGTGCGCCGTTTGTTTGGTTGTGGGGGTGGTTTGTGTTCTGTTGTGGTTGAGTGTGTTTGGTACTCTTTTGTGTCACTTTAGGGTACGTCTCCAAAGATGAAATTATTTCGAAAGAACGAGGTGTGGAAAGAGGTAGAAATGGCCTTGGGTGTCCCTAGGATTGTGCGTTTGGAGGTTGGAGGTTTAAAAGACGATTTGTCACCCTAGTTTGGCTCGTTTGGGGTCATTTTGACCTAAACTGGTCTTAGTTAGGGTTAAAGTCGAAAATCGAGCTAACGGGTATGGTTAGGGCTAACCCTAGAGGGTTAGGGGGTTAGCTAGGGTTATCTCGATTTTGCCTTTTTTTGTATGTTTCCATGGATTTTTGGAGGTCGCGCAGCAAGGTCGGGACGTTGCAGAGAATTGGTTGTGCCTTTGATGTCTGCAGTTTCCCGTTGTCGAGCGTGCGCCTGCGTTTTGTGGCGTTTTTTGAGCGTTTTGTTTGCGCTGCAACTATTGTTAGATAGTGCAATTTATTTTTGTCAATCTCATTCAATTATTTTGGGATTTATTATTGTTTACTGTGATTGCTATGGTCTTTGTGCTCCGTTTGTTTTGTTGTGGGGGTGGTTTGTGTTCTGTTGTGGTTGAATGTGTTTGGTACTCTTTTGTGTCACTTTAGGGTACGTCTCCAAAGATGAAATTATTTCGTAAGAACGAGGTGTTGAAAGAGGTAGAAAGGGCCTTGGGTGTCCCTAGTATTGTGCATTTGGAGGGTGGAGGTTTAAAAAGACGTTTTTAAACCCTAGTTTGGCTCATTTGGGGTCCTTTTGACCTAAACTGGTCTTAGCTAGGGTTAAAGTCGAAAATCGAGCTAACGGGTATGGTTAGGGCTAACCCTAGAGGGTTAGGGGGTTAGCTAGGGTTATCTCGATTTTGCCTTTTTTGTATGTTTCCATGGGTTTTTGGAGGTCGCGCGGAAGGGTTGGGACGTTGCAGAGCATTGGTGGTGTTTTTTATGTCTGCAGTTCCCCGTTGTTGAGCGCGTGCGCCTGCGTTTTGTGGCGTTTTTCAGCGTTTTGTTTGCGCTGCAGCTAGGGTTAGATAGTGCAATTTATTTTTGTCAATCTCATTTAATTATTTTGGGATTTGTTATTGTTTACTGTGATTGCTATGGTCTTTGTGCGCCGTTTGTTTGGTTGTGGGGGTGGTTTGTGTTCTGTTGTGGTTGAGTGTGTTTGGTACTCTTTTGTGTCACTTTAGGGTACGTCTCCAAAGATGAAATTATTTCGAAAGAACGAGGTGTGGAAAGAGGTAGAAATGGCCTCGGGTGTCCCTAGGATTGTGCGTTTGGAGGTTGGAGGTTTAAAAAGACGATTTGTCACCCTAGTTTGGCTCGTTTGGGGTCATTTTGACCTAAACTGGTCTTAGTTAGGGTTAAAGTCGAAAATCGAGCTAACGGGTATGGTTAGGGCTAACCCTAGAGGGTTAGGGGGTTAGCTAGGGTTATCTCGATTTTGCCTTTTTTGTATGTTTCCATGGATTTTTGGAGGTCGCGCAGCAAGGTCGGGACGTTGCAGAGGATTGGTTGTGCGTTTTCCAGCGTGCGCCTGCGTTTTCTGGCGTTTTTTGAGCGTTTTGTTTGCGCTGCAACTATTGTTAGATAGTGCAATTTATTTTTGTCAATCTCATTCAATTATTTTGGGATTTGTTATTGTTTACTGTGATTGCTATGGTCTTTGTGCGCCGTTTGTTTTGTTGTGGGGGTGGTTTGTGTTCTGTTGTGGTTGAATGTGTTTGGTACTCTTTTGTGTCACTTTAGGGTACGTCTCCAAAGATGAAATTATTTCGTAAGAACGAGGTGTGGAAAGAGGTAGAAATGGCCTCGGGTGTCCCTAGGATTGTGCGTTTGGAGGTTGGAGGTTAAAAAGACGATTTGTCATCCTAGTTTGGCTCGTTTGGGGTCATTTTGACCTAAACTGGTCTTAGTTAGGGTTAAAGTCGAAAATCGAGCTAACGGGTATGGTTAGGGCTAACCCTAGAGGGTTAGGGGGTTAGCTAGGGTTATCTCGATTTTGCCTTTTTTTGTATGTTTCCATGGATTTTTGGAGGTCGCGCAGCAAGGTCGGGACGTTGCAGAGAATTGGTTGTGCCTTTGATGTCTGCAGTTTCCCGTTGTCGAGCGTGCGCCTGCGTTTTGTGGCGTTTTTTGAGCGTTTTCTTTGCGCTGCAACTATTGTTAGATAGTGCAATTTATTTTTGTCAATCTCATTCAATTATTTTGGGATTTGTTATTGTTTACTGTGATTGCTATGGTCTTTGTGCGCCGTTTGTTTTGTTGTGGGGGTGGTTTGTGTTCTGTTGTGGTTGAATGTGTTTGGTACTCTTTTGTGTCACTTTAGGGTACGTCTCCAAAGATGAAATTATTTCGTAAGAACGAGGTGTTGAAAGAGGTAGAAAGGGCCTTGGGTGTCCCTAGTATTGTGCATTTGGAGGGTGGAGGTTTAAAAAGACGTTTTTAAACCCTAGTTTGGCTCATTTGGGGTCCTTTTGACCTAAACTGGTCTTAGCTAGGGTTAAAGTCGAAAATCGAGCTAACGGGTATGGTTAGGGCTAACCCTAGAGGGTTAGGGGGTTAGCTAGGGTTATCTCGATTTTGCCTTTTTTGTATGTTTCCATGGGTTTTTGGAGGTCGCGCGGAAGGGTTGGGACGTTGCAGAGCATTGGTGGTGTTTTTTATGTCTGCAGTTCCCCGTTGTCGAGCGCGTGCCCCTGCGTTTTGTGGCGTTTTTCAGCGTTTTGTTTGCGCTGCAGCTAGGGTTAGATAGTGCAATTTATTTTTGTCAATCTCATTTAATTATTTTGGGATTTGTTATTGTTTACTGTGATTGCTATGGTCTTTGTGCGCCGTTTGTTTGGTTGTGGGGGTGGTTTGTGTTCTGTTGTGGTTGAGTGTGTTTGGTACTCTTTTGTGTCACTTTAGGGTACGTCTCCAAAGATGAAATTATTTCGAAAGAACGAGGTGTGGAAAGAGGTAGAAATGGCCTCGGGTGTCCCTAGGATTGTGCGTTTGGAGGTTGGAGGTTTAAAAAGACGATTTGTCACCCTAGTTTGGCTCGTTTGGGGTCATTTTGACCTAAACTGGTCTTAGCTAGGGTTAAAGTCGAAAATCGAGCTAACGGGTATGGTTAGGGCTAACCCTAGAGGGTTAGGGGGTTAGCTAGGGTTATCTCGATTTTGCCTTTTTTGTATGTTTCCATGGATTTTTGGAGGTCGCGCAGCAAGGTCGGGACGTTGCAGAGGATTGGTTGTGCTTTTGATGTCTGCAGTTTCCCGTTTTCCAGCCTGCGCCTGCGTTTTGTGGCGTTTTTTGAGCGTTTTGTTTGCGCTGCAACTATTGTTAGATAGTGCAATTTATTTTTGTCAATCTCATTCAATTATTTTGGGATTTGTTATTGTTTACTGTGATTGCTATGGTCTTTGTGCGCCGTTTGTTTTGTTGTGGGGGTGGTTTGTGTTCTGTTGTGGTTGAATGTGTTTGGTACTCTTTTGTGTCACTTTAGGGTACGTCTCCAAAGATGAAATTATTTCGTAAGAACGAGGTGTGGAAAGAGGTAGAAATGGCCTCGGGTGTCCCTAGGATTGTGTTTTTGGAGGTTGGAGGTTAAAAAGACGATTTGTCACGCTAGTTTGGCTCGTTTGGGGTCATTTTGACCTAAACTGGTCTTAGTTAGGGTTAAAGTCGAAAATCGAGCTAACGGGTATGGGTAGGGCTAACCCTAGAGGGTTAGGGGGTTAGCTAGGGTTATCTCGATTTTGCCTTTTTTGTATGTTTCCATGGATTTTTGGAGGTCGCGCAGCAAGGTCGGGACGTTGCAGAGAATTGGTTGTGCCTTTGATGTCTGCAGTTTCCCGTTGTCGAGCGTGCGCCTGCGTTTTGTGGCGTTTTTTGAGCGTTTTCTTTGCGCTGCAACTATTGTTAGATAGTGCAATTTATTTTTGTCAATCTCATTCAATTATTTTGGGATTTGTTATTGTTTACTGTGATTGCTATGGTCTTTGTGCGCCGTTTGTTTGGTTGTGGGGGTGGTTTGTGTTCTGTTGTGGTTGAGTGTGTTTGGTACTCTTTTGTGTCACTTTAGGGTACGTCTCCAAAGATGAAATTATTTCGAAAGAACGAGGTGTTGAAAGAGGTAGAAAGGGCCTTGGGTGTCCCTAGTATTGTGCATTTGGAGGGTGGAGGTTTAAAAAGACGTTTTTAAACCCTAGTTTGGCTCATTTGGGGTCCTTTTGACCTAAACTGGTCTTAGCTAGGGTTAAAGTCGAAAATCGAGCTAACGGGTATGGTTAGGGCTAACCCTAGAGGGTTAGGGGGTTAGCTAGGGTTATCTCGATTTTGCCTTTTTTGTATGTTTCCATGGGTTTTTGGAGGTCGCGCGGAAGGGTTGGGACGTTGCAGAGCATTGGTGGTGTTTTTTATGTCTGCAGTTCCCCGTTGTCGAGCGCGTGCGCCTGCGTTTTGTGGCGTTTTTCAGCGTTTTGTTTGCGCTGCAGCTAGGGTTAGATAGTGCAATTTATTTTTGTCAATCTCATTTAATTATTTTGGGATTTGTTATTGTTTACTGTGATTGCTATGGTCTTTGTGCGCCGTTTGTTTGGTTGTGGGGGTGGTTTGTGTTCTGTTGTGGTTGAGTGTGTTTGGTACTCTTTTGTGTCACTTTAGGGTACGTCTCCAAAGATGAAATTTATTTCGAAAGAACGAGGTGTGGAAAGAGGTAGAAATGGCCTCGGGTGTCCCTAGGATTGTGCGTTTGGAGGTTGGAGGTTTAAAAAGACGTTTTTAAACCCTAGTTTGGCTCATTTGGGGTCATTTTGACCTAAACTGGTCTTAGCTAGGGTTAAAGTCGAAAATCGAGCTAACGGGTATGGTTAGGGCTAACCCTAGAGGGTTAGGGGGTTAGCTAGGGTTATCTCGATTTTGCCTTTTTTGTATGTTTCCATGGATTTTTGGAGGTCGCGCAGCAAGGTCGGGACGTTGCAGAGGATTGGTTGTGCTTTTGATGTCTGCAGTTTCCCGTTTTCCAGCCTGCGCCTGCGTTTTGTGGCGTTTTTTGAGCGTTTTGTTTGCGCTGCAACTATTGTTAGATAGTGCAATTTATTTTTGTCAATCTCATTCAATTATTTTGGGATTTATTATTGTTTACTGTGATTGCTATGGTCTTTGTGCGCCGTTTGTTTTGTTGTGGGGGTGGTTTGTGTTCTGTTGTGGTTGAATGTGTTTGGTACTCTTTTGTGTCACTTTAGGGTACGTCTCCAAAGATGAAATTATTTCGTAAGAACGAGGTGTTGAAAGAGGTAGAAATGGCCTCGGGTGTCCCTAGGATTGTGCGTTTGGAGGTTGGAGGTTTAAAAGACGATTTGTCACCCTAGTTTGGCTCGTTTGGGGTCATTTTGACCTAAACTGGTCTTAGTTAGGGTTAAAGTCGAAAATCGAGCTAACGGGTATGGTTAGGGCTAACCCTAGAGGGTTAGGGGGTTAGCTAGGGTTATCTCGATTTTGCCTTTTTTTGTATGTTTCCATGGATTTTTGGAGGTCGCGCAGCAAGGTCGGGACGTTGCAGAGAATTGGTTGTGCCTTTGATGTCTGCAGTTTCCCGTTGTCGAGCGTGCGCCTGCGTTTTGTGGCGTTTTTTGAGCGTTTTGTTTGCGCTGCAACTATTGTTAGATAGTGCAATTTATTTTTGTCAATCTCATTCAATTATTTTGGGATTTATTATTGTTTACTGTGATTGCTATGGTCTTTGTGCTCCGTTTGTTTTGTTGTGGGGGTGGTTTGTGTTCTGTTGTGGTTGAATGTGTTTGGTACTCTTTTGTGTCACTTTAGGGTACGTCTCCAAAGATGAAATTATTTCGTAAGAACGAGGTGTTGAAAGAGGTAGAAAGGGCCTTGGGTGTCCCTAGTATTGTGCATTTGGAGGGTGGAGGTTTAAAAAGACGTTTTTAAACCCTAGTTTGGCTCATTTGGGGTCCTTTTGACCTAAACTGGTCTTAGCTAGGGTTAAAGTCGAAAATCGAGCTAACGGGTATGGTTAGGGCTAACCCTAGAGGGTTAGGGGGTTAGCTAGGGTTATCTCGATTTTGCCTTTTTTGTATGTTTCCATGGGTTTTTGGAGGTCGCGCGGAAGGGTTGGGACGTTGCAGAGCATTGGTGGTGTTTTTTATGTCTGCAGTTCCCCGTTGTCGAGCGCGTGCGCCTGCGTTTTGTGGCGTTTTTCAGCGTTTTGTTTGCGCTGCAGCTAGGGTTAGATAGTGCAATTTATTTTTGTCAATCTCATTTAATTATTTTGGGATTTGCTATTGTTTACTGTGATTGCTATGGTCTTTGTGCGCCGTTTGTTTGGTTGTGGGGGTGGTTTGTGTTCTGTTGTGGTTGAGTGTGTTTGGTACTCTTTTGTGTCACTTTAGGGTACGTCTCCAAAGATGAAATTATTTCGAAAGAACGAGGTGTGGAAAGAGGTAGAAATGGCCTCGGGTGTCCCTAGGATTGTGCGTTTGGAGGTTGGAGGTTTAAAAAGACGTTTTTAAACCCTAGTTTGGCTCATTTGGGGTCCTTTTGACCTAAACTGGTCTTAGCTAGGGTTAAAGTCGAAAATCGAGCTAACGGGTATGGTTAGGGCTAACCCTAGAGGGTTAGAGGGTTAGCTAGGGTTATCTCGATTTTGCCTTTTTTGTATGTTTCCATGGATTTTTGGAGGTCGCGCAGCAAGGTCGGGACGTTGCAGAGGATTGGTTGTGCTTTTGATGTCTGCAGTTTCCCGTTTTCCAGCCTGCGCCTGCGTTTTGTGGCGTTTTTTGAGCGTTTTGTTTGCGCTGCAACTATTGTTAGATAGTGCAATTTATTTTTGTCAATCTCATTCAATTATTTTGGGATTTATTATTGTTTACTGTGATTGCTATGGTCTTTGTGCGCCGTTTGTTTTGTTGTGGGGGTGGTTTGTGTTCTGTTGTGGTTGAATGTGTTTGGTACTCTTTTGTGTCACTTTAGGGTACGTCTCCAAAGATGAAATTATTTCGTAAGAACGAGGTGTTGAAAGAGGTAGAAATGGCCTCGGGTGTCCCTAGGATTGTGCGTTTGGAGGTTGGAGGTTTAAAAGACGATTTGTCACCCTAGTTTGGCTCGTTTGGGGTCATTTTGACCTAAACTGGTCTTAGTTAGGGTTAAAGTCGAAAATCGAGCTAACGGGTATGGTTAGGGCTAACCCTAGAGGGTTCGGGGGTTAGCTAGGGTTATCTCGATTTTGCCTTTTTTTGTATGTTTCCATGGATTTTTGGAGGTCGCGCAGCAAGGTCGGGACGTTGCAGAGAATTGGTTGTGCCTTTGATGTCTGCAGTTTCCCGTTGTCGAGCGTGCGCCTGCGTTTTGTGGCGTTTTTTGAGCGTTTTGTTTGCGCTGCAACTATTGTTAGATAGTGCAATTTATTTTTGTCAATCTCATTCAATTATTTTGGGATTTATTATTGTTTACTGTGATTGCTATGGTCTTTGTGCTCCGTTTGTTTTGTTGTGGGGGTGGTTTGTGTTCTGTTGTGGTTGAATGTGTTTGGTACTCTTTTGTGTCACTTTAGGGTACGTCTCCAAAGATGAAATTATTTCGTAAGAACGAGGTGTTGAAAGAGGTAGAAAGGGCCTTGGGTGTCCCTAGTATTGTGCATTTGGTGGGTGGAGGTTTAAAAAGACGTTTTTAAACCCTAGTTTGGCTCATTTGGGGTCCTTTTGACCTAAACTGGTCTTAGCTAGGGTTAAAGTCGAAAATCGAGCTAACGGGTATGGTTAGGGCTAACCCTAGAGGGTTAGGGGGTTAGCTAGGGTTATCTCGATTTTGCCTTTTTTGTATGTTTCCATGGGTTTTTGGAGGTCGCGCGGAAGGGTTGGGACGTTGCAGAGCATTGGTGGTGTTTTTTATGTCTGCAGTTCCCCGTTGTCGAGCGCGTGCGCCTGCGTTTTGTGGCGTTTTTCAGCGTTTTGTTTGCGCTGCAGCTAGGGTTAGATAGTGCAATTTATTTTTGTCAATCTCATTTAATTATTTTGGGATTTGCTATTGTTTACTGTGATTGCTATGGTCTTTGTGCGCCGTTTGTTTGGTTGTGGGGGTGGTTTGTGTTCTGTTGTGGTTGAGTGTGTTTGGTACTCTTTTGTGTCACTTTAGGGTACGTCTCCAAAGATGAAATTATTTCGAAAGAACGAGGTGTGGAAAGAGGTAGAAATGGCCTCGGGTGTCCCTAGGATTGTGCGTTTGGAGGTTGGAGGTTTAAAAAGACGTTTTTAAACCCTAGTTTGGCTCATTTGGGGTCCTTTTGACCTAAACTGGTCTTAGCTAGGGTTAAAGTCGAAAATCGAGCTAACGGGTATGGTTAGGGCTAACCCTAGAGGGTTAGAGGGTTAGCTAGGGTTATCTCGATTTTGCCTTTTTTGTATGTTTCCATGGATTTTTGGAGGTCGCGCAGCAAGGTCGGGACGTTGCAGAGGATTGGTTGTGCTTTTGATGTCTGCAGTTTCCCGTTTTCCAGCCTGCGCCTGCGTTTTGTGGCGTTTTTTGAGCGTTTTGTTTGCGCTGCAACTATTGTTAGATAGTGCAATTTATTTTTGTCAATCTCATTCAATTATTTTGGGATTTATTATTGTTTACTGTGATTGCTATGGTCTTTGTGCGCCGTTTGTTTTGTTGTGGGGGTGGTTTGTGTTCTGTTGTGGTTGAATGTGTTTGGTACTCTTTTGTGTCACTTTAGGGTACGTCTCCAAAGATGAAATTATTTCGTAAGAACGAGGTGTTGAAAGAGGTAGAAATGGCCTCGGGTGTCCCTAGGATTGTGCGTTTGGAGGTTGGAGGTTTAAAAGACGATTTGTCACCCTAGTTTGGCTCGTTTGGGGTCATTTTGACCTAAACTGGTCTTAGTTAGGGTTAAAGTCGAAAATCGAGCTAACGGGTATGGTTAGGGCTAACCCTAGAGGGTTCGGGGGTTAGCTAGGGTTATCTCGATTTTGCCTTTTTTTGTATGTTTCCATGGATTTTTGGAGGTCGCGCAGCAAGGTCGGGACGTTGCAGAGAATTGGTTGTGCCTTTGATGTCTGCAGTTTCCCGTTGTCGAGCGTGCGCCTGCGTTTTGTGGCGTTTTTTGAGCGTTTTGTTTGCGCTGCAACTATTGTTAGATAGTGCAATTTATTTTTGTCAATCTCATTCAATTATTTTGGGATTTATTATTGTTTACTGTGATTGCTATGGTCTTTGTGCTCCGTTTGTTTTGTTGTGGGGGTGGTTTGTGTTCTGTTGTGGTTGAATGTGTTTGGTACTCTTTTGTGTCACTTTAGGGTACGTCTCCAAAGATGAAATTATTTCGTAAGAACGAGGTGTTGAAAGAGGTAGAAAGGGCCTTGGGTGTCCCTAGTATTGTGCATTTGGAGGGTGGAGGTTTAAAAAGACGTTTTTAAACCCTAGTTTGGCTCATTTGGGGTCCTTTTGACCTAAACTGGTCTTAGCTAGGGTTAAAGTCGAAAATCGAGCTAACGGGTATGGTTAGGGCTAACCCTAGAGGGTTAGGGGGTTAGCTAGGGTTATCTCGATTTTGCCTTTTTTGTATGTTTCCATGGGTTTTTGGAGGTCGCGCGGAAGGGTTGGGACGTTGCAGAGCATTGGTGGTGTTTTTTATGTCTGCAGTTCCCCGTTGTTGAGCGCGTGCGCCTGCGTTTTGTGGCGTTTTTCAGCGTTTTGTTTGCGCTGCAGCTAGGGTTAGATAGTGCAATTTATTTTTGTCAATCTCATTTAATTATTTTGGGATTTGTTATTGTTTACTGTGATTGCTATGGTCTTTGTGCGCCGTTTGTTTGGTTGTGGGGGTGGTTTGTGTTCTGTTGTGGTTGAGTGTGTTTGGTACTCTTTTGTGTCACTTTAGGGTACGTCTCCAAAGATGAAATTATTTCGAAAGAACGAGGTGTGGAAAGAGGTAGAAATGGCCTCGGGTGTCCCTAGGATTGTGCGTTTGGAGGTTGGAGGTTTAAAAAGACGATTTGTCACCCTAGTTTGGCTCGTTTGGGGTCATTTTGACCTAAACTGGTCTTAGTTAGGGTTAAAGTCGAAAATCGAGCTAACGGGTATGGTTAGGGCTAACCCTAGAGGGTTAGGGGGTTAGCTAGGGTTATCTCGATTTTGCCTTTTTTGTATGTTTCCATGGATTTTTGGAGGTCGCGCAGCAAGGTCGGGACGTTGCAGAGGATTGGTTGTGCTTTTGATGTCTGCAGTTTCCCGTTTTCCAGCGTGCGCCTGCGTTTTCTGGCGTTTTTTGAGCGTTTTGTTTGCGCTGCAACTATTGTTAGATAGTGCAATTTATTTTTGTCAATCTCATTCAATTATTTTGGGATTTGTTATTGTTTACTGTGATTGCTATGGTCTTTGTGCGCCGTTTGTTTTGTTGTGGGGGTGGTTTGTGTTCTGTTGTGGTTGAATGTGTTTGGTACTCTTTTGTGTCACTTTAGGGTACGTCTCCAAAGATGAAATTATTTCGTAAGAACGAGGTGTTGAAAGAGGTAGAAATGGCCTCGGGTGTCCCTAGGATTGTGCGTTTGGAGGTTGGAGGTTAAAAAGACGATTTGTCATCCTAGTTTGGCTCGTTTGGGGTCATTTTGACCTAAACTGGTCTTAGTTAGGGTTAAAGTCGAAAATCGAGCTAACGGGTATGGTTAGGGCTAACCCTAGAGGGTTAGGGGGTTAGCTAGGGTTATCTCGATTTTGCCTTTTTTTGTATGTTTCCATGGATTTTTGGAGGTCGCGCAGCAAGGTCGGGACGTTGCAGAGAATTGGTTGTGCCTTTGATGTCTGCAGTTTCCCGTTGTCGAGCGTGCGCCTGCGTTTTGTGGCGTTTTTTGAGCGTTTTCTTTGCGCTGCAACTATTGTTAGATAGTGCAATTTATTTTTGTCAATCTCATTCAATTATTTTGGGATTTGTTATTGTTTACTGTGATTGCTATGGTCTTTGTGCGCCGTTTGTTTTGTTGTGGGGGTGGTTTGTGTTCTGTTGTGGTTGAATGTGTTTGGTACTCTTTTGTGTCACTTTAGGGTACGTCTCCAAAGATGAAATTATTTCGTAAGAACGAGGTGTTGAAAGAGGTAGAAAGGGCCTTGGGTGTCCCTAGTATTGTGCATTTGGAGGGTGGAGGTTTAAAAAGACGTTTTTAAACCCTAGTTTGGCTCATTTGGGGTCCTTTTGACCTAAACTGGTCTTAGCTAGGGTTAAAGTCGAAAATCGAGCTAACGGGTATGGTTAGGGCTAACCCTAGAGGGTTAGGGGGTTAGCTAGGGTTATCTCGATTTTGCCTTTTTTGTATGTTTCCATGGGTTTTTGGAGGTCGCGCGGAAGGGTTGGGACGTTGCAGAGCATTGGTGGTGTTTTTTATGTCTGCAGTTCCCCGTTGTCGAGCGCATGCCCCTGCGTTTTGTGGCGTTTTTCAGCGTTTTGTTTGCGCTGCAGCTAGGGTTAGATAGTGCAATTTATTTTTGTCAATCTCATTTAATTATTTTGGGATTTGTTATTGTTTACTGTGATTGCTATGGTCTTTGTGCGCCGTTTGTTTGGTTGTGGGGGTGGTTTGTGTTCTGTTGTGGTTGAGTGTGTTTGGTACTCTTTTGTGTCACTTTAGGGTACGTCTCCAAAGATGAAATTATTTCGAAAGAACGAGGTGTGGAAAGAGGTAGAAATGGCCTCGGGTGTCCCTAGGATTGTGCGTTTGGAGGTTGGAGGTTTAAAAAGACGATTTGTCACCCTAGTTTGGCTCGTTTGGGGTCATTTTGACCTAAACTGGTCTTAGCTAGGGTTAAAGTCGAAAATCGAGCTAACGGGTATGGTTAGGGCTAACCCTAGAGGGTTAGGGGGTTAGCTAGGGTTATCTCGATTTTGCCTTTTTTGTATGTTTCCATGGATTTTTGGAGGTCGCGCAGCAAGGTCGGGACGTTGCAGAGGATTGGTTGTGCTTTTGATGTCTGCAGTTTCCCGTTTTCCAGCCTGCGCCTGCGTTTTGTGGCGTTTTTTGAGCGTTTTGTTTGCGCTGCAACTATTGTTAGATAGTGCAATTTATTTTTGTCAATCTCATTCAATTATTTTGGGATTTGTTATTGTTTACTGTGATTGCTATGGTCTTTGTGCGCCGTTTGTTTTGTTGTGGGGGTGGTTTGTGTTCTGTTGTGGTTGAATGTGTTTGGTACTCTTTTGTGTCACTTTAGGGTACGTCTCCAAAGATGAAATTATTTCGTAAGAACGAGGTGTGGAAAGAGGTAGAAATGGCCTCGGGTGTCCCTAGGATTGTGTTTTTGGAGGTTGGAGGTTAAAAAGACGATTTGTCACGCTAGTTTGGCTCGTTTGGGGTCATTTTGACCTAAACTGGTCTTAGTTAGGGTTAAAGTCGAAAATCGAGCTAACGGGTATGGGTAGGGCTAACCCTAGAGGGTTAGGGGGTTAGCTAGGGTTATCTCGATTTTGCCTTTTTTGTATGTTTCCATGGATTTTTGGAGGTCGCGCAGCAAGGTCGGGACGTTGCAGAGAATTGGTTGTGCCTTTGATGTCTGCAGTTTCCCGTTGTCGAGCGTGCGCCTGCGTTTTGTGGCGTTTTTTGAGCGTTTTCTTTGCGCTGCAACTATTGTTAGATAGTGCAATTTATTTTTGTCAATCTCATTCAATTATTTTGGGATTTGTTATTGTTTACTGTGATTGCTATGGTCTTTGTGCGCCGTTTGTTTGGTTGTGGGGGTGGTTTGTGTTCTGTTGTGGTTGAGTGTGTTTGGTACTCTTTTGTGTCACTTTAGGGTACGTCTCCAAAGATGAAATTATTTCGAAAGAACGAGGTGTGGAAAGAGGTAGAAATGGCCTCGGGTGTCCCTAGGATTGTGCGTTTGGAGGTTGGAGGTTTAAAAAGACGTTTTTAAACCCTAGTTTGGCTCATTTGGGGTCCTTTTGACCTAAACTGGTCTTAGCTAGGGTTAAAGTCGAAAATCGAGCTAACGGGTATGGTTAGGGCTAACCCTAGAGGGTTAGGGGGTTAGCTAGGGTTATCTCGATTTTGCCTTTTTTGTATGTTTCCATGGATTTTTGGAGGTCGCGCAGCAAGGTCGGGACGTTGCAGAGGATTGGTTGTGCTTTTGATGTCTGCAGTTTCCCGTTTTCCAGCCTGCGCCTGCGTTTTGTGGCGTTTTTTGAGCGTTTTGTTTGCGCTGCAACTATTGTTAGATAGTGCAATTTATTTTTGTCAATCTCATTCAATTATTTTGGGATTTATTATTGTTTACTGTGATTGCTATGGTCTTTGTGCTCCGTTTGTTTTGTTGTGGGGGTGGTTTGTGTTCTGTTGTGGTTGAATGTGTTTGGTACTCTTTTGTGTCACTTTAGGGTACGTCTCCAAAGATGAAATTATTTCGTAAGAACGAGGTGTTGAAAGAGGTAGAAAGGGCCTTGGGTGTCCCTAGTAATGTGCATTTGGAGGGTGGAGGTTTAAAAAGACGTTTTTAAACCCTAGTTTGGCTCATTTGGGGTCCTTTTGACCTAAACTGGTCTTAGCTAGGGTTAAAGTCGAAATTCGAGCTAACGGGTATGGTTAGGGCTAACCCTAGAGGGTTAGGGGGTTAGCTAGGGTTATCTCGATTTTGCCTTTTTTGTATGTTTCCATGGGTTTTTGGAGGTCGCGCGGAAGGGTTGGGACGTTGCAGAGCATTGGTGGTGTTTTTTATGTCTGCAGTTCCCCGTTGTCAAGCGCGTGCGCCTGCGTTTTGTGGCGTTTTTCAGCGTTTTGTTTGCGCTGCAGCTAGGGTTAGATAGTGCAATTTATTTTTGTCAATCTCATTTAATTATTTTGGGATTTGTTATTGTTTACTGTGATTGCTATGGTCTTTGTGCGCCGTTTGTTTGGTTGTGGGGGTGGTTTGTGTTCTGTTGTGGTTGAGTGTGTTTGGTACTCTTTTGTGTCACTTTAGGGTACGTCTCCAAAGATGAAATTATTTCGTAAGAACGAGGTGTGGAAAGAGGTAGAAATGGCCTCGGGTGTCCCTAGGATTGTGCGTTTGGAGGTTGGAGGTTTAAAAAGACGATTTGTCACCCTAGTTTGGCTCGTTTGGGGTCCTTTTGACCTAAACTGGTCTTAGTTAGGGTTAAAGTCGAAAATCGAGCTAACGGGTATGGTTAGGGCTAACCCTAGAGGGTTAGGGGGTTAGCTAGGGTTATCTCGATTTTGCCTTTTTTGTATGTTTCCATGGATTTTTGGAGGTCGCGCAGCAAGGTCGGGACGTTGCAGAGGATTGGTTGTGCTTTTGATGTCTGCAGTTTCCCGTTTTCCAGCCTGCGCCTGCGTTTTGTGGCGTTTTTTGAGCGTTTTGTTTGCGCTGCAACTATTGTTAGATAGTGCAATTTATTTTTGTCAATCTCATTCAATTATTTTGGGATTTATGATTGTTTACTGTGATTGCTATGGTCTTTGTGCGCCGTTTGTTTTGTTGTGGGGGTGGTTTGTGTTCTGTTGTGGTTGAATGTGTTTGGTACTCTTTTGTGTCACTTTAGGGTACGTCTCCAAAGATGAAATTATTTCGTAAGAACGAGGTGTGGAAAGAGGTAGAAATGGCCTCGGGTGTCCCTAGGATTGTGCGTTTGGAGGTTGGAGGTTAAAAAGACGATTTGTCACCCTAGTTTGGCTCGTTTGGGGTCATTTTGACCTAAACTGGTCTTAGTTAGGGTTAAAGTCGAAAATCGAGCTAACGTGTATGGGTAGGGCTAACCCTAGAGGGTTAGGGGGTTAGCTGGGGTTATCTCGATTTTGCCTTTTTTGTATGTTTCCATGGATTTTTGGAGGTCGCGCAGCAAGGTCGGGACGTTGCAGAGAATTGGTTGTGCCTTTGATGTCTGCAGTTTCCCGTTGTCGAGCGTGCGCCTGCGTTTTGTGGCGTTTTTTGAGCGTTTTGTTTGCGCTGCAACTATTGTTAGATAGTGCAATTTATTTTTGTCAATCTCATTCAATTATTTTGGGATTTGTTATTGTTTACTGTGATTGCTATGGTCTTTGTGCGCCGTTTGTTTTGTTGTGGGGGTGGTTTGTGTTCTGTTGTGGTTAAATGTGTTTGGTACTCTTTTGTGTCACTTTAGGGTACGTCTCCAAAGATGAAATTATTTCGTAAGAACGAGGTGTGGAAAGAGGTAGAAATGGCCTCGGGTGTCCCTAGGATTGTGCGTTTGGAGGTTGGAGGTTAAAAAGACGATTTGTCACCCTAGTTTGGCTCGTTTGGGGTCATTTTGACCTAAACTGGTCTTAGTTAGGGTTAAAGTCGAAAATCGAGCTAACGGGTATGGTTAGGGCTAACCCTAGAGGGTTAGGGGGTTAGCTAGGGTTATCTCGATTTTGCCTTTTTTTGTATGTTTCCATGGATTTTTGGAGGTCGCGCAGCAAGGTCGGGACGTTGCAGAGAATTGGTTGTGCCTTTGATGTCTGCAGTTTCCCGTTGTCGAGCGTGCGCCTGCGTTTTGTGGCGTTTTTTGAGCGTTTTGTTTGCGCTGCAACTATTGTTAGATAGTGCAATTTATTTTTGTCAATCTCATTCAATTATTTTGGGATTTATTATTGTTTACTGTGATTGCTATGGTCTTTGTGCTCCGTTTGTTTTGTTGTGGGGGTGGTTTGTGTTCTGTTGTGGTTGAATGTGTTTGGTACTCTTTTGTGTCACTTTAGGGTACGTCTCCAAAGATGAAATTATTTCGTAAGAACGAGGTGTTGAAAGAGGTAGAAAGGGCCTTGGGTGTCCCTAGTATTGTGCATTTGGAGGGTGGAGGTTTAAAAAGACGTTTTTAAACCCTAGTTTGGCTCATTTGGGGTCCTTTTGACCTAAACTGGTCTTAGCTAGGGTTAAAGTCGAAAATCGAGCTAACGGGTATGGTTAGGGCTAACCCTAGAGGGTTAGGGGGTTAGCTAGGGTTATCTCGATTTTGCCTTTTTTGTATGTTTCCATGGGTTTTTGGAGGTCGCGCGGAAGGGTTGGGACGTTGCAGAGCTTTGGTGGTGTTTTTTATGTCTGCAGTTCCCCGTTGTCGAGCGCGTGCGCCTGCGTTTTGTGGCGTTTTTCAGCGTTTTGTTTGCGCTGCAGCTAGGGTTAGATAGTGCAATTTATTTTTGTCAATCTCATTTAATTATTTTGGGATTTGTTATTGTTTACTGTGATTGCTATGGTCTTTGTGCGCCGTTTGTTTGGTTGTGGGGGTGGTTTGTGTTCTGTTGTGGTTGAGTGTGTTTGGTACTCTTTTGTGTCACTTTAGGGTACGTCTCCAAAGATGAAATTATTTCGAAAGAACGAGGTGTGGAAAGAGGTAGAAATGGCCTCGGGTGTCCCTAGGATTGTGCGTTTGGAGGTTGGAGGTTTAAAAAGACGATTTGTCACCCTAGTTTGGCTCGTTTGGGGTCATTTTGACCTAAACTGGTCTTAGTTAGGGTTAAAGTCGAAAATCGAGCTAACGGGTATGGTTAGGGCTAACCCTAGAGGGTTAGGGGGTTAGCTAGGGTTATCTCGATTTTGCCTTTTTTGTATGTTTCCATGGGTTTTTGGAGGTCGCGCAGCAAGGTCGGGACGTTGCAGAGCATTGGTTGTGCTTTTGATGTCTGCAGTTTCCCGTTTTCCAGCCTGCGCCTGCGTTTTGTGGCGTTTTTTGAGCGTTTTGTTTGCGCTGCAACTATTGTTAGATAGTGCAATTTATTTTTGTCAATCTCATTCAATTATTTTGGGATTTGTTATTGTTTACTGTGATTGCTATGGTCTTTGTGCGCCGTTTGTTTGGTTGTGGGGGTGGTTTGTGTTCTGTTGTGGTTGAATGTGTTTGGTACTCTTTTGTGTCACTTTAGGGTACGTCTCCAAAGATGAAATTATTTCGTAAGAACGAGGTGTGGAAAGAGGTAGAAATGGCCTTGGGTGTCCCTAGGATTGTGCATTTGGAGGGTGGAGGTTTAAAAAGACGTTTTTAAACCCTAGTTTGGCTCATTTGGGGTCCTTTTGACCTAAACTGGTCTTAGCTAGGGTTAAAGTCGAAAATCGAGCTAACGGGTATGGTTAGGGCTAACCCTAGAGGGTTAGGGGGTTAGCTAGGGTTATCTCGATTTTTTGCCTTTTTTGTATGTTTCCATGGGTTTTTGGAGGTCGCGCAGCAAGGTCGGGACGTTGCAGAGCATTGGTTGTGCTTTTGATGTCTGCAGTTTCCCGTTTTCCAGCGTGCGCCTGCGTTTTGTGGCGTTTTTTGAGCGTTTTGTTTGCGCTGCAACTATTGTTAGATAGTGCAATTTATTTTTGTCAATCTCATTCAATTATTTTGGGATTTGTTATTGTTTACTGTGATTGCTATGGTCTTTGTGCGCCGTTTGTTTTGTTGTAGGGGTGGTTTGTGTTCTGTTGTGGTTGAATGTGTTTGGTACTCTTTTGTGTCACTTTTGGGGTACGTCTCCAAAGATGAAATTATTTCGTAAGAACGAGGTGTTGAAAGAGGTAGAAATGGCCTCGGGTGTCCCTAGGATTGTGCGTTTGGAGGTTGGAGGTTTAAAAGACGATTTGTCACCCTAGTTTGGCTCGTTTGGGGTCATTTTGACCTAAACTGGTCTTAGTTAGGGTTAAAGTCGAAAATCGAGCTAACGGGTATGGTTAGGGCTAACCCTAGAGGGTTAGGGGGTTAGCTAGGGTTATCTCGATTTTGCCTTTTTTGTATGTTTCCATGGATTTTTGGAGGTCGCGCAGCAAGGTCGGGACGTTGCAGAGAATTGGTTGTGCCTTTGATGTCTGCAGTTTCCCGTTGTCGAGCGTGCGCCTGCGTTTTGTGGCGTTTTTTGAGCGCTTTGTTTGCGCTGCAACTATTGTTAGATAGTGCAATTTATTTTTGTCAATCTCATTCAATTATTTTGGGATTTGTTATTGTTTACTGTGATTGCTATGGTCTTTGTGCTCCGTTTGTTTTGTTGTGGGGGTGGTTTGTGTTCTGTTGTGGTTGAATGTGTTTGGTACTCTTTTGTGTCACTTTAGGGTACATCTCTAAAGGTGAATATTTTCGTAAGAACGAGGTGTTGAAAGAGGTAGAAATGGCCTTGGGTGTCCCTAGGATTGTGCATTTGGAGGGTGGAGGTTTAAAAAGACGTTTTTAAACCCTAGTTTGGCTCATTTGGGGTCCTTTTGACCTAAACTGGTCTTAGCTAGGGTTAAAGTCGAAAATCGAGCTAACGGGTATGGTTAGGGCTAACCCTAGAGGGTTAGGGGGTTAGCTAGGGTTATCTCGATTTTGCCTTTTTTGTATGTTTCCATGGGTTTTTGGAGGTCGCGCGGAAGGGTTGGGACGTTGCAGAGCTTTGGTGGTGTTTTTTATGTCTGCAGTTCCCCGTTGTCGAGCGCGTGCGCCTGCGTTTTGTGGCGTTTTTCAGCGTTTTGTTTGCGCTGCAGCTAGGGTTAGATAGTGCAATTTATTTTTGTCAATCTCATTTAATTATTTTGGGATTTGTTATTGTTTACTGTGATTGCTATGGTCTTTGTGCGCCGTTTGTTTGGTTGTGGGGGTGGTTTGTGTTCTGTTGTGGTTGAGTGTGTTTGGTACTCTTTTGTGTCACTTTAGGGTACGTCTCCAAAGATGAAATTATTTCGAAAGAACGAGGTGTGGAAAGAGGTAGAAATGGCCTCGGGTGTCCCTAGGATTGTGCGTTTGGAGGTTGGAGGTTTAAAAAGACGATTTGTCACCCTAGTTTGGCTCGTTTGGGGTCATTTTGACCTAAACTGGTCTTAGTTAGGGTTAAAGTCGAAAATCGAGCTAACGGGTATGGTTAGGGCTAACCCTAGAGGGTTAGGGGGTTAGCTAGGGTTATCTCGATTTTGCCTTTTTTGTATGTTTCCATGGGTTTTTGGAGGTCGCGCAGCAAGGTCGGGACGTTGCAGAGCATTGGTTGTGCTTTTGATGTCTGCAGTTTCCCGTTTTCCAGCCTGCGCCTGCGTTTTGTGGCGTTTTTTGAGCGTTTTGTTTGCGCTGCAACTATTGTTAGATAGTGCAATTTATTTTTGTCAATCTCATTCAATTATTTTGGGATTTGTTATTGTTTACTGTGATTGCTATGGTCTTTGTGCGCCGTTTGTTTGGTTGTGGGGGTGGTTTGTGTTCTGTTGTGGTTGAATGTGTTTGGTACTCTTTTGTGTCACTTTAGGGTACGTCTCCAAAGATGAAATTATTTCGTAAGAACGAGGTGTGGAAAGAGGTAGAAATGGCCTTGGGTGTCCCTAGGATTGTGCATTTGGAGGGTGGAGGTTTAAAAAGACGTTTTTAAACCCTAGTTTGGCTCATTTGGGGTCCTTTTGACCTAAACTGGTCTTAGCTAGGGTTAAAGTCGAAAATCGAGCTAACGGGTATGGTTAGGGCTAACCCTAGAGGGTTAGGGGGTTAGCTAGGGTTATCTCGATTTTTTGCCTTTTTTGTATGTTTCCATGGGTTTTTGGAGGTCGCGCAGCAAGGTCGGGACGTTGCAGAGCATTGGTTGTGCTTTTGATGTCTGCAGTTTCCCGTTTTCCAGCGTGCGCCTGCGTTTTGTGGCGTTTTTTGAGCGTTTTGTTTGCGCTGCAACTATTGTTAGATAGTGCAATTTATTTTTGTCAATCTCATTCAATTATTTTGGGATTTGTTATTGTTTACTGTGATTGCTATGGTCTTTGTGCGCCGTTTGTTTTGTTGTAGGGGTGGTTTGTGTTCTGTTGTGGTTGAATGTGTTTGGTACTCTTTTGTGTCACTTTTGGGGTACGTCTCCAAAGATGAAATTATTTCGTAAGAACGAGGTGTTGAAAGAGGTAGAAATGGCCTCGGGTGTCCCTAGGATTGTGCGTTTGGAGGTTGGAGGTTTAAAAGACGATTTGTCACCCTAGTTTGGCTCGTTTGGGGTCATTTTGACCTAAACTGGTCTTAGTTAGGGTTAAAGTCGAAAATCGAGCTAACGGGTATGGTTAGGGCTAACCCTAGAGGGTTAGGGGGTTAGCTAGGGTTATCTCGATTTTGCCTTTTTTGTATGTTTCCATGGATTTTTGGAGGTCGCGCAGCAAGGTCGGGACGTTGCAGAGAATTGGTTGTGCCTTTGATGTCTGCAGTTTCCCGTTGTCGAGCGTGCGCCTGCGTTTTGTGGCGTTTTTTGAGCGCTTTGTTTGCGCTGCAACTATTGTTAGATAGTGCAATTTATTTTTGTCAATCTCATTCAATTATTTTGGGATTTGTTATTGTTTACTGTGATTGCTATGGTCTTTGTGCTCCGTTTGTTTTGTTGTGGGGGTGGTTTGTGTTCTGTTGTGGTTGAATGTGTTTGGTACTCTTTTGTGTCACTTTAGGGTACATCTCTAAAGGTGAATATTTTCGTAAGAACGAGGTGTTGAAAGAGGTAGAAATGGCCTTGGGTGTCCCTAGGATTGTGCATTTGGAGGGTGGAGGTTTAAAAAGACGTTTTTAAACCCTAGTTTGGCTCATTTGGGGTCCTTTTGACCTAAACTGGTCTTAGCTAGGGTTAAAGTCGAAAATCGAGCTAACGGGTATGGTTAGGGCTAACCCTAGAGGGTTAGGGGGTTAGCTAGGGTTATCTCGATTTTGCCTTTTTTGTATGTTTCCATGGATTTTTGGAGGTCGCGCAGCAAGGTCGGGACGTTGCAGAGCATTGGTTGTGCTTTTGATGTCTGCAGTTTCCCGTTTTCCAGCCTGCGCCTGCGTTTTGTGGCGTTTTTTGAGCGTTTTGTTTGCGCTGCAACTATTGTTAGATAGTGCAATTTATTTTTGTCAATCTCATTCAATTATTTTGGGATTTGTTATTGTTTACTGTGATTGCTATGGTCTTTGTGCGCCGTTTGTTTTGTTGTGGGGGTGGTTTGTGTTCTGTTGTGGTTGAATGTGTTTGGTACTCTTTTGTGTCACTTTAGGGTACGTCTCCAAAGATGAAATTATTTCGTAAGAACGAGGTGTGGAAAGAGGTAGAAATGGCCTCGGGTGTCCCTAGGATTGTGCATTTGGAGGGTGGAGGTTTAAAAAGACGTTTTTAAACCCTAGTTTGGCTCATTTGGGGTCCTTTTGACCTAAACTGGTCTTAGCTAGGGTTAAAGTCGAAAATCGAGCTAACGGGTATGGTTAGGGCTAACCCTAGAGGGTTAGGGGGTTAGCTAGGGTTATCTCGATTTTGCCTTTTTTGTATGTTTCCATGGGTTTTTGGAGGTCGCGCAGCAAGGGCGGGACGTTGCAGAGGATTGGTTGTGCTTTTGATGTCTGCAGTTTCCCGTTTTCCAGCCTGCGCCTGCGTTTTGTGGCGTTTTTTGAGCGTTTTGTTTGCGCTGCAACTATTGTTAGATAGTGCAATTTATTTTTGTCAATCTCATTCAATTATTTTGGGATTTATTATTGTTTACTGTGATTGCTATGGTCTTTGTGCGCCGTTTGTTTTGTTGTGGGGGTGGTTTGTGTTCTGTTGTGGTTGAATGTGTTTGGTACTCTTTTGTGTCACTTTAGGGTACATCTCTAAAGGTGAATATTTTCGTAAGAACGAGGTGTTGAAAGAGGTAGAAATGGCCTTGGGTGTCCCTAGTATTGTGCATTTGGAGGGTGGAGGTTTAAAAAGACGTTTTTAAACCCTAGTTTGGATCATTTGGGGTCCTTTTGACCTAAACTGGTCTTAGCTAGGGTTAAAGTCGAAAATCGAGCTAACGGGTATGGTTAGGGCTAACCCTAGAGGGTTAGGGGGTTAGCTAGGGTTATCACGATTTTGCCTTTTTTGTATGTTTCCATGGATTTTTGGAGGTCGCGCAGCAAGGTCGGGACGTTGCAGAGGATTGGTTGTGCTTTTGATGTCTGCAGTTTCCCGTTTTCCAGCGTGCGCCTGCGTTTTGTGGCGTTTTTTGAGCGTTTTGTTTGCGCTGCAACTATTGTTAGATAGTGCAATTTATTTTTGTCAATCTCATTCAATTATTTTGGGATTTATTATTGTTTACTGTGATTGCTATGGTCTTTGTGCGCCGTTTGTTTTGTTGTGGGGGTGGTTTGTGTTCTGTTGTGGTTGAATGTGTTTGGTACTCTTTTGTGTCACTTTAGGGTACGTCTCCAAAGATGAAATTATTTCGAAAGAACGAGGTGTGGAAAGAGGTAGAAATGGCCTCGGGTGTCCCTAGGATTGTGCGTTTGGAGGTTGGAGGTTTAAAAGACGATTTGTCACCCTAGTTTGGCTCATTTGGGGTCATTTTGACCTAAACTGGTCTTAGTTAGGGTTAAAGTCGAAAATCGAGCTAACGGGTATGGGTAGGGCTAACCCTAGAGGGTTAGGGGGTTAGCTAGGGTTATCTCGATTTTGCCTTTTTTGTATGTTTCCATGGATTTTTGGAGGTCGCGCAGCAAGGTCGGGACGTTGCAGAGAATTGGTTGTGCCTTTGATGTCTGCAGTTTCCCGTTGTCGAGCGTGCGCCTGCGTTTTGTGGCGTTTTTTGAGCGTTTTGTTTGCGCTGCAACTATTGTTAGATAGTGCAATTTATTTTTGTCAATCTCATTCAATTATTTTGGGATTTGTTATTGTTTACTGTGATTGCTATGGTCTTTGTGCGCCGTTTGTTTTGTTGTGGGGGTGGTTTGTGTTCTGTTGTGGTTGAATGTGTTTGGTACTCTTTTGTGTCACTTTAGGGTACATCTCTAAAGGTGAATATTTTCGTAAGAACGAGGTGTTGAAAGAGGTAGAAATGGCCTTGGGTGTCCCTAGGATTGTGCATTTGGAGGGTGGAGGTTTAAAAAGACGTTTTTAAACCCTAGTTTGGATCATTTGGGGTCCTTTTGACCTAAACTGGTCTTAGTTAGGGTTAAAGTCGAAAATCGAGCTAACGGGTATGGTTAGGGCTAACCCTAGAGGGTTAGGGGGTTAGCTAGGGTTATCTCGATTTTGCCTTTTTTGTATGTTTCCATGGATTTTTGGAGGTCGCGCAGCAAGGTCGGGACGTTGCAGAGGATTGGTTGTGCTTTTGATGTCTGCAGTTTCCCGTTTTCCAGCGTGCGCCTGCGTTTTGTGGCGTTTTTTGAGCGTTTTGTTTGCGCTGCAACTATTGTTAGATAGTGCAATTTATTTTTGTCAATCTCATTCAATTATTTTGGGATTTATTATTGTTTACTGTGATTGCTATGGTCTTTGTGCTCCGTTTGTTTTGTTGTGGGGGTGGTTTGTGTTCTGTTGTGGTTGAATGTGTTTGGTACTCTTTTGTGTCACTTTAGGGTACGTCTCCAAAGATGAAATTATTTCGTAAGAACGAGGTGTGGAAAGAGGTAGAAATGGCCTTGGGTGTCCCTAGGATTGTGCATTTGGAGGTTGGAGGTTTAAAAAGACGTTTTTAAACCCTAGTTTGGATCATTTGGGGTCCTTTTGACCTAAACTGGTCTTAGCTAGGGTTAAAGTCGAAAATCGAGCTAACGGGTATGGTTAGGGCTAACCCTAGAGGGTTAGGGGGTTAGCTAGGGTTATCTCGATTTTGCCTTTTTTGTATGTTTCCATGGATTTTTGGAGGTCGCGCAGCAAGGTCGGGACGTTGCAGAGAATTGGTTGTGCCTTTGATGTCTGCAGTTTCCCGTTGTCGAGCGTGCGCCTGCGTTTTGTGGCGTTTTTTGAGCGCTTTGTTTGCGCTGCAACTATTGTTAGATAGTGCAATTTATTTTTGTCAATCTCATTCAATTATTTTGGGATTTGTTATTGTTTACTGTGATTGCTATGGTCTTTGTGCTCCGTTTGTTTTGTTGTGGGGGTGGTTTGTGTTCTGTTGTGGTTGAATGTGTTTGGTACTCTTTTGTGTCACTTTAGGGTACATCTCTAAAGGTGAATATTTTCGTAAGAACGAGGTGTTGAAAGAGGTAGAAATGGCCTTGGGTGTCCCTAGGATTGTGCATTTGGAGGGTGGAGGTTTAAAAAGACGTTTTTAAACCCTAGTTTGGCTCATTTGGGGTCCTTTTGACCTAAACTGGTCTTAGCTAGGGTTAAAGTCGAAAATCGAGCTAACGGGTATGGTTAGGGCTAACCCTAGAGGGTTAGGGGGTTAGCTAGGGTTATCTCGATTTTGCCTTTTTTGTATGTTTCCATGGATTTTTGGAGGTCGCGCAGCAAGGTCGGGACGTTGCAGAGCATTGGTTGTGCTTTTGATGTCTGCAGTTTCCCGTTTTCCAGCCTGCGCCTGTGTTTTGTGGCGTTTTTTGAGCGTTTTGTTTGCGCTGCAACTATTGTTAGATAGTGCAATTTATTTTTGTCAATCTCATTCAATTGTTTTGGGATTTGTTATTGTTTACTGTGATTGCTATGGTCTTTGTGCGCCGTTTGTTTTGTTGTGGGGGTGGTTTGTGTTCTGTTGTGGTTGAATGTGTTTGGTACTCTTTTGTGTCACTTTAGGGTACGTCTCCAAAGATGAAATTATTTCGTAAGAACGAGGTGTGGAAAGAGGTAGAAATGGCCTCGGGTGTCCCTAGGATTGTGCATTTGGAGGGTGGAGGTTTAAAAAGACGTTTTTAAACCCTAGTTTGGCTCATTTGGGGTCCTTTTGACCTAAACTGGTCTTAGCTAGGGTTAAAGTCGAAAATCGAGCTAACGGGTATGGTTAGGGCTAACCCTAGAGGGTTAGGGGGTTAGCTAGGGTTATCTCGATTTTGCCTTTTTTGTATGTTTCCATGGGTTTTTGGAGGTCGCGCAGCAAGGGCGGGACGTTGCAGAGGATTGGTTGTGCTTTTGATGTCTGCAGTTTCCCGTTTTCCAGCCTGCGCCTGCGTTTTGTGGCGTTTTTTGAGCGTTTTGTTTGCGCTGCAACTATTGTTAGATAGTGCAATTTATTTTTGTCAATCTCATTCAATTATTTTGGGATTTATTATTGTTTACTGTGATTGCTATGGTCTTTGTGCGCCGTTTGTTTTGTTGTGGGGGTGGTTTGTGTTCTGTTGTGGTTGAATGTGTTTGGTACTCTTTTGTGTCACTTTAGGGTACATCTCTAAAGGTGAATATTTTCGTAAGAACGAGGTGTTGAAAGAGGTAGAAATGGCCTTGGGTGTCCCTAGTATTGTGCATTTGGAGGGTGGAGGTTTAAAAAGACGTTTTTAAACCCTAGTTTGGATCATTTGGGGTCCTTTTGACCTAAACTGGTCTTAGCTAGGGTTAAAGTCGAAAATCGAGCTAACGGGTATGGTTAGGGCTAACCCTAGAGGGTTAGGGGGTTAGCTAGGGTTATCTCGATTTTGCCTTTTTTGTATGTTTCCATGGATTTTTGGAGGTCGCGCAGCAAGGTCGGGACGTTGCAGAGGATTGGTTGTGCTTTTGATGTCTGCAGTTTCCCGTTTTCCAGCGTGCGCCTGCGTTTTGTGGCGTTTTTTGAGCGTTTTGTTTGCGCTGCAACTATTGTTAGATAGTGCAATTTATTTTTGTCAATCTCATTCAATTATTTTGGGATTTATTATTGTTTACTGTGATTGCTATGGTCTTTGTGCGCCGTTTGTTTTGTTGTGGGGGTGGTTTGTGTTCTGTTGTGGTTGAATGTGTTTGGTACTCTTTTGTGTCACTTTAGGGTACGTCTCCAAAGATGAAATTATTTCGAAAGAACGAGGTGTGGAAAGAGGTAGAAATGGCCTCGGGTGTCCCTAGGATTGTGCGTTTGGAGGTTGGAGGTTTAAAAGACGATTTGTCACCCTAGTTTGGCTCATTTGGGGTCATTTTGACCTAAACTGGTCTTAGTTAGGGTTAAAGTCGAAAATCGAGCTAACGGGTATGGGTAGGGCTAACCCTAGAGGGTTAGGGGGTTAGCTAGGGTTATCTCGATTTTGCCTTTTTTGTATGTTTCCATGGATTTTTGGAGGTCGCGCAGCAAGGTCGGGACGTTGCAGAGAATTGGTTGTGCCTTTGATGTCTGCAGTTTCCCGTTGTCGAGCGTGCGCCTGCGTTTTGTGGCGTTTTTTGAGCGTTTTGTTTGCGCTGCAACTATTGTTAGATAGTGCAATTTATTTTTGTCAATCTCATTCAATTATTTTGGGATTTGTTATTGTTTACTGTGATTGCTATGGTCTTTGTGCGCCGTTTGTTTTGTTGTGGGGGTGGTTTGTGTTCTGTTGTGGTTGAATGTGTTTGGTACTCTTTTGTGTCACTTTAGGGTACATCTCTAAAGGTGAATATTTTCGTAAGAACGAGGTGTTGAAAGAGGTAGAAATGGCCTTGGGTGTCCCTAGGATTGTGCATTTGGAGGGTGGAGGTTTAAAAAGACGTTTTTAAACCCTAGTTTGGATCATTTGGGGTCCTTTTGACCTAAACTGGTCTTAGCTAGGGTTAAAGTCGAAAATCGAGCTAACGGGTATGGTTAGGGCTAACCCTAGAGGGTTAGGGGGTTAGCTAGGGTTATCTCGATTTTGCCTTTTTTGTATGTTTCCATGGATTTTTGGAGGTCGCGCAGCAAGGTCGGGACGTTGCAGAGGATTGGTTGTGCTTTTGATGTCTGCAGTTTCCCGTTTTCCAGCGTGCGCCTGCGTTTTGTGGCGTTTTTTGAGCGTTTTGTTTGCGCTGCAACTATTGTTAGATAGTGCAATTTATTTTTGTCAATCTCATTCAATTATTTTGGGATTTATTATTGTTTACTGTGATTGCTATGGTCTTTGTGCTCCGTTTGTTTTGTTGTGGGGGTGGTTTGTGTTCTGTTGTGGTTGAATGTGTTTGGTACTCTTTTGTGTCACTTTAGGGTACGTCTCCAAAGATGAAATTATTTCGTAAGAACGAGGTGTGGAAAGAGGTAGAAATGGCCTCGGGTGTCCCTAGGATTGTGCGTTTGGAGGTTGGAGGTTTAAAAGACGATTTGTCACCCTAGTTTGGCTCGTTTGGGGTCATTTTGACCTAAACTGGTCTTAGTTAGGGTTAAAGTCGAAAATCGAGCTAACGGGTATGGGTAGGGCTAACCCTAGAGGGTTAGGGGGTTAGCTAGGGTTATCTCGATTTTGCCTTTTTTGTATGTTTCCATGGATTTTTGGAGGTCGCGCAGCAAGGTCGGGACGTTGCAGAGAATTGGTTGTGCCTTTGATGTCTGCAGTTTCCCGTTTTCCAGCGTGCGCCTGCGTTTTGTGGCGTTTTTTGAGCGTTTTGTTTGCGCTGCAACTATTGTTAGATAGTGCAATTTATTTTTGTCAATCTCATTCAATTATTTTGGGATTTGTTATTGTTTACTGTGATTGCTATGGTCTTTGTGCGCCGTTTGTTTTGTTGTGGGTGTGGTTTGTGTTCTGTTGTGGTTGAATGTGTTTGGTACTCTTTTGTGTCACTTTAGGGTACATCTCTAAAGGTGAATATTTTCGTAAGAACGAGGTGTTGAAAGAGGTAGAAATGGCCATGGGTGTCCCTGGGATTGTGCATTTGGAGGGTGGAGGTTTAAAAAGACGTTTTTAAACCCTAGTTTGGCTCATTTGGGGTCCTTTTGACCTAAACTGGTCTTAGCTAGGGTTAAAGTCGAAAATGGAGCTAACAGGTATGGTTAGGGCTAACCCTAGAGGGTTAGGGGGTTAGCTAGGGTTATCTCGATTTTGCCTTTTTTGTATGTTTCCATGGGTTTTTGGAGGTCGCGCAGCAAGGTCGGGACGTTGCAGAGGATTGGTTGTGCTTTTGATGTCTGCAGTTTCCCGTTTTCCAGCCTGCGCCTGCGTTTTGTGGCGTTTTTTGAGCGTTTTGTTTGCGCTGCAACTATTGTTAGATAGTGCAATTTATTTTTGTCAATCTCATTCAATTATTTTGGGATTTATTATTGTTTACTGTGATTGCTATGGTCTTTGTGCGCCGTTTGTTTTGTTGTGGGGGTGGTTTGTGTTCTGTTGTGGTTGAATGTGTTTGGTACTCTTTTGTGTCACTTTAGGGTACATCTCTAAAGGTGAATATTTTCGTAAGAACGAGGTGTTGAAAGAGGTAGAAATGGCCTTGGGTGTCCCTAGGATTGTGCATTTGGAGGGTGGAGGTTTAAAAAGACGTTTTTAAACCCTAGTTTGGCTCATTTGGGGTCCTTTTGACCTAAACTGGTCTTAGCTAGGGTTAAAGTCGAAAATCGAGCTAACGGGTATGGTTAGGGCTAACCCTAGAGGGTTAGGGGGTTAGCTAGGGTTATCTCGATTTTGCCTTTTTTGTATGTTTCCATGGATTTTTGGAGGTCGCGCAGCAAGGTCGGGACGTTGCAGAGGATTGGTTGTGCTTTTGATGTCTGCAGTTTCCCGTTGTCGAGCGTGCGCCTGCGTTTTGTGGCGTTTTTTGAGCGTTTTGTTTGCGCTGCAACTATTGTTAGATAGTGCAATTTATTTTTGTCAATCTCATTCAATTATTTTGGGATTTATTATTGTTTACTGTGATTGCTATGGTCTTTGTGCGCCGTTTGTTTTGTTGTGGGGGTGGTTTGTGTTCTGTTGTGGTTGAATGTGTTTGGTACTCTTTTGTGTCACTTTAGGGTACATCTCTAAAGGTGAATATTTTCGTAAGAACGAGGTGTTGAAAGAGGTAGAAATGGCCTTGGGTGTCCCTAGGATTGTGCATTTGGAGGGTGGAGGTTTAAAAAGACGTTTTTAAACCCTAGTTTGGCTCATTTGGGGTCCTTTTGACCCAAACTGGTCTTAGCTAGGGTTAAAGTCGAAAATCGAGCTAACAGGTATGGTTAGGGCTAACCCTAGAGGGTTAGGGGGTTAGCTAGGGTTATCTCGATTTTGCTTTTTTTGTATGTTTCCATGGATTTTTGGAGGTCGCGCAGCAAGGTCGGGACGTTGCAGAGGATTGGTTGTGCTTTTGATGTCTGCAGTTTCCCGTTGTCGAGCGTGCGCCTGCGTTTTGTGGCGTTTTTTGAGCGTTTTGTTTGCGCTGCAACTATTGTTAGATAGTGCAATTTATTTTTGTCAATCTCATTCAATTTTTTTATTTTGGGATTTATTATTGTTTACTGTGATTGCTATGGTCTTTGTGCGCCGTTTGTTTTGTTGTGGGGGTGGTTTGTGTTCTGTTGTGGTTGAATGTGTTTGGTACTCTTTTGTGTCACTTTAGGGTACATCTCTAAAGGTGAATATTTTCGTAAAAACGAGGTGTTGAAAGAGGTAGAAATGGCCTTGGGTGTCCCTGGGATTGTGCATTTGGAGGGTGGAGGTTTAAAAAGACGTTTTTAAACCCTAGTTTGGCTCATTTGGGGTCCTTTTGACCTAAACTGGTCTTAGCTAGGGTTAAAGTCGAAAATCGAGCTAACGGGTATGGTTAGGGCTAACCCTAGAGGGTTAGGGGGTTAGCTAGGGTTATCTCGATTTTGCCTTTTTTGTATGTTTCCATGGGTTTTTGGAGGTCGCGCACCAAGGTCGGGACGTTGCAGAGGATTGGTTGTGCTTTTGATGTCTGCAGTTTCCCGTTTTCCAGCCTGCGCCTGCGTTTTGTGGCGTTTTTTGAGCGTTTTGTTTGCGTTGCAACTATTGTTAGATAGTGCAATTTATTTTTGTCAATCTCATTCAATTATTTTGGGATTTATTATTGTTTACTGTGATTGCTATGGTCTTTGTGCGCCGTTTGTTTGGTTGTGGGGGTGGTTTGTGTTCTGTTGTGGTTGAATGTGTTTGGTACTCTTTTGTGTCACTTTAGTGTACGTCTCCAAAGATGAAATTATTTCGTAAGAACGAGGTGTTGAAAGAGGTAGAAAGGGCCTTGGGTGTCCCTAGTATTGTGCATTTGGAGGGTGGAGGTTTAAAAAGACGTTTTTAAACCCTAGTTTGGCTCATTTGGGGTCCTTTTGACCTAAACTGGTCTTAGCTAGGGTTAAAGTCGAAAATCGAGCTAACGGGTATGGTTAGGGCTAACCCTAGAGGGTTAGGGGGTTAGCTAGGGTTATCTCGATTTTGCCTTTTTTGTATGTTTCCATGGATTTTTGGAGGTCGCGCAGCAAGGTCCGGACGTTGCAGAGGATTGGTTGTGCTTTTGATGTCTGCAGTTTCCCGTTGTCGAGCGTGCGCCTGCGTTTTGTGGCGTTTTTTGAGCGTTTTGTTTGCGCTGCAACTATTGTTAGATAGTGCAATTTATTTTTGTCAATCTCATTCAATTATTTTGGGATTTATTATTGTTTACTGTGATTGCTATGGTCTTTGTGCGCCGTTTGTTTGGTTGTGGGGGTGGTTTGTGTTCTGTTGTGGTTGAGTGTGTTTGGTACTCTTTTGTGTCACTTTAGGGTACATCTCTGAAGGTGAATTTTTTTCGTAAGAACGAGGTGTGGAAAGAGGTAGAAATGGCCTCGGGTGTCCCTAGTATTGTGCATTTGGAGGGTGGAGGTTTAAAAAGACGTTTTTAAACCCTAGTTTGGCTCATTTGGGGTCCTTTTGACCTAAACTGGTCTTAGCTAGGGTTAAAGTCGAAAATCGAGCTAACGGGTATGGTTAGGGCTAACCCTAGAGGGTTAGGGGGTTAGCTAGGGTTATCTCGATTTTGCCTTTTTTGTATGTTTCCATGGATTTTTGGAGGTCGCGCAGCAAGGTCCGGACGTTGCAGAGGATTGGTTGTGCTTTTGATGTCTGCAGTTTCCCGTTGTCGAGCGTGCGCCTGCGTTTTGTGGCGTTTTTTGAGCGTTTTGTTTGCGCTGCAACTATTGTTAGATAGTGCAATTTATTTTTGTCAATCTCATTCAATTATTTTGGGATTTATTATTGTTTACTGTGATTGCTATGGTCTTTGTGCGCCGTTTGTTTGGTTGTGGGGGTGGTTTGTGTTCTGTTGTGGTTGAATGTGTTTGGTACTCTTTTGTGTCACTTTAGGGTACATCTCTAAAGGTGAATTTTTTTCGTAAGAACGAGGTGTTGAAAGAGGTAGAAATGGCCTCGGGTGTCCCTAGGATTGTGCGTTTGGAGGTTGGAGGTTTAAAAGACGATTTGTCACCCTAGTTTGGCTCGTTTGGGGTCATTTTGACCTAAACTGGTCTTAGTTAGGGTTAAAGTCGAAAATCGAGCTAACGGGTATGGTTAGGGCTAACCCTAGAGGGTTAGGGGGTTAGCTAGGGTTATCTCGATTTTGCCTTTTTTGTATGTTTCCATGGATTTTTGGAGGTCGCGCAGCAAGGTCGGGACGTTGCAGAGAATTGGTTGTGCCTTTGATGTCTGCAGTTTCCCGTTGTCGAGCGTGCGCCTGCGTTTTGTGGCGTTTTTTGAGCGTTTTGTTTGCGCTGCAACTATTGTTAGATAGTGCAATTTATTTTTGTCAATCTCATTCAATTATTTTGGGATTTATTATTGTTTACTGTGATTGCTATGGTCTTTGTGCTCCGTTTGTTTTGTTGTGGGGGTGGTTTGTGTTCTGTTGTGGTTGAATGTGTTTGGTACTCTTTTGTGTCACTTTAGTGTACGTCTCCAAAGATGAAATTATTTCGTAAGAACGAGGTGTTGAAAGAGGTAGAAAGGGCCTTGGGTGTCCCTAGTATTGTGCATTTGGAGGGTGGAGGTTTAAAAAGACGTTTTTAAACCCTAGTTTGGCTCATTTGGGGTCCTTTTGACCTAAACTGGTCTTAGCTAGGGTTAAAGTCGAAAATCAAGCTAACGGGTATGGTTAGGGCTAACCCTAGAGGGTTAGGGGGTTAGCTAGGGTTATCTCGATTTTGCCTTTTTTGTATGTTTCCATGGATTTTTGGAGGTCGCGCAGCAAGGTCCGGACGTTGCAGAGCATTGGTGGTGTTTTTTATGTCTGCAGTTTCCCGTTGTCGAGCGCGTGCGCCTGCGTTTTGTGGCGTTTTTGAGCGGTTTGTTTCCGCTGCAGCTAGGGTTAGATAGTGCAATTTATTTTTGTCAATCTCATTTAATTATTTTGGGATTTGTTATTGTTTACTGTGATTGCTATGGTCTTTGTGCGCCGTTTGTTTGGTTGTGGGGGTGGTTTGTGTTCTGTTGTGGTTGAGTGTGTTTGGTACTCTTTTGTGTCACTTTAGGGTACGTCTCCAAAGATGAAATTATTTCGAAAGAACGAGGTGTGGAAAGAGGTAGAAATGGCCTCGGGTGTCCCTAGGATTGTGCGTTTGGAGGTTGGAGGTTTAAAAAGACGATTTGTCACCCTAGTTTGGCTCGTTTGGGGTCATTTTGACCTAAACTGGTCTTAGTTAGGGTTAAAGTCGAAAATCGAGCTAACGGGTATGGTTAGGGCTAACCCTAGAGGGTTAGGGGGTTAGCTAGGGTTATCTCGATTTTGCCTTTTTTGTATGTTTCCATGGATTTTTGGAGGTCGCGCAGCAAGGTCCGGACGTTGCAGAGGATTGGTTGTGCTTTTGATGTCTGCAGTTTCCCGTTGTCGAGCGTGCGCCTGCCTTTTGTGGCGTTTTTTGAGCGTTTTGTTTGCGCTGCAACTATTGTTAGATAGTGCAATTTATTTTTGTCAATCTCATTCAATTATTTTGGGATTTGTTATTGTTTACTGTGATTGCTATGGTCTTTGTGCGCCGTTTGTTTTGTTGTGGGGGTGGTTTGTGTTCTGTTGTGGTTGAATGTGTTTGGTACTCTTTTGTGTCACTTTAGGGTGCATCTCTAAAGGTGAATATTTTCGTAACAACGAGGTGTTGAAAGAGGTAGAAATGGCCTTGGGTGTCCCTAGGATTGTGCATTTGGAGGGTGGAGGTTTAAAAAGACGTTTTTAAACCTTAGTTTGGCTCATTTGGGGTCCTTTTGACCTAAACTGGTCTTAGCTAGGGTTAAAGTCGAAAATGGAGCTAACGGGTATGGTTAGGGCTAACCCTAGAGGATTAGGGGGTTAGCTAGGGTTATCTCGATTTTGCCTTTTTTGTATGTTTCCATGGGTTTTTGGAGGTCGCGCAGCAAGGTCGGGACGTTACAGAGCATTGGTTGTGCTTTTGATGTCTGCAGTTTCCCGTTGTCGAGCGTGCGCCTGCGTTTTGTGGCGTTTTTTGAGCGTTTTGTTTGCGCTGCAACTATTGTTAGATAGTGCAATTTATTTTTGTCAATCTCATTCAATTATTTTGGGATTTGTTATTGTTTACTGTGATTGCTATGGTCTTTGTGCGCCGTTTGTTTGGTTGTGGGGGTGGTTTGTGTTCTGTTGTGGTTGAGTGTGTTTGGTACTCTTTTGTGTCACTTTAGTGTACGTCTCCAAAGATGAAATTATTTCGAAAGAACGAGGTGTGGAAAGAGGTAGAAATGGCCTCGGGTGTCCCTAGGATTGTGCGTTTGGAGGTTGGAGGTTTAAAAAGACGATTTGTCACCCTAGTTTGGCTCGTTTGGGGTCATTTTGACCTAAACTGGTCTTAGTTAGGGTTAAAGTCGAAAATCGAGCTAACGGGTATGGTTAGGGCTAACCCTAGAGGGTTAGGGGGTTAGCTAGGGTTATCTCGATTTTGCCTTTTTTGTATGTTTCCATGGATTTTTGGAGGTCGCGCAGCAAGGTCGGGACGTTGCAGAGGATTGGTTGTGCTTTTGATGTCTGCAGTTTCCCGTTGTCGAGCGTGCGCCTGCGTTTTGTGGCGTTTTTTGAGCGTTTTGTTTGCGCTGCAACTATTGTTAGATAGTGCAATTTATTTTTGTCAATCTCATTCAATTATTTTGGGATTTGTTATTGTTTACTGTGATTGCTATGGTCTTTGTGCGCCGTTTGTTTTGTTGTGGGGGTGGTTTGTGTTCTGTTGTGGTTGAATGTGTTTGGTACTCTTTTGTGTCACTTTAGGGTGCATCTCTAAAGGTGAATATTTTCGTAAGAACGAGGTGTAGAAAGAGGTAGAAATGGCCTTGGGTGTCCCTAGGATTGTGCATTTGGAGGTTGGAGGTTTAAAAAGACGTTTTGAAACCCTAGTTTGGCTCGTTTGGGGTCCTTTTGACCTAAACTGGTCTTAGCTAGGGTTAAAGTCGAAAATCGAGCTAACGGGTATGGTTAGGGCTAACCCTAGAGGGTTAGGGGGTTAGCTAGGGTTATCTCGATTTTGCCTTTTTTGTATGTTTCCATGGATTTTTGGAGGTCGCGCAGCAAGGTCTGGACGTTGCAGAGGATTGGTGGTGTTTTTGATGTCTGCAGTTTCCCGTTGTCGAGCGTGCGCCTGCGTTTTGTGGCGTTTTTTGAGCGTTTTGTTTGCGCTGCAACTATTGTTAGATAGTGCAATTTATTTTTGTCAATCTCATTCAATTATTTTGGGATTTGTTATTGTTTACTGTGATTGCTATGGTCTTTGTGCGCCGTTTGTTTTGTTTTGGGGGTGGTTTGTGTTCTGTTGTGGTTGAATGTGTTTGGTACTCTTTTGTGTCACTTTAGGGTGCATCTCTAAAGGTGAATATTTTCGTAAGAACGAGGTGTAGAAAGAGGTAGAAATGGCCTTGGGTGTCCCTAGGATTGTGCATTTGGAGGGTGGAGGTTTAAAAAGACGTTTTGAAACCCTAGTTTGGCTCGTTTGGGGTCCTTTTGACCTAAACTGGTCTTAGCTAGGGTTAAAGTCGAAAATCGAGCTAACGGGTATGGTTAGGGCTAACCCTAGAGGGTTAGGGGGTTAGCTAGGGTTATCTCGATTTTGCCTTTTTTGTATGTTTCCATGGATTTTTGGAGGTCGCGCAGCAAGGTCCGGACGTTGCAGAGGATTGGTTGTGCTTTTGATGTCTGCAGTTTCCCGTTGTCGAGCGTGCGCCTGCGTTTTGTGGCGTTTTTTGAGCGTTTTGTTTGCGCTGCAACTATTGTTAGATAGTGCAATTTATTTTTGTCAATCTCATTCAATTATTTTGGGATTTATTATTGTTTACTGTGATTGCTATGGTCTTTGTGCGCCGTTTGTTTGGTTGTGGGGGTGGTTTGTGTTCTGTTGTGGTTGAATGTGTTTGGTACTCTTTTGTGTCACTTTAGGGTACATCTCTAAAGGTGAATTTTTTTCGTAAGAACGAGGTGTTCAAAGAGGTAGAAATGGCCTCGGGTGTCCCTAGGATTGTGCGTTTGGAGGTTGGAGGTTTAAAAGACGATTTCTCACCCTAGTTTGGCTCGTTTGGGGTCATTTTGACCTAAACTGGTCTTAGTTAGGGTTAAAGTCGAAAATGGAGCTAACGGGTATGGTTAGGGCTAACCCTAGAGGGTTAGGGGGTTAGCTAGGGTTATCTCGACTTTGCCTTTTTGTATGTTTCCATGGGTTTTTGGAGGTCGCGCGGAAGGGTTGGGACGTTGCAGAGCATTGGTGGTGTTTTTTATGTCTGCAGTTCCCCGTTGTCGAGCGCGTGCGCCTGCGTTTTGTGGCGTTTTTGAGCGTTTTGTTTCCGCTGCAGCTAGGGTTAGATAGTGCAATTTATTTTTGTCAATCTCATTTAATTATTTTGGGATTTGTTATTGTTTACTGTGATTGTTATGGTCTTTGTGCGCCGTTTGTTTGGTTGTGGGGGTGGTTTGTGTTCTGTTGTGGTTGAGTGTGTTTGGTACTCTTTTGTGTCACTTTAGGGTACGTCTCCAAAGATGAAATTATTTCGAAAGAACGAGGTGTGGAAAGAGGTAGAAATGGCCTGGGGTGTCCCTAGGATTGTGCGTTTGGAGGTTGGAGGTTTAAAAAGACGATTTGTCACCCTAGTTTGGCTCGTTTGGGGTCCTTTTGACCTAAACTGGTCTTAGCTAGGGTTAAAGTCGAACATCGAGCTAACGGGTATGGTTAGGGCTAACCCTAGAGGGTTAGGGGGTTAGCTAGGGTTATCTCGATTTTGCCTTTTTTGTATGTTTCCATGGATTTTTGGAGGTCGCGCAGCAAGGTCGGGACGTTGCAGAGGATTGGTTGTGCTTTTGATGTCTGCAGTTTCCCGTTGTCGAGCGTGTGCCTGCGTTTTGTGGCGTTTTTTGAGCGTTTTGTTTGCGCTGCAACTATTGTTAGATAGTGCAATTTATTTTTGTCAATCTCATTCAATTATTTTGGGATTTGTTATTGTTTACTGTGATTGCTATGGTCTTTGTGCGGCGTTTGTTTTGTTGTGGGGGTGGTTTGTGTTCTGTTGTGGTTGAATGTGTTTGGTACTCTTTTGTGTCACTTTAGGGTACATCTCTAAAGGTGAATTTTTTTCGTAAGAACGAGGTGTTGAAAGAGGTAGAAATGGCCTTGGGTGTCCCTAGGATTGTGCATTTGGAGGGTGGAGGTTTAAAAAGACGTTTTTAAACCCTAGTTTGGCTCATTTGGGGTCCTTTTGACCTAAACTGGTCTTAGCTAGGGTTAAAGTCGAAAATCGAGCTAACGGGTATGGTTAGGGCTAACCCTAGAGGGTTAAGGGGTTAGCTAGGGTTATCTCGACTTTGCCTTTTTTGTATGTTTCCACGGGTTTTTGGAGGTCGCGCGGAAGGGTTGGGACGTTGCAGAGCATTGGTGGTGTTTTTTATGTCTGCAGTTTCCCGTTGTCGAGCGCGTGCGCCTGCGTTTTGTGGCGTTTTTGAGCGTTTTTTTTGCGCTGCAGCTAGGGTTAGATAGTGCAATTTATTTTTGTCAATCTCATTTAATTATTTTGGGATTTGTTATTGTTTACTGTGATTGCTATGGTCTTTGTGCTCCGTTTGTTTGGTTGTGGGGGTGGTTTGTGTTCTGTTGTGGTTGAGTGTGTTTGGTACTCTTTTGTGTCACTTTAGGGTACGTCTCCAAAGATGAAATTATTTCGAAAGAACAAGGTGTGGAAAGAGGTAGAAATGGCCTCGGGTGTCCCTAGGATTGTGCGTTTGGAGGTTGGAGGTTTAAAAAGACGTTTTTAAACCCTAGTTTGGCTCATTTGGGGTCCTTTTGACCTAAACTGGTCTTAGCTAGGGTTAAAGTCGAAAATCGAGCTAACGGGTATGGTTAGGGCTAACCCTAGAGGGTTAGGGGGTTAGCTAGGGTTATCTCGATTTTGCCTTTTTTGTATGTTTCCATGGGTTTTTAGAGGTCGCGCAGCAAGGTCGGGACGTTGCAGAGGATTGGTTGTGCTTTTGATGTCTGCAGTTTCCCGTTGTCGAGCGTGCGCCTGCGTTTTGTGGCGTTTTTTGAGCGTTTTGTTTGCGCTGCAACTATTGTTAGATAGTGCAATTTATTTTTGTCAATCTCATTCAATTATTTTGGGATTTGTTATTGTTTACTGTGATTGCTATGGTCTTTGTGCGCCGTTTGTTTTGTTGTGGGGGTGGTTTGTGTTCTGTTGTGGTTGAATGTGTTTGGTACTCTTTTGTGTCACTTTAGGGTACATCTCTAAAGGTGAATATTTTCGTAAGAACGAGGTGTTGAAAGAGGTAGAAATGGCCTTGGGTGTCCCTAGGATTGTGCATTTGGAGGGTGGAGGTTTAAAAAGACGTTTTTAAACCCTAGTTTGGCTCATTTGGGGTCCTTTTGACCTAAACTGGTCTTAGCTAGGGTTAAAGTCGAAAATCGAGCTAACGGGTATGGTTAGGGCTAACCGTAGAGGGTTAGGGGGTTAGCTAGGGTTAGCTCGACTTTGCCTTTTTTGTATGTTTCCATGGGTTTTTGGAGGTCGTGCGGAAGGGTTGGGATGTTGCAGAGCATTGGTGGTGTTTTTTATGTCTGCAGTTCCCCGTTGTCGAGCGCGTGCGTCTGCGTTTTGTGGCGTTTTTGAGCGTTTTGTTTGCGCTGCAGCTAGGGTTAGATAGTGCAATTTATTTTTGTCAATCTCATTTAATTATTTTGGGATTTGTTATTGTTTACTGTGATTGTTATGGTCTTTGTGCGCCGTTTGTTTGGTTGTGGGGGTGGTTTGTGTTCTGTTGTGGTTGAGTGTGTTTGGTACTCTTTTGTGTCACTTTAGGGTACGTCTCCAAAGATGAAATTATTTCGAAAGAACGAGGTGTGGAAAGAGGTAGAAATGGCCTCGGGTGTCCCTAGGATTGTGCGTTTGGAGGTTGGAGGTTTAAAAAGACGATTTGTCACCCTAGTTTGGCTCGTTTGGGGTCATTTTGACCTAAACTGGTCTTAGTTAGGGTTAAAGTCGAAAATCGAGCTAACGGGTATGGTTAGGGCTAACCCTAGAGGGTTAGGGGGTTAGCTAGGGTTATCTCGATTTTGCCTTTTTTGTATGTTTCCATGGATTTTTGGAGGTCGCGCAGCAAGGTCGGGACGTTGCAGAGGATTGGTTGTGCTTTTGATGTCTGCAGTTTCCCGTTGTCGAGCGTGCGCCTGCGTTTTGTGGCGTTTTTTGAGCGTTTTGTTTGCGCTGCAACTATTGTTAGATAGTGCAATTTATTTTTGTCAATCTCATTCAATTATTTTGGGATTTGTTATTGTTTACTGTGATTGCTATGGTCTTTGTGCGCCGTTTGTTTTGTTGTGGGGGTGGTTTGTGTTCTGTTGTGGTTGAATGTGTTTGGTACTCTTTTGTGTCACTTTAGGGTACATCTCTAAAGGTGAATATTTTTCGTAAGAACGAGGTGTTGAAAGAGGTAGAAATGGCCTTGGGTGTCCCTAGGATTGTGCATTTGGAGGGTGGAGGTTTAAAAAGACGTTTTTAAACCCTAGTTTGGCTCATTTGGGGTCCTTTTGACCTAAACTGGTCTTAGCTAGGGTTAAAGTCGAAAATCGAGCTAACGGGTATGGTTAGGGCTAACCCTAGAGGGTTAGGGGGTTAGCTAGGGTTATCTCGATTTTGCCTTTTTTGTATGTTTCCATGGGTTTTTGGAGGTCGCGCAGCAAGGTCGGGACGTTGCAGAGGATTGGTTGTGCCTTTGATGTCTGCAGTTTCCCGTTTTCCAGCCTGCGCCTGCGTTTTGTGGCGTTTTTTGAGCGTTTTGTTTGCGCTGCAACTATTGTTAGATAGTGCAATTTATTTTTGTCAATCTCATTCAATTATTTTGGGATTTATTATTGTTTACTGTGATTGCTATGGTCTTTGTGCGCCGTTTGTTTTGTTGTGGGGGTGGTTTGTGTTCTGTTGTGGTTGAACGTGTTTGGTACTCTTTTGTGTCTCTTTAGGGTACATCTCTAAAGGTGAATATTTTCGTAAGAACGAGGTGTTGAAAGAGGTAGAAATGGCCTCGGGTGTCCCTAGGAGTGTGCGTTTGGAGGTTGGAGGTTTAAAAGACGATTTGTCACCCTAGTTTGGCTCGTTTGGGGTCATTTTGACCTAAACTGGTCTTAGTTAGGGTTAAAGTCGAAAATCGAGCTAACGGGTATGGTTAGGGCTAACCCTAGAGGGTTAGGGGGTTAGCTAGGGTTATCTCGATTTTGCCTTTTTTTGTATGTTTCCATGGATTTTTGGAGGTCGCGCAGCAAGGTCGGGACGTTGCAGAGAATTGGTTGTGCCTTTGATGTCTGCAGTTTCCCGTTGTCGAGCGTGCGCCTGCGTTTTGTGGCGTTTTTTGAGCGTTTTGTTTGCGCTGCAACTATTGTTAGATAGTGCAATTTATTTTTGTCAATCTCATTCAATTATTTTGGGATTTATTATTGTTTACTGTGATTGCTATGGTCTTTGTGCGCCGTTTGTTTTGTTGTGGGGGTGGTTTGTGTTCTGTTGTGGTTGAATGTGTTTGGTACTCTTTTGTGTCACTTTAGGGTACATCTCTAAAGTGAATTTTTTTCGTAAGAACGGGGTGTTGAAAGAGGTAGAAATGGCCTTGGGTGTCCCTAGGATTGTGCATTTGGAGGGTGGAGGTTTAAAAAGACGTTTTTAAACCCTAGTTTGGCTCATTTGGGGTCCTTTTGACCTAAACTGGTCTTAGCTAGGGTTAAAGTCGAAAATCGAGCTAACGGGTATGGTTAGGGCTATCCCTAAAGGGTTAAGGGGTTAGCTAGGGTTAGCTCGACTTTGCCTTTTTTGTATGTTTCCATGGGTTTTTGGAGGTCGCGCGGAAGGGTTGGGACGTTGCAGAGCATTGGTGGTGTTTTTTATGTCTGCAGTTCCCCGTTGTCGAGCGCGTGCGCCTGCGTTTTGTGGCGTTTTTCAGCGTTTTGTTTGCGCTGCAGCTAGGGTTAGATAGTGCAATTTATTTTTGTCAATCTCATTTAATTATTTTGGGATTTGTTATTGTTTACTGTGATTGCTATGGTCTTTGTGCGCCGTTTGTTTTGTTGTGGGGGTGGTTTGTGTTCTGTTGTGGTTGAATGTGTTTGGTACTCTTTTGTGTCACTTTAGGGTACGTCTCCAAAGATGAAATTATTTCGTAAGAACGACGTGTGGAAAGAGGTAGAAATGGCCTCGGGTGTCCCTAGGATTGTGCGTTTGGAGGTTGGAGGTTTAAAAGACGATTTGTCACCCTAGTTTGGCTCGTTTGGGGTCATTTTGACCTAAACTGGTCTTAGTTAGGGTTAAAGTCGAAAATCGAGCTAACGGGTATGTTTAGGGCTAACCCTAGAGGGTTAGGGGGTTAGCTAGGGTTATCTCGATTTTGCCTTTTTTGTATGTTTCCATGGATTTTTGGAGGTCGCGCAGCAAGGTCGGGACGTTGCAGAGAATTGGTTGTGCCTTTGATGTCTGCAGTTTCCCGTTGTCGAGCGTGCGCCTGCGTTTTGTGGCGTTTTTTGAGCGTTTTGTTTGCGCTGCAACTATTGTTAGATAGTGCAATTTATTTTTGTCAATCTCATTCAATTATTTTGGGATTTATTATTGTTTACTGTGATTGCTATGGTCTTTGTGCGCCGTTTGTTTGGTTGTGGGGGTGGTTTGTGTTCTGTTGTGGTTGAATGTGTTTGGTACTCTTTTGTGTCACTTTAGGGTACATCTCTAAAGGTGAATATTTTTCGTAAGAACGAGGTGTTGAAAGAGGTAGAAATGGCCTTGGGTGTCCCTAGGATTGTGCATTTGGAGGGTGGAGGTTTAAAAAGACGTTTTTAAACCCTAGTTTGGCTCATTTTGGGTCCTTTTGACCTAAACTGGTCTTAGCTAGGGTTAAAGTCGAAAATCGAGCTAACGGGTATGGTTAGGGCTAACCCTAGAGGGTTAGCGGGTTAGCTAGGGTTATCTCGACTTTGCCTTTTTTGTATGTTTCCATGGGTTTTTGGAGGTCGCGCGGAAGGGTTGGGACGTTGCAGAGCATTGGTGGTGTTTTTTATGTCTGCAGTTCCCCGTTGTCGAGCGCGTGCGCCTGCGTTTTGTGGCGTTTTTGAGCGTTTTGTTTCCGCTGCAGCTAGGGTTAGATAGTGCAATTTATTTTTGTCAATCTCATTTAATTATTTTGGGATTTGTTATTGTTTACTGTGATTGCTATGGTCTTTGTGCGCCGTTTGTTTGGTTGTGGGGGTGGTTTGTGTTCTGTTGTGGTTGAGTGTGTTTGGTACTCTTTTGTGTCACTTTAGGGTACGTCTCCAAAGATGAAATTATTTCGAAAGAACGAGGTGTGGAAAGAGGTAGAAATGGCCTGGGGTGTCCCTAGGATTGTGCGTTTGGAGGTTGGAGGTTTAAAAAGACGATTTGTCACCCTAGTTTGGCTCGTTTGGGGTCATTTTGACCTAAACTGGTCTTAGTTAGGGTTAAAGTCGAAAATCGAGCTAACGGGTATGGTTAGGGCTAACCCTAGAGGGTTAGGGGGTTAGCTAGGGTTATCTCGATTTTGCCTTTTTTGTATGTTTCCATGGATTTTTGGAGGTCGCGCAGCAAGGTCGGGACGTTGCAGAGAATTGGTTGTGCCTTTGATGTCTGCAGTTTCCCGTTGTCGAGCGTGCGCCTGCGTTTTGTGGCGTTTTTTGAGCGTTTTGTTTGCGCTGCAACTATTGTTAGATAGTGCAATTTATTTTTGTCAATCTCATTCAATTATTTTGGGATTTATTATTGTTTACTGTGATTGCTATGGTCTTTGTGCGCCGTTTGTTTTGTTGTGGGGGTGGTTTGTGTTCTGTTGTGGTTGAATGTGTTTGGTACTCTTTTGTGTCACTTTAGGGTACATCTCTAAAGGTGAATTTTTTTCGTAAGAACGAGGTGTTGAAAGAGGTAGAAATGGCCTTGGGTGTCCCTAGGATTGTGCATTTGGAGGGTGGAGGTTTAAAAAGACGTTTTTAAACCCTAGTTTGGCTCATTTGGGGTCCTTTTGACCTAAACTGGTCTTAGCTAGGGTTAAAGTCGAAAATCGAGCTAACGGGTATGGTTAGGGCTAACCCTAAAGGGTTAGCGGGTTAGCTAGGGTTATCTCGACTTTGCCTTTTTTGTATGTTTCCATGGGTTTTTGGAGGTCGCGCGGAAGGGTTGGGACGTTGCAGAGCATTGGTGGTGTTTTTTATGTCTGCAGTTCCCCGTTGTCGAGCGCGTGCACCTGCGTTTTGTGGCGTTTTTCAGCGTTTTGTTTGCGCTGCAGCTAGGGTTAGATAGTGCAATTTATTTTTGTCAATCTCATTTAATTATTTTGGGATTTGTTATTGTTTACTGTGATTGCTATGGTCTTTGTGCGCCGTTTGTTTTGTTGTGGGGGTAGTTTGTGTTCTGTTGTGGTTGAGTGTGTTTGGTACTCTTTTGTGTCACTTTAGGGTACGTCTCCAAAGATGAAATTATTTCGAAAGAACGAGGTGTGGAAAGAGGTAGAAATGGCCTCGGGTGTCCCTAGGATTGTGCGTTTGGAGGTTGGAGGTTTAAAAAGACGATTTGTCACCCTAGTTTGGCTCGTTTGGGGTCATTTTGACCTAAACTGGTCTTAGTTAGGGTTAAAGTCGAAAATCGAGCTAACGGGTATGGTTAGGGCTAACCCTAGAGGGTTCGGGGGTTAGCTAGGGTTATCTCGATTTTGCCTTTTTTGTATGTTTCCATGGATTTTTGGAGGTCGCGCAGCAAGGTCGGGACGTTGCAGAGGATTGGTTGTGCTTTTGATGTCTGCAGTTTCCCGTTGTCGAGCGTGCGCCTGCGTTTTGTGGCGTTTTTTGAGCGTTTTGTTTGCGCTGCAACTATTGTTAGATAGTGCAATTTATTTTTGTCAATCTCATTCAATTATTTTGGGATTTGTTATTGTTTACTGTGATTGCTATGGTCTTTGTGCGCCGTTTGTTTTGTTGTGGGGGTGGTTTGTGTTCTGTTGTGGTTGAATGTGTTTGGTACTCTTTTGTGTCACTTTAGGGTACATCTCTAAAGGTGAATATTTTTCGTAAGAACGAGGTGTGGAAAGAGGTAGAAATGGCCTCGGGTGTCCCTAGGATTGTGCATTTGGAGGGTGGAGGTTTAAAAAGACGTTTTTAAACTCTAGTTTGGCTCATTTGGGGTCCTTTTGACCTAAACTGGTCTTAGTTAGGGTTAAAGTCGAAAATCGAGCTAACGGGTATGGTTAGGGCTAACCCTAGAGGGTTAGGGGGTTAGCTAGGGTTATCTCGATTTTGCCTTTTTTGTATGTTTCCATGGATTTTTGGAGGTCGCGCAGCAAGGTCGGGACGTTGCAGAGGATTGGTTGTGCTTTTGATGTCTGCAGTTTCCCGTTGTCGAGCGCGTGCACCTGCGTTTTGTGGCGTTTTTCAGCGTTTTGTTTGCGCTGCAGCTAGGGTTAGATAGTGCAATTTATTTTTGTCAATCTCATTTAATTATTTTGGGATTTGTTATTGTTTACTGTGATTGCTATGGTCTTTGTGCGCCGTTTGTTTGGTTGTGGGGGTGGTTTGTGTTCTGTTGTGGTTGAGTGTGTTTGGTACTCTTTTGTGTCACTTTAGGGTACGTCTCCAAAGATGAAATTATTTCGAAAGAACGAGGTGTGGAAAGAGGTAGAAATGGCCTGGGGTGTCCCTAGGATTGTGCGTTTGGAGGTTGGAGGTTTAAAAAGACGATTTGTCACCCTAGTTTGGCTCGTTTGGGGTCATTTTGACCTAAACTGGTCTTAGTTAGGGTTAAAGTCGAAAATCGAGCTAACGGGTATGGTTAGGGCTAACCCTAGAGGGTTAGGGGGTTAGCTAGGGTTATCTCGATTTTGCCTTTTTTGTATGTTTCCATGGATTTTTGGAGGTCGCGCAGCAAGGTCGGGACGTTGCAGAGAATTGGTTGTGCCTTTGATGTCTGCAGTTTCCCGTTGTCGAGCGTGCGCCTGCGTTTTGTGGCGTTTTTTGAGCGTTTTGTTTGCGCTGCAACTATTGTTAGATAGTGCAATTTATTTTTGTCAATCTCATTCAATTATTTTGGGATTTATTATTGTTTACTGTGATTGCTATGGTCTTTGTGCGCCGTTTGTTTTGTTGTGGGGGTGGTTTGTGTTCTGTTGTGGTTGAATGTGTTTGGTACTCTTTTGTGTCACTTTAGGGTACATCTCTAAAGGTGAATTTTTTTCGTAAGAACGAGGTGTTGAAAGAGGTAGAAATGGCCTTGGGTGTCCCTAGGATTGTGCATCTGGAGGGTGGAGGTTTAAAAAGACGTTTTTAAACCCTAGTTTGGCTCATTTGGGGTCCTTTTGACCTAAACTGGTCTTAGCTAGGGTTAAAGTCGAAAATCGAGCTAACGGGTATGGTTAGGGCTAACCCTAAAGGGTTAGCGGGTTAGCTAGGGTTATCTCGACTTTGCCTTTTTTGTATGTTTCCATGGGTTTTTGGAGGTCGCGCGGAAGGGTTGGGACGTTGCAGAGCATTGGTGGTGTTTTTTATGTCTGCAGTTCCCCGTTGTCGAGCGCGTGCACCTGCGTTTTGTGGCGTTTTTCAGCGTTTTGTTTGCGCTGCAGCTAGGGTTAGATAGTGCAATTTATTTTTGTCAATCTCATTTAATTATTTTGGGATTTGTTATTGTTTACTGTGATTGCTATGGTCTTTGTGCGCCGTTTGTTTTGTTGTGGGGGTAGTTTGTGTTCTGTTGTGGTTGAGTGTGTTTGGTACTCTTTTGTGTCACTTTAGGGTACGTCTCCAAAGATGAAATTATTTCGAAAGAACGAGGTGTGGAAAGAGGTAGAAATGGCCTCGGGTGTCCCTAGGATTGTGCGTTTGGAGGTTGGAGGTTTAAAAAGACGATTTGTCACCCTAGTTTGGCTCGTTTGGGGTCATTTTGACCTAAACTGGTCTTAGTTAGGGTTAAAGTCGAAAATCGAGCTAACGGGTATGGTTAGGGCTAACCCTAGAGGGTTCGGGGGTTAGCTAGGGTTATCTCGATTTTGCCTTTTTTGTATGTTTCCATGGATTTTTGGAGGTCGCGCAGCAAGGTCGGGACGTTGCAGAGGATTGGTTGTGCTTTTGATGTCTGCAGTTTCCCGTTGTCGAGCGTGCGCCTGCGTTTTGTGGCGTTTTTTGAGCGTTTTGTTTGCGCTGCAACTATTGTTAGATAGTGCAATTTATTTTTGTCAATCTCATTCAATTATTTTGGGATTTGTTATTGTTTACTGTGATTGCTATGGTCTTTGTGCGCCGTTTGTTTTGTTGTGGGGGTGGTTTGTGTTCTGTTGTGGTTGAATGTGTTTGGTACTCTTTTGTGTCACTTTAGGGTACATCTCTAAAGGTGAATATTTTTCGTAAGAACGAGGTGTGGAAAGAGGTAGAAATGGCCTCGGGTGTCCCTAGGATTGTGCATTTGGAGGGTGGAGGTTTAAAAAGACGTTTTTAAACTCTAGTTTGGCTCATTTGGGGTCCTTTTGACCTAAACTGGTCTTAGTTAGGGTTAAAGTCGAAAATCGAGCTAACGGGTATGGTTAGGGCTAACCCTAGAGGGTTAGGGGGTTAGCTAGGGTTATCTCGATTTTGCCTTTTTTGTATGTTTCCATGGATTTTTGGAGGTCGCGCAGCAAGGTCGGGACGTTGCAGAGGATTGGTTGTGCTTTTGATGTCTGCAGTTTCCCGTTGTCGAGCGCGTGCACCTGCGTTTTGTGGCGTTTTTCAGCGTTTTGTTTGCGCTGCAGCTAGGGTTAGATAGTGCAATTTATTTTTGTCAATCTCATTTAATTATTTTGGGATTTGTTATTGTTTACTGTGATTGCTATGGTCTTTGTGCGCCGTTTGTTTTGTTGTGGGGGTGGTTTGTGTTCTGTTGTGGTTGAGTGTGTTTGGTACTCTTTTGTGTCACTTTAGGGTACGTCTCCAAAGATGAAATTATTTCGAAAGAACGAGGTGTGGAAAGAGGTAGAAATGGCCTCGGGTGTCCCTAGGATTGTGCGTTTGGAGGTTGGAGGTTTAAAAAGACGATTTGTCACCCTAGTTTGGCTCGTTTGGGGTCATTTTGACCTAAACTGGTCTTAGTTAGGGTTAAAGTCGAAAATCGAGCTAACGGGTATGGTTAGGGCTAACCCTAGAGGGTTCGGGGGTTAGCTAGGGTTATCTCGATTTTGCCTTTTTTGTATGTTTCCATGGATTTTTGGAGGTCGCGCAGCAAGGTCGGGACGTTGCAGAGGATTGGTTGTGCTTTTGATGTCTGCAGTTTCCCGTTGTCGAGCGTGCGCCTGCGTTTTGTGGCGTTTTTTGAGCGTTTTGTTTGCGCTGCAACTATTGTTAGATAGTGCAATTTATTTTTGTCAATCTCATTCAATTATTTTGGGATTTGTTATTGTTTACTGTGATTGCTATGGTCTTTGTGCGCCGTTTGTTTTGTTGTGGGGGTGGTTTGTGTTCTGTTGTGGTTGAATGTGTTTGGTACTCTTTTGTGTCACTTTAGGGTACATCTCTAAAGGTGAATATTTTTCGTAAGAACGAGGTGTGGAAAGAGGTAGAAATGGCCTCGGGTGTCCCTAGGATTGTGCATTTGGAGGGTGGAGGTTTAAAAAGACGTTTTTAAACTCTAGTTTGGCTCATTTGGGGTCCTTTTGACCTAAACTGGTCTTAGTTAGGGTTAAAGTCGAAAATCGAGCTAACGGGTATGGTTAGGGCTAACCCTAGAGGGTTAGGGGGTTAGCTAGGGTTAGCTCGACTTTGCCTTTTTTGTATGTTTCCATGGGTTTTTGGAGGTCGCGCGGAAGGGTTGGGACGTTGCAGAGCATTGGTGGTGTTTTTTATGTCTGCAGTTCCCCGTTGTCGAGCGCGTGCGCCTGCGTTTTGTGGCGTTTTTCAGCGTTTTGTTTCCGCTGCAGCTAGGGTTAGATAGTGCAATTTATTTTTGTCAATCTCATTTAATTATTTTGGGATTTGTTATTGTTTACTGTGATTGCTATGGTCTTTGTGCGCCGTTTGTTTGGTTGTGGGGGTGGTTTGTGTTCTGTTGTGGTTGAGTGTGTTTGGTACTCTTTTGTGTCACTTTAGGGTACGTCTCCAAAGATGAAATTATTTCGAAAGAACGAGGTGTGGAAAGAGGTAGAAATGGCCTGGGGTGTCCCTAGGATTGTGCGTTTGGAGGTTGGAGGTTTAAAAAGACGATTTGTCACCCTAGTTTGGCTCGTTTGGGGTCATTTTGACCTAAACTGGTCTTAGTTAGGGTTAAAGTCGAAAATCGAGCTAACGGGTATGGTTAGGGCTAACCCTAGAGGGTTAGGGGGTTAGCTAGGGTTATCTCGATTTTCCCTTTTTTGTATGTTTCCATGGATTTTTGGAGGTCGCGCAGCAAGGTCGGGACGTTGCAGAGAATTGGTTGTGCCTTTCATGTCTGCAGTTTCCCGTTGTCGAGCGTGCGCCTGCGTTTTGTGGCGTTTTTTGAGCGTTTTGTTTGCGCTGCAACTATTGTTAGATAGTGCAATTTATTTTTGTCAATCTCATTCAATTATTTTGGGATTTGTTATTGTTTACTGTGATTGCTATGGTCTTTGTGCGCCGTTTGTTTTGTTGTGGGGGTGGTTTGTGTTCTGTTGTGGTTGAATGTGTTTGGTACTCTTTTGTGTCACTTTAGGGTACATCTCTAAAGGTGAATTTTTTTCGTAAGAACGAGGTGTTGAAAGAGGTAGAAATGGCCTTGGGTGTCCCTAGGATTGTGCATCTGGAGGGTGGAGGTTTAAAAAGACGATTTGTCACCCTAGTTTGGCTCGTTTGGGGTCATTTTGACCTAAACTGGTCTTAGTTAGGGTTAAAGTCGAAAATCGAGCTAACGGGTATGGTTAGGGCTAACCCTAGAGGGTTCGGGGGTTAGCTAGGGTTATCTCGATTTTGCCTTTTTTGTATGTTTCCATGGATTTTTGGAGGTCGCGCAGCAAGGTCGGGACGTTGCAGAGGATTGGTTGTGCTTTTGATGTCTGCAGTTTCCCGTTGTCGAGCGTGCGCCTGCGTTTTGTGGCGTTTTTTGAGCGTTTTGTTTGCGCTGCAACTATTGTTAGATAGTGCAATTTATTTTTGTCAATCTCATTCAATTATTTTGGGATTTGTTATTGTTTACTGTGATTGCTATGGTCTTTGTGCGCCGTTTGTTTTGTTGTGGGGGTGGTTTGTGTTCTGTTGTGGTTGAATGTGTTTGGTACTCTTTTGTGTCACTTTAGGGTACATCTCTAAAGGTGAATATTTTTCGTAAGAACGAGGTGTGGAAAGAGGTAGAAATGGCCTCGGGTGTCCCTAGGATTGTGCATTTGGAGGGTGGAGGTTTAAAAAGACGTTTTTAAACTCTAGTTTGGCTCATTTGGGGTCCTTTTGACCTAAACTGGTCTTAGTTAGGGTTAAAGTCGAAAATCGAGCTAACGGGTATGGTTAGGGCTAACCCTAGAGGGTTAGGGGGTTAGCTAGGGTTAACTCGACTTTGCCTTTTTTGTATGTTTCCATGGGTTTTTGGAGGTCGCGCGGAAGGGTTGGGACGTTGCAGAGCATTGGTGGTGTTTTTTATGTCTGCAGTTCCCCGTTGTCGAGCGCGTGCGCCTGCGTTTTGTGGCGTTTTTCAGCGTTTTGTTTCCGCTGCAGCTAGGGTTAGATAGTGCAATTTATTTTTGTCAATCTCATTTAATTATTTTGGGATTTGTTATTGTTTACTGTGATTGCTATGGTCTTTGTGCGCCGTTTGTTTGGTTGTGGGGGTGGTTTGTGTTCTGTTGTGGTTGAGTGTGTTTGGTACTCTTTTGTGTCACTTTAGGGTACGTCTCCAAAGATGAAATTATTTCGAAAGAACGAGGTGTGGAAAGAGGTAGAAATGGCCTGGGGTGTCCCTAGGATTGTGCGTTTGGAGGTTGGAGGTTTAAAAAGACGATTTGTCACCCTAGTTTGGCTCGTTTGGGGTCATTTTGACCTAAACTGGTCTTAGTTAGGGTTAAAGTCGAAAATCGAGCTAACGGGTATGGTTAGGGCTAACCCTAGAGGGTTAGGGGGTTAGCTAGGGTTATCTCGATTTTCCCTTTTTTGTATGTTTCCATGGATTTTTGGAGGTCGCGCAGCAAGGTCGGGACGTTGCAGAGAATTGGTTGTGCCTTTGATGTCTGCAGTTTCCCGTTGTCGAGCGTGCGCCTGCGTTTTGTGGCGTTTTTTGAGCGTTTTGTTTGCGCTGCAACTATTGTTAGATAGTGCAATTTATTTTTGTCAATCTCATTCAATTATTTTGGGATTTGTTATTGTTTACTGTGATTGCTATGGTCTTTGTGCGCCGTTTGTTTTGTTGTGGGGGTGGTTTGTGTTCTGTTGTGGTTGAATGTGTTTGGTACTCTTTTGTGTCACTTTAGGGTACATCTCTAAAGGTGAATTTTTTTCGTAAGAACGAGGTGTTGAAAGAGGTAGAAATGGCCTTGGGTGTCCCTAGGATTGTGCATCTGGAGGGTGGAGGTTTAAAAAGACGTTTTTCAACCCTAGTTTGGCTCATTTGGGGTCCTTTTGACCTAAACTGGTCTTAGCTAGGGTTAAAGTCGAAAATCGAGCTAACGGGTATGGTTAGGGCTAACCCTAAAGGGTTAGCGGGTTAGCTAGGGTTATCTCGACTTTGCCTTTTTTGTATGTTTCCACGGGTTTTTGGAGGTCGCGCGGAAGGGTTGGGACGTTGCAGAGCATTGGTGGTGTTTTTTATGTCTGCAGTTCCCCGTTGTCGAGCGCGTGCACCTGCGTTTTGTGGCGTTTTTCAGCGTTTTGTTTGCGCTGCAGCTAGGGTTAGATAGTGCAATTTATTTTTGTCAATCTCATTTAATTATTTTGGGATTTGTTATTGTTTACTGTGATTGCTATGGTCTTTGTGCGCCGTTTGTTTTGTTGTGGGGGTGGTTTGTGTTCTGTTGTGGTTGAGTGTGTTTGGTACTCTTTTGTGTCACTTTAGGGTACGTCTCCAAAGATGAAATTATTTCGAAAGAACGAGGTGTGGAAAGAGGTAGAAATGGCCTGGGGTGTCCCTAGGATTGTGCGTTTGGAGGTTGGAGGTTTAAAAAGACGATTTGTCACCCTAGTTTGGCTCGTTTGGGGTCATTTTGACCTAAACTGGTCTTAGTTAGGGTTAAAGTCGAAAATCGAGCTAACGGGTATGGTTAGGGCTAACCCTAGAGGGTTAGGGGGTTAGCTAGGGTTATCTCGATTTTGCCTTTTTTGTATGTTTCCATGGATTTTTGGAGGTCGCGCAGCAAGGTCGGGACGTTGCAGAGAATTGGTTGTGCCTTTGATGTCTGCAGTTTCCCGTTGTCGAGCGTGCGCCTGCGTTTTGTGGCGTTTTTTGAGCGTTTTGTTTGCGCTGCAACTATTGTTAGATAGTGCAATTTATTTTTGTCAATCTCATTCAATTATTTTGGGATTTATTATTGTTTACTGTGATTGCTATGGTCTTTGTGCGCCGTTTGTTTTGTTGTGGGGGTGGTTTGTGTTCTGTTGTGGTTGAATGTGTTTGGTACTCTTTTGTGTCACTTTAGGGTACATCTCTAAAGGTGAATTTTTTTCGTAAGAACGGGGTGTTGAAAGAGGTAGAAATGGCCTTGGGTGTCCCTAGGATTGTGCATCTGGAGGGTGGAGGTTTAAAAAGACGTTTTTAAACCCTAGTTTGGCTCATTTGGGGTCCTTTTGACCTAAACTGGTCTTAGCTAGGGTTAAAGTCGAAAATCGAGCTAACGGGTATGGTTAGGGCTAACCCTAAAGGGTTAGCGGGTTAGCTAGGGTTATCTCGACTTTGCCTTTTTTGTATGTTTCCATGGGTTTTTGGAGGTCGCGCGGAAGGGTTGAGACGTTGCAGAGCATTGGTGGTGTTTTTTATGTCTGCAGTTCCCCGTTGTCGAGCGCGTGCACCTGCGTTTTGTGGCGTTTTTCAGCGTTTTGTTTGCGCTGCAGCTAGGGTTAGATAGTGCAATTTATTTTTGTCAATCTCATTTAATTATTTTGGGATTTGTTATTGTTTACTGTGATTGCTATGGTCTTTGTGCGCCGTTTGTTTTGTTGTGGGGGTGGTTTGTGTTCTGTTGTGGTTGAGTGTGTTTGGTACTCTTTTGTGTCACTTTAGGGTACGTCTCCAAAGATGAAATTATTTCGAAAGAACGAGGTGTGGAAAGAGGTAGAAATGGCCTGGGGTGTCCCTAGGATTGTGCGTTTGGAGGTTGGAGGTTTAAAAAGACGATTTGTCACCCTAGTTTGGCTCGTTTGGGGTCATTTTGACCTAAACTGGTCTTAGTTAGGGTTAAAGTCGAAAATCGAGCTAACGGGTATGGTTAGGGCTAACCCTAGAGGGTTAGGGGGTTAGCTAGGGTTATCTCGATTTTGCCTTTTTTGTATGTTTCCATGGATTTTTGGAGGTCGCGCAGCAAGGTCGGGACGTTGCAGAGAATTGGTTGTGCCTTTGATGTCTGCAGTTTCCCGTTGTCGAGCGTGCGCCTGCGTTTTGTGGCGTTTTTTGAGCGTTTTGTTTGCGCTGCAACTATTGTTAGATAGTGCAATTTATTTTTGTCAATCTCATTCAATTATTTTGGGATTTATTATTGTTTACTGTGATTGCTATGGTCTTTGTGCGCCGTTTGTTTTGTTGTGGGGGTGGTTTGTGTTCTGTTGTGGTTGAATGTGTTTGGTACTCTTTTGTGTCACTTTAGGGTACATCTCTAAAGGTGAATTTTTTTCGTAAGAACGGGGTGTTGAAAGAGGTAGAAATGGCCTTGGGTGTCCCTAGGATTGTGCATCTGGAGGGTGGAGGTTTAAAAAGACGTTTTTAAACCCTAGTTTGGCTCATTTGGGGTCCTTTTGACCTAAACTGGTCTTAGCTAGGGTTAAAGTCGAAAATCGAGCTAACGGGTATGGTTAGGGCTAACCCTAAAGGGTTAGCGGGTTAGCTAGGGTTATCTCGACTTTGCCTTTTTTGTATGTTTCCATGGGTTTTTGGAGGTCGCGCGGAAGGGTTGAGACGTTGCAGAGCATTGGTGGTGTTTTTTATGTCTGCAGTTCCCCGTTGTCGAGCGCGTGCACCTGCGTTTTGTGGCGTTTTTCAGCGTTTTGTTTGCGCTGCAGCTAGGGTTAGATAGTGCAATTTATTTTTGTCAATCTCATTTAATTATTTTGGGATTTGTTATTGTTTACTGTGATTGCTATGGTCTTTGTGCGCCGTTTGTTTTGTTGTGGGGGTGGTTTGTGTTCTGTTGTGGTTGAGTGTGTTTGGTACTCTTTTGTGTCACTTTAGGGTACGTCTCCAAAGATGAAATTATTTCGAAAGAACGAGGTGTGGAAAGAGGTAGAAATGGCCTGGGGTGTCCCTAGGATTGTGCGTTTGGAGGTTGGAGGTTTAAAAAGACGATTTGTCACCCTAGTTTGGCTCGTTTGGGGTCCTTTTGACCTAAACTGGTCTTAGTTAGGGTTAAAGTCGAAAATCGAGCTAACGGGTATGGTTAGGGCTAACCCTAGAGGGTTAGGGGGTTAGCTAGGGTTATCTCGATTTTGCCTTTTTTGTATGTTTCCATGGATTTTTGGAGGTCGCGCAGCAAGGTCGGGACGTTGCAGAGGATTGGTTGTGCTTTTGATGTCTGCAGTTTCCCGTTGTCGAGCGTGCGCCTGCGTTTTGTGGCGTTTTTTGAGCGTTTTGTTTGCGCTGCAACTATTGTTAGATAGTGCAATTTATTTTTGTCAATCTCATTCAATTATTTTGGGATTTGTTATTGTTTACTGTGATTGCTATGGTCTTTGTGCGCCGTTTGTTTTGTTGTGGGGGTGGTTTGTGTTCTGTTGTGGTTGAATGTGTTTGGTACTCTTTTGTGTCACTTTAGGGTACATCTCTAAAGGTGAATATTTTTCGTAAGAACGAGGTGTGGAAAGAGGTAGAAATGGCCTCGGGTGTCCCTAGGATTGTGCATTTGGAGGGTGGAGGTTTAAAAAGACGTTTTTAAACTCTAGTTTGGCTCATTTGGGGTCCTTTTGACCTAAACTGGTCTTAGTTAGGGTTAAAGTCGAAAATCGAGCTAACGGGTATGGTTAGGGCTAACCCTAGAGGGTTAGGGGGTTAGCTAGGGTTAGCTCGACTTTGCCTTTTTTGTATGTTTCCATGGGTTTTTGGAGGTCGCGCGGAAGGGTTGGGACGTTGCAGAGCATTAGTGGTGTTTTTTATGTCTGCAGTTCCCCGTTGTCGAGCGCGTGCGCCTGCGTTTTGTGGCGTTTTTCAGCGTTTTGTTTCCGCTGCAGCTAGGGTTAGATAGTGCAATTTATTTTTGTCAATCTCATTTAATTATTTTGGGATTTGTTATTGTTTACTGTGATTGCTATGGTCTTTGTGCGCCGTTTGTTTGGTTGTGGGGGTGGTTTGTGTTCTGTTGTGGTTGAGTGTGTTTGGTACTCTTTTGTGTCACTTTAGGGTACGTCTCCAAAGATGAAATTATTTCGAAAGAACGAGGTGTGGAAAGAGGTAGAAATGGCCTGGGGTGTCCCTAGGATTGTGCGTTTGGAGGTTGGAGGTTTAAAAAGACGATTTGTCACCCTAGTTTGGCTCGTTTGGGGTCATTTTGACCTAAACTGGTCTTAGTTAGGGTTAAAGTCGAAAATCGAGCTAACGGGTATGGTTAGGGCTAACCCTAGAGGGTTAGGGGGTTAGCTAGGGTTATCTCGATTTTCCCTTTTTTGTATGTTTCCATGGATTTTTGGAGGTCGCGCAGCAAGGTCGGGACGTTGCAGAGAATTGGTTGTGCCTTTGATGTCTGCAGTTTCCCGTTGTCGAGCGTGCGCCTGCGTTTTGTGGCGTTTTTTGAGCGTTTTGTTTGCGCTGCAACTATTGTTAGATAGTGCAATTTATTTTTGTCAATCTCATTCAATTATTTTGGGATTTGTTATTGTTTACTGTGATTGCTATGGTCTTTGTGCGCCGTTTGTTTTGTTGTGGGGGTGGTTTGTGTTCTGTTGTGGTTGAATGTGTTTGGTACTCTTTTGTGTCACTTTAGGGTACATCTCTAAAGGTGAATTTTTTTCGTAAGAACGAGGTGTTGAAAGAGGTAGAAATGGCCTTGGGTGTCCCTAGGATTGTGCATCTGGAGGGTGGAGGTTTAAAAAGACGTTTTTCAACCCTAGTTTGGCTCATTTGGGGTCCTTTTGACCTAAACTGGTCTTAGCTAGGGTTAAAGTCGAAAATCGAGCTAACGGGTATGGTTAGGGCTAACCCTAAAGGGTTAGCGGGTTAGCTAGGGTTATCTCGACTTTGCCTTTTTTGTATGTTTCCATGGGTTTTTGGAGGTCGCGCGGAAGGGTTGAGACGTTGCAGAGCATTGGTGGTGTTTTTTATGTCTGCAGTTCCCCGTTGTCGAGCGCGTGCACCTGCGTTTTGTGGCGTTTTTCAGCGTTTTGTTTGCGCTGCAGCTAGGGTTAGATAGTGCAATTTATTTTTGTCAATCTCATTTAATTATTTTGGGATTTGTTATTGTTTACTGTGATTGCTATGGTCTTTGTGCGCCGTTTGTTTTGTTGTGGGGGTGGTTTGTGTTCTGTTGTGGTTGAGTGTGTTTGGTACTCTTTTGTGTCACTTTAGGGTACGTCTCCAAAGATGAAATTATTTCGAAAGAACGAGGTGTGGAAAGAGGTAGAAATGGCCTCGGGTGTCCCTAGGATTGTGCGTTTGGAGGTTGGAGGTTTAAAAAGACGATTTGTCACCCTAGTTTGGCTCGTTTGGGGTCCTTTTGACCTAAACTGGTCTTAGTTAGGGTTAAAGTCGAAAATCGAGCTAACGGGTATGGTTAGGGCTAACCCTAGAGGGTTAGGGGGTTAGCTAGGGTTATCTCGATTTTGCCTTTTTTGTATGTTTCCATGGATTTTTGGAGGTCGCGCAGCAAGGTCGGGACGTTGCAGAGGATTGGTTGTGCTTTTGATGTCTGCAGTTTCCCGTTTTCGAGCGTGCGCCTGCGTTTTGTGGCGTTTTTTGAGCGTTTTGTTTGCGCTGCAACTATTGTTAGATAGTGCAATTTATTTTTGTCAATCTCATTCAATTATTTTGGGATTTGTTATTGTTTACTGTGATTGCTATGGTCTTTGTGCGCCGTTTGTTTTGTTGTGGGGGTGGTTTGTGTTCTGTTGTGGTTGAATGTGTTTGGTACTCTTTTGTGTCACTTTAGGGTACATCTCTAAAGGTGAATATTTTTCGTAAGAACGAGGTGTGGAAAGAGGTAGAAATGGCCTCGGGTGTCCCTAGGATTGTGCATTTGGAGGGTGGAGGTTTAAAAAGACGTTTTTAAACTCTAGTTTGGCTCATTTGGGGTCCTTTTGACCTAAACTGGTCTTAGTTAGGGTTAAAGTCGAAAATCGAGCTAACGGGTATGGTTAGGGCTAACCCTAGAGGGTTAGGGGGTTAGCTAGGGTTAGCTCGACTTTGCCTTTTTTGTATGTTTCCATGGGTTTTTGGAGGTCGCGCGGAAGGGTTGGGACGTTGCAGAGCATTGGTGGTGTTTTTTATGTCTGCAGTTCCCCGTTGTCGAGCGCGTGCGCCTGCGTTTTGTGGCGTTTTTCAGCGTTTTGTTTCAGCTGCAGCTAGGGTTAGATAGTGCAATTTATTTTTGTCAATCTCATTTAATTATTTTGGGATTTGTTATTGTTTACTGTGATTGCTATGGTCTTTGTGCGCCGTTTGTTTTGTTGTGGGGGTGGTTTGTGTTCTGTTGTGGTTGAGTGTGTTTGGTACTCTTTTGTGTCACTTTAGGGTACGTCTCCAAAGATGAAATTATTTCGAAAGAACGAGGTGTGGAAAGAGGTAGAAATGGCCTCAGGTGTCCCTAGGATTGTGCGTTTGGAGGTTGGAGGTTTAAAAAGACGATTTGTCACCCTAGTTTGGCTCGTTTGGGGTCATTTTGACCTAAACTGGTCTTAGTTAGGGTTAAAGTCGAAAATCGAGCTAACGGGTATGGTTAGGGCTAACCCTAGAGGGTTAGGGGGTTAGCTAGGGTTATCTCGATTTTGCCTTTTTTGTATGTTTCCATGGATTTTTGGAGGTCGCGCAGCAAGGTCGGGACGTTGCAGAGGATTGGTTGTGCTTTTGATGTCTGCAGTTTCCCGTTGTCGAGCGTGCGCCTGCGTTTTGTGGCGTTTTTTGAGCGTTTTGTTTGCGCTGCAACTATTGTTAGATAGTGCAATTTATTTTTGTCAATCTCATTCAATTATTTTGTGATTTGTTATTGTTTACTGTGATTGCTATGGTCTTTGTGCGCCGTTTGTTTTGTTGTGGGGGTGGTTTGTGTTCTGTTGTGGTTGAATGTGTTTGGTACTCTTTTGTGTCACTTTAGGGTACATCTCTAAAGGTGAATATTTTTCGTAAGAACGAGGTGTGGAAAGAGGTAGAAATGGCCTTGGGTGTCCCTAGGATTGTGCATTTGGAGGGTGGAGGTTTAAAAAGACGTTTTTAAACCCTAGTTTGGCTCGTTTGGGGTCATTTTGACCTAAACTGGTCTTAGTTAGGGTTAAAGTCGAAAATCGAGCTAACGGGTATGGTTAGGGCTAACCCTAGAGGGTTAGGGGGTTAGCTAGGGTTATCTCGATTTTGCCTTTTTTGTATGTTTCCATGGATTTTTGGAGGTCGCGCAGCAAGGTCGGGACGTTGCAGAGAATTGGTTGTGCCTTTGATGACTGCAGTTTCCCGTTGTCGAGCGTGCGCCTGCGTTTTGTGGCGTTTTTTGAGCGTTTTGTTTGCGCTGCAACTATTGTTAGATAGTGCAATTTATTTTTGTCAATCTCATTCAATTATTTTGGGATTTATTATTGTTTACTGTGATTGCTATGGTCTTTGTGCGCCGTTTGTTTTGTTGTGGGGGTGGTTTGTGTTCTGTTGTGGTTGAATGTGTTTGGTACTCTTTTGTGTCACTTTAGGGTACATCTCTAAAGGTGATTTTTTTTCGTAAGAACGAGGTGTTGAAAGACGTAGAAATGGCCTTGGGTGTCCCTAGGATTGTGCATTTGGAGGGTGGAGGTTTAAAAAGACGTTTTTAAACAATAGTTTGGCTCATTTGGGGTCCTTTTGACCTAAACTGGTCTTAGCTAGGGTTAAAGTCGAAAATCGAGCTAACGGGTATGGTTAGGGCTAACCCTAGAGGGTTAGGAGGTTAGCTAGGGTTAGCTCGACTTTGCCTTTTTTGTATGTTTCCATGGGTTTTTGGAGGTCGCGCGGAAGGGTTCGGACGTTGCAGAGCATTGGTGGTGTTTTTTATGTCTGCAGTTCCCCGTTGTCGAGCGCGTGCGCCTGCGTTTTGTGGCGTTTTTGAGCGTTTTGTTTCCGCTGCAGCTAGGGTTAGATAGTGCAATTTATTTTTGTCAATCTCATTTAATTATTTTGGGATTTGTTATTGTTTACTGTGATTGCTATGGTCTTTGTGCGCCGTTTGTTTTGTTGTGGGGGTGGTTTGTGTTCTGTTGTGGTTGAATGTGTTTGGTACTCTTTTGTGTCACTTTAGGGTACGTCTCCAAAGATGAAATTATTTCGTAAGAACGAGGTGTGGAAAGAGGTAGAAATGGCCTCGGGTGTCCCTAGGATTGTGCGTTTGGAGGTTGGAGGTTTAAAAAGACGATTTGTCACCCTAGTTTGGCTCGTTTGGGGTCATTTTGACCTAAACTGGTCTTAGTTAGGGTTAAAGTCGAAAATCGAGCTAACGGGTATGGTTAGGGCTAACCCTAGAGGGTTAGGGGGTTAGCTAGGGTTATCTCGATTTTGCCTTTTTTGTATGTTTCCATGGATTTTTGGAGGTCGCGCAGCAAGGTCGGGACGTTGCAGAACATTGGTTGTGCTTTTGATGTCTGCAGTTTCCCGTTTTCCAGCGTGCGCCTGCGTTTTGTGGCGTTTTTTGAGCGTTTTGTTTGCACTGCAACTATTGTTAGATAGTGCAATTTATTTTTGTCAATCTCATTCAATTATTTTGGGATTTGTTATTGTTTACTGTGATTGCTATGGTCTTTGTGCGCCGTTTGTTTTGTTGTGGGGGTGGTTTGTGTTCTGTTGTGGTTGAATGTGTTTGGTACTCTTTTGTGTCACTTTAGGGTACATCTCCATAGATGAAATTATGTCGTAAGAACGAGGTGTGGAAAGAGGTAGAAATGGCCTCGGGTGTCCCTAGGATTGTGCGTTTGGAGGTTGGAGGTTTAAAAGACGATTTGTCACCCTAGTTTGGCTCGTTTGGGGTCATTTTGACCTAAACTGGTCTTAGTTAGGGTTAAAGTCGAAAATCGAGCTAACGGGTATGGTTAGGGCTAACCCTAGAGGGTTAGGGGGTTAGCTAGGGTTATCTCGATTTTGCCTTTTTTGTATGTTTCCATGGATTTTTGGAGGTCGCGCAGCAAGGTCGGGACGTTGCAGAGGATTGGTTGTGCTTTTGATGTCTGCAGTTTCCCGTTGTCGAGCGTGCGCCTGCGTTTTGTGGCGTTTTTTGAGCGTTTTGTTTGCGCTGCAACTATTGTTAGATAGTGCAATTTATTTTTGTCAATCTCATTCAATTATTTTGGGATTTGTTATTGTTTACTGTGATTGCTATGGTCTTTGTGCGCCGTTTGTTTTGTTGTGGGGGTGGTTTGTGTTCTGTTGTGGTTGAATGTGTTTGGTACTCTTTTGTGTCACTTTAGGGTACATCTCTAAAGGTGAATATTTTCGTAAGAACGAGGTGTTGAAAGAGGTAGAAATGGCCTTGGGTGTCCCTAGGATTGTGCATTTGGAGGGTGGAGGTTTAAAAAGACGTTTTTAAACCCTAGTTTGGCTCATTTGGGGTCCTTTTGACCTAAACTGGTCTTAGCTAGGGTTAAAGTCGAAAATCGAGCTAACGGGTATGGTTAGGGCTAACCCTAGAGGGTTAAGGGGTTAGCTAGGGTTATCTCGATTTTGCCTTTTTTGTATGTTTCCATGGGTTTTTGGAGGTCGCGCAGCAAGGTCGGGACGTTGCAGAGGATTGGTTGTGCTTTTGATGTCTGCAGTTTCCCGTTTTCCAGCCTGCGCCTGCGTTTTGTGGCGTTTTTTGAGCGTTTTGTTTGCGCTGCAACTATTGTTAGATAGTGCAATTTATTTTTGTCAATCTCATTCAATTATTTTGGGATTTGTTATTGTTTACTGTGATTGCTATGGTCTTTGTGCGCCGTTTGTTTTGTTGTGGGGGTGGTTTGTGTTCTGTTGTGGTTGAATGTGTTTGGTACTCTTTTGTGTCACTTTAGGGTACATCTCTAAAGGTGAATTTTTTTCGTAAGAACGAGGTGTTGAAAGAGGTAGAAATGGCCTTTGGTGTCCCTAGTATTGTGCATTTGGAGGGTGGAGGTTTAAAAAGACGTTTTTAAACCCTAGTTTGGCTCATTTGGGGTCATTTTGACCTAAACTGGTCTTAGCTAGGGTTAAAGTCGAAAATCGAGCTAACGGGTATGGATAGGGCTAACCCTAGAGGGTTAGGGGGTTAGCTAGGGTTATCTCGATTTTGCCTTTTTTGTATGTTTCCATGGGTTTTTGGAGGTCGCACAGCAAGGTCGGGACGTTGCAGAGCATTGGTTGTGCTTTTGATGTCTGCAGTTTCCCGTTTTCCAGCGTGCGCCTGCGTTTTGTGGCGTTTTTTGAGCGTTTTCTTTGCGCTGCAACTATTGTTAGATAGTGCAATTTATTTTTATCAATCTCATTCAATTATTTTGGGATTTGTTATTGTTTACTGTGATTGCTATGGTCTTTGTGCGCCGTTTGTTTTGTTGTGGGGGTGGTTTGTGTTCTGTTGTGGTTCAATGTGTTCGGTACTCTTTTGTGTCACTTTAGGGTACGTCTCCAAAGATGAAATTATTTCGTAAGAACGAGGTGTGGAAAGAGGTAGAAATGGCCTCGGGTGTCCCTAGGATTGTGCGTTTGGAGGTTGGAGGTTTAAAAGACGATTTGTCACCCTAGTTTGGCTCGTTTGGGGTCATTTTGACCTAAACTGGTCTTAGTTAGGGTTAAAGTCGAAAATCGAGCTAACGGGTATGGTTAGGGCTAACCCTAGAGGGTTAGGGGGTTAGCTAGGGTTATCTCGATTTTGCCTTTTTTGTATGTTTCCATGGATTTTTGGAGGTTGCGCAGCAAGGTCGGGACGTTGCAGAGAATTGGTTGTGCCTTTGATGTCTGCAGTTTCCCGTTGTCGAGCGTGCGCCTGCGTTTTGTGGCGTTTTTTGAGCGTTTTGTTTGCGCTGCAACTATTGTTAGATAGTGCAATTTATTTTTGTCAATCTCATTCAATTATTTTGGGATTTATTATTGTTTACTGTGATTGCTATGGTCTTTGTGCGCCGTTTGTTTTGTTGTGGGAGTGGTTTGTGTTCTGTTGTGGTTGAATGTGTTTGGTACTCTTTTGTGTCACTTTAGGGTACGTCTCCAAAGATGAAATTATTTCGTAAGAACGAGGTGTTGAAAGATGTAGAAAGGGCCTTGGGTGTCCCTAGTATTGTGCATTTGGAGGGTGGAGGTTTAAAAAGACGTTTTTAAACCCTAGTTTGGCTCATTTGGGGTCCTTTTGACCTAAACTGGTCTTAGCTAGGGTTAAAGTCGAAAATCGAGCTAACGGGTATGGTTAGGGCTAACCCTAGAGGGTTAGGGGGTTAGCTAGGGTTATCTCGATTTTGCCTTTTTTGTATGTTTCCATGGGTTTTTGGAGGTTGCGCAGCAAGGTCGGGACGTTGCAGAGGATTGGTTGTGCTTTTGATGTCTGCAGTTTCCCGTTGTCGAGCGTGCGGCTGCGTTTTGTGGCGTTTTTTGAGCGTTTTGTTTGCGTTGCAACTATTGTTAGATAGTGCAATTTATTTTTGTCAATCTCATTCAATTATTTTGGGATTTATTATTGTTTACTGTGATTGCTATGGTCTTTGTGCGCCGTTTGTTTTGTTGTGGGAGTGGTTTGTGTTCTGTTGTGGTTGAATGTGTTTGGTACTCTTTTGTGTCACTATAGGGTACGTCTCCAAAGATGAAATTATTTCGTAAGAACGAGGTGTTGAAAGATGTAGAAAGGGCCTTGGGTGTCCCTAGTATTGTGCATTTGGAGGGTGGAGGTTTAAAAAGACGTTTTTAAACCCTAGTTTGGCTCATTTGGGGTCATTTTGACCTAAACTGGTCTTAGCTAGGGTTAAAGTCGAAAATCGAGCTAACGGGTATGGTTAGGGCTAACCCTAGAGGGTTAGGGGGTTAGCTAGGGTTATCTCGATTTTGCCTTTTTTGTATGTTTCCATGGGTTTTTGGAGGTTGCGCAGCAAGGTTGGGACGTTGCAGAGGATTGGTTGTGCTTTTGATGTCTGCAGTTTCCCGTTGTCGAGCGTGCGCCTGCGTTTTGTGGCGTTTTTTGAGCGTTTTGTTTGCGCTGCAACTATTGTTAGATAGTGCAATTTATTTTTGTCAATCTCATTCAATTATTTTGGGATTTGTTATTGTTTACTGTGATTGCTATGGTCTTTGTGCGCCGTTTGTTTTGTTGTGGGAGTGGTTTGTGTTCTGTTGTGGTTGAATGTGTTTGGTACTCTTTTGTGTCACTTTAGGGTACGTCTCCAAAGATGAAATTATTTCGTAAGAACGAGGTGTGGAAAGAGGTAGAAATGGCCTCGGGTGTCCCTAGGATTGTGCGTTTCGAGGGTGGAGGTTTAAAAGACGATTTGTCACCCTAGTTTGGCTCATTTGGGGTCCTTTTGACCTAAACTGGTCTTAGCTAGGGTTAAAGTCGAAAATCGAGCTAACGGGTATGGTTAGGACTAACCCTAGAGGGTTAGGGGGTTAGCTAGGGTTATCTCGATTTTGCCTTTTTTGTATGTTTCCATGGGTTTTTGGAGGTCGCGCAGCAAGGTCGGGACGTTGCAGAGGATTGGTTGTGCTTTTGATGTCTGCAGTTTCCCGTTGTCGAGCGCGTGCGCCTGCGTTTTGTGGCGTTTTTTGAGCGTTTTCTTTGCGCTGCAACTATTGTTAGATAGTGCAATTTATTTTTGTCAATCTCATTTAATTATTTTGGGATTTGTTATTGTTTACTGTGATTGCTGTGGTCTTTAAGCGCCGTTTGTTTTGTTGTGGGAGTGGTTTGTGTTCTGTTGTGGTTGAATGTGTTTGGTACTCTTTTGTGTCACTTTAGGGTACGTCTCCAAAGATGAAATTATTTCGTAAGAACGAGGTGTGGAAAGAGGTAGAAATGGTCTCGGGTGTCCCTAGGATTGTGCGTTTGGAGGTTGGAGGTTTAAAAAGACGATTTGTCACCCTAGTTTGCCTCGTTTGGGGTCATTTTGACCTAAACTTGTCTTAGTTAGGGTTAAAGTCGAAAATCGAGCTAATGGGTATGGTTAGGGCTAACCCTAGAGGGTTAGGGGGTTAGCTAGGGTTATCTCGATTTTGCCTTTTTTGTATGTTTCCATGGATTTTTGGAGGTTGCGCAGCAAGGTCGGGACGTTGCAGACGAATGGTTGTGCCTTTCATGTCTGCAGTTCCCCGTTGTCGAGCGTGCACCTGCGTTTTGTGGCGTTTTTTGAGCGTTTTCTTTGCGCTGCAACTATTGTTAGATAGTGCAATTTATTTTTGTCAATCTCATTTAATTATTTTGGGATTTGTTATTGTTTACTGTGATTGCTATGGTCTTTGTGCGCCGTTTGTTTTGTTGTGGGGGTGGTTTGTGTTCTGTTGTGGTTGAATGTGTTTGGTACTCTTTTGTGTCACTTTAGGGTACATCTCTAAAGGTGAATTTTTTTCGTAAGAACGAGGTGTTGAAATAGGTAGAAATGGCCTTGGGTGTCCCTAGTATTGTGCATTTGGAGGGTGGAGGTTTAAAAAGACGTTTTTAAACCCTAGTTTGGCTCATTTGGGGTCCTTTTGACCTAAACTGGTCTTAGCTAGGGTTAAAGTCGAAAATCGAGCTAACGGGTATGGTTAGGGCTAACCCTAGAGGGTTAGGGGGTTAGCTAGGGTTATCTCGATTTTGCCTTTTTTGTATGTTTCCATGGGTTTTTGGAGGTCGCGCAGCAAGGTCGGGACGTTGCAGAGGATTGGTTGTGCTTTTGATGTCTGCAGTTTCCCGTTGTCGAGCGTGCGCCTGCGTTTTGTGGCGTTTTTTGAGCGTTTTGTTTGCGCTGCAACTATTGTTAGATAGTGCAATTTATTTTTGTCAATCTCATTCAATTATTCTGGGATTTGTTATTGTTTACTGTGATTGCTATGGTCTTTGTGCGCCGTTTGTTTTGTTGTGGGAGTGGTTTGTGTTCTGTTGTGGTTGAATGTGTTTGGTACTCTTTTGTGTCACTTTAGGGTACGTCTCCAAAGATGAAATTATTTCGTAAGAACGAGGTGTGGAAAGAGGTAGAAATGGCCTCGGGTGTCTCTAGGATTGTGCGTTTGGAGGTTGGAGGTTTAAAAGACGATTTGTCACCCTAGTTTGGCTCGTTTGGGGTCATTTTGACCTAAACTTGTCTTAGTTAGGGTTAAAGTCGAAAATCGAGCTAACGGGTATGGTTAGGGCTAACCCTAGAGGGTTAGGGGGTTAGCTAGGGTTATCTCGATTTTGCCTTTTTTGTATGTTTCCATGGATTTTTGGAGGTCGCGCAGCAAGGTCGGGACGTTGCAGAGGATTGGTTGTGCCTTTCATGTCTGCAGTTTCCCGTTGTCGAGCGTGCGCCTGCGTTTTGTGGCGTTTTTTGAGCGTTTTCTTTGCGCTGCAACTATTGTTAGATAGTGCAATTTATTTTTGTCAATCTCATTTAATTATTTTGGGATTTGTTATTGTTTACTGTGATTGCTATGGTCTTTGTGCGCCGTTTGTTTGGTTGTGGGGGTGGTTTGTGTTCTGTTGTGGTTGAATGTGTTTGGTACTCTTTTGTGTCACTTTAGGGTACATCTCTAAAGGTGAATTGTTTTCGTAAGAACGAGGTGTAGAAAGAGGTAGAAATGGCCTTGGGTGTCCCTAGGATTGTGCATTTGGAGGGTGGAGGTTTAAAAAGACGTTTTTAAACCCTAGTTTGGCTCATTTGGGGTCCTTTTGACCTTAACTGGTCTTAGCTAGGGTTAAAGTCGAAAATCGAGCTAACGGGTATGGTTAGGGCTAACCCTAGAGGGTTAGGGGGTTAGCTAGGGTTATCTCGATTTTGCCTTTTTTGTATGTTTCTATGGATTTTTGGAGGTCGCGCAGCAAGGTCGGGACGTTGCAGAGGATTGGTTGTGCCTTTCATGTCTGCAGTTTCCGTTATCGAGCGTGCGGCTGCGTTTTGTGGCGTTTTTTGAGCGTTTTGTTTGCGCTGCAACTATTGTTAGATAGTGCAATTTATTTTTGTCAATTTCATTTTTTTTTTTTTATGATTTGTTATTGTTTATTGTGATTGCTATGGTCTTTAAGCGCCGTTTGTTTTGTTGTGGGAGTGGTTTGTGTTCTGTTGTGGTTGAATTTGTTTGGTACTCTTTTGTGTCACTTTAGGGTACGTCTCCAAAGATGAAATTATTTCGTAAGAACGAGGTGTGGAAAGAGGTAGAAATTGCTTTGGGTGTCCCTAGGATTGTGCGTTTGGAGGTTGGAGGTTTAAAAAGACGATTTGTCACCCTAGTTTGGCTCGTTTGGGGTCATTTTGACCTAAACTTGTCTTAGTTAGGGTTACAGGTCGAAAATCGAGCTAACGGGTATGGTTAGGGCTAACCCTAGAGGGTTAGGGGGTTAGATAGGGTTATCTCGATTTTGTCTTTTTTGTATGTTTCCATGGATTTTTGGAGGTCGCGCAGCAAGGTCGGGACGTTGCAGAGGATTGGTTGTGCTTTTGATGTCTGCAGTTTCCGTTATCGAGCGTGCACCTGCGTTTTTTGGCGTTTTTTGAGCGTTTTCTTTGCGCTGCAACTATTGTCAGATAGTGCAATTTATTTTTGTCAATCTCATTCAATTATTTTGGGATTTGTTATTGTTTACTGTGATTGCTATGGTCTTTGTGCGCCGTTTGTTTTGTTGTGGGGGTGGTTTGTGTTCTGTTGTGGTTGAATGTGTTTGGTACTCTTTTGTGTCACTTTAGGGTACATCTCTAAAGGTGAATTGTTTTCGTAAGAACGAGGTGTTGAAATAGGTAGAAATGGCCTTGGGTGTCCCTAGTATTGTGCATTTGGAGGGTGGAGGTTTAAAAAGACGTTTTTAAACCCTAGTTTGGCTCATTTGGGGTCATTTTGACCTAAACTGGTCTTAGCTAGGGTTAAAGTCGAAAATCGAGCTAACGGGTATGGTTAGGGCTAACCCTAGAGGGTTAGGGGGTTAGCTAGGGTTATCTCGATTTTGCCTTTTTTGTATGTTTCCATGGATTTTTGGAGGTCGCGCAGCAAGGTCGGGACGTTGCAGAGGATTGGTTGTGCTTTTGATGTCTGCAGTTTCCGTTATCGAGCGTGCACCTGCGTTTTTTGGCGTTTTTTGAGCGTTTTCTTTGCGCTGCAACTATTGTTAGATAGTGCAATTTATTTTTGTCAATCTCATTTAATTATTTTGGGATTTGTTATTGTTTACTGTGATTGCTGTGGTCTTTAAGCGCCGTTTGTTTTGTTGTGGGAGTGGTTTGTGTTCTGTTGTGGTTGAATGTGTTTGGTACTCTTTTGTGTCACTTTAGGGTACGTCTCCAAAAATGAAATTATTTCGTAAGAACGAGGTGTGGAAAGAGGTAGAAATGGTCTCGGGTGTCCCTAGGATTGTGCGTTTGGAGGTTGGAGGTTTAAAAAGACGATTTGTCACCCTAGTTTGGCTCGTTTGGGGTCATTTTGACCTAAACTTGTCTTAGTTAGGGTTAAAGTCGAAAATCGAGCTAATGGGTATGGTTAGGGCTAGCCCTAGAGGGTTAGGGGGTTAGCTAGGGTTATCTCGATTTTGCCTTTTTTGTATGTTTCCATGGATTTTTGGAGGTTGCGCAGCAAGGTCGGGACGTTGCAGACGAATGGTTGTGCCTTTCATGTCTGCAGTTCCCCGTTGTCGAGCGTGCACCTGCGTTTTGTGGCGTTTTTTGAGCGTTTTCTTTGCGCTGCAACTATTGTTAGATAGTGCAATTTATTTTTGTCAATCTCATTTAATTATTTTGGGATTTGTTATTGTTTACTGTGATTGCTATGGTCTTTGTGCGCCGTTTGTTTTGTTGTAGGAGTGGTTTGTGTTCTGTTGTGGTTGAATGTGTTTGGTACTCTTTTGTGTCACTTTAGGGTACATCTCTAAAGGTGAATTGTTTTCGTAAGAACGAGGTGTTGAAATAGGTAGAAATGGCCTTGGGTGTCCCTAGGATTGTGCATTTGGAGGGTGGAGGTTTAAAAAGACGTTTTTAAACCCTAGTTTGGCTCATTTGGGGTCCTTTTGACCTAAACTGGTCTTAGCTAGGGTTAAAGTTGAAAATCGAGCTAACGGGTAGGGTTAGGGCTAACCCTAGAGGGTTAGGGGGTTAGCTAGGGTTATCTCGATTTTGCCTTTTTTGTATGTTTCCATGGATTTTTGGAGGTCGCGCAGCAAGGTCGGGACGTTGCAGAGGATTGGTTGTGCTTTTGATGTCTGCAGTTTCCGTTATCGAGCGTGCGCCTGCGATTTGTGGCGTTTTTTGAGCGTTTTGTTTGCGCTGCAACTATTGTTAGATAGTGCAATTTATTTTTGTCAATCTCATTTAATTATTTTGGGATTTGTTATTGTTTACTGTGATTGCTGTGGTCTTTAAGCGCCGTTTGTTTTGTTGTGGGAGTGGTTTGTGTTCTGTTGTGGTTGAATGTGTTTGGTACTCTTTTGTGTCACTTTAGGGTACGTCTCCAAAGATGAAATTATTTCGTAAGAACGAGGTGTGGAAAGAGGTAGAAATGGTCTCGGGTGTCCCTAGGATTGTGCGTTTGGAGGTTGGAGGTTTAAAAAGACGATTTGGCACCCTAGTTTGGCTCGTTTGGGGTCATTTTGACCTAAACTTGTCTTAGTTAGGGTTAAAGTCGAAAATCGAGCTAACGGGTATGGTTAGGGCTAACCCTAGAGGGTTAGGGGGTTAGATAGGGTTATCTCGATTTTGCCTTTTTTGTATGTTTCCATGGATTTTTGGAGGTCGCGCAGCAAGGTCGGGACGTTGCAGAGGATTGGTTGTGCCTTTCATGTCTGCAGTTTCCCGTTGTCGAGCGTGCGCCTGCGTTTTGTGGCGTTTTTTGAGCGTTTTCTTTGCGCTGCAACTATTGTTAGATAGTGCAATTTATTTTTGTCAATCTCATTCAATTATTTTGGGATTTGTTATTGTTGACTGTGATTGCTATGGTCTTTGTGCGCCGTTTGTTTTGTTGTGGGGGTGGTTTGTGTTCTGTTGTGGTTGAATGTGTTTGGTACTCTTTTGTGTCACTTTAAGGTACATCTCTAAAGGTGATATTTTTTCGTAAGAACGAGGTGTTGAAATATGTAGAAATGGCCTTGGGTGTCCCTAGTATTGTGCATTTGGAGGGTGGAGGTTTAAAAAGACGTTTTTAAACCCTAGTTTGGCTCATTTGGGGTCCTTTTGACCTAAACTGGTCTTAGCTAGGGTTAAAGTCGAAAATCGAGCTAACGGGTATGGTTAGGGCTAACCCTAGAGGGTTAGGGGGTTAGCTAGGGTTATCTCGATTTTGCCTTTTTTGTATGTTTCCATGGATTTTTGGAGGTCGCGCAGCAAGGTCGAGACGTTGCAGAGGATTGGTTGTGCCTACCATGTCTGCAGTTTCCGTTATCGAGCGTGCGCCTGCGTTTTTTGGCGTTTTTTGAGCGTTTTCTTTGCGCTGCAACTATTGTTAGATAGTGCAATTTATTTTTGTCAATCTCATTTAATTATTTTGGGATTTGTTATTGTTTACTGTGATTGCTATGGTCTTTAAGCGCCGTTTGTTTTGTTGTGGGAGTGGTTTGTGTTCTGTTGTGGTTGAATGTGTTTGGTACTCTTTTGTGTCACTTTAGGGTACGTCTCCAAAGATGAAATTATTTCGTAAGAACGAGGTGTGGAAAGAGGTAGAAATTGCCTTGGGTGTCCCTAGGATTGTGCGTTTGGAGGTTGGAGGTTTAAAAAGACGATTTACCACCCTAGTTTGGCTCGTTTGGGGTCATTTTGACCTAAACTGGTCCTAGCTAGGGTTAAAGTCGAAAATCGAGCTAACGGGTATGGTTAGGGCTAACCCTAGAGGGTTAGGGGGTTAGATAGGGTTATCTCGATTTTGCCTTTTTTGTATGTTTCCATGGATTTTTGGAGGTCGCGCAGCAAGGTCGGGACGTTGCAGAGGATTGGTTGTGCCTACCATGTCTGCAGTTTCCGTTGTCGAGCGTGCGCCTGCTTTTTGTGGAGTTTTTTGAGCGTTTTCTTTGCGCTGCAACTATTGTTAGATAGTGCAATTTATTTTTGTCAATCTCATTCAATTATTTTGGGATTTGTTATTGTTTACTGTGATTGCTATGGTCTTTGTGCGCCGTTTGTTTCGTTGTGGGGGTGGTTTGTGTTCTGTTGTGGTTGAATGTGTTTGGTACTCTTTTGTGTCACTATAGGGTACATTTCTAAAGGTGAATTATTTTCGTAAGAACGAGGTGTTGAAAGAGGTAGAAAGGGCCTTGGGTGTCCCTAGGATTGTGCATTTGGAGGGTGGAGGTTTAAAAAGACGTTTTTAAACCCTAGTTTGGCTCGTTTGGGGTCATTTTGACCTAAACTGGTCTTAGCTAGGGTTAAAGTCGAAAATCGAGCTAACGGGTATGGTTAGGGCTAACCCTAGAGGGTTAGGGGGTTAGCTAGGGTTATCTCGATTTTGCCTTTTTTGTATGTTTCCATGGATTTTTGGAGGTCGCGCAGCAAGGTCGGGACGTTGCAGAGGATTGGTTGTGCTTTTGATGTCTGCAGTTTCCGTTATCGAGCGTGCACCTGCGTTTTTTGGCGTTTTTTGAGCGTTTTCTTTGCGCTGCAACTATTGTCAGATAGTGCAATTTATTTTTGTCAATCTCATTCAATTATTTTGGGATTTGTTATTGTTTACTGTGATTGCTATGGTCTTTGTGCGCCGTTTGTTTTGTTGTGGGGGTGGTTTGTGTTCTGTTGTGGTTGAATGTGTTTGGTACTCTTTTGTGTCACTTTAGGGTACATCTCTAAAGGTGAATTGTTTTCGTAAGAACGAGGTGTTGAAATAGGTAGAAATGGCCTTGGGTGTCCCTAGTATTGTGCATTTGGAGGGTGGAGGTTTAAAAAGACGTTTTTAAACCCTAGTTTGGCTCATTTGGGGTCCTTTTGACCTAAACTGGTCTTAGCTAGGGTTAAAGTCGAAAATCGAGCTAACGGGTATGGTTAGGGCTAACCCTAGAGGGTTAGGGGGTTAGCTAGGGTTATCTCGATTTTGCCTTTTTTGTATGTTTCCATGGATTTTTGGAGGTCGCGCAGCAAGGTCGGGACGTTGCAGAGGATTGGTTGTGCTTTTGATGTCTGCAGTTTCCGTTATCGAGCGTGCACCTGCGTTTTTTGGCGTTTTTTGAGCGTTTTGTTTGCGCTGCAACTATTGTTAGATAGTGCAATTTATTTTTGTCAATCTCATTTAATTATTTTGGGATTTGTTATTGTTTACTGTGATTGCTGTGGTCTTTAAGCGCCGTTTGTTTTGTTGTGGGAGTGGTTTGTGTTCTGTTGTGGTTGAATGTGTTTGGTACTCTTTTGTGTCACTTTAGGGTACGTCTCCAAAAATGAAATTATTTCGTAAGAACGAGGTGTGGAAAGAGGTAGAAATGGTCTCGGGTGTCCCTAGGATTGTGCGTTTGGAGGTTGGAGGTTTAAAAAGACGATTTGTCACCCTAGTTTGGCTCGTTTGGGGTCATTTTGACCTAAACTTGTCTTAGTTAGGGTTAAAGTCGAAAATCGAGCTAATGGGTATGGTTAGGGCTAGCCCTAGAGGGTTAGGGGGTTAGCTAGGGTTATCTCGATTTTGCCTTTTTTGTATGTTTCCATGGATTTTTGGAGGTTGCGCAGCAAGGTCGGGACGTTGCAGACGAATGGTTGTGCCTTTCATGTCTGCAGTTCCCCGTTGTCGAGCGTGCACCTGCGTTTTGTGGCGTTTTTTGAGCGTTTTCTTTGCGCTGCAACTATTGTTAGATAGTGCAATTTATTTTTGTCAATCTCATTCAATTATTTTGGGATTTGTTATTGTTTACTGTGATTGCTATGGTCTTTGTGCGCCGTTTGTTTTGTTGTAGGAGTGGTTTGTGTTCTGTTGTGGTTGAATGTGTTTGGTACTCTTTTGTGTCACTTTAGGGTACATCTCTAAAGGTGAATTGTTTTCGTAAGAACGAGGTGTTGAAATAGGTAGAAATGGCCTTGGGTGTCCCTAGGATTGTGCATTTGGAGGGTGGAGGTTTAAAAAGACGTTTTTAAACCCTAGTTTGGCTCATTTGGGGTCCTTTTGACCTAAACTGGTCTTAGCTAGGGTTAAAGTCGAAAATCGAGCTAACGGGTATGGTTAGGGCTAACCCTAGAGGGTTAGGGGGTTAGCTAGGGTTATCTCGATTTTGCCTTTTTTGTATGTTTCCATGGATTTTTGGAGGTCGCGCAGCAAGGTCGGGACGTTGCAGAGGATTGGTTGTGCTTTTGATGTCTGCAGTTTCCGTTATCGAGCGTGCGCCTGCGATTTGTGGCGTTTTTTGAGCGTTTTCTTTGCGCTGCAACTATTGTTAGATAGTGCAATTTATTTTTGTCAATCTCATTTAATTATTTTGGGATTTGTTATTGTTTACTGTGATTGCTGTGGTCTTTAAGCGCCGTTTGTTTTGTTGTGGGAGTGGTTTGTGTTCTGTTGTGGTTGAATGTGTTTGGTACTCTTTTGTGTCACTTTAGGGTACGTCTCCAAAGATGAAATTATTTCGTAAGAACGAGGTGTTGAAAGAGGTAGAAATGGTCTCGGGTGTCCCTAGGATTGTGCGTTTGGAGGTTGGAGGTTTAAAAAGACGATTTGTCACCCTAGTTTGGCTCGTTTGGGGTCATTTTGACCTAAACTTGTCTTAGTTAGGGTTAAAGTCGAAAATCGAGCTAACGGGTATGGTTAGGGCTAACCCTAGAGGGTTAGGGGGTTAGATAGGGTTATCTCGATTTTGCCTTTTTTGTATGTTTCCATGGATTTTTGGAGGTCGCGCAGCAAGGTCGGGACGTTGCAGAGGATTGGTTGTGCCTTTCATGTCTGCAGTTTCCCGTTGTCGAGCGTGCGCCTGCGTTTTGTGGCGTTTTTTGAGCGTTTTCTTTGCGCTGCAACTATTGTTAGATAGTGCAATTTATTTTTGTCAATCTCATTCAATTATTTTGGGATTTGTTATTGTTGACTGTGATTGCTATGGTCTTTGTGCGCCGTTTGTTTTGTTGTGGGGGTGGTTTGTGTTCTGTTGTGGTTGAATGTGTTTGGTACTCTTTTGTGTCACTTTAAGGTACATCTCTAAAGGTGATTTTTTTTCGTAAGAACGAGGTGTTGAAATATGTAGAAATGGCCTTGGGTGTCCCTAGTATTGTGCATTTGGAGGGTGGAGGTTTAAAAAGACGTTTTTAAACCCTAGTTTGGCTCATTTGGGGTCCTTTTGACCTAAACTGGTCTTAGCTAGGGTTAAAGTCGAAAATCGAGCTAACGGGTATGGTTAGGGCTAACCCTAGAGGGTTAGGGGGTTAGCTAGGGTTATCTCGATTTTGCCTTTTTTGTATGTTTCCATGGATTTTTGGAGGTCGCGCAGCAAGGTCGGGACGTTGCAGAGGATTGGTTGTGCCTACCATGTCTGCAGTTTCCGTTATCGAGCGTGCGCCTGCGTTTTTTGGCGTTTTTTGAGCGTTTTCTTTGCGCTGCAACTATTGTTAGATAGTGCAATTTATTTTTGTCAATCTCATTTAATTATTTTGGGATTTGTTATTGTTTACTGTGATTGCTATGGTCTTTAAGCGCCGTTTGTTTTGTTGTGGGAGTGGTTTGTGTTCTGTTGTGGTTGAATGTGTTTGGTACTCTTTTGTGTCACTTTAGGGTACGTCTCCAAAGATGAAATTATTTCGTAAGAACGAGGTGTGGAAAGAGGTAGAAATTGCCTTGGGTGTCCCTAGGATTGTGCGTTTGGAGGTTGGAGGTTTAAAAAGACGATTTACCACCCTAGTTTGGCTCGTTTGGGGTCATTTTGACCTAAACTGGTCCTAGCTAGGGTTAAAGTCGAAAATCGAGCTAACGGGTATGGTTAGGGCTAACCCTAGAGGGTTAGGGGGTTAGATAGGGTTATCTCGATTTTGCCTTTTTTGTATGTTTCCATGGATTTTTGGAGGTCGCGCAGCAAGGTCGGGACGTTGCAGAGGATTGGTTGTGCCTACCATGTCTGCAGTTTCCGTTGTCGAGCGTGCGCCTGCTTTTTGTGGAGTTTTTTGAGCGTTTTCTTTGCGCTGCAACTATTGTTAGATAGTGCAATTTATTTTTGTCAATCTCATTCAATTATTTTGGGATTTGTTATTGTTTACTGTGATTGCTATGGTCTTTGTGCGCCGTTTGTTTCGTTGTGGGGGTGGTTTGTGTTCTGTTGTGGTTGAATGTGTTTGGTACTCTTTTGTGTCACTATAGGGTACATTTCTAAAGGTGAATTATTTTCGTAAGAACGAGGTGTTGAAAGAGGTAGAAAGGGCCTTGGGTGTCCCTAGGATTGTGCATTTGGAGGGTGGAGGTTTAAAAAGACGTTTTTAAACCCTAGTTTGGCTCGTTTGGGGTCATTTTGACCTAAACTGGTCTTAGCTAGGGTTAAAGTCGAAAATCGAGCTAACGGGTATGGTTAGGGCTAACCCTAGAGGGTTGGGGGGTTAGCTAGGGTTATCTCGATTTTGCCTTTTTTGTATGTTTCCATGGATTTTTGGAGGTCGCGCAGCAAGGTCGGGACGTTGCAGAGGATTGGTTGTGCTTTTGATGTCTACAGTTTCCAGTTGTCGAGCGTGCGCCTGCGTTTTGTGGCGTTTTTTGAGCGTTTTGTTTGCGCTGCAACTATTGTTAGATAGTGCAATTTATTTTTGTCAATCTCCTTTAATTATTTTGGGATTTGTTATTGTTTACTGTGATTGCTATGGTCTTTGTGCGCCGTTTGTTTTGTTGTGGGAGTGGTTTGTGTTCTGTTGTGGTTGAATGTGTTTGGTACTCTTTTGTGTCACTTTAGGGTACGTCTCCAAAGATGAAATTATTTCGTAAGAACGAGGTGTGGAAAGAGGTAGAAATGGTCTCGGGTGTCCCTAGGATTGTGCGTTTGGAGGTTGGAGGTTTAAAAAGACGATTTGCCACCCTAGTTTGGCTCGTTTGGGGTCATTTTGACCTAAACTTGTCTTAGTTAGGGTTAAAGTCGAAAATCGAGCTAACGGGTATGGTTAGGGCTAACCCTAGAGGGTTAGGGGGTTAGATAGGGTTATCTCGATTTTGCCTTTTTTGTATGTTTCCATGGATTTTTGGAGGTTGCGCAGCAAGGTCGGGACGTTGCAGAAGAATGGTTGTGCCTTTCATGTCTGCAGTTCCCCGTTGTCGAGCGTGCACCTGCGTTTTGTGGCGTTTTTTGAGCGTTTTCTTTGCGCTGCAACTATTGTTAGATAGTGCAATTTATTTTTGTCAATCTCATTTAATTATTTTGGGATTTGTTATTGTTTACTGTGATTGCTATGGTCTTTGTGCTCCGTTTGTTTTGTTGTGGGAGTGGTTTGTGTTCTGTTGTGGTTGAATGTGTTTGGTACTCTTTTGTGTCACTTTAGGGTACATCTCTAAAGGTGAATTGTTTTCGTAAGAACGAGGTGTGGAAAGAGGTAGAAATGGCCTTGGGTGTCCCTAGGATTGTGCATTTGGAGGGTGGAGGTTTAAAAAGACGTTTTTAAACCCTAGTTTGGCTCATTTGGGGTCCTTTTGACCTAAACTGGTCTTAGCTAGGGTTAAAGTCGAAAATCGAGCTAACGGGTATGGTTAGGGCTAACCCTAGAGGGTTAGGGGGTTAGCTAGGGTTATCTCGATTTTGCCTTTTTTGTATGTTTCCATGGATTTTTGGAGGTCGCGCAGCAAGGTCGGGACGTTGCAGAGGATTGGTTGTGCTTTTGATGTCTGCAGTTTCCGTTATCGAGCGTGCGCCTGCGATTTGTGGCGTTTTTTGAGCGTTTTCTTTGCGCTGCAACTATTGTTAGATAGTGCAATTTATTTTTGTCAATCTCATTTAATTATTTTGGGATTTGTTATTGTTTACTGTGATTGCTATGGTCTTTAAGCGCCGTTTGTTTTGTTGTGGGAGTGGTTTGTGTTCTGTTGTGGTTGAATGTGTTTGGTACTCTTTTGTGTCACTTTAGGGTACGTCTCCAAAGATGAAATTATTTCGTAAGAACGAGGTGTGGAAAGAGGTAGAAATGGTCTCGGGTGTCCCTAGGATTGTGCGTTTGGAGGTTGGAGGTTTAAAAAGACGATTTGGCACCCTAGTTTGGCTCGTTTGGGGTCATTTTGACCTAAACTTGTCTTAGTTAGGGTTAAAGTCGAAAATCGAGCTAACGGGTATGGTTAGGGCTAACCCTAGAGGGTTAGGGGGTTAGATAGGGTTATCTCGATTTTGCCTTTTTTGTATGTTTCCATGGATTTTTGGAGGTCGCGCAGCAAGGTCGGGACGTTGCAGAGGATTGGTTGTGCCTTTCATGTCTGCAGTTTCCCGTTGTCGAGCGTGCGCCTGCGTTTTGTGGCGTTTTTTGAGCGTTTTCTTTGCGCTGCAACTATTGTTAGATAGTGCAATTTATTTTTGTCAATCTCATTCAATTATTTTGGGATTTGTTATTGTTGACTGTGATTGCTATGGTCTTTGTGCGCCGTTTGTTTTGTTGTGGGGGTGGTTTGTGTTCTGTTGTGGTTGAATGTGTTTGGTACTCTTTTGTGTCACTTTAGGGTACATCTCTAAAGGTGATATTTTTTCGTAAGAACGAGGTGTTGAAATATGTAGAAATGGCCTTGGGTGTCCCTAGTATTGTGCATTTGGAGGGTGGAGGTTTAAAAAGACGTTTTTTAAACCCTAGTTTGGCTCATTTGGGGTCCTTTTGACCTAAACTGGTCTTAGCTAGGGTTAAAGTCGAAAATCGAGCTAACGGGTATGGTTAGGGCTAACCCTAGAGGGTTAGGGGGTTAGCTAGGGTTATCTCGATTTTGCCTTTTTTGTATGTTTCCATGGATTTTTGGAGGTCGCGCAGCAAGGTCGGGTCGTTGCAGAGGATTGGTTGTGCCTACCATGTCTGCAGTTTCCGTTATCGAGCGTGCGCCTGCGTTTTTTGGCGTTTTTTGAGCGTTTTCTTTGCGCTGCAACTATTGTTAGATAGTGCAATTTATTTTTGTCAATCTCATTTAATTATTTTGGGATTTGTTATTGTTTACTGTGATTGCTATGGTCTTTAAGCGCCGTTTGTTTTGTTGTGGGAGTGGTTTGTGTTCTGTTGTGGTTGAATGTGTTTGGTACTCTTTTGTGTCACTTTAGGGTACGTCTCCAAAGATGAAATTATTTCGTAAGAACGAGGTGTGGAAAGAGGTAGAAATTGCCTTGGGTGTCCCTAGGATTGTGCGTTTGGAGGTTGGAGGTTTAAAAAGACGATTTGCCACCCTAGTTTGGCTCGTTTGGGGTCATTTTGACCTAAACTGGTCCTAGCTAGGGTTAAAGTCGAAAATCGAGCTAACGGGTATGGTTAGGGCTAACCCTAGAGGGTTAGGGGGTTAGATAGGGTTATCTCGATTTTGCCTTTTTTGTATGTTTCCATGGATTTTTGGAGGGTCGCGCAGCAAGGTCGGGACGTTGCAGAGGATTGGTTGTGCCTACCATGTCTGCAGTTTCCGTTGTCGAGCGTGCGCCTGCTTTTTGTGGAGTTTTTTGAGCGTTTTCTTTGCGCTGCAACTATTGTTAGATAGTGCAATTTATTTTTGTCAATCTCATTCAATTATTTTGGGATTTGTTATTGTTTACTGTGATTGCTATGGTCTTTGTGCGCCGTTTGTTTCGTTGTGGGGGTGGTTTGTGTTCTGTTGTGGTTGAATGTGTTTGGTACTCTTTTGTGTCACTATAGGGTACATTTCTAAAGGTGAATTATTTTCGTAAGAACGAGGTGTTGAAAGAGGTAGAAAGGGCCTTGGGTGTCCCTAGGATTGTGCATTTGGAGGGTGGAGGTTTAAAAAGACGTTTTTAAACCCTAGTTTGGCTCGTTTGGGGTCATTTTGACCTAAACTGGTCTTAGCTAGGGTTAAAGTCGAAAATCGAGCTAACGGGTATGGTTAGGGCTAACCCTAGAGGGTTAGGGGGTTAGCTAGGGTTATCTCGATTTTGCCTTTTTTGTATGTTTCCATGGATTTTTGGAGGTCGCGCAGCAAGGTCGGGACGTTGCAGAGGATTGGTTGTGCTTTTGATGTCTACAGTTTCCAGTTGTCGAGCGTGCGCCTGCGTTTTGTGGCGTTTTTTGAGCGCTTTGTTTGCGCTGCAACTATTGTTAGATAGTGCAATTTATTTTTGTCAATCTCCTTTAATTATTTTGGGATTTGTTATTGTTTACTGTGATTGCTATGGTCTTTGTGCGCCGTTTGTTTTGTTGTGGGAGTGGTTTGTGTTCTGTTGTGGTTGAATGTGTTTGGTACTCTTTTGTGTCACTTTAGGGTACGTCTCCAAAGATGAAATTATTTCGTAAGAACGAGGTGTGGAAAGAGGTAGAAATGGTCTCGGGTGTCCCTAGGATTGTGCGTTTGGAGGTTGGAGGTTTAAAAAGACGATTTGCCACCCTAGTTTGGCTCGTTTGGGGTCATTTTGACCTAAACTTGTCTTAGTTAGGGTTAAAGTCGAAAATCGAGCTAACGGGTATGGTTAGGGCTAACCCTAGAGGGTTAGGGGGTTAGATAGGGTTATCTCGATTTTGCCTTTTTTTGTATGTTTCCATGGATTTTTGGAGGTCGCGCAGCAAGGTCGGGACGTTGCAGAGGATTGGTTGTGCCTACCATGTCTGCAGTTTCCGTTGTCGAGCGTGCGCCTGCTTTTTGTGGAGTTTTTTGAGCGTTTTCTTTGCGCTGCAACTATTGTTAGATAGTGCAATTTATTTTTGTCAATCTCATTCAATTATTTTGGGATTTGTTATTGTTTACTGTGATTGCTATGGTCTTTGTGCGCCGTTTGTTTCGTTGTGGGGGTGGTTTGTGTTCTGTTGTGGTTGAATGTGTTTGGTACTCTTTTGTGTCACTATAGGGTACATTTCTAAAGGTGAATTATTTTCGTAAGAACGAGGTGTTGAAAGAGGTAGAAAGGGCCTTGGGTGTCCCTAGGATTGTGCGTTTGGAGGTTGGAGGTTTAAAAAGACGATTTGTCACCCTAGTTTGGCTCGTTTGGGGTCATTTTGACCTAAACTGGTCTTAGTTAGGGTTAAAGTCGAAAATCGAGCTAACGGGTATGGTTAGGGCTAACCCTAGAGGGTTAGGGGGTTAGCTAGGGTTATCTCGATTTTGCCTTTTTTGTATGTTTCCATGGATTTTTGGAGGTTGCGCAGCAAGGTCGGGACGTTGCAGAAGAATGGTTGTGCCTTTCATGTCTGCAGTTCCCCGTTGTCGAGCGTGCAGCTGCGTTTTGTGGCGTTTTTTGAGCGTTTTCTTTGCGCTGCAACTATTGTTAGATAGTGCAATTTATTTTTGTCAATCTCATTTAATTATTTTGGGATTTGTTATTGTTTACTGTGATTGCTATGGTCTTTGTGCTCCGTTTGTTTTGTTGTGGGAGTGGTTTGTGTTCTGTTGTGGTTGAATGTGTTTGGTACTCTTTTGTGTCACTTTAGGGTACATCTCTAAAGGTGAATTGTTTTCGTAAGAACGAGGTGTGGAAAGAGGTAGAAAGGGCCTTGGGTGTCCCTAGGATTGTGCATTTGGAGGGTGGAGGTTTAAAAAGACGTTTTTAAACCCTAGTTTGGCTCATTTGGGGTCCTTTTGACCTAAACTGGTCTTAGCTAGGGTTAAAGTCGAAAATCGAGCTAACGGGTATGGTTAGGGCTAACCCTAGAGGGTTAGGGGGTTAGCTAGGGTTATCTCGATTTTGCCTTTTTTGTATGTTTCCATGGATTTTTGGAGGTCGCGCAGCAAGGTCGGGACGTTGCAGAGGATTGGTTGTGCTTTTGATGTCTGCAGTTTCCGTTATCGAGCGTGCGCCTGCGATTTGTGGCGTTTTTTGAGCGTTTTCTTTGCGCTGCAACTATTGTTAGATAGTGCAATTTATTTTTGTCAATCTCATTTAATTATTTTGGGATTTGTTATTGTTTACTGTGATTGCTATGGTCTTTAAGCGCCGTTTGTTTTGTTGTGGGAGTGGTTTGTGTTCTGTTGTGGTTGAATGTGTTTGGTACTCTTTTGTGTCACTTTAGGGTACGTCTCCAAAGATGAAATTATTTCGTAAGAACGAGGTGTGGAAAGAGGTAGAAATGGTCTCGGGTGTCCCTAGGATTGTGCGTTTGGAGGTTGGAGGTTTAAAAAGACGATTTGGCACCCTAGTTTGGCTCGTTTGGGGTCATTTTGACCTAAACTTGTCTTAGTTAGGGTTAAAGTCGAAAATCGAGCTAACGGGTATGGTTAGGGCTAACCCTAGAGGGTTAGGGGGTTAGCTAGGGTTATCTCGATTTTGCCTTTTTTGTATGTTTCCATGGATTTTTGGAGGTCGCGCAGCAAGGTCGGGACGTTGCAGAGGATTGGTTGTGCCTTTCATGTCTGCAGTTTCCCGTTGTCGAGCGTGCGCCTGCGTTTTGTGGCGTTTTTTGAGCGTTTTCTTTGCGCTGCAACTATTGTTAGATAGTGCAATTTATTTTTGTCAATCTCATTCAATTATTTTGGGATTTGTTATTGTTGACTGTGATTGCTATGGTCTTTGTGCGCCGTTTGTTTTGTTGTGGGGGTGGTTTGTGTTCTGTTGTGGTTGAATGTGTTTGGTACTCTTTTGTGTCCACTTTAGGGTACATCTCTAAAGGTGATATTTTTTCGTAAGAACGAGGTGTTGAAATATGTAGAAATGGCCTTGGGTGTCCCTAGTATTGTGCATTTGGAGGGTGGAGGTTTAAAAAGACGTTTTTAAACCCTAGTTTGGCTCATTTGGGGTCCTTTTGACCTAAACTGGTCTTAGCTAGGGTTAAAGTCGAAAATCGAGCTAACGGGTATGGTTAGGGCTAACCCTAGAGGGTTAGGGGGTTAGCTAGGGTTATCTCGATTTTGCCTTTTTTGTATGTTTCCATGGATTTTTGGAGGTCGCGCAGCAAGGTCGGGACGTTGCAGAGGATTGGTTGTGCCTACCATGTCTGCAGTTTCCGTTATCGAGCGTGCGCCTGCGTTTTTTGGCGTTTTTTGAGCGTTTTCTTTGCGCTGCAACTATTGTTAGATAGTGCAATTTATTTTTGTCAATCTCATTTAATTATTTTGGGATTTGTTATTGTTTACTGTGATTGCTATGGTCTTTAAGCGCCGTTTGTTTTGTTGTGGGAGTGGTTTGTGTTCTGTTGTGGTTGAATGTGTTTGGTACTCTTTTGTGTCACTTTAGGGTACGTCTCCAAAGATGAAATTATTTCGTAAGAACGAGGTGTGGAAAGAGGTAGAAATTGCCTTGGGTGTCCCTAGGATTGTGCGTTTGGAGGTTGGAGGTTTAAAAAGACGATTTGCCACCCTAGTTTGGCTCGTTTGGGGTCATTTTGACCTAAACTGGTCCTAGCTAGGGTTAAAGTCGAAAATCGAGCTAACGGGTATGGTTAGGGCTAACCCTAGAGGGTTAGGGGGTTAGATAGGGTTATCTCGATTTTGCCTTTTTTGTATGTTTCCATGGATTTTTGGAGGTCGCGCAGCAAGGTCGGGACGTTGCAGAGGATTGGTTGTGCCTACCATGTCTGCAGTTTCCGTTGTCGAGCGTGCGCCTGCTTTTTGTGGAGTTTTTTGAGCGTTTTCTTTGCGCTGCAACTATTGTTAGATAGTGCAATTTATTTTTGTCAATCTCATTCAATTATTTTGGGATTTGTTATTGTTTACTGTGATTGCTATGGTCTTTGTGCGCCGTTTGTTTCGTTGTGGGGGTGGTTTGTGTTCTGTTGTGGTTGAATGTGTTTGGTACTCTTTTGTGTCACTATAGGGTACATTTCTAAAGGTGAATTATTTTCGTAAGAACGAGGTGTTGAAAGAGGTAGAAAGGGCCTTGGGTGTCCCTAGGATTGTGCATTTGGAGGGTGGAGGTTTAAAAAGACGTTTTTAAACCCTAGTTTGGCTCGTTTGGGGTCATTTTGACCTAAACTGGTCTTAGCTAGGGTTAAAGTCGAAAATCGAGCTAACGGGTATGGTTAGGGCTAACCCTAGAGGGTTAGGGGGTTAGCTAGGGTTATCTCGATTTTGCCTTTTTTGTATGTTTCCATGGATTTTTGGAGGTCGCGCAGCAAGGTCGGGACGTTGCAGAGGATTGGTTGTGCTTTTGATGTCTACAGTTTCCAGTTGTCGAGCGTGCGCCTGCGTTTTGTGGCGTTTTTTGAGCGCTTTGTTTGCGCTGCAACTATTGTTAGATAGTGCAATTTATTTTTGTCAATCTCCTTTAATTATTTTGGGATTTGTTATTGTTTACTGTGATTGCTATGGTCTTTAAGCGCCGTTTGTTTTGTTGTGGGAGTGGTTTGTGTTCTGTTGTGGTTGAATGTGTTTGGTACTCTTTTGTGTCACTTTAGGGTACGTCTCCAAAGATGAAATTATTTCGTAAGAACGAGGTGTGGAAAGAGGTAGAAATTGCCTTTGGTGTCCCTAGGATTGTGCGTTTGGAGGTTGGAGGTTTAAAAAGACGATTTGCCACCCTAGTTTGGCTCGTTTGGGGTCATTTTGACCTAAACTGGTCTTAGCTAGGGTTAAAGTCGAAAATCGAGCTAACGGGTATGGTTAGGGCTAACCCTAGAGGGTTAGGGGGTTAGATAGGGTTATCTCGATTTTGCCTTTTTTGTATGTTTCCATGGATTTTTGGAGGTCGCGCAGCAAGGTCGGGACGTTGCAGAGGATTGGTTGTGCCTACCATGTCTGCAGTTTCCGTTGTCGAGCGTGCGCCTGCTTTTTGTGGAGTTTTTTGAGCGTTTTCTTTGCGCTGCAACTATTGTTAGATAGTGCAATTTATTTTTGTCAATCTCATTCAATTATTTTGGGATTTGTTATTGTTTACTGTGATTGCTATGGTCTTTGTGCGCCGTTTGTTTCGTTGTGGGGGTGGTTTGTGTTCTGTTGTGGTTGAATGTGTTTGGTACTCTTTTGTGTCACTATAGGGTACATTTCTAAAGGTGAATTATTTTCGTAAGAACGAGGTGTTGAAAGAGGTAGAAAGGGCCTTGGGTGTCCCTAGGATTGTGCATTTGGAGGGTGGAGGTTTAAAAAGACGTTTTTAAACCCTAGTTTGGCTCGTTTGGGGTCATTTTGACCTAAACTGGTCTTAGCTAGGGTTAAAGTCGAAAATCGAGCTAACGGGTATGGTTAGGGCTAACCCTAGAGGGTTAGGGGGTTAGCTAGGGTTATCTCGATTTTGCCTTTTTTGTATGTTTCCATGGATTTTTGGAGGTCGCGCAGCAAGGTCGGGACGTTGCAGAGGATTGGTTGTGCTTTTGATGTCTACAGTTTCCAGTTGTCGAGCGTGCGCCTGCGTTTTGTGCCGTTTTTTGAGCGCTTTGTTTGCGCTGCAACTATTGTAAGATAGTGCAATTTATTTTTGTCAATCTCCTTTAATTATTTTGGGATTTGTTATTGTTTACTGTGATTGCTATGGTCTTTGTGCGCCGTTTGTTTTGTTGTGGGAGTGGTTTGTTTTCTGTTGTGGTTGAATGTGTTTGGTACTCTTTTGTGTCACTTTAGGGTACGTCTCCAAAGATGAAATTATTTCGTAAGAACGAGGTGTGGAAAGAGGTAGAAATGGTATCGGGTGTCCCTAGGATTGTGCGTTTGGAGGTTGGAGGTTTAAAAAGACGATTTGGCACCCTAGTTTGGCTCGTTTGGGGTCATTTTGACCTAAACTTGTCTTAGTTAGGGTTAAAGTCGAAAATCGAGCTAACGGGTATGGTTAGGGCTAACCCTAGAGGGTTAGGGGGGTTAGATAGGGTTATCTCGATTTTGCCTTTTTTGTATGTTTCCATGGATTTTTGGAGGTCGCGCAGCAAGGTCGGGACGTTGCAGAGGATTGGTTGTGCCTTTCATGTCTGCAGTTTCCCGTTGTCGAGCGTGCGCCTGCGTTTTGTGGCGTTTTTTGAGCGTTTTCTTTGCGCTGCAACTATTGTTAGATAGTGCAATTTATTTTTGTCAATCTCATTCAATTATTTTTGGATTTGTTATTGTTTACTGTGATTGCTATGGTCTTTGTGCGCCGTTTGTTTTGTTGTGGGGGTGGTTTGTGTTCTGTTGTGGTTGAATGTGTTTGGTACTCTTTTGTGTCACTTTAGGGTACATCTCTAAAGGTGAATTGTTTTCGTAAGAACGAGGTGTTGAAATAGGTAGAAATGGCCTTGGGTGTCCCTAGGATTGTGCATTTGGAGGGTGGAGGTTTAAAAAGACGTTTTTAAACCCTAGTTTGGCTCATTTGGGGTCCTTTTGACCTAAACTGGTCTTAGCTAGGGTTAAAGTCGAAAATCGAGCTAACGGGTATGGTTAGGGCTAACCCTAGAGGGTTAGGGGGTTAGCTAGGGTTATCTCGATTTTGCCTTTTTTGTATGTTTCCATGGATTTTTGGAGGTTAGCGCAGCAAGGTCGGGACGTTGCAGAGGATTGGTTGTGCTTTTGATGTCTGCAGTTTCCGTTATCGAGCGTGTGCCTGCGTTTTTTGGCGTTTTTTGAGCGTTTTCTTTGCGCTGCAACTATTGTTAGAGAGTGCAATTTATTTTTGTCAATCTCATTTAGTTATTTTGGGATTTGTTATTGTTTACTGTGATTGCTATGGTCTTTAAGCGCCGTTTGTTTTGTTGTGGGAGTGGTTTGTGTTCTGTTGTGGTTGAATGTGTTTGGTACTCTTTTGTGTCACTTTAGGGTACGTCTCCAAAGATGAAATTGTTTCGTAAGAACGAGGTGTGGAAAGAGGTAGAAATTGCCTTGGGTGTCCCTAGGATTGTGTGTTTGGAGGTTGGAGGTTTAAAAAGACGATTTGTCACCCTAGTTTGGCTCGTTTGGGATCATTTTGACCTAAACTGGTCTTAGCTAGGGTTAAAGTCGAAAATCGAGCTAACGGGTATGGTTAGGGCTAACCCTAGAGGGTTAGGGGGTTAGCTAGGGTAATCTCGATTTTGCCTTTTTTGTATGTTTCCATCGATTTTTGGAGGTCGCGCAGCAAGGTCGGGACGTTGCAGAGGATTGGTTGTGCCTTTCATGTCTGCAGTTTCCCGTTGTCGAGCGTGCGCCTGCGTTTTTTGGCGTTTTTTGAGCGTTTTCTTTGCGCTGCAACTATTGTTAGATAGTGCAATTTATTTTTGTCAATCTCATTCAATTATTTTGGGATTTGTTATTGTTTACTGTGATTGCTATGGTCTTTGTGCGCCGTTTGTTTTGTTGTGGGGGTGGTTTGTGTTCTGTTGTGGTTGAATGTGTTTGGTACTCTTTTGTGTCACTTTAGGGTACATCTCTAAAGGTGATATTTTTTCGTAACAACGAGGTGTTGAAAGAGGTAGAAAGGGCCTTGGGTGTCCCTAGTATTGTGCATTTGGAGGGTGGAGGTTTAAAAAGACGATTTTAAACCCTAGTTTGGCTCATTTGGGGTCCTTTTGACCTAAACTGGTCTTAGCTAGGGTTAAAGTCGAAAATCGAGCTAACGGGTATGGTTAGGGCTAACCCTAGAGGGTTAGGGGGTTAGCTAGGGTTATCTCGATTTTGCCTTTTTTGTATGTTTCCATGGATTTTTGGAGGTCGCGCAGCAAGGTCGGGACGTTGCAGAGGATTGGTTGTGCCTACCATGTCTGCAGTTTCCCGTTGTCGAGCGTGCGCCTGCGTTTTTTGGCGTTTTTTGAGCGTTTTCTTTGCGCTGCAACTATTGTTAGATAGTGCAATTTATTTTTGTCAATCTCATTCAATTATTTTGGGATTTGTTATTGTTTACTGTGATTGCTATGGTCTTTGTGCGCCGTTTGTTTTGTTGTGGGGGTGGTTTGTGTTCTGTTGTGGTTGAATGTGTTTGGTACTCTTTTGTGTCACTTTAGGGTACATCTCTAAAGGTGAATTGTTTTCGTAAGAACGAGGTGTGGAAATAGGTAGAAATGGCCTTGGGTGTCCCTAGTATTGTGCATTTGGAGGGTGGAGGTTTAAAAAGACGTTTTTAAACCCTAGTTTGGCTCATTTGGGGTCCTTTTGACCTAAACTGGTCTTAGCTAGGGTTAAAGTCGAAAATCGAGCTAACGGGTATGGTTAGGGCTAACCCTAGAGGGTTAGGGGGTTAGCTAGGGTTATCTCGATTTTGCCTTTTTTGTATGTTTCCATGGATTTTTGGAGGTCGCGCAGCAAGGTCGGGACGTTGCAGAGGATTGGTTGTGCCTACCATGTCTGCAGTTTCCCGTTGTCGAGCGTGCGCCTGCGTTTTTTGGCGTTTTTTGAGCGTTTTCTTTGCGCTGCAACTATTGTTAGATAGTGCAATTTATTTTTGTCAATCTCATTCAATTATTTTGGGATTTGTTATTGTTTACTGTGATTGCTATGGTCTTTGTGCGCCGTTTGTTTTGTTGTGGGGGTGGTTTGTGTTCTGTTGTGGTTGAATGTGTTTGGTACTCTTTTGTGTCACTTTAGGGTACATCTCTAAAGGTGAATTGTTTTCGTAAGAACGAGGTGTGGAAATAGGTAGAAATGGCCTTGGGTGTCCCTAGTATTGTGCATTTGGAGGGTGGAGGTTTAAAAAGACGTTTTTAAACCCTAGTTTGGCTCATTTGGGGTCCTTTTGACCTAAACTGGTCTTAGCTAGGGTTAAAGTCGAAAATCGAGCTAACGGGTATGGTTAGGGCTAACCCTAGAGGGTTAGGGGGTTAGCTAGGGTTATCTCGATTTTGCCTTTTTTGTATGTTTCCATGGATTTTTGGAGGTCGCGCAGCAAGGTCGGGACGTTGCAGAGGATTGGTTGTGCCTTTCATGTCTGCAGTTTCCCGTTGTCGAGCGTGCGCCTGCGTTTTGTGGCGTTTTTTGAGCGTTTTCTTTGCGCTGCAACTATTGTTAGATAGTGCAATTTATTTTTGTCAATCTCATTCAATTATTTTGGGATTTGTTATTGTTCACTGTGATTGCTATGGTCTTTGTGCGCCGTTTGTTTTGTTGTGGGGGTGGTTTGTGTTCTGTTGTGGTTGAATGTGTTTGGTACTCTTTTGTGTCACTTTAGGGTACGTCTCCAAAGATGAAATTATTTCGTAAGAACGAGGTGTGGAAAGAGGTAGAAATTGCCTTGGGTGTCCCTAGGATTGTGCGTTTGGAGGTTGGAGGTTTAAAAAGACGATTTGCCACCCTAGTTTGGCTCGTTTGGGGTCATTTTGACCTAAACTGGTCCTAGCTAGGGTTAAAGTCGAAAATCGAGCTAACGGGTATGGTTAGGGCTAACCCTAGAGGGTTAGGGCTAACCCTAGAGGGTTAGGGGGTTAGCTAGGGTTATCTTGATTTTGCCTTTTTTGTATGTTTCCATGGATTTTTGGAGGTTGCGCAGCAAGGTCGGGACTTTGCAGAGGATTGGTTGTGCCTACCATGTCTGCAGTTTCCGTTGTCGAGCGTGCGCCTGCGTTTTGTGGAGTTTTTTGAGCGTTTTGTTTGCGCTGCAACTATTGTTAGATAGTGCAATTTATTTTTGTCAATCTCATTCAATTATTTTGGGATTTGTTATTGTTTACTGTGATTGCTATGGTCTTTGTGCGCCGTTTGTTTCGTTGTGGGGGTGGTTTGTGTTCTGTTGTGGTTGAATGTGTTTGGTACTCTTTTGTGTCACTTTAGGTTACATTTCTAAAGGTGAATTGTTTTCGTAAGAACGAGGTGTTGAAAGAGGTAGAAAGGGCCTTGGGTGTCCCTAGGATTGTGCATTTGGAGGGTGGAGGTTTAAAAAGACGTTTTTTAAACTCTTGTTTGGCTCATTTGGGGTCATTTTGACCTAAACTGGTCTTAGCTAGGGTTAAAGTCGAAAATCGAGCTAACGGGTATGGTTAGGGCTAACCCTAGAGGGTTAGGGGGTTAGCTAGGGTTATCTCGATTTTGCCTTTTTTGTATGTTTCCATGGATTTTTGGAGGTCGCGCAGCAAGGTCGGGACGTTGCAGAGGATTGGTTGTGCTTTTGATGTCTACAGTTTCCAGTTGTCGAGCGTGCGCCTGCGTTTTGTGGCGTTTTTTGAGCGTTTTCTTTGCGCTGCAACTATTGTTAGATAGTGCAATTTATTTTTGTCAATCTCATTTAATTATTTTGGGATTTGTTATTGTTTACTGTGATTGCTATGGTCTTTGTGCGCCGTTTGTTTTGTTGTGGGGGTGGTTTGTGTTCTGTTGTGGTTGAATGTGTTTGGTACTCTTTTGTGTCACTTTAGGGTACGTCTCCAAAGATGAAATTATTTCGTAAGAACGAGGTGTTGAAAGAGGTAGAAATGGTCTCGGGTGTCCCTAGGATTGTGCGTTTGGAGGTTGGAGGTTTAAAAAGACGATTTGTCACCCTAGTTTGGCTCGTTTGGGGTCATTTTGACCTAAACTGGTCCTGGCTAGGGTTAAAGTCGAAAATCGAGCTAACGGGTATGGTTAGGGCTAACCCTAGAGGGTTAGGGGGTTAGCTAGGGTTATCTCGATTTTGCCTTTTTTGTATGTTTCCATGGATTTTTGGAGGTCGTGCAGCAAGGTCGGGACGTTGCAGAGGATTGGTTGTGCCTTTCATGTCTGCAGTTTCCCGTTGTCGAGCGTGCGCCTGCGTTTTGTGGCGTTTTTTGAGCGTTTTCTTTGCGCTGCAACTATTGTTAGATAGTGCAATTTATTTTTGTCAATCTCATTTAATTATTTTGGGATTTGTTATTGTTTACTGTGATTGCTATGGTCTTTGTGCGCCGTTTGTTTTGTTGTGGGGGTGGTTTGTGTTCTGTTGTGGTTGAATGTGTTTGGTACTCTTTTGTGTCACTTTAGGGTACGTCTCCAAAGATGAAATTATTTCGTAAGAACGAGGTGTTGAAAGAGGTAGAAATGGTCTCGGGTGTCCCTAGGATTGTGCGTTTGGAGGTTGGAGGTTTAAAAAGACGATTTGTCACCCTAGTTTGGCTCGTTTGGGGTCATTTTGACCTAAACTGGTCCTAGCTAGGGTTAAAGTCGAAAATCGAGCTAACGGGTATGGTTAGGGCTAACCCTAGAGGGTAAGGGCTAACCCTAGAGGGTTAGGGGGTTAGCTAGGGTTATCTTGATTTTGCCTTTTTTGTATGTTTCCATGGATTTTTGGAGGTCGCGCAGCAAGGTCGGGACTTTGCAGAGGATTGGTTGTGCCTACCATGTCTGCAGTTTCCGTTGTCGAGCGTGCGCCTGCGTTTTGTGGAGTTTTTTGAGCGTTTTGTTTGCGCTGCAACTATTGTTAGATAGTGCAATTTATTTTTGTCAATCTCATTCAATTATTTTGGGATTTGTTATTGTTTACTGTGATTGCTATGGTCTTTGTGCGCCGTTTGTTTCGTTGTGGGGGTGGTTTGTGTTCTGTTGTGGTTGAATGTGTTTGGTACTCTTTTGTGTCACTTTAGGTTACATTTCTAAAGGTGAATTGTTTTCGTAAGAACGAGGTGTTGAAAGAGGTAGAAAGGGCCTTGGGTGTCCCTAGGATTGTGCATTTGGAGGGTGGAGGTTTAAAAAGACGTTTTTTAAACTCTTGTTTGGCTCATTTGGGGTCATTTTGACCTAAACTGGTCTTAGCTAGGGTTAAAGTCGAAAATCGAGCTAACGGGTATGGTTAGGGCTAACCCTAGAGGGTTAGGGGGTTAGCTAGGGTTATCTCGATTTTGCCTTTTTTGTATGTTTCCATGGATTTTTGGAGGTCGCGCAGCAAGGTCGGGACGTTGCAGAGGATTGGTTGTGCTTTTGATGTCTACAGTTTCCAGTTGTCGAGCGTGCGCCTGCGTTTTGTGGCGTTTTTTGAGCGTTTTCTTTGCGCTGCAACTATTGTTAGATAGTGCAATTTATTTTTGTCAATCTCATTTAATTATTTTGGGATTTGTTATTGTTTACTGTGATTGCTATGGTCTTTGTGCGCCGTTTGTTTTGTTGTGGGGGTGGTTTGTGTTCTGTTGTGGTTGAATGTGTTTGGTACTCTTTTGTGTCACTTTAGGGTACGTCTCCAAAGATGAAATTATTTCGTAAGAACGAGGTGTTGAAAGAGGTAGAAATGGTCTCGGGTGTCCCTAGGATTGTGCGTTTGGAGGTTGGAGGTTTAAAAAGACGATTTGTCACCCTAGTTTGGCTCGTTTGGGGTCATTTTGACCTAAACTGGTCCTGGCTAGGGTTAAAGTCGAAAATCGAGCTAACGGGTATGGTTAGGGCTAACCCTAGAGGGTTAGGGGGTTAGCTAGGGTTATCTCGATTTTGCCTTTTTTGTATGTTTCCATGGATTTTTGGAGGTCGTGCAGCAAGGTCGGGACGTTGCAGAGGATTGGTTGTGCCTTTCATGTCTGCAGTTTCCCGTTGTCGAGCGTGCGCCTGCGTTTTGTGGCGTTTTTTGAGCGTTTTCTTTGCGCTGCAACTATTGTTAGATAGTGCAATTTATTTTTGTCAATCTCATTTAATTATTTTGGGATTTGTTATTGTTTACTGTGATTGCTATGGTCTTTGTGCGCCGTTTGTTTTGTTGTGGGGGTGGTTTGTGTTCTGTTGTGGTTGAATGTGTTTGGTACTCTTTTGTGTCACTTTAGGGTACGTCTCCAAAGATGAAATTATTTCGTAAGAACGAGGTGTTGAAAGAGGTAGAAATGGTCTCGGGTGTCCCTAGGATTGTGCGTTTGGAGGTTGGAGGTTTAAAAAGACGATTTGTCACCCTAGTTTGGCTCGTTTGGGGTCATTTTGACCTAAACTGGTCCTAGCTAGGGTTAAAGTCGAAAATCGAGCTAACGGGTATGGTTAGGGCTAACCCTAGAGGGTTAGGGGGTTAGCTAGGGTTATCTCGATTTTGCCTTTTTTGTATGTTTCCATGGATTTTTGGAGGTCGTGCAGCAAGGTCGGGACGTTGCAGAGGATTGGTTGTGCCTTTCATGTCTGCAGTTTCCCGTTGTCGAGCGTGCGCCTGCGTTTTGTGGCGTTTTTTGAGCGTTTTCTTTGCGCTGCAACTATTGTTAGATAGTGCAATTTATTTTTGTCAATCTCATTTAATTATTTTGGGATTTGTTATTGTTTACTGTGATTGCTATGGTCTTTGTGCGCCGTTTGTTTTGTTGTGGGGGTGGTTTGTGTTCTGTTGTGGTTGAATGTGTTTGGTACTCTTTTGTGTCACTTTAGGGTACATCTCTAAAGGTGAATTGTTTTCGTAAGAACGAGGTGTTGAAATAGGTAGAAATGGCCTTGGGTGTCCCTAGTATTGTGCATTTGGAGGGTGGAGGTTTAAAAAGACGTTTTTAAACCCTAGTTTGGCTCATTTGGGGTCATTTTGACCTAAACTGGTCTTAGCTAGGGTTAAAGTCGAAAATCGAGCTAACGGGTATGGTTAGGGCTAACCCTAGAGGGTTAGGGGGTTAGCTAGGGTTATCTCGATTTTGCCTTTTTTGTATGTTTCCATGGATTTTTGGAGGTCGCGCAGCAAGGTCGGGACGTTGCAGAGGATTGGTTGTGCCTACCATGTCTGCAGTTTCCGTTATCGAGCGTGCGCCTACGTTTTTTGGCGTTTTTTGAGCGTTTTGTTTGCGCTGCAACTATTGTTAGATAGTGCAATTTATTTTTGTCAATCTCATTCAATTATTTTGGGATTTGTTATTGTTTACTGTGATTGCTATGGTCTTTGTGCGCCGTTTGTTTTGTTGTGGGGGTGGTTTGTGTTCTGTTGTGGTTGAATGTGTTTGGTACTCTTTTGTGTCACTTTAGGGTACGTCTCCAAAGATGAAATTATTTCGTAAGAACGAGGTGTGGAAAGAGGTAGAAATTGCCTTGGGTGTCCCTAGGATTGTGCGTTTGGAGGTTGGAGGTTTAAAAAGACGATTTGCCACCCTAGTTTGGCTCGTTTGGGGTCATTTTGACCTAAACTGGTCCTAGCTAGGGTTAAAGTCGAAAATCGAGCTAACGGGTATGGTTAGGGCTAACCCTAGAGGGTTAGGGCTAACCCTAGAGGGTTAGGGGGTTAGCTAGGGTTATCTTGATTTTGCCTTTTTTGTATGTTTCCATGGATTTTTGGAGGTCGCGCAGCAACGTCGGGACTTTGCAGAGGATTGGTTGTGCGTACCATGTCTGCAGTTTCCGTTGTCGAGCGTGCGCCTGCGTTTTGTGGAGTTTTTTGAGCGTTTTGTTTGCGCTGCAACTATTGTTAGATAGTGCAATTTATTTTTGTCAATCTCATTCAATTATTTTGGGATTTGTTATTGTTTACTGTGATTGCTATGGTCTTTGTGCGCCGTTTGTTTCGTTGTGGGGGTGGTTTGTGTTCTGTTGTGGTTGAATGTGTTTGGTACTCTTTTGTGTCACTTTAGGTTACATTTCTAAAGGTGAATTGTTTTCGTAAGAACGAGGTGTTGAAAGAGGTAGAAAGGGCCTTGGGTGTCCCTAGGATTGTGCATTTGGAGGGTGGAGGTTTAAAAAGACGTTTTTTAAACTCTTGTTTGGCTCATTTGGGGTCATTTTGACCTAAACTGGTCTTAGCTAGGGTTAAAGTCGAAAATCGAGCTAACGGGTATGGTTAGGGCTAACCCTAGAGGGTTAGGGGGTTAGCTAGGGTTATCTCGATTTTGCCTTTTTTGTATGTTTCCATGGATTTTTGGAGGTCGCGCAGCAAGGTCGGGACGTTGCAGAGGATTGGTTGTGCTTTTGATGTCTACAGTTTCCAGTTGTCGAGCGTGCGCCTGCGTTTTGTGGCGTTTTTTGAGCGTTTTCTTTGCGCTGCAACTATTGTTAGATAGTGCAATTTATTTTTGTCAATCTCATTTAATTATTTTGGGATTTGTTATTGTTTACTGTGATTGCTATGGTCTTTGTGCGCCGTTTGTTTTGTTGTGGGGGTGGTTTGTGTTCTGTTGTGGTTGAATGTGTTTGGTACTCTTTTGTGTCACTTTAGGGTACGTCTCCAAAGATGAAATTATTTCGTAAGAACGAGGTGTTGAAAGAGGTAGAAATGGTCTCGGGTGTCCCTAGGATTGTGCGTTTGGAGGTTGGAGGTTTAAAAAGACGATTTGTCACCCTAGTTTGGCTCGTTTGGGGTCATTTTGACCTAAACTGGTCCTGGCTAGGGTTAAAGTCGAAAATCGAGCTAACGGGTATGGTTAGGGCTAACCCTAGAGGGTTAGGGGGTTAGCTAGGGTTATCTCGATTTTGCCTTTTTTGTATGTTTCCATGGATTTTTGGAGGTCGTGCAGCAAGGTCGGGACGTTGCAGAGGATTGGTTGTGCCTTTCATGTCTGCAGTTTCCCGTTGTCGAGCGTGCGCCTGCGTTTTGTGGCGTTTTTTGAGCGTTTTCTTTGCGCTGCAACTATTGTTAGATAGTGCAATTTATTTTTGTCAATCTCATTCAATTATTTTGGGATTTGTTATTGTTTACTGTGATTGCTATGGTCTTTGTGCGCCGTTTGTTTTGTTGTGGGGGTGGTTTGTGTTCTGTTGTGGTTGAATGTGTTTGGTACTCTTTTGTGTCACTTTAGGGTACATCTCTAAAGGTGAATTGTTTTCGTAAGAACGAGGTGTTGAAATAGGTAGAAATGGCCTTGGGTGTCCCTAGTATTGTGCATTTGGAGGGTGGAGGTTTAAAAAGACGTTTTTAAACCCTAGTTTGGCTCATTTGGGGTCATTTTGACCTAAACTGGTCTTAGCTAGGGTTAAAGTCGAAAATCGAGCTAACGGGTATGGTTAGGGCTAACCCTAGAGGGTTAGGGGGTTAGCTAGGGTTATCTCGATTTTGCCTTTTTTGTATGTTTCCATGGATTTTTGGAGGTCGCGCAGCAAGGTCGGGACGTTGCAGAGGATTGGTTGTGCCTACCATGTCTGCAGTTTCCGTTATCGAGCGTGCGCCTACGTTTTTTGGCGTTTTTTGAGCGTTTTGTTTGCGCTTCAACTATTGTTAGATAGTGCAATTTATTTTTGTCAATCTCATTTAATTATTTTGGGATTTGTTATTGTTTACTGTGATTGCTATGGTCTTTAAGCGCCGTTTGTTTTGTTGTGGGAGTGGTTTGTGTTCTGTTGTGGTTGAATGTGTTTGGTACTCTTTTGTGTCACTTTAGGGTACGTCTCCAAAGATGAAATTATTTCGTAAGAACGAGGTGTTGAAAGAGGTAGAAATGGTCTCGGGTGTCCCTAGGATTGTGCGTTTGGAGGTTGGAGGTTTAAAAAGACGATTTGTCACCCTAGTTTGGCTCGTTTGGGGTCATTTTGACCTAAACTGGTCCTGGCTAGGGTTAAAGTCGAAAATCGAGCTAACGGGTATGGTTAGGGCTAACCCTAGAGGGTTAGGGGGTTAGCTAGGGTTATCTCGATTTTGCCTTTTTTGTATGTTTCCATGGATTTTTGGAGGTCGTGCAGCAAGGTCGGGACGTTGCAGAGGATTGGTTGTGCCTTTCATGTCTGCAGTTTCCCGTTGTCGAGCGTGCGCCTGCGTTTTGTGGCGTTTTTTGAGCGTTTTCTTTGCGCTGCAACTATTGTTAGATAGTGCAATTTATTTTTGTCAATCTCATTCAATTATTTTGGGATTTGTTATTGTTTACTGTGATTGCTATGGTCTTTGTGCGCCGTTTGTTTTGTTGTGGGGGTGGTTTGTGTTCTGTTGTGGTTGAATGTGTTTGGTACTCTTTTGTGTCACTTTAGGGTACATCTCTAAAGGTGAATTGTTTTCGTAAGAACGAGGTGTTGAAATAGGTAGAAATGGCCTTGGGTGTCCCTAGTATTGTGCATTTGGAGGGTGGAGGTTTAAAAAGACGTTTTTAAACCCTAGTTTGGCTCATTTGGGGTCATTTTGACCTAAACTGGTCTTAGCTAGGGTTAAAGTCGAAAATCGAGCTAACGGGTATGGTTAGGGCTAACCCTAGAGGGTTAGGGGGTTAGCTAGGGTTATCTCGATTTTGCCTTTTTTGTATGTTTCCATGGATTTTTGGAGGTCGCGCAGCAAGGTCGGGACGTTGCAGAGGATTGGTTGTGCCTACCATGTCTGCAGTTTCCGTTATCGAGCGTGCGCCTACGTTTTTTGGCGTTTTTTGAGCGTTTTGTTTGCGCTGCAACTATTGTTAGATAGTGCAATTTATTTTTGTCAATCTCATTTAATTATTTTGGGATTTGTTATTGTTTACTGTGATTGCTATGGTCTTTAAGCGCCGTTTGTTTTGTTGTGGGAGTGGTTTGTGTTCTGTTGTGGTTGAATGTGTTTGGTACTCTTTTGTGTCACTTTAGGGTACGTCTCCAAAGATGAAATTATTTCGTAAGAACGAGGTGTGGAAAGAGGTAGAAATGGTCTCGGGTGTCCCTAGGATTGTGCGTTTGGAGGTTGGAGGTTTAAAAAGACGATTTGTCACCCTAGTTTGGCTCGTTTGGGGTCATTTTGACCTAAACTGGTCCTGGCTAGGGTTAAAGTCGAAAATCGAGCTAACGGGTATGGTTAGGGCTAACCCTAGAGGGTTAGGGTGTTAGCTAGGGTTATCTCGATTTTGCCTTTTTTGTATGTTTCCATGGATTTTTGGAGGTCGCGCAGCAAGGTCGGGACGTTGCAGAGGATTGGTTGTGCCTACCATGTCTGCAGTTTCCGTTATCGAGCGTGCGCCTACGTTTTTTGGCGTTTTTTGAGCGTTTTGTTTGCGCTGCAACTATTGTTAGATAGTGCAATTTATTTTTGTCAATGTCATTTAATTATTTTGGGATTTGTTATTGTTTACTGTGATTGCTATGGTCTTTAAGCGCCGTTTGTTTTGTTGTGGGAGTGGTTTGTGTTCTGTTGTGGTTGAATGTGTTTGGTACTCTTTTGTGTCACTTTAGGGTACATCTCCAAAGATGAAATTGTTTCGTAAGAACGAGGTGTGGAAAGAGGTAGAAATGGTCTCGGGTGTCCCTAGGATTGTGCGTTTGGAGGTTGGAGGTTTAAAAAGACGATTTGTCACCCTAGTTTGGCTCGTTTGGGGTCATTTTGACCTAAACTGGTCCTGGCTAGGGTTAAAGTCGAAAATCGAGCTAACGGGTATGGTTAGGGCTAACCCTAGAGGGTTAGGGGGTTAGCTAGGGTTATCTCGATTTTGCCTTTTTTGTATGTTTCCATGGATTTTTGGAGGTCGTGCAGCAAGGTCGGGACGTTGCAGAGGATTGGTTGTGCCTTTCATGTCTGCAGTTTCCCGTTGTCGAGCGTGCGCCTGCGTTTTGTGGCGTTTTTTGAGCGTTTTGTTTGCGCTGCAACTATTGTTAGATAGTGCAATTTATTTTTGTCAATCTCATTTAATTATTTTGGGATTTGTTATTGTTTACTGTGATTGCTATGGTCTTTGTGCGCCGTTTGTTTTGTTGTGGGGGTGGTTTGTGTTCTGTTGTGGTTGAATGTGTTTGGTACTCTTTTGTGTCACTTTAGGGTACATCTCTAAAGGTGAATTGTTTTCGTAAGAACGAGGTGTGGAAATAGGTAGAAATGGCCTTGGGTGTCCCTAGTATTGTGCATTTGGAGGGTGGAGGTTTAAAAAGACGTTTTTAAACCCTAGTTTGGCTCATTTGGGGTCCTTTTGACCTAAACTGGTCTTAGCTAGGGTTAAAGTCGAAAATCGAGCTAACGGGTATGGTTAGGGCTAACCCTAGAGGGTTAGGGGGTTAGCTAGGGTTATCTCGATTTTGCCTTTTTTGTATGTTTCCATGGATTTTTGGAGGTCGTGCAGCAAGGTCGGGACGTTGCAGAGGATTGGTTGTGCCTTTCATGTCTGCAGTTTCCCGTTGTCGAGCGTGCGCCTGCGTTTTGTGGCGTTTTTTAGCGTTTTGTTTGCGCTGCAACTATTGTTAGATAGTGCAATTTATTTTTGTCAATCTCATTCAATTATTTTGGGATTTGTTATTGTTTTATGTGATTGCTATGGTCTTTGTGCGCCGTTTGTTTTGTTGTGGGGGTGGTTTGTGTTCTGTTGTGGTTGAATGTGTTTGGTACTCTTTTGTGTCACTTTAGGGTACGTCTCCAAAGATGAAATTATTTCGTAAGAACGAGGCGTTGAAATAGGTAGAAATGGCCTTGGGTGTCCCTAGTATTGTGCATTTGGAGGGTGGAGGTTTAAAAAGACGTTTTTAAACCCTAGTTTGGCTCATTTGGGGTCATTTTGACCTAAACTGGTCTTAGCTAGGGTTAAAGTCGAAAATCGAGCTAACGGGTATGGTTAGGGCTAACCCTAGAGGGTTAGGGGGTTAGCTAGGGTTATCTTGATTTTGCCTTTTTTGTATGTTTCCATGGATTTTTGGAGGTCGCGCAGCAAGGTCGGGACGTTGCAGAGGATTGGTTGTGCCTACCATGTCTGCAGTTTCCGTTGTCGAGCGTGCGCCTGCGTTTTGTGGCGTTTTTTGAGCGTTTTGTTTGCGCTGCAACTATTGTTAGATAGTGCAATTTATTTTTGTCAATCTCATTCAATTATTTTGGGATTTGTTATTGTTTACTGTGATTGCTATGGTCTTTGTGCGCCGTTTGTTTCGTTGTGGGGGTGGTTTGTGTTCTGTTGTGGTTGAATGTGTTTGGTACTCTTTTGTGTCACTTTAGGTTACATTTCTAAAGGTGAATTGTTTTCGTAAGAACGAGGTGTTGAAAGAGGTAGAAATGGCCTTGGGTGTCCCTAGGATTGTGCATTTGGAGGGTGGAGGTTTAAAAAGACGTTTTTAAACTCTTGTTTGGCTCATTTGGGGTCATTTTGACCTAAACTGGTCTTAGCTAGGGTTAAAGTCGAAAATCGAGCTAACGGGTATGGTTAGGGCTAACCCTAGAGGGTTAGGGGGTTAGCTAGGGTTAGCTCGATTTTGCCTTTTTTGTATGTTTCCATGGATTTTTGGAGGTCGCGCAGCAAGGTCGGGACGTTGCAGAGGATTGGTTGTGCTTTTGATGTCTACAGTTTCCAGTTGTCGAGCGTGCGCCTGCGTTTTGTGGCGTTTTTTGAGCGTTTTCTTTGCGCTGCAACTATTGTTAGATAGTGCAATTTATTTTTGTCAATCTCATTTAATTATTTTGGGATTTGTTATTGTTTACTGTGATTGCTATGGTCTTTGTGCGCCGTTTGTTTTGTTGTGGGGGTGGTTTGTGTTCTGTTGTGGTTGAATGTGTTTGGTACTCTTTTGTGTCACTTTAGGGTACGTCTCCAAAGATGAAATTATTTCGTAAGAACGAGGTGTTGAAAGAGGTAGAAATGGTCTCGGGTGTCCCTAGGATTGTGCGTTTGGAGGTTGGAGGTTTAAAAAGACGATTTGTCACCCTAGTTTGGCTCGTTTGGGGTCATTTTGACCTAAACTGGTCCTGGCTAGGGTTAAAGTCGAAAATCGAGCTAACGGGTATGGTTAGGGCTAACCCTAGAGGGTTAGGGGGTTAGCTAGGGTTATCTCGATTTTGCCTTTTTTGTATGTTTCCATGGATTTTTGGAGGTCGTGCAGCAAGGTCTGGACGTTGCAGAGGATTGGTTGTGCCTTTCATGTCTGCAGTTTCCCGTTGTCGAGCGTGCGCCTGCGTTTTGTGGCGTTTTTTGAGCGTTTTGTTTGCGCTGCAACTATTGTTAGATAGTGCAATTTATGTTTGTCAATCTCATTCAATTATTTTGGGATTTGTTATTGTTTACTGTGATTGCTATGGTCTTTGTGCGCCGTTTGTTTTGTTGTGGGGGTGGTTTGTGTTCTGTTGTGGTTGAATGTGTTTGGTACTCTTTTGTGTCACTTTAGGGTACATCTCTAAAGGTGAATTGTTTTCGTAAGAACGAGGTGTTGAAAGAGGTAGAAATGGCCTTGGGTGTCCCTAGTATTGTGCATTTGGAGGGTGGAGGTTTAAAAAGACGTTTTTAAACCCTAGTTTGGCTCATTTGGGGTCATTTTGACCTAAACTGGTCTTAGCTAGGGTTAAAGTCGAAAATCGAGCTAACGGGTATGGTTAGGGCTAACCCTAGAGGGTTAGGGGGTTAGCTAGGGTTATCTCGATTTTGCCTTTTTTGTATGTTTCCATGGATTTTTGGAGGTCGCGCAGCAAGGTCGGGACGTTGCAGAGGATTGGTTGTGCCTTTGATGTCTGCAGTTTCCATTATCGAGCGTGCGCCTGCGTTTTTTGGCGTTTTTTGAGCGTTTTGTTTGCGCTGCAACTATTGTTAGATAGTGCAATTTATTTTTGTCAATCTCATTTAATTATTTTGGGATTTGTTATTGTTTACTGTGATTGCTATGGTCTTTAAGCGCCGTTTGTTTTGTTGTGGGAGTGGTTTGTGTTCTGTTGTGGTTGAATGTGTTTGGTACTCTTTTGTGTCACTTTAGGGTACGTCTCCAAAGATGAAATTATTTCGTAAGAACGAGGTGTGGAAAGAGGTAGAAATGGTCTCGGGTGTCCCTAGGATTGTGCGTTTGGAGGTTGGAGGTTTAAAAAGACGATTTGTCACCCTAGTTTGGCTCGTTTGGGGTCATTTTGACCTAAACTGGTCCTGGCTAGGGTTAAAGTCGAAAATCGAGCTAACGGGTATGGTTAGGGCTAACCCTAGAGGGTTAGGGGGTTAGCTAGGGTTATCTCGATTTTGCCTTTTTTGTATGTTTCTATGGATTTTTGGAGGTCGTGCAGCAAGGTCGGGACGTTGCAGAGGATTGGTTGTGCCTTTCATGTCTGCAGTTTCCCGTTGTCGAGCGTGCGCCTGCGTTTTGTGGCGTTTTTTGAGCGTTTTCTTTGCGCTGCAACTATTGTTAGATAGTGCAATTTATTTTTGTCAATCTCATTCAATTATTTTGGGATTTGTTATTGTTTACTGTGATTGCTATGGTCTTTGTGCGCCGTTTGTTTTGTTGTGGGGGTGGTTTGTGTTCTGTTGTGGTTGAATGTGTTTGGTACTCTTTTGTGTCACTTTAGGGTACATCTCTAAAGGTGAATTGTTTTCGTAAGAACGAGGTGTGGAAATAGGTAGAAATGGCCTTGGGTGTCCCTAGTATTGTGCATTTGGAGGGTGGAGGTTTAAAAAGACGTTTTTAAACCCTAGTTTGGCTCATTTGGGGTCCTTTTGACCTAAACTGGTCTTAGCTAGGGTTAAAGTCGAAAATCGAGCTAACGGGTATGGTTAGGGCTAACCCTAGAGGGTTAGGGGGTTAGATAGGGTTATCTCGATTTTGCCTTTTTTGTATGTTTCCATGGATTTTTGGAGGTCGTGCAGCAAGGTCGGGACGTTGCAGAGGATTGGTTGTGCCTTTCATGTCTGCAGTTTCCCGTTGTCGAGCGTGCGCCTGCGTTTTTTGGCGTTTTTTGAGCGTTTTGTTTGCGCTGCAACTATTGTTAGATAGTGCAATTTATTTTTGTCAATCTCATTCAATTATTTTGGGATTTGTTATTGTTTACTGTGATTGCTATGGTCTTTGTGCGCCGTTTGTTTTGTTGTGGGGGTGGTTTGTGTTCTGTTGTGGTTGAATGTGTTTGGTACTCTTTTGTGTCACTTTAGGGTACGTCTCCAAAGATGAAATTATTTCGTAAGAACGAGGTGTGGAAAGAGGTAGAAATTGCCTTGGGTGTCCCTAGGATTGTGCGTTTGGAGGTTGGAGGTTTAAAAAGACGATTTTCCACCCTAGTTTGGCTCGTTTGGGGTCATTTTGACCTAAACTGGTCCTAGCTAGGGTTAAAGTCGAAAATCGAGCTAACGGGTATGGTTAGGGCTAACCCTAGAGGGTTAGGGGGTTAGCTAGGGTTATCTTGATTTTTGCCTTTTTTGTATGTTTCCATGGATTTTTGGAGGTCGCGCAGCAAGGTCGGGACTTTGCAGAGGATTGGTTGTGCCTACCATGTCTGCAGTTTCCGTTGTCGAGCGTGCGCCTGCGTTTTGTGGAGTTTTTTGAGCGTTTTGTTTGCGCTGCAACTATTGTTAGATAGTGCAATTTATTTTTGTCAATCTCATTCAATTGTTTTGGGATTTGTTATTGTTTACTGTGATTGCTATGGTCTTTGTGCGCCGTTTGTTTCGTTGTGGGGGTGGTTTGTGTTCTGTTGTGGTTGAATGTGTTTGGTACTCTTTTGTGTCACTTTAGGTTACATTTCTAAAGGTGAATTGTTTTCGTAAGAACGAGGTGTTGAAAGAGGTAGAAAGGGCCTTGGGTGTCCCTAGGATTGTGCATTTGGAGGGTGGAGGTTTAAAAAGACGTTTTTAAACTCTAGTTTGGCTCATTTGGGGTCCTTTTGACCTAAACTGGTCTTAGCTAGGGTTAAAGTCGAAAATCGAGCTAACGGGTATGGTTAGGGCTAACCCTAGAGGGTTAGGGGGTTAGCTAGGGTTAGCTCGATTTTGCCTTTTTTGTATGTTTCCATGGATTTTTGGAGGTCGCGCAGCAAGGTCGGGACGTTGCAGAGGATTGGTTGTGCCTTTGATGTCTGTAGTTTCCGTTATCGAGCGTGCGCCTGCGTTTTTTGGCGTTTTTTGAGCGTTTTCTTTGCGCTGCAACTATTGTTAGATAGTGCAATTTATTTTTGTCAATCTCATTTAATTATTTTGGGATTTGTTATTGTTTACTGTGATTGCTATGGTCTTTAAGCGCCGTTTGTTTTGTTGTGGGAGTGGTTTGTGTTCTGTTGTGGTTGAATGTGTTTGGTACTCTTTTGTGTCACTTTAGGGTACGTCTCCAAAGATGAAATTATTTCGTAAGAACGAGGTGTGGAAAGAGGTAGAAATTGCCTTGGGTGTCCCTAGGATTGTGCGTTTGGAGGTTGGAGGTTTAAAAAGACGATTTGTCACCCTAGTTTGGCTCGTTTGGGGTCATTTTGACCTAAACTGGTCCTGGCTAGGGTTAAAGTCGAAAATCGAGCTAACGGGTATGGTTAGGGCTAACCCTAGAGGGTTAGGGGGTTAGCTAGGGTTATCTCGATTTTGCCTTTTTTGTATGTTTCCATGGATTTTTGGAGGTCGTGCAGCAAGGTCGGGACGTTGCAGAGGATTGGTTGTGCCTTTCATGTCTGCAGTTTCCCGTTGTCGAGCGTGCGCCTGCGTTTTGTGGCGTTTTTTGAGCGTTTTCTTTGCGCTGCAACTATTGTTAGATAGTGCAATTTATTTTTGTCAATCTCATTTAATTATTTTGGGATTTGTTATTGTTTACTGTGATTGCTATGGTCTTTGTGCGCCGTTTGTTTTGTTGTGGGGGTGGTTTGTGTTCTGTTGTGGTTGAATGTGTTTGGTACTCTTTTGTGTCACTTTAGGGTACATCTCTAAAGGTGATATTTTTTCGTAAGAACGAGGTGTTGAAAGAGGTAGAAAGGGCCTTGGGTGTCCCTAGTATTGTGCATTTGGAGGGTGGAGGTTTAAAAAGACGTTTTTAAACCCTAGTTTGGCTCATTTGGGGGTCCTTTTGACCTAAACTGGTCTTAGCTAGGGTTAAAGTCGAAAATCGAGCTCACGGGTATGGTTAGGGCTACCCCTAGAGGGTTAGGGGGTTAGCTAGGGTTATCTCCACAGGAAAAAAAATGCAGTTTCCGGTATCCGGATACCTGCCGGATACCACCGGACACTTACCCAAAACGCGTCCGGGTATCCGGTGGCAGATACCAGGCCGGATACCAGATCCGTGGTATCCGGCATGGACACCTCACCTGAAAGTATGCCACCTGGAATCCGGGTATCCGGCACCGGATACCTCACCGGATACCTCAATCTGGGTGTCCAAGGATCCGGCACCGGATACCAAGGATCCGGCACCGGATAACTCATTCTGAGTTTCCAAAAACATGTCACAATTTGGGGGTGCATTTTGTTCAATTAAGTGTGAAACACTTAAATATATATTGGAAACTAACCATGAAAATTGAACATTGCTGAAGGAATCCGGCAGGTATCCGGCAGGTATCCGGATGCAATTTTTCGAGATGTCTTAATCCTGGTAAATGATGTTAGCCTGGGCATATCAGATAGCTGTAGTAACATTCTGTGTCATTTTAGTTGTAAATATCCCCTTAAAGTTGAGATCTATGGGCATGTACTTTTGGAGAAGACAATTTTTTCAATCTTTTTAGATGTTAAGCTGTTTAATGAACAAACATCAGTTTTAATACATGTATGATGATACCCTTAAATTTCATGTTCAGACTTCCAGATTGTTCTGAGTGAAAGTATAAACTCATCGACTGTGTGCTCACTTTGGCCTTTGGTCCTAGTGAGATGATAATATGATTATTTGTAAAGGTACAAGTACTTGTTACGAGCATACCAGCTTCATTTAAGTTTTGAAACACAATATGCCTCACTCTGAGGGTGACATGTACCAGATTTCATCACACTACAGAGAGCTGTTCCTCAGTTACTGTGAACATTTTTACTGAAAGACATTGAAAGCTAATTTGACCTTCAATATCAGTTGCGACTATTTCAAAAACAATTGTAAATTGCTTCATTCAGTATAACATTGACAAACATATGACAATGATATACAACTATATGTATAAGAGTTATTTAGACTTCTGCAGGAAAAGGCACATTAGAGAACAAGAGTCATCAGAAAGATGACATAACCCCCCGGCAGCTGTCTGTAAAGTAACCACTAGTAAATGTGCAATTCTGTATGTAATGAGTCAACAGTTTAAAGTTCTTTAAGAAGCATACATTGTTTATCCACAAAAGATCCACCATGGTCGCATCCATATGAATGCCAAGTTTCGATCAAATACATTGAATGGTTTTCGAATTCTGCCCCAGAAACGAACCTCATCCCCAATTGAATCTATGTCCAACTTCATTCCATAAAAATTTAAAAAAATAAAAATTAGAAAAATCCCAAAATATCAAAAGGCATCACTTCAGTATGTGCCTGATAGCTTTGCCAAGTTTCGATCAAATACACTGAATGGTTTTTGAATTCTGCCCCGGAAACGAACCCCATCCCCAATTGAGTCTATGTCCAACGTCATTCCATAAAAAAAAAAAAATAATTCTTTTTAGAAAAATCCCAAAATATCGAAAGGCACCACTTCAGTATGTGCCTGATAGATTTGCCAAGTTTCGATCAAATACACTGAATGGTTTGGGAATCCTTCCCCTGGAAAAGGAAATGATTACGGATGGACGGACGGACAGACAGACTGGCTGATCGCTACATCACCCCGTATTATATGCCGGGGGGATAAAAAGTAAGTGTATGACCTGTTGCCAACTTCTATCCCTGCCCTAAGGAAGAGTTTGGCCATTAACAATTTTTTTGTCTGGCTATGACATTGACCTTTGACATAGCAGATCAATGTGTTATTCCAAAGATGTCCAAGCAATGCATGGTTTCATCCGATAACTATGGCTATCAAAGTGAGGCAAAATATTGGAAAATCCCCATTTACACACCTGGCTAAAGAAACATAAACAACAAACAAATTATCAATTTCTTTTATTTATATGCCTATATCACACACTGAACATTGTTCACATGATGGTTCCTGATGCAGTATGCAATTTCCTCCTATTCTTCAATACTCATAACAGAGTGGGATAACTGTTCGCTTGAAAGCATAAGCAGACCATGCTCACCAGTTCAGAGTTACTTGCCCTCAAATATCCTTTCCCTTCTATATTGCCATGGAAAAACAGGAACCAGGATGAGGGGAGGCCAGATCGGCTCTATCCCTGTTGCATTGTGTTAGTAGAATTGTGAAAATTCTATTTGGTGTTTGGGTCCACATTTATAGACAAGTAGTCGCAAACATCATTCCTTTCAAGTGATTACCACATGGCCAAAGACAATAATTTCTTCAACGTCCTTGAAGGGTCCCACTCCGACTTGGCATTGGCTGGTCTTCTCACATTAGCCAGACCAGCCTGTGTGAGTGTGTCCCAGTGTCAATTGGGATATAACTTCTTGGTAGGCCCCCATTGAAATAACAGGATTCTCCTCATCACTGTCTGCCTATCACTTCTGATATCTGGAAGGGTCCTTCCAGACTGTCAACCAGTCATCCGGGTATCTCAAGCTGGACTTCAGTTTCTGCAAAATTATGTATAAAGATTGTAGCAATAAAAAAGAATCGTTGCAACATGTACTTACAGATAAAAGGCAGCAAATTCACTTAATTTATCGTCTTTGAGTTTTGTTATATACCAAACATTTGAGATATATATTGTTCCATGCTGATGAGTTGAAACAATCATTAACTGACATCTCTTAAAAATGCTTGCCATACAAGCCAAAGTAATAGATGAGGTAGCAAGTGGGCTCATTGATCGCTCGTAATCGTACCCAATAACGTGGGATGTTGTCCATAACAGTCATCATCGGTGCGTCTTGATCGAGCTCATAACTGGTTTGCCTAGTTGAGATTTGAGATTTGATTATTTATAATCCTTGTCATTTAGCTGAACTATTGTTGGATGTGGTGTTAAATGAGTGAAATGGGAAGAAAGCCCGAAGTGATGCAGGTCTTACATGTTTACCACTTTGATGAAACCCACAAGCAAGTGTATGATGCTACCCTCGATTCAAACCCACGACCATTGGTTTCTGTCAAGCCCAAGAGATGCAACTATGCACAGCAAGTTGTGGTGCCTTTGATAATTAGGCCATCCATGCCAACAGGTGATAAAGAACAAGCAAACTGAAGAAATATTTGCAGAATAGCTACATGAACATGATGAACCAAACAGAATAATTTCAAATATTTACCACTCACTGCTACTCTTCTCTTGTTCCTCATTGCTTCCCTTTTTCCATTGATGCTGTGCAGATGACTGACTCATTCATTTATCCAGACATTCTGCAAAAATAAGTAGCATTCACATTACAGAAATATATTATTTAATTATGAAGCTTATACAAAACAAGGACATAACAGTGTAATTATAAAAATATGTTAAGCGTAAAAAAAGTAAAGTCTTTGGTGGCCATTATTGTAAATTATAGTCTGTATTAGCATCCCACAAAAGTTTAGAGTTAATAATCGTTCCTAGATCTTTGTACATTTCTTCATTATCTATAAAAAGCCGATCTAATTTGGATCATCTTGTTTTGACCACAAATCCATTACGCCCCTTATGCAAATCCTTGTCGTCATAACAAACAGTTGACCATAATACTAAAAAAAGGACCCTTGGCGTTTACAGTAAAGTATGTAGAGCAGGAAAATATCTAAATCAATCCATTCCATAAGATCTCTGCACGGAAATCATAAGGTCACGAAGCCCTGCTACGTACCTGGCATCCGCATTTGCTGCCAATCGCCTTTCCAAATACTGTTGACTTCCGCGTTGTGGATGGCTCAGAGGAACTTCGGCCGGCATTTCCGTGGTGGAGGTGAATGAGAACAATCTATCGATACACGAGGTAAGCTTATCGTAATCAAGCATCACGGTGTATATCTATACACGAGGTTTGTTTACATCCATGTTCTAAAATGGCGCCCTGGACCGCAGGGGAATATGGGTAAATTGGCTTGTTCCGGGTTAACACAAAGCTGGGCCCCCGTCTCTAATATCACAATATTGTTTGGCGCAAGTTGACGACGCGCATAGGGAGCCGGGAACTAGTTTAACACGACATAAGCTGGTTCCCGGCTCTCTATGCGCGTCGTCAACTTGCGCCAAGTTATATTAGAGACGAGGCCCAGCTTATACACTGAACACAATCGGTCATTTCGTCAAAACTGGCCAAATATTGAGATTGCAGCTGAGGTAATGCTGGCAGCTGAAGTGACACATTAAGGTAAGGAATATGTGAATATTACAATGATCACGTATTAAAGTAATTTACCACATGTAAGCCTGTCACATGTGACACATTAACTTTCATAACCAACATGTAAGTAAATGTATCAGGATATAATTATATTTTTATATAACAAGTAGCCTGTCTATCATATGTTAGTATATGCTTATGTATATAATGAAGAAATATGTTTACTTTAACTGGATAATTTGTATGCTAATGTGACTCACTGTCTTATTTCATATACTCCCTTTACTCTGTGAGATGATTAATAGCCTCAACATATTTTTCCAGATGTGAAGAATCAAGAACAGCTTTAATGACAGGGAAGTTTTGCATCAGATATCATCGTGAAGTGGAAGATAAGACATTTTAAGGGTATGAACATTTTCACTTGAACTAGCTGAACAATAACCATGATGACAACTTTATCATGGGGGAATTTTGGGTGGTGGGGTAGCCTAGTGGTTGAAGCGTTCACTCTTCGTGCTGAAGACCCATGCAGGTTTGATTCCTGCCACATAGCTGCGATATTGCTGAGTGTGGCGTTAAACATCAAACAAAGCTAACAGCCGCATACATACTCACATGGGGATTCCAGGTTGAAGTTAGTCCCCATCAACATGATCAACCTATGCTAGTTGTAAGAGATAACTTAATGGATCGGCTGATCAGGCTCGCTGACTTGGTTGATCCATGTCATTGTATCCCAATTGTGTGGATGGATGCTCATGATGTCAATCACTGGATAGTCTGGTCCAGACTTGATTATTTACAGACCGCCGTCATTTAGCTGGAATATGGCTGAGTGCAGAGTTAAACAACAAACACCAACATGATTCTACAACCTGCTCTTGTGGATACCATTTTGAGGATCCTACACATAACTTCTTTTCGGGTCTTAACTATTGCAATATGTTCTACTACATGTGTTTTAAACATATATTTATTTCATTGGCTTATCTAAATGATGCTCAAATACAAAATAATTATTAATAAAATACTAATTCTATACTATTGCAAACTATCAGTTGAGCAATAATGTAATCATCTGATTATAATTAGATAATGAAGGAGAAGTCCATATTGATTAAATCTACCAGATTCTGAGATAAATGCACGTATTGGTTGATTTATTTCAATGTTTTCCTGTACATAATTTTCAACAATTCCATATAAAGCTTTCTTATATCCATGCTGTATAATAATACCTATTATTTCTAATAATAGCATAATTTGGACACACAAATAAGTAATGAATGGTATTTTTATAACAGGTGCCATACGTGCGGGATAGGTCATTTCACATGAATCATTTTTATGTGAATTTAAATCACTACAAGCTGATCTGAGTCCTGAAAGGATATGCCTTCGATTCTGTGAAAATGGAAATGCTTAAACATCTCCCAATATTAACCATGCTATTACAGAATCTGTTCACTTGTTTGTGTATGTAAAATATTTTTTCAACGATTACATCCATCTAATGATTGTTTGTATGTGTGCTGTGCCAGTAGAGGTATATATGTACAAGCATGTGCATACGCGTATAAAAATTATGTATGTTTGGCTAGGTACCAGTATATGAATTAGTTGTTTTGTGCGACTTGTATATTAGCATCATCATAGTTTCAACAGACAGTTTATGTATATCAAATGTTAAATGTCTTTGTAGGGAGAATTGCATATCAAAACTGTCATTATTTTATTACTTATGAGTAGAACTTTTTAAGTATCTGGCAAGATACATTTCCTTGGTCCACAGAAACATGTTACTAGTAAACTGTAAACTGACTTGTCAGTGTGGTTGGAAACTAACTAAGCCGTCACTACTCAATTAAGTAATTAACAGATAATTGCAAGTGATAATACCCACCTGACACTAATTGCCCTGTTAATCCCTAATCCACCATGAGTTGACATTGAGTTCATCTTGCTAATGAGCTGTTGTGAGCGTAACAAGATGATAAACATCAAAGGTGGGGCAGGCTTTGATCAAGTGTTCTGTAGAAGAGATTATGTCATTTGTTTAATGTTTATTTAGGATTAGCTACATCCCTTGATCCTACCAAGACCATACTTGAGATTATCAGACAGTTTGTCTGGATACAACCTGATGTCTCAACTGTACTTATTGGATTCTGCCTTGTAGCAAACTATGTGTGTGACAAGGACTTTGACCACTCTGTGCAGATGCATAACAATGCACTTGGGGTATGATTCAATTATGTCACACAAGTCAAAGATGGGTTCCACTGTATTTAGAAACAGACGATAGATGCAATACTGTGTAACTTTATAACAATCAAACGAGTATTCAAATAGGAATACACATATATTTACAATGACCCTTGAAAAGTTCCAAAACCAAATAGAACTACTTAAATTATGATTACACTTGACCAATATATTTGGCAGCTTTTCCCGTTATTGTTAATCTTAATTAAAGATAGGATAAATGATAAAAATATGATAATGATTTTACTCATGACTAATCATGGGCGGATACAGCTTTTTTACAGCTATTTATTGTCTTTGGTGGAAATTTATACAGAAATAAAGATTTATTTTCGAAATAAAAAGTGGGGTGCGCACCACAGCAACCCCCCCTCTGTATCCGCCCATGCTATTGCCAGCAGCCGAAATAAGGTCCCCCAAATGTAATATACATAGTTTTTAGTCGATTGTTCAGGTGGTTCTTTTCAGTTGATTTTTTGTATCAGTGTCTATTTTGGCCTACCAATTAATGGTAGATATTAATCATTAATAATAAGTGAGATAATTATTTTCAATGTGGCTCCCATTGCAACTGAAGCAAGGAACGATTCAAATTAAGCCTGATTCAGCTGCTACATTTATATGTCCTTGCTTCTCTAATCAGTAATTCAATCAGTTGTATAGTGACTTGATATTTGGAGAAAATATCTGTTGTATGAAATCCTAATGTTACTTACTTTTGTATTTGAGATGATATTTGTATTTGGTAGCCTAGTGGGTAATGCGTTCTCCGAAGCACTGGGTTCTGTTCCCCACATGGGTACTGTGTGAAAAGCCCATTTCTGGTGTCCCCGCAGATATATTGCTGGAATATTGCTAAAAGCTGTGTGGAACTATACTAACTTGCACACTCATTATATAATATTTTGAGATCACTTACATTACTTGTGTGATTGAAAGTTTTGATAATTATGAATACCGTATTCGACAGAATAAGCGCCCAGGGCGCTCTCAAAATTTCCTGCTTTATGCTGGCAGCCTGAAATGTTAATGTACGACAAATATATTTTTCCAGAATGAAATTCCCCATAATTAAGGGTGCATATCACACACGAATGAGTATTATATGCAAATAAATAAGTCTTGTATACATTGATCAATTGGAAAGGGTGCTATTTGGGATTGTTAACGAGACAATATATTAGCAAATATTCCCGTGGGCGCTTATTAGAGCGAGGCGCTTATTACATCAAATACGGTAGTTCTGTTTTATGTATAAGAACCTATTTTATGCAATTTGCATTGCCTTGTTTAACCTTCCTTATGTTTTGATGTAATGCAAACATTTGAGAAAAAATCAGGTGAGCCTGCCTTATGGCACTACAGGAATTGTTTTCAGAAGATCAATTACAATTTTGTATTTTCTGTAAAATTTACTGTTTGCTATGGCTTTTTTACATTGATTAACATGGTTTGGTTAACAGTTGCTTGATAAACTGTCATTACCTTACTCATTGAGAAACCAACTTTTTACCCTTTGTCAATATATGTGTGTTTCTTATATTTTTAATAACAAGATCTTAAAGATGTTATAAATTGTTTCAGGCACCTGGATTTCACAATGACACCAGATCAGACAAGTCATACAAAGGACTCTCAGGGTGATGAATAATCCTCCCCAGAACAACTAGCAGGTTCACCTCAGAAAGTGATGATTCTGAATGACTAATGCCACATCAGTGTGATTCTGTAGGTTGTTTTATTACGACATTAATCAAGTCTAAAGGAATTAATACCACAGCAGTGAGACTATGTTTATGTGGTGTACACTGACGCTGACTATACAAATCTGAATGACTTTTGTGGTTTACTGCACAAACATAATTGACTTTAGATATTCTTCTCCCTTGAAATTCTTCTGAGATTTGACCGATTTGTTTATTTAGAAAATGGCATTGAAGCATCTGTTTCTGTTTTTGAATGTTCTTGCAAACACCTTTGGTTACTGAACCAATGAAATGTCATAAAATCAATAAATATGATTTGTTATCTTAACAAATTTTTTTGTTTTGCTTCTTTAAAGAAATATGATATTGATCATTCATAACATAGGTGCTAACATATATCAAATATACTAATGCCCTGAATGTTTTCCAACAATTAATACAGCTCACTGAATGAAGTTTTTAGTTCCATGTCAGTAGAAAAATTACATTGATGTTTTTATGTACCGGTACTTTATTAGGTGTTTTCTGTGGATGCACCCATTTGGGTTAATGATATTCTGTTTCAAACTTCAATGAAACTCGTCTGTCAAGATGTAACAAGTACTGATACAGTTCCAAAATAATCTTTTAATCTCACCAGGAACAAAGGCCCAAGTGAGCACATAGCCAATGACTTTCATTTGTTTTGTCAGAGTGAATATGGTGTCATGTCACTTTATGAGCAAAATTCCAACAATATCATGATGGGTGACACCAAGCAATGTACCGATGTGGTGAATCGAGCGCTTCAACCACGAGAAGCTAGAACAAACTGGGAATATGAAGATGAAATGTAAGGATACCATCATACCAGGACTGAATGCTTTTCATTTAATACGCTGAACATCTAAAATGAAATATATATGAATTTGAAAAATGTTTTCACCAAAAGTACCTGCCCATAGATCTCAACTTTAAGGGGATATTTACAACCAAAATAACACAGAATATTACTACAGCTATCTGCTTTGCCCAGGCTAACATTATTTACTAGGAGAAAGACATCTCGAAAAATTGCATCCGGATACCTGCCGGATACCTGCCGGATACCTTCAGCAATGTTCAATTTTCATGGTTAGTTTCCAATATATTTTTAGGTGTTTCACACTTAATTGAACAAAATGCACCCCCCAAATTGTGACATGTTTTTGGAAACTCAGAATGAGGTATCCGGTGCCGGATCCCTGGACACCCAGAATGAGGTATCCGGTGAGGTATCCGGTGCCGGATACCCGGATTCCAGGTGGCATACTTTCAGGTGAGGTGTCCATGCCGGATACCACGGATCTGGTATCCGGCAAGGTTTCTCCCACCGGATACCCGGACGCGTTTTGGGTAAGTGTCCGGTGGTATCCGGCAGGTATCCGGATACCGGAAACTGCATTTTTTTTGCTGTGCTCGATTTTGCCTTTTTTGTATGTTTCCATGGATTTTTGGAGGTCGCGCAGCAAGGTCGGGACGTTGCAGAGGATTGGTTGTGCTTTTGATGTCTGCAGTTTCCCGTTGTCGAGCGTGCGCCTGCGTTTTGTGGCGTTTTTTGAGCGTTTTGTTTGCGCTGCAACTATTGTTAGATAGTGCAATTTATTTTTGTCAATCTCATTCAATTATTTTGGGATTTGTTATTGTTTACTGTGATTGCTATGGTCTTTGTGCGCCGTTTGTTTTGTTGTGGGGGTGGTTTGTGTTCTGTTGTGGTTGAATGTGTTTGGTACTCTTTTGTGTCACTTTAGGGTACATCTCTAAAGGTGAATTGTTTTCGTAAGAACGAGGTGTTGAAATAGGTAGAAATGGCCTTGGGTGTCCCTAGCATTGTGCATTTGGAGGGTGGAGGTTTAAAAAGACGTTTTTAAACCCTAGTTTGGCTCATTTGGGGTCATTTTGACCTAAACTGGTCTTAGCTAGGGTTAAAGTCGAAAATCGAGCTAACGGGTATGGTTAGGGCTAACTCTAGAGGGTTAGGGGGTTAGCTAGGGTTATCTCGATTTTGCCTTTTTTGTATGTTTCCATGGATTTTTGGAGGTCGCGCAGCAAGGTCGGGACGTTGCAGAGGATTGGTTGTGCCTACCATGTCTGCAGTTTCCGTTATCGAGCGTGCGCCTGCGTTTTGTGGCGTTTTTTGAGCGTTTTGTTTGCGCTGCAACTATTGTTAGAGAGTGCAATTTATTTTTGTGAATCTCATTCAATTATTTTGGGATTTGTTATTGTTTACTGTGATTGCTATGGTCTTTCAGCGCCGTTTGTTTTGTTGTGGGAGTGGTTTGTGTTCTGTTGTGGTTGAATGTGTTTGGTACTCTTTTGTGTCACTTTAGGGTACGTCTCCAAAGATGAAATTATTTCGTAAGAACGAGGTGTGGAAAGAGGTAGAAATTGCCTTGGGTGTCCCTAGGATTGTGCGTTTGGAGGTTGGAGGTTTAAAAAGACGATTTGTCACCCTAGTTTGGCTCGTTTGGGGTCCTTTTGACCTAAACTGGTCTTAGCTAGGGTTAAAGTCGAAAATCGAGCTAACGGGTATGGTTAGGGCTAACCCTAGAGGGTTAGGGGGTTAGCTAGGGTTATCTCGATTTTGCCTTTTTTGTATGTTTCCATGGATTTTTGGAGGTCGCGCAGCAAGGTCGGGACGTTGCAGAGGATTGGTTGTGCCTTTCATGTCTGCAGTTTCCCGTTGTCGAGCGTGCGCCTGCGTTTTGTGGCGTTTTTTGAGCGTTTTGTTTGCGCTGAACTATTGTTAGATAGTGCAATTTATTTTTGTCAATCTCATTCAATTATTTTGGGATTTGTTATTGTTTACTGTGATTGCTATGGTCTTTGTGCGCCGTTTGTTTTGTTGTGGGGGTGGTTTGTGTTCTGTTGTGGTTGAATGTGTTTGGTACTCTTTTGTGTCACTTTAGGGTACATCTCTAAAGGTGATATTTTTTCGTAAGAACGAGGTGTGGAAAGAGGTAGAAAGGGCCTTGGGTGTCCCTAGGATTGTGCATTTGGAGGGTGGAGGTTTAAAGAGACGTTTTTAAACCCTAGTTTGGCTCATTTGGGGTCCTTTTGACCTAAACTGGTCTTAGCTAGGGTTAAAGTCGAAAATCGAGCTAACGGGTATGGTTAGGGCTAACCCTAGAGGGTTAGGGGGTTAGCTAGGGTTATCTCGATTTTGCCTTTTTTGTATGTTTCCATGGATTTTTGGAGGTCGCGCAGCAAGGTCGGGACGTTGCAGAGGATGGTTGTGCTTACCATGTCTGCAGTTTCCCGTTGTCGAGCGTGTGCCTGCGTTTTGTGGCGTTTTTTGAGCGTTTTGTTTGCGCTGCAACTATTGTTAGATAGTGCAATTTATTTTTGTCAATCTCATTCAATTATTTTGGGATTTGTTATTGTTTACTGTGATTGCTATGGTCTTTGTGCGCCGTTTGTTTTGTTGTGGGGGTGGTTTGTGTTCTGTTGTGGTTGAATGTGTTTGGTACTCTTTTGTGTCACTTTAGGGTACATCTCTAAAGGTGATATTTTTTCGTAAGAACGAGGTGTTGAAAGAGGTAGAAAGGGCCTTGGGTGTCCCTAGTATTGTGCATTTGGAGGGTGGAGGTTTAAAAAGACGTTTTTAAACCCTAGTTTGGCTCATTTGGGGGTCCTTTTGACCTAAACTGGTCTTAGCTAGGGTTAAAGTCGAAAATCGAGCTCACGGGTATGGTTAGGGCTAACCCTAGAGGGTTAGGGGGTTAGCTAGGGTTATCTCCACAGGAAAAAAAATGCAGTTTCCGGTATCCGGATACCTGCCGGATACCACCGGACACTTACCCAAAACGCGTCCGGGTATCCGGTGGCAGATACCAGGCCGGCTACCAGATCCGTGGTATCCGGCATGGACACCTCACCTGAAAGTATGCCACCTGGAATCCGGGTATCCGGCACCGGATACCTCACCGGATACCTCAATCTGGGTGTCCAAGGATCCGGCACCGGATACCAAGGATCCGGCACCGGATAACTCATTCTGAGTTTCCAAAAACATGTCACAATTTGGGGGTGCATTTTGTTCAATTAAGTGTGAAACACCTAAATATATATTGGAAACTAACCATGAAAATTGAACATTGCTGAAGGAATCCGGCAGGTATCCGGCAGGTATCCGGATGCAATTTTTCGAGATGTCTTAATCCTGGTAAATGATGTTAGCCTGGGCATATCAGATAGCTGTAGTAACATTCTGTGTCATTTTAGTTGTAAATATCCCCTTAAAGTTGAGATCTATGGGCATGTACTTTTGGAGAAGACAATTTTTTCAATCTTTTTAGATGTTAAGCTGTTTAATGAACAAACATCAGTTTTAATACATGTATGATGATACCCTTAAATTTCATGTTCAGACTTCCAGATTGTTCTGAGTGAAAGTATAAACTCATCGACTGTGTGCTCACTTTGGCCTTTGGTCCTAGTGAGATGATAATATGATTATTTGTAAAGGTACAAGTACTTGTTACGAGCATACCAGCTTCATTTAAGTTTTGAAACACAATATGCCTCACTCTGAGGGTGACATGTACCAGATTTCATCACACTACAGAGAGCTGTTCCTCAGTTACTGTGAACATTTTTACTGAAAGACATTGAAAGCTAATTTGACCTTCAATATCAGTTGCGACTATTTCAAAAACAATTGTAAATTGCTTCATTCAGTATAACATTGACAAACATATGACAATGATATACAACTATATGTATAAGAGTTATTTAGACTTCTGCAGGAAAAGGCACATTAGAGAACAAGAGTCATCAGAAAGATGACATAACCCCCCGGCAGCTGTCTGTAAAGTAACCACTAGTAAATGTGCAATTCTGTATGTAATGAGTCAACAGTTTAAAGTTCTTTAAGAAGCATACATTGTTTATCCACAAAAGATCCACCATGGTCGCATCCATATGAATGCCAAGTTTCGATCAAATACATTGAATGGTTTTCGAATTCTGCCCCAGAAACGAACCTCATCCCCAATTGAATCTATGTCCAACTTCATTCCATAAAAATTTAAAAAAATAAAAATTAGAAAAATCCCAAAATATCAAAAGGCATCACTTCAGTATGTGCCTGATAGCTTTGCCAAGTTTCGATCAAATACACTGAATGGTTTTTGAATTCTGCCCCGGAAACGAACCCCATCCCCAATTGAGTCTATGTCCAACGTCATTCCATAAAAAAAAAAAAATAATTCTTTTTAGAAAAATCCCAAAATATCGAAAGGCACCACTTCAGTATGTGCCTGATAGATTTGCCAAGTTTCGATCAAATACACTGAATGGTTTGGGAATCCTTCCCCTGGAAAAGGAAATGATTACGGATGGACGGACGGACAGACAGACTGGCTGATCGCTACATCACCCCGTATTATATGCCGGGGGGATAAAAAGTAAGTGTATGACCTGTTGCCAACTTCTATCCCTGCCCTAAGGAAGAGTTTGGCCATTAACAATTTTTTTGTCTGGCTATGACATTGACCTTTGACATAGCAGATCAATGTGTTATTCCAAAGATGTCCAAGCAATGCATGGTTTCATCCGATAACTATGGCTATCAAAGTGAGGCAAAATATTGGAAAATCCCCATTTACACACCTGGCTAAAGAAACATAAACAACAAACAAATTATCAATTTCTTTTATTTATATGCCTATATCACACACTGAACATTGTTCACATGATGGTTCCTGATGCAGTATGCAATTTCCTCCTATTCTTCAATACTCATAACAGAGTGGGATAACTGTTCGCTTGAAAGCATAAGCAGACCATGCTCACCAGTTCAGAGTTACTTGCCCTCAAATATCCTTTCCCTTCTATATTGCCATGGAAAAACAGGAACCAGGATGAGGGGAGGCCAGATCGGCTCTATCCCTGTTGCATTGTGTTAGTAGAATTGTGAAAATTCTATTTGGTGTTTGGGTCCACATTTATAGACAAGTAGTCGCAAACATCATTCCTTTCAAGTGATTACCACATGGCCAAAGACAATAATTTCTTCAACGTCCTTGAAGGGTCCCACTCCGACTTGGCATTGGCTGGTCTTCTCACATTAGCCAGACCAGCCTGTGTGAGTGTGTCCCAGTGTCAATTGGGATATAACTTCTTGGTAGGCCCCCATTGAAATAACAGGATTCTCCTCATCACTGTCTGCCTATCACTTCTGATATCTGGAAGGGTCCTTCCAGACTGTCAACCAGTCATCCGGGTATCTCAAGCTGGACTTCAGTTTCTGCAAAATTATGTATAAAGATTGTAGCAATAAAAAAGAATCGTTGCAACATGTACTTACAGATAAAAGGCAGCAAATTCACTTAATTTATCGTCTTTGAGTTTTGTTATATACCAAACATTTGAGATATATATTGTTCCATGCTGATGAGTTGAAACAATCATTAACTGACATCTCTTAAAAATGCTTGCCATACAAGCCAAAGTAATAGATGAGGTAGCAAGTGGGCTCATTGATCGCTCGTAATCGTACCCAATAACGTGGGATGTTGTCCATAACAGTCATCATCGGTGCGTCTTGATCGAGCTCATAACTGGTTTGCCTAGTTGAGATTTGAGATTTGATTATTTATAATCCTTGTCATTTAGCTGAACTATTGTTGGATGTGGTGTTAAATGAGTGAAATGGGAAGAAAGCCCGAAGTGATGCAGGTCTTACATGTTTACCACTTTGATGAAACCCACAAGCAAGTGTATGATGCTACCCTCGATTCAAACCCACGACCATTGGTTTCTGTCAAGCCCAAGAGATGCAACTATGCACAGCAAGTTGTGGTGCCTTTGATAATTAGGCCATCCATGCCAACAGGTGATAAAGAACAAGCAAACTGAAGAAATATTTGCAGAATAGCTACATGAACATGATGAACCAAACAGAATAATTTCAAATATTTACCACTCACTGCTACTCTTCTCTTGTTCCTCATTGCTTCCCTTTTTCCATTGATGCTGTGCAGATGACTGACTCATTCATTTATCCAGACATTCTGCAAAAATAAGTAGCATTCACATTACAGAAATATATTATTTAATTATGAAGCTTATACAAAACAAGGACATAACAGTGTAATTATAAAAATATGTTAAGCGTAAAAAAAGTAAAGTCTTTGGTGGCCATTATTGTAAATTATAGTCTGTATTAGCATCCCACAAAAGTTTAGAGTTAATAATCGTTCCTAGATCTTTGTACATTTCTTCATTATCTATAAAAAGCCGATCTAATTTGGATCATCTTGTTTTGACCACAAATCCATTACGCCCCTTATGCAAATCCTTGTCGTCATAACAAACAGTTGACCATAATACTAAAAAAAGGACCCTTGGCGTTTACAGTAAAGTATGTAGAGCAGGAAAATATCTAAATCAATCCATTCCATAAGATCTCTGCACGGAAATCATAAGGTCACGAAGCCCTGCTACGTACCTGGCATCCGCATTTGCTGCCAATCGCCTTTCCAAATACTGTTGACTTCCGCGTTGTGGATGGCTCAGAGGAACTTCGGCCGGCATTTCCGTGGTGGAGGTGAATGAGAACAATCTATCGATACACGAGGTAAGCTTATCGTAATCAAGCATCACGGTGTATATCTATACACGAGGTTTGTTTACATCCATGTTCTAAAATGGCGCCCTGGACCGCAGGGGAATATGGGTAAATTGGCTTGTTCCGGGTTAACACAAAGCTGGGCCCCCGTCTCTAATATCACAATATTGTTTGGCGCAAGTTGACGACGCGCATAGGGAGCCGGGAACTAGTTTAACACGACATAAGCTGGTTCCCGGCTCTCTATGCGCGTCGTCAACTTGCGCCAAGTTATATTAGAGACGAGGCCCAGCTTATACACTGAACACAATCGGTCATTTCGTCAAAACTGGCCAAATATTGAGATTGCAGCTGAGGTAATGCTGGCAGCTGAAGTGACACATTAAGGTAAGGAATATGTGAATATTACAATGATCACGTATTAAAGTAATTTACCACATGTAAGCCTGTCACATGTGACACATTAACTTTCATAACCAACATGTAAGTAAATGTATCAGGATATAATTATATTTTTATATAACAAGTAGCCTGTCTATCATATGTTAGTATATGCTTATGTATATAATGAAGAAATATGTTTACTTTAACTGGATAATTTGTATGCTAATGTGACTCACTGTCTTATTTCATATACTCCCTTTACTCTGTGAGATGATTAATAGCCTCAACATATTTTTCCAGATGTGAAGAATCAAGAACAGCTTTAATGACAGGGAAGTTTTGCATCAGATATCATCGTGAAGTGGAAGATAAGACATTTTAAGGGTATGAACATTTTCACTTGAACTAGCTGAACAATAACCATGATGACAACTTTATCATGGGGGAATTTTGGGTGGTGGGGTAGCCTAGTGGTTGAAGCGTTCACTCTTCGTGCTGAAGACCCATGCAGGTTTGATTCCTGCCACATAGCTGCGATATTGCTGAGTGTGGCGTTAAACATCAAACAAAGCTAACAGCCGCATACATACTCACATGGGGATTCCAGGTTGAAGTTAGTCCCCATCAACATGATCAACCTATGCTAGTTGTAAGAGATAACTTAATGGATCGGCTGATCAGGCTCGCTGACTTGGTTGATCCATGTCATTGTATCCCAATTGTGTGGATGGATGCTCATGATGTCAATCACTGGATAGTCTGGTCCAGACTTGATTATTTACAGACCGCCGTCATTTAGCTGGAATATGGCTGAGTGCAGAGTTAAACAACAAACACCAACATGATTCTACAACCTGCTCTTGTGGATACCATTTTGAGGATCCTACACATAACTTCTTTTCGGGTCTTAACTATTGCAATATGTTCTACTACATGTGTTTTAAACATATATTTATTTCATTGGCTTATCTAAATGATGCTCAAATACAAAATAATTATTAATAAAATACTAATTCTATACTATTGCAAACTATCAGTTGAGCAATAATGTAATCATCTGATTATAATTAGATAATGAAGGAGAAGTCCATATTGATTAAATCTACCAGATTCTGAGATAAATGCACGTATTGGTTGATTTATTTCAATGTTTTCCTGTACATAATTTTCAACAATTCCATATAAAGCTTTCTTATATCCATGCTGTATAATAATACCTATTATTTCTAATAATAGCATAATTTGGACACACAAATAAGTAATGAATGGTATTTTTATAACAGGTGCCATACGTGCGGGATAGGTCATTTCACATGAATCATTTTTATGTGAATTTAAATCACTACAAGCTGATCTGAGTCCTGAAAGGATATGCCTTCGATTCTGTGAAAATGGAAATGCTTAAACATCTCCCAATATTAACCATGCTATTACAGAATCTGTTCACTTGTTTGTGTATGTAAAATATTTTTTCAACGATTACATCCATCTAATGATTGTTTGTATGTGTGCTGTGCCAGTAGAGGTATATATGTACAAGCATGTGCATACGCGTATAAAAATTATGTATGTTTGGCTAGGTACCAGTATATGAATTAGTTGTTTTGTGCGACTTGTATATTAGCATCATCATAGTTTCAACAGACAGTTTATGTATATCAAATGTTAAATGTCTTTGTAGGGAGAATTGCATATCAAAACTGTCATTATTTTATTACTTATGAGTAGAACTTTTTAAGTATCTGGCAAGATACATTTCCTTGGTCCACAGAAACATGTTACTAGTAAACTGTAAACTGACTTGTCAGTGTGGTTGGAAACTAACTAAGCCGTCACTACTCAATTAAGTAATTAACAGATAATTGCAAGTGATAATACCCACCTGACACTAATTGCCCTGTTAATCCCTAATCCACCATGAGTTGACATTGAGTTCATCTTGCTAATGAGCTGTTGTGAGCGTAACAAGATGATAAACATCAAAGGTGGGGCAGGCTTTGATCAAGTGTTCTGTAGAAGAGATTATGTCATTTGTTTAATGTTTATTTAGGATTAGCTACATCCCTTGATCCTACCAAGACCATACTTGAGATTATCAGACAGTTTGTCTGGATACAACCTGATGTCTCAACTGTACTTATTGGATTCTGCCTTGTAGCAAACTATGTGTGTGACAAGGACTTTGACCACTCTGTGCAGATGCATAACAATGCACTTGGGGTATGATTCAATTATGTCACACAAGTCAAAGATGGGTTCCACTGTATTTAGAAACAGACGATAGATGCAATACTGTGTAACTTTATAACAATCAAACGAGTATTCAAATAGGAATACACATATATTTACAATGACCCTTGAAAAGTTCCAAAACCAAATAGAACTACTTAAATTATGATTACACTTGACCAATATATTTGGCAGCTTTTCCCGTTATTGTTAATCTTAATTAAAGATAGGATAAATGATAAAAATATGATAATGATTTTACTCATGACTAATCATGGGCGGATACAGCTTTTTTACAGCTATTTATTGTCTTTGGTGGAAATTTATACAGAAATAAAGATTTATTTTCGAAATAAAAAGTGGGGTGCGCACCACAGCAACCCCCCCTCTGTATCCGCCCATGCTATTGCCAGCAGCCGAAATAAGGTCCCCCAAATGTAATATACATAGTTTTTAGTCGATTGTTCAGGTGGTTCTTTTCAGTTGATTTTTTGTATCAGTGTCTATTTTGGCCTACCAATTAATGGTAGATATTAATCATTAATAATAAGTGAGATAATTATTTTCAATGTGGCTCCCATTGCAACTGAAGCAAGGAACGATTCAAATTAAGCCTGATTCAGCTGCTACATTTATATGTCCTTGCTTCTCTAATCAGTAATTCAATCAGTTGTATAGTGACTTGATATTTGGAGAAAATATCTGTTGTATGAAATCCTAATGTTACTTACTTTTGTATTTGAGATGATATTTGTATTTGGTAGCCTAGTGGGTAATGCGTTCTCCGAAGCACTGGGTTCTGTTCCCCACATGGGTACTGTGTGAAAAGCCCATTTCTGGTGTCCCCGCAGATATATTGCTGGAATATTGCTAAAAGCTGTGTGGAACTATACTAACTTGCACACTCATTATATAATATTTTGAGATCACTTACATTACTTGTGTGATTGAAAGTTTTGATAATTATGAATACCGTATTCGACAGAATAAGCGCCCAGGGCGCTCTCAAAATTTCCTGCTTTATGCTGGCAGCCTGAAATGTTAATGTACGACAAATATATTTTTCCAGAATGAAATTCCCCATAATTAAGGGTGCATATCACACACGAATGAGTATTATATGCAAATAAATAAGTCTTGTATACATTGATCAATTGGAAAGGGTGCTATTTGGGATTGTTAACGAGACAATATATTAGCAAATATTCCCGTGGGCGCTTATTAGAGCGAGGCGCTTATTACATCAAATACGGTAGTTCTGTTTTATGTATAAGAACCTATTTTATGCAATTTGCATTGCCTTGTTTAACCTTCCTTATGTTTTGATGTAATGCAAACATTTGAGAAAAAATCAGGTGAGCCTGCCTTATGGCACTACAGGAATTGTTTTCAGAAGATCAATTACAATTTTGTATTTTCTGTAAAATTTACTGTTTGCTATGGCTTTTTTACATTGATTAACATGGTTTGGTTAACAGTTGCTTGATAAACTGTCATTACCTTACTCATTGAGAAACCAACTTTTTACCCTTTGTCAATATATGTGTGTTTCTTATATTTTTAATAACAAGATCTTAAAGATGTTATAAATTGTTTCAGGCACCTGGATTTCACAATGACACCAGATCAGACAAGTCATACAAAGGACTCTCAGGGTGATGAATAATCCTCCCCAGAACAACTAGCAGGTTCACCTCAGAAAGTGATGATTCTGAATGACTAATGCCACATCAGTGTGATTCTGTAGGTTGTTTTATTACGACATTAATCAAGTCTAAAGGAATTAATACCACAGCAGTGAGACTATGTTTATGTGGTGTACACTGACGCTGACTATACAAATCTGAATGACTTTTGTGGTTTACTGCACAAACATAATTGACTTTAGATATTCTTCTCCCTTGAAATTCTTCTGAGATTTGACCGATTTGTTTATTTAGAAAATGGCATTGAAGCATCTGTTTCTGTTTTTGAATGTTCTTGCAAACACCTTTGGTTACTGAACCAATGAAATGTCATAAAATCAATAAATATGATTTGTTATCTTAACAAATTTTTTTGTTTTGCTTCTTTAAAGAAATATGATATTGATCATTCATAACATAGGTGCTAACATATATCAAATATACTAATGCCCTGAATGTTTTCCAACAATTAATACAGCTCACTGAATGAAGTTTTTAGTTCCATGTCAGTAGAAAAATTACATTGATGTTTTTATGTACCGGTACTTTATTAGGTGTTTTCTGTGGATGCACCCATTTGGGTTAATGATATTCTGTTTCAAACTTCAATGAAACTCGTCTGTCAAGATGTAACAAGTACTGATACAGTTCCAAAATAATCTTTTAATCTCACCAGGAACAAAGGCCCAAGTGAGCACATAGCCAATGACTTTCATTTGTTTTGTCAGAGTGAATATGGTGTCATGTCACTTTATGAGCAAAATTCCAACAATATCATGATGGGTGACACCAAGCAATGTACCGATGTGGTGAATCGAGCGCTTCAACCACGAGAAGCTAGAACAAACTGGGAATATGAAGATGAAATGTAAGGATACCATCATACCAGGACTGAATGCTTTTCATTTAATACGCTGAACATCTAAAATGAAATATATATGAATTTGAAAAATGTTTTCACCAAAAGTACCTGCCCATAGATCTCAACTTTAAGGGGATATTTACAACCAAAATAACACAGAATATTACTACAGCTATCTGCTTTGCCCAGGCTAACATTATTTACTAGGAGAAAGACATCTCGAAAAATTGCATCCGGATACCTGCCGGATACCTGCCGGATACCTTCAGCAATGTTCAATTTTCATGGTTAGTTTCCAATATATTTTTAGGTGTTTCACACTTAATTGAACAAAATGCACCCCCCAAATTGTGACATGTTTTTGGAAACTCAGAATGAGGTATCCGGTGCCGGATCCCTGGACACCCAGAATGAGGTATCCGGTGAGGTATCCGGTGCCGGATACCCGGATTCCAGGTGGCATACTTTCAGGTGAGGTGTCCATGCCGGATACCACGGATCTGGTATCCGGCAAGGTTTCTCCCACCGGATACCCGGACGCGTTTTGGGTAAGTGTCCGGTGGTATCCGGCAGGTATCCGGATACCGGAAACTGCATTTTTTTTGCTGTGCTCGATTTTGCCTTTTTTGTATGTTTCCATGGATTTTTGGAGGTCGCGCAGCAAGGTCGGGACGTTGCAGAGGATTGGTTGTGCTTTTGATGTCTGCAGTTTCCCGTTGTCGAGCGTGCGCCTGCGTTTTGTGGCGTTTTTTGAGCGTTTTGTTTGCGCTGCAACTATTGTTAGATAGTGCAATTTATTTTTGTCAATCTCATTCAATTATTTTGGGATTTGTTATTGTTTACTGTGATTGCTATGGTCTTTGTGCGCCGTTTGTTTTGTTGTGGGGGTGGTTTGTGTTCTGTTGTGGTTGAATGTGTTTGGTACTCTTTTGTGTCACTTTAGGGTACATCTCTAAAGGTGAATTGTTTTCGTAAGAACGAGGTGTTGAAATAGGTAGAAATGGCCTTGGGTGTCCCTAGCATTGTGCATTTGGAGGGTGGAGGTTTAAAAAGACGTTTTTAAACCCTAGTTTGGCTCATTTGGGGTCATTTTGACCTAAACTGGTCTTAGCTAGGGTTAAAGTCGAAAATCGAGCTAACGGGTATGGTTAGGGCTAACTCTAGAGGGTTAGGGGGTTAGCTAGGGTTATCTCGATTTTGCCTTTTTTGTATGTTTCCATGGATTTTTGGAGGTCGCGCAGCAAGGTCGGGACGTTGCAGAGGATTGGTTGTGCCTACCATGTCTGCAGTTTCCGTTATCGAGCGTGCGCCTGCGTTTTGTGGCGTTTTTTGAGCGTTTTGTTTGCGCTGCAACTATTGTTAGAGAGTGCAATTTATTTTTGTGAATCTCATTCAATTATTTTGGGATTTGTTATTGTTTACTGTGATTGCTATGGTCTTTCAGCGCCGTTTGTTTTGTTGTGGGAGTGGTTTGTGTTCTGTTGTGGTTGAATGTGTTTGGTACTCTTTTGTGTCACTTTAGGGTACGTCTCCAAAGATGAAATTATTTCGTAAGAACGAGGTGTGGAAAGAGGTAGAAATTGCCTTGGGTGTCCCTAGGATTGTGCGTTTGGAGGTTGGAGGTTTAAAAAGACGATTTGTCACCCTAGTTTGGCTCGTTTGGGGTCATTTTGACCTAAACTGGTCTTAGCTAGGGTTAAAGTCGAAAATCGAGCTAACGGGTATGGTTAGGGCTAACCCTAGAGGGTTAGGGGGTTAGCTAGGGTTATCTCGATTTTGCCTTTTTTGTATGTTTCCATGGATTTTTGGAGGTCGCGCAGCAAGGTCGGGACGTTGCAGAGGATTGGTTGTGCCTTTCATGTCTGCAGTTTCCCGTTGTCGAGCGTGCGCCTGCGTTTTGTGGCGTTTTTTGAGCGTTTTGTTTGCGCTGCAACTATTGTTAGATAGTGCAATTTATTTTTGTCAATCTCATTCAATTATTTTGGGATTTGTTATTGTTTACTGTGATTGCTATGGTCTTTGTGCGCCGTTTGTTTTGTTGTGGGGGTGGTTTGTGTTCTGTTGTGGTTGAATGTGTTTGGTACTCTTTTGTGTCACTTTAGGGTACATCTCTAAAGGTGAATTGTTTTCGTAAGAACGAGGTGTTGAAAGAGGTAGAAAGGGCCTTGGGTGTCCCTAGTATTGTGCATTTGGAGGGTGGAGGTTTCAAAAGACGTTTTTAAACCCTAGTTTGGCTCATTTGGGGTCCTTTTGACCTAAACTGGTCTTAGCTAGGGTTAAAGTCGAAAATCGAGCTAACGGGTATGGTTAGGGCTAACCCTAGAGGGTTAGGGGGTTAGCTAGGGTTATCTCGATTTTGCCTTTTTTGTATGTTTCCATGGATTTTTGGAGGTCGCGCAGCAAGGTCGGGACGTTGCAGAGGATTGGTTGTGCCTTTGATGTCTGCAGTTTCCCGTTGTCGAGCGTGCGCCTGCGTTTTGTGGCGTTTTTTGAGCGTTTTCTTTGTGCTGCAACTATTGTTAGATAGTGCAATTTATTTTTGTCAATCTCATTCAATTATTTTGGGATTTGTTATTGTTTACTGTGATTGCTATGGTCTTTGTGCGCCGTTTGTTTTGTTGTGGGGGTGGTTTGTGTTCTGTTGTGGTTGAATGTGTTTGGTACTCTTTTGTGTCACTTTAGGGTACATCTCCAAAGATGAAATTATTTCGTAAGAACGAGGTGTGGAAAGAGGTAGAAATTGCCTTGGGTGTCCCTAGGATTGTGCATTTGGAGGTTGGAGGTTTAAAAAGACGATTTGTCACCCTAGTTTGGCTCGTTTGGGGTCATTTTGACCTAAACTGGTCCTGGCTAGGGTTAAAGTCGAAAATCGAGCTAACGGGTATGGTTAGGGCTAACCCTAGAGGGTTAGGGGGTTAGCTAGGGTTATCTCGATTTTGCCTTTTTTGTATGTTTCCATGGATTTTTGGAGGTCGCGCAGCAAGGTCGGGACGTTGCAGAGGATTGGTTGTGCCTTTGATGTCTGCAGTTTCCCGTTGTCGAGCGTGCGCCTGCGTTTTGTGGCGTTTTTTGAGCGTTTTGTTTGCGCTGCAACTATTGTTAGATAGTGCAATTTATTTTTGTCAATCTCATTCAATTATTTTGGGATTTGTTATTGTTTACTGTGATTGCTATGGTCTTTGTGCTCCGTTTGTTTTGTTGTGGGGGTGGTTTGTGTTCTGTTGTGGTTGAATGTGTTTGGTACTCTTTTGTGTCACTTTAGGGTACATCTCTAAAGGTGAATTGTTTTCGTAAGAACGAGGTGTTGAAAGAGGTAGAAAGGGCCTTGGGTGTCCCTAGTATTGTGCATTTGGAGGGTGGAGGTTTAAAAAGACGTTTTTAAACCCTAGTTTGGCTCATTTGGGGTCCTTTTGACCTAAACTGGTCTTAGCTAGGGTTAAAGTCGAAAATCGAGCTAACGGGTTTGGTTAGGGCTAACCCTAGAGGGTTAGGGGGTTAGCTAGGGTTATCTCGATTTTGCCTTTTTTGTATGTTTCCATGGATTTTTGGAGGTCGCGCAGCAAGGTCGGGACGTTGCAGAGGATTGGTTGTGCCTTTCATGTCTGCAGTTTCCCGTTGTCGAGCGTGCGCCTTCGTTTTGTGGCGTTTTTTGAGCGTTTTCTTTGCGCTGCAACTATTGTTAGATAGTGCAATTTATTTTTGTCAATCTCATTCAATTATTTTGGGATTTGTTATTGTTTACTGTGATTGCTATGGTCTTTGTGCGCCGTTTGTTTTGTTGTGGGGGTGGTTTGTGTTCTGTTGTGGTTGAATGTGTTTGGTACTCTTTTGTGTCACTTTATGGTACATCTCCAAAGATGAAATTATTTCGTAAGAACGAGGTGTGGAAAGAGGTAGAAATTGCCTTGGGTGTCCCTAGGATTGTGCGTTTGGAGGTTGGAGGTTTACAAAGACGATTTGCCACCCTAGTTTGGCTCATTTTGGGTCATTTTGACCTAAACTGGTCCTGGCTAGGGTTAAAGTCGAAAATCGAGCTAACGGGTATGGTTAGGGCTAACCCTAGAGGGTTAGGGGGTTAGCTAGGGTTATCTCGATTTTGCCTTTTTTGTATGTTTCCATGGATTTTTGGAGGTCGCGCAGCAAGGTCGGGACGTTGCAGAGGATTGGTTGTGCCTTTGATGTCTGCATTTTCCCGTTGTCGAGCGTGCGCCTGCGTTTTGTGGCGTTTTTTTGAGCGTTTTCTTTGCGCTGCAACTATTGTTAGATAGTGCAATTTATTTTTGTCAATCTCATTCAATTATTTTGGGATTTGTTATTGTTGACTGTGATTGCTATGGTCTTTGTGCGCCGTTTGTTTTGTTGTGGGGGTGGTTTGTGTTCTGTTGTGGTTGAATGTGTTTGGTACTCTTTTGTGTCACTTTAGGGTACATCTGTAAAGGTGAATTGTTTTCGTAAGAACGAGGTGTTGAAAGAGGTAGAAAGGGCCTTAGGTGTCCCTAGTATTGTGCATTTGGAGGGTGGAGGTTTCAAAAGACGTTTTTAAACCCTAGTTTGGCTCATTTGGGGTCCTTTTGACCTAAACTGGTCTTAGCTAGGGTTAAAGTCGAAAATCGAGCTAACGGGTATGGTTAGGGCTAACCCTAGAGGGTTAGGGGGTTAGCTAGGGTTATCTCGATTTTGCCTTTTTTGTATGTTTCCATGGATTTTTGGAGGTCGCGCAGCAAGGTCGGGACGTTGCAGAGGATTGGTTGTGCCTTTCATGTCTGCAGTTTCCCGTTGTCGAGCGTGCGCCTTCGTTTTGTGGCGTTTTTTGAGCGTTTTCTTTGCGCTGCAACTATTGTTAGATAGTGCAATTTATTTTTGTCAATCTCATTCAATTATTTTGGGATTTGTTATTGTTTACTGTGATTGCTATGGTCTTTGTGCGCCGTTTGTTTTGTTGTGGGGGTGGTTTGTGTTCTGTTGTGGTTGAATGTGTTTGGTACTCTTTTGTGTCACTTTAGGGTACATATCTAAAGGTGAATTGTTTTCGTAAGAACGAGGTGTTGAAAGAGGTAGAAAGGGCCTTGGGTGTCCCTAGTATTGTGCATTTGGAGGGTGGAGGTTTCAAAAGACGTTTTTAAACCCTAGTTTGGCTCATTTGGGGTCCTTTTGACCTAAACTGGTCTTAGCTAGGGTTAAAGTCGAAAATCGAGCTAACGGGTATGGTTAGGGCTAACCCTAGAGGGTTAGGGGGTTAGCTAGGGTTATCTCGATTTTGCCTTTTTTGTATGTTTCCATGGATTTTTGGAGGTCGCGCAGCAAGGTCGGGACGTTGCAGAGGATTGGTTGTGCTTTTGATGTCTGCAGTTTCCGTTATCGAGCGTGCGCCTGCGTTTTTTGGCGTTTTTTGAGCGTTTTGTTTGCGCTGCAACTATTGTTAGATAGTGCAATTTATTTTTGTCAATCTCATTTAATTATTTTGGGATTTGTTATTGTTTACTGTGATTGCTATGGTCTTTAAGCGCCGTTTGTTTTGTTGTGGGAGTGGTTTGTGTTCTGTTGTGGTTGAATGTGTTTGGTACTCTTTTGTGTCACTTTAGGGTACGTCTCCAAAGATGAAATTATTTCGTAAGAACGAGGTGTGGAAAGAGGTAGAAATTGCCTTGGGTGTCCCTAGGATTGTGCATTTGGAGGTTGGAGGTTTAAAAAGACGATTTGTCACCCTAGTTTGGCACGTTTGGGGTCATTTTGACCTAAACTGGTCTTAGCTAGGGTTAAAGTCGAAAATCGAGCTAACGGGTATGGTTAGGGCTAACCCTAGAGGGTTAGGGGGTTAGCTAGGGTTATCTCGATTTTGCCTTTTTTGTATGTTTCCATGGATTTTTGGAGGTCGCGCAGCAAGGTCGGGACGTTGCAGAGGATTGGTTGTGCCTTTCATGTCTGCAGTTTCCCGTTGTCGAGCGTGCGCCTGCGTTTTGTGGCGTTTTTTTGAGCGTTTTCTTTGCGCTGCAACTAGGGTTAGATAGTGCAATTTATTTTTGTCAATCTCATTCAATTATTTTGGGATTTGTTATTGTTTACTGTGATTGCTATGGTCTTTGTGCGCCGTTTGTTTTGTTGTGGGGGTGGTTTGTGTTCTGTTGTGGTTGAATGTGTTTGGTACTCTTTTGTGTCACTTTAGGGTACATCTCTAAATGTGATATTTTTTCGTAAGAACGAGGTGTTGAAAGAGGTAGAAAGGGCCTTGGGTGTCCCTAGTATTGTGCATTTGGAGGGTGGAGGTTTAAAAAGACGTTTTTAAACCCTAGTTTGGCTCATTTGGGGTCCTTTTGACCTAAACTGGTCTTAGCTAGGGTTAAAGTCGAAAATCGAGCTAATGGGTATGGTTAGGGCTAACCCTAGAGGGTTAGGGGGTTAGCTAGGGTTATCTCGATTTTGCCTTTTTTGTATGTTTCCATGGATTTTTGGAGGTCGCGCAGCAAGGTCGGGACGTTGCAGAGGATTGGTTGTGCCTTTGATGTCTGCAGTTTCCTGTTTTCCAGAGTGCGCCTGCGTTTTGTGGCGTTTTTTGAGCGTTTTGTTTGCGCTGCAACTATTGTTAGATAGTGCAATTTATTTTTGTCAATCTCATTCAATTATTTTGGGATTTGTTATTGTTTACTGTGATTGCTATGGTCTTTGTGCGCCGTTTGTTTTGTTGTGGGGGTGGTTTGTGTTCTGTTGTGGTTGAATGTGTTTGGTACTCTTTTGTGTCACTTTAGGGTACATATCTAAAGGTGAATTGTTTTCGTAAGAACGAGGTGTTGAAAGAGGTAGAAAGGGCCTTGGGTGTCCCTAGTATTGTGCATTTGGAGGGTGGACGTTTAAAAAGACGTTTTTAAACCCTAGTTTGGCTCATTTGGGGTCCTTTTGACCTAAACTGGTCTTAGCTAGGGTTAAAGTCGAAAATCGAGCTAACGGGTATGGTTAGGGCTAACCCTAGAGGGTTAGGGGGTTAGCTAGGGTTATCTCGATTTTGCCTTTTTTGTATGTTTCCATGGATTTTTGGAGGTCGCGCAGCAAGGTCGGGACGTTGCAGAGGATTGGTTGTGCCTTTCATGTCTGCAGTTTCCCGTTGTCGAGCGTGCGCCTTCGTTTTGTGGCGTTTTTTGAGCGTTTTCTTTGCGCTGCAACTATTGTTAGATAGTGCAATTTATTTTTGTCAATCTCATTCAATTATTTTGGGATTTGTTATTGTTTACTGTGATTGCTATGGTCTTTGTGCGCCGTTTGTTTTGTTGTGGGGGTGGTTTGTGTTCTGTTGTGGTTGAATGTGTTTGGTACTCTTTTGTGTCACTTTAGGGTACATATCTAAAGGTGAATTGTTTTCGTAAGAACGAGGTGTTGAAAGAGGTAGAAAGGGCCTTGGGTGTCCCTAGTATTGTGCATTTGGAGGGTGGAGGTTTCAAAAGACGTTTTTAAACCCTAGTTTGGCTCATTTGGGGTCCTTTTGACCTAAACTGGTCTTAGCTAGGGTTAAAGTCGAAAATCGAGCTAACGGGTATGGTTAGGGCTAACCCTAGAGGGTTAGGGGGTTAGCTAGGGTTATCTCGATTTTGCCTTTTTTGTATGTTTCCATGGATTTTTGGAGGTCGCGCAGCAAGGTCGGGACGTTGCAGAGGATTGGTTGTGCTTTTGATGTCTGCAGTTTCCGTTATCGAGCGTGCGCCTGCGTTTTTTGGCGTTTTTTGAGCGTTTTGTTTGCGCTGCAACTATTGTTAGATAGTGCAATTTATTTTTGTCAATCTCATTTAATTATTTTGGGATTTGTTATTGTTTACTGTGATTGCTATGGTCTTTAAGCGCCGTTTGTTTTGTTGTGGGAGTGGTTTGTGTTCTGTTGTGGTTGAATGTGTTTGGTACTCTTTTGTGTCACTTTAGGGTACGTCTCCAAAGATGAAATTATTTCGTAAGAACGAGGTGTGGAAAGAGGTAGAAATTGCCTTGGGTGTCCCTAGGATTGTGCATTTGGAGGTTGGAGGTTTAAAAAGACGATTTGTCACCCTAGTTTGGCACGTTTGGGGTCATTTTGACCTAAACTGGTCTTAGCTAGGGTTAAAGTCGAAAATCGAGCTAACGGGTATGGTTAGGGCTAACCCTAGAGGGTTAGGGGGTTAGCTAGGGTTATCTCGATTTTGCCTTTTTTGTATGTTTCCATGGATTTTTGGAGGTCGCGCAGCAAGGTCGGGACGTTGCAGAGGATTGGTTGTGCCTTTCATGTCTGCAGTTTCCCGTTGTCGAGCGTGCGCCTGCGTTTTGTGGCGTTTTTTGAGCGTTTTCTTTGCGCTGCAACTAGGGTTAGATAGTGCAATTTATTTTTGTCAATCTCATTCAATTATTTTGGGATTTGTTATTGTTTACTGTGATTGCTATGGTCTTTGTGCGCCGTTTGTTTTGTTGTGGGGGTGGTTTGTGTTCTGTTGTGGTTGAATGTGTTTGGTACTCTTTTGTGTCACTTTAGGGTACATCTCTAAATGTGATATTTTTTCGTAAGAACGAGGTGTTGAAAGAGGTAGAAAGGGCCTTGGGTGTCCCTAGTATTGTGCATTTGGAGGGTGGAGGTTTAAAAAGACGTTTTTTAAACCCTAGTTTGGCTCATTTGGGGTCCTTTTGACCTAAACTGGTCTTAGCTAGGGTTAAAGTCGAAAATCGAGCTAATGGGTATGGTTAGGGCTAACCCTAGAGGGTTAGGGGGTTAGCTAGGGTTATCTCGATTTTGCCTTTTTTGTATGTTTCCATGGATTTTTGGAGGTCGCGCAGCAAGGTCGGGACGTTGCAGAGGATTGGTTGTGCCTTTGATGTCTGCAGTTTCCTGTTTTCCAGAGTGCGCCTGCGTTTTGTGGCGTTTTTTGAGCGTTTTGTTTGCGCTGCAACTATTGTTAGATAGTGCAATTTATTTTTGTCAATCTCATTCAATTATTTTGGGATTTGTTATTGTTTACTGTGATTGCTATGGTCTTTGTGCGCCGTTTGTTTTGTTGTGGGGGTGGTTTGTGTTCTGTTGTGGTTGAATGTGTTTGGTACTCTTTTGTGTCACTTTAGGGTACATATCTAAAGGTGAATTGTTTTCGTAAGAACGAGGTGTTGAAAGAGGTAGAAAGGGCCTTGGGTGTCCCTAGTATTGTGCATTTGGAGGGTGGACGTTTAAAAAGACGTTTTTTAAACCCTAGTTTGGCTCATTTGGGGTCCTTTTGACCTAAACTGGTCTTAGCTAGGGTTAAAGTCGAAAATCGAGCTAACGGGTATGGTTAGGGCTAACCCTAGAGGGTTAGGGGGTTAGCTAGGGTTATCTCGATTTTGCCTTTTTTGTATGTTTCCATGGATTTTTGGAGGTCGCGCAGCAAGGTCGGGACGTTGCAGAGGATTGGTTGTGCCTTTCATGTCTGCAGTTTCCCGTTGTCGAGCGTGCGCCTGCGTTTTCTGGAGTTTTTTGAGCGTTTTGTTTGCGCTGCAACTATTGTTAGATAGTGCAATTTATTTTTGTCAATCTCATTCAATTATTTTGGGATTTGTTATTGTTGACTGTGATTGCTATGGTCTTTGTGCGCCGTTTGTTTTGTTGTGGGGGTGGTTTGTGTTCTGTTGTGGTTGAATGTGTTTGGTACTCTTTTGTGTCACTTTAGGGTACATCTCTAAAGGTGATATTTTTTCCTAAGAACGAGGTGTTGAAAGAGGTAGAAAGTGCCTTGGGTGTCCCTAGTATTGTGCATTTGGAGGGTGGAGGTTTAAAAAGACGTTTTTTAAACCCTAGTTTGGCTCATTTGGGGTCCTTTTGACCTAAACTGGTCTTAGCTAGGGTTAAAGTCGAAAATCGTGCTAACGCGTATGATTAGGGCTAACCCTACAGGGTTAGGGGGTTTGCTAGGGTTATCTCGATTTTGCCTTTTTTGTATGTTTCCATGGATTTTTGGAGGTCGCGCAGCAAGGTCGGGACGTTGCAGAGGATTGGTTGTGCCTTTGATGTCTGCAGTTTCCCGTTTTCCAGCGTGCGCCTGCGTTTCGTGGCGTTTTTTGAGCGTTTTGTTTGCGCTGCAACTATTGTTAGATAGTGCAATTTATTTTTGTCAATCTCATTCAATTATTTTGGGATTTGTTATTGTTGACTGTGATTGCTATGGTCTTTGTGCGCCGTTTGTTTTGTTGTGGGGGTGGTTTGTGTTCTGTTGTGGTTGAATGTGTTTGGTACTCTTTTGTGTCACTTTAGGGTACATCTCTAAAGGTGAATTGTTTTCGTAAGAACGAGGTGTTGAAATAGGTAGAACCGGCCTTGGGTGTCCCTAGTATTGTGCATTTGGAGGGTGGAGGTTTAAAAAGACGTTTTTTAAACCCTAGTTTGGCTCATTTGGGGTCATTTTGACCTAAACTGGTCTTAGCTAGGGTTAAAGTCGAAAATCGAGCTAACGGGTATTGTTAGGGCTAACCCTAGAGGGTTAGGGGGTTAGCTAGGGTTATCTCGATTTTGCCTTTTTTGTATGTTTCCATGGATTTTTGGAGGTCGCGCAGCAAGGTCGGGACGTTGCAGAGGATTGGTTGTGCCTTTCATGTCTGCAGTTTCCCGTTGTCGAGCGTGCGCCTGCGTTTTCTGGAGTTTTTTGAGCGTTTTGTTTGCGCTGCAACTATTGTTAGATAGTGCAATTTATTTTTGTCAATCTCATTCAATTATTTTGGGATTTGTTATTGTTGACTGTGATTGCTATGGTCTTTGTGCGCCGTTTGTTTTGTTGTGGGGGTGGTTTGTGTTCTGTTGTGGTTGAATGTGTTTGGTACTCTTTTGTGTCACTTTAGGGTATATCTCTAAAGGTGATATTTTTTCCTAAGAACGAGGTGTTGAAAGAGGTAGAAAGGGCCTTGGGTGTCCCTAGTATTGTGCATTTGGAGGGTGGAGGTTTAAAAAGACGTTTTTAAACCCTAGTTTGGCTCATTTGGGGTCCTTTTGACCTAAACTGGTCTTAGCTAGGGTTAAAGTCGAAAATCGTGCTAACGCGTATGGTTAGGGCTAACCCTACAGGGTTAGGGGGTTTGCTAGGGTTATCTCGATTTTGCCTTTTTTGTATGTTTCCATGGATTTTTGGAGGTCGCGCAGCAAGGTCGGGACGTTGCAGAGGATTGGTTGTGCCTTTCATGTCTGCAGTTTCCCGTTGTCGAGCGTGCGCCTGCGTTTTGTGGCGTTTTTTGAGTGTTTTCTTTGCGCTGCAACTAGGGTTAGATAGTGCAATTTATTTTTGTCAATCTCATTCAATTATTTTGGGATTTGTTATTGTTTACTGTGATTGCTATGGTCTTTGTGCGCCGTTTGTTTTGTTGTGGGGGTGGTTTGTGTTCTGTTGTGGTTGAATGTGTTTGGTACTCTTTTGTGTCACTTTAGGGTACATCTCTAAAGGTGAATTGTTTTCGTAAGAACGAGGTGTTGAAAGAGGTAGAAATGGCCTTGGGTGTCCCTAGTATTGTGCATTTGGAGGGTGGAGGTTTAAAAAGACGTTTTTAAACCCTAGTTTGGCTCATTTGGGGTCCTTTTGACCTAAACTGGTCTTAGCTAAGGTTAAAGTCGAAAATCGAGCTAACGGGTATGGTTAGGGCTAACCCTAGAGGGTTAGGGGGTTAGCTAGGGTTATCTCGATTTTGCCTTTTTTGTATGTTTCCATGGATTTTTGGAGGTCGTGCAGCAAGGTCGGGACGTTGCAGAGGATTGGTTGTGCTTTTGATGTCTGCAGTTTCCGTTATCGAGCGTGCGCCTGCGTTTTTTGGCGATTTTTGAGCGTTTTGTTTGCGCTGCAACTATTGTTAGATAGTGCAATTTATTTTTGTCAATCTCATTTAATTATTTTGGGATTTGTTATTGTTTACTGTGATTGCTATGGTCTTTAAGCGCCGTTTGTTTTGTTGTGGGAGTGGTTTGTGTTCTGTTGTGGTTGAATGTGTTTGGTACTCTTTTGTGTCACTTTAGGGTACGTCTCCAAAGATGAAATTATTTCGTAAGAACGAGGTGTGGAAAGAGGTAGAAATTGCCTTGGGTGTCCCTAGGATTGTGCATTTGGAGGTTGGAGGTTTAAAAAGACGATTTGTCACCCTAGTTTGGCACGTTTGGGGTCATTTTGACCTAAACTGGTCTTAGCTAGGGTTAAAGTCGAAAATCGAGCTAACGGGTATTGTTAGGGCTAACCCTAGAGGGTTAGGGGGTTAGCTAGGGTTATCTCGATTTTGCCTTTTTTGTATGTTTCCATGGATTTTTGGAGGTCGCGCAGCAAGGTCGGGACGTTGCAGAGGATTGGTTGTGCCTTTCATGTCTGCAGTTTCCCGTTGTCGAGCGTGCGCCTGCGTTTTCTGGAGTTTTTTTAGCGTTTTGTTTGCGCTGCAACTATTGTTAGATAGTGCAATTTATTTTTGTCAATCTCATTCAATTATTTTGGGATTTGTTATTGTTGACTGTGATTGCTATGGTCTTTGTGCGCCGTTTGTTTTGTTGTGGGGGTGGTTTGTGTTCTGTTGTGGTTGAATGTGTTTGGTACTCTTTTGTGTCACTTTAGGGTACATCTCTAAAGGTGAATTGTTTTCCTAAGAACGAGGTGTTGAAAGAGGTAGAAAGGGCCTTGGGTGTCCCTAGTATTGTGCATTTGGAGGGTGGAGGTTTAAAAAGACGTTTTTAAACCCTAGTTTGGCTCATTTGGGGTCCTTTTGACCTAAACTGGTCTTAGCTAGGGTTAAAGTCGAAAATCGTGCTAACGCGTATGGTTAGGGCTAACCCTACAGGGTTAGGGGGTTTGCTAGGGTTATCTCGATTTTGCCTTTTTTGTATGTTTCCATGGATTTTTGGAGGTCGCGCAGCAAGGTCGGGACGTTGCAGAGGATTGGTTGTGCCTTTCATGTCTGCAGTTTCCCGTTGTCGAGCGTGCGCCTGCGTTTTGTGGCGTTTTTTGAGCGTTTTCTTTGCGCTGCAACTAGGGTTAGATAGTGCAATTTATTTTTGTCAATCTCATTCAATTATTTTGGGATTTGTTATTGTTTACTGTGATTGCTATGGTCTTTGTGCGCCGTTTGTTTTGTTGTGGGGGTGGTTTGTGTTCTGTTGTGGTTGAATGTGTTTGGTACTCTTTTGTGTCACTTTAGGGTACATCTCTAAAGGTGAATTGTTTTCGTAAGAACGAGGTGTTGAAAGAGGTAGAAATGGCCTTGGGTGTCCCTAGTATTGTGCATTTGGAGGGTGGAGGTTTAAAAAGACGTTTTTAAACCCTAGTTTGGCTCATTTGGGGTCCTTTTGACCTAAACTGGTCTTAGCTAGGGTTAAAGTCGAAAATCGAGCTAACGGGTATGGTTAGGGCTAACCCTAGAGGGTTAGGGGGTTAGCTAGGGTTATCTCGATTTTGCCTTTTTTGTATGTTTCCATGGATTTTTGGAGGTCGCGCAGCAAGGTCGGGACGTTGCAGAGGATTGGTTGTGCTTTTGATGTCTGCAGTTTCCGTTATCGAGCGTGCGCCTGCGTTTTTTGGCGATTTTTGAGCGTTTTGTTTGCGCTGCAACTATTGTTAGATAGTGCAATTTATTTTTGTCAATCTCATTTAATTATTTTGGGATTTGTTATTGTTTACTGTGATTGCTATGGTCTTTAAGCGCCGTTTGTTTTGTTGTGGGAGTGGTTTGTGTTCTGTTGTGGTTGAATGTGTTTGGTACTCTTTTGTGTCACTTTAGGGTACGTCTCCAAAGATGAAATTATTTCGTAAGAACGAGGTGTGGAAAGAGGTAGAAATTGCCTTGGGTGTCCCTAGGATTGTGCATTTGGAGGTTGGAGGTTTAAAAAGACGATTTGTCACCCTAGTTTGGCACGTTTGGGGTCATTTTGACCTAAACTGGTCTTAGCTAGGGTTAAAGTCGAAAATCGAGCTAACGGGTATTGTTAGGGCTAACCCTAGAGGGTTAGGGGGTTAGCTAGGGTTATCTCGATTTTGCCTTTTTTGTATGTTTCCATGGATTTTTGGAGGTCGCGCAGCAAGGTCGGGACGTTGCAGAGGATTGGTTGTGCCTTTCATGTCTGCAGTTTCCCGTTGTCGAGCGTGCGCCTGCGTTTTGTGGCGTTTTTTGAGCGTTTTCTTTGCGCTGCAACTAGGGTTAGATAGTGCAATTTATTTTTGTCAATCTCATTCAATTATTTTGGGATTTGTTATTGTTGACTGTGATTGCTATGGTCTTTGTGCGCCGTTTGTTTTGTTGTGGGGGTGGTTTGTGTTCTGTTGTGGTTGAATGTGTTTGGTACTCTTTTGTGTCACTTTAGGGTACATCTCTAAAGGTGAATTGTTTTCGTAAGAACGAGGTGTTGAAATAGGTAGAAATGGCCTTGGGTGTCCCTAGTATTGTGCATTTGGAGGGTGGAGGTTTAAAAAGACGTTTTTAAACCCTAGTTTGGCTCATTTGGGGTCATTTTGACCTAAACTGGTCTTAGCTAGGGTTAAAGTCGAAAATCGAGCTATTGGGTATTGTTAGGGCTAACCCTAGAGGGTTAGGGGGTTAGCTAGGGTTATCTCGATTTTGCCTTTTTTGTATGTTTCCATGGATTTTTGGAGGTCGCGCAGCAAGGTCGGGACGTTGCAGAGGATTGGTTGTGCCTTTGATGTCTGCAGTTTCCCGTTGTCGAGCGTGCGCCTGCGTTTTCTGGAGTTTTTTGAGCGTTTTGTTTGCGCTGCAACTATTGTTAGATAGTGCAATTTATTTTTGTCAATCTCATTCAATTATTTTGGGATTTGTTATTGTTGACTGTGATTGCTATGGTCTTTGTGCGCCGTTTGTTTTGTTGTGGGGGTGGTTTGTGTTCTGTTGTGGTTGAATGTGTTTGGTACTCTTTTGTGTCACTTTAGGGTATATCTCTAAAGGTGATATTTTTTCCTAAGAACGAGGTGTGGAAAGAGGTAGAAATTGCCTTGGGTGTCCCTAGGATTGTGCATTTGGAGGTTGGAGGTTTAAAAAGACGATTTGTCACCCTAGTTTGGCACGTTTGGGGTCATTTTGACCTAAACTGGTCTTAGCTAGGGTTAAAGTCGAAAATCGAGCTAACGGGTATGGTTAGGGCTAACCCTAGAGGGTTAGGGGGTTAGCTAGGGTTATCTCGATTTTGCCTTTTTTGTATGTTTCCATGGATTTTTGGAGGTCGCGCAGCAAGGTCGGGACGTTGCAGAGGATTGGTTGTGCCTTTCATGTCTGCAGTTTCCCGTTGTCGAGCGTGCGCCTGCGTTTTGTGGCGTTTTTTGAGCGTTTTCTTTGCGCTGCAACTAGGGTTAGATAGTGCAATTTATTTTTGTCAATCTCATTCAATTATTTTGGGATTTGTTATTGTTTACTGTGATTGCTATGGTCTTTGTGCGCCGTTTGTTTTGTTGTGGGGGTGGTTTGTGTTCTGTTGTGGTTGAATGTGTTTGGTACTCTTTTGTGTCACTTTAGGGTACATCTCTAAATGTGATATTTTTTCGTAAGAACGAGGTGTTGAAATAGGTAGAAATGGCCTTGGGTGTCCCTAGTATTGTGCATTTGGAGGGTGGAGGTTTAAAAAGACGTTTTTAAACCCTAGTTTGGCTCATTTGGGGTCATTTTGACCTAAACTGGTCTTAGCTAGGGTTAAAGTCGAAAATCGAGCTAACGGGTATTGTTAGGGCTAACCCTAGAGGGTTAGGGGGTTAGCTAGGGTTATCTCGATTTTGCCTTTTTTGTATGTTTCCATGGATTTTTGGAGGTCGCGCAGCAAGGTCGGGACGTTGCAGAGGATTGGTTGTGCCTTTCATGTCTGCAGTTTCCCGTTGTCGAGCGTGCGCCTGCGTTTTCTGGAGTTTTTTGAGCGTTTTGTTTGCGCTGCAACTATTGTTAGATAGTGCAATTTATTTTTGTCAATCTCATTCAATTATTTTGGGATTTGTTATTGTTGACTGTGATTGCTATGGTCTTTGTGCGCCGTTTGTTTTGTTGTGGGGGTGGTTTGTGTTCTGTTGTGGTTGAATGTGTTTGGTACTCTTTTGTGTCACTTTAGGGTATATCTCTAAAGGTGATATTTTTTCCTAAGAACGAGGTGTTGAAAGAGGTAGAAAGGGCCTTGGGTGTCCCTAGTATTGTGCATTTGGAGGGTGGAGGTTTAAAAAGACGTTTTTAAACCCTAGTTTGGCTCATTTGGGGTCCTTTTGACCTAAACTGGTCTTAGCTAGGGTTAAAGTCGAAAATCGTGCTAACGCGTATGGTTAGGGCTAACCCTACAGGGTTAGGGGGTTTGCTAGGGTTATCTCGATTTTGCCTTTTTTGTATGTTTCCATGGATTTTTGGAGGTCGCGCAGCAAGGTCGGGACGTTGCAGAGGATTGGTTGTGCCTTTCATGTCTGCAGTTTCCCGTTGTCGAGCGTGCGCCTGCGTTTTGTGGCGTTTTTTGAGCGTTTTCTTTGCGCTGCAACTAGGGTTAGATAGTGCAATTTATTTTTGTCAATCTCATTCAATTATTTTGGGATTTGTTATTGTTTACTGTGATTGCTATGGTCTTTGTGCGCCGTTTGTTTTGTTGTGGGGGTGGTTTGTGTTCTGTTGTGGTTGAATGTGTTTGGTACTCTTTTGTGTCACTTTAGGGTACATCTCTAAAGGTGAATTGTTTTCGTAAGAACGAGGTGTTGAAAGAGGTAGAAATGGCCTTGGGTGTCCCTAGTATTGTGCATTTGGAGGGTGGAGGTTTAAAAAGACGTTTTTAAACCCTAGTTTGGCTCATTTGGGGTCCTTTTGACCTAAACTGGTCTTAGCTAGGGTTAAAGTCGAAAATCGAGCTAACGGGTATGGTTAGGGCTAACCCTAGAGGGTTAGGGGGTTAGCTAGGGTTATCTCGATTTTGCCTTTTTTGTATGTTTCCATGGATTTTTGGAGGTCGCGCAGCAAGGTCGGGACGTTGCAGAGGATTGGTTGTGCTTTTGATGTCTGCAGTTTCCGTTATCGAGCGTGCGCCTGCGTTTTTTGGCGATTTTTGAGCGTTTTGTTTGCGCTGCAACTATTGTTAGATAGTGCAATTTATTTTTGTCAATCTCATTTAATTATTTTGGGATTTGTTATTGTTTACTGTGATTGCTATGGTCTTTAAGCGCCGTTTGTTTTGTTGTGGGAGTGGTTTGTGTTCTGTTGTGGTTGAATGTGTTTGGTACTCTTTTGTGTCACTTTAGGGTACGTCTCCAAAGATGAAATTATTTCGTAAGAACGAGGTGTGGAAAGAGGTAGAAATTGCCTTGGGTGTCCCTAGGATTGTGCATTTGGAGGTTGGAGGTTTAAAAAGACGATTTGTCACCCTAGTTTGGCACGTTTGGGGTCATTTTGACCTAAACTGGTCTTAGCTAGGGTTAAAGTCGAAAATCGAGCTAACGGGTATTGTTAGGGCTAACCCTAGAGGGTTAGGGGGTTAGCTAGGGTTATCTCGATTTTGCCTTTTTTGTATGTTTCCATGGATTTTTGGAGGTCGCGCAGCAAGGTCGGGACGTTGCAGAGGATTGGTTGTGCCTTTCATGTCTGCAGTTTCCCGTTGTCGAGCGTGCGCCTGCGTTTTGTGGCGTTTTTTGAGCGTTTTCTTTGCGCTGCAACTAGGGTTAGATAGTGCAATTTATTTTTGTCAATCTCATTCAATTATTTTGGGATTTGTTATTGTTGACTGTGATTGCTATGGTCTTTGTGCGCCGTTTGTTTTGTTGTGGGGGTGGTTTGTGTTCTGTTGTGGTTGAATGTGTTTGGTACTCTTTTGTGTCACTTTAGGGTACATCTCTAAAGGTGAATTGTTTTCGTAAGAACGAGGTGTTGAAATAGGTAGAAATGGCCTTGGGTGTCCCTAGTATTGTGCATTTGGAGGGTGGAGGTTTAAAAAGACGTTTTTAAACCCTAGTTTGGCTCATTTGGGGTCATTTTGACCTAAACTGGTCTTAGCTAGGGTTAAAGTCGAAAATCGAGCTATTGGGTATTGTTAGGGCTAACCCTAGAGGGTTAGGGGGTTAGCTAGGGTTATCTCGATTTTGCCTTTTTTGTATGTTTCCATGGATTTTTGGAGGTCGCGCAGCAAGGTCGGGACGTTGCAGAGGATTGGTTGTGCCTTTGATGTCTGCAGTTTCCCGTTGTCGAGCGTGCGCCTGCGTTTTCTGGAGTTTTTTGAGCGTTTTGTTTGCGCTGCAACTATTGTTAGATAGTGCAATTTATTTTTGTCAATCTCATTCAATTATTTTGGGATTTGTTATTGTTGACTGTGATTGCTATGGTCTTTGTGCGCCGTTTGTTTTGTTGTGGGGGTGGTTTGTGTTCTGTTGTGGTTGAATGTGTTTGGTACTCTTTTGTGTCACTTTAGGGTATATCTCTAAAGGTGATATTTTTTCCTAAGAACGAGGTGTGGAAAGAGGTAGAAATTGCCTTGGGTGTCCCTAGGATTGTGCATTTGGAGGTTGGAGGTTTAAAAAGACGATTTGTCACCCTAGTTTGGCACGTTTGGGGTCATTTTGACCTAAACTGGTCTTAGCTAGGGTTAAAGTCGAAAATCGAGCTAACGGGTATGGTTAGGGCTAACCCTAGAGGGTTAGGGGGTTAGCTAGGGTTATCTCGATTTTGCCTTTTTTGTATGTTTCCATGGATTTTTGGAGGTCGCGCAGCAAGGTCGGGACGTTGCAGAGGATTGGTTGTGCCTTTCATGTCTGCAGTTTCCCGTTGTCGAGCGTGCGCCTGCGTTTTGTGGCGTTTTTTGAGCGTTTTCTTTGCGCTGCAACTAGGGTTAGATAGTGCAATTTATTTTTGTCAATCTCATTCAATTATTTTGGGATTTGTTATTGTTTACTGTGATTGCTATGGTCTTTGTGCGCCGTTTGTTTTGTTGTGGGGGTGGTTTGTGTTCTGTTGTGGTTGAATGTGTTTGGTACTCTTTTGTGTCACTTTAGGGTACATCTCTAAATGTGATATTTTTTCGTAAGAACGAGGTGTTGAAATAGGTAGAAATGGCCTTGGGTGTCCCTAGTATTGTGCATTTGGAGGGTGGAGGTTTAAAAAGACGTTTTTAAACCCTAGTTTGGCTCATTTGGGGTCATTTTGACCTAAACTGGTCTTAGCTAGGGTTAAAGTCGAAAATCGAGCTAACGGGTATTGTTAGGGCTAACCCTAGAGGGTTAGGGGGTTAGCTAGGGTTATCTCGATTTTGCCTTTTTTGTATGTTTCCATGGATTTTTGGAGGTCGCGCAGCAAGGTCGGGACGTTGCAGAGGATTGGTTGTGCCTTTCATGTCTGCAGTTTCCCGTTGTCGAGCGTGCGCCTGCGTTTTCTGGAGTTTTTTGAGCGTTTTGTTTGCGCTGCAACTATTGTTAGATAGTGCAATTTATTTTTGTCAATCTCATTCAATTATTTTGGGATTTGTTATTGTTGACTGTGATTGCTATGGTCTTTGTGCGCCGTTTGTTTTGTTGTGGGGGTGGTTTGTGTTCTGTTGTGGTTGAATGTGTTTGGTACTCTTTTGTGTCACTTTAGGGTATATCTCTAAAGGTGATATTTTTTCCTAAGAACGAGGTGTTGAAAGAGGTAGAAAGGGCCTTGGGTGTCCCTAGTATTGTGCATTTGGAGGGTGGAGGTTTAAAAAGACGTTTTTAAACCCTAGTTTGGCTCATTTGGGGTCCTTTTGACCTAAACTGGTCTTAGCTAGGGTTAAAGTCGAAAATCGTGCTAACGCGTATGGTTAGGGCTAACCCTACAGGGTTAGGGGGTTTGCTAGGGTTATCTCGATTTTGCCTTTTTTGTATGTTTCCATGGATTTTTGGAGGTCGCGCAGCAAGGTCGGGACGTTGCAGAGGATTGGTTGTGCCTTTCATGTCTGCAGTTTCCCGTTGTCGAGCGTGCGCCTGCGTTTTGTGGCGTTTTTTGAGCGTTTTCTTTGCGCTGCAACTAGGGTTAGATAGTGCAATTTATTTTTGTCAATCTCATTCAATTATTTTGGGATTTGTTATTGTTTACTGTGATTGCTATGGTCTTTGTGCGCCGTTTGTTTTGTTGTGGGGGTGGTTTGTGTTCTGTTGTGGTTGAATGTGTTTGGTACTCTTTTGTGTCACTTTAGGGTACATCTCTAAAGGTGAATTGTTTTCGTAAGAACGAGGTGTTGAAAGAGGTAGAAATGGCCTTGGGTGTCCCTAGTATTGTGCATTTGGAGGGTGGAGGTTTAAAAAGACGTTTTTAAACCCTAGTTTGGCTCATTTGGGGTCCTTTTGACCTAAACTGGTCTTAGCTAGGGTTAAAGTCGAAAATCGAGCTAACGGGTATGGTTAGGGCTAACCCTAGAGGGTTAGGGGGTTAGCTAGGGTTATCTCGATTTTGCCTTTTTTGTATGTTTCCATGGATTTTTGGAGGTCGTGCAGCAAGGTCGGGACGTTGCAGAGGATTGGTTGTGCTTTTGATGTCTGCAGTTTCCGTTATCGAGCGTGCGCCTGCGTTTTTTGGCGATTTTTGAGCGTTTTGTTTGCGCTGCAACTATTGTTAGATAGTGCAATTTATTTTTGTCAATCTCATTTAATTATTTTGGGATTTGTTATTGTTTACTGTGATTGCTATGGTCTTTAAGCGCCGTTTGTTTTGTTGTGGGAGTGGTTTGTGTTCTGTTGTGGTTGAATGTGTTTGGTACTCTTTTGTGTCACTTTAGGGTACGTCTCCAAAGATGAAATTATTTCGTAAGAACGAGGTGTGGAAAGAGGTAGAAATTGCCTTGGGTGTCCCTAGGATTGTGCATTTGGAGGTTGGAGGTTTAAAAAGACGATTTGTCACCCTAGTTTGGCACGTTTGGGGTCATTTTGACCTAAACTGGTCTTAGCTAGGGTTAAAGTCGAAAATCGAGCTAACGGGTATGGTTAGGGCTAACCCTAGAGGGTTAGGGGGTTAGCTAGGGTTATCTCGATTTTGCCTTTTTTGTATGTTTCCATGGATTTTTGGAGGTCGCGCAGCAAGGTCGGGACGTTGCAGAGGATTGGTTGTGCCTTTCATGTCTGCAGTTTCCCGTTGTCGAGCGTGCGCCTGCGTTTTGTGGCGTTTTTTGAGCGTTTTCTTTGCGCTGCAACTAGGGTTAGATAGTGCAATTTATTTTTGTCAATCTCATTCAATTATTTTGGGATTTGTTATTGTTTACTGTGATTGCTATGGTCTTTGTGCGCCGTTTGTTTTGTTGTGGGGGTGGTTTGTGTTCTGTTGTGGTTGAATGTGTTTGGTACTCTTTTGTGTCACTTTAGGGTACATCTCTAAATGTGATATTTTTTCGTAAGAACGAGGTGTTGAAAGAGGTAGAAAGGGCCTTGGGTGTCCCTAGTATTGTGCATTTGGAGGGTGGAGGTTTAAAAAGACGTTTTTAAACCCTAGTTTGGCTCATTTGGGGTCCTTTTGACCTAAACTGGTCTTAGCTAGGGTTAAAGTCGAAAATCGAGCTAACGGGTATGGTTAGGGCTAACCCTAGAGGGTTAGGGGGTTAGCTAGGGTTATCTCGATTTTGCCTTTTTTGTATGTTTCCATGGATTTTTGGAGGTCGCGCAGCAAGGTCGGGACGTTGCAGAGGATTGGTTGTGCCTTTGATGTCTGCAGTTTCCTGTTTTCCAGCGTGCGCCTGCGTTTTGTGGCGTTTTTTGAGCGTTTTGTTTGCGCTGCAACTATTGTTAGATAGTGCAATTTATTTTTGTCAATCTCATTCAATTATTTTGGGATTTGTTATTGTTTACTGTGATTGCTATGGTCTTTGTGCGCCGTTTGTTTTGTTGTGGGGGTGGTTTGTGTTCTGTTGTGGTTGAATGTGTTTGGTACTCTTTTGTGTCACTTTAGGGTACATATCTAAAGGTGAATTGTTTTCGTAAGAACGAGGTGTTGAAAGAGGTAGAAAGGGCCTTGGGTGTCCCTAGTATTGTGCATTTGGAGGGTGGAGGTTTAAAAAGACGTTTTTAAACCCTAGTTTGGCTCATTTGGGGTCCTTTTGACCTAAACTGGTCTTAGCTAGGGTTAAAGTCGAAAATCGAGCTAACGGGTATGGTTAGGGCTAACCCTAGAGGGTTAGGGGGTTAGCTAGGGTTATCTCGATTTTGCCTTTTTTGTATGTTTCCATGGATTTTTGGAGGTCGCGCAGCAAGGTCGGGACGTTGCAGAGGATTGGTTGTGCCTTTCATGTCTGCAGTTTCCCGTTGTCGAGCGTGCGCCTGCGTTTTCTGGAGTTTTTTGAGCGTTTTGTTTGCGCTGCAACTATTGTTAGATAGTGCAATTTATTTTTGTCAATCTCATTCAATTATTTTGGGATTTGTTATTGTTGACTGTGATTGCTATGGTCTTTGTGCGCCGTTTGTTTTGTTGTGGGGGTGGTTTGTGTTCTGTTGTGGTTGAATGTGTTTGGTACTCTTTTGTGTCACTTTAGGGTACATCTCTAAAGGTGATATTTTTTCCTAAGAACGAGGTGTTGAAAGAGGTAGAAAGTGCCTTGGGTGTCCCTAGTATTGTGCATTTGGAGGGTGGAGGTTTAAAAAGACGTTTTTAAACCCTAGTTTGGCTCATTTGGGGTCCTTTTGACCTAAACTGGTCTTAGCTAGGGTTAAAGTCGAAAATCGAGCTAACGCGTATGATTAGGGCTAACCCTACAGGGTTAGGGGGTTTGCTAGGGTTATCTCGATTTTGCCTTTTTTGTATGTTTCCATGGATTTTTGGAGGTCGCGCAGCAAGGTCGGGACGTTGCAGAGGATTGGTTGTGCCTTTCATGTCTGCAGTTTCCCGTTTTCCAGCGTGCGCCTGCGTTTCGTGGCGTTTTTTGAGCGTTTTGTTTGCGCTGCAACTATTGTTAGATAGTGCAATTTATTTTTGTCAATCTCATTCAATTATTTTGGGATTTGTTATTGTTGACTGTGATTGCTATGGTCTTTGTGCGCCGTTTGTTTTGTTGTGGGGGTGGTTTGTGTTCTGTTGTGGTTGAATGTGTTTGGTACTCTTTTGTGTCACTTTAGGGTACATCTCTAAAGGTGAATTGTTTTCGTAAGAACGAGGTGTTGAAATAGGTAGAAATGGCCTTGGGTGTCCCTAGTATTGTGCATTTGGAGGGTGGAGGTTTAAAAAGACGTTTTTAAACCCTAGTTTGGCTCATTTGGGGTCATTTTGACCTAAACTGGTCTTAGCTAGGGTTAAAGTCGAAAATCGAGCTAACGGGTATTGTTAGGGCTAACCCTAGAGGGTTAGGGGGTTAGCTAGGGTTATCTCGATTTTGCCTTTTTTGTATGTTTCCATGGATTTTTGGAGGTCGCGCAGCAAGGTCGGGACGTTGCAGAGGATTGGTTGTGCCTTTGATGTCTGCAGTTTCCCGTTGTCGAGCGTGCGCCTGCGTTTTCTGGAGTTTTTTGAGCGTTTTGTTTGCGCTGCAACTATTGTTAGATAGTGCAATTTATTTTTGTCAATCTCATTCAATTATTTTGGGATTTGTTATTGTTGACTGTGATTGCTATGGTCTTTGTGCGCCGTTTGTTTTGTTGTGGGGGTGGTTTGTGTTCTGTTGTGGTTGAATGTGTTTGGTACTCTTTTGTGTCACTTTAGGGTACATCTCTAAAGGTGATATTTTTTCCTAAGAACGAGGTGTTGAAAGAGGTAGAAAGGGCCTTGGGTGTCCCTAGTATTGTGCATTTGGAGGGTGGAGGTTTAAAAAGACGTTTTTAAACCCTAGTTTGGCTCATTTGGGGTCCTTTTGACCTAAACTGGTCTTAGCTAGGGTTAAAGTCGAAAATCGAGCTAACGCGTATGATTAGGGCTAACCCTAGAGGGTGAGGGGGTTTGCTAGGGTTATCTCGATTTTGCCTTTTTTGTATGTTTCCATGGATTTTTGGAGGTCGCACAGCAAGGTCGGGACGTTGCAGAGGATTGGTTGTGCCTTTGATGTCTGCAGTTTCCCGTTTTCCAGCGTGCGCCTGCGTTTCGTGGCGTTTTTTGAGCGTTTTGTTTGCGCTGCAACTATTGTTAGATAGTGCAATTTATTTTTGTCAATCTCATTCAATTATTTTGGGATTTGTTATTGTTGACTGTGATTGCTATGGTCTTTGTGCGCCGTTTGTTTTGTTGTGGGGGTGGTTTGTGTTCTGTTGTGGTTGAATGTGTTTGGTACTCTTTTGTGTCACTTTAGGGTACATCTCTAAAGGTGAATTGTTTTCGTAAGAACGAGGTGTTGAAATAGGTAGAAATGGCCTTGGGTGTCCCTAGTATTGTGCATTTGGAGGGTGGAGGTTTAAAAAGACGTTTTTAAACCCTAGTTTGGCTCATTTGGGGTCCTTTTGACCTAAACTGGTCTTAGCTAGGGTTAAAGTCGAAAATCGAGCTAACGGGTATTGTTAGGGCTAACCCTAGAGGGTTAGGGGGTTAGATAGGGTTATCTCGATTTTGCCTTTTTTGTATGTTTCCATGGATTTTTGGAGGTCGCGCAGCAAGGTCGGGACGTTGCAGAGGATTGGTTGTGCCTTTGATGTCTGCAGTTTCCCGTTGTCGAGCGTGCGCCTGCGTTTTGTGGCGTTTTTTGAGCGTTTTGTTTGCGCTGCAACTATTGTTAGATAGTGCAATTTATTTTTGTCAATCTCATTCAATTATTTTGGGATTTGTTATTGTTGACTGTGATTGCTATGGTCTTTAAGAGCCGTTTGTTTTGTTGTGGGGGTGGTTTGTGTTCTGTTGTGGTTGAATGTGTTTGGTACTCTTTTGTGTCACTTTAGGGTACATCTCTAAAGGTGAATTGTTTTCGTAAGAACGAGGTGTTGAAATAGGTAGAAATGGCCTTGGGTGTCCCTAGGATTGTGCATTTGGAGGGTGGAGGTTTAAAAAGACGTTTTTAAACCCTAGTTTGGCTCATTTGGGGTCCTTTTGACCTAAACTGATCTTAGCTAGGGTTAAAGTCGAAAATCGAGCTAACGGGTATGGTTAGGGCTAACCCTAGAGGGTTAGGGGGTTAGCTAGGGTTATCTCGATTTTGCCTTTTTTGTATGTTTCCATGGGTTTTTGGAGGTTGCGCGGAAGGGTTGGGACGTTGCAGAGCATTGGTGGTGTTTTTTATGTCTGCAATTCCGCGTTGTCGAGCGCGTGCGCCTGCGTTTTGTGGCGTTTTTCAGCGTTTTCTTTGCTCTGCAGCTAGGGTTAGATAGTGCAATTTATTTTTGTCAATCTCATTTAATTATTTTGGGATTTGTTATTGTTTACTGTGATTGCTATGGTTTTTGTGCGCCGTTTGTTTTGTTGTGGGGGTGGTTTGTGTTCTGTTGTGGTTGAATGTGTTTGGTACTCTTTTGTGTCACTTTAGGGTACGTCTCCAAAGATGAAAATATTTCGTAAGAACGAGGTGTTGAAAGAGGTAGAAATGGCCTTGGGTGTCCCTAGTATTGTGCATTTGGAGGGTGGAGGTTTAAAAAGACGTTTTTAAACCCTAGTTTGGCTCATTTGGGGTCCTTTTGACCTAAACTGGTCTTAGCTAGGGTTAAAGTCGAAAATCGAGCTAACGGGTATGGTTAGGGCTAACCCTAGAGGGTCAGGGGGTTAGCTAGGGTTATCTCGATTTTGCCTTTTTTGTATGTTTCCATGGATTTTTGGAGGTCGCGCAGCAAGGTCGGGACGTTGCAGAGGATTGGTTGTGCCTTTCATGTCTGCAGTTTCCCGTTTTCCAGCGTGCGCCTGCGTTTTGTGGCGTTTTTTGAGCGTTTTGTTTGCGCTGCAACTATTGTTAGATAGTGCAATTTATTTTTGTCAATCTCATTTAATTATTTTGGGATTTGTTATTGTTTACTGTGATTGCTATGGTCTTTGTGCGCCGTTTGTTTTGTTGTGGGGGTGGTTTGTGTTCTGTTGTGGTTGAATGTGTTTGGTACTCTTTTGTGTCACTTTAGGGTACATCTCTAAAGGTGAATTGTTTTCGTAAGAACGAGGTGTTGAAATAGGTAGAAATGGCCTTGGGTGTCCCTAGTATTGTGCATTTGGAGGGTGGAGGTTTAAAAAGACGTTTTTAAACCCTAGTTTGGCTCATTTGGGGTCCTTTTGACCTAAACTGGTCTTAGCTAGGGTTAAAGTCGAAAATCGAGCTAACGGGTATTGTTAGGGCTAACCCTAGAGGGTTAGGGGGTTAGCTAGGGTTATCTCGATTTTGCCTTTTTTGTATGTTTCCATGGATTTTTGGAGGTCGCGCAGCAAGGTCGGGACGTTGCAGAGGATTGGTTGTGCCTTTGATGTCTGCAGTTTCCCGTTGTCGAGCGTGCGCCTGCGTTTTGTGGCGTTTTTTGAGCGTTTTGTTTGCGCTGCAACTATTGTTAGATAGTGCAATTTATTTTTGTCAATCTCATTCAATTATTTTGGGATTTGTTATTGTTGACTGTGATTGCTATGGTCTTTAAGCGCCGTTTGTTTTGTTGTGGGGGTGGTTTGTGTTCTGTTGTGGTTGAATGTGTTTGGTACTCTTTTGTGTCACTTTAGGGTACATCTCTAAAGGTGAATTGTTTTCGTAAGAACGAGGTGTTGAAAGAGGTAGAAATGGCCTTGGGTGTCCCTAGGATTGTGCATTTGGAGGGTGGAGGTTTAAAAAGACGTTTTTAAACCCTAGTTTGGCTCATTTGGGGTCATTTTGACCTAAACTGATCTTAGCTAGGGTTAAAGTCGAAAATCGAGCTAACGGGTATGGTTAGGGCTAACCCTAGAGGGTTAGGGGGTTAGCTAGGGTTATCTCGATTTTGCCTTTTTTGTATGTTTCCATGGATTTTTGGAGGTCGCGCGGAAGGGTTGGGACGTTGCAGAGCATTGGTGGTGTTTTTTATGTCTGCAATTCCCCGTTGTCGAGCGCGTGCGCCTGCGTTTTGTGGCGTTTTTCAGCGTTTTGTTTGCTCTGCAGCTAGGGTTAGATAGTGCAATTTATTTTTGTCAATCTCATTTAATTATTTTGGGATTTGTTATTGTTGACTGTGATTGCTATGGTCTTTGTGCGCCGTTTGTTTTGTTGTGGGGGTGGTTTGTGTTCTGTTGTGGTTGAATGTGTTTGGTACTCTTTTGTGTCACTTTAGGGTACGTCTCCAAAGATGAAAATATTTCGTAAGAACGAGGTGTTGAAAGAGGTAGAAATGGCCTTGGGTGTCCCTAGTATTGTGCATTTGGAGGGTGGAGGTTTAAAAAGACGTTTTTAAACCCTAGTTTGGCTCATTTGGGGTCCTTTTGACCTAAACTGGTCTTAGCTAGGGTTAAAGTCGAAAATCGAGCTAACGGGTATGGTTAGGGCTAGCCCTAGAGGGTCAGGGGGTTAGCTAGGGTTATCTCGATTTTGCCTTTTTTGTATGTTTCCATGGATTTTTGGAGGTCGCGCAGCAAGGTCGGGACGTTGCAGAGGATTGGTTGTGCCTTTCATGTCTGCAGTTTCCCGTTGTCGAGCGTGCGCCTGCGTTTTGTGGCGTTTTTTGAGCGTTTTGTTTGCGCTGCAACTATTGTTAGATAGTGCAATTTATTTTTGTCAATCTCATTTAATTATTTTGGGATTTGTTATTGTTTACTGTGATTGCTATGGTCTTTAAGCGCCGTTTGTTTTGTTGTGGGGGTGGTTTGTGTTCTGTTGTGGTTGAATGTGTTTGGTACTCTTTTTTGTCACTTTAGGGTACGTCTCCAAAGATGAAATTATTTCGTAAGAACGAGGTGTGGAAAGAGGTAGAAATGGCCTTGGGTGTCCCTAGTATTGTGCATTTGGAGGGTGGAGGTTTAAAAACACGTTTTTAAACCCTAGTTTGGCTCGTTTGGGGTCCTTTTGATCTAAACTGGTCTTAGCTAGGGTTAAAGTCGAAAATCGAGCTAACGGGTATCGTTAGTGTTAACCCTAGAGGGTTAGGGGGTTAGCTAGGGTTAGCTCGATTTTGCCTTTTTTGTATGTTTCCATGCATTTTTGGAGGTTAGCGCAGCAAGGTCGGGACGTTGCAGAGGATTGGTTGTGCCTTTGATGTCTGCAGTTTCCCGTTGTCGAGCGTGTGCCTGCGTTTTGTGGCGTTTTTTGAGCGTTTTGTTTGCGCTGCAACTATTGTTAGATAGTGCAATTTATTTTTGTCAATCTCATTTAATTATTTTGGGATTTGTTATTGCTTACTGTGATTGCCATGGTCTTTGTGCGCTGTTTGTTTTGTTGTGGGGGTGGTTTGTGTTCTGTTGTGGTTGAATGTGTTTGGTACTCTTTTGTGTCACTTTAGGGTACATCTCTAAAGGTGAATTATTTTCGTCAGAACGAGGTGTTGAAAGAGGTAGAAATGGCCTTGGGTGTCCCTAGGATAGTGCATTTGGAGGGTGGAGGTTTAAAAAGACGTTTTTAAACCCTAGTTTGGCTCGTTTGGGGTCATTTTGACCTAAACTGGTCTTAGCTAGGGTTAAAGTCGAAAATCGAGCTAACGGGTATGGTTAGGGCTAACCCTAGAGGGTTAGGGGGTTAGCTAGGGTTATCTCGATTTTGCCTTTTTTGTATGTTTCCATGCATTTTTGGAGGTCGCGCAGCAAGGTCGGGACGTTGCAGAGGATTGTTGTGCTTTTGATGTCTGCAGTTTCCCGTTGTCGAGGGCGTGCGCCTGCGTTTTGTGGCTTTTTTTGAGCGTTTTGTTTGCGCTGCAACTATTGTTAGATAGTGCAATTTATTTTTGTCAATCTCATTTAATTATTTTGGGATTTGTTATTGTTTACTGTGATTGCTATGGTCTTTATGCGCTGTTTGTTTTCTTGTGGGAGTGGTTTGTGTTCTGTTGTGGTTGAATGTGTTTGGTACTCTTTTGTGTCACTTTAGGGTACGTCTCCAAAGATGAAATTATTTCGTCAGAACGAGGTGGGGAAAGAGGTAGAAATGGCCTTGGGTGTCCCTAAGATTGTGTGTTTGGAGGGTGGAGGTTTAAAAAGACGATTTTTCACCCTAGTTTGGCTCGTTTGGGTCATTTTGACCTAAACTGGTCTTAGCTAGGGTTAAAGTCGAAAATCGAGCTAACGGGTATGGTTAGGGCTAACCCTAGAGGGTTAGGGGGGGTAGCTAGGGTTAGCTCGATTTTGCCTTTTTTGTATGTTTCTATGGATTTTTGGAGGTCACGCGGCAGTTTCGGGACGTTGCAGAGCATTGATTCTGTTTTTGATGTCTGCAGTTCCCCGTTGTCGAGCGCACGCCTGCTTTTTGTGACTTTTTTTTAGCGTTTTGTTTGCGCCACAACTACGGTTAGATAGTGCAATTTATTTTTGTCAATCTTATTTAATTATTTTGGGATTTGTTATTGTTTACTGTGATTGCAAGGATCTTTGTGCACTATTTGTTTTGTTTTGGGAGTGGTTTGTGTTCTGTTGTGGTTGAATGTGTTTGGTACTCTTTTGTGTCACTTTAGGGTACGTCTCCTAAGATGAAATTATTTCGTAAGAACGAAGTGGGGAAAGAGGTAGAAATGGCTTTGGGTGTCCCTAGGATTGTGTGTTTGGAGGTTGGAGGTTTAAAAAGACGATTTGTCACCCTAGTTTGGTTCGTTTGGGGTCCTTTTGACCTAAACTGGTCTTAGCTAGGGTCAAAGTCGAAAATTGAGCTAACGGGTATGGTTAGGGCTAACCCTAGAGGGTTAGGGGGTTAGCTAGGGTTAGCTTCATTTTGCTTTTTTATGTTTCAATGGGTTTTTGGAGGTCACGCAGAAGGGTCGGGACGTTGCAGAGCATTGGTGGTGTTTTGGATGTCTGCAGTTCCCGTTGTCGAGGGCGTGCGCCTGCGTTTTGTGGCGTTTTTGAACGTTTTGTTTGCGCCGCAACTATTGTTAGATAGTGCAATTTATTTTTGTCAATCTCATTTAATTATTTTGGGATTTGTTATTGTTTACTGTGATTGCTATGGTCTTTATGCGCTGTTTGTTTTCTTGTGGGAGTGGTTTGTGTTCTGTTGTGGTTGAATGTGTTTGGTACTCTTTTGTGTCACTTTAGGGTACATCTCTAAAGGTGAATTATTTTCGTCAGAACGAGGTGTTGAAAGAGGTAGAAATGGCCTTGGGTGTCCCTAGGATTGTGCGTTTGGAGGGTGGAGGTTTAAAAAGACGTTTTTAAACCCTAGTTTGGCTCGTTTGGGGTCATTTTGACCTAAACTGGTCTTAGCTAGGATTAAAGTCGAAAATCGAGCTAACGGGTATGGTTAGGGCTAACCCTAGAGGGTTAGGGGGTTAGCTAGGGTTAGCTCGATTTTGCCTTTTTTGTATGTTTCCATGGATTTTTGGAGGTTGCGCAGCAAGGTCGGGACGTTGCAGAGGATTGTTCTGCTTTTGATGTCTGCGGTTTCCCGTTGTCGAGGGCGTGCGCCTGCGTTTTGTGGCGTTTTTTGAGCGTTTTGTTTGCGCTGCAACTATTGTTAGATAGTGCAATTTATTTTTGTCAATCTCATTTAATTATTTTGGGATTTGTTATTGTTTACTGTGATTGCTATGGTCTTTATGCGCTGTTTGTTTTCTTGTGGGAGTGGTTTGTGTTCTGTTGTGGTTGAATGTGTTTGGTACTCTTTTGTGTCACTTTAGGGTATGTCTCCAAAGATGAAATTATTTCGTAAGAACGAGGTGTGGAAAGAGGTAGAAATGGCCTCGGGTGTCCCTAGGATTGTGCGTTTGGAGGTTGGAGGTTTAAAAAGACGTTTTTAATCCCTAGTTTGGCTCATTTGGGGTCATTTTGACCTAAACTGGTCTTAGTTAGGGTTAAAGTCGAAAATCGAGCTAACGGGTATGGTTAGGGCTAACCCTAGAGGGTTAGGGGGTTAGCTAGGGTTATCTCGATTTTGCCTTTTTTGTATGTTTCCATGGATTTTTGGAGGTCGCGCAGCAAGGTCGGGACGTTGCAGAGGATTGGTTGTGCCTTTCATGTCTGCAGTTTCCCGTTTTCCAGCGTGCGCCTGCGTTTTGTGGCGTTTTTTGAGCGTTTTGTTTGCGCTGCAACTATTGTTAGATAGTGCAATTTATTTTTGTCAATCTCATTCAATTATTTTGGGATTTGTTATTGTTTACTGTGATTGCTATGGTCTTTGTGCGCCGTTTGTTTTGTTGTGGGGGTGGTTTGTGTTCTGTTGTGGTTGAATGTGTTTGGTACTCTTTTGTGTCACTTTAGGGTACGTCTCCAAAGATGAAATTATTTCGTAAGAACGAGGTGGGGAAAGAGGTAGAAATGGCCTTGGGTGTCAATAAGATTGTGTGTTTGGAGGTTGGAGGTTTAAAAAGACGATTTTTTACCCTAGTTTGGCTCGTTTGGGTCATTTTGACCTAAACTGGTCTTAGCTAGGGTTAAAGTCGAAAATCGAGCTGACGGGTATGGTTAGGACTAACCCTAGAGTGCTAGGGGGTTAGCTAGAGTTAGCTCGATTTTGCCTTTTTTGTATGTTTCCATGGATTTTTGGAGGTCGCGCGGCAGTTTCGGGACGTTGCAGAGGATTGTTGTGCCTTTGATGTCTGCAGTTTCCCCTTGTCGAGGGCGTGCGCCTGCGTTTTGTGGCGTTTTTTGAGAGTTTTGTTTGCGCTGCAACTATTGTTAGATAGTGCAATTTATTTTTGTCAATCTCATTTAATTATTTTGGGATTTGTTATTGTTTACTGTGATTGCTATGGTCTTTATGCGCTGTTTGTTTTCTTGTGGGAGTGGTTTGTGTTCTGTTGTGGTTGAATGTGTTTGGTACTCTTTTGTGTCACTTTAGGGTACATCTCTAAAGGTGAATTATTTTCGTCAGAACGAGGTGTTGAAAGAGGTAGAAATGGCCTTGGGTGTCCCTAGGATTGTGCGTTTGGAGGGTGGAGGTTTAAAAAGACGTTTTTAAACCCTAGTTTGGCTCGTTTGGGGTCATTTTGACCTAAACTGGTCTTAGCTAGGGTTAAAGTCGAAAATCGAGCTAACGGGTATGGTTAGGGCTAACCCTACAGGGTCAGGGGGTTAGCTAGGGTTATCTCGATTTTGCCTTTTTTGTATGTTTCCATGGATTTTTGGAGGTCGCGCAGCAAGGTCGGGACGTTGCAGAGGATTGGTTGTTGCTTTCATGTCTGCAGTTTCCCGTTTTCCAGCGTGCGCCTGCGTTTTGTGGCGTTTTTTGAGCGTTTTGTTTGCGCTGCAACTATTGTTAGATAGTGCAATTTATTTTTGTCAATCTCATTTAATTATTTTGGGATTTGTTATTGTTTACTGTGATTGCTATGGTCTTTATGCGCCGTTTGTTTTGTTGTGGGGGTGGTTTGTGTTCTGTTGTGGTTGAATGTGTTTGGTACTCTTTTGTGTCACTTTAGGGTACGTCTCCAAAGATGAAATTATTTCGTAAGAACGAGGTGGGGAAAGAGGTAGAAATGGCCTTGGGTGTCAATAAGATTGTGTGTTTGGAGGTTGGAGGTTTAAAAAGACGATTTTTTACCCTAGTTTGGCTCGTTTGGGTCATTTTGACCTAAACTGGTCTTAGCTAGGGTTAAAGTCGAAAATCGAGCTAACGGGTATGGTTAGGACTAACCCTAGAGTGCTAGGGGGTTAGCTAGAGTTAGCTCGATTTTGCCTTTTTTGTATGTTTCCATGGATTTTTGGAGGTCGCGCGGCAGTTTCGGGACGTTGCAGAGGATTGTTGTGCTTTTGATGTCTGCAGTTTCCCCTTGTCGAGGGCGTGCGCCTGCGTTTTGTGGCGTTTTTTGAGAGTTTTGTTTGCGCTGCAACTATTGTTAGATAGTGCAATTTATTTTTGTCAATCTCATTTAATTATTTTGGGATTTGTTATTGTTTACTGTGATTGCTATGGTCTTTATGCGCTGTTTGTTTTCTTGTGGGAGTGGTTTGTGTTCTGTTGTGGTTGAATGTGTTTGGTACTCTTTTGTGTCACTTTAGGGTACATCTCTAAAGGTGAATTATTTTCGTAAGAACGAGGTGTTGAAAGAGGTAGAAATGGCCTTGGGTGTCCCTAGGATTGTGCGTTTGGAGGGTGGAGGTTTAAAAAGACGTTTTTAAACCCTAGTTTGGCTCGTTTGGGGTCATTTTGACCTAAACTGGTCTTAGCTAGGGTTAAAGTCGAAAATTGAGCTAACGGGTATGGTTAGGGCTAACCCTAGAGGGTTAGGGGGTTAGCTAGGGTTAGCTTCATTTTGCTTTTTTATGTTTCAATGGGTTTTTGGAGGTCACGCAGAAGGGTCTGGACGTTGCAGAGCATTGGTGGTGTTTTGGATGTCTGCAGTTCCCGTTGTCGAGGGCGTGCGCCTGCGTTTTGTGGCGTTTTTGAACGTTTTGTTTGCGCCGCAACTATTGTTAGATAGTGCAATTTATTTTTGTCAATCTCATTTAATTATTTTGGGATTTGTTATTGTTTACTGTGATTGCTATGGTCTTTATGCGCTGTTTGTTTTCTTGTGGGAGTGGTTTGTGTTCTGTTGTGGTTGAATGTGTTTGGTACTCTTTTGTGTCACTTTAGGGTACATCTCTAAAGGTGAATTATTTTCGTAAGAACGAGGTGTTGAAAGAGGTAGAAATGGCCTTGCACTGCAAACACGAAAACGTCGTTTTTTTCCGTATATGGTCATTGGACGGAAAAACGACTAAAAATTCATTAAAATTGATTAATTGGTCAGCGTCTAGAAAGTGTCCAGAAAAGGGTCGAGTTTTTCAAGCGTAAAATGGACGGAAAAACGATGCTTTTTGCTCCGCCTTGTACAACTGTTAACGGCCAATCAGATGGCGCTGGTCCCCCGACGCACGTGATGTCCAAGGCTTCCTTTCGGAAGCTTTAGGTTTCGTATTTCTGGCATGCCTTGCTCTAGTATCTCTCGCGCGCAGTGCAGCGAGATTTGCTGATAAGCTAGTTTTAGGATATGTTACATGTTAATGGAATTCAGACACGCGCCAAGAAGTCAAACCAAACAATGTTACTAAGTTTATTGTGGTAACGGCTATGTACAGTTACCCCTATCGGATAATGGGTTGTGTTTCATTTGGTTATAACAATAACTAATTTTTTAATGTGAAGTTTACAAGATATATGACTTGGACGCGAGGTCGGTCACATGACGTTCTTCACGTGACTGTATTCTTGAAAAGCCGTAAACACTGACTACTTCCACATTCCTGGGGAAAACCCTTGGAATTCCCTGGTACGAATTCATACAGAAGCGTGGTTGCAAGCCCATTTAAGGATACCCTCGCTACAACCCATCCCAGAGAGAAAAAAAACACGAAAAAAAATTCAAACTGTCGCAGTGACAATTTACAGAAATCTATGAATTTACCTTAGTATCTATTTGACACATCTTCACAATCACCTTTCAATGATCGGCCAACTGATCAGTGATGCCAAAGGCTTGAAATAGCCACAGGTTAATTAACAACTTCGAAAATATCTCCCGTCACGTTTATCGTGTCGGCCATTTTGACGTATTGTACTTGATGTAAATGTATTACGACGCTGTCATTGTAATTGACTTACTGAGGTAATTCTGTAAAAGACCTTCTCATCTTATGAGGATATTGTTTGGAATATATTTCTTGTAAACATACTAAAACATATGTTCCTCGCTTTGGGGGGAACTATTTTATTCCGGGGTGGCCCATTAAATCTAGTAGTAAGTCAAGGCACCATGCGTGATCTGTTATTTTATGTGTTTAAATTACGATTTGGGGCGTTAATGAAATACACTGACGCAAGTATATTCTATTCAAATCAATTGGATAATTGAATATGCTTTCTTTTACATATTACATAACATCACTGCACAAAATATGAACAGTTGCAGTAACACACTACGGTAATCGCATTAAACATCATTTTCAACTGTACAGTATTTCAGTATTTCAGTTATATCATGGTGTATCAGACTGCTGTGGGATAAAAATCCGAAGTGGTTTAGCTCATCCAATGGGTGTTCGGGAAAAGGTGAGCGTATCCTGCCACACAAGTGGCACCCGTCACAAACACATGCAAGGACAAGTCAATTGTTCACCTGAACAAAGCACGGAAACACACAATGATGCCCGTCCTCAGTTTTACCGAGCATGTAAATTATTTTGTCCGTCAAAAACATGGACGAGTATAAACAATATGTTCATTCACGTAATACATGTCATACATTTGACAAAATGTATTGACTCGGAGCATTATTGTTAATCACAGAGTATGCAGTTGAACTCATCACCCATCCCATTATTGATAACCCCTTCTTGAAGATCTATGAAATCAGAAGCTGCAACACTCTATCTTTTAACTGGCATGTCAGACTTCTATTTCATTACTCAGTTTTATTTGCACGGATTACGATGGAAGGGACATTGTCTCGTTGTCGCATTGTCGCACTGACGCCTTTACAACAACACGCAAAACCTGTCAAAATTAACAAAAGCACGACAATTGGCCATTTGTCGCATTGTCGCGTGTTCGCATTGTCGCTCTTTGATAATCCTTTTCTTTATTTTACAAAAGGGCGACGATGCCGTAACGCGACATTTTCAAGGTCAAAATATGTCTCGTTGTCGCATTGTCGCCCCATCACAAATGTGTATAAAAGGCGTAAAGTTCAGTTATTGTTACAGTTAGGAAGTTCAACCTGATAAATGTACGTCTTGAAATGAAAACACAAGTCCGTCCGCGAGTCCATAACGTTTTATTATGAGCTCTTCTCTAAAAGTGCTTAGTGTTCAACTCCCAGTTCCATACACGTAGTACCTCCTCAATAATCCACATACCTCAAGTGCAGTGGTCTTCCGGAAGATCTTACTCTTGACCGTATTAGACAACTGACGAGTGCACGCCTGACCTGTGACCTCGTTGCAACCCTCATGAGGTGTTTGCCGAAGGGAGAGGTGTAGGAAATGTGTGCTCCAGCCCAGCGCAGAGCTCGCGACACACTGTATACTGATGTATACAGTATATTGCAGTTGATATACTGTATACTGCATGTGATACTTATTTGCGGAAATGTTACAACTTTCAAGATTCAAGATTCAATTTGCATATATTTCATATACAACAGACCGCCGTCATATATCACTGGAATACTGCTGAGAGCGGCGTTAAAACAAATTGTTTTCATAATGGAGCGCTGCAGTCATTTAAAATAGAACCGTATACATATGTACATGTAGTACCAACTCACTCTATTTGTTTCGAATATTCAGCAGAAAATATATTATTAACCAGGTCTTTGGGAAAAGATATCAGATTTTCATAAGCAGCCACATAGGGATAAATGATAAAGGACCCCTCGCTGATTAGGTTCTTGTTTACTTAAGAGCAGAGTTGGCCATGTTAGATGATATAACCAAAATCCGGGAGCTCCGGCGGGGGGCAAGCTGGTCTTGTTAGTGTATGGTATGAGCTGTGACGTTGACCCAAGAGAATAATGTAAAACATGAGACCAACTCAAGTCTATAATGATTGGGAAAGTCTAGATTTCCACAGCTCTAGCCTGAAATTAAGGATTGTTCTATGCTCCATTTTAATTGTATTATTTTCATTTTGTAGACATGGATGGACCAACCAGGAAAGAAATTGATGGAATATTAATATCACATGTTACCACTGATCCAGTTAAATTCATCACACAAAAATAAATTAGTATTTGACATTACGGCATTTGATTATTAGGGCATGATCATGTACATGTTCACTGTAGTAATGTACACACCAGTCAACTTGATTATAATTTTTATCAAAGTGTAGCGCGGCATCAACGATTACTTTATGATATCCTCACTTGTCATCGATGTATTGACATCGAACAATGGACGGCAATTCGAAATTCTTATGGATAGCATCAATAGGGACAGCGCCGGTGTCAGTACAATTTTCCTAGTTAAAATAAGTATCTAGAAAATATAATCTGAAGCAGACAAGAACAATATTTTTTTATTAATGCTTACTTTCATGGATAGAATTAAGGCAATCTAGGCTTGCCAAATCGTTCTAGGCTTGAGCTGGATTCCATTTAAATTTATTCTGTATGGTCTGGGAGACGAACAGGCGTCAGTATCGCATGGAGAACTGGGACAGCCTTAATCAGTGTAATCAGATATGTTGTGGAGTTTCGGTTTTGGGCTGTTTGCTGAATACATAGAATTGCGAGTTATGTATACTCTGTATTCTTTCGTCATGGAAGTCCATATTTCAAGGCATGTATTTGATATTCATAATAACTCCACAAAAGCTACACAATGGCAACAAAACAGTACCAGCATCACAGATACCAATAATACATGAGATACATATAATTACTTTAAAGTTAAAACATGTATCTAAATAGAAAATTAGAAGGATACACTTCCGACATTTTTCGTATTTTGTTTTCGTTTGGAGAGAGAAGTTGTGATTGGTATCTGATGGGTGCAAACAGGTGTTCCCTTCCGCCCAGGCCTTGCGGCAATGCTATAGCCCAAAATGAAACAAGCCTTGTTCAACAGGTTCAGACTCAAATTTCTATCCCACTTGGGCTCCTTTTAAATTTAAATATAATTTCTCGGGTCGATATGTGTCAGAAGAAATGAAATATTACAGCACTGGTGAATAGGTTATATGCGCGTCAGCGTCGATCCTATAATATCCTTTTATGCAAAATACATATATACTGATGAATTAAGGTAGTAAAACTACGCAAATATGTGTCCAGATGCATACATCAGTATCATCTCGTGATCTTAATTCGTGCCTTGAGCCCTTTTTCTACCGGAGATTCTGGTGTGTTACATCACACCAGAAAGCCAGGTCCAAATTCAAGTCATAATTTCATGGTCCGTCTTGTATGTTGGAAACCAATATCGCAATATGGCTAAATATTGCTGAACGTGGTATTAACCCGATTACTCACATAATTATTCCATTGTCTACAGTCATCTACGAACACTGTACTATCTTTAAGGAGGTATATCTGTATCATCCAAATGTCCATACATATATGTCCACATTTATATGTATAAAGCAAGTCGTCCTGCACTCTTCCCTAAAAGATAAATGTTAAGCATTTCCTCTGTATGAATTTATATAATGTAATATCGTTTTAATGTAATGCTGATGCAGTAAACGTACCACAGACCTGATGCTAGAATAACATCTAATTTCTGAAATGAACATATTTTACAGAAAAAAAACAGTTGTTTAAACAATATTTATAAAATATAAGAACAAGGAGCCAAGAGCCAAATATTGGGCTGTGTTGGACATATTTGTTTCGGGGTCTTATGACAGACAAACCTGATGCCTGTAAGTATAAAGATAAGTAAGTATAGATGTTGTTCATATTCAAATATGTTCGTGATTAACCCAACCTTGAAAAATATTGAAAGATGAGTGGTAACTATTTATGCCATTATTTCAAATTAGAATGAGAGCACATCAGGAAAGCATGGTACTTTAATATACGTATCCTGTTAACCCTTGTTATTCTTTTTTAAGTAAGAGCAGCATGTATATCGAGAGTATAGGTTTGGTGCGTGACTTATCACACAGTACTTTCAGAAAGTGTGCATATTCTGTTTATCGGCAATAAATAACATAAGACGATTCATACGATTTACTTCAGAACTAGTAGAGATTATTTAAGGTTAGGGGGAAATGTATGTAATTAACAGAACTTTGGCCGGGTTTGAAGGATTTGGGTCCTGGCTTGGGCTTTGTGTTGGACGTGTAGACGGCATTTCCAGGTTTGACGTATCAATGACAAAAATGATGTCTGATGCAATTCTCTGCCTTTTCGGGTGAACAATTGGCTTGCCTTTGGATGTGTTTGTGGCGGGTGCCACTAGTGGATCGGAATGAGCTCGTGTTTTTGCGAGCATCCAATGTCATCATTTATTATGGTGAATCATGAAACATGCTCCTGATGTTGTCGCAATGGTGCAGTTGGCGCTACTTTTGGCAAGGGTTTCTCATGATAATGGAAATGCTTATGTCGCTTTTGTTGACCGATAAACATGAAAAGATATAAAGTTAGTGTATATGGTCATGTAATTAAGAAACAAACGACGAGTGGGAGTTGTTTATTGTACGATAAACAACGACCGAGACTCGTTTATTTCTATATGAGATATCAACATTACGTACAGCCTCTTTTAGGGTGTTAAATTAGGAAAAAATACACGCTTTACAATATTTACCCGTACTTAAATAATGATTATTCCTTGAATAGAATCCGACAGCGGCCATGCTAGATAAATCCATTTTAGGATTTGAGTTTGGTCCCGCGTATTCTCACAATTTTCTAGTCAATCATCTGTACCTTTTCTCCCAATACCGATTGTCATATCACTCTCACTTTCGGATTCTCCAGCAACATTTATTGGGAACAACTCACTAGACACATACCTCTCAAAAATAAGGTCAAATTTACAAATTTTACTTTTCAAGTTGCGAGTGCATGTTCGAATCTCAATAAATGACGTCATGATAGAACCATTTTTATCGTGAAATAAATATCACTTCCTTCTTTGTTCTTTGTGATTTATCGCGTAGCTATCTTATATCATCAAATGCCAATTTCTAATTGCTTTATCATGACGTATCCGTGTCATGTAGCAATAACATACACAAATATCGTTGACTTCGACGTTGAATAGTGTCATGAAATATGATTATCCTCTTGTGTGCAATATTTCTGGTTGATAAATCTAACATATTCTTACTTTAAGAATAGCGACTATACATTATTATATATCCCTTATCAGGTCTCTGTAACATTTGCAAAATGATACAAATATAAAAATACAACTAAACCTAAATGTAATGTTTTAATATCCTTACGTTGCTGAGTGCAGCATTTAACAACAAACAAACAAAACATAATATCTTTAAGAATTATGTTAACAATTCCGATGCTAAAAATAATCTCACAATCTCCATACCTCTTTCTCTCTATGAAAACATAATAACTTTTTTTTAATAATCTGAAGGAATAATAATGGCAATACTATCATAATTATCATCATTATTTATGTTACTTATCCTCAAGCGAAGTAGTCCTCCACATTACACATTCAGTGTAGAAGCCCATGAACATATGAACTATGTAACATACATTCATGGAAAATTAGATGAACAGTTGAAGTTAGCAAATGATATTATTCGGTCGAACGTCTATCAGCCATCTATTCTATTCGTGAAGAACATTTCACGTGGGACCAACAGAGGGAACTATGACTATTGACTTGCTAATTATTTTTTATATTCATGCCAGCTCAAACGATCTATTGGCTTGATTTATTGTTATGGTATCCACAAAATAAGTAGGATCCGATTTTTTTCCGTTTTTGTTGAAATAAAACTGAATAATATTTGCTGTTTACATATCAAAGTTTGCCAAATTGTTACAAAATGTTTGCCCACAACAAGGCTACGTATCCCCAACATATTGTGCTAGGAACAGTATCACTGGACTGAGGGAGGGCGGTATTCCTCCTTGTGGGTCACCTGCTTGGCAATATGGGACGGGAAAACTGCAGGGGGTGAGGGCAGTTAAGTTGATGGTACAGACAGATAAGAGAGATCATTTTACAAATGTGAAACCTCAGTCCACAAAGGAAGAGGCGAAAGCTGAAACTTGGTGAGGTTTACAGAACAAAGGCAGTTATTTCTAGTTTCTTACTGACGCTCGAAGATACATTTAATAAAACAATTAATGCGTGTGTGTGTGTGTGTGTGTATGTGTGTGTGTGTGTGTGTGTTTGTGTGTGTGTGTGTGAGAGAGAGAGGTAGAAGAAGAATTGTACACCATAAAAATGGCTACGTATGTAGTTGGGGTAGATATGTTGAATGCCCGGCCAGTATGACCTTTGAGTCACTACAGTTTCAGTCATTAAAATGCGTAAAACAGTATTTGAGTGAAAGAAAACACTATAAGTGAGTAAAACAAAAGACAGTACAGGCACACCCAGTCCCCCAACCCCAAGAATCACATTCTTCTTTACCCACCATTATGTCTACGTCAGCCATCATGGATCCATGCGCATGCTTTCATACATAATCCATCCTCCCACCATTCCCCAACATCCATCGAACTATAACTATATCCGCCCTCATGTATGGGTATTCGTGCTTTCATACATACATACACCCCCCTACCATTCACCTACATCCATCGCAGTATAACTATGACTATAACCGCCTTCGTGCATCCGCACTTATGTTCACACTGCATTGCATATGCATCGAATTACACGTTTAAAATATCGTAAATATTTTACAACATTTACATATTATATATCAGCAAACAGAGATTATTATAACGCAATAGATTTCATCCGTCAAAACATCACAGAAAGAAGGGCAGCCTGGAATTTTACAATGGCATCTGAATGCACTAAGACGTTCAACTGGTCAGGAGGTGAGAGTTGCGGAAGATTACGGTAAACTTCAGTTACAGATCTCCATTACGAATATCTAAAGCATGAATAAAGATCACAGCTTGCTATGGCGTGTACTTCATGCCTGCAGAATTAGCAATGTCCTTAGCTTTAAATTGTATGTCTAAATGCTTATGTAGACAAAGACCCAAATGTATATAGGCATGACCATATTATATTCTACGCAAATATCACCACATTTAAAAACAAAACTAGATTGAGTCTTTGAAGGGCATTAAGAACTGATACACACAAGGAAAAATATTTATGGATGTCAACGGAGGAACACTGCGTTTCGGAATATATACTTTCTCCTTCATCAGGTGCATATTATTAAATGCTATGAGGCAGAGAACATATATTTATACCTGTAAGAACAACAAAAGTAAAAAGATATCAAAGATGGGAACGCAACAAGGGAAGCCAACAGATAACTGGCATGGCGCTGATTACCCCGCCTCCCGTTTGCCCATTGTCCATTTCCCATTACCAATCATTCATAAGTTAAGTTTTGGCTTTAATTTGTCCATTGATAATCAACCATCAACGTCTATTATCTCCACCCTAAAAATATGTAGTTTACTGAGAAAGTGGTATCCAAATATAATGTGTGTTACTGTTGACCACTTTCTTAAAGGCATTGTTGGTTCAAAGCTTTCGGTCATAGAAGCCGTGCCATTTTTCTCTTGTCAGAGGAGTACACAAAGTATACATCATCTGGACTAACATTTTTGGTTCGGTGGCTGGGTTAGATCGCCAACATTGTGTTCTGGCGATTGGGTGCCTCACTCACAGTGTGGGTTCAAATCCCGGACGGGACTCAACCAAAGAAAGTACGAGAATCTGTACTTTACTCAGAAAGTGTTATCCCAATTCTAACATTTGTTGTCAAGAAAACACAATAAATGTATATTCGGCTTTGGATGGGTAATGATATCACAGACATATACGGATATTGATGATGACTTGGAGGAGCTTCGTAACGCACGTCTTCTCAATTCAGGGATTGGTAAATCCAAATATGTGTGTGCGCGTGCGTGCGTGAGTGCGTAAATGTGGGCCTGTTGGATGTTACATAAAACATTCATCTTGAGCGGGATGGTAGTTCGAGTTGGATTAGCATGTTAACTATATGATCTTCTTTAGGCAGAGAATGCCGCGCATGAATGTATTGATGAAATTCCTAGGTACATGGGACCTTTTCGTCCCCCGGAATACCCACAGTGGAGACTTCATTGGGGATAGGGTGTACACAATGTGCTACCTGGTAGATTGTGTGTCATCAGACCGGACAACGTTGGTCTTTGACTGATTGTGGCGTAAAACACACTAATGTCTTATTCATTTACTAATATCGGAAATTGAATGTTCATCTTAATTGTTATTGTTGAACATGTAATATATTTTTAAAGAAATAAAACAGTGACATAATAACTACAACTTTATGTGAGCGCGAGTAGCTTTTTTGGAATGAGATGAATAAGTCTTATAAAGTTGTAAGCTTCACAACCGTGTAACTATGAATTGACTTTATTGGGTAATCAAAAAAGAGATAAGACCTAAAATAGCCAAATTTCATACGATTTCACTTGTCCACCATCGTGGATGCAAGGCGAAAACATTTCAGCGCGTTTGAAGCCACTGAGAATGCCCCCTGCAGAGTTGGACGGACATTCTGCGGTGGCGCGGCTGAGTTGACCAGAGGCTATCAGCAGTATTTCCTGTCCAGGTTATTTAGGTCAGTTGTTTATGTGTGTGTGTGTGTGTGTGTGTGCGTGTGTGCGTGTGTGCGTGCGTGCGTGCGTTGGGGTGGGGGGGGGGGGAGCGTGGGGGGTGAGATTGGGGGGATAGATGATAGATTCAGCAACAAGTAAGGTCATCTTGAGTGGGAGGGTATTCGCAGATGGATTAGCATATGAACTATGATTCTCTTTAGGCAGAAAATGAGGAGCCACGATGTTCGACCTGGTGGATGTGTGTTATCAAACCTCACAGCATTGGTTTTTTGACTGACTGTAGCGTCAAAACAAACTCATTCATTTACTTGAACTGAATGTTCATCTTAATTGTTATGGATAGTCACGGAGCCATGATCCAGAGTACAGGGTGTCATTAGATAGAAAAAAACTATGTAATAATAGGATTACCAGAAAAACGGGGTTTTACACACAAGCCAATAAACTTCGCTCATTAACACCAGAGTAAGTCAGTGCAAGATTGAAAACTGCCCCATAATTATGTATGACATGCTTGTCGGGTATTGCTACATATATATGTGAAAACAAAGTCATTAAAATGAAGAGCAAAACTGATGAAAGTTAACAATAAACGTGTACACGTGTTATATCGTCACTGCAAAAATAGTGATTGTTTGTATTTAGTATTAACATTCAAATACGTTATATCTGTATTAGCGATATTGTCTTTGTTCCACCGGTGAGTCACGCGTTAGCCGTACTATCTCGTAGTATAATTGTATTTCTGAAGACATCACGATACAGTTTTACGATGCATCACGTATGCACTAGCGCTTGATAACAGCCTTGTGTTTGGGTGTTTCAGTGGTTTAAATCGCTGCTCTTGATATTGTTGATTAAACTTTGATACTATGAACAATATAATATTATGTGAGAGGATGACTTAAGAACGGTAACATACTAATAGTATATAGGATGACATAAACAGAACAATGAGAAGTTCGTCCAGATTAGTGTATAGGCAACATTTAATAATTAAAAAAATTACATTCAACAACTCCCCTTTTAAGTCCATTTTCCTGACTTATAAGTAAATGCAAGAACAATCGGCTGGAATACAATGTATAGTTCTTGTCCACTTCCATATGACTATATAGCATACAATAAGCTATCGGGTCCCGTTTAGATCGGTTTGGGTGGCAGCCTAGATAGCCATAGAATAGTTTCATCTTGGAATCTCCCATATCACTGGGGATACTCTTCAATTTAAATGGAGTTACTCGTTACGATTCCGAACCTTCACGTGACTGTGTTTATGAACCATTGTAAAAATAGTGGTGACATTAATTCTAGGAAACAATACGCGAAATCGCGCATGCACAGAACGAAAAATTTGGTCAAAGCATTAAGAAATCCGCATGCGCAGAACGATTGATTTCAGTACTTCCGCTAAGCGCTTCGAGTGCAGCGTCAAACGCGGGCCTGTAATCTAACACGCGGGGACTGACCAATGAAAACTGAGAAGTAGAAATACCGGTAGACACTGTTGCTTGATTGACAATGTCAATCAAGAAAGAGAGGAGCTTAACGCTATCGTTCTCTCCCAGTAAATTCCGATATCAAATAACGACGTTATTTTTACGGAAAAACGATGGTTTGAAAACGTCCAAATAACGTCGTTTTTCCGTCCAATGACCATATACGGAAAAAAACGACGTTTTCGTGTTTGCAGTGTTGGGTGTCCCTAGGATTGTGCGTTTGGAGGGTGGAGGTTTAAAAAGACGTTTTTAAACCCTAGTTTGGCTCGTTTGGGGTCATTTTGACCTAAACTGGTCTTAGCTAGGATTAAAGTCGAAAATCGAGCTAACGGGTATGGTTAGGGCTAACCCTAGAGGAATAGGGGGTTAGCTAGGGTTAGCTCGATTTTGCCTTTTTTGTATGTTTCCATGGATTTTTGGAGGTTGCGCAGCAAGGTCGGGACGTTGCAGAGGATTGTTCTGCTTTTGATGTCTGCGGTTTCCCGTTGTCGAGGGCGTGCGCCTGCGTTTTGTGGCGTTTTTTGAGCGTTTTGTTTGCGCTGCAACTATTGTTAGATAGTGCAATTTATTTTTGTCAATCTCATTCAATTATTTTGGGATTTGTTATTGTTTACTGTGATTGCTATGGTCTTTATGCGCTGTTTGTTTTCTTGTGGGAGTGGTTTGTGTTCTGTTGTGGTTGAATGTGTTTGGTACTCTTTTGTGTCACTTTAGGGTATGTCTCCAAAGATGAAATTATTTCGTAAGAACGAGGTGTGGAAAGAGGTAGAAATGGCCTCGGGTGTCCCTAGGATTGTGCGTTTGGAGGTTGGAGGTTTAAAAAGACGTTTTTAATCCCTAGTTTGGCTCATTTGGGGTCATTTTGACCTAAACTGGTCTTAGTTAGGGTTAAAGTCGAAAATCGAGCTAACGGGTATGGTTAGGGCTAACCCTAGAGGGTTAGGGGGTTAGCTAGGGTTATCTCGATTTTGCCTTTTTTGTATGTTTCCATGGATTTTTGGAGGTCGCGCAGCAAGGTCGGGACGTTGCAGAGGATTGGTTGTGCCTTTCATGTCTGCAGTTTCCCGTTTTCCAGCGTGCGCCTGCGTTTTGTGGCGTTTTTTGAGCGTTTTGTTTGCGCTGCAACTATTGTTAGATAGTGCAATTTATTTTTGTCAATCTCATTCAATTATTTTGGGATTTGTTATTGTTTACTGTGATTGCTATGGTCTTTGTGCGCCGTTTGTTTTGTTGTGGGGGTGGTTTGTGTTCTGTTGTGGTTGAATGTGTTTGGTACTCTTTTGTGTCACTTTAGGGTACGTCTCCAAAGATGAAATTATTTCGTAAGAACGAGGTGGGGAAAGAGGTAGAAATGGCCTTGGGTGTCAATAAGATTGTGTGTTTGGAGGTTGGAGGTTTAAAAAGACGATTTTTTACCCTAGTTTGGCTCGTTTGGGTCATTTTGACCTAAACTGGTCTTAGTTAGGGTTAAAGTCGAAAATCGAGCTAACGGGTATGGTTAGGACTAACCCTAGAGTGCTAGGGGGTTAGCTAGAGTTAGCTCGATTTTGCCTTTTTTGTATGTTTCCATGGATTTTTGGAGGTCGCGCGGCAGTTTCGGGACGTTGCAGAGGATTGTTGTGCTTTTGATGTCTGCAGTTTCCCCTTGTCGAGGGCGTGCGCCTGCGTTTTGTGGCGTTTTTTGAGAGTTTTGTTTGCGCTGCAACTATTGTTAGATAGTGCAATTTATTTTTGTCAATCTCATTTAATTATTTTGGGATTTGTTATTGTTTACTGTGATTGCTATGGTCTTTATGCGCTGTTTGTTTTCTTGTGGGAGTGGTTTGTGTTCTGTTGTGGTTGAATGTGTTTGGTACTCTTTTGTGTCACTTTAGGGTACATCTCTAAAGGTGAATTATTTTCGTAAGAACGAGGTGTTGAAAGAGGTAGAAATGGCCTTGGGTGTCCCTAGGATTGTGCGTTTGGAGGGTGGAGGTTTAAAAAGACGTTTTTAAACCCTAGTTTGGCTCGTTTGGGGTCATTTTGACCTAAACTGGTCTTAGCTAGGGTTAAAGTCGAAAATTGAGCTAACGGGTATGGTTAGGGCTAACCCTAGAGGGTTAGGGGGTTAGCTAGGGTTAGCTTCATTTTGCTTTTTTATGTTTCAATGGGTTTTTGGAGGTCACGCAGAAGGGTCTGGACGTTGCAGAGCATTGGTGGTGTTTTGGATGTCTGCAGTTCCCGTTGTCGAGGGCGTGCGCCTGCGTTTTGTGGCGTTTTTGAACGTTTTGTTTGCGCCGCAACTATTGTTAGATAGTGCAATTTATTTTTGTCAATCTCATTTAATTATTTTGGGATTTGTTATTGTTTACTGTGATTGCTATGGTCTTTATGCGCTGTTTGTTTTCTTGTGGGAGTGGTTTGTGTTCTGTTGTGGTTGAATGTGTTTGGTACTCTTTTGTGTCACTTTAGGGTACATCTCTAAAGGTGAATTATTTTCGTAAGAACGAGGTGTTGAAAGAGGTAGAAATGGCCTTGGGTGTCCCTAGGATTGTGCGTTTGGAGGGTGGAGGTTTAAAAAGACGTTTTTAAACCCTAGTTTGGCTCGTTTGGGGTCATTTTGACCTAAACTGGTCTTAGCTAGGATTAAAGTCGAAAATCGAGCTAACGGGTATGGTTAGGGCTAACCCTAGAGGGTTAGGGGGTTAGCTAGGGTTAGCTCGATTTTGCCTTTTTTGTATGTTTCCATGGATTTTTGGAGGTTGCGCAGCAAGGTCGGGACGTTGCAGAGGATTGTTCTGCTTTTGATGTCTGCGGTTTCCCGTTGTCGAGGGCGTGCGCCTGCGTTTTGTGGCGTTTTTTGAGCGTTTTGTTTGCGCTGCAACTAGGGTTAGATAGTGCAATTTATTTTTGTCAATCTCATTTAATTATTTTGGGATTTGTTATTGTTTACTGTGATTGCTATGGTCTTTATGCGCTGTTTGTTTTCTTGTGGGAGTGGTTTGTGTTCTGTTGTGGTTGAATGTGTTTGGTACTCTTTTATGTCACTTTAGGGTACATCTCTAAAGGTGAAATTATTTCGTAAGAACGAGGTGGGGAAAGAGGTAGAAATGGCCTTGGGTGTCCCTAAGATTGTGTGTTTGGAGGTTGGAGGTTTAAAAAGACGATTTTTCACCCTAGTTTGGCTCGTTTGGGTCATTTTGACCTAAACTGGTCTTAGCTAGGGTTAAAGTCGAAAATCGAGCTAACGGGTATGGTTAGGGCTAACCCTAGAGGGTTAGGGGGGTAGCTAGGGTTAGCTCGATTTTGCCTTTTTTGTATGTTTCTATGGATTTTTGGAGGTCGTGCGGCAGTTTCGGGACGTTGCAGAGCATTGATTGTGTTTTTGATGTCTGCAGTTCCCCCTTGTCGAGCGCGCGCCTGCGTTTTGTGACTTTTTTTAGCGTTTTGTTTGCGCTGCAACTAGGGTTAGATAGTGCAATTTATTTTTGTCAATCTTATTTAATTATTTTGGGATTTGTTATTGTTTACTGTGATTGCGAGGATCTTTGTGCACTGTTTGTTTTGTTGTGGGAGTGGTTTGTGTTCTGTTGTGGTTGAATGTGTTTGGTACTCTTTTTTGTAACTTTAGGGTACGTCTCCTAAGATGAAATTATTTCGTAAGAACGAAGCGGGGAAAGAGGTAGAAATGGCTTTGGGTGTCCCTAGGATTGTGTGTTTGGAGGTTGGAGGTTTAAAAAGACGATTAGTCACCCTAGTTTGGTTCGTTTGGGGTCATTTTGACCTAAACTGGTCTTAGCTAGGGTTAAAGTCGAAAATTGAGCTAACGGGTATGGTTAGGGCTAACTCTAGAGGGTTAGGGGCTTAGCTAGGGTTAGCTCCATTTTCCTTTTTTGTATGTTTCCATGGATTTTTGGAGGTTGCGCAGAAGGGTCGGGACGTTGCAGAGCGTTGGGTGTGTTTATGATGTCTGCAGTTCCCCCTTCTCGAGCGCACGCCTGCGTTTTGTGGCGTTTTTTGAACGTTTTGTTTGCGCCGCAACTAGGGTTAGATAGTGCAATTTATTTTTGTCAATCTCATTTAATTATTTTGGGATTTGTTATTGTTTACTGTGATTGCTATGATCTTTGTGCACTGTTTGTTTTCTTGTTGGAGTGGTTTGTGTTCTGTTGTGGTTGGTTTTATTTGGTTCTCTTTTGTATCACTTTAGGGTACATCTCTAAAAGTGAATTTATTTCGTAAGAACGAGGTGTGGAAAGAGGTAGAAATGGCCTCGGGTGTCCCTAAGATTGTGCGTTTGGAGGGTGGGGGTTTAAAAAGACGTTTTTAAACCTTAGTTTGGCTCGTTTGGGGTCATTTTGACCTAAACTGGTCTTAACTAGGGTTAGAGTCGAAAATCGAGCTAACGGGTATGGTTAGGGCTAACCCTAGAGGGTTAGGGGGTTAGCTAGGGTTAGCTCGATTTTGCTTTTTTGTATGTTTCCATGGATTTTTGGAGGTCGCGCGGCAGGGTCGGGACGTTAAAGAGCATTGATTGTGTTTTTGATGTCTGCAGTTCCCCGTTGTCGAGCGCACGCCTGCGTTTTGTGGCGTTTTTTGAACGTTTTGTTTGCGCCGCCACTAGGGTTGGATAGTGCAATTTATTTTTGTCAATCTCATTTAATTATCTTGTGATTTGTTATTGTTTACTAGCATTCAATAGACCCGTGAAGATCTTCAACAAACCATTCTTGGCGTAAAAGGGCGACAGCGCTTGTCGTAAGAAGCGACTACCGGGATCGGGTGGTCAGGCTCGCTGACTTGGTTGATGCATGTCATCGTATCCCAATTGCGTGGATCGATGCACATGATGTCAATCACTGGATTGTCTGGTCCAGACTCGATTATTTACAAACCGCCGTCATACAGCTGAAATACTGCTAAGTGTGGCGTTATACAACTAACAAACAAACAAAACACAAAAAGAGAAAGTGTATGAGTACTAAAACTTGCAATAGATGTGCGGACCCTACGTACACACATGAGTCCCATTCGACAGTCTACAACACACGAATAACTGTCAAACAAGTTTGGGTACCCCTTCTGTTCAGGCAAGTTATTTAGTTCGATAATTTTGTATTAAAATCCTTTTCAATGTGTTTTCATCCTTTTTCCCTATTCCATGCATGTTTATGTTGCTACATCTTATTGCTCATGTTTCCAAGTATTGTAAAACACTTTAATGTTTCTCCTTCTTAATCTAACGTTATAACATTTCCGGTCATTGCCATCATCTAATACACAAGAGATGATACCAAGACATATTTTATTCGGTTTTATGGTCTATGCGGTCTTACAATTGATTTTATTAGTCTTTAAATCTTATGTCTAGTAAATATTTTCACAAACAGGGCTGTTAACTGATATAGGAAATGTAACATCCAGTTGAGGACTGAATACGACGTGCGTTAGTCTGGTAACGACGTTTCTACAATTAATATTTTGAATAAGCCGTTAATACGCCAGTTGTGACAGTGATGATGGTATGGTAGATGTAGCAGACATATTGACAGCCGTTGTAACGCGAGTCACTGGGTTATTAGTACGGCATTGGCCTTGTTGATTGGTACTATACTTTCTGTGGCCACTGGCGGACGTAATTCAAACTCCTTCCACACTGACATCGCACCAAATATATTTGTGTACCGATTACATAACTCTTACTGACAGGGTAGGGTGGTAGTTCACGCGAAACGGACGACACTGTGTATCGCGACATAGTCTAAATATTGAGTTTTTAAACAATTTTTTTTTCATTTTTTCTTCCTTGGTATGTTCCCATGAAAACGGCATGTTTAATTTTGTAAATACCTTTAACCGAGACTGGACAAAGAGCGTAGAGTTTCTGGACTTTTGGGTTTCCAGAATTAAAATGGGACGTGTTTATAGCATCTCGCCATGAGGATGGAAATTCACCTGATGTCCAGATTTCATCAAAAGTTAGTAGAAGGGTTTCTTAACATGAGTCTGGTAAATGTTTCAGGAGTTGATAATGTATACTAGCCACATAAAGAAACTGTGCACGGATAAAATATAGATATAAGGGCACACCGTCCATATATGAAAGATAGGTTTGAACACGGCAATTATTGGAGACATTCAAACGCTCATGCACGTGCCATGCGATATGACGTCATTAATGGGGGCCTGTGCAATGTGTTACTGCACGTGCATCTGAGCAGCTGTACACAGCATGTGCAACTCAAAATTCCCTGTCACTTTGGAAAGCATGATCTGTGGTCATTAAAAAATTCAAATCTTCTCAGGCGCAGACACAAGCATATCACAAGCAAATCGTGCCAAGATTGACAGCTGCACAGCCTCATGAAGCCATTGGAATGATCCGAGCGGGAATGAGGCAACAACAGGTGGCAACACATTTCCAATGCCATCGTAACGCGATATCGGCATTGGTGAGGCGTTATCAGAACACAAATGACGTTGCCGACCACCCACGTTCAGGACGTCCCCGAGTAACGACGCCAAGACAGGACAGATGGATTCGAGTTACACATCTCCGACACAGGTTCCAAACGGCAGGAACGACGTCCCAGACAATTCCTGGACTGCGCCGTATCCATCCCAACACTGTCAGGAATCGTTTACGTCAGTACGGGATTCGACCACGACGCCCTGCCATACGTCCCATCCTGACACACCGTCATCGAGTCAACCGTCTAAGATGGTGTCGAAATTATGTTCGCCAACCTCGAATATGGTGGAGAAATGTTGTCTTTACAGATGAATCGAGGTTCAACATTTCCCACAGTGACGGGCACCAACTTGTCTACCGGCGTTTGGGAGAAAGTTATGCGAGCGAATGTATTGTGGAGAGGAATCGTTTTGGAGGTGGCTCTGTGAGGTGGTTGTTCAGGGCAATCTCACCGGTGTTGGCTACAGAGATCAGATTCTGAGGCCTGTGGTCATTCCTTTCCTGCAACGTCATGGCCCGGGATTGACATTTCAACAGGACAACGCTCGTCCTCACACGGCTAGGGTCGCAATGGATTTCCTTCACCATAACAATGTCATGTTACTGCCATGGCCTGCAATTTCTCCAGATCTCTCCCCAATAGAGCATGTTTGGGATGAAATTGAGCGCCGTCTGCGTCTTCTTCCACATCCTCCAGATAACGTCCGTGACTTGGCACAGGATTTGAGGAGGATATGGCAGGCCATTCCCCAGGCCTTCCATGCCCATTTGGTGGACTCCATGCGTCGCCGATGCACTGCTGTGATTCACGCACAGGGTGGTCATACCCGTTATTGACTTTGTGACTTTGTCGTTCGACCCCCTACTCCATTTTGATTTTCTGACGTCATCGTAACAGATGTTGTTCAGGTCCTGTTGACATTTTCTTATGGTCCGATCATTCAGCTGCCACAGCGTCTGCATCATTTTGTTCTTGCTGTGTTGTATTTCAATCCAGAATATATTTTCTCCGTGCACAGTTTCTTTATGTGGCTAGTATATATTATCAGCCCCTGTAGCAGTATCATGTGCTTGTCCAAAGAGCAGTATAAAGCTCATGGATTGAAAATATTTCGTTATAATCTTCCCCATTATCTGGTTTGAAATTTATTATTTTATTTTCTTGCTGTTTTTTGTTATTTTTGGAGTTGAGGTACATAGTTCGAGGAGGAAGAATGTTTTGCTAATGTTTCACCAAGTTTATTTGCAATACATGTATCCGATTTATCAGTCAATAGGTGGTCCCCATTTTGATGTATGCTAGATTTAGAACCTTTACCTTCAATTTTCTGTATTATGTTCCATACCTTTGACATGGGCGTACGATATTTTTTCTTGGAAGCATACTTTTGCCATTATTATTGTTTATTTTGTTTAAACGTACGTCTGGCTTTAGCATTTAAGATCTTTAATTTATTCAAATTATGTGCCATGGGGAATAGTGCTCAGCCTTTTTCCGTGCCGACCTACGTGTAGCTTGTTTGCACTCATCGTTAAACCATGGTTTACGAATATGTGGGCTTATAGAGGACTTAGGAATACATTCATCAGCATTTTGTTTAATTCATCAGAAAATAGTTGCACAGGGTCAGTAGCATCAAGAAACATATCAGGTTTTAATTTATTGGATGCAAGTATTTTAAACAAAGGCCAGTTAGCCTTAGAAAAGTTCCATCTTGTTGAAGGAGGAACGTCGGAAGGTAAGACAGGTTTTTAAATAGTTAGTTCCACAGAGGTCTTCGTGGACGGACCATTCAAATTCGGTTAATAGATCAGAATCTGAAACTGACAAATGAAGAGCAGAGTAGGAACCTGTACCGGGATGTAGATATGTGTTCGAACCATCATTAAGAATGCATTAATTGTTGTTGGAAATGAAGTCTTCTAAAAGTTGACCCTTGTTATTTGTCAGAACACTACCCCAAAGTGAATTGTGCCCATTGAAATCGTCCATAATAATACAGGGCTTGGGGAGTTCATCATAGAGAGCTTGAAGTTCAGACTGTCGAAGAGAAAAAGATGGTGGAATATAGAGCGAGCACAAAGTAAAAACTATGTGCAAAGTTACACGGACTGCAACAGCTTGAAGAGGAGTAGTGAGATAAACAGGGCTGTGGATGACGCTGTGTTTCATTAATATCGAAGAACCTTCAGTGGCTTTAGCTCCAGGAGGGGAAAAGACATTGTAAGAGGTATAACCTCTTGTATCGAATTTGTCTGTGTCTTTATAGTATGTTTCCTGTAAACATATTGCTGACGGTTTGAAATCTTGAATTCAGGGCTGTAAATCATTATAATTATTCCTGAATCCTCTACAGTTCCACTGTATTAGATTCGATGATTGAGTCATGGTGGCTCAATTGGTGATCTCTCACGTGAATGTGAGGAAGAAGAACTCCTACCACTACTGTGAGATGATGGAGTAATCTCCATGTCCAGAGCATCGAAGGAGTTGTGGAGAGATCTATCTGGCACTTGACTTCTGTTCAACTTTTTCTTTTCTTTTTTGTGGGGCAGGTTTTTGTGGAAACTGAGTTAGAGGCTGAGACTGTGTCTCCGTCTGAGCCTGCGAGGTTAGAGGTGATACTTCTGAATGATTCTCAGAAGTATTTTCTCGAAGGGCAGATGACGTTTTGACTGGTTGATCAGATCTGACCCATGTCAATTCTGTTTGACACAGAACAGATGAAGTTTGAACAGGACGGACGAGTGCAGCAGAGTAATTCATGTTTATAGGCGTTGTGGACTGATTGGCAACACAAGAGAAAGGAGCGTCCATTCCAATTTGGAATGAACGTTGGATTGCTTTGGAATGATCACTCATTCCAACCTTTCCAAAGCTTGGAAGGATCGATCTTTACGGAAAATCCAAAATTGGATTGGCAACATTTCCAAACATATTTCCAACACAGGAAATGTTTGGAATGACTTTGAATGGTTTGGAATTGTTTGGAATTGTTTGGAATTGTTTGGAAGTATGTGTAGAAATATGTTTTATTAGTAATTTGAACAATAAAAAGACTATGAATTATCTATTGAGTTTAAACTATAAATAATGAATAATAAACTTATCTCAAACATTCACTACTTGTCTGTCTAGCGAGGGGCTTTTACAGTAGCATTCTCCCTAAGGTGAGAGAGAGACCCGCACTTGACTCGACAAGACAATAATAGGTCTCAAGATTAAGTATTCGGCTCGATGGCAGCTGCCATTTAATTATAAATCAGACAGTCGTCTGGACGGCTCACATGTAAGTGCGCCGACATGTGCCTGAGATCATGGACAATCTTTGGTAACATCTAATTTATTGTTGTCTCACGCCAGAGCTTTGAATAATTCTGTTCATTGAACAATTGGAATTCAGGAAGTTATCAATAATTGTTTAACTTAACATAAGATAAGATAAGTTGTGTACAACATAATATTATCATGTCAGGACGTACTACAGTCAAAACCATATGTTTGAAAATCATTTTAATGACAGACTATGATTTCCAAGTCCCGATTCTCAAATCAATGAGGTATCAGTTTCACCACATGTGCACAGACCGCCTATACTTAAATATTTTTCATAACTTTTCTCCAGTTAAAGTCCTATCCTCTTATCAAATATTCTGTGAGAGTGATCATCATAAACGAAACTCATTCTCGCCAAAGAATACAGAACAAATGAAGAATCAGATGCATACATTTATTGCCATGCTTCATTCATCACGAAGCAGATTTACATACCTTTGTTAACAGCACTTAAACTGTGATAATGAATTTTACCATTGTCCATATTAACATAATAATATATACACATATACAAAACAGGACATGCATTTAATAAATATTTACCATAATACGGATTTCCGAATATATAAACGACTTCAACGTTGATATTTCAGACAAAAACAAAGTCTCCTGTCTTTAAACGTTCAGGGGAAAAGGGTTATCTTTTACAATTGAACATTTGTTTTCACCAAAGGACAATCTAATCAAGCCAAAAACACGAAAAATACATATATATGGTTAGCGACCGTAATTATACAGCGAGGGGGGAATTCGTCTGTTCACAAAAACAATCCAGCCCTTAATTACCGAGGCAGCTGTGACGAGGTAGCATTACATTCGCTGCGTTTGCAGCATATTAGAAGTGTAATCTTTGGAGTAACTGAAGTAATATTACGGATGAAATCTTACTTGTATGGTTGTTTTAATAGAAAACTTACGTTTGAAAAACACAATTGTTCTTATATAATGTTTTTAGGTTTGGTTTATAAATACTAGAGAGGATTTTTAATACATATAAAACTGATCGAAAATACAGCTGAACAATAGAAAAAACAAAATAGGAGTTGTGAATAGTGACAAATTTTAATTACATCACTGTGTCAATAATGATTGACTGATTCCGTCAAACAACTGTCAAACCATTTATTGTCATGTACGTACAGGAAGTCGGCGCTGTCTGAGGCTGCAGGTAAATAATCATCGTGGTTTTATGACCGGAGATCAGGGTATTGTCTCTTGAACTGGCTAATTGACCGTACATATAATTGGTAAATTTATTCGTTTTGACACCCGTGTTTCATGCGCATCCCGGCTCATACACAGAATACAGAAGAAGAAGAAGAAGAAGAAGAAGAAGAAGAAAATTATTTTATTAAAGTGTCACATGCTGCAGTACTAAATATATGGACATATTATGGACACTAATTACATAATGGTACATTTAAAATATATAAAAAAAAGAAAGGAAAAATTAGTTGCAACTTTATATATTACTACACCCACACCCACACCCACACCCACACCCACACCCACACCCACACCCACACCCACACACACATCCGCATTAAAATCCCGCTCAAAGCATTCAAACAGGTAAGCATACAGGACGCTCACAGCAATCTCATACAGGACACTCACAGCAGTCTCATACATAACACTCATAGCAATCTCATTCAGAACACTCACAACAATTTCACACAGAACACTCACAACAATCTCATTCAGAACACTCGTACCAATCTCATACAGAACACTCACGACAATCTCATACATGTCATACATCTATACACATATGCGTCCATATACACACAACTTAATTCATCAATCGTGTATACTCACCTACATGTATAACCAGCATACATACTAACATACCAACCTACATACATACCTATATCCTTCAAACATAAATCAATCCGTATTATACATACACAGGTCCATCCATACCTAAGTCCGTTCAAACACATCTCAATCCAAATATACTAACACACATCCATACCTATATCCATTCAAACACACCTCAATCCAAATATACTAACACACATACAACCATACATCCATACCTTTATCCATCCATACACATATCGATCCATATATACATACACACATACAATACAGACAAATGAGGCCCCGTGATCAGCGGAGCGTGAACAACATGGATGCCGCCTTTCGGCCGTAACAGTCAAGCTGCGATCTCGGAACTGCTCGCCCGATTGAATCCAATTGCAAGCGGAGACAAGATTATTACCTTACCCAAACATGATCGTTGCCCAGAAATGTTCAAATCTATCTTAAGTAAATCATGAAATTAATGCGAGCATGACATTTATGCGAAAAATGCGATCGTCAGTCCCTCTGATTATTTTAATATGTTTCATTTCATCATGATAAAAAAGTTAGTCACTTATAAGGTTACCACGTTGAAAATGGAATCGATCGTTAACAAAAACAACAAAATGTATTCTCTCATCACTCAGCCTAACAGTGATATAACTGCAAATAAAACAATCAAGTGCGCTAAAGTATTGCACATGGTGGGTGGAGGACCAGGGGCACTTTGAGTTTGACTGGTGTCATCAACTGGTCAAGTAACATCACGGTTTGTATATTCAAGTTGATTGGACACTTTAGACTGGCGCCAACTAATCATGACGGCGTCTTAAGAACAGAACAGAACTTTATTTCTCCCAGGTTTTGGCTTACGTGGATAACGGAAAATTTTGTTTTAGTGATAGCGCATTTGTAATTCAATCTAATATACTTTCCTTGATTGATTATATGACTGCGGTCGTAGATCGAGATGTATGTAAGTATGCTCAGTAAATACACAGGATTTATTGTTATACTATTAGGATTAATAGATACAATTGAGTATTTATACCCTTGATCATAAATGTGTATTATATTGTTCCCCCAATACGTAATTAAATTGTGTTTAAATAAATACACTAGGTTAATTACTGTAATTGATTATTTGATAAACATATTCACCTTTAGCTGCGTAATATGTCACAGAGGTAAAGCTAAAGCATAACAACTAATTGCCCCATTTATGTGGCCTCTATCTTTTATATGAAACAAATGCTATAACATGGGGTGATCAACTTCATTGGCAATAGACGTAGCATCTAATTGTCCGCATGAACAGTCTACTCTCTTCCAGATATGTTTATTCATTTTGTCAACATTTAAATCGTTGCATTCCAGGCTCATTGATTCATTTGACGAAATCCTGTTCCGTTTTGAATTACCGTCAGATAGTTCCAGACCATTTATAAAATATCCAGCCCTATGAGATGCGCATAATTCCGAGATAATTCGAAGTTCATATACTTGTATGAACACTTATCAAAATTCACTTATACCTAGTACTATTATGTACATCCAAACATATCCAAACAAATCCAAGCTTGGAAATATGACCTTGACAAATTTTGGAATGGTCATATTTCCATTTGGAATGGATGATATTTTGTCCAGTGTAGCAAAACCCTAACCCCCTAGGGTTACCCTAACCATACCCGTCAGCTCGATTTTCGACTCTAACATTAGCTAAGACCAGTTTAGGATAAAATGACCCCAAACGAGCCAAACTAGGGTGAACAAAACGTCTTTTTAAACTTAATACCTCCAAAAACATAATCCTAGGGACACCCAAGGCCATTTCTTGATCTTTCCACACCTCGTTCTTTGAAGACGTGCCCTAAAATAACAAAAAAGAGTACCAAACAAAACCAACCACAACAGAACACAAACCACTCCCACAACAAAACAAACAGCGCACAAAGACCATAGCAATCACAGCAAACAATAACAAATTCAAGGATAATCAAATGAGATTGACAAAATTAATTGCACTATCTAACCCTAGTTGCGGCGCAAACAAAACGCTCAAAAAACGCCACAAAACGCAGGCGCGCGCTCGACAACGGGGAACTGCAGACATAAAAAAAACACCACCAATGCTCTGCAACGTCCCAACCCTTCCGCGCACCCTCCAAAAATCCATGGAAACATAAAAAAAAGCAAAATGGAGCGAACCCTAGCTAACCCCCTAACCTTCTAGGGTTAGCCTTAACCATACCCGTTAGCTCGATTTTCGACTTTAACCCCAGTTAAGACCAGTTTAGGTCAAAATGACCCAAAAAGAGCCAAACTAGGGTGACAAATCGTCTTTTGTAAACCTAATACCTCCAAACGCACAATTCTAGGGACACCCAAAGCCATTTTTACCTCTTTCCACACCTCATTCTTACGAAAAATATTCACCTTTAGAGATGTACCCTAAAGTGACACAAATGAGTACCAAACAGAACCAACCACAACAGAACACAAACCACTCCCACAAGAAAACAAACAGTGCACAAAGATCATAGCAATCACAGTAAACAATAACAAATCCCAAAATAATTGAATGAGATTGACAAAAATAAATTGCACTATCTAACCCTAGTTGCGGCGCAAACAAAACGTTCAAAAAACGAGACAAAACGCAGACGCACACACGACAAGGGGGAACTGCAGACATAAAAAGCACACCCAATGCTCTGCAACGTCCCGACCCTTCTGCGCGACCTCCAAAAATCCATGGAAACATAGAAAAAAGCAAAATGGAGCTAACCCTAGCTACCCCCTAACCCTCTAGGGTTAGCCCTAACCATACCCGTTAGCTCAATTTTCGACTTTAACCCTAGCTAAGACCAGTTTAGGTCAAAATGACCCCAAACGAACCAAACTAGGGTGACAAATCGTCTTTTTAAACCTCCAACCTCCAAACACACAATCCTAGGGACACCCAAAGCCCTTTCTACCTCTTTCCCCACCTCGTTCTTACGAAATAATTTCATCTTTGGAGACGTACCCTAAAGTGACACAAAAGAGTACCAAACACATTCAACCACAACAGAACACAAACCACTCCCACAACAAAACAAACAGCGCACAAAGACCATAGCAATCACAGTAAACAATAACAAATCACAAGATAATTAAATGAGATTGACAAAAATAAATTGCACTATCTAACAATAGTTGCGGCGCAAACAAAACGTTCAAAAAAGCCACAAAACGCAGGCGCACGCCCTCGACAACGGGAACTGCAGACATCCAAAACACCACCAATGCTCTGCAACGTCCAGACCCTTCTGCGCGACCTCCAAAAACCCATTGAAACATAAAAAAGCAAAATGAAGCTAACCCTAGCTAACCCCCTAACCCTCTAGGGTTAGCCCTAACCATACCCGTTAGCTCGATTTTCGACTTTAACCCTAGCTAAGACCAGTTTAGGTCAAAAGGACCCCAAATGAGCCAAACTAGGGTTTAAAAACGTCTTTTTAAACCTCCACCCTCCAAATGCACAATCCTAGGGACACCCAAGGCCATTTCTACCTCTTTCAACACCTCGTTCTTACGAAAAAATATCACCTTTAGAGATGTACCCTAAAGTGACACAAAAGAGTACCAAACACATTCAACCACAACAGAACACAAACCACCCCCACAACAAAACAAACGGCGCACAAAGACCATAGCAATCACAGTAAACAATAATAAATCCCAAAATAATTAAATGAGATTGACAAAAATAAATTGCACTATCTAACAATAGTTGCAGCGCAAACAAAACGCTCAAAAAACGCCACAAAACGCAGGCGCACGCTCGACAACGGGAAACTGCAGACATCAAAGGCACAACCAATTCTCTGCAACGTCCCGACCTTGCTGCGCGACCTCCAAAAATCCATGGAAACATACAAAAAAGGCAAAATCGAGATAACCCTAGCTAACCCCCTAACCCTCTAGGGTTAGCCCTAACCATACCCGTTAGCTCGATTTTCGACTTTAACCCTAACTAAGACCAGTTTAGGTCAAAATGACCCCAAACGAGCCAAACTAGGGTGACAAATCGTCTTTTAAACCTCCAACCTCCAAACGCACAATCCTAGGGACACCCGAGGCCATTTCTACCTCTTTCCACACCTCGTTCTTACGAAATAATTTCATCTTTGGAGACAAAGACCATAGCAATCACAGTAAACAATAACAAATTCCAAAATAATTAAATGAGATTGACAAAAACACGTCCCATTTTAATTCTGGAAACCCAAAAGTCCAGAAACTCTACGCTCTTTGTCCAGTCTCGGTTAAAGGTATTTACAAAATTAAACATGCCGTTTTCATGGGAACATACCAAGGAAGAAAAAATGAAAATAAAATTGTTTAAAACTCAATATTTAGACTATGTCGCCCATGGGCCTGCCATGGGCGAAGTCTGGCCCATGGGTAGGCCCATGGGCAGGCCCATGGGCGAGAATATGTTCCTTTACTTAAAACTCATGTTTTTCTTTCGCAAATACATTAAATGTATTTATTTAAGTATCATGACACAAAATTTAACTCATTTTAACTTAATTCAACGATTTTATAGCGATATTGAAATATTTTGCCCATGGGCGAGAAAAGTGTTTGGCCCATGGGCGAGAATATTTTCTTTTACTTAAAACTTATGTTTTTGTTTCGCAAATACTTGCAGGTGTTCTTACTATTTTCATGGCACATAATGTAACTCAATTTTACTCAATTCAGCTATTTTACAGATTTATTGAAATATTTCGCCCATGGGCGAGAAAAGGTTTTGCCTTCGAAATCCTTGATTATTATATCATGCCAGAGTTCTGAAATTCAGTGACAATGTTGCTGAACAGTAGAATCTGATGGACGTATTGTGCAGAACCTGTTTGACACTATGGGTTCCAGGACCACTAACACTCTGAGCTGAAAAAGTTTGGTCCTAACCGCACCCAACATCTTTAATGAACCCGGCCTTATCTCTCAAAACGTTTTGGCAGTTTATCAAACGAATTCATGTGCGTGTACAACATTAAATTTTAGTTAGTTTCTATTTCATTTCCCATTTTATGACCCGTTGATACATCACACTGTGCAATTACGTGACAGGTACGCGTGCGCGTATTTTAATGGAAAGAAACTATTCGTCTTTTATTGCATAACGTTTGGCTGAATATCTTACATTCTAACGAAATCTCGAAATAATTATTTAATTACAAGCAGTGTCGAACTGACCAGTAGGAATTATGTTTCAATGCGATTGAGAAAAACGTGAGTGAATATTGTGACACTAAAGCAACTTTTAACTGCATTGTCACTTTTGGTATGAAAATGGTAATAGTTAAGAAAAACGTAACAGCCTTCTTATGATAATTCTCATATTCTCATTAGTACGTTGTGTCTAATTACAGTGTCGGCCTTATTTACAGGTGATTCTACAATACTTGTTGTCGGTCAATTACAATGTGCCACACCACGCGTGAATAAACAGTTATGCAGGTGTTGCTGTGGGCAAATACCTAGCCTGTACATGTATATTTTTGTGGATACATGTATTACATATTTTCGTTGATATGTGGATATATTGAGCACCAAGACACAAAAAGTTTATGAAAGATGAATTTGTGCCTTGATATATATATTCAACGCGAACGAAGCTTGTATTTTCTCCGCGATCGTGATGTGTATCATCGTTTCATTGGTCATTCATTAACAGTATGTTGTGAGGCGATATCAAAGGAGCCGCTCAATATACACAGTGTCGTCCGTTTCGCGTGAACTACCACCCTACCCTGTCAGTAAGAGTTATGTAATCGGTACACAAATATAAGAAGAAAGAAGAAGAAGAAATGTTTATTTAAGTGTCACATATTGTACATAAAACACATTTTAAACAAAAGCAAGTTGCCATTAAAAGTACAATATCCAGCCTCTAGGGCTTATGAGACACTCTAAAAGCATTTAAAACATATAACATTATTAAATATAAAACACAAAATAAAAATATTATATACAATGTTAAGACTAGAAGAGATGCACTCTCCTTCTATACATGCTGTATAATGTGATTGCTAAAAGCGGCTGTAAAATCACTTCTTGCATCAAATAAGATAATTGCTGAATGCTATTAAAATAATAAAAGTCCTGGTTTAATTCAGCTGCCTTGTGTAGTAGTTGATATCTCAGGTCACTGTATACAAAACAATCTATTAAAAAAGTGTGATTCATCCTCAATAACATAATTATTTTTTTCTGCACTAAATTTACATATTCTATCATTTAAAGGAATAGGTGGCTTGGAATAGCGGCCTGTTTCGACTAATAGAGGGAGGTTACCACACCTAAACTTAGATAAAACACTGCGATAATCCCTTCGCTTCACACATTTCACATAGTGGCTCACATTCACATCAAATTTGAAAAGTCTGAAAGTCCTTAGCTTGTTACCATTTGGTTTGTTCTCATCATCCCACACTTGTTTACACCATGTTTCATCTTTCTCTTTCAAGATATCCTTCAGTAAGTTCACTTTTTTCTTGTTATTGTCACTGTCACTGATAATCCCATCCACATTTAAGTCTCGTATCAGCATTTCAGTTCTTTTATCAAGAGATTTACTTTGATACATTGCCCACTTATGAATAATATTTGGAATTCTGCTATCTGGCATTGATTCACATCTGAAGAATTGTCTAAATAATTCTATCTTTTGATCCACATCACTTGATGACCATCCCATATCGCTGCGAATCGCCAAGTTAGAAGCATTTTGACCGGTTCCTAGAAAAAATCTACAAGCTTTGTTTTGGATGACTTGCACCTCCCTGTATTTGTTAATCCCCCATATACCAGCTCCATAGAACAAAACAGGCTTGATAAGGGTATTGTACAACTTGGTATACACTTCATAGGACATCCCACCACAACTTCTAAATTTAGTGTACAATGCAGATAGTGCTCTACTGGCAGATTTACAAAGTTCTTTTACAGTCTTATGCATGTCCATATGTTGATTCAACCAGATGCCCAGGTATCTATAGCTCTCTGTATATGGTACAACATTTAAGCCACATTTAAACTGGTAATCTGAAATGATTGTAGACTTGGGTCTGAAATGCACAACTTGTGTTTTCTCACAGTTTATTTCTAACCTCCACTTTCTGCACCATTCACTGAGTATACATAGCATTTTCTGTAGAGATTCTTCATCCGGGGCGATTAATGCTAGGTCATCCGCATATAGGAGAACAGATAACATATAGTTCTCTATTTCAATTCCACATTGTAAACCTTTCAATTCCTCAGCAAGATCATTGATGTAAATAGAAAATAAAGTTGGGGATAATTTACAGCCTTGTTTAACACCATAATTCACATCAAATGGATCTGTATACAAGTCATTTAATTTAACTGTGCATTGCACATTGTTGTAGAGTGACTGTATGCATTGAAGAATTTTTCCTTTTATACCACACTTCATAAGCATGAACCATAAGCATTGCCTGTCAACAGAGTCAAATGCCTTCTTTATGTCAACAAAACACACAAATGTTGACTTTTTAGTGGACTTTCTCACATTGATGATGTTGTAAAGTGCATAAACATGATCTATGCAACTGCGATTCTGTCTGAATCCATTCTGCTCTTCTACTAATGTATTATTATCTTCTAACCAGGATTGAATCCTCCTATTTAAGATGTCTGTGTATACCTTACATGGAATAGATAACAGAGTTATTCCTCTATAGCTAAGTGGGTCAAGTGGATCACTATTTGACTTTGGAATAGGATTTATGATTCCTTTATTCCATTCATGAGGTGCAACTGAATTCTCAAAACAAAAGTGTATTAATTTGTGGAGTAGCTTAATACAGTGATTATTTTGTAGGACTTCAGCAGGAATATTATCCAAACCAACAGCTTTACCTTTCTTGAGATGATTAACAGCTATTTCAACCTCACTGAATGAAATAGGTTTATTTAAACTTGAGATATCTCTGTCTTCTTCTGTTATTTTCAATTTAGCTAATTCTTCTATTATATTTTGATAAAATTCACCATCAAACAGTTTACTGCTCTTTTCTTCATTAGCAGAAAACAATGAATGATATGAGTCTCTCCAGTGTTGTGATACAGTGTCTGCATCAGATGTGATTTCTTCATTGTCTAACTTCATCTTCATGGGAATTTGTTTCTTCCTATCATTTGATAACCCCAGTTTACCAATTTCTCTCCAGAACTCATTACTTTTGTTTTCTTCACACATAGATAACAGTTCATCTCTTTGTTGATTTTTATACAGTCTCTTTGTTTTCCTTAGAAACTTGTCAAATAGTTTTCTTTTATCAACATAATCTCTTCTTAAAGCTCTTTTATTGTGTTGTGAACCTGAACAAGATAACCACAGTCTTTCTTTTTCACACATACAGTCCCATTTTCCCTGAAGATCTTCATTCCAATATGGTTTGAACCTTGATTTAAATCTTCTTTTGATATTATTTCTTCTACTACCCATTTTCTTTAATTTTTCATCCATTTCCTCATATATTAGGTCTGTAAAAGATTGGTAGGCTTCAGATACACTTCTTTCTTCACTTAGTTGCTTCTCAATTTTAGAAATTCATTCACTTTCTTGGTAATGTTTTCATCATTAAAAAAGTTACTTGGGAGATTGTTTGTATTAAACTTGTCACATTTACTAGTCTTTGTCTCTTCTGTTCTATGGATGATATCATTATCACTTGCAGCAAACAGATCCAATGATATTTCTATGTAAGAATGATCCGGTGTTTTGTTGTTATCCTGTTGATCAATTGTCGATGCGATGTCAGTCATAAGATGCACTTTGAAGTCCTTCACAATATTTAACTGTTCATGTGGCAGCACAAATATATTTGGTGCGATGTCAGTGTGGAAGGAGTTTGAATTACGTCCGCCAGTGGCCACAGAAAGTATAGTACCAATCAACAAGGCCAATGCCGTACTAATAACCTAGTGACTCGCGTTACAACGGCTGTCAATATGTCTGCTACATCTACCATACCATCATCACTGTCACAACTGGCGTATTAACGGCTTATTCAAAATATTAATTGTAGAAATGTCGTTACCAGACTAACGTACGTCGTATTCAGTCCTCAACTGGATGTTACATTCCTTATATCAGTTAACAGCCCTGTTTGTGAAAATATTTACTAGACATAAGATTTAAAGACTAATAAAATCAATTGTAAGACCGCATAGACCATAAAACCGAATAAAATATGTCTTGGTATCATCTCTTGTGTATTAGATGATGGCAATGACCGGAAATGTTATAACGTTAGATTAAGAAGGAGAAACATTAAAGTGTTTTACAATACTTGGAAACATGAGCAATAAGATGTAGCAACATAAACATGCATGGAATAGGGAAAAAGGATGAAAACAAATTGAAAAGGATTTTAATACAAAATTATCGAACTAAATAACTTGCCTGAACAGAAGGGGTACCCAAACTTGTTTGACAGTTATTCGTGTGTTGTAGACTGTCGAATGGGACTCATGTGTGTACGTAGGGTACGCATATCTATTGCAAGTTTTAGTACTCATACACTTTCTCTTTTTGTGTTTTGTTTGTTTGTTAGTTGTATAACGCCACACTTGGCAGTATTTCAGCTGTATGACGGCGGTTTGTAAATAATCGAGTCTGGACCAGACAATCCAGTGATTGACATCATGTGCATCGATCCACGCAATTGGGATACGATGACATGCATCAACCAAGTCAGCGAGCCTGACCACCCGATCCCGGTAGTCGCTTCTTACGACAAGCGCTGTCGCCCTTTTACGCCAAGAATGGTTTGTTGAAGATCTTCACGGGTCTATTGAATGCAGGGATTTGTGTAAAGTCATTCAGACAGCATACAATGCCAACTAAAAAATTATACTCAGTGTCTCCGCAAAGTAATATAGTACGGTACTTAGAGTACATATGAGATTATACTCAGATTAGGGAGATGTTTAATCCATATAACGTGTTATTATTCTACCTAACAATGTATTTTATGAAATGAATGCAAAACAAACTCAACGGCTAAAAGGTTTCATTGAAAAAACTACCCCTAGTCTTGACTAATAAAACAACTGCAACCCGACACAGACTAAACGCAACTTACAAACACAATCATAATCTGGTTAGTCTGTATCACTCAACGAGGCCGCTTACAGTTACAGTATGACAGTATTGGGCAGTTCAGTAATTAGGAGCCAAAACCAGGCAGGTACGCTGGTCACACTTGACTGGTCTGACTGATGATTAGGTCGTCTGACAATTGGGAGTGAACCATAGCAAGAAGTATCTGCGAAACTATTTGCTCCTTTTATGGGACCGATTAGTTTTATGACCATGGGCCTCGGCACAAGCGTGGTGTTGGAAGACAAGTTATACATGTACATCCGATATGGTGACTGTTTTTCGCTATTCATATTCTAAATACATTCATAATACCACAACATTTTAGTACTCCTTGAAACTTTACAATCACTTCAATATCTACAATAGATTGAACCAGAACACTTGATATATTGCAGATTATTAAATCATTGTCTCTATCATCAGCCGCTACGTTTGTATCGTTTGCATTGTACAAAGAAATATTTTATCTGTCCTTTTACAGATTTAGCCTCAGAATGTGCTCATTCGAATTAGGAACGAAAATAATTGCTTATCATGAGTATATATGATACAGTTAAAAGTTACTTGTACACTGTAGACGTATTCACTTTAAAGTCGCATACGACCTTCACGAGCGAGTTGAATGATCCATGTTAATTGGAACGAAGTCTAGAAAGGGTTATAAAGTTTGTATTTGGTAATGTGTAGGTTTGTTAAATATAATTTTGTAAATTCCTTTTATTTCAATATGTAAAAACATAACTATGCGCTTAAAAACAGAGCTGACTTGATGGGAGATAGCCACCTCAGATTGTCTGTTGGACACGGTTTAACCTTACTGTGTCCTCACCCTGGTTGTTGTTACCGTTGTTATAAGGGATTAAGAGCTACGGCTCATTGCATTTTTGGTTACAGTCTGTATCACTAAAGTGGACATGTGCAGGTGAACTCCGTTCAATTAGTATATGAAATGCCCCAAAATGTGAACTCCAGACAATAATAACCTGAGGGTAAATCCACGTGCGTCTGCCTTTCCCCTCGTTCACCTTCGAAATCCTTGATTATTATATCATGCCAAAGTTCTGAAATTCAGTGACAATGTTGCTGAACAGTAGAATCTTTAGTAGAAAGAACATTAGAACAGTAGAAAGTTTGGTCCTATCCGCACCCAACATCTACAAGTTTGTAAGCTTGTAGACATCATTAAGAAGTAATTAACAGTCCCATGCTGAGACCTTTCTCAAAATTCAGACCGGTGGCAGGCTGCCAACAAAGAGAAGAAAATATCGCAACCCCGACACGAGTGTGCTCAGTCAAACAATGAACTTACGACCGGCAGAAAACAACTCCAGTGTTGGCCTGAAAATGTAAACATGCTATTTAAATCCAAAATCGTATTATTATTTTGAATAGAAACCGTATCTTAATTTGTTCTTGCACTGCATCATATCGTGTATTTTATCTGTATATGTGTAATGTGTATATGTATCAATGACTACACTTATACCGCATATTCTGCAACAGACTATAATTAATCACCTTATTATTGTCTCTCCATTTACCATGGCTGACTGCACTAATACCCTTTTAACAGTGGACACCGATATCAGTATACATGTAGGCTTTTTGTTCAAAAAGGAATATGCAGGAAATTATATGTAACAATTAACTGTGTACTAATTACATGTTTGAATGTTATCAGTTTTACGTTCTGAGATACAGTGATGTAAGCATCTTCTAAAATCTTCTAAAAATATAATAAAATACAAAACTCTCTGCCGTAATTATTTGTGGAAATCATTCGATCAAGTAAAAATGACTGCGTGACAAGACGAATCAACTATTTATACCCGATAAAAGAAACTGCCGTATTTTAGGAACAGTGCTATAACAAGACATTTGAAATTTCTAACAAGCAGATACATTAGAGACAGTGACTAGACTACAGGTACGTAATCCGTATCAATCAAAGGTGTAAAAAAACTGAAAATCATATCTGTCGGAGATCTACCAAATTACCAAGTTTTATCATTACTATATTTATTACAATGCAAATGCTTTAGTGATACATTTTTTAGAGGAGAGGGCATACACACAAGTATATTGCTTCCATGTGTGAATGCAGGTTGTACTTGGTATCTCAGTTCTCAGTTTCATACAGGTTGTATAACTGAATTTGTATATGGAACCATGCGTACAGCATGACAATTACTTGCTATTCGTCAGTTTACAACACACACAACACGGTCAAACAATTTTAGGCACCGCTTTTGCGAGTTATTTAGTACTATAATGTTTTATTAAAATCTATTTCAATTTGTTTTCACCATTTTCCCTATTGACAGTCGTTGTTACGTGCGTCACTAGGTAATTAGTACGGATTGACCTTGTTTATTGTTTCTATACTTTGAGGATTTCTGTGGCAAGTGGCGGACGTAATTCAAACTCCTTCCGCACTGACACCGCATCAAATATATTTGTGTACCGATTACATAACTCTAATGGACAGGGTGGGGTGGTAGTTCACCGGACGACACTGTGTTTATTGGGCGGCTCCTTTGATATCTCCTCCAAACATACGTTTATTGAATGACCCCATTAAACGATGATACACATCTCGATGAATATATCAAGGTACTAATTCATCTTTCATAAACATTTTTTTGTCTTTGTGCTTAATAAATCCACATATCAACGAACATTTGTAAAATATGTATCCTAAAAAAAATAAACATTTTCAGGCTAGGTATTTGCCCACAGCAACACCTGCATAACTGTTTATTCACACGTGGTGTGGTAGATCGTGATTGACCGAGAGCAGGTATTGTAGAATCACCTGTAAATAAGGCCGACACTGTAATTAGATACAACGTACTAATGAGAATTATCATAAGAAGGCTGTTGTTTTTTTTCTGAACTGTTACCATTTTCATACCAAAAGTGACAATGCAGTTAAAAGTTGCTTTAGTGTCACAATATTCACTCACGTTTTCCTCAATCGCATTGAAACATAATTCCCACTGGTCAGTTCGAAACCGCATGTAATTAAATAATTATTTCGAGATTTCGTTAGAATGTAAGAATATTCAGCCAAACGTTATGCAATAAAAGACGAATAGTTTTTTTCATTAAAATACGCGCACGCGTACCTGTATATTGCATACCTAGTGTCACGTAATTGCCCAGTGTGATGTATCAACGGGACATAAAATGGGAAATGAAATAGAAACTAACTAAAATTTAATGTTGTGGAAAATAACTCCAATGAATTGGAGTACACGCACATGAATTCGTATGATAAACTGTCAAAAACGTTTTGAGAGGTAAGGCCGGGTTCATTAAAGATCGCTACAATATGTAAAACAGGTGAAATTTGTAGAACTAAAGGAAACATCCAACCAAATGCCCTTTTTAAATAGTAATGTAATGATATAATGTAAAGTATATTTCACATGATACAATATACTTTGCAAACGGTTAGTTGATGCTTTAAAGGGACTGACGAAAACATGGGCGAAATATTTTGATAACGCCGTAAAATAGTTGAATTAAGTAAAAATTAGTTAAATTTTGTGTCATGATACTTGGATAAATACATTTAATGTATTTGCGAAACAAAAACATGACTTTTGAGTAAAGGAACATGTTCTCGCCCATGGGCCTGCCCATGGGCCTGCCCATGGGCCAAACCTTTTTCTCGCCCATGGGCGAAATATTTCAATATCGCTATAAAATCCTTGAATTAAGTTAAAATGAGTTTAATTTTGTGTCATGATACTTCAATAAATACATTTAATGTATTTGCGAAACAAAATCATGAGTTTTAAGTAAAAGAAAATATTCTCGCCCATGGGCCAAACCCTTTTCTCGCCCATGGGCAAAATATTTCAATATCGCTATAAAATCGTTGAATTAAGTTAAAATGAGTTAAATTTTGTGTCATGATACTTGAATGAATACATTAAATGTATTTGCGAAAGAAAAACATGAGTTTTAAGTAAAGGAACATATTCTCGCCCATGGGCAGGCCCATGGGCGACATAGTCTAAATATTGAGTTTTTAAACAATTTTTTTTTCATTTTTTCTTCCTTGGTATGTTCCCATGAAAACGGCATGTTTAACTTTAACCGAGACTGGGCAAAGACCGTAGAGTTTCTGGACTTTTGGGTTTCCAGAATTAAAATGGGACGTGTTTATAGTTGTTCCCATACCTAAGCCAGGACGTGATCGTACTGATCCTTCAAATTATCGTCCAATTTCATTGACCAGCTGCGTTTGCAAAACTATGGAACGCATGATCAATAATCGACTTGTTTGGTACTTAGAAACCAATAACCTAATTCCAAATATTCAGTGTGGTTTCCGTAAAATCAGAAGTACAATTGATCATTTAGTCCGTCTAGAATCATTTGTGAAAAATGCTATAATAAATAAACAACATGCCGTGTCTCTTTTTCGATCTAGAAAAAGCTTACGACACCACATGGAAACATGGATTGCGAGGCCGTTTGCCTCAATTCATATCCAAGTCTTTAACTGACAGACAATTTCAGGTCCGCGTGGGTTCTACCCTGTCTGATCATTATAATCAGGATCAGGGTGTCCCACAAGGCAGTATTTTGTCTGTCACACAATTTAGCATTAAGATCAATAGTTTATCAAAAGTTTTAACTGATTCAATTGATGGATCGCTTTTTGTGGATGATTTTCACATTTCTTGTCGTGGTAAAAACATGCATACTATTGAAAGGCAACTCCAATTATGTTTAAATAAGATTCATAAATGGTGTCTCGAAAATAGTTTTAAGTTTTCCAAAACTAAAACCAACTGCATTCATTTTTGTAGGAAATATAAGACACATAATGACCCTGATTTAGTTTTAGATGGAACTCCGATCAAAGTTGTCATGGAGGCCAAGTTTCTTGGTATTATTTTTGACCATCACTTGACCTTTCTACCGCATATTAACTATTTAAAGACTAAATGCCTGAAGGCTCTTGATTCATTAAAAGTAGTTTCAAATTCCAAATGGGGAGGGGATCAGAAACCCTCCTCCAACTGTACAGAGCCCTCATTCGCTCTAAACTTGATTACGAGTCCATCATCTATGGTGGAGCCTGTAAAAACAATTTTTAAAAAACTAGATACAATTCATCATCAAGGCCTAAGGCTCTGCCTTGGAGCCTTTAGAACTTCTCCGATTCAAAGTCTATATGCAGAGGCAGATGAACCGTCACTAAAGCAAAGTCGCATTAAATTTTCTTTACAGTACATTTCTAAATTACAGTCTAATAACTCCAATCCAGCTTTCCATTGTGTTTTTAATCCTCCTTATTACGATCTCTATGATACAAAATCATCTCTTACTCCACCCCATGGTATAAGAATCAAACATGATATTTCTGCTGCTAAAATAACACTTGAAAATATAGCCCCAATCCGTCTTATGTCTTCTCCACCATGGCAGTTAGTTAAGCCAGAGGTGGATCCATCATTAACTAAATTGAAGAAATCTGAAACAAATCAACTTATTTATCAACAAGAGTATAATCAGTTAAGAGACAAATATGATACTTATAAATCTATATTTACCGATGGATCTAAGGATGGTGACGCAGTTGCCAGCGCCGCCATCATTGGATCCAGGACTATATCTTCAAGACTTCCAGATAACTGTTCCTTTTTTACGGAATCCAAGGCCATATTAACAGCATTAGAGTACATAAGTAAACATTCCAAACATAAGCAATATGTTATATTTTCAGATTCTCTTTCTTGTCTTCAGGCAATTAAAAATCAGTCTTGTAAACATCCACTTTTAATTGAAATTATTGAACACTATGGCCGATGCTGCTGCAAAAGCAGCACTCAACAAATCTGTGACACCACTTCTTATACCCTATAGTGATTATAAACCTGTTATTAGATGTTACATCAGAGATCTAATGCAGAAGAAGCGGGACTCCCAAGTAGACAATAGATTACATGAAATTATACCCACTATTGGTAACACCTACTTGGGTTGTCAGTCCAGATTTGAAGAGGTCGTATTAAGACGATGTCGTATTGGCCACAGCAGATATACACACGAATACTTATTCAGAGGTGAGGATCCTCCGTTTTGTATCCCTTGTCATGAAAGAATCACGGGCAAGCATGTCCTGCTTACTGTGTTGATTTTTCCATCACAAGGGATAAATATTTCAAGATTACATCTATGAAGGATCTTTTTAATATCAGTTCTCATTTAGTTAATGAGTTTTTAAAAGAAATTGAATTGTTCCATAAATATTGATTAATATGTTGTGTATATAATATAGTGTTTTATAATTGGCAGAATAAATGTGATAACTGAGATTGATAGTGGCTGTAACCTCGAAGGGGGTTGAAGTAGTGTAAAATTATTGTCCCCTAGAGAGGGTATGTAAGACCACGTCTTTCAAAGTAGATTTATTCTTACCATATCTTTTAATCGTAGAATATATGTTGTTTTAATATGGCTAAATGTGTTAATAATCGCCAACACCTGAAGGGATGATGTAAATCCAGCTGGGGTCCATGCAGGTAGCAAAAGTACTGCAAGTCCCCATGGTCCCCAGTATGGTGATCTACTTTCAGTTGTTGGAGATCATAGCCTGTTTTTATAATGTATTGTTATGTATCGTTATATCAATTTTATGATTCCATACTAGTTTTAACTATTTCTCTGTGATAAGTCTAGTTATTTTACTGCCCATCGTTGGCAGGTTTTTTATACGTTTTCAAAGTATTTATAATATAAAACCTTTGATAGTCACGATATGGCTGAAATATTGCCGATGGGACATAAAACTTAACTCACTCACTCAGTTGCTTTGTCACGACAATCTGGTAGCCATGACTACTGATTATATAGCATAAGTGGGGGTGATGCCCCTTTAAGAGACAATTCTAACCAGTATTCATGTTTGGAGGGTTGCTCTCGTTTTGACTATAAAAATTTTACATCGGCATCATTTCATCCATATGGTCTCGTAATACCGATGAGACTTTAGATTTTAACTCACTCACTCACTCACTGGATTTCAGAATCGTTCGTGGTGGAGCTATCGGTGGTGGTACAAACGTTAGCATCCTTTCAAATCTTGCGTGTGCTGTTTGTCAAATTGAAATGAAAACATAAACCTTGACGTGAGAGTTTCAATATTATGACGGGGGACACCACAAATAGGCTTAACACATTGTACCCATGTCGGGAATCGAACCCGGGTCTTCGGCGTAACGAGCGAACACTTTAACCACCAGGCAACCCAACCGCGCCTCTCACCGAAATATGTATCAAAGTCAATGCTCATAATTGAATAAGTCAACAATACCTACTTGACAGATTTATTTTATCATTAATACAAAAGTGCAGGAAACTACATGTATACGAAATTAGTGACATCTTTCAGTGTTATGATGCAACACTAAGCCAACCACAGTGGCAGCTGACCCGTGAAGAACCTGGGTAGAATAGGTCTTCAGTAACCCATGTTATCCGTAAAAGGCGACTGTGTTTGTCTTAAGAGGGAACCAACGGGATCGGGTGGTCAGGCTCGCTGACTTGGTTGATGCTTGTCATCGATCCCAATTGCGTGGATCGATGAACATGATGTCGATCACTGGATTGTCTTGTCTCGATTATTTACGGACCGCCGTCATATATCTACAGTATTGCTGAGTGTGGCGTTTAACAACAAACCATAGAAAAAATACAAGAGTCCTCTAGAGAGCGTGGTCTTTTATCTGTAGGTACATGGCTAAAAAATGAACCACTTAAAACTATAAGTATCCGGAAGAGTTGGGTTCTTATTTGAATGCAATATCATAATTTCAATATGTCATGTATGTACTCAACGTCATGTATGTATTGCCATAGTAAGAACAAATACAGGTAATTTGATTTCTCACTTATTGCAAATATACTGTGGATACCCTAATCACTTTTGATAGAACAGATAGTGTCCAGTCATTGACGTGTCGGAACAGCTCACAGAACAAGATCATCTTCCACATACCAATTTACATTTAAAAAGTGCATGATAACCGTCATCATCTCCTCCATTGCAACTGTACCGTTTCGGTTTGTTGGCCAAGATATTCCTTTTGAATGAAATATCAACTTTGTACAACCAAGTGGATTAAACCACCACCCAGCGTTATTGTCACGGGCACAGCCGTTGACGTCATTGTCATATGTCAAAACGCGCCCCGTTCAAGTTCTTAGTTTCGTCTCCTACCCCACCGAAACCATCCAGAAACTGCTCACTTGTTTTGAAGTAGGTCTTGTCCCATTCAACGTTGTCCCAATATAGTGCATAACCTTGCGCTTCCGAGTCCACGCGGATGTTTCGGTAGTATATAACACCATTATCCCTTGAGGAAACTCCCAAATAAACGCTAAGGTCATACACACCCTGTTTGGTTAGCTGGTGGAGATTTTCAAGGCCCATGAAGGAGAAGCCATCAGAATATGGATGATACCTTTTCATCCGTTGCCATGGAAGCGAGAAGTCTATGTTAAAATTTTCATTGGAGGGGTGGGGTATTTCTGCCAATCGATTGCGGCTCCCAGTCCCACCGGTACAAACCCACTCAAGTGCGTCCTGCGATCCAAATGGCTGGATGGTGTATTGAATAAATTTGTGCGATGTGGGTACCTCTGAACAATCTGGATGGAGAAGAAGTTCACGATATTACACACATAATTCGCTTTACCATTAATAGCAGTGAATGTTGAAATGATATGGTAAGAAGTTATACAATGCATTTACTAGCTATATTTAGTTGTGAGTTACGCTTAGAAGCTCTGTTATAATGCGTCATGTTATTTAATAAAATTTAAGTGAGACGACCAGATAATCAAGTCTTTTACATACTGAGATTATATAGATACGATGCAATGCAATTAACTAACTAACCTAAACCATTTATATACAAGTTCAGGTATATGGCCCTACACACATACACACAACACACACAGAGTTTATATATGTACATAACTTCGGGATTTCCTCCACATTCAGCTGACACGCCACAATATAACTGCAATACTGTTAAAAGCGGTGTCAGAAAATAAAAATAAAGTATATAAAATATACAAAAATGTGGTAAATGTTCACTCGGTGTACATGTAATATATAATAAAATAATAAAGTCCACGTTAGTCCATCATCTTCTTTATATCAGTTTCAGACATAGTACTTTCGCTGTCTCATGACAGCTCTTCAGTGTAACTAACAATGACATATAATGACGTTATAAATTACATCTGAATTAAAATATACAGTATTTGTAAAGTAACAGTGTAACATTTACGATTGAAATGACAACTCTATTAATACATTCTAGAGTTCAATTTGGCTTTCATCAATTAAACATTTGTTGTTTTTTCCAGTCTCAGCTTTTACTTTTATGGATCTTGGGTAGTCCGTATAAATTAGCCGTCTGCGGGTCACAGTTTATTAAGTAGTCTTTTTCTTGAGGGTCCAGATCTCCAGAGAAGTCTTCACTATGTTTTTTTTATTTTCTTAATTACAGCTTTTTCAGTATTATCTGTTTCAATGTAAAATTCCTTGTCTTGTAATAATTCATATTTTTTTTATCCATAATATCCCGAGTCCATTATTACGACTGCGCCGCCTTTATCTGCTTCCTTAATAACAATCGATTTGTCATATTTAAGATCCTCCACAGATTTACGTTCTTCTATATATTTAAAGTGTGTGATGTAAGTATGTTGGAATCGACAGTATCATTGAATCACCTACCTCGGTAGCGTCTCTGACAGTAATGTCCCACAAAGCCTTCAGCGCAGTGACAGGTCCTGTTGTGAGGGTAGAAAGTGCCCCCGTGCTCACATGGATCCATCTGTGGAGGACACACATATATATAAATATTACAAATATTTGGTAATATTATTTTAGATGATTGTTGGCTCCAGTAATGTGGTTAAAAAAAAATATCATTTGTTGAGAGTGACTTTGACAAATCGTACAATTAAGCGACCTCCCTTAGTGTTTACATTATAAACTCCGCCCCACCTTCGGTACCTTCCCGGCAAAGAGAGTTCTGCTAGAGAGTAGAGCTTGTTTTGAATTATTCATTTCAAGGACTGACTACATTGTTCTTGGGACAGTGGGTATCAGTTTCTAGAAGACCAGCTGTACATATATGAGAGGGAGACGATGGTGATTCTGAGCGGACCAGATGCTCATCAGAAATGACCTACTTTTCTGACTGTTTCCAAAACTATTTTCTGCAGTCAAGAACGAAGCATGTGTCTTATTCAAGACATTCAACTGTGACAAATACTACTCATCCTGTGTATTTTGACATAATTTGTTGACGTTTATTGAGTGAGACATAATAATTTTCTGATTTCAGAATTTAGGCCTGTGGCACATTCACGCTTCAAATTATTAATCATTTTGGGATACTCCCTTGCCTAAGGTGGCTGTCAATGATGTTGGAACTTTATACATATTTACTTCCATATAATATATTAGCTTGACGAGCATGTGGCATCAAAGTGTACCTGATACGAGCAGTTAAAAGAGCATATTCAATCTTAATCTCAAAATATATTCAATCTATCTTCGGGGGAACGGGTGGCCCAGTCGTCTATGGCGCTGCAATTCACTGTGGAGAGTTGCGTCCCTTGGGCACGTCAGGAACCTATAATTGTGGGTTCGAATCTCAGTTCACCCCGATCATGTTTCTAGGATTGTCAGCACCATACCCGCGCTTGTGGTGTCACCGACGAGGTAAACGTCTGAGACCTGCATCACTTCGGGCTTTCCTCCGACATTAAGTTGACACGCCGTCATATAACTGGAATACTGTTAAAAGCGGCGGTAAACACAACTCACTCACTCAATCTATCTTAAATAAGAAACATAACAAATCACAATAATAGACCGACTGCAGCCATTATCAGGGGCGAGAGTCGAACAGTTCCCCCCCACGTACGACCCGGTTAACAGACACATGAAGCCATCGCCCGTCTTACAGTAGGAGGCAGACAGACAGTCCTGGTTATTCAGGCAGATCACAGAACACTCGATCCTGCTTCTGACTGGCTTTGATTGAAGAATCTCACTGTTCGTGTTTGTGGACAGGCAACTCTTAAACGAAACACGCCTCCTGTGTGCAAGGATAACCCAGGGGGAGACAACTAGCAGGAAGATCTGTTGAAGTTTCATTATCAGTTTGGAGGCACTGGTGTCGCTCGAACTGAATGATTAACGCCTGCAAAACATAAACTTCAAGGTTGTTTATGCGTGTCTCCTGCAGAAAATAGTAATATGGGCATGACGAAAGAATAGTTAAAAGGGAAGCCGTCAGATGTAACACTTTGTCTTCTGAATCTCTTGCCAGCTGTTTGTCTGGTGCAGGTTTGGCTTCAGTTGAAGAAAGCGAGTAAATTAGATATCCTTAAAAACGCATGTACAGCTTAACATTACTTCAAGTACATCACTAACACTTTTCTCAAGTTAAGTTTTATCTTGAACTGAATGTGATGGTCAAATGGAAATCAAACGGACAAGCGGTCTTCTTAGAAACGTGTCCATCATAGACAAAACAGAAACATATACATCTGCAGACCAAATAAATTAGTACTTACAGTCACCCTCTTCCACTGTGGTTGTGGCGCCTGCAAAGTGTATTCACCTGTTCATTTCTTTTCTTCCGCGTGATATTGTCATTAACTCTTTTGAATTCCGGATGTGTCTAATTTACGTGAAATTGATTCTGAAGACTCGAATGGGTTAACATGTAAATGAATCACCAAGCAATACGTTGTCACAACAAAATAACATGTTTACGCCCAATCTGGAATAAGAATAATACTTTTCTAATATTCATTAAAAAAACATATGAAAATGCCTGAGGGATGCTTTTAGTCACAGGCCCAACAAAATGAAGAAATAAGTTAACTGACTATAGAAGATGTGTTACCACCTTTGCCGAACAAGGTTGGAATTTCAAGGCTCGATCGTAGCACCATCAGAAGCTTTTACGAGTTGTGTCCCTTCTATGTTTCTCCTATTGACCAATCAGATACCATCAGTGGCGGCTCCCGGTAAGACGATCTTATTGATAATCAAGAATAATATTGTCATAAAACGGGTCTTACCTCGCTAACTGCATGAAATCATTTGAGCACCTTAATTAGAAATATGAAAAGATGTGCAAAATATCTGCCCGGTACCAGTTGTCGGTACACATGCTTTGCAAATCCTGCAAATCCTGCAGTCTACGAAAATGTGCCCATTGAAATGCATGTTGTTTTGTTTTCGGACCGGATGTCTTGTTCGTTACACGATTTTGATTGGCTATGCATAGTCTAGTACGTCCAGCCAAAATGCAACTATGCCTAGTTCGGGAAGGGTGGAAACCGGACATTTAGAGTAAGTTACTCCCTTACCTCGGGAAGATGTGTCTTGTCTAAAAGTGGGAAAAGTGCCCCAAATACCAATCACTAGTTTGTCTCACCAAGATTCTTTATTCAAACTAAAATATACATGATAGCTTGCAGCAGTGATTCCTTATGTATTGGAAGCAGACAACCATTAGTTCCCATGATCCCCAGGGAGGTGGCCTCGCTTGGATGGCCCGTTTTGTCAACTGTATAAAGAATAGTGCTATGCCCAAAAATGTTGGATAAAGAAGCTTTGCATAGATGACTAAATTGAGTATATATCAAGTTGGTCTCGTCTCTATATGGCTGAAGTATTGCCGATGCGACGTTAATTCTTAACTTACTCACTGTCTGGCCTAATATCCTACGCAATTTCCTACTGGTAATTCCGTAGCTGTAGAGGTGACCTCGCTGGTTTTTTCACGTAAGTGACGTTGCTGTATGAATCTGTCTCGTGTTGTTGCCCGGATCTGGGAATGTTGTCTTGTGTGACTGATAACGGTTCCACAGCCTTGTTATTGTGCTTGGCGCTACATGGATAAACCTGGCTTCAGCTGAAGGCCATTCTCCTGTTAGTAGTTGTTGTGCTGGGCTTCAGTCAGTCATGTCAAGTATTTGCTGTTCACTAGCTGTAAGAATGTGATGGCTTACAAATGAAAACCCAAAGGTTTTGGTTTTTTGCATAGCCCCAAATGTGATGCACGTGTATTTCATGTTGGTGTGTTTCAGCGCCAGGTTTATTGTCTGTCTTACCCTTGTCTGTCTTGTGCTCGGCATAAAAGGGCTAAAACAAGGACTGGTCGGCTCCGAGTCAGTATACGCGTCTGAGTGGGGTATTAATGTTAAACTGTGGCATGGTGTCTCACTGTGCTAGCACTATGAATTGACATCAGTCCGGACTAGAACAAGCAGCCACACACACACGTGGATGCACGTCGCTATATATGTGTAATAATCTTCGACGCGACGTTAAATCCCATTTCACCTCACCACCTATTGTCTGTGTTGTTAACGATAGATCAATTTATCACACTAGGTTTGTTTAAAACTATTTTGGGAACATTGCAAACAGTATAACATAATTTAACAACTCGTGACAAAAATGGCTACAGATCACTAACAACCAAAGTTTGTTCACCATACAAGGGGCCACAAGGATCTACAAAACCTCTGCTGCCAACAAAATACCAGCGCCAGTCTTATACCATCCTTCAGTTAGTTCCCGTGCAACGAACTTGCTGACTATGCTATTTGCGAGCATAGGACTTGTGTGCACTGCGTTTTCAAAAAGGAAGTGCTTATTTCATTGTTACATAGGTAGCTAGAGGCATTTGACTTTCTGTTTTAAAGCTGTTCTGTATGGACAGGTGTGAGATCAACAGTAAACCTGTTGCTGTAAAGTTAAAATAGTTCATGATATAGTGAGTGGGTGAGTTTAAAGTTTACATCGCATGAATTACGACGTTTGCCTTAAAAGGTCCTCAAATGCAAAATTAGCTTGGAAAGGCCTGGAATTCCTACAAAATGACTTCAGAAGGCTTGGAATTAGTCATAAACAATCAAAGTCAAGTTAATTTTGCAATTTTGATTTTTTTAACTCCCCGCTCGAGCTTGACTGATTTGCCTGGCCTAGAGAGCTTGTGCTCCTTGAAAAAATTAAGCCGCTAGGACAAACCAACAGGGTACATGTCGACAATCTGGCATGCCATTCTCGTCAACTCTAAATTTTCCGCCTTGCCATTCAAATCATTCGGCTATTTCACGCTTTGCTGGATTGGCACGAATTGCGTCAAACATCAAATAAACAAAACAAACAAAACATGACACAGATTTAATGCATTTCTCATTATTAGGGACTTATATCGGTATGCAAAAGCTTAGAAAAAGTCTTACATTTTGTAACTGAAACTCTGTATGAACCATGAGACAACATTTCACACCGTTTCAGTCCCAATTGAGCTTGCTCTTTCCATTATGGTTTCGAGAAGCGTGATACTAGTCTTTCTCAAAGTTGTTTACTCAAGGTTACAAAGTAAAGTTGTGTAATGTGAAGCATAAGTAAAGTTTTCGTAGTGTGTAATGTACGTTCAACATTTGATGCATCAGTGTCAGCAGGGTTTGTTTGATGAAGTGTTGTCCTTGTTTGCAGTTATATATATGTGAGAACGGAAAAACATTCTTTATCAGGAACAGGACTTGTTATTGTCTTGAAGGCTTCACTGGAGATTACTGTCAGAGGCGTTACAGGAATAGGTTCTTTATCTTACTAACTTCTGATACTTCCAGCTGATTAAATAATTAATCTTAAACCGGAGTGACATTTTACATCAATAGTTAATATACATTGTTGCTCGCATGTCTTGAGAAGAAGGTAATCATTAAATGCTTCTCCGTTAAATCTTTCAATTTAAGTAAACAAAAATACAAGCTCAAAAGCCTTACATTAGACTGATATACCACCAGCAACAAATGTGTAACCCCTTTTTATTTTCCACTATTTATTTTTCTTACAACTTGATGGGATATTTGATTAGTAATCAAAGCTACAAAAATAAAGAACTTACCGATTTATTTTTCTTTCTGTTTGGGAAATGCGTATTCCATTAACAAATATTTTTGTTCCCACACTGGTAAGTTGTTGCGTTGTGCCTCAAAGTAGCATAATATTGTTTCTACGAACATTATTCAATCTATGGTACAAATCTAGCACTCAGTCCTGTTGCTTTCAGCCGGCTCCTGACGGTTCCTGACGGTTCCTGGCGGTTCTGGTGCTGAAACGACTATTTGGCAACCACAGCTGTTTCATACGAGTACTTGTTAAAAAGGGTTCTCGGCGTATGACATGATGTGTCGTCACAGGAGGTCTAGATCCTCCGGATCTGGGACGGTCCTGTACATCACTGGTCTGACAATTCTGCGTTATGCATGCCGATTACTTGTCATCTTGTGGCGTTTGACACTCGCCTTCGTGATCATACAATGTGATGGAATAACTGTTTAAAACCGAGCTTAAGAAACAATTGCAACGTTTGGATACACTACTTTTCGAGATACTTGAGGGTAACATGATGTACGGGCATACCATGCATGGAACGTGAGCTTTCGTGACGCATAACTGATTACATCAACTCGAGAAAACATAATTCTTCCCGTAATTATGTCTTTCCTGACTGTTACAAATATTGGGACCAAACAATAATGTAATATACTACTCACAAGATGTTAAGGAAAACCTGTTTCTTTCATATTACTATATGTAACTTGTCATGTCATGGTAGATGAACTATAGTAATATGAAATAATCGGGTGTTCCTTAACTTCTTTTGAGTAGTATATATTTGGGTGTGCTTAACTTTTTTCTTTGTGTATATAATATTGAAAATGAGGTATAATTATGTCAAATAAAGCTGGCGATTTCGGTATATTTGTAATAGTTCTGTTAAAGGTTGTGGGGACATAGGAGTTGATGGGTAATTGTATAGAAAATTCATGCATCCTAATTTTGTCTTCTAGTTTTTTCCCTGTGACAATTCATTTTCATATGTCTTGTGTACATTCAGTTTCATTTTTAACTTAATCCATAAAGTCATAAATTGTACTAGAACATGTGTCATAATAATTAAATGGAAACCCTACATAGTCTATCGCGCCAGTTTCACAGATGTTCGTCAATTTCCGGTGTACGTCAGGACATTCTTGACTTTTTTCGTGACCAGCTTGTGTCATTCCGGGAGAAAACATGCGCTTCTCGAGGGTATCTATATTGGCATATGAACAACAGGCCTACAAGAAGGATCTCTCTTATTCCACCCGCGTCTTAAAGTAAAGCGTTGGCGTTATAATAGCGTTCGTTTATTCATGCCATCTAAGTGAACCTCTCTGATATAAAATTAATACATTTATAATAAATAAATTGGCAACCAATAAGATGGTTGTATTGAAATCAATTCTCATTAATAAATAAGTCAACAGTAATTACCTCACAGACTTCTTATTTAATCATTAACACAAAAGAACTACAGGCACTATTCGAAATAATAATTGAACACATTCCCACTCTATTATGAGCCGGGGGCACGGGTGGCCCAGTCGTCTAAGGCGCCGCGATTCGTTGTGCAGAGTTGCGTCCCTTGGGTACGCTAGAAACCTTTGATTGTGGGTTCGAATCCCGGTTCGCCCGGTTTATGTTTCTAGGTTTTGTCAGCACCATTCCCGTGCTCATGGGTTTCACCGAAGTGGTAAACGTCTGAGACTTGCATCACTTCGGGCTTTCCTCCCACATTGCGCTCACACGCCACAATATGACTGGAATACTGTTAAAAGCGGCCGGCGTTAAACCTAACTCACTCACTCACTATATAACGAGCCAATCAGGAAGCAGTAGCCCGCTTCTGACCTGTGATCATTTATTAGTTGGATTCGGGTTTTAAAATTATGCAGTTATAGTCAAAAATGTGTTATGTATGAAATTGGCAAAATTTACAGTTGAATTGTGTAGAACCTAACCACCCATGACAGAACACTGCATGTCGTGGATACTGTTTTCACAGAACAAGGTCATCTTCAACATACCAATAAACCTTCTTTAAAATCATAAGGACGGCCCCCATCAATTCCATTGCAACCGTTCCATTTCGGTTTGTTGGCCAATACAATCCATTTGAATGAAATCTCAGCTGTGTACAACCAAGAGGATTAAACCACCATCCAGCGTTATTGGCGCGGGCACAGCCGTTGACATCATTGTCATATGTTCCAAAACGTGCCCCGTTCAGGTTCTTGGTTTCGTCTCCTGCTCCACCCAAGCCATCCAGATATTGCTCACTCGTGTTGCGGGAGGTCTTGTCCCATTCAACGTTATCCCAGTGGAGTGCATAACCTTGTACTTCAGAGTCCACGCGGAAGTTTCTATAGTATATATTACCAAAATGATGTTGGACAACTGATAAAAGAACACGTACATCATACACGCCCTGTTTTGTGAGCTGGTGTAGATTTTCGAGGCCCAAAAAGGAGAAACCTTCAAAATATGGATAGTAACGTTTCATTTGTTGCCATGGAAGTGTATAGTTTGTGTTAAACGTTTTGGTGTATATTTCTGCCACACGACCGCTCCCATAATCACAAACCCACTCAAGTTCCTCTTCAGATCCAAATGGCTGGATGATGTATGGACTAAACCATGCCTTGGGTGTCTCTGTACAGACTGGATAGAAAAGACAAGCATGAACAGTAGGCGTGGTGTGATGTACGCAGTGGTGATGTTAAATGTGAAGAAGTTTTGGCAATAGGGATCGGGTGTTCAGGCTCGCTGACTTGGATGATACTTGTCATCGATCCCAATTGCGTGGATCGATATTTATGATGTCAGGCACTGGATTGTCTGGCCCAGACTCGATTATTTACAGACCACCGTCATATAGCTGGAATAATGCCTGAGTGCAATATTCGAGTTACATAAGGCAATCTGTAAATAAACGAGTCAGGACCAGACAACTCAGTGATTGATGTCATGATCATTGACCTACACAATTGGGTTGCGATGACATGCATCGACCAAGTTAGCGAGCCCTACCACCTGATCCCGTTAGTCGCCCCTAACGACTAGCATGGCTTGCTAAAGATTCGAACTCGGATTTTCATAGGTCTGTTGTCTGATAAAGCGGTAGAAGATAGTAGAAGTCCTGTTTTGTTCTTTGATTGTATGTTTGTTGAGGCGACAATCGTCAATATTTCATATATGAAGACGGACTGTAAATATTATATTCTACACCAGACACTCCAGTGACTGACAGCATGAGCACGCGGTTAGGATGCGATGACATCAATGCGACGCCCGATCCATTTTAGCTTATTCTTCTGTATCCTTACCCGTAATCCCCAAGGGTTCTCACTTAAATAGCCGTGATGGTATTATATGCAGATACCAGTACTTACATCACTCTTAATTCATATCCCATCAGGGGCGGTCGGGTAGCCTGGTGGATAAAGCATTCGCTCGTCACGCCGAAGAGCCAGATTCGATTCCCAACATCGGGAAAATGTGAAACCCTTGTCTGTGATCCCCCGCCGTGATATTTCTAACAGCGGCGTAAAATCAAACTCACTTTACTCCCATCATATCAACTTGAAGTTTCAAGGAAGGATTTAAAATAGTTATGATGTCATACCATTGAAGTACTACCCCTGGGCATGCTTTATGATAAAACGATCATTTCCATTTGTATTGGAAATGACAGATACATCGAGGGATTGGTTCCCTTTGCCTAACATTGTTGTGATGTAGGTATGATGGAATCGAAAGTATCACTAAATCACATACCTCGGTAGCGCCTCTGACAGTAATGACCCACAAAGCCTTCAGCACAGTGACAGGTCCTGTTGTGAGGGTAGAAAGTTCCCCCGTTCTCACACGGATCCACCTTTGGATGTATATATTTCACAATGAAAGAAATTATCGTCAAAGCCACATGTGTGTGCGTGCGTTCGCGTTGCATTGATATATATATATATATAAACTGAATACAAAAGAAAGTACACACCCCACTATTCTGACAGTAAAAGAAGACAGGGCAAACTTTATTGTGATTGTAATGTTTAATGTCATTGTTGAGTCATTTTCAAACATGTTTAGAATGGATTTAAAGATTTGTGGCCGCATAAAACTTTTCAGTTGACAATAACGTCCATAGGCGGTCACTCATCAAAAATCACACTTGTAGAAATGATGACAGTCCCAGGTATGAAGGCCATGCGAGTGGTCTCAGTACCTCGTATGACCCCCATTTGAGTTAATGCAAGCCAGGACACGCCTTCTCATGGAAAAGGTCAACCGTCGGATGACGTCATTAGGGATCCGCTGCCACTCTTCTCGCAGAGCCTGTTCCAGCTGTGGTATGGTGGTTGGTGGCTGTGCGCGTCGTCACAACTGTCTACCGAGATGGTCCCACAGGTGTTCAATGGGTGACAAGTCCGGAGAGCGTGAATGTTCTGACGGTTCAGGAAGTCCATAGTGAGTCTAGCGGTGTGTGGTCGGCCGTTATCTTGCTGAAAAAGAAACCCCTGCCTTTGCCTCTGCATGAAGGGGATCACCACCGGCTATAACACTTGGTCCCTGTAGCTCTGGGCTGTCAGGGTCTGGTGGAGAATGACCAAATCCGTCTTCTGTTCGCCGCAAATGCCCCCCCAAACCATAACGCTGCCTCCGCCAAAAGGATGAACTTGTTGGACACATGCTCCAGCCAGTCGCTCGCCTCTACGTCGGTAGACTCTCACTCTACCGTCAGCATGGTAGAGGTTGAATCGACTTTCATCGGTAAAGAGGACTCGTGACCAGTCACGACGTTGCCAGCGTCTGACTCTTCTTGCCCAGCGAAGACGGCTGATACGGTGTTGAGCGGTCAAGGTCATCCCACGGAATGGTCGATAAGCCCGGATACCGGCAGCTCGTAGTCGTCTCATGACTGTGTTCCTGCTGATGTGGTGACCTAACGCTGTCGACGCTGTTGATGCCATGGTGAGGAACCTGTTGCGCAGGTGTAATGTGCGTATGCACCGGTCTTCTGCAGGGGTCGTCACTCTCGGTCTTCCTCTTCTTGGGCGGTCGGATGTCTGGCCAGTCTGGTTGACACGACGAAGGAGTCTGATAATGGTTTGCCTGGTGCAGCCAAGGGTCCTTGCGATGTGACTGTTCGACGCCCCCACTTGGGACATTCCCACGGCTCTCTCTCTCGCTCCACTGCTGTTAAACGTGACATTTGTCTTGTGTTTTTTTCGTTGAATGTGTAATGAACGATAGAATCCACTGCCTTTTATACTGTTTCTACGCATATTGCACGTGCAAATGGAGAAAATTGCCATTTTTACAATGTGTGCTTTTGTTGCCTATCATAATGTCAAGGTTACGTTTCTGCGATATGCTCTCAATGGTTTTGTTCATTACATTACGATAGCGCCAAAAATGTAACAACTTTTTCAACCATATGCGTAATATATGATATTTTAGGGGTGTGTACTTTCTTTTGTACTTCAGTTTATATATACATGCAGGCACACGCACACGCACATGTACATATATGTTCTTGTGTATATTCTGACAAGCTAAAATGGATCTGGCGTCGCATTTATATATATACATATATATACGCACACACATGTTTATGTATGTACTTGTGTATATTCTGACATATACTAATATTAATTGTTCTCATGTTCTTGATTGCATCAGAGCTGCCACGTAACCCATGGCAACAAATATTTAAAGCGTCCATTTACACTGCATACGAACAGAGTATGTCTGAACATTCCTTTGATGTCATGAGTTGGAGGTCACTCAAAGAATTCCCAACTGCATGTCATATGAAATGAGGCAGTTTGCAAATAATCCAAATTGGGTGTTTGACCTAATAACAATTTGGTTCTATATTTAATTGCTCAAAATATAGTCAATCTTGAATAAAGAAACAACAACAGAAACTTACCATCGCAGTCTGACTGCAGCCATTACCAGCAGCAAGCCTCGAACAGTTCCCCTGCACGTACGACCCGGTTAACTGACACGTATAACCATCCCCGGTCTTACAGTAGGAGGCAGACAGACAGACCGGGTTATTCAGGCACTTCACAGAACACTCGATCCTGCTTCTGACTGGTACTGATTCAAGGATATCACTGTCCGTTTTAGTGGACAGGCAACTCGTGAACGAAACACGCCTCCTATTTGCAAGGATCACCAAGGGGGAGACAACTAGCATCAGCAGGAACATCTGTAGAAGTTTCATTATCAGTTTGTGGGACCTGGTGTCGGTTGGACTGAATGATTATCACCTGCAAAACATAGTCGTGAAGGCTGCATATGAATATCTCATCCGAAAATACATCCAGAAGACAGAAAACGCAGACGGAAAAACAACGACGAAAAGCCTCCAGATATGACAGTCAACTTTGTATGTTGAATCTCTTGCCAGCCTAATGGTCATTGCTGGTTGTATTGGCCTAGTGTTGGTGTGACATCGATTAAAATGAGTGAGTGAATTACAATTCAGAGTAGCATCAGCAATATCTGATATAAGATTTTGTGTGTGTGTTTATTGTTTGACGCCGCAATATTCCAGCTGTATGACGGCGCTCTGTAAATAATCAAGTCTAGACCAGACAATAAAGTGACTGACATCATGAGCATCGATCCACGCAAGTAACTCGCCTCTTACGACAAGCATAGTCGCCTTTCACGGCATGCATGGGTTGCTGAAGACCTATTCTACCCCGGATCTTCACGGCTCTCTGATTTAAGAAATAAGATAAAGTACATAATTACCTCAAATGTCAACTTGTATATTCTTTGATGGTAAAGTGGACATTAAAGTACACTTGGTGTTTTAAGAAACATAAACGTTATAGGCCAAACAGAAACATATCTACACCATAATACCAATACAAGCACATCAAACAGAGTAGTACATACAGTCACGCTCTTCCACTGGGGTTCTGCCGTCTGTGCTTCAACAACGTACATGCAGACTTGTTGCCAATGATATTATCATTAACCCTATTGTATACTGGATGTGTATAATTGATGTGAAATTGATTTACTAAACACGCGAATGGGTTAACTAAACTAACAAGCAATACGTCGTCACAACAAAATAACTTGTTTACTCCCAATCTGGGGTAAGAATAATACGTTCTAGTCTTCTTTAAAAATTCAACTGTCAATGTCTGAGCGACGTTTTTGGTCACAGACCAACAAAACCAGCAACGAAGTCAAGAAACCTCAAGATCCTATCGTGTTGTCCATTGACGACAAGTATTTTCAAAATTGTGGTCTAAATGTATTTATTATTATTATTGTATAGCTTGTTCTCGTCACGATATGGTTGAATAATTGCATCGGGCATTATTCTAGTCCTCCACATGTCTCCCATTACTCTTTCTGAAACATTTACTGGGGCCTTGAATGTTATGACCATGATCAAACAACTTTTGAGCAAAAATCGTAGGAAATCGCCGCAAATAGAGTATGTTCGATTGTATCTAAAAATTGTGAAATGTAGACACCAAAGGCTGGAGCTGCTGGGAGATTGCTCGACATAAAGGAACTTTTGGTTCTTGGAAAGCCTTAAGTCCTTTTCATATTTATACTTCTGGATGTGAACTATGTGATGACCTTGACCCTTGATATAAGTGATCAATGTTTTCTCATGACAAACAAGAGATGGTATCCGTGAGTGGTCAAATCAAGAGCACGGCAGATGAAATGATAAGACTCTGACCAAATCTTACAACTCACTTGCCTTTGCATGTGTTTGTGACGGGTGCCACCGGTTTGGGCAGGATACGCTCACTTTTTGAGGAATATCTGGTATCATTACTATATGAGAGTGATTCACAAATACATACTCATTATGCAGTCGGAATCGTTCGCTGGGCTCTGCTTTCAGTGAATATTTCTTATGAATATGGAAAGGGTTTTGTCGCTTTTATTATCCCATTTCCGTCCGTCCGTATGTCTGTCCTCTGTCTGTTGTCCGTTACCCGAGCAGAAATTCGAAACTTTTGAAAATTTCGTGCTGAAACTGTCTATACAGATCAGAATGCAAATAGTATGTAATTTGAAATAATGACATTTTCTTCAAAACAACAGGTCTTGTGTCCTACTGGGGTCTTAAAACTCTAACGTTAGTATGTCGCAAGACATGTCTTTATTCAAACTGTAATGTCAGGTGACTTGGTTATATAAGCTGATCCTTATACCAATCACTAGTTTCTCGATCCATGATTCCTAACACAACTCGCAGATAACTATGCAAATTTAAAAAAAACATGACTCTGCTTTTAGTGTTTTGTCGCTTTGATTTAAACTAAGAATTATAGCAAATGAAATAAACATATCAATAATTTGCTGTTTATATCAAAAATCCATTTATTGGCTGAATGGGTCAAAAGTGGAACAACTACACCTAGGTTTTGGACAGCACCATACCGGTCCAGGTTCATTCCTCAGAACTAACAAGATGCATAGAATTGAGTAAAGAAATATGTGCGACTCATAAAATTCATTTTATTGAGATGTTTAAGTGTATATGAAATTGTTCATCTTAATCAGTCACAGTGAGTGAGTGAAAAGTTTAAAAAGTCACCTCGGCAATGTCAGAAATATCGCGACTATCAAGGGTTACATATTATACATACTATGAAACATTAATGACAACTTTCCAACAATCGACAGTAAAATAACAAGACTTATCACTGAAAAAGATAAGTAACTAGTATTATATCATAAAATACAGCCAGCCAATAACCTATTCTCTTGGGGCCATTGGGACTTTGCTACCTGCATGGACCCCTACAGGATTTACATCATCCCTTCAAATGTTGGCGATTATTGGCAAAGTTCGACTAACATATCAAAATTACAATTATTAGATTCTACTATCTGATACAAATCCACTAATTTATAAACAAGAATACAATCAATTACGAAACACTTATATTAACAGATGGATCCGAGGATGGTGGCGCAATTGCTAGTGCCACAGCTATTGGATCCAGAACAATATCATCACGACTACCAGATAATAGTTAAATATTCACAGCAGAAGCGAACGAAATTTTAACAGCACTAAAATATATTAAGAAACAATCCAAATTTTATAATTTCTTTTTTTTCAGATTCACTTTCGTTTCTTCTGTCTATTAACATATGTCTTGTAAACATCCAATTTTAATTTAAATTCTTGAGTTATTTAATGATCTTGCTACTGGCCAATATGACATCGTCTTTCCTTGGTTACCCAGCCATGTTGGTATCACTGGTAACACAATGGCTGATGCTGCTGCAAAAGCAGCACTCAACAAATCTGTGATACCACTTGGATCATATATTCGAGATCTGATGCAAAAGAAGTGGGACACCCAAGTAGGTGTTAATAAATTACATGAAATTAAAGCAAATATCGGTTTCACAGACTTAGTCGTTCGTCCAGATTTGAAGAGGTCATTTTACGACGATGTCGTATAGGCCATTCTCGTTACACCCATGAATATTTGTTGAAAGACGAGGATCCTCCGCTTTGTGATGAGAGAGTCACGGTCAAGCATGTCCTGCTTGACTGTATTGATTTTGCCATCACAAGGGAAAAACAGTTCAAGTTATCATCTCTTTAGGATGTTTTTAATAGTATCAGTTGTCATTTAACTATTGGCTTTTTAATCGTAGAATCAGTGTTCTTTTAAATTTCGGCTGCATTTCCTAATCGTCGCCAGCAACTGAAGGGATGATGTAAATCCGGCTTGGGTCCATGCAGGTAGCGAAGGTACTGTAAGTCCCCATGGACCCTAACATGGTGACCTACCTTCAGCTGCTGGCGATATCTAGCCCTTTTTATATTGTATCGTAACATATAACGATTTCATTTTATGGTTGGATGCTAGTTTTAACTATTAATCTGTCATATTCTAGCTATTTTACTGTCCATCGATGACATGTTTTTATTTAGTTTAAATATATGTATTCATAACGTATAACTTCTCATCAAGATATGGCTGAAATTTTGCCGATGTGAAGTAAAACATAAACTCACTCATTCACTCACAATCCCGGGTCCCCACTGAGCACGCAATTTGGATATGATGACATGCAGTCACTGAGTCACGTTTTGTGAAGTACATTATTTACGATTGGACGAATCGTGTGCACGTGTCAAACAAGAGGACAACATCTTTTTACCTCCCATTGTCAAAATTATAATGCGTGAATTAGGCAAAGACATTTAACTTAAGTTTTGAACAGGTATATCAGGATCAGATATAATTCAAAAACTGTGAAACCTCCTAATCTGTTTCATATTTTGATGAGTGCAAAAAGATGTAGAGTGACAGCAAAATATCCACAATACTCTATGACAAGAAGGGCGACTTTGAACAGGCATATCGATGATCTGATGTTGTTTTATGGTGATCAAGTAGCCAATTCCTCCCACTTATGGACTCCAGCCTGGGTCTACATTTCACAACTTTCGTGGTCTAGTCACGGGTGTATTTTCTGCGATACTTCGTCATATGAATCCTGCTAAAACCTGGTTTGATCAGGTGATAACATTGAAGGCCTTTGTAAAGCTTTTGAATAAAACTTTATGTATACTTACCTCTGCATGTGTTTGTGACAGGTGTCACCCTTACACCCTCCTATTCGCGAACACCTACCTGGGGTCGTCACTAATTGATAGTTATTCCTAAACATATGTTCATGATATAATCGTACAATGAACACATCTTTTAGCATGATTTATCATGACTCTGGGCATTGTTTTGAAGCATAGCGGATTTATAGCCCCTTTACTTTGTGCAAGTGTATTTGACATATATAAGAAGTTATTTTTCGTCTCGGAGTTGTGAAGGTATATATAAGCGTATACATATATCATTATATCGTTCAAATATTTTGCGGTATTTAATTGATATAGATTTTTCGTCATACTCTATTTTCATCAGCATACACACGTCATGTTTGACAATGTTTGGTATTTTACAATATTGTATTTTTCATTTGATAGCATTGTTTTTAATCTCTAAATAATAATTCTGTAGTAAAAAGCAAAGGAATTAATCAATTTCTAGACTGATGTGTGATGCTTTGTTGTCTTGTTCGTAAGTTAATTGGTTAACACCTCATTTTGTCAACGTCCCATATTCTCAGGGTGCCATGTTACACAATCTGCCAACTCGCCTCTTAACACAAACATAACTCGATGGTGACCTTTACAGAGCGCTTTCCAATATATCACGCCATCTTAGTTTACTTTTTAAATGTGTGCGTGTGTGTGTCTGCGTGTGTTGGTGTGTGTGTGTGTGTGTGTGTGCGTGAGTGCGTGCGTGCGGACGGACGGAGCCCATTTCTATACTCTTCGCCAGATTTCGTTGTGAAATAGATTTGTGCAACATTTCCCTGGTTGCAGAAATCATAACATACATTCATTATTCCTTACAAAACTTAGTAGCTTATAAAAGTTTTAAAACAAGATTTTGCTAGATATGTGAATAATTCATTTTCATTGTTTTTTGCATATATGAAAACGTGTATATTTAGAATGTAACAACTCTGATTTTATGTTTGCTAACATAATATTAGTCTTCCGATTTAAAGCAAATACAAATAAATGCATTGAAACCTGTGTAGAGTGTTCGTGCTGTTTGACTGATACGACGTAATTAGGTAGTGCCTTATTTGAACAAATAGTTTATCCGGTTAAATATTTATCTATAAACCCATGTAAATAGTATATGATAAACAGATATTTGAATTACTAATGTTTTATTGCTGACAATATTGACGACGAAGACAGCAAAGGTTGCTGATTAAGATGCAATTTCGTCGTAAAATGTATTCAATTCTATGGGAGTTATTTTTGAAAAAAATAAATCACAAAATAAATCACAAATGTATTTTGATATCAAATAGTGCAATTAACCATTTGTTTGAGGTATGCCCACCGTCAGTGCAAAATGGTGGTTGTTTTACGTAAACAATGAAGTACGAAAATAAACCGAACTTTAAAAGTCATGCCCTGTCGTGTATTTTCTTTACACTGATTGGGGGCACGGGTGGCGCAGTCGTCTAAGGCGCCGCGATTTGCTGTGCAGGGTTGTGTCCCTTTGGGCACGCCAGAAACCTATGATTGTGGGTTCGAATCCCAGTTCGCCCCGATTATGTTTCTATGTTTGTCAGCACCATACCCGTGCTCGTGGGATTCACCAGAGTTGTTAACGTCTGAGACCTGCATCACTTCGGGCTTTCCTCCCACATTAAGCTGACACCCCGTGATATTAATGGAATAATGTTAAAAGCGGCGTTAAACCCGTCTCACTCACTCACTCGCGTGACATTGGCTGAGTGGCTGACAATTTTCGTGTCAGCAGGTTTTTTTAATGTAAATGCAATTACATCTGTCTTCAAATGTTCAGAGTGCGCCATGCTTACTTTTGAAAATGATAAATAAGTAAAACAAATAATGTAAAGTAATTGATATTATTTAATAGAACAATGTATTTCACAAATCGTTAGAGGTATGTCCTGCATCATTATGTTTATTGTTATACGCAAAGTGTTTTACGGAAACAATAAGAGGAACTCTAAACGTCATGCACTGTCGTGTATTTTCGAAACACTGAACAGTGTTGCAACCAAATCAATGCATGTGTTTTATGGCATCATAAATATTGTTATTTCTTGAGATTAAATTGTGAGGTGTACGTTTAGGTTAAATGCTTTGGCAAGCGGAACAAAGAATACTTATGTAGGAAGGAAACACTATATTTACTGAATAATTTGTGGCAACCAAACCGTCTCTAATGAGGGAATGAGTCAGTCAGTAAAGTTTTTCTTTACATCAGCAATATTTCCGCAATATCGTGACGAAAACTTATTCATAGATAATAAGTTTTTTTAGATTGAATGAAAACCTGTCAACACTAGTTGGGAACATTTAACAAACGAATAATTTATCAACAACACAATATAAAAATAGGCTATAGATCGCCAACAACGAAAATTGGGCCACCATACCAGGGACCGTGGAGACTTACAAAACTTCTACTACCTGCCCCTGTTTCCCCAGCAGGATTTGCACCATCCATTCAGCTGCTGGCGATTGTCTGCAAACTAAGCCATCAATGTTAAATGACAAATATACTGTTTCTAAATTTTGGAATGCAGAAAAATACTTCGATTGACGTTGAACAATTTCACGCTGCTTCACCTTGGTGGTTGAGGGCACTGGTGCCAGGAACCGTTCACCCCTTCGACCCTTACTTCACCTTCAGGGGTCAAACAATTGTCCCGTCATGCCATACCATGTGCATTTATTACTTGATAATTTAGACATATTATATCACACAAGTTTTGATCATGGATATTTAATAACATTGATTATATAAAATAGAATAAGTCCAGACCTACAAGGCGGTGGCTCTCGGGCCAATCTATTGATATGGACCGACGAACTCTGTATATTTCTGTAAGAAAATTACATGGGTCGAACCAGCTTGGAATTTCTATTCATGACAGCTATTCATGTCTTTAATGCAAGAGTATGACACCCCAAAAGTCTTTTCGACTAAGTCTTCTTCCTGACATTCCTAGCTTTTCTACAGTCATCAGTGTAACATGGAGTATGTACACATGGGTTGGTCGATGTTTTGGGAATAGATTCTGTAGCAATGTCACATAAGAGCGTGAGTGGGCTTCACACATTGTACCCATGTCTGGAATCGAACCCGGGTCTTAGGCGTAACGAGCGAACGTTTTAACCACTGGGCTACCCGACCACGTATTAGGAGGTATATCTGCCAAGGTAGTGACAATTTCATGAATTCCCGGAAATTGATACAACATTAATCATCATAAACTGACCATGAAAAATCGATATAGGTAAGTCTATGGCAGAGTATGTACCTGTTGCTGGATGTAGATATGTATCACTACCATCAGTAAACAAACATCGTTTATGTTTTTTGAAGCAAGTCCTCTTGCACTTTACCTTTGTCATTATGATTTGTTGAACCCCCAAATTGATTGCTTTTTCGTGTAAAAAAATGCCCTTAAACCTCGACAATTCCACTGAATTAATGCGTTTGTTTTTAAGGAGGGATAATGTGTGATACCGCTCTAGCTCTCTCTTTTGGTGAGTGACCACTGGTAAACACTTTGGTATCCACCATATATATCTTCAAACAACCCAAATCTTGAAGCAACCAACAGATTCTTTGAGTTCCTTTGGCATCAGGTCAGATTGAATTTGGTTTTTTTCTTAAGGTTGGCATGTATAGATTTGGTATGTCCGATGTTAGGTTCTGTTTGTGTTAATGCAGTAGGTTATACTTCAGAAAGGGGCTGTGAATGTTCTGTGAATTGATGCCGTGGCTTTTTTTACGGCAGAAGGCTGTGATGGGCATGTGGCGTCTGACAATGTGAAGTAACCGAGCTTTTTACTGGTATCGTTGTAACTGATTCTTTTCTCAGATTTCATTTTGGGCACAGTGGCCTCATATTTCTATACGGAGCAGTCAGTTGAAGATGTCATTCGTTGCCTTTGCAATTTCAGCACTTTATGGTCTTGGTACATGTGTTGTCATCATCACCAAATTCTCCAAATATGAAGCAAGTTAGCTTATTTTATTCAGAAAATGTGCCCTTGAACACACTTCTGACATTTGAAGCAATGTGTAGGACGTTGGATGAAAAGATCCACATGTATAGAAAAAACATCCGACTGGGAAGTACTGTTGTGTCAAAAGTCAAACGATATGTGTGAGAAGGGGATAGGTGGCCATCTTTATGATAGATAAATCGTTTTGCCTCAACGATACCTTCACTTCTAATTTAAGACACAATTTATTCATCAACGTGAATTTGATCTCTCTCCCGGATAATACCTTTGTTGAAATTAAGAGTATTGTCTGTAGGACCAGTAATTGAAATTTTACTGGCACATGCAATCAAAAGGCCTCAAGACAGAACCTTTGTAACATCTTCCAACTCACCAGCTTTACTTGTAGACCTTTTTTTCCAAACACAACCGTGAATATAAAGAAGAATTGGGGTTACCCATTGCTCCAAGAATACGAAACCGAAGCCAATTACCCCTTTCAGAATATAGTTACTTAATCACAGTTTCATTGGAAGTTTGGAATCTGATCTTGATAGTTGCGTTACTAGGGACCGTATTTGGATGGTTTCGGCGGTGTGGGTAATGCCTCCAAGAACCTAAGGAGCACGATTTGGTTTCTATGACAATGATGTAAAAGGTTATTTGTCCAAACATACTTTGAAACATATTTAAAAGATGAAACATTGCAAAACTTATCATCAAGGTTGAAATTAAAGTGTCAAATGTGAAACACGACACCACCGTAACACGGGCGTTATCATGCTGAAACACGTGGTTGTGCCAAATGAGATATGGCGTGTGGTCTCAAGACTTGATCATTGTACCGAGCTGCTGCGACATCATTGCCTCGCTCTGGACCGATGTTCTGGAAGACGACAGGGCCGACCCTCTGTGCACGATCAATTCCACCATGATGCTCGGACCATCGGACGAGTCTCTTTCAACAACACAAACATCCGAATAACGCTCCCCACGGCGTTGCCAGACTCTCGCCAATGCTGGTGCTGTATTGCCCACTGAAGGCGGTCCCGGCGATTACGTGGTGTCCGAATTTGGCCTCTGTCTGGCCTGTGACAGTGGAGGTGTCTGCTCGTCAGTGGAGGTGTCCCCATGGCCTGTCGAGCAGTTTCCACAGCACTAACAAAGCGATGTTGAAGATGCTGTCGCACAATCTGACAATTGGTGGTTGTGACCCGTGGTCTGCCACTATGTGTTCGGTCATCTTTAGTGTTGGTGGTCTGGTACCGTTGCTGGAGCCTATATATGGTCCTTACATGGACTTGAAATGCATTGGATACTTGCCGGGCGGTGTGTCCAGTTTGCAATCGTCCGAGGGTTTGGTGTCGCCGATTTCTTGTCAATCTTAGCAATTCAATAACGAATGAATGTTATACGATCAGGGTGGATTTTTATTTGGCAAGAAATGGGGGAACGCCTGTGCATTTCTATTTGCACGGAACTCACGTGCGATCGGTTTAATTGTCATTTGCTTTGTTTTTTATCATCAAATTTAATTTTTCCGGACAAGGTAATGTTACATTTTATAAACTTTGACAGAAATTACAACAGATATTTAAATGATAACTTTTCATGCAATGTTACTTGGGGTGACGTTTCTTTTTGTGGTTCAGTATATTATCAGGTAGTTTACATGCCATGTCGTATCAGTAATTTTAAGCCACGAGGAATGTTCAGCTTGTGTTGCTACTACTAACATGGCATTCATATTTTACATATATGTTTTCCAATACCACATGTGCGTTAATGTCCCATTAATCCATCTGCAATTAGATTGTTTGTGTAGCGAGGTGAATTCTAAATTCTTTTTATTAATTATCTTGATTTTCCCTGAATTGACGTCCATGAGGCGAACTCGCCTATGAACATCGATATTTTGACGCAGGTCTTTCATCTAATTTCAATACAGCCTTGATACCTCTAGTGGGTTACGTCTGATAGCTCACCCAAAATTCACTTTCTCTCCGCCCCGTTTCGTCTTGACAAGTGAAGAGCAACCTCCTCGTGGTGAGTGCTGGGTAAAGCTAATAGCTCTTCACCCGTTTAGAATTTGTCCACAGCACCCCATTGCTGGTCGTAAAAGGCGACCAAATGGGCAGCCCGTTTGCCGTGGGTTGCGTTCCTGTGTCGGCGGGGGACCAATACCTATCTCTTCACATTTTGTCTTCCGGTGCGCCCAGAACCCCTTAAAGCTGCTCATTGCAGCTTAAGGGTGGATACATTTATACCATAATATAATATAATATTCATTATCAGTTACTCAAACATTTACCCGAGTCACGCTTAGAAACATTATTAAATTACATTATTTTCGATCATATCTGAACAACGAGAAATTTCCCTTCATCATGGCGAAATGCCGTTGTTATTCCAATACCAAAACCTGGCCGTGATCATTCTGATCCTTCGAATTATAGGCCGATATCGCTTACTAGCTGTGTATGCAAGACCATGAAAGAATTGTAATTAACAGACTTTTTGGTATTTAGAAACTAATAACCTTTTAACAAATAATCAATGTGGTTTTAGAAATATATAGAAGTACATTTGAACATTTGGTTAGACTGGAAACATTTGTGAAAAATGCTTTAATCTATAAACAACATGCGGTATCAATATTTTTCGATTTAGAAAAAGCATATGATACCACCTGGAAACATGGAATTTTAAAGGAGCTTTATGACATGGGATTGAGAGGGCGTTTGCCAAATTTTGTATCTCAATTTTTAACAGACAGAAATTTCCAGGTTCGTGTGGGATCCACCTTGTCTGATTTTTACGATCAAGACCAAGGCGTCCCACAAGGTAGCATATTATCGGTAACGTTGTTTAGCATAAATATTGAAAGTTTAGCTGAGGTTTTTAAATGACTCTGTTGATGGGTCTTTGTTTGTTGACGATTTTAATGTATCATGTCGAGGTAAAAATATGCACACGATTGAAAGATAATTGCAACTTTGTCTGAATAAAATCAATGTTTGCGCAGAGCTGAACGGATTTAAGTTTTCAAAGTCTAAAACAAATTGCATTCATTTCTGTCGAAAATATAAACCACTTAAGGACCCAGATTTACATCTAGCTGGAACTCCAATTAAAGTTGTAAAAGAAGCTAAATTTTTTTTAATAATCTTTGATCATCACCTTTCTTTCTTACCACATATTAAATATTTAAAAGCAAAATGTCTGAAGGCCCTAGATTTATTAAAGGTTGTTTCTTATTCCAAGTGGGGAGGAGATCAAACTACCCTCCTTCACTTATGTAGATCACTTGTCCGCTCTAAGCTCGATTATGGCTCTATCATCTATGGTGGAGCTGGTAAGAGTAACCTTAAACTACTTGATCCAATACATTGCCAAGGTCTAAGGCTTTGCCTTAGATCGTTCAGAACTTCTCCCATTGCCAGTCTGTACGTTGAGGCCGATGAGCCGCCACTTATACTACGCCAAACTAAACTATCTTTGCAGTATATCACAAAATTATATTCTAATCCATCTAACACTGCGCACAACTGTGTGTTTAATCCTCTTTATGAGGATCTGTATAGTAAGAAGTCCTCTCTTATTCCGCCTCTCAGAATAAGAATACAATCTTTAATTTCTGCTGCTGGAATTAAACTGGAAAATATCTCTTCTTTCCGCCTGCTTTCTTCACCTCCTTGGTAATTGGTAAAGACACGGTTTGATCTTACATTATCTAAACAAAAAAAGTCGGACACTAATCAAATGCAATATCAACAGGAATACAATCAGTTAAGGTGTGATCATGATACTTATAAATCTATCTTTACTGATGGATCTGTCATAGCGACTGATTTATGACTACCATTGTCTGCAGTACATTTGACTTCAAGGGCAATTTACCCTGTAGCCATGTCTCCATAACTTAATTGTCATTACGTTTTAGGCGCTAATCCCCGTTGTTAATCCTCACCAATATTTCATTGTATTTTGACTGTCAGTCAGCCTGGACTACCATATCACTTCCGTTTAACTACTGCTTTTTATAGTATGGCATTTATTGCCCTAATTGATCATCCCATGAACTGTGTTTGTTAATCACGCCCATATGTCCAAAGCAACGTCGTTGTCTCTTTGTCTGTCCATTGTTGTTCATTGCTATATATGTGCTACCATTACACAGTTACTAGGGGTTAGTCAGGCTTGGTATTCCGAGTGCTGGCATAGGGACGACCTCGAGTAGGATATGCTGCTCGTGGGAAACGCCCTGAGGTGAGCTGGAGATCCGCTCACCTCTTGTACGCCTGAGCTGGAAAGTCTGCTCATTGCTGTGTTTGTGTTGTCAGAGCAGGTATTCCGCTCATTGTGCAATTGTTGTTTATTGTTTACATGTTGTGCATAAAGCGTTCCGGGACAGTGATGATTTTGTCCTTTATTCCCCCAAGAGCTATTTCCCCGTCAACATGCGCGTTGACAACTGGTGTTAGAATCCGCCTGGAGTAACTTTTGAGCTTACTCCCGATCCCGTAACCTCTCTGTATGCCTACCACCCTGAAGAACAATCATCAACTCGAGCCATGAAGAAACAAGATTGAAGAAAACAACAGGAATCTCTCCGAATCTCTCAAGATTTCGTTCATACACAGGACCAAGGAAGTATAAACGCCTATCCCGCAGTGATCCTGACCACAGCCATCATGATGCAGATCATACAGAAACCGCCTCACGGGCACCTACAAGATGGACACTGTGTACAAGATATCTCATTGGGACTTACTAATTTGTGTTTACTTACATGGACTCAATCCAGGATATATGATGTGTGACTGTTGATAAGTGCAACCAGGTATGTTTAATCAAAGCCAGTATATTAATGCCAAAATGTGTATCCAAAATTAATTTTTATATGTGCAATATACTCCAATTCCATGTTTAGTCACGCTAGATCTTTGAAGTTATTGTGTAGGGAATCTTGGAAATGTCTCTAGGCCACGCCAGACATATAGATACAGCTAGGGCCCAGACAAACCTAAGCTGTAGGGTTATCGAGTCACACCTGAAAGTTAGACTCGTAATTTCAAAAATCTTAACGACCAAATTTGTCATTCGTTACAAGTTTTTAATGTGCACAGTTTGGTACAAAATTGAAAGTATTGTCTTGGACTTTGAATTCAGATTAGGAATTTTCTTGGGTTATCCACCCACACACATGTATATTGTATGTCAGTATTAAGTAATTAACAGCACAGCGGTATTCAGCATTTCAGAATTTTGATGTCGGAATTAAGGATTATTATTTTCCTTGGGCATAGCATCCATAACATATGGGCAAGCTCCGTTAAAGACACGGGAAGAGCACCCATTGTACTTAAAAGGGCAAACGTACCCACAAGTAACGTTTGAGTCGCGCGGTAAAGTTAGACTCCTGGTTTCAAATTTCTTTATGTGAAATATTTGCTGAGATGTTTAATTTGTACTTTTTATGACATTACTCATTATCATTATTCAGTACTGAGTCGCACCGCCAAACCAGACTCCTGAATTCAAAAAACCTCAATAATATATTTATTGAATCTGTCCAAAGCGGTAATTAACTCGTAGTGAATTTGCACATTACAAAGATCACTTTCAAACTGGCACTTAATCAAATTGGCTAGATGACCACTTTCATACCGTCATTGCATAGGTATATTTGTTGCACAAGAATTAAAACGATATCATGAATTCATCTAACTGATTTTGTTCACATTTTGCACTATTGTTTCCGTTGGTGAAAAAGTTCACACATATCAATTTGGACTTGTCAAAGCTTGGGGTCCAAGCTTCACGGAACGGAGGGAAGTTGTCATAGCGACTGATTTATGACTACCATTGTCTGCAGTACATTTGACTTCAAGGGCAATTTACCCTGTAGCCATGTCTCCATAACTTAATTGTCATTACGTTTTAGGCGCTAATCCCCGTTGTTAATCCTCACCAATATTTCATTGTATTTTGACTGTCAGTCAGCCTGGACTACCATATCACTTCCCTTTAACTACTGCTTTTTATAGTATGGCATTTATTGCCCTAATTGATCATCCCATGAACTGTGTTTGTTAATCACGCCCATATGTCCAAAGCAACGTCGTTGTCTCTTTGTCTGTCCATTGTTGTTCATTGCTATATATGTGCTACCATTACACAGTTACTAGGGGTTAGTCAGGCTTGGTATTCCGAGTGCTGGCATAGGGACGACCTCGAGCAGGATATGCTGCTCGTGGGAAACGCCCTGAGGTGAGCTGGAGATCCGCTCACCTCTTGTACGCCTGAGCTGGAAAGTCTGCTCATTGCTGTGTTTGTGTTGTCAGAGCAGGTATTCCGCTCATTGTGCAATTGTTGTTTATTGTTTACATGTTGTGCATAAAGCGTTCCGGGACAGTGATGTCGATTTTGTCCTTTATTCCCCCAAGAGCTATTTCCCCGTCAACACATGCGCGTTGACAGATCTAAGGATGATGATGCTGTTGCCAGCGCCACCGTCATTGGATCCAGGACTATATCAACTAGATTACCAGATGACTCTTCAATTTTTACAGCAGAATCAAATGCCATGTTACCTGCTTTAGGATATGTTAATAAACAATCTAAACATAAAGAATTCATATTTTTTTCACAATCTCTCTCCTGTCTTCAGGCTATTACAAACACTTCGTGTCAGGATCATCATAGAATTACATAATAACCTTGCTACTGGCCAATACGACATCGTCTTTTGTTAGCTACCAAGCCATTTTGGAATTGTTGGTAATACAATGGCTGATGCTGCTACAAAAGCAGCACCCGACAAATCCGTGACACCACTTCTTATACCATACAGTGATTATAAACCTGTCATTAGATCTTACATCAGAGATCTAATGCTGAAGAAGTGGGACACCCAAGTGGGTATAAATAAATTACATGCAATAAAAGCAAATATTGGTTATACTTACTTGGGTTGTCCGTCCAGATTTGAAGAGGTTTTATTAAGACGATGTCGTATTGGTCATTCTCGCTATACTCATGAACATTTGTTAAAACGTGAGGATCCTCCATTTTGTATCCCTTGTGATGAAAGAATCACGGTCAAGCATGTCCTGCTTGACTGCATTGATTTTTCCATCACAAGGATAAATATTTCAAAGTTTCATGTATCAAGGATCTTTTTTATCAGGTAACTAGTTCGTTAATTATTTTTTTTTAAAAGGAAATCGAATTAATTCATAAATTTTGATTGTTATATTATGTAAATAAATAGATAACTTTTATAACTGGTAGAATTAATCAGCTACTGAGACTGTTAGTGGTTATCTCCTCCTTTTTTTTTTTTTTTTTGGTTGCCTTTGTGTTCATACCACCCCCATAAACTTGTATTGAAATCAATTCTCATAAATAAATACTATGAAACACTATTTACTTCACAAACTTCTTATTCAATCATTAACAGAAAGAACTGCAAGCATCATTCGAAATAATACTGTAACATAATCCCACTCTATAACGAGCCAATTAGGAAGCAGTATCACGCTTCTGACATGGGACATTTGCATTTATTAGTTGGATGCGGGTTTTATCATAATGCAAATTTAGTCAAAACTATCTAATGTACATTGTATATACTTCGCTGACAAATGTGACAGATGAATTGTGTAGAACCTAACAACTGTTGTCGTTGTCGTTGATAATGTTTTCACAGAACAAGGTCATCTTCAACAAACCAATAAACCTTCTTTAAAATCATAAGGACGGCCCACATCAACTCCATTGCAACCGTCCCATTTCGGTTTGTTGGCCAATACAATCCATTTGAATGAAATCTCAGCTTTGTACAACCAATTGGATGAAACCACCATCCAGCGCTATTAGCACGGGCACAGCCATTGACGTCATTGTCATATGTTCCAAAACGTGCCCCGTTTAGGTTCTTGGTTTCGTCTCCTGCTCCACCCAAGCCATCCAGATATTGCTCGCTCATTTTGTAAGAATTGTCCCACTCAAAGCTGTCCCAGTGCAGAGCATAACCTTCCGCTTCAGAGTCCACGCGGAAGTTTCTACATTATATAACACCAATACCATAATCAAAAGCTGATAGAAGAACACGTACACCATACACGCCCTGTTTTGTGAGCTGGTGTAGATTTTCAAGGCCAAAAAATGAGAAGCCTTCAACATATGGATAATACCGTTTCATCTGTTGCCATGGAAGTGTGTAGTTTGAGTTAAACGTAAGGGTGTATATTTCTGCCACACGACCGCCCCCATGATAACAAACCCACTCAAGTGCCTCTTCAGATCCAAATGGCTGGATGATGTATGGACTAAACCATGCCTTGGGTGTCTCTGTACAGTCTGGATAGAAAATATGTACAAGCATGAACAGTTGGGCAACCTGTGTTCTAGGATAAGTAGCTGTTTGATAACGTTTGTTAGTTGTTGAACGCAACACTCGGCAATATTCGAGTAATATGACGGTAATATCCAGTGATTGATATCATAAGCATGTTCTGTACTCTCCCCCGTACCAAAACTTACATCACTCTCAATTACTATCTAATCGGGGGCGGTCGGGTAGCCTGGTGGTTAAAGCGTTCGTTCGTCAGGCCGAGGACCCGCGTTCGATTCCCGACATGCGTACAATGTGTGAAGCCTGTTTCTGGTGTCCCCCACCGTGATATTGCTTGAATAGTGCTAATAGCGGCGTAAAACTAAACTTACTCACTACTATCACATCAATATTAAGTTTTAATGAAGTCTTTAAAATAGTTCACACCTTAAAATAAGGATGTCATATCGGAGTGGACAATATCAATAAAGTACTACCTTGTGAATGCTTCATGATCAAACGATCATTTCATTTGTATTTGAAATAACAGATACATCGAGTGATTGGTTTCCTTTGACCAACATACCTCGGTAGCGCCTCTGACAGTAATGACCCACAAAGCCTTCAGCACAGTGACAGGTCCTGTTACAAGTGTAGAAAGTTACCCCGTTCTCACACGGATCCACCTATGATAGACAAGTATATATAGTACAATGAAAGAAATCATCTTCTGCGCCACGTTCATGAGGCGGCTTGAAAAGAATCCAAATTTTGTGTTTTACCAAATGAAATTTTGTTTCCATAGTTTGCTTGTTTTAATTAGTTATCATTACACTAATGTTTCATTGACTTACATGATTTTGCAAAGGAGAAATACAATATAGTAATTTTGTTGTAGCCAACTGCTCAATAAAATATAGTCAATCTTGAATATAGAAACAACAGAACTTTACCATCGCAGTCTGACTACAGCCATTACCAGCGGCAAGCCTCGAACAGTTGCCCTCCACGTACGACCCGGTTAACTGACACGTATAACCATCCCCGGTCTTACAGTAGGAGGCTGACAGACAGACCGGGTTATTCAGGCACTTCACAGAACACTCGATCCTGCTTCTGACTGGTACTGATTCAAGGATATCACTGTCCGTTTTAGTGGACAGGCAACTCGTGAACGAAACACGTCTCCTAGTTGCAAGGATCACCAGGGGAGGGGGAGACAACTAGCATCAGCAGGAACATCTGTGGAAGCTTCATTATCAGTTTGTGGGACCTGGTGTCGGTTGGACTGAATGATTATCACCTGCAAAACATAGTCGTGAAGGCTGCATATTATGGAATACTGTAAGGGACATTCTCGCGATCTCGCATTCTCGCGATCTCGACCTTTGGAAACGAGGTAAATATGCCAAAAACACGAGAATGCGAGATCGCGAGAATGCGAGATTTGGCCAAAATCTCGCGTTCTCGCGATCTCGCATTCTCGTGTTTTTGGTACATAGCACTTTTTGTCAAAAGTCGACAACGCGAGAATGCGACATTTGGACATGATGCAAAATCTCGCAATCTCGCAATCTCGACTTGTCAAATTAGGCCACTAAAACACGAAATCGCGAGAACGCGAGAATGCGACATTTCATTTTCTCGCGATCTCGCGTTCTCGCGTTCTCGCGTTTTAGACGCTGTCCGTGCGCATGCGTAATATCATAAGGTCAAGCGCATGCGCACGTTAGTAGTCCTATGGTCATGCTTCTTTCATGCTCTTCATTCTCCAAGTAGCATTTCGCAAACTTATGACTTGAGCTTGGAAATGCTATGTAATTTAAATACACAAAGTCTGAGTCATCTCCCGTTGTTACAGTTTCCTATGTACTTTATAATAAAACCCTCAACATGCTCAATATATTTTACAAAAGAAATTGTGTGCATGAATGTCCAATGATGGTGAAAACATTAACTATCACCGTCAGTGAGTGAGTGAGTAGTATTGCTTAAAGTCGCATCAGCAGTATTGCAGCTATTCACGGCTACACTGTGAGTTACAGAAATAATCACAAGCCAGTGAGTTTCTCAATGAGGCAATTTTATACACGGCTAGAATATTCATTAAAAGAAAATTCTCACAGACCAAATTGTAGCATTCGGATAAAATGATATTGTCCGATGGTTTTTTTGTTTGTTTTTATACGATACCTTATTCGCTACTTTAATAAATTGATGTTCATCCGCGCCCGCCTGACAACAAAACATCCTGCCTTACATTATTTTAATGCCCTCAAATTCCTAGAAATAGAAGTATCGTTAATATGAGTGTTTCTACTTTCTTTACCTGATAAAATACTCCGCAACACGTAGCCCTACTGAACACACATGATGCATGTGAATCGCATCCGTCGACAGCAATTGTACACATATGCCTAAAGTAGGTCGATAAGAACAAAATAAAACGTTAAATTTAAATGTCTCCTGTCTCCCATGTTTTTAAAAAATCAATCAAACTGTAACTATTAATTTATTGCGGCCATAACATCCAAATGACAGGCATGCTTATACTGGAAAAGTACCGCCAATATCAAGCCTGGGGGACCGGCATGGCTCTGAATAAGTGAGTGAGTTTGGCTTAACACTGCTTTGAACAGTATTTATATTTCAGTTATATCCCGGCTTGTAGGTTTAAAGGGGCACTAATCTTCTTCTCGGCTGTCTAACACTGCCAGCTGGGGTTCACTATCTGCCGATTTGCTCGCTGACGCAACTGAGTGTGACAAGAGACTGGACTACTGTGTTCAAGAACACTGATTGGTTACCTGTAATCTCTGAATCTCAGACACAGGGCGCATGTTAATTAATTTCGTCAGCCTAAACAAACGGACAAAAACAACGATGGAAGCTCATCGGATGTCGTTATATGGAAATACCCCAGATGGTTATTTCACGAATACAGCCTTCATGTTCTCTGTCGTTCTTTACACGTGCTTTACGGATTTTGGGAAATATTGGTGTTTTTCAGCATTTTTATAAAACATTCTTTCCCAAATTATCGTGCAATCCCGGGTATAAATTACGCACGGACCTGTTCCCTATAAATGGTTGCGATGATTAACACCAACGAACATGCCAAGACTGACCGCTGTCCAGAGTGAGTGAGTGAGTGTGTTTGGTTTTACGCCGCTTTTAGCAATATTCCAGCAATATCACGGCGGGGGACACCAGAAATGGGCTTCACACATTGTACCCATGTCTGGAATCGAACCCGGGTCTTCGGCGTGACGAGCGAACGCTTCAACCACTAGGCTACCCGACCGCCCCACCGCTGTCCAGAGGGAGAGAGCCATATGTATGCTGGAGCGACACAGAGAGCGGTTGCCATTAACATGAACTGCTCCAGACTGGTCGCACGTCTCCGACAGACTGGCAGAACCGCAGACACACCACGGAGTGGCAGACCAAAGGTCACGACCCCGCAGGATGACTGCTTTTTACGAGTACTTCATCCGAGGAACAGATTTCTTACTGTGACGTCATCAGCTGCCAACAGCTTAGGACATCCGGTCAGCAGACAAACTGTGACCAGACGACTACGACATTATGGTCTCCGGGCTTATCGCCCTTTCAAGGGCATGACCTTGACCCGTCAACATCGACGTGCCAGATTGACGTGGTGCAGGCAAACTCAGCGATGGCAACAAAGGGATTGGCGGCGAGTGCCGTTAAGTGACGAGAGCAGGTTCCAACTCTTCAAACCTGATGGGCGGACGCGAGTTTATCGACGACGTGGTGAACGTACGGCTCCTTGTTGTGTCCAGGAGGTTGAACCTTACGGGGGCGGAAGTGTGATGGTCTGGGGCGGCGTTTGCGGGGACGAGAAGACGGAACTTCTCATCATCGAAGGCAATCTGACAGCACAACGCTACATTGACAATATCGTACGGCCAGTGGTTCTTCCTTTCATCCAGCGTCAACAACGGACGGTGTTCCAACAAGATAACGCCACACCCCATAAAGCCCGTATTACTAGAGACTTCCTCAACGCCTACAGCGTGACTGTCCTGCCATGGCCAGCTCGATCACCAGATATGTCACCCTCAGAACATCTCGGACCAGCTGGTGCGTCGTCTTCGGAAACGTCAACATCCTCCCTTCACGAGACAAGCGTTGATCGTTGCCCTCCGTGAGGAATGGAATCGGATACCTGCGGTCGATGTGAGGACGCTTGTCTACTCAGTTCGACGCCGCATTCGAAGATGCATTGCCGCTCATGGAGGTCATATCCCGTTTTGAACGGTCTGGGCCGTTGTCACCTTAAAGTTGTAACCAATGTTGTTGATCGAATACTGGACGAATGACCCCTTGTCAAGAAATGTCCCTGTTGGAGGTCAAGGACTTTGTTGTTGAATTAGCAATTTTACGGTTCTGAATGATGAATTTCTACAATACAATAATTGGCCCAGTGGCGAGATGGTGTAAATATTGAGTTTTTGAACTCTTTTTTTTCATTTTTTCTTCCTTAGTATGTTCCCATAAAAACAGCATGCTTATTTTTGTAAATACCTTTGACCGACACTGGGAAAAGACCGTAGAGTTTCTGGCCGTTAGGGTTTCCAGAATTAAAATGGGACGTGTTAATTGTTATTGCTGCTTCAATTTGTGTTGGTCATATTTTATCATAGAAATATCGTTGGTAACGTTTCTTTTGGCCGTCAGTTTATTTTTATAGTTTAAAAAATGGTATCCCAGCAGTGAAAGCATTTTCGGATTTTGGATTGCGCGGATAATACGATTGCTATCTCTTGTTGTTATCCACGTTTTCTGGCATAACCCTACACCTGTGTCTTTGCTCAGTTAATGAACCTATTACAGGTATAGTTAGTGGTAGCACTACTCAGATTACCTGACAACGGTTCCCATTTGGCTGTTGTGTCTTGTGTCTGGGGTAATTATTTCATCTGAATCCAGGTTTGAAGTGAGGTGAAATGTATGTTATGTAATATTCACGTCGCAGCCCAGCAAGAGGAGTGATCAGTTCATTTACTTTTTTGTAAACGGATCATTCCTCGCCATCAAAAGTTCCACAGAAATTACGTTCATTGATTAATCACTGTTATCTTGCACAGTGGGTTTGTAAGTGTTTACATGTGTAGGTTTACTAAAGCAGACGGAATACACTCATATCATGGCGATATCAAGTGCCGATGTAAAAACAACATACTTGGTTCAAAGGATTAGCCGATAATACGTTTATTGATTGTTCATTGCTTTCTAACTCCATGGATATTTATAAAGCACAATGGACATCATGAACATAATTGTCACACGTGCTATCTCAGCTGACCGATGAGACTAGACACCTTTGTGAAACATCTGAAACAAACTTAGTGATCAGTTGAGAAACGTACACGGGTTATAATATCCAGAAACGCTATATGTTTATATTTTAAAACATTTGAATGTAACAGAGCCATGTGAAGTCGAATAAATTTATTTGTACAGCTGCAGACGTATGGGATATTGTTCCCATATGTGAATGTTCACGGATACATTCCTCGAACAAGGAAGCTGCCCAAATGTATACATAAAACTTCGGTGGGTCGTTTTTATGATATTTGCATTTTGTTTTCATTCATTTGCTGTTGCATTGGACAAAATCATTTTTGTTCCTCTTGTACCTGTAGGCGTGTATACATGTATATTACACTCAATGTGTAAAATGTGATTCACTCAGGCAATTTATAAAATGTCTAAATATATCAGTAATATAGAAATTGACTGAATCCAAGTCCAGATTGACTAACAACTTTTAAGAGGTTCAAAAGGGCTTAAAAATAGACTATTTATCCTAGTATTAGAGTGAGTGAGTGTGTTTGATTTTACCCCGCTTTTAGCACTATTTCAGCAATAACCACTAGGCTACCCGACCGCCCCGCTAGTATAAGAAGCCAAAACTATAGAAACATACTTTGAATTTCGTTTTCTTTAATTTAATCCTATCATTTTCAGTCACTGGGTGATGAAATTAAAACATAAAAATGTTTGGAATTCGTAATAACAATAACATAAATTGACCGATTTTCAGTCAATTTATAAAATAACTGAATATTTATGCGTTGCAAAAATTGCCTTCGTGAAACTTTATACATTTTGTCTAAACAATGTACCCACAATGAAATACTATTAATAAAAGCGATACATGCGCTTACGAATGGCGCAGCACAGGTCGCGACAAGTCTTGACATCTGCTATATCATCCGGATACTCACGGGGGAAAACAATAACAAAGACAACAACCAATCTCGGGTCATTGCTGTAGATCAGTGCCCCTTTTAAATGGGAGGAAACCTACCATTGGGATTGCCTAAAAGTCGGGCCAAGAAAAGTCGGGGCGGGCCGGGCCAGCGGGTAATACTAAAACTGGATTGCAGAATAATAAAACGAAACGTGCATATCTAGGCAGATCTCAAATGTCCAGAAACGTATAGTTTTGCTCATTTAATTGAGTTTGTATCAAAATGCATCTTCAGCAATGTAATAAAATGATAATTATAGCTACATACCGAGAGTCCATACCGAAAAGTCAGTGTCTTGACTGTGTCTTGACTTTGATGAGAAGGTTTCTTACCGACCTTAGCGTGCAGGGGTGTGATGTCCTGGGCAGGAATTCAAAATGACAGTGTTTTGACTACTCTTCTTTCATTAATTAACGTGTTTGGCACTAATTCGTGTTAAACCAACACAGGATGTTTTCTGCAAGTGGATATTCGCGAATGTCATAGGACTGACACGACACGTGTTAATAACTGTCAAAGCGCTTCTAAAGTTACAACACATACTTAACATCTATAGACTAATATTATATCTACCTATATTACACTTTAGTGTCTCATATTGCACTAGCAAACAAGGTGCTCAAAAGTGAAGCCCTTTTCCCTCTACATTATCTCTATCAGAAGTGTTTGGCTTGTGTTGGATCCGACTTGGCCCGGGCGGTCAAAATCAACTTTAAACACACAGATGTATCTTCAAGTGTGTTTACATCTATAGATTAGTGTTATATCTACCTACATACCACTTTATAACGTCACAGTTTTTCGCATTTAAAGATCTTCTCAAGAAAATCTCTGTCACATGTCCTTGTCCCGACTTCGCCAGGGCTGTCAAATTCATCTTAAACTTCACAGATGTATCACCAAATGTGTTGGAGTGAAGTATACTCGTTAAAGTGAAGCCCTTTGTTCATGGTTTGTGTCTGGTGGGAAAATCCCTTGCTTTTACCTATTCCGTCGTGTTTTTTTCAAGGATCATACTTACAGAGTAACGCTTGGAGAAGGTAAGGTGAGACACTTTGGATTTCAGGATAAACCTCTCCCTCAACCCTGCTTAATGCTTCTATTATCCGGGCCAAGTCGGACCCAACACAAGCAAAACACTTCTGATAGAGAATATGTTGAGAATGTAGAGGGAAAAGGGCTTCACTTAGATATAACACTAGTCTATAGATGTTAACACATTTGAAGATACATCTGTGAGGTTTAAGTTGATTTTGACAGCCCGGACAAAGTCGGACCGAACACTTCTGACATAGATTTTCTTAAGAAAACACAGTAAACATGCTTCACTTTGAGCCCCATGTTTTCTTTAAATACGATGTACCGTGACATTATCAAGTGGTATATAGGTAGATATAACACTAATCTATAGATGTAAACACATATGAAGATAGATATTTATGTTTAAAGTTGATTTTGACCGCCCGGGCCAAGTCGGACCGAACACTTGTGTGACTGTTGAGAGTATAGGGAGAAGAGGTCTACTTTAACCAACGTGTCTGCTTTAAATACGACGATCAGTGACATCATAAAGTGGTATTTACTTATATATAGTACGTTCCTATAAATATAAACGCTATGCTCACAGATGGAAATTTGTATCACGATAGCTAGAAGTATTTGATACGTTTCAAATCTTATTTCGTTTAACGGTTGCTCTTTTACATGTTACCAAGATCAGCGACGCTTGCACACAGCTCCACTTTCTGGTTTTCAAGTGATTTACTCCGAATTACTTATTTATGGTGCACTTTTTTTTTTTGGTGATTGTTCATTAATGTCATGTCTGAATGTTGCATCAATTATATGTAGGTATGATCGCCGATAATGAAGTAATTAGCCAGTAACACTTTGGCCCGCCTTGGCCCGGCCCGGCCCGGCCCGACTTTTAGGCAATGCCCCTACCTTTGTAGGTTTCTGGCACATCCAAGGGACGCAACTCTACACAACGAATTGCGACAACTCAGACGACTGAGCCACAAGATGACTGTACAGGCAAACAGGAACAAAAACACGAGAACGCGAGATCGCGACACTTGACCAATGTCGCAATCTCGCGTTCTCGCATTCTTGTGTTTTTGAAAATAGTTACATATAACTGTATAGGCAATTAGCACAAAAACACGAGAACGCGAGAACGCGAGATCGCGACATTGGTCAAGTGTCGCGATCTCGCGTTCTCGCGTTCTCGTGTTTTTGAAAATAGTTACATATAACTGTATAGGCAATTAGCACAAAAACACGAGAACGCGAGAACGCGAGATTGCGACATTGGTCAAGTGTCGTGATCTCGCGTTCTCGTGTTTTTGAAAATAGTTACATATAACTGTATAGGCAATTAGCACAAAAACACGAGAACGCGAGAACGCGAGATTGCGACATTGGTCAAGTGTCGCGATCTCGCGTTCTCGCGTTCTCGTGTTTTTGAAAATAGTTACATATAACTGTATAGGCAATTAGCACAAAAACACGAGAACGCGAGATTGCGACATTGGTCAAGTGTCGCAATCTCGCGTTCTCGCGTTCTCGTGTTTTTGAAAATAGTTACATATAACTGTATAGGCAATTAGCACAAAAACACGAGAACGCGAGAACGCGAGATTGCGACATTGGTCAAGTGTCGCGATCTCGCATTCTCGCGTTCTCGTGTTTTTGAAAATAGTTACATATAACTGTATAGGCAATTAGCACAAAGACACGAGAACGCGAGAACGCGAGATTGCGACATTGGTCAAGTGTCGCAATCTCGCGTTCTCGCGTTCTCGTGTTTTTGAAAATAGTTACATATAACTGTATAGGCAATTAGCACAAAAACACGAGAACGCGAGAACGCGAGATTGCGACATTGGTCAAGTGTCGCGATCTCGCGTTCTCGCATTCTCGTGTTTTTGAAAATAGTTACATATAACTGTATAGGCAATTAGCACAAAAACACGAGAACGCGAGAACGCGAGACTGCGACATTGGTCAAGTGTCGCGATCTCGCGTTCTCGCGTTCTCGTGTTTTTGAAAATAGTTACATATAACTGTATAGGCATTTAGCACAAAAACACGAGAACGCGAGAACGCGAGATTGCGACATTGGTCAAGTGTCGCGATCTCGCGTTCTCGCGTTCTCGTGTTTTTGAAAATAGTTACATATAACTGTATAGGCAATTAGCACAAAAACACGAGAACGCGAGATTGCGACATTGGTCAAGTGTCGCAATCTCGCGTTCTCGTGCTTTTGTGCTAATTGTCTATACAGTTAAATGTAACTATTTTGTAAGGTAATTCGTCACGGTAAACTCGGGGCGGTCGGGTAGCCGAGTGGTTAAAGCATTCGCGCGTCACGCCGAAGACACGGTTTCGATTCCCGACATGGTTACAATGTTTGAAGCCCATTTCTAGTGTCCCCCGCCGTGATATTGGTGGAATATTGCTAAAAGCGGCGTAAAACCAAACTCACTCACTCACGGTAAACTCGCGTGCAGCGGCGTGAACTGAGGTGCGCACGAACCATTGTATCCAACATCTTATTACTGTCTGCAAACTGAAAAAGTTGGAAGAATGATGTTGGATGATGAATAAACATCAAAACGACGGGATGAACAAGAACGTTCATCGAAATTTCTGCTTTGCAAATTAATGAAGTTTATTTCAAAATGGCTGCTCAAAATCACGTGACTTTTGACAATGTCAGAATGCAAATGTTCCAAGTCTTTTGATTATACAGAAATTTTATGTAGACTGGTAACATTATAAAGTCAAGAACACTCTCCGTTTCTTGCCTGTGAACTGACTGAATTTGACAAATATTGTCTAACAACTAACAGTCAAATAACCAACATGGATGCCTAAAGGTATTTTTCAGAAAGATTTTGTTTGTTTGTTTGTTTGTTGTTAACGCCGCACTCAGCAATATTCCAGCTATATGACGGCGGTCTGACATCAAATATATCAACACTCGTTAGGGTGGCCCAGTCGTTTGAGGCGCCGCGATTCTCTGTGCAGAGTTGCGTCAGTTGGGCACGCCCGGAACCTATGATTGTGGGTTCGAATCCCGGTTCGCCGTTCTCGTGGGCTTCATCGAAGAGGTAAACGTCTGAGACCTGCATCACTTCGGGCTTTCCTCTCATATTAAGCTGACACGTTGTGATGTAACTGGAATACTGTTTAAAGCGGTGTTAAACCCAACTCTCTCACTTACTCTATAGATGACTACACGTTTACTCGCTAAAATCATTGAAGAACGAAGCGGGGTGTTTTATACGATTAATCATGACCTCATTTCGGATGATTTGATTGTGATCATGTACTTTAATATGGCAGAGAGTTTGATGACGTTAATTGTGAGAGGGAAGTGACCGTCAGCTGGCTCAATATAGTACTTCATTTTCGTCCAGAATGCGGTTGCGTGAAGACGATAAACATCCCAGTGTCACCCACTGGGTATGGGTAATTTACATGTTTGTCGTGTCTCGAAATATGAATTGTAAATAGTGTATCGTGCCAAATATATGTGAGTTACTGAATAAATACAGCAGTTTCAAGAAAATGGTAATTGTATTTATAATGTTAAGTGTGTTTTACAACATGGACCAGGTTTATATTGTATCTTATGAGTGATGTCGGGATCGAGTTATCGCCCTTGATGAATTGTTTGTTCATTATAGGGTTAATATAATGATTTTGTATATCATTGATTAGTAAGTTCATGTTCATGTACAGAATATAGACGTATGTTTATATGAAACGAATGAATGAAACCTATGCAGTATTGTTTTGTACATTAAAAGATGTCATTATCTACTCTGGCAATAAACACTCACACCCGTAGTCTATGTTTGAAATTGTATTTTCCATCACAATCCCCGGTTACAATATGAAAATATGAAAGTTAATTTTGTATTACAAATTGGTCTATGAGAATTTTGCCTTTCATGAATATGCTAGCCGTGTATAAAATTGCCTCATGGAGAAACTCACTGGCCTGTGATTATTTCTGTAACTGTAGTACTGCTGATGCGACTTTAAGCAATATTACTCACTCACTGACGGTAATAGTTTTGTTTCCAGCTTTCAGACACATTAATATTTTCACTATCATTGGACATTCATGCACACAATTTCTTTTGTAAAATATATTGAGCATGTTGAGGGTTTTATTATAAAGTACATAGGAAACTGTAACCACGGGAGATGACTCAGACTTTGTGTATTTAAATTACATAGCATTTTCAAGCTCAAGTCATAAGTTTGCGAAATGCTACTTGGAGAATGAAGAGCATGAAAGAAGCATGACCATAGGACTACTAACGTGCGCATGCGCTTGACCTTATGATATTACGCATGCGCACGGACAGCGTCTAAAACGCGAGAACACGAGAACGCGAGATCGCGAGAAAATGAAATGTCGCATTCTCGCGTTCTCGCGATTTCGTTTTTATGTGGCCTAATTTGACAAGTCGAGATTGCGAGATTGCGAGATTTTGCATCATGTTCAAATGTCGCATTCTCGCGTTGTCGACTTTTGACAAAAATGGCTATGTACCAAAAACACGAGAATGCGAGATCGCGAGAACGCGAGATTTTGGCCAAATCTCGCGTTCTCGCGATCTCGCATTCTCGTGTTTTTGGCATATTTACCTCGTTTCCAAAGGTCGAGATCGCGAGAATGCGAGATCGCGAGAATGTCCCTTACAGTATTCCATAGCATATGCATGTCTTTTCCGGAAAATACACCCAGAAGAACTCGAAGAAGGAAAAACAACGATTAAAAGCCTTCAGATATGACAGTCATCTTTGCATGTTAAATCTCTTGCCAGCCTAATGCTGGTTGCCTTGCTGGTTGTGTCGGTCCAATGTTGGTGTGACACCGATTAAAGCAATATCTGATATAATATTTTGCTTGTTTGCTTGTTGTTTAACGCCGCACTCAGCAATAATCAAGCTATATGACGGCGGTGTATAAATAATCGAGTCTCGACCAGACAATGAAGTGATTGACATCATAAGCATCGATCCACGCAAGTGGGATACGATGACATGCATCAACCAAGTCAGCTAGCCTGACCACCCGATCCCGTTAGTCGCCTATTACGACAAGCATAATTGCCTTTACGGCAAGTACGGGTTGCTGAAGACCTATTCTACCCAGGATCTTCACGGGTCTGTGATATAAGAAATAAGATAAAGTACATAATTAACTTAAATGTCAAAGGAACATGTACGTTATAGGACAAACAGAAACATATCTACACCAGTATGACTATACAAGCATATCAAACAGAGTAGTACATACAGTCACGCTCTTCCACTGGGGTTGTGCCGTCTGTGCTTCCACAACGTACATGACGACTTGTTGCCAATGATATTATCATTAACCCTATTGTATAATGGATGTGTATAACTGATGTGAAATTGATTTACTAAACACGCGAACGGGTTCACTGAACTAACAAGCCATACGTTGTCACAACAAAATAACTTGTTTACTCCCAATCTGGAGTAAGAATAATACGTTCTAATCTTTAAAAATTCAATTGTCATTGTCTGAGCGACGTTTTTGGTCACAGTCCAACAAAACCAGCAACGAATTCAAGAACCCACAAGAACCAATGTAAAGGTGATGACCCAAACCGTTAAGGAAATGTCCTGCCCCAACCGACAGCGTTGACCATGAGTCAAGGTCGAGTTGGCTTTATATTGATTATTTCTCATGAAACTTTCCGATGACGTTGTGTTGTTATTGGACTAAAAGGTTATAGCGATTCATCAATTTATTGAAGTAGACACTTACATGTTGATTTTCGTTTTCCTTTCAATGTTTCCAAAATATTTCAAAAGATTTCTGTTACTGCAAAGAGTTTCAAAAGACATGCACATTTACTCCAAAAACGAAAATTGGCGCGTTTCTCAAACACAGCAGGTAGAACAATGTCTTTCCCGTTTGCTGACTTGGGAGTCCCTTTGCTGGAGAGGTGAAAAACACATTTTTCGTTAATTGTAAGCGATTTTAGTGCATGATGGCTCGTTGGAAAGCTCTTGAAATTCTGAGACGTTTGATACCAAATCCGACACACCTATAAGTTGTCGTTAGGGAAATACAACTGTTTGAAGGGGTCCAAATTGATGTCAGAGGCCTCTGTTAGGGTGCTACCGAACGCGCATGCGCAACACCATTGTGGTTATTTTAACACCTTTGGATAGCCAATGCATCCCTTACAATGTTTCCAAGAGATTTCAAAAGATTTGGTCACTGCAAAGAGTTTCAATAGCCAATGTATCCCTTACAATGTTTCCAAGAGATTTCAAAAGATTTGGTCACTGCAAAGAGTTTCAATAGCCAATGTATCCCTTACAATGTTTCCAAGAGATTTCAAAAGATTTGGTCACTGCAAAGAGTTTCAAAAGACCTGCACATTTACTCCAAAAACGAAAATTGGCGCGTTTCTCAAACTCACAAGGTAGAACAATGTCCTTTCCGTTTGCTGACACTGAAGTCCTTTTGCTGGAGGGGTGAAAAACACATTTCTCGTAAATATTAAGCGATTTTAGTGCATGATGGCTCGTGTGCATGAGTAAATTAATACCCCCAGTGCCTTCCGTGGAAGGCCACGTATGACTATTCATGAGCCTAGTGTTATGCTAATAGACATGCATCACGTCACAATGAGAACGGAGTCATTATGCATGCATGTTGAGAATATGAAGAAAGCGGCCTTTGTTGAAATGTCATAGTTGAGGAATTCTTTAGGAATGCCAGCTATTTGGAGTTCTTAAGGAGTGCCAGCTATGTGGAATGTAGTCGGGGTAGAATCCTTCAGATGTATTCTAGAATGATCATCATCAACTGGAATGTCGTCCCTTTTGTGAAGAAATTAGGAATTCTTTAGGAATGCCAGCTATGTGGAATGTAGTCGGGGTAGATACTTTCAGATATATACTAGAATGATCGTCCTCAAACGGAATGTGACCCTATCGTGAAAGAATGAAACAGTCCTCGATCTCGTGATATAGCTACTCAATGAATAAGTAGAATGTTGTCATCGAGATGAAGAGGAGAATGTACGAGTTCATTCACCATTTGATCATCACAGTCGACTGCCAGGAAATATATATTTTTTTGGTCTTACAAAATACAGACGGACGTTTAATTTTTAAATGGAAAAAAGCTGATTCAATCAATACCATCAATCATTTTCACTAAAATAAATGAATAAGAAAGAGTATAGTTTTATCAAATATTTCTCTACTTGATTCACGCCGTGATATATTTCGTTGGAAAAAGTGAGTCTTATTCTTATTTTCAATCTTAATTTCCAACTCTGAAAGATTTCCTTCGCTTACGATCGTATATTGTGCTCTACGTTTCCCATCTAAACCCTAAATCCGACCATACACGTTCTTCTTAAATTATATCTGGTTCACATCACATATTATGATAAATGAATGTAAGTATGTTGTAAAAGCTAGGTTGAAATGAAACATCCCAAGTTCTTATTAAGGATACATGAACAGTTTCAGAATAGTGTTATCTCACCCATAGTGTTTTCCAAGTCCTACTGAAATTCACGAAACACATATCTTCATGTATCCCTTATTCCACACGGCTTTTAAAACGTTTACCCACCTCAACCCTATACTGTGATATGCCACCATAAATGCTCTTATTGAAATAACCGTACCCCCTTATGGTAACCCATGTTTAAGTTACAGTATCCTGTTTAGAGATAATACGTTAGTTTGTACTCTGAAAATAAAGTTTAGCACGTCCGACATCCGGATGAATAAAAAATAGTTTAGTTTTATAAAAAAAATAAATTTAAATCTCTACTTTAAAGTAGTAGTAAGAAAACTAGTATATGGTCAGAACAATGCCCAAAACCTCCCTCTCAATCAACTCCAAACTTTATACAGATGTTCGATTCCCGACATGGGTACAATGTGTGAAGCCCATTTCTGGTGTCCGCCACCGTGATATTGCTGGAATATTGCTAAAATCGGCGTAAAACCTTACTCACTCACTCACTCACTCACTTATACAGATGTCCGCTGCCGATCAGACCGTGTTCTTTATGCGGAACAATAGGGTGGTCAGACACTTAGCCGCGCTTCTTCATCACATGTATCAGCGAAGACAACTGTGTCTTTAGTCTCATACCAACTTAGCTCAATGTATTTTATTTCTTAGTATCAGAATGTTTCATATATTTTAGTATTTTTATTGTCATTGTTATACAGTGTGTAACACGTAAATAAAAAAAATTCTTCTTCTCTAAGTATTTGTCTATCATCTTCCTTTTCCATCGCATGCAACACTGCCCCTATCTCAACGACCATGTTACCCTAGTAGTAGAAACAATATGAAACAATGAAAGGAATTACTGCAACTGTATTGCAACAACAACAAGGAAACGTGTGTCGACAACAATGTCAGATTCAAGTGTTTAGTACACCATCACCACAGCTGGCGGAATGTAGCACATTAGCGCAGTTTCCACGACGTCTAGGGGAATCATCGACAATAACTATTATACCATATTTAAACGTCCACAAGCCTCTCTCGTTATTTAATCGCGAATCACTGATTCGCGCTTGGGGGTAGAAGCAATAGTTTTCTTTCACATCTTTGGATTTTTTTGTATTTCCTGTTTCATTAAAAAGCATCTTATTCACCTGAACCCATACGCTATACAGCTGATGGGCCGTTAAGAACGTATTCAATCGCCGAGGTAGAAACTTTATCGTCTCGTTGCGAAGTAAACATACTACAGCGACTGTCGAACATTGAAATAAACTATGTTTAAAAGTGAACGATCAGTCCAGTTTGGTTCTTGACTTAGAGTGGAAGCAATATTCACCGTCTTCCGTTGAGATTCATGTTTACTTCCTGTTTTTTGTAACTGAACGAAAATTGTACAACATGTCATCTCCCGATGGAAAGTGCGCCCGAGATTTATTGGCGAGATCTGAGGTTAATCGTAAAGTCGCTGACGAACGTAGAAGAGGCATATGTATCAGACCCTTTCACAGGGAGGACGCTGTAGTCGGAACTTTGATTGGTTTACTGATGTTAGCTGAGATACCATGTCGCAATTTAACATGAATACATCTCTCAGACACAGTATACTGACTCCGAGCTACCCAGTCCTTGTTTTATTGAATACCAAGCGCCAGAGAGGGTAACAACAAGTACCAGCTTTAAACGTCTTTTGACATCATGCGACTGGGGATCGATTCGCGAACCTTCCGCTCTTACACTAGAGCCCTGAGACGGTCCAGGAAATAAAGAACACGTGACAGCTTCGTCTTTCGTTTCCCAATATGTATAGTTAAGAATAAAACATGAACAAAAGTGAAACACAAAGAGAGATTATATTTTAAAATCGCATTTCTAATTTTCGATTACATGCACACTCTCTTCATACGATGGTGGCAGTTCCCCTCTCGCGTTGAAGGGAGGAGGGGGATAATTCGGAGAGTGTGGACGATACGCGCTGGGTGCAGAGATGCGCTGTGGTGTTGGGGGAACCGTCTGCCACCCAGATGTGGAAGGCTGCAGGGGTGAACCTTGGCACGCGATCGGTACTGGTGTTGTCGATGATGCGGCTCGTGGACATGATATACCGTAAAGACTGTCGATGTGACTTCAAATGTCAACTCATTCATTTTAATTATCCCAATATGCAACTTAATTGTACAAAGTTCATCCCAAAAGATGCGGTTCATGCGTTTAATGGTGGCTCGACTACTGCTTCAAGAGATGCCATAGTGGCCATTTAACGCATTACATTAAAGTAGAATATTTGTGTATATATTATAATAATACTTTTATAAAACCGAGAACCGACAGCTGCACGATTGTAGGTATTACCATTACAGTATACTTAGAAACTATTGTACATGCACATGCATTTGACTTACTACCATATCTAGTTCCCAACAGATTCTCCACCGTCAACACTAGTCTTAGAAACAGAAATTACGGTCACCTTGTTTGCACATTTCTTCTTCATGTCCCCGTGGGGACCCGGGGTAGAATGTGTCCTCAGCACCCCATTGCTGGTAGGACGAGACGACTAAATTGGGCAACCTGTCTGCCGTCGGCTGCGCCCCTGCGTCGGCGGAGGACGGGATTCTTGTAGTTGAGGGGACTGTGTCTCTCTGCCCAACGCACCACTAGACGAGTAGTAGAAGTTGATCTCCAAATGAATTAGTTGGCTCAATTCATTGTTATCTGGGGCGACCGGGTAGCCCAGTGGTTAAAGCGTTTGCTCGTCATGCTGAAGACCCGGGTTCGATTCCCGACATGGGTACAATGTGTGAAGCCTATTTCTGGTAACATTGCTGGAATATTACTAAAAGTGGCGTAAAACCTCACTCACTCAGATCACTCACTTCAGATCATCAACCCATGAAACTGAACCCGTTTGCCAATTCCAAGGCCAACAATGGCTGTTGTGGTGAGGTTAATATTGTCACCCACCGCCGTAAGGGCTCTATAATTGTGGAATGTGTAGGTAGACAGCAATCTCTAAATTTATTATCTCTCATGTCGTGGCATCGTAAGAGACAGAGTCTAATATCTGTCTGACATGAGTGAAGATGAGATTGTTACAGAGCTGGCAAAACAAGGTGTTACAGCTGTCAAACGATTCACAAGGAAACAAAATTACACTGTTGTCTAGACAACACATATCTCATTACGTTTTCACTTTCAAAAATTCCCGAATCTATCGGAGATGAGGTTTATATCCCAAATGTAACAAATGTCAAACTGTTGGACACGGTGCCAAGACCTGCACCCTCAGCACCGTCTCCCCTGCTGCAGTGGCTCACATGAGAGTACTGACAGTTGGTTTGTTGTTTAACGCCGCACTCAGCAATATTCCAGCTACAGGACGCCGGTCTGTAAATAATCGACTCTGGACCAGACAATCCAGTGATTAATATCATGAGCATCGATCCACACAGTTGGGATCGATGACATGCATCAACCGAGTCAGCGAGCCTGACCACCCGATCCCGTTAGTCGCCTTTTACGACAAGCATGGGTTGCTGAAGACCTATTCTACCCCGGAATCTTCACGGGTCGAGAGTACTGAGAGCACAGATGCCATAAGTTGTGTTACTTCCGAGTGGCTGCCACTTGGCCTCATCCAGACTTTGTCCAGACTTTATCCTTCCATCAAAAATACTAAAAATAAAACACACTAGCAATGTCTCTACTCATGATGCTAAAAAATTAGTTCAGTCGTAATCACCCAATTCAACTCTTGTCGCCTGTACCTTCCTCTTACAGCTGAATCCCTGACTGCAGTGTTGCTTTTCACTTCTCTTGTCCTAGCTATCTGGGCCCAGTTCCACAAAGCCATCTTAGCGCTGAGGTGATCGTAACTCCCATACTTTAACACTGGCTTACGACAATCATAGCGCTAAAATCGCTTTGTGGAACGGTACCCTGGTGTATGCTACTGACTGAGATGGAAACTACCTTTTTCATCTTCGTGACGAAGCTGGGTGTAGAGGAAACAGACACAATGAGCACGTCAGTTATGTCTTCGACAGCGTACGTTTCCTCTGCTGATGGAGACATCGACTTCATCCGGCAGGGCATGTTGAATAATCTTGAGGACCTGCTTGCGATAAGTCTCTACACCTGGGACAGAGACTCACTCCAAGGTGCACCGACAGCTGAGAACATCATCGATGGTATCAAACGAAGTAGGAGAGCAGGTTTAGTGCTGTCCCGGGCGTTCCCGATGAAGAAACGGTGCAGGTTTGAGTTACTCATGGCCAACAGAGATCGTGTCCACTGGTCGGTCGATCATGGTCATCATAATGCTGGAGGATGTGCCCAGGAAGGATATTCGCATGAGATTCTCAATGATGTGTTGTTGAGTATCCACACACTGAAATGAACAGGAACAGTTCTGGAGAAATGTGCATGTGGCATTTGAGATGTAACAGAAAAAGGAAGAGTGTAACATAATTGGATTCATAGTTATATTAATCAAAGGGGTTTGATATCAACAAATGAAAGACATTGACCTACTGTTATTGCAACCAATTATAATCAGGACAACCTTGTCTGAATTAGGAGATAAACATACTGTGACCTCAATGTAGAGCTAGGTTACCTGTAGATTTATCCGCGCTAAATTGAACTTAGAACCGAACGCGCAGCGTGAGGTTTCAAATGATAAATTTAGTGCGGTTAAATCTATTGTATGTTTATCTCCATTCTACAATGTCTAAATAAAACGCGAACTCTTTGGTGTTAGCAAATATACTGAGTGAAGTGGGTTTAGTCCAGAGTTTTGAGTGGGTTATCGATCTGAATTACGAAATCACAGAACAAAATATGGCGCTTTATATACTCAAGCAGTTTGTTTACACCGTTATACTTCACTCGAACATATGACAGGCATTGAAAGCATATAAGCACGGCATCTTGGTAAGCTAACATGAGGTGGGCATCCGTAAAGAAAACAAAGCAAGCTTTGCAAGGCTTTCGCTTTACATCGCACGTCACAATTATGACGTCATGTCGAGCAATGTGACGCAAAAGACGTGACGTCACAGTCGTATATAGAAAAGCGCCAAAATTCCAAGCTCTCTGTTGTCCCCAAAACGTAAATACATTCCCTTTGTAGATTTCCTCACGAAATGTATTGCCACACATCCTTTGAATATTGTAGTAACCGCATCTGTGTATTTTGTGACCTGTAATTGTAGATATAATTGTTTAAATATGCCTACCGACAATGACTGAAGAAAGTACTATTCTATGAATATTAGCTGCCGCGGTGATGCGGCCGTCAAACCAGCTGTTTCAATCAGAGGGGGTTTATTGTGATTTAATAGCCTCTGATTGACCAATCAGAAACGAGTAAATTCCAAATTCATGGTAGAATGAACATTTAATCCCAAAGGCCAATTGGCATGAAGCCATAAATTGTATATATATACAACTATGTAAATGCTATTACTTATAAGATGCTAGTCCCTATTATTAATCTTTATTACCATTGTATTGCAGTAACAAAAGATACTGAAAGAAGCGCCTCACAAAGATGAGATTAGCCCCCATTCACTGCCTTTCCGTCGCTGCTGGAGCCAATTGGAGTGTTTTGGGGTAGACCTTCTGCTATATAAGTTGAAAAACTAGGACGTGGTCTTTGTGTCCAGTTTTCGGGTGAAGTAAGTGTTATCCACTATGGACTACCGAGTTCACTTGTGTCAGACTGAGAGACAAGGTAATGAATACTGCTGGTGGAAAACGCCACAGTTAAAAGGGCTATAGAAAACTAGCGTATGAACGCATCAAGTCAACATGCCGACTCGGCTACAGTTGCAATATAAACTAAACATGTGCAATTACGGTTTCTTCCCTCAGCGGCCGCCTCCGTGGTCTAATGGTAGAGCATCCGCCCGGAGAGCGGAAGGTCCGGGGTTCGATCCCCGGCCGCGTCATACCAAAAGACGTTAAAAGATGGTACTTGTTGTTACCCTGTCTGGCGCTCGACATTAAGGGGCTAAAACAAGGACTGGTCGGCTCGGAGTCAGTATACTGTGTCTGAGTGGGGTATTCATGTTAAACTGCGGCATGGTATCTCAGTGTGCTAGCACTATAAATCGGCATCAGTCCGGACTAGTACAAGCAGCCACACACACACATATACACGTGCATGCACGTCGCTGTATAAGTGCAATAATCTTGGACGCGACGTTAAACCCCATTTCACCTCACCTCATCTTCCCTCAGCTTAAATGTGGGTCACGACAGGTAAAGTACGGGTATCGGTAGGCAATGTATTGATAGAATAAGATATCAATTTAGGAGATAAACCTACTGTGTGTTGAAATGTGTTGTAGTCCCACATGTTGTAGACATGCATGAACCATGTCAGCTAGCCTGACCACCCGATCCCCTAAGTCGCCTCTTACAACAAGCATAGTTGCCTTTTACGGCAAGCATGTGTTGCTGAAGAGACCTATTCTACCCCGGATCTTCAGGGGTCAACTCGTCCTCGGGATCAGGTGGAACGGACTGCGGTGTTAATCTGTGCGTGCCATGAGAGTTAACCACATAACGCCGTTATGTCAGAGGAATATGCCACCGACTCTGTGGTGAAGTGGACACGGCGTCTGTCCGGGAAGCGGGGGGTCTGGAAACGTCATACAGAAAGACGGTAAATGATGGTACTTGTTGTTACCCTGCCTGGCGCCTGGTGCTAAGGGGATAAAACAATGACCGGTCGGCTCGGAGTCAGTATAATGTGGGCAAGCACTATAAACCCGGTATAACTTCGGACCGACACAAACAGCCACACACACACAAACACAAACACACACACACACACACACACACACACACACGTGCGCGCACACACACACGCACTATGTCACTGACACAGACACACACATGCATGCACCTCGCTATACAGCTGCACTAATCTTAAACGTGACAAACCCCATTTCACTTCAGAAGAACATACTGACGTTATATTCAGAGAAGCAAACGTAAAATACTTTACTTTTCACTGTCTAACGTGACGAATCTTGCAATCTTTCTCAATCTTTTATCTAAATAAATATCCATATGATTATTGTCTGGTTTGTTTGTTTGTTAGTTAACACTGTTTGATCGAGTTTTATGTTGTTTGTTTATTGTTGTACTACACACTCGGCATTATTGCAGCTGTATGAAAGCGATCTGTTAAATATTGAGTGTGGACCAGACAGTTCAGTGATTGACATAATGAGCTTTGGTTGAATACATTGATATGCATCATCCAGGTGAGATATATACACTCTCTCACTCACATTAACTTCAACACTATATGAATTACGTAAGAAAAAAGATTGCTTCTCCTAATGAACATATCCAATAACTTATGAGACGACGTTTCAACCCAAAAAACAATTTACACTCAATATACACAAAAAAGAACTAAAAACTTATTTTTTCAAAAGCAGTAATAAATCCATTCAGTACATACCCGATATTATATGTGCGAAAAGTATACAGGCCAAAATATTTTTACTCTGTTTGATCCACCCTCATTTTTTAAATATGACGTTGTGTCACTGATATCGAAATCGGTTTAAATTTGAACACAATCAAAAATGTTGCTCATTCAATGCATTACCCAATTTCTCACGCGGGTTTCCGTCAGTGGACCTACCATTAGATATCTCACTGTTAATGTTTGTGGGTCAGAAATATACTGTTCTGTGCCTTCTTTCAGATAAATAACAACAAAAGTTCCTGTGTCACCAATATTTTCGTGTATTTTTCAAACAAGTAAAATTTGGTTTTCAATATTGTGGTTCATGTATGGAATCAAGTCACAAAAACGCAACTGCTACAGAAAAGCATGCATTCCATGCAAAAGTTGACTTTTATGCAAGCCCCATCCATTTCACTACCAAAGAATGGGTATAAAAACATGTGCGTAAACGGGATTCCATATGCATTGTTCAGCATCGTGCTCACAACAACCACTCAGAAAAACAACAAAATTACGCAATTATTCAACATTACGAAATGCCACGCCTGTCCGAAAATGAGCGTCTGCGAGCCATTGGTATATGCTCGAAGCAGGATCGAGTCAACGTGATGTTGCAAGACAATTTAACGTCCACAGAAATACCATTTGGTGTTTATGGCAACGTTGGCAAGAGACGGATGCAGTCAGCGACCATCCTCGGAGTGGCAGGCCACGCGTAACCAATAATCGACAAGACAACTGGATTCGAACAACACACCTACGAAATCGATTCCAGCCAGCAACAGTGACTGCAAGAAGCATCCCTGGCCTTCGACGGATATCTTCACAAACCGTACGTCGTCGCCTCAGATGTGCAGGGATTGTCGCTAGAGGACCCGCCAGACGTCCCATTTTGACAGGAAACCACCGTCAAGCATGTCTACAGTGGTGCAGACAGCGTCTACGCTGGACGGCCAAGCAGTTGGGACAAGTTCTATTCACTGACGAGTCTCATTTTCACCTCAGCCACAGCGATGGACGGATTCGAGTGTACCGACGTCAAGGTGAACGTTACGTCAATCGTTGTGTCATGGAAGAAGATCTGTTCGGGGGCGGCAGCGTTATGGTATGGAGTGGGATTACAGCAAGACAGAGGACCCGTTTGATAGTGGTAGAGGGAAATCTCAATGGACAGCGCTACCGCCACAAGATCATCGGCCCTGTTGTTCTACCGTATTTGCGTCGTCATGGCCCAGGCACTACCTTTCAACATGACAACGCCTGGCCTCATATTGCTCGACTTGTTCAGGATTCCCTTCAACACAACAACGTGAATATCATCCCCTGGCCGGCTCGCCCCCCCCCCCCCCCCCCCCCCCCCCCCCCCCCGATTTCTCATCAATCGAGCACATGTGGGATGAGATTGATCGGCGCCTCCGACGTCAACCAAGTGTTCAAAAGACACTCCAGGAACTTCGAAACATGCTCCAGCAAGTATGGACAGATATCCCGCAGGACTTTGTGCGATGCCTGGTCCATTCCATGAGACGAAGATGTGTTGCTTGTATCGCAATCAGAGGTGGACACACACGCTACTGATTTGTAAATTGACATTTTGGCATGTACCTGTTTTTTTATGAAATCACGCATTTTCTGAAGTCATATGGCAAATTAAACCATTTGAACACTTGCAGGAGTCTTTTATCTGTTGCAAGCCGAAATTGTTTCAGATTTGGTAAAAAACATAACTTTGCATTAAATCTTATTCAATGTCACAGGAACTTTTGTTGTTCAGTATATATTGTACGTGACCGAAAAAAGACTCCGGTCGTTTTATGAGTTCTTGCGTCGAGATACAATTGACACTCGTGAAGATCCGGATTAAAAATGGTCTTCAGCAAAACATGCTTGTCCCTCGTGCAGATTCGGGTTCGAATTGGTCTTCAGAAATCCTTGCTTGTCCCCCGTGCAGATCCGGATTATTTTTTGTCTTCAGCAATCCATGCTTGTCCCCCGTGAAGATCCGGGTTATAATTGGTCTTCAGTCGTCTAAGGCGCCGCGATTCGCTGTGCTGAGTTGCGTCCCTTGGGCACGCCAGAAACCTATGATTGTGGGCTCGAATTATGTTTCTAGGTTTGTCAGCACCATACCCGTTCTCCTGGGTTTCATCCAAGCGAGACCTGCACCACTTCGGGCTTTCCTCCCTCATTAAGCTGATACGCCGTGATATAACTGTTAAAAGCGGCGTAAACCCAACTCACTCATTCAATCACTCATTCTTCAGCAACCTATGCTTGCCGTAGGCGACAAACGGGATTGGGTGGTCGGAAGCAGACTCGATTATTTACAGAACGCCTTCAAATAGCAGGAATATTGCTGAGTGCAGTGTTAAACAACAAACAGTCAAAGAAAAAATACAACTGAAACTTGGCAAACGAATAAGTGAGTGAGTAGTGTTTTACGCCGCGTTTAGCAATATTCCAGCAATATCACTGCGGGGGACACCAGAAATGGGCTTCACACATTGTACCCATGTGGAGAGTCCAACCCGGCGTGACGAGCGAATGCTTTAACCACTAGGCTACCTCACCGCCCCTCATGGCAAAGGGGGTAAAAGGGTATCTTTACAGGACCAAATCGCATTGCTAGGCATGAATGCTTTTTTCAGTTTTAATTTCAATTGTTAAAAGGTAGAGGCGTTCAAGATTATATGCCTTTATATAGCGACGTGCATAGTGTGTGTGTGTGTGTGTGTGTGTGTGTGTGTGTGTGTGTGTGTGTGTGTGTGTGTGTGTGTGTGTGTGTGTGTGTGTGTGTGTGTGTGTGTGTGTGTGTGTGTGTGTGTGTGTGTGTGTGTGTGTGTGTGTGTGTGGGATGGGGTTAATGTTGCATACTGCTACACTGGGTAAACAGAAGTAATATATCAATAAATAATCACATTTGCTATGCAATGTAATAAGGAATACGAACCTGACCTACGTGGCCCCATTGTCTATATATGACAGGGCGCTTAGCGCTTTCCTGCCGAGACAGGCCAATACATAGACAGAAATCTGAAGAATTTAGCTTGAAAACAGCAGCCAAAACTCCCCTTGGAAAACAAGTGATGCGTTTTATAGCCTATTTTCTATGTATGGGGTCTGCAATAGCTACGTTCAGAATCCATGGCAATTATGTTTGTCATTTTTTCACCAACCTCTGCGCAGATAGTATTTGCGTCGAGATACCATCTCCCACTGTGTCCTTAATGCTGATTGGTCAAAAAGACTAATGCATCGTTTTCATTGGCTGCTCGGCCGGAATGTAAAGTGGTGGTGTTTATGATGTATTGCGCCTATTATCAATGAGCGTATTACTGATAAGACAAAAAGCAGTAGAATGATAGACAAACCTTCTGCCTTTAGGGTTGACTGGTTGTAAAGTTTCTGATTTAAAGTCTTATCTCATTATGTGCCCAATCAATTAGTTGTAGGAAGATCTTAAACAACGACAACACAGAAACAGACGACCATAAAACTGACACGAATGTCAGCTTTGGCGCTGCATTCTTGGTCTCGGAACTAGACGAGAGGTCTTGAAAGTGCGAAGGATCTTAGGTAGAATCGGACATGCTCTCCTGCCCTTCTTATAATGCAGTTTTGGGAACTTATGACATTTTGTACGCTCCAAAGACACTTTCTTATTAATTGATGTCGGGGAAACACGCATATCCGCTTCGGAGCATGTCGGTAGGCAAATTGTTGTGCAGTCAGAGAAGGCCGCTCGTAAAATCTCTTTAACCTTCCTGCATTGCCAAAGTTTAACATTGCGATCTGAGCGCTTGGGTTTTCTTTATTCCCTGCCAGTGTTTCTTTGTTTGTTTGATATGTAATGTCGCGGTCAGCAAATTTCAAACCTTATTACGGTAGCCTGTAAATACACAAACGAGTGGTTGATAGTATGAGCAGCGTCCATCACCGGTGTCGGGATACGACGACATGCAAGCTGAGGGAGAGGGCGTGTCTGTGTGCGTGTGTGTGTGCGTGTGAGTGTGTGTGTGCGTGTGAGTGTGTGTGTGCGCGCGCGCATTTGTGTGTGTATGCGCCTGTCTCTGTGTATGTTTGTGTGTGAGCACGCGCGCGTGCGTGAGTGAGTGAGTGAGTGTGTGTGTGTGTGTGTGTGTGTGTGTGTGTGTGTGTGTGTGTGTGTGTGTGTGTGTGTTTGTGTGTGTGTGTGTGTGTGTGTGTGTGTGTGTGTGTGTGTGTGTGTGTGTGTGTGTGTGTGTGTGTGTGTGTGTGTGAGAGAGAGAGAGAAACGAGTTTAGGATTTCGGGATGAGGGAAGAGTGAAGAGGGGTGGAGAGGGTCGAAGGGGGAGGAGGTTTGAACTTGAGATTCACGCAGTAAGCCGCCCGTCATATATAATTATGTCAGCAACATTGTTCATGCAAGGTAATTTGTATGAACCACACTGGATGCACGATGCAAAAGCAATGTTACTACCTAATGCGTACATGTTACGATAACACAAATTTGCGGTTATAAAAAATGTATCATGACACAGCCATGCATTAATTCATTAATGAGAGAGAGGGAGATTTATTTAGTTTCCATAACACCCTCCCACCCACACCAACAATATCAAATGGTCGGTCTGCAGATCCTAGCGTCTGATTTAGTTACTTCAAGACTAGCAAGGGCTGGACGACAGGGCTACGACAGGGTTACGACAGGGCTACGACACAGCTACGACAGACTTTTTAGTGAGGTCAATTAATTTATTATTCGATAACTAACTTTCGTTGCGTGTTGTGTGCTTGATGGAAAATATGTGGTGACAAAATGATGGTTGACGGACCATAGCACTGAATGTACAGTACAGTGCAACTCACATATTTATGTTGTTATCTATATAGATCCATTTATGTTTCATCAGAATGTAACTGTAAAAGGTGAGGTGAGGTGAAATTTGGTTTAACGTAACGTCGCGTCCAAGAATATTGAACTTTTATAGCGACGTGTGTGTGTGTGTGTGTGTGTGTGTGTGTGTGTGTGTGTGTGTGTGTGTGTGTGTGTGTGTGTGTGTGTGTGTGTGTGTGTGTGTGTGTGTGTGTGTGTGTGTGTGTGTGTGTGTGTGTGTGTGTGTGTGTGTTGCTGCTTGTACTAGTCCGGACTGATGCCAATTTATAGTGCTAGCTCACTAGATACCATGCCGCAGTTTAACATTGATACCCCACTCAGACACGGTATACTGACTCCGAGCCGACCAGTCCTTGTTTTAGCCCCTTAATGCCGAGATCCAGACAGGGAAACAAACAAGTACCATCTTTTAACGTCTTTTGGTATGACGCGGTCGCAACTGAAATAAATCGTCACACGAAATGATAAAAAATCACCAAAACAAACTTAAGAAACTGAATAAATTTAAACCGTTTTCCTCGAAGATTATGATACCAAAGATCATAAAAAATTATGATTTATGTATTATGAAATATCAAACTTGTCAGCTAATAATATTCCCAAATATAATAACGTAATCCGTAACAGCTCGCATTAGAAATCAAATATGTGAAAATCTACTGTCAGGCATGTGTCTAAAAATACGTTCCAATATTTAACTATATTCTGTTTTAAACATAACTTATTCAAAATAGTGATATGGATTGGGTACAAATCGTCCAATTTGAATATCATTTGTTCACAAATATGCTACAAAAACTTTACAACTCACATGTATCACCATAGCAACACGCTAAATGTCAAATAATGCATGTACTGGATACATCATAATTTAATTGGGTGCATCATATATCTTGGGATGAATTATATCTAACTTTTTTAGCCAAATGAAAACAATAGAGGCGCAATCGAAGGATCGTTTCCGTAAGAAGCCCCCGAGGCAAGGGAGTTCACTGACTGTAAAAGTACAGTTTCCACCCTTGCCGAACTAGACTGGAATTTTTAGGCTGGGTCGTAACGCCACCAGTGGCTATTACAAGTTATGTCCCTTCTATGTCCATTCAACTGACCAATCAGATTCCACCTCTCAGATCACTTGAGTTTGCTTTACAAAATGACGGCGCCCAGTCAAGACGATCTGATCGATAATCAAGACCTACGTGGTCATATAACGGGTCTTACCTCGCCAAGTGCATCAAATCACTTGAGGACTTTCATTAAAACCATGAAAAGATTTAGAAAATATCTGTCGACGCACAGTTGACGGTACACATGCTTTGCAAATCCTGCAATCGAACGAAATCGGCACGGCAGTTGCTATGTTATTTATGATTTTGACTGGACTATGCACAGGCGCGTTAGTCTAGCCACAATAAAACTCCATAATTCCAGCCTAGTTCGGCAAGGGTGGAAACTGGACTTTTATAATCAGTTAACAACCTTGCCTCGGGAAGATGAAGTAGCCAAAATAAATGTGTAGAGTTTCTGTCATACAGTGCAATGTGACTCCACTTCCTTATTTAATTATACAATGAGATAATTAGTTATATCGCGCATATACATCAGTTATGTTAAGACAAGGGCTTAACCAAGTCTATTGACGACGGTGAACTTGTTGACATGGCTGCTGTAGTCAACATGGCTGGGGCAGGATGTACGGAGTGGTTGTGAGACGACCGCTAGTGGGCCGGACTGACAGAGACGTATCACAGTCGCAGTACGAAGCCAGTTGACGTGCCATGTCGAGACAGTGGGGACAAATTGAACAACGCGGGATACCGAAGACGCTCCTTCCGTTGACAGCTGGGACGTTCCAATAAGGTTTTCAGATGTTTCCGTGGCTGGAACTTCAGGGGTTAATCGACACGTTCATCATGTCTTTCAGAAATTTTAATTGCAATGTATTTCTAAGCGGCATGAGAAAGATACATTTTCAGTTTTAAAGAATGGACGTCGGGAAGCAGTGACAAATAAAACTATGAATAAATATTGGAATGACTTGTCCTCATATATATGCAGGATCAGTTGAGTGGGCATAGTTGAATGGGCAACGGGTGGCCTAGTGTCAAACACCTTAATTCGCGTCCCTTTGGCCTGCAAGCATCCTATGATCGAAGTTTCGAAATCAGGATCGCCCTGGAAATGATCAGCGATGTAGCCGTGCTCGATGGGTTCAGCAAAGTGGTAACATCCAAGATCTGTAACACTTCCGGCTTTCCTCTCACACCAAGCTGACACGCCCTGATACAACTGAAATGTTGTTCAAACCAGAATGAAAAGCAAATCATCCACGCCATCAGTCTAGCAGCCTGTGATGGTTTTAAGAGGTGAATGAATGAATCGGATGGTCATGTGGGTAGTCCGAGGGCGTGGCTCGTTGTTCACAAGATACTGGATGATCGGGTTCAGAATCCATTATTAAAAGGCAGCCGCTATATAGCAGGCATATTGCGGAGTGTGGTGTTAAACAAATAGACACACACACACACATACACACACACACACGAACATACACACACACAAAGACACACACACCCACGAACATATAGACACACACACGAACACACACACACACACACTAACACATACGAACATACACACAAAAACAAACCCACTCACACGAACATACACACACACGAACACACACACACAAACACACACGAATATACACGAACACACAAACAAACACACACGAACACACACAAACACACACACAAACACACGCACACACACACACACGCAAACACACACACACACACACTCCACAATATTCGTAAGACTGTTGACCCTAACACATGCTGAATCTGGAAATATATCATTCCATTACCAGGCGTGATGGGGTAGCCTCGTGGTTAAAGCGTTTGTTGGTCACGCCGAAAGCCCAGCTTCGATTCCCAACATGGGTATGGTGTTGGGGCCCATTTCTTGTGTCCCCCGCCGAGATATTGCTCATCCACTAATTCCTCTTTGCATATATCTTAAATGTGCGAATAATGTTTTTAATACATTAATACAATTATACATCAATAGTTAGTAGCGCACGAAAGGTATAGATGAAGTACTGAATGGTTCTTTGCAAACTTTCGGGCAAAAGAAAGTATACGCCCATGTTTGATGGTTGCTAAAGATGAAATAAAAAAGGGATGGTTATTCGATGGTGGTGTATTTTAAACGGGTATTAGAGTTGTGCGTTTTTGGACCTTAATTTTGCAGGGTTTCGGCCACTGTTTTCACCCTTCGCTAACATTTGTAATTTTCTGGTCAAAATCCAATTTACAAGTGGATACTTTCTTTTGCCCTGCAGTGTATTATCGTTGGTTGTTGTTTTTTTGTTGTTTTTTCTTTCTCTATGGTTAACGCCCACTCAGCAATATTTCAGCTTTATGACGGCGGTCTGCAAATAATCGAGTCTGTACCAGACAATTCAGTGATTGACATCATGAGCATCGAGCCACGCAATTGGGATACAATGACATTCATCATCCAAGTCAGGGAGCCAGATCACCCGATCCAATGAGTCGCCTCTCATGACAAACAAAGTCGCCTTATGCACAGCGAATTGCTGCGTCTCAAAACACTGGGCCAACCGTACCACCCAAATTGCGAGAAAGGTGCATTCTCATTTTAAATTATGACAAGCATACATCTCTTAAGACACGCATTGGTTGCTGAAGACCAGTTCTAACCTTGATCTTCACGGGTATTATCATTGGTAGGAGCATGCATATTGCATGCATAACTGACTTCCTTGCATGCATCTAGGGATTGTGCATGTACCGTGAGTCAGTCCATGTGACTATCGTCGATCGTTCATTGTGTCGCTGTCACATTCACACCTGTACGTCTGTAATTGCAAACCTGGCCTCAGATCGCGATTAAAGGATCAGGTGAAGTTATTCTTGTCGAAAGCATGATCCGACGAAATTATACGCTGTGTGGCTAACACTGCACCTGTTTCATGTATTAGTCATAGCTTATGTGATTACTGGCGCGTGACTGACCTTCATTGTGTACATATGAAGAAATCTGTTAGACGACGTTTAGTTTAGACTTCTTTTGATTGTTTGTTTGTTTGTTGTTTAACGTCGCACTCAGCAATAGTCAAGTTTAAAAAAAAAAATCGAGTCTGGACCTGATAGTCCAGTGATTAACAGTGAACATCGATCGCCTCAAATTGGGACACGTTGTTGACATGCATCCGCCAATCACTGGAACGTCTGGTCCAGATTGGATTATTTACAGTCCGTCGTCATACAGCTGGCATAGTGCTGAGTGCGGCGTTAAACCACAAACAAGAGTAGGACAGAATGGAAAATGTGAGCAATGAATCGTTACGTTGGAACATATGCAACTTGGCACAACAATGTTGAAGCCATGTTGTATCAATGCCGTGCTTCAAAACTGAAACGAGAGTGGTTATTGTTGGATTTGAAAGTTGGGGTGATGTTGAAATTTCGACATTGAATCAACATTAGATATCAATGTTGAAACAATGTTGCGCTTCAACGTTGACATGACATTGAGTTTTGTTTTGATTTGAAAGTTTTGATGATGTTGAAAGGCTTACGTTGATTCAACATCAGATATCAATGATGAATTTTGTTTGGGTATTGGTTGGGTATTGGTTTGGTATTAGTTGGGTATTGGTTGGGTATTGGTTGGGTATTGGTTGGGTATTGGTTGGGTATTAGTTGGGTATTGGTTGGGTATTGGTTGGGTATTGTTTGGATATTAGTTGGGTATTAGTTGGGTATTGGTTGGGTATTGGTTGGGTATTGGTTGGGTATTGGTTGGGTATTGGTTGGGTATTAGTTGGGTATTGGTTGGATATTGTTTGGGTATTAGTTGGGTTTTGGTTGGGTATTGTTTGGGTATTGGTTGGGTATTAGTTGGGTTTTGGTTGGGTATTGGTTGGTATTGGTGGGTATTAGTTGGGTATTAGTTGGGTATTGGTTGGGTATTGGTTGGGTATTAGTTGGGTATTAGTTGGGTATTGGTTCAAATGGACTCCCAAACTCAACTCCTCATCTGAGTTGTATCTCAGATACTAGAGGCCGCTGACTGAGGTCCTCAGTTCATTGATTGTCGGGGGCTTGTCAATTTCTCCACAGTGGAGACAAGTGTCATGCATGGTTAATTAGGGTGAAATGCTGCATTTGAGGGAGTCCGATGTCACTCTAGGTCAGATACCCACAGTGTCTCCATCCACTATGCGGAGTTACCAGCCCTTAGTAGTTTCAGTTCTCGCGAAATCACGAGATCTCGTCATTCACCATACAGGTAAACAAACCAGCGAGGAGCATGTCCAGACAAAACACAAGTCAACCGTTGTCTTAAAACTTTGTGTAACACCTTAACATGGAAAAATTAAATGTAAAACATCCTGGCAAAGTGCAATCCATGGTACAGTCATATCACGGGGGAATCCAGTGACCACCATTTTTGGGAACATGTCTCGAATGGTCACCTGATGTCGAATGTCAGTTCTCAAGACTCCGAATTTAGAATCCGTATCTTTCCCCAACATAAAGTTTACAGCATAGAGACTGCATTATCTCCCCTAATATATCAGAGGGGGCACAGGTGGCCCAGTCGTCTTAAAGCGCCGCGATTCGCTGTGCAGAGTTGCGTTCCTTGGGCGCGCCAGAAACCTATGATACGGGTTCGAATCCCGGTTCGTCCCGATTATGTTTCTAGGTTTGTCAGCATCATACCCGTGCTCGTGGGTTTCACCGAAGTGGTAAACGTCAGAGACCTGCATCACTTAGGGCTTTCCTCCAAAATTAAGCTGAGACGCCGCGATATAACTGGAATACTGTTAAAAGCGGCGTTAAACCCAACTCACTCACTAATTTATTACATCATTTCTCGCTTATCGTCTTAAGTGAAAGTATTATAAAAACATAAAGATGACCATTTTTGCGGCAAGCATCACATTATACTGATACTTTCTCACCAATTGAAGTTTATTTCCACTTTTCGTTAGCACAAAACATGTAGCGTTGCAGCGTTATTGCAATATGATTATTGTATCTTTGATTGGTTGGTTGGTTGTTTAACGCCGCACTCAGAAATATTCCAGCTATATGACGGCGGTCTGTAAATAATCGAGTCTGTACCAGACAATCCAGTGATTAATCACATGAGCATCGATCCACACAATTGGGATCGATGACATGCATAAACCAAGTCAGCGAGCCTGACCACCCGATGCCGTTAGTAGCCTTTTACGACAAGCAAAGTCGCCTTTTACGGCAAGCATGCGTTCCTGGAGACCTATTCTACCCCGGAATCTTCACGGGTCTTTGAATACTTCTTAACGGTAGCACGATATGGCTGAAATATTGCCTATGTTTCTTTAAATATCAATTCAGTCACACTCACGTAACGGTAGCTGATGATGAGGTTCAGAAAACAACAAACAAACAAAATCGTTGCTAAATGCAAACATATCCAAATTGTCTAAATTAACAAATGCTTCAATCATTATGTTATGTTTTAGAACGTGTGTACACAGACACATTATAAATGTATAGACCACAACTCACATCTGTGTTCTGCCCTACTGTCAGCACGTGATCAGGATCACAGTATATTTCAAAGTAATATATATTTACATAAGATTTGTATCAAGACCAATAATAAATGTGACAGATGTGGAGTGCTGGAAACAATACAACATTATTTGTTTTACTGTCCTTCCATATTGGTTGAAAGGGATGAAAGTGAATATTTTATTTGAAAGTTACCGAGATATAAAATTATTTGGAGTGAAAAAGAGTTTGTTAACCGACGAAACGATACTCTATAATATTATGTTCCACTTACGACAAAATATTATGTGCATAAATTCTTGAAGTGATCAGTACATTATATAACTATGTAAAGGAGCTTGAGTTTGATGTACAAATTATTAACAAACATCCAAAAATGGCCCATTTAATGATAGAGCGAATATCAGAAGCTCTGTAATGTAAACTAAACCTGCACATACTACGACCTGTCAGGCCAGTCACGTGGTCATGTATTGTTTTGTTGTTTAATCGTAATGCAAACAAACAAACAAACAAACAAACAAACAAACAAACAAACAAATAAATAAATAAATAAATAAATTATTCATTCATTCATTCATTCATTCATTCATTCATTCATTCATAAATTCTTTCATTCAATAAATAAAGTTCAATAAAGTGTGCTTTACTCAGACAATAACAAGATTATCGAGCTACGTAGAATGTGCAACAGCTGCATGGCAAATATTCAAGATGTACAAATACTATTTCAACGACATTCCTGCGACTGATGGTGCTTCTCATCCCAGATGCTGATGTGTGGAGACATTATAAATCATGGACAGAAATAAGGCAACATATTTGGACAAACCTATGTTTTACATGACATTGTGTATGTTTCCCTAAATTGACCAAACAGTTTCTGACATTGCATGTCATACCGAGTTCTTACGTATCAGTCACTGTCTTAGGTTGCTAAGGGGCAAACCATTTGCTATTCCGGTGTTGTGGTTGGCGATGGGGATGTGGGTGGTGATGGTATTGGGTTGATGGGGTTTTTTTCGACAAAACATATTGTCCAAGAAAATGCTTGAAAAAAATAACTGTGCTTCAGACAAACTTTTCTACCATGACAATAACATTGTTCCAAAATTTTATTTTTTCAAAAACATATTTTGGCTTATAGCTTTAATTTTAAATTAAAATTTAAATTAAAACATGTTCAAATGGTTGGTCCTTTACCACTTGAATCTAACCTTCACCCTTTATCTGCATAATCTCAGATGAGGATGCACCTTTCACGAAATGATGGGGGCAGGGTTGGCCCCGTTGACCGTGACGATCCAGGATAGAACAGGTCTTCAGCAACCCATGCTTAAGGTAAAAGGTGACTATATGCTTGTTGTGAGAGGCGACTAACGGGATCGGGTGGTCAGGCTCGGTGACTTGGTTGATGCATGTCATCGAATCCCACATAGGCATGCCAGGAAATTAAGATCGTGGCTTCGAATTCCCGATTCACCCTGATTATGTAACTATGTTTTTTCAGCACCATACACGAGCTCGTGGCTTCATGTACATGTATGACTGCAATTCAAGGTGGCAACTCACATGAGCGTTTTACCCCCATTGAAATAGCAAAGTTAGGGAAAGGCTTTCATTTTCTTCATGAATCTTCGTGCAGGAGAATTGCGGGATTAATCCCTATGCTGGTCGTAGGAGGCACCTTTAATGCCACACTCAGCAATATTCCAGCTATATGTCGGCGGTCTGTAAATAATAGAATCTTGACCAGACAACACAATGATTGACATCATGAGCATCGCTCTACGCAACACGTATACGATGACATGCATCAACCAAGTCAGCGAGCCTGACCACCCGATCCCGTTAGTCGCCTCTTACGGCAAGCATAGTCGCCTTTGTACGGCAAGCATGGGTTGCTGAAGATCTATTCTAACCCGGTTCTGGACGGGTTGCAACAATGGAGCGGGTGATAAGATTCGTTGATTCGGTTGATTTCGTGGCATCGTACCAAGACGGTGTGGGGCACTGTTCATAATATCAACCTCCCGTTTGTCTGGACGATATAGATGGGATACAGCTGCAAATAACTGTCCATCCCTTTGATTTTTAGTTATACTATCAACCATTTGTTGAAGTGAGTGAGTGAGTTGTGTTTAACGCCGCTTTTAACAGTATTCCAGTCATATGCAAATGCAAATATCAGACGTTAATAACTTTGGTAGGGGGCACGGGTGGCCCAGTCGTCTAAGGCGCCGCGATTCGCTGTGCAGAGTTGCGTTCTTTGGGCACGCCAGAAACCTAAGATTGTGGGCCCGAATCCCGGTACGCCCCGATTATGTTTCTAGGTTTGTCAGCACCATACCCGTGCTCGTGGGTTTCACGGAAGTTGTAAGCGTCAGAGACCTGCATCACTTCGGGCTTTCCTCCCACATTAAGCTGACTCGCCGTAATAAAACTGGAATACTGTTAAAAGCGGCGTTAAACACAACTCACTAACTCACAGATAACTTTGGTGAATCCCACGACCACGGTTTCAGCGCCGATAAACCAATAAACACAATCTGGTCGAACCGGGATTCGAACCAACAATAAAATGTTTCTGGGGTGTCAAAGGGACGCAACTCTGCACAGCGAAATCCGGCGCTATACATGTAGACGACTTGGCCGTCCGTGTCCCCTTTATTTAGGAATTCAAGTTGGCTCAAACGCTTGTTCACAGTGGCATTCGAGTAAAACACCGAAAATCCCGAAAAATGAACCCCTTTTACACATTGGGAATCGAACCCTTTCGTATCCATGACATCGACCTCCTATCTATAGGTCTATCTTTACTAGGAAAAAAACACCAATCATTTTTTTTATAAAACGCAGCAAGAAGATCTAAAAGTCAACTCACAATGCGCTGACTAAGCACAAAAGACAAGTCACGATAACAGCGTGACCACAGACAAACTGATCATGTCAGGTCGATTTGACATGTCGCAATCAATGTTAAAACCTGGGTGGTACCTACCTTTCCCAAGTGGGGTTCGAACCTTCTGCAGTGTATTGTCAACAGATACGATCTCGCTCACCCAGGCTCTTTGAAGTCGGGGAACAATATCAAGATAAAGACCCGTCACGTAACACACTGCAAACACTTGCATAGTTCAAAAACGTCGCCTGCTGACAGTTTGTCCGCATGTGCATGCCTCGTACTATTTACGGGTATATCTGTTGTAATCTCATAAGTACATTGGTGCAACACTTCCCTTCACTGCAAAAAAGGAAGCACATGTCCCTGACAGGAGTATTTGTAACATACGAGATCATAATCTGTGATATGATCATCAAAGGTATCACAAACCCCAGGCCAGGTCTTTGAAATCGGAAAACATATTTGAGTTTTTTTGCTAAACACCTACAAACTCTCTTCTGTGGCTATCTATTGACTACTTGGCTAATTCGTAGCTTAAGCAACAAGGGGGTGACAAAATGTGCTGTCTCACGTTTGTCCGTCATACCTGTTACCGTTCCATATCCGTGACTGATTGAGGTCAGGGGGAGATAACCCATGATGGAATTAGATTAAGGGCAGATAACCCTTGACACCGTATCGTCAAAAATTCAATATATCAAAGAAGCGTATGCGATTACTATCGGCTGTACACAGGACGGTGCATGTGTCAGATAAGAGGCTTGTTCTCTCTGAAGTTAGCACGTTATTGGAGGTGGTAAATTTGGTTGGAAATCCGTGGTTATATATTATATGTACCCCGTAGAAGCAGAGATGAGCGGTTGATAATGCAATGCGTTGATCCCGGGGTCTCTATTCAACTTGCTGTGTTGTAGTGTGATATATCTACTACCCTACCGAGGTGCTAAAATCCACACGTTTCGGGGAGGGGTAGGGGGCAGCTGCACGCGAAGAGGACCCAAAGGAGTAAGAAGTAGTTGCAAAACAAGTTATTTGAGAAACAGGTCTCACTGATTAAGATCGTAGAGATGAAAGAATAGGCTACAATAACGTTTGAATTTGAGGTATTTGGGATTGGTTGGTTGGTTGGTTTGTTGTTTAACGCCGCACTTAGCAATATTCCAGCTATATGACGGCGGTCTGTAAATAATCGAGTCTGGACCAGAACATCCAGTGATTGACAACATGAGCATCGATCCACGTAATTGGGATACGATGACATGCTTCAACCAAGTCAGCGAGCCTGACCACCCGATCCCGTTAGTTGCCTTTTACGACAAGCATAGTCACCTTTTACGGCAAGCATAGTCGCCTTTTACGACAAGCATAGTCACCTTTTACGACAAGCATAGTCGCCTTTTACGGCAAGCTTAGTCGCCTTTTACGGCAAGCGATGTCGGGAATGAGTTCATGAAATCGTACAGTTTACATTGATAATGAATTGTCCATTAGTCCATGAATAGATCACGGGGGGTGGGGGGTGGGGGGGGGGGGGGGGGGCTCGGTCAATAGATCCCTTTAGTACATAGTTTGTCGTACAAAGCAACTAAATTAGATTGGGTGGAGAGGTTCGGTTACTTCGGTTCGGTCAACCATTGGTTTGTCTGGTCCAGACACCATTATTTAAAGGCTGCCGTGACTGAGCCCGGGTTCGAATCCCGGTGGACCGCGATTATATTTCTACATTTGTCAGCACCATACTCGTGTTTGTGGGTTTCACCAAAGTGATAAACGTCTAAAACCTGCATTACTTCGGGCTTTCCGCCCACATTAAGCTGACACACCGTGGTAATACTGCTCACAGCTTTAGCAGAACTCAATCACTCACTCGCTTGATTTACAAAAGAAAAGAGTGGGCAGAGTAACCACCCCTGCCATGACCCACTATTTCGCTTCAGGGGACCGCCACCCGTGATTCATGCGCCGGTGATCGGTTTTTGTTCTGAACATTAACAAGGAATGACCCTCGACGTAGGCGCTACCCCTTTAAATTGTCGCCTCACGTACGACACGCGACATACATATTTAAACAACAAACATGACGTCTAGCCACACACATCTCCGACTGTTTAAAACATATTCGTACACTCATGGACCTATCATAAAAGGACTTGTGGTGTTGAAATCGATATTATCATGTTTGAACCACTTTTACGAGATCATGAATATTTTGGGGGGTATTCTTTTATGAAATTGAGTGCTCAGTCTTCACTACCAAAATATCTCAAACAATATTCATCCCTTACTTATTGGACCCGTGAAGATTCCGGGGTAGAATAGGTCTTCAGCAACCCATACGTTCCGTAAAAGGCGACTATGCTTGTCGTAAGAGGCGACTAACGGGATCAGGTGGTCAGGCTCGCTGACATGGTTGATACATGCCATCGTATCCCAATTGTGTGGATCGATGCTCATGATGTCAATCACTGGATTTTCTGCTCCAGACTCGATTATTTTACAGACCGCCGTCATATAGCTGGAATATTGCTGAGTGCGGCGTTAAACAATAACAAAAAAACAACCAAACTTTAGTTATTGGTTTGGTATGATACTTGAAATAAATAAAATAATTTTACATATTTCGTCAGAAATGGGCCGTCTCCGTGATGTAGTGGACTGAACGTCCACCCGGAGAGAGTTTCGATCCCAGGTTGTGTCATACCAAATGACGTTTAAAGACAGTACCTGTTGCGACTGTGTCTGAGTTGGGTATTCGTGTTAAAACTGCACACACGCAGATGCACACGCACACACGTGCATGTACGTCTCTATAGAGTACGCGACGTTAAACCTATTTTCATCCCACCTCGTAAACAATTATCCACTGAATTCACATTGAAATCGAAGTTTTCTGTGAATTTGCGCCCGGTACATGGTAAACATTGACAAATGATTCTGTAGAACCAGTTATCCTTGACTATTGTTCTATTTAGAAACTACGGTTTTACTTTAAAATAACTTTAACGACGCACAATGAATTGCAATTTGAAAAATGACGACACGCTCGTTGGTCATTAACATAAGCTTGAAATAACAACATAAATTAAGTTGTTATGATGAGAAAAAATGAAATTATTAATGTGAAATATGAAATAATACATGATGGATTACGTGCTTCTGGAAAAGAAATGGTATTTGAAATCACGGATGTAGTAATATTTGTCCTTGTTGTGACAGACGTCGAGGCGTCTTGTTAGATTAGTCTCGCCAGACATACACAAGTCAACACGCCCCTCCTCCTTCAAAGTTGACCGTGACGAGAAATACCAGACAAGTGGGTGGCGGAGAGACAGAGAAGTGGATGGATGGATGAACGGACGAACGGGAAACAACGGACGGAATGTGAGCGCCTGTGTCTCAGCACTGTTGAAGCCATGTCACAGCACCAACATCCTGGCGTCTTTTACACAGTGTCAACAAGTCGGGAAGTTTTGTTTGTTTCTTGTTTAACGCCGCACTCAGCAATATTCCAGCTATATATGACAGCGGTCTGTAAATAATCGAGTCTGGACCAGGCAATCCAGTGATTAATATCATGAGCATCGATCCTCGCAATTGGGATACGATGACAGGCATCAACCAAGTCAGCGAGCCTGACCACCCGATCCCGTTAGTCGCCTTTCACGACAAGCATAGTCGCCCTTTACGTCAAGTATGGGTTGCTGAAGACCTATTCTACCCCAGATCTTCACGGGACCCAGGGGTAAGAGAGTCAGTCAGAATACGAAGAGCGTTGGGTGTGCTTTAGGGGATGGGGAGGGGTGGGGTGGGAGTGGGTCGGGGAGCGTTGTTTTTGAGTAGTTGGGGAAACCGACGAGATAAACATGCTCTAAAATGTATAAAGGCAGAAACATCGTTAGATACAATCCATTATCACATTTCGAAATATTTTGTAAACCGGGGTATAATTTTTCACGATAAAACCTCGTTATCTTCGATAGGATGTATATTAATCCATTTACAGACTAAAGGCCATGTGTACAGAATTATTTGCTTAGTATCTAACTCATTCCATATTATTAACATTGCAGAACGTGGGGCATTAAACCCATGGCTGTGGAATTTCAGCCTAGATAAGCATTAGGGTATGTAGATAGCTTGCACTTTGACTTAACCGACTACCAAGCGTATTCACAAGATAATGATAAAGAGGACGCAGTTAATGGCTTATAAGGCTCTCGACTGATTTATGTGGTCCTCCGGGGCATAATTCATTGCTGCAATAAAACTGTCGAATAAACGAAAATCAGAGTGATGAATTACTATCAACTTTCTTAAATGATCGATAATTCGCTTTTGAAACAGTACAATTTATTTTTCCTTGGCTACTGAGGCAGAATTGAGGCGTCTTATGATAAATTTGACAAAATATAAAAACTTGTAAACTTGTGTACGCTTTCACAATAACGACCTTGACCTTCATATATTCATCTTTTTCTCCCGTTGTACTCTTACGGCTTAACAAAAATACATAATGTGTCCTTTCGTTTATAAAAAAAACAAGTATCAAACACAATTCGATGACTGCAAGATTCTTTCGCGAAAAATACGTTTCACCGGTATTCGGATGGACGGCAAGTTTAGTTTGTGAAAAAATAACAGTGATTTAATGGGAATACCCATCAAATAAGTTTTGTTTGTATACTGAACATAACAAGTTAGGGATCATGGATATCTTGGGGGATATTTCGGAGTGAACACTGAGAACACATTTTTATAAATATATCTCCCCAAATATTCATGACCCCTAACCTCTTTTGTTCAGTATATTTGGTAATATACGAATTCACCAGTATCCGAATATTGCATGGTTCATCCATGAAAAGAGTAATATGTTTGAAATGAGAATATATACTATTCAAACGAAGATAAAGAACAACCGATTCTTTAGCAAATGGGACCGCCTCCGTGGTCTACTGGTGGAGCATCAACCCGTAGAGCGAAAGTTCTGGGGTTCGATCCCCGGCCGCGTCATACCAAAAGACGTTGAAAGAAGGTACTTGTTGTTACCCTGTCTGGCGCTCGGCATTAAGGGGCTAAAACAAGGACTGGTCGGCACAGAGTCAGTATACTGTGTCCGAGTGGGTTATTCATATTAAACTGCGTCATGGTATCTCAGAGGGCTAGCACTATAAATCGGCATCAGTACAAGCTGCTACACACACACACACGTACATGCACGTTGCTATATAAGTGCAATAATCTTGGACGCGACGTTAAACCCCATTTCACCTCACCTCACCTCACTCACAACAAGCATGGTTTGCTGAAAACCAATTTTTCACGTGTTGCAAAGTGTTTATAGCTCCACAAACGCATAAAAAAACATATTTATCTCAATTCTTATAAATAAATACGTCAACAATAAGAACTTCACCCTCACTTCACCTTTGGTATTGTTTGTTTGTTTGTTTGTTTGTTTGTTGTTTAACACCGCACTCAGCAATAGTCCAGCTACATGACGGCGGTCTGTAAATAATCGAGTCTGGACCAGACAATCCAGTGATTGACATCATGAGCATCGATCCACGCAATTAGGATACGATGACATGTATCAACCAAATCAGCGAGCCTGACCACCCGATCCCGTTAGTCGCCTTTCACGACAAGCATAGTCGCCTTTTACGGCAAGCATGGGTTGCTGAAGACCTATTCTTCCCCGGATCTTAACGGGTCTCACCTTTAGTAAATCTGCCATACCTTGACATATTATTTTTAATAAACGGGTGTTCTTCAACATCTTTTAAGTAGTGTAGTTCAGTCATATACTGGACACCGTTAATATGCCTTTAAAATGCTTTGTTTGGCTTACGACTCTTGCTTAAAATATGTTTGATCAAGGTTACAACATTCAGGGCCTCAGTAAAGTATGGAAGCGTATTAGTGCCACAGTCTACAAACTATTTATCATCTACGTCGATGATACTTTTACCTACATTTATGATATCATTATCTACGTAGTATAAAGTATCATCTTCTGTCAAATTATCGACCTAGTTATATATAATCTCAGGTTATATTAATCCCTGGTTTTATTAATAATGACCGATCTTCCTTGTCGTGTTTTTATGGAGGTAGTATCTAAACATTAAATAAAGTACATCTTCACTTCAATGTATTGAAGTTACTGGAGAATGACACACCGTACCATATGCGTACCATATGCGAAGATATATGTATCTCATACGTAAATGAAAGTACCATCATCGTAGATATATGTATCTACCACGTAGATGAAAGTATCATCATCGTAGTAAGTATCTACCACGTAGATGAAAGTATCATCATCGTAGTAAGTATCTACCACGTAGATGAAAGTATCATCATCGTAGTAAGTATCTACCACGTAGATGAAAGTATCATCATCGTAGTAAGTATCTACCACGTAGATGAAAGTATCATCATCGTAGATGTAATTGTAGATGATATTTTTTTAGACTGTGGCACTAACACGATTCCATATTTGAGTTTACCATAGGTTCCATGGAAGAATCACGTGGAGGACATTTCCATATTTGACGCATCAGTGATGCACTGAAATTCCCTACTTTAACTTGTATCATATGTTCCCATGTTATTTTTATAACAATTTAGTTGTCTGTGTGTGTGTGTGTGTGTGTGTGTGTATGTGTTGTGTGTGAGTGTGTGTGTGAGTGTGTATGTGTGAGAGTGTGTGGTGTGTGTGGTGTGTGTGTGAGAGAGTGTGATGTGTGTGTGAGAGAGTGTGAGTGTGTGATGTGTGTGTGAGAGAGTGTGAGTGTGTGGTGTGTGTGTGATGAGAGTGTGAGTGTGTGTGTGATGTGTGTGTGAGAGAGTGTGAGTGTGTGGTGTGTGTGTGTGTGAGTGTGTGTATGTGTGTGTGATGTGTGTGTGAGAGAGTGAGTGTGTGTGATGTGTGTGTGTGAGAGAGTGTGTGTGTGATGTGTGTGTGAGAGAGTGTGAGTGTGTGTGATGTGTGTGTGAGAGAGCGTGAGTGTGTGATGTGTGTGTGATGAGAGTGTGAGTGTGTGTGATGTGTGTGTGAGAGAGAGTGAGTGTGTGTGTCAGATGCCATGGGTGGGGCAGGAAACGGCGACCTTTTCGTTAACACCTGGTATCATCAATATTTGATTGTGATTCAAAAATACATGCTGACGAGATCTGGTTGGTTGGTTGGTTTGTTGTTTAACGCCGCACTCAGCAATATTCCAGCTATATGACGGCGGTCTGTAAATACTCGAGTCTGGACCAGACAATCCAGTGATTAATATCATGAGCATCGATCCACGCAATTGGGATCGATAACATGCATCAACCAAGTCAGCGAGCCTGACCACCCGATCCCGTTAGTCGCCTCTTACGACAAGCATAGTCACCTTTTACGGCAAGCATGGTTTGCTGAAGACCTATTCTACCCCGGATTCTTCACTGGTCGTGACGAGATTTGAATCGTACGCTTGACAAAAGATTTCAGATGATCACGGAAAGGGTTTCGACGCTTTTTGTAAATTCGCACTTTGAAAACCTTTGTTGTAAATATGTCAACCAGTATGGGAAGACCACAGGGTTGGTAAACAACAGTGTATAACGAGCTCTTGGTCATAGACAGCGCAGTCTGATAAATCCTTTACTCGAAATGATTACGATTGCCAAGCAGGGGGAGCGTTGCTCCAAGTTGTGGAATTAATTCTCCCCTCCGTTCTGGCGAGCTGAGGCAACCCCCTTTTAAACTTGAACGTTGTCGGAGAGAAGGGGGAACCTGACCGCATGTATATAATGTCTGCAAACCGGTTGTGCGACGGCTTTATTAATATTTCAAGATTGAATACCCTTAAATACACGAGTTTGGGAAGGCTGTACTTTAGATTCGTTGAAACAAATATCTAGTATTATTAATTTATTGAACTAACGGTTAACTAAACAAGCAGCACCATGTCAAGCATCATCTCGACAAGTATTGGTGGTGGGGGCGTATGGGTGGGGGTAGAGGTAGGATGTTGTTGTTGTTGTTGTTGTTGTTGTTGTTTGTTTGTTGTTTTACGCCGCACTCAGCAATATTCTAGCTATATGACGGCGGTCTGTGAATAATCGAGTCTGGACCAGACAATCCAGTGATTGATATCATGAGCATCGATCCACCCACACAACTGGGATCGATGGAATACATCAACCAAGTCAGCGAGCCTGACCACCCGATCCCGTTAGTCGCCTCTCACGACAAGCATAGTCGCCTTTTACGACAAGCATGGGTTGCTGAAGACCAATTCTACGCGGGATCTTCACGGGTAGAGGTAGGGGGTGTTGGGGCCACATTAAACATTACGTATTTTGGGGAAAACAGCCACCCACTCTGTGCAATACTACTCATCTCTGATATGCCTGTGTGGATGTATGCCACGCATCAGCAGTAAGGCCGCATAAAAGATGTGTTTCTCATTTGTCTCAAAAGTGAGGAAGATTTAAGTTTTATATATATTTTTATATTTTTCATCAAGAAGGGATGAGACAGCGGGACTTATTTTTCTTTTCCATCAAGAATATCAACAAACACAACTGGCCCACATTGAACTCGGCTGTTTAACATAATAATCTGTGTCTTCAGGCTATTCATTCAACTCCTTTCATGGAAAAGTCGGGCAACGTACGTATTAAACTTCCTTCGTAAAATACAGGCAAGGTACGTATTGAACTCCCTTCGTAAAATACAGGCAACGTACGTATTGAACTCCTTTCGTAGAATAGGTCGGGAAAAGTACGTATTGAACTTCCTTCGTAAAATACAGGTAAGGTACGTATTGAACTCCCTTCGTAAAATAAAGGCAACGTACGTATTGAACTCCTTTCGTAGAAAAGGCAGGCAACGTACGTATTGAACTACCTTCGTAAAATACGGGCACCGTACGTATTGAACTTCCTTCGTAAAATACAGGCAACGTACGTAATGAACTCCCTTCGTACAAGTCAGGCTTTGTGTGTATTCAACTCCCTTTACAACATATCGGCAACGTAAGTATTCAACTCCTTTCGTAAAAGTCAAATTTCGTACGTTTTGAACTCCCTCCGTAAAATATAGGCAACGTACGTATGGAACTCCTTTCGTACAAGTCAGGCTTTGTATATATTCAACTGCCTTCATAACATATCGGCAACGTACGTATTCAACTCCCATCACAAAAGGCAGCTTCGTACGCGTTGAAGCCGTAAAGGCTATCCACGTTGTATCGTACATATTGAACTCCTTACGTAACATTTTGGCTACTTATATGTTAAACTACCTCCGCAAACGTTAGGCAAAGTACGTTTTGATCACTTTCGTAACGTGACTCACGTTGTTTTGTCAGGCCAGGCTAGAAATGGATGTTTTTTTCGTTGGTTGTTTTACGCCATGGTCAGTAAATTTCAAGGTAAACTAAAACGATGAACTGCAGTTATCGGCAATACAAACCCGTTTTGAAAGAACGAACAATGTAGCAGTCCGTCTGGGTCGGGAGACACGAATCAGATGTGTCGCCCTTACGAGTTCTCTGAGCCTCACATAGAATGATTTGCCTAATAGTATAATGTGTAACGATGTCATACAGGTATATCCACGACACCTTGAGTCAATTGAGAGAAATAAATGTGTCGCCGTGACATGTCCGTAAAACAGGCAGGCGTCTCTGACCTTTTGATCATGGACAAACTTTAGGAGCATGCATTGATGCAGAGAATCCACGATATGCTGATATCCAAACGACGAATGACTGAGCGTCACATTGCTAGTTCAGTAGGCGTTTGCCAGGAGAGATTACATTCCACTATCACAGAGGAACATTATCACAGAAAATATCAGCTCGCTTGGTTCTAAAGCTTCTAACATCTGATCAAAAACGCTCCAGGCACAACATGTCTGTAATAATAGAACTCTGTTTGAAGCTGATCCAGAAAGGGTTTTTGCACCGATTTGTGACTGTGCATGGAACCTGGGTCTGCACAGTCAAAATAGAGGAAGCATTCGACATCGCTTACACAAAAGGGGGTTAAGACACGGTCCCATCAGTTAGAAAGGTTCTTCGAGGTGTTCTGGGATGCCGAGGGTGTCATCATAATGGACTATCTTCCAAAAAGCAAGAAAAAAGACGGAGCGCCGTATGCTGCATGCTTTAATTACTGGAAAAAATAAAGACTAAGAGACGTGGGAAGCTGTGAGGGGGTGTGTCACTCCATCAGGACAATGAGTCACCGCAAACGTGCGTCATTGCCATGGTTACCATTTTCGAACCTTATTTTGACTCGAACGATGAGACCATAGCAGCTGTGGAGAATCCCTCCGACAGCCAAGAGGACGTCTACGAAACAGATATGGAATCTCAAAAACATCGTTGGATAGGGTGTATCAATATCGAAGGGATGTTGAAAAATAAATCATTTTAATGACTTTAGGGCAAGTCGTTCTATGTGAGGCTCAGAACTTATCCATCACCCCTCTCGCCAAACTTGCTGGGTCTGATTCATCAAATGTTGGTTGTGACCTATTTCCTTACTGTCTTCGGCACATGTCATCGCATTCTATTTTTCGTTTGACCGCCACTGTGGTCTAGTGGTAGAGCTTCCGCCCGGAGAGCGGAAGGTCCGCGGTTCGATCCCTGGCCGCGTGATACCAAAAGACGTTTAAAGATGGTACTTGTTGTTACCCAGCCTGGTGCTTGGGGCTCAAACATGGACTGGTTGGCTCGAAGTCAGTATACTGTGTCTGGGTGGGGTATTCATGTCAGCCTGCGGCAATGCTATCTTAGACACACACGTGCATGCACGTCGCTATATAAGTGCAATAATCTCGGACGCGACGACAAACCCCATCTCACCTTTTTTCATTTTCAGATAAGTGCGAAACGCCACTTTGGAAAGTGCATAGTCAGTTATATCAGGCGTGTAAGCTGTTTGTTAGAAGAAACCTGCAAATGATGCCGATCACATGTTTATTACGTGAGAGAAATCAAAGATCACAGGTATGCTTCTGTTTGTTTGATGGTTTGTTGTTTAACGCCGCACTCAGCAATATGCTAACTGTATGACGGCGGTCTGTAAATAATTGAGTCTGGACCAGACAATCAAGCGATTGACATCATGTGCATCGATCCACGCAATTGGGATACGATGACAGGCATCAACCAAGTCAGCGAGTCTGATTACCCAGTCCCGTTAGTCGCCTTTCACGACAAGCATAGTCGCCTCCTGCGACAAGCATGGGTTGCTGAAGACCTATTCTATCCCAGACCTTCACGGGGTCTGATGTTACTATATACTTATATCAGTCATGGGAAAAGCTGAAACATGAAGATTTTAGCACCTATGCCTTAAAATGAATGATGTTGTTTGTTTGTTTGTTATTTAACGCCGCACTCAGCAATATTCCAGCTATATGACGACGGTCTGAAAATATTCGAATCTGGTCCAGACAATCCAGTGATTGACACCATGAGCATCGATCCACGCAATAGGGATACGATGACAAGCATCAACCAAGTCAGCGAGCCTGACCACCCGATCCCGTTAGTCGCCTTTTACGACAAGCATAGTCGCCTTTTACGGTTGGGGAAGGCCCATTCTACCCCGGAATCTTCACGGGTGAAAGAGAAAATCCAGGAATGATAACCAACGAAAACACAGGATTCATGCGCGCCTAATGGAGGCAACTCTCCTCAGTGACTTGCTTTCCATTACGAAATGGGGATTTGCATCACAACATTAACTTAGAATTGGAACACAAGCATTTTGCCTTCATATAACCCGGTTCATGGAACAAGGTGAAGGACCTTTAAGTTGAAGGTCGTGGGAATGAAGACAGACAAAATCCTCAGTACTAGGACCTGCAGCTCTCCCAGTAGCCGTGAGAATTGTGTATTGTTAGGCGGCGTTTTACACAGAACCTATAATTATATAGCGCTCGACCTGCTCAAAGGAGTTCCTTTGTACATCTGACATGAAAACTACGAATTGCAACAGCACAGGAACGTATGCATACACCTGAACATTCATTGCAGTTTACAATATGAAAGAACTCTTTGAAAACAGGTTTACCTAACTAAGATACTGCCCTCCCTTGTGTGTCAATTTAGGTCTAACAATGTCACTCTGATTTGTATGTGACGGGAGATATATGTTTTATATCCAATATATCTATGGCCCCGTTTGTAACACGTTTCATTGTATTGTAGGAACTCTTAAGACACGATTTATGTCTCGTCAGGAGGAAGATGTAGCCAAGAAGTTAAACATTGATCAGCCACGTTGATGGCCATGGTTCAATTCCCCACATAGGTACTACGAGGGAAGCCCATTTCTGGTGTCGCCATGATATTGCTGGTGCTTTACTAACAGTGACATAACATTTGTGTTTAGTTAACAATTGCTGTGTCGAAACTTGACACGATTTTCTCGAAGTGATTGTCCCATTGCGTATTCCCTATCTATTCATAATTACTTACTCTCTTTAAGTCGAATTAATTTGTTAATAATTCGACAGTCGATGGTCATTGTCTTATGTTGAGTACTGAACATGTGAAATACGTAGTCAATACCCATTACCCATCCGGGTACATTACAACCCATGATGATCCGGGGTAGAACAGGTCTTCAGCAACCAACGCTTGCCGAAAAGAGCGACTATGCTTGTCGTAAGAGGCGACTAACAGGATCGGGTGGTCAGACTCGCTGACATGGTTGATGCATGTCATCGTATCCCAATTGCGTGGATAGAGGCTCATGATGTCAAACACTGGTTTGTCTGGCACAGACTCGACTATTTACAGACCGCCGTCATGTAGCTGGAATATTACTGAGTGCGGCGTTAAGCAACAAACAAACAAACAAACAAAACATAAAACTCGTACGTGCACCATCCGGACCGCATTGTTGACGTCATTTGAATTTTATTGTGACGTAATGTCAGAATGATGTCACACTAGAAACGATGTCCAGCTGAAAAGTGATGAAGTAATTCGACAATTTGGGTTTTCTAAGACGGCGGTCGTTATCAAAGCATGTTAAAAATGAAGCGCGAGATTATCAATAATTAATCGGTAATAAAGGAATTATTCAATCATGTGTCACACTGATTTAAAGAAAAGCATGTAAGAATTCCTGTATTACTCTCGCTCGGGAAATACATGAATTCTGGGACTCGTTTCGTGAAATCAGTGTGACACACATGCTCGTGTAATAATCTCTATTTAACTGGAAATCAAAATCGATTATACCGAACATGAGTGAGTGAGTATGGTTTAACGCCGCTTTTGGCAATATTAAAGCAATATCACGTCGGGGGACACCAGAAATGGGCTTTACACATTGTACCCATGTCGGGAATCGAACCCGGATCTTCGGCGTGACGAGCGAACGCTTTAACCGCTAGGCTACCCGACCGCCCCTTTTAGTGAACATGAAAATGTTACTGCATGTCATGGTAAATGTACAACTTATTGCATGTACATAACACGAACTTATCATAATATGATTTTTTGTTTGTTCTGAAACGCCGCTCTCAGCAATATTCCAGCTAAATGACGGCGGTCTGTATTTAATCGAGTCTGGACCAGACAATACAGTGATTGGCATCATGAGCATCGATCCACACAATTGGAATACGATGACATGCATCAACCAAGTCAGCGAGCCTAACCACCCGAGCCCACGAGTGACCTCTTACGACAAGCATAGTCGACTTTTATTACCAGCACGGGTTGCTGAAGACCTATTCTAACCCGAATCTTCACATGTCTTTTATAATATATAACTGCCTTGATCATTTATATGTACTCGTCTGTTTGTGTCCTTGTGTGGTTTCATACAAACGTGGATTGTGTTTGGTGGATCTACTCTTTCATGGTCAGGTCGAAAATCAGGTGTATTTTGGAGAGTTCGACACAATGGTGTACATTGTTTCATAACACCATTGCTATTGTGAGTGCGTGAGTTGGGTTTGACGCCACTTTTGGCAATATTGCAGCAATATTACGGCGGAAAGGATATTCACATATGACCCGTGAAGAAATTCAGCAACCCACGCTTGCCGTAAAAGGCAATATGCTTGTCGTAAGAGGCGACTAACAGGATCGGGTGGTCAGGCTCGCTGACTTGGTTGATGCATGTCATCGATCCCAATTGCGTAGATCGATGCTCATGATATTAATCACTGGGTTGTCTGGTCCAGGCTCGATTATTTACAGACAGCCGTCATATAGCTGGAATATTGCTCAGTGCGGCGTTAAACAACAAACCAGCCAACCAACGTCTTCACATATTCTTCCTGTGTAGGGAATCGAAACCAGAATTTAAGCGTCACGAGCCAACGCTTAAAACACAAACCCACCCACGCATGTAATCTTCTGTATAGCGTTGATCGATCAATCACTGATGTCAATCACTGGATTTTCTAGTCCAGACGAAAAATGTTTTAGTCCGCCATCATACAGCTGGAATATTGCCAAGTGCGGCGTTAAACAACAGTCAACGTAAATACTGACACAAAATATATCGTTTTCCTCCATTTAATACTTAAACATACAAAATATAAGACGATTAATTATAATCTCATTACTATATCTCCCCTTAAACCACCTTCTCATCACCATTAAAATCCCAATAAATCAATTATCAATTACAATTCGGAAAAATATAAATAAACCAACCAAGCTATAAAATAAAAAAAAGCAAAAGAAACAACAAAAAACGTCAATGAAGCAAACTAATCAAAAAAGACAAAATCAAATCTTAAATTTTTTTTTAAACCTTTCATGTTTTGGTCATGAATTTTCTATTTAGTATTTCTCCCCATTTGTGTACATAATAAACAAGAACATCAAAAACAAACTACCATCCGTCTCTATCACTGATCACTATGTGTCGTTATTTGGTCTATGTTTATATGTTAATAATGATATCATAAGCGAGAAATCCAGCGTTACCACGCACTGCCTTTCATATGGCTTGTACTCGGGTATGTCGCCGGCGACCCGGGCCGCGGGTCTTTGTCTCAGCTCATGGTGTTGGCAAACCACACATACCGCCCTTTGATTGACACTAGTTTTTTTTTCTGTCGGGTGACATCTATGAGATTAAACCCTACCGTGGAGAACGTATCAGCTCGGCCGTTGTTGTCAGTCTCTGATACCACTACGATAACCTGCAGTCGTCTGCTTCAGTGAAAAGTCGTCTGCTCCGCTCCAAATGGATTGAATTTCGCGGGAAAACGATTTTGACGTTGTCAGCAGACGACAGTTCGCGTGTGTACTGTTTCGATTGGCATGTGAGACAGATAGATTTACACTTGTTTAAATGTCGTGCACTTGAAGTTGGAAGTATTTTTAACATCACTCGAGTTCCAGTGAGCTGAGAGGGAGGCGATTTATTGTATGCTTTGCAGTGGGTATGTAGATGGAGGGGGATAATGGATTTTGACGCATAACCGCTTCAGAGGTGTGTCTACCTTTGGACGTGCTCTTGCCTCGGATATTGAGAGATCCCTCTCTGAGGTTTGTTTCAGGAAATCCCACGTGGAGGAGTTGAAATGACTAATTGAACTTGTGTCCAGGACATTTAGGAGAACATTTGTGAATCAGAGTCTTTAACAACAACAACAACAACAACAAGAAGTTGCCAACAACAACAATAAGTTGCCAATAACCACCACCACCACCAGGAGCACCAGTTCAGAACAGGAGCATTCGAACAACAACAACAACAACAACAACAACAACAACAACAACCACCAGATTTCAGAACAGGAGCACTCGGTGGAAACAGGAAGTGTGGTTAAGTTTCTTAATGAAGCTGGAAAAGGGAACTTAAAAGTAAGTATATTTATACATATAAAGATAAAGATACTAAATGAAACATCAGTCATGCAATATTATTATAATACCTTTATTCAAATACACTTGATCTGTGTTCCATTGCTACAAACGTCCCTTAGTATAGTTACTTCATGACATGGCTCGAAGGTATTATTTGTGCAAAATATTCCTAATCCAGTCAACACGTGGTGACCATTATGCAAAATATTCCTAATTCAGTCAACACACGGTGACCATTATGCAAAATATTTCTAATCCAGTCAACACAAGGTGACCATTATGCAAGATATTCCTAATTCAGTCAACACACGGTGACCATTATGCAAGATATTCCTAATTCAGTCAACACACGGTGACCATTAAGCAAGATATTCCTAATTCAGTCAATACACAGTGACCATTAAGCAAGATATTCCTAATTCAGTCAACACACGGTGACCATTAAGCAAGATATTCCTACTTAAATCAACACACTGTCCATGATATCCGATCTCTACATAACAGTTAAACCTAGATCATAAGTCAATATATTCCTATATTCCTAATCCCATGGTATTCTTATAACATCAAAAGACACATAAATTCATAAAAAATAAAATGAAACAAATATAGCTCTCGCGATTGTGTCAGATTTGTACATGTCCCTTGAACGTTTCAGTCAACGAGCTTTGGATATCCCACACCAGTCACATACTGAATAAAACCAATAAAACCGAATGAACATGGTATTGACATGTACAGTATCAACCTAAAGTGGTTATCTCACTGCTGTAGAACACAGTATGTATGTTCTCTGTGGGAGACGCATGTATATGGGCGTTCGTCACAACGAGTATTAAGTCAACATGAGATAAAATATGACCTACCTTCGTCACTTTAAGGCAGATGAATATTACACTATTTATATCGTTTAGGTGACAGATATTGACCGATATGTTTATTTGAATTTATATCAGAAGCAGAGTCGGTAATCCAGATGTTTGTGTACTTTGACACATACCGCTCCTGAAGACTACAGTTCTCCCTACCCAGATTCCCTAAAGGATCAGTCCTCTGACATTGCTTTAATAAAGAAAGGCGTCTTCCGAAACGTGTACGATGTCACATAATTGTGGTATGACATTACGTCATTTCAATAACAGCGAGGAAACCTTTCCATAATCATTAATAAATGCGGCAAAACATACATGTGATCATTGGAAATGTTCTACTAAAAGCAGCCCTTATCACGACTCCGACTAAATGGTAAGCAGGTGTTAACGAATCTCTGTCATATAGAGTTCGAAACTGCGTCCATTACATCTGTTTATGAGTCTATATATCTATATAAGTGAAGATACCGTTGATGCACGTCATCGATCCCAATTGCGTGAGACCCGTGAAGATTCCGGGGTAGAATAGGTCTTCGGCCACCCATGCTTGCCGTAAAAGGCGACTACGGGATCGGGTGGTCAGGCTCGCTGACTTGGTTGGTGCATGTCATCAACCCCAATTGCGTGGATCGATGATCATGATGTCAATCACTGGAATGTCTGGTCCAGACTCGATTATTTACATACCGCCGTCATATAGCTGGAGTATTGCACACAAAAAACAAAAATAGTGATGATCCCAGATGGTCGCAAATACGTGAGCGTATCCTGCCAACCGGCGGCATCCGTCACAAACCCATGCAAGTCAATATGAAAAATCTTCAGGATGGGAAAACTGGATGTAGAGCTTTTTTTTAGTTAATGTGCTATTGCACGGAAATAAAAATTGCAGTGATAAAATATGTGACTATTGTAGGCCAATGGGAATAATTCCAATTACCAGTATTTATTACAGTGTCCTGCTAAGGTTAGGCAATAACGATATTTCTTGGGAAATTATATGGCTTATAGTTCCATAAATAATCTTTATTTAGGAAGCATTGAAGAAGAACCGATGTTTCAGTGGTGCTTTAGTCAATATCTATGTCAGTTATCAGTTAATTGATATCACATTTCATGATAGGAAACACTAAATAAATTAAATCGATAGTCTTTTACTTATTTTTTTGCCATTCTTCTCGAAGGATTTTGCTGTATTGACCAGTAATTAGGCTTGTAAATTTATATGTTAATATAAAATTTGTATATGTAAAACATTGGATGTCTCAAACTATGCATGTATAAAACAAAAGGCTATTTTATCCATTAACCAAAGAAAAATGTTATCATTTTACGTTTGGGGGCACGGGTAGCCCACTCGTCTAAGGCGCCGCGATTCGCTGTGCAGAGTTGCGTCCCTTGGGCACGTCAGAAACCTATGATTGTGGGTTCGAATCCCGGTTCGCCCCGATTATGTTTCTAGGTTTGTCAGCACCATACCCGTGCTCGTGGGTTTCACCGAAGTGGTAAACGTCGGAGACCTGCTTCACTTCGGGCTTTCCGCCCACATTAAGCTGACCCGCCGTGATATAACTGGAATACTGTTAAAAGCGGCGTTAAACCCACCTCACTCACTCACTCACTCATTTTTCGTTTAGAAATTACAGGCTCTGGTTTAGCGATTAGTATTGGTGATATTTCATTCCGCTTCACTTACTAAAAGCGACAACCCCCTTTTGTATATTCATAAAAGTCGATTGTACGATTCCGTCGACTATATCATGAGCATGTGTTTATGCATCATTATCAAATGGTGATGATGCTAAGTATTCACGAAAAGGTGAGCGTAACCTGCCCCACCGGGGGGAAAAGAAGATTTATTATTGAAATTTCGTATCATGCTATTCCAACGTTTAAACAATAATATGTCCTCAATAATATCACATTAAACGCTGGATTCTCTATTAGAACTAAATATTGCCATGATTCTTAGATATAATTTAAACTTTGATATATCGATGTATTTTCAGAATTACTATTTTCAACGTTGGGTCCTTCATAAGTGACCCGTGAAGATTCCGGGGAATATAGGTCTTCAGCAACCCATGCATGCCGTAAAAGGTGACTGTGCTTGTCGTAAAAGGCGACTAACAGGATCGGGTGGTCAGGCTCGCTGACTTGGTTGATGTCATCGATCCCAATTGAGTGGATCGATGCTCATGATGTCAATCACTGGATTGTCTGGTCGAATATTTACAGACCGCCGTCATATAGCTGGAATATTGCTGAGTGCAGCGTTAAACAACACACCAACCAGCCAACTAACCTTCATAAGTATTTTTTTAATGAAACTGCGTCCAACGTTGATGGATTGATACTATATGATAACTCCAATTTTATTACTTTCACTGTGGTTCGTGACTGATCATATAGGCATTCAACTTAATATAGCAATGATCGTGAGTAATGAAGACATATTTTCAAATTCCATCCTATACTAATAAAAAGTCGACCGGTGAAGATCCCGGGTAGAAGTAGGTCTTCAGCAACTCATTCTTGCTGTAAAAGGCGACTATGCTTGTCGTAAAAGGCGACTAACGGGATCGGGTGGTCAGGCTCGCTGACTTGGTTGATGTATTTCATCGTATCCCATTTCTGTGGATCGATGCTCATGGTGTCAATAACTGGACTGTCTGGTCCAGACTCGATTATTTACAGACCGCCGTCATATAGCTGGAATATTGGTGATTGCGGCGTAAAACAACCAACCAACCAACCAACCAACCAATCAAATGGACACAATTTGTTGTGATTCAGTTGCAAATTCAGTTGTAAAACTCCAACTCGCTCACTCTCCCTCCGTTCGTTGACGTTCAGGCATCAATCCCACGGTCGTGGCATGTAAGACACGCATCCTTACCTCCCCTCCCCTCCCCTCCCCTCCCCTCCTCGCGATGCGTGGATCAAGTCTGACTGCAGTGCCTCTGTGTCGTGGAAGACAGGTGTGAATCGGTAACAGCCCTAGTCAGATGTAATCACTGCCGCTTTTGTCATGTTAGCTCATCTAGTGTGAGCGAGAGAACCCTAACAAATGGCCTGAACACACGGCAAACTAGCAAAGAAGGGGGACTTTGTTATCCGAAATGAACCTCGGCGATAGCCCCAGGCAAAGCTTCCTTTGCAACACGAGATTCACATGAAGTGTGTTGAAGCCTCTGACACGGGATGACGCGGTGGGACCATCGGGTCACTCTCTAAGAAGCTTCCAATGTTAATCCTTCCATTGGGCAATTCCCTCATCCACCATTAGCCTCTCATTAGGTGGGTGGGAGGTATTCGATCGGAGGTTGTCGGGTACTCGTATGGTGACAGGGTGTAGGGTGCATGTACCATAGAATAATATGAGGGTTATCTGTTTAGGTTTGGGGTTGTATTATCTGCTCGAGGAGAAGTCTGAGAAGTTGATATTATTTGGAGGAAAATGTCACATGATGTCTGAATTAGGTGTTTTGTGTGTACAGATGGAGGGTGCTTGATGGGAAACATGTGTTGAAGATTGTGGTTTGTTTTGCTACGACGATAAGTGATGTAAACCAGGATGCGTCAAGGGGGCGAGTGGTCCCCTGGGTTAACTTTGCTCAAAGTAGATTCTGTATTGGCATTTGGGGGACTATATTGGTTAATCTGGGTAAGAATAGATATATATAGATCTCATGCTGGTCGTCTTGTCTGTTTGGTTTTTAACGCCATGCTCAATAGTCCAGCTGTATGAAGCGGTGTGTAAATAATCGAGTCTGGACAAGATATCCAGTGATTGATATCATGAGCATCGATCTATGCAATTGGGTTTGTTGGTTTGTTGTTTAACTCAGCACTCAGCAATATTCAAGCTATGTGACGGCGGTCTGTAAATAATCGAGTCCGGACCAGACAATCAAGTGATTCAATTCAGTGATTGCCAGCATGATTATCGATCTACGCAATTGGGATATGATTACATACATCAAACATTTGATATGTCATTCTGTTGGACAGCCTCCGTGGTCTAGTGGTAGAGCGTCCGCCCGGAGAGCGGAAGGTCGGGGGTTCGATCCCCGGCCGCGACAGACCAAAAAACGTTAAAAGATGGTACTTGTTGTTACCCTGTTTGGCGCTCGGCTCGGAGTCAGTACTGTGTCTGAGTGGGGTATTCATGTTAAACTGTGGCATGGTATCTCAGTGGGCTTGCACTATGAAACGGCATCAGTCCGGACTAGTACAAGCCGCCACGTCGCTATATAAGTGCAGTAATCTTGGACGCGACGTTAAACCCAATTTCACCTCACCTCATTCTGTTGAGGCAAAATGTGAAAGTGGGTTGGGGAATGTGTTTGCAGTAAAACGAGAGTTATTTACCCTTGGATAATTAAAAGAGGAAATCTTTGCCACAAAAAATACATTGTTGCGAGATGTTTTTCTTCCACAAATATTTAGGCTCATGGTTTGTTTTGTTTTAAATAGCTGGTTTTGCAGCTATATGTCAATTAAAAAAATTGTCCCTAACCTTTCAACTCCGAACGAGAAAACAGCATCTAGTCACACAGACTACGTTTAAAACGGACTGGGCAACAATTTGTTTCCGTTTGACATAGGTCAAGGAAACATCTTTGTAGTAAGCGTCAGAATGCCCCATTCAAGTTCCCCATGATGGACCTATCTGATGGTGCTTCTACTTCAAAGTGTCACCACACTACGCTGACGGGCCAGTGAGACGCTTAGCTTCCAGGCATTAAGTCATAATTTCATACAAATCCACATAAGCTCAGCGTAAGTCAAAATTAATTTATTTGATAACAGTTACGCTGATTATCATAAATCTCCGCTCCCTCTTCGGAGTACCTAATGACCCCTGCGTCACCCTGCCCGACCCCTGGGGCAAGGCTAAATGTGATCCCTGTCCCCCGATATACCCCAGATAGCCAGTCATGACAGACGGATGACCTCATCGTGCCTTTATTGCTGTCATAAGTTGTCCACCAGATAGCTTTATTGATAAAGTCAGTAAGCATGTATATTTCATAATGAAATGTCGGCATTTGTCCCGCATGTCAATGCTGAGTGAGTGAGTTAGTGAGTGAGTTGGGTTTAATGCCGCTTTTAACAGTATTCCAGTTATATCGCAGCGTGTCAGCCAGGTCTCCGACGTTTACCACTTCGGTGAAACCCACGAGCACGGGTATGGTGCTGACAAACCTAGAAACATAATCGGGGCGAACCGGGATTCGAACCCACAATCATACATGTAGGTTCCTGGCGTGCCCAAGGGACGCAACTCTGCGCCTCCTGGTCTCGGTGGTTAGTTGGCAGAACCTTAAATATACAACTCAATAATTCAAACGGATACTGGGGATTTTTGTGAACAGACTGTCACGTAGCTGGGGGACAGCAAATGGTGTACTTGAATTGTGTACGTCCAATTGCGTAGATATATGTTCATGATAGTAATCACTGGATTGTCTGGCGGTATGTTTGTAATCGAGCCTGGACCAGACAATCCAATGATTGATATCATGAACATATATCTTCGCAATTGGGATACGATGACATGAATGCTTGCTGTAAGAGGCGACTAACGGGATCAGGTGGTCAGGCTCGCTGACTTGGTTCATGCATGTCATCGTATCCTAATTGCGTAGATCGATGATCATGAAGTCAATCACTGGATCGTCTGGTTCCAGACTCTATCATTTACAGATCTCCGTCATATAACTTGAATATTGCCGAGTGCGGCGTTAAACAACAAACACACAAAAAATCAAACATTTGCTAAAATCAAATGAGAGGTACAGTTTCTTTGCTCGTCGCTTTATGTTATCGCAGAATCATTAGTACTTTTGTTTTGTTTGCGTTGTTACACAACAAACAAACATACAAGCACTTAACTATTAAAATATGAAACACATATCTCCCTTTTGAGATATGCCTGGACCTTTTGTACAGTAGATCGTGTTAATCGACCTTTATTGAAAGGTCGTCAATCTGCAGATTGAGTATTTAAAGGCATTACACAATGTTGATCGGGGACTGCCTTCCTTGAGACTGACACGTCTCTGATTCTACCCTATAATGGAAAGTCTTATCGTGTTATGTTTAGTGTTATCGATACGTTAAACCTATCCGATAAGCGTGACATCACGGTCCGGTAATATGTAAATGAAGTCACCTGGAAGGAACTACTTGTGAGCTCCATACATCGATGTAGTGTCTGTTTGATTCGTAACTTAATGACCAACCTGCTCAGTATTTTTATAGGTATGTCCCGAAGTGTGGCTGTAAAATATGGCTGTGAAGCATTTGGCACTACAGTAAACTACGTTTATAACGAACACGCTTATAACGAACTGACGGATATAACGAACATCCTTTTTTGTCCCGACTATTTGCTTTTGTTATGCTGTATATATGCTTATAACGAACAACGGTTATAACGAACTAAAATTAGAGGTCTCTCTGAGTTCGTTATAACCGTAGTTTACTGTATATGGTACATTGGGCGGTTCACTCAAACATTGTATTCATACATTCGTCACCATTCGTCCCTTTCCGTAACCTGCAAGAAGACTCGTCCTCCAATCGATGAATGTTATGTGCAAGAATACGACAAACCAATCAGAATGCGTGTATGAATGCGTGTACTTCGTGAAAGACTCCTTCAGAAATATTTTTTTTGATTTTGCATATGTCTTGCATCTAAAAATATACCCAAGACACAGTGAAATGTGTTCAATCATACTGTATAATTCCTCACGTCCTGATGTGCCTTAAATTGCATCTGAAATTATATATAATATATGGGGAAAAATAATGTGAACCATGACGCAACGAGTTGACGTTGTTTTAGGTATGCCCGTTTGCGCTAAGACGGAACCCGGTCGCAAAAATGGCCATGAGAGGGGCACAAGTCCCGGAATAACACGAGTTAGTCACGAATGTGTATTCATTCGCGGTTCCGAAAGTTACTGACCCGTGACGATCTGGATTAGACCAGGTCTTCAGCAACCCGTGCTTGGCGTAAAAGACGACTAACGGGATCGGATGGTCAGGCTCGCTGACTTGGTTGATGCATGTCATCGATCTTAATTGCGTGGATCGATGCTCGTGACATTAATCACTGGATTGTCTGGTCCAGACTCGACTATTTACAGACCGCCGTCATATAGCTGTAATATTGCTGAGTGCGGCGTTAAACAACAAACCAAACAGACCGCCGTCAAATAGCTGGAGTGCGGCGTTAAACAACAAACAAACAAACTAAAACCATAATTAACCAGAGCCACGTTCTTATGAATCCCATATTGGTATGTATTGCATGTGAAAAACATAACAATTTCTTAAATTATACACTCTAATAAACTCTTATCCATCGCTTCATTTACTTTGGAAAGATAATATCTTTATCGACTTATAATCAACTCACTCCTTTGATATTCGACCAGGCAAATTAATCATATGTATATAGATGTCGACGATAGGGAATGTACGGAAGCCTTTCGGGGCCATTTTTTTTTTTCGATACTATCTTGAAATTTCAAGATACTAAGTTGAAAATTCAAGATATAGAAGTTGAAATTTCAAGATAGTATCTTGAAATTTCAACCTAGTATCTTAAAATTTCAAGATAGTATCGAAAACAATATAAAAAAACAAATGGCCCTAAAAGGCTTCCGTAGGATCTTGATATTTCAAGATTATTCACTTATTCACTTTTCAAATTATTTTAGGATGTTAACTTATTATCTTGAAATTTCAACTTAGTATCTTGAAATTTCAAGATACTATCTTAAAATTTCAAGGTGGTATCTTGAATTTCAACTTAGTTTCTTGAAATTTCAACTTAGTATCGAAAAAAATTTATAAAACAAATGGCCCTAAAAGGCTTCCGTAGGAATGACAGTACACTTCGTAAATTACTCCCTCGTCATGTTGTGTGTAATGTTCTCACACTAAATTCACACGTTCTATGTATTATACCGTGTGCTCGAGATTTCTTCCCACATTCTGTAACAATAGACCGTTATTTCTGTAACCGTTGCGTGATTTGACCACGAACTTCTTTGCATAATTGAGCAATCAGCCACGGGCGATAACTCCATATCATGTGATAACTATACGATCTGATAGGGTCGTTTTCAAGACGAGACAGTGAACCTAATATCGGTATATCTTCGTTTAGTATTAAGAGAGATTTAATGCTTGGAAAGCTTCTCCGTATCCGTTCTGAGAACGTTAGCTCATATTCGATCCTGTAATATTAGGCCTCGGAGTGTGATGGCTACCATGACATCATCGGTATGGAGAGTTATCGGTGCATGGCGACCTTGATGATCAGGGTCAGCGATCTAACGGTTTGTGATACTTTCTTGGATTAAAGGCGTTTGCCGGCTATCAGTGGTTTTGAATCTATGGTAAGATTGGATGTTTACAAACAAGGCTTCCTGAAATGAAGTTTGGTTTAGTCGTTGACAACGATTAACCTTAAACCTGCGCTTTTATTGGCTGAAAATGCCGTATGTGGCGAGAGACGAAAAACACAATTAATTCACGTATGTTATAGAGCCCCGGCACTACTACCGGGTAATTGTGGGGCAGAAGGATTGGGAAGTGTAGATTCGTCAATCCCAATGGATGGGTTTGATTTATTATCAGGTTACGAAATGTGAAGCATGGTGACACTCGCAGGGGTATGGCTTCATTAGAGAAATAAACTCAACCATTAACTGACTCCCTCACTCACTCATTCACTGAAAAACTCACTCGACCACTCACCCACTCGCCCACTGACTGACCCATTAACTCATCCACTAACTGACTGTCTCACTCACTCATTGACTGAGCCATTCACTCGATCACTCACTCACTCACTCACCTACTTAGTGACCATACACTCATTCACTAGCTGACTCACTCAATCACTCATTCACTGAGACACTCATTCAATCACTCACTCACTTGCCCACTTACTGACCCATTCACTCATTCACTTACACATTCACTCACTCACTCAACCACTGATTCACTCACTCACTGAATCACTTGAAAAGATTTCGTTAAGTAGAGCGTATCTTCCTTTGCTTCTTTAGGCATTTATCACTATCACTGGGAACACTTAACGGGCACATGGTAAGACATGCAATTTGAAGATAGCATACACACACATCATCCTCATCAGCGAGAATCCCTGGATAATGAACATTATATCTTAGATTTAAGCTATGTCGATTAGCGCACTGTTGTCTAATCACGCTATCTTGTTATGTCTATGAAGGCGGTCAATGACCGCCTTGTGATGCTATCATACACGTCACTAATTCATAACCGCATCGGGGGGTTAGGAAAAGATAAAACCAGATCCCAATTTTATCAGACTACCTTAATGGAAAAAGAGAAAGTTTTTTAGCCTTAAGTGGTTTAAGACGCCGCTACTTGCAAAGCGGAGTTGCTTCCCTTTCCCGCCAGGATACACTGGTTTCAAGCTCGGCTTCTCCCTAATTACGACTTCGGTTTGACTGAACCTACCCATGACTTAATCCAATACTCCCCGGTGCCTACTAAATGACGGTTCATTTTGTTATGACTAGCCATCCGTTTTTATTCAGATTCAATCATTTTCAGTGAGGCAGACATCTTGTTTTTACTTCACATTTAGCCGCCATCTTTGGGTTTTTTGATAACTGTAGCAAAGTTTGTTGCGTAGGTATTCAGCTACAAAACCGAATGTTGCTGTAGTTTTTTTTTCCACAAGAATACAGTGTAAGCCTATATTAATGTGAGTTGTTTTATTGACTAGTTGTCTTGTTTGACAATTCTTGTGTTCAGTAAAACAGTAAACCTTCTCTGATCTTTTTTAGAAACAGTCGCCAATAAAACAAGGATATAAAACTAGATACTGTTGTATTATTCAGAATTAAAACAAACGTGCAACCACTGTTTTTAACGGCAATGTCCTTTGAAGAAGTTAATAATAAGTATTACGTTTCTTAAATTCTTCAGTATATAACGAGCTTATGGGGAAGCGACAGCGGATATGACAACAAGTTTCAGAAGAAATGTCTCCCTCTTAACTTATACCGGAAAACTATAAAACCCTGTTTGAAACTGCGACTTTGAAATTCGAAATTCAATGATACCACATTCCTTTTGACATATGGCTGCTACCTTCCAAGATGACGGCACGAGACGTGTCTACCGAGTAAGGACAAGTATTGAATTACACAAGCCGGACAATGGTTTTCTTTCACAACAACCGGTATTACTTGTTTTAATATTAATGCGGCCATGCTGTGATATATGCATGAAGCATACACATAAAAATCCACTCTGTAACGGAAAGGCTAGAACACACACATACACACAAAAGATACGGGTCCGCAAACTACTGTTTTCTGTAACCCGTGATTGGAGGCCAAGAAGCTGTGCTGTGTCAAGTTGCGTTGTCTGAGGTATGTGTAGAAGTATGCGATAGGACGTTTCCTTATCTATATATACTACATACATATATACTACTCAAAATAAGTTAAGACCAGTGAACATCCGGGGTAGAATAGGTCTTCAGAAACCCGTGCTTGGCGTAAGAGGCGACTATGCTTGCCGTAAGAGGCGACAATGCTAAAGGGATCGGGTGGTCAGGCTCGCTGACTTGGTTGATGCATGTCATTGATGCCAATTGAGTGGATCGATGCTCATGATATCAATCACCGGTTTGTCTATTCCATACTCGATTATTTACAGACCGCCGTCAACAACCAAAATAAGTTAAAGAACTGTCGATTTTTTCATTTTACTCTTGTTAATGTGTGATGGTCATGTGTGATTAACTATAGTTACATGAAAGAATCAGGTGTTCGTTAACTTATTTTGCGTACTATACATGTCGATATAGGGAAACGTCCTGCAACTATGACACATGAACTACAGTAATATGAAAAAAAATCGGGTGTTCAGTTAATATGAATCATATCATATCCAATATTATTATTGCGAGTGTTTACTTGTTTTGATGACATTTCATGACGTCTTAAGCACTGGAAGAAATGTATACCAATACGTATTTGTAAAAGCTTTCAACTGATGTCTCTACAATAATCGTTGTGAAAATGACATTTACCAGTCTATGACATTTACTTTGACAGAAAGAAATGCCAAAATTTACAACCTTGTAAATGTGTTGTTTTGATCCAGGGGTCATACCAAATAGAAACTTCTTTTGTCTGTTTCCTTATTTCCTTCCTTCAGTACATCCTCCGTAGAAAGAGGTGGCTTTATGGATCGGGTGGGTCATTGCGTGTCAAGGTTACCCGACGGCGAGGATCGTTGCTCATGATATCAATCACTGGATTGTCTGGTCCAGACGTGATTACGTAGATGCCTGCGTATTTCAGCTGGAATAGTGCGGCGTTAACCAACACACAAACCTGGATGTTATCTAATGATTGATTTTATGTTTTAACACGCAGAAATTTATCACATGATCAAATGTCCTACCATCGAACACTCCCTGTACACCAATCTGAAACACATAAAGTTATCTTCTAAGTTACGTAATTTTACTCCAAAAACGTTAATCCTGATATGTATCGTGGCGCGATTCCGGTGTTTTGTTCCAGTCCTATTATTAAACTGTCGCTGGTAATCAGTTGAAAAAAGGTCCAATATTCTCTTTCGAGAAATCGTGATGAAGGTTTCTGTATCCGGAGAGTAATTAGCAGCTACCTAGCTCTTCCCATATTGACATTGCCGCAGCCAAGAACATGTGGTGGCGCATTTGTCTCAAATTGAGAAAGCCAAACTGTTATATTGGGTTCTTTACCCAGCATGGTACAAGATGGCTGACTTGGAGGCAAATATTCTGTTTCATAACAAAATACATGCCTTGGATTAGAGCTTGCTGGCCAAATATGAAAACAGAGACGTTGTGGGTTGGGGTTTCTCACGTGTGGTCTCTTGCTTGTGTGGTGTATTACTGAATTGTAACTCTGTTATTGGTATACAAGATGAATTAACACATACATTTTGTATACGTTCATTCTTTAACAATTTTATTGACTCGTACAGAGAATTCATATTTGATGTTCTTTTCGAAATTATCGTAATATATTATCAGTCAATTTATTTTTATGTTTCTCTGTGTCTCTAACTTCTAAGACTACAAGAACCTTTGTTCTTGAATGTCACAAAGTAACTTTTCACTCAACAGAGACTGATGTAAAATTCACAACTGTTTTATACCCATCAACGTGTGTGGTCCCCTGCACCTTGCCACAGACCCCTTAACCCGTTGCAAATTGCATGGTGCAGCATTAAACTTGACAGTTTGTCCGTGTGTGTAGTGTATGAGAGTGTGAGTCTCATAGCCTTGGTGTCTTCGTGTCACAGCACACCATGAATGACTGACAAGCAGGTACAGCTCTCGGTCTACACGAAGAGCAAGATACCTATTATGAAAAAAATATAGTAATGAATCTTAAAAGTTGGTGAGAAAAAGACGTGTGTTTTCCTCATTTTTTAAACACCCTTGACAGTAATGTTAGGTTTAAGTTAAGCTAAGTTGGCTGTTAATCTCATTTCAACTTTTTTTTGTTCATTGACACATGTGTTTTTTTCAGTGACGTATTGCTTACATAGATATCCAAAGATCTTCATGTTTTTGTTTATAAATTGTTATTGAGTGTAAGTATTTTTTTATCGATAACTGGAAAACATTCAAGTTATTATGTAAAGTACATTTTATATGTTCTCTCGAACAATCACATTTACAAGAAATCCATACCCATTTTGAAACATTTGGTGAAAATATTGTTTGACAAGTTTGTAAATGGCAATTAAAGGAGACGTCAACCGCCTTGATATATATGGCCTGCATTGTTTCATGGATTTGTACAAGAGTATATAAACTGCCAGGCAAAAGAAAATGTACATTTGAACATTGGACGTGACCAAAAATTGGAGCGTTACTAGCCTGAAAACAGACGCCGAAATACAGCAAACGTAAGGTCCAAAACAAAACTGTTATACCCATGTCATATAGATCAGATTCGAATAACCATTTCTTGTTTGTCACCATCAAACCTGGGTGTATCTTGTGTCGGAGGTTTATAAAAGAAATAATAATAAAACATTTGTGAAATTAATATTGTACACGTTTGTAAATAACATTGATAGGAAACCTTCAACCTCCGAGATATATATGTCCCACATTTTGTCATGTACTTTTACAAGAGAAAGGATATTCTGTAAACTGGTTTTGCAGTGGTCCTTGGCATGTCTAACCGCATGAACCCTGGTGATGAATTAGAAATGTGTCTGTTCATGACAAGACACATATACAGAGACACACACGACATCCACCTCCGTTGTGGCGACTACTGCTGTCCTGCTTGGCCTTCTTGCAAATTCGTAATGGAATACTTGCTGACATGTCTTATTACCCCTTATAACATTTAACATGGTAGAGCCAAGTTCTATCTTTACCACCCGCTGATTGGTTAAATGGTTTCGCAGCTGAGACGCGATTGGCTGTATTTTGCTTGTGTGTTGGGCGTTTTCAGAATGGCTGAGGAACCTGGTGTTCATGATGTTGTATTATATATATACATCCTCCAGCTGTCTACGTGCGCTTCGTGACACATTTCATCTTTAATGTAACAGGATTGAATATAGGATCTATCATCTTTAGACATGGAACAATCGTTCCTCGGGTGTGGAAATAGATGAAGTTCACTTGGGATTGGTGTTCTGTCGGGTGTACAGGGTTTTTCGTAATCGCGATTTAATCGAGTAGGCTCTCCAATGTAATTCTACCGTTTCCTGTTTTCGTGTGCGTGAGAGATTCGAACATGAATGAATATAAGTATTTTTTTCTTGTTTTACTCGAAGCTGTTGTAGGACAGGTGTTGCAGGACGTACTTGTTGTAGGACAGGTGTTGTAGGACGTAGCTGTTGTAGGACGTTGCTGTTGTAGGACGTAGCTGTTGAAGGACAGGTGTTGTAGGACAGGTGTTGTAGGAGGTAGCTGTTGAAGGACAGCTGTTGTAGGACAGGTGTTGTAGGACGTAACTGTTGAAGGACAGGTGTTGTAGGACGTAACTGTTGTAGGACAGGTGTTGTAGGACGTAACTGTTGTAGGACAGGTGTTGTAGGACGTTGCTGTTGTAGGAGAGGTGTTGCAGGACGTACTTGTTGTAGGACAGGTGTTGTAGGAGGTAGCTGTTGAAGGACAGCTGTTGTAGGACAGGTGTTGTAGGACGTAACTGTTAAAGGACAGGTGTTGTAGGACGTAACTGTGGTAGGACAGGTGTTGTAGGACGTAACTGTTGTAGGACAGGTGTTGTAGGACAGGTGTTGTAGGACAGGTGTTGTAGGACGTAGCTGTTGAAGGACAGGTGTTGTAGGACGTAGCTGTTGAAGGACGGGTGTTGTAGGACGTTGCTGTTGTAGGACGTAGCTGTTGAAGGACAGGTGTTGTAGGACAGGTTTTGTAGGACGTAGCTGTTGAAGGACAGGTGTTGAAGGACAGATGTTGTAGGACAGGTGTTGTAGGACGTAGCTGTTGAAGGACAGGTGTTGTAGGACAGGTGTTGTAGGACAGGTGTTGTAGGACGTAGTTGTTGTAGGACGTAGCTGTTGAAGGACAGGTGTTGTAGGACAGGTGTTGTAGGACGTAGCTGTTGTAGGACGTAGCTGTTGAAGGACAGGTGTTGTAGGACAGGTGTTGTAGGACAGGTGTTGTAGGACGTAGCTGTTGAAGGACAGGTGTTGTAGGACAGGTGTTGTAAGACGTAGCTGTTGAAGGACAGGTGTTGTAGGACAGGTGTTGTAAGACGTAGCTGTTGTAGGACAGGTGTTGTAGGACGTAGTTGTTGTAGGACGCTGCTGTTGTAGGACAGGTGTTGTAGGATAGGTGTAGGACGTAGCTGTTGTAGGACAGATGTTGAAGGACGTAGCTGTGGTAGGACAGGTGTTGTAGGACGTAGCTGTGGTAGGACAGGTGTTGTAGGACGTAGGTATTGTAGGACAGGTGTTTTAGGACGTAGCAGTTGTAGGACAGGTGTTGTAGGACGTAGCTGTTGTAGGACAGATGTTGTAGGACGTAGCTGTTGAAGGACAGATGTTGTAGGACGTAGCTGTGGTAGGACAGGTGTTGTAGGACGTAGGTATTGTAGGACAGGTGTTGTAGGACGTTGCTGTTGTAGGACAGGTGGTGTAGGACGTAGCTGTTGTAGGACAGGTGTTGTAGGACGTAGCTGATCTAGGACAGGTATTGTAGGACGTAGCTGATCTAGGACAGGTGTTGTAGGACAGGCATTGTTGGACAGGTGTTGTAGTACGGGTGGTGTAGGACAAAAAAAAGGTATACACTTGAAAACTGAACTTGACGAAACGAATTACAAACCTCTCTCTCTTCCTCCCTCCTCCCGTTTCCATATGAGCACACGAGACGTGATCAACCCATAAATAAATCCGTGAGGCCAATTTTCTCCCCCAGTGACAGCAAAGGGGCCTGACAATCACACGCAATGTACATCAATTCCGTGATACATACATCGCACATCTATGTACATGTAACCTACCTGTCAACTCCACATCGGACATGTACAACACTGCCGGTGCAATTTACATCCATCGGGAGACACAAATCAGAGAACATGAAGGATTTATGTGAATCTGTAGATGTGCATGAAATTACCACAGACAACGCGGGCGTCAACTGTACGGCACGTAAACAGGACAACGAGTAAATCATTCTACAAATTTATGAGGCGATGGTAGTACAACCTGGTACAGGCTATTTTCAGGATGTTATTTTGTTTCAACATATGGCTCCGAAACCACCGTCTTTGTCGCATGTTCGTGGAGTGTTCCCATGATCCTTGTCCAGTTGTCCAGTGATTGCTTGATTCTTGGCTGTGTAAAATTCTTTTTCAAGTTTCAGATAAAATTGTGTCTAAAAATGTTATTTTTTAAAGTGCATAGTGCAAGTCTCTTTACAGCGCGTTGGGGTAGCCTAATTGTTAAAGCGATCGCTCGTCACGCTGAAGATCCGGGTTCTATTCCCCGAAGGGGTACAATGTGTGAAGCCCATTTCTGGTGTTCCCCGCCGTGATATTGCTGGAATATTGCTAAAAGCGGCGTAAAACCATACTCACTCAGGTATCTTTAGCTAAATGCCGCTGTTTCAAATAAGATGGTTCAACAACTTTATTACCCACGTAGTGAAGATACAGGTGGTAGGGATACTAAATCCGTACGTCACACGTGTGTCGTACAAGGTTGACCTTTTTTTATTCTTTTTGATTGGACAACCGTGACCTCTATCACACCAGGACTACTTTTTTCATTCATAGGGCAGAACTGAAGCAATCTCATGATTAAACCAAACAAGATAGCCGCCCGCATTCTATATACGTTTTGCATAGAGCTTCTACAGATATTATATAATCGAGCTATATCCATTTACAATGAATGGCTACCTATCAATAGATCGAGGGTCCCATGAGCGTGACGCACCCGACTACTTTCGCAATTTTCAATTTGTATTAACGTTAAAGTAAAAGCGTGGTGATTGAAGTCAGTTTAAACTATCTGGACAGATACCTAGACTTACTTGGGGTGATCCGGTTGTGCCATCTGTGTCCCCTTCAAAGCGTATTTTGTGGCACTGTTTCGGGAGTTGTTTGTTCACGACTGCACGAGCAGATCACGGAGTGAACATTTCCGATACAAATCATTCGAAAACTCCGTAGAAGTGTGCCTGAATTCTGATTATGTTGCCCAAAGTATCCAAAATGTGAACAATAACACTCAAAAATCGCGGCGCTAATGTGATTATTCAAATTTTCTTATAGGTGTCGTGCGTACTAAGAACATGTCGCTTGAATTATCATAAGTTGAAGAGTTTCTTCCAAAAGGACCTTGAGCGTCGGGGCTGTTATGTTTGCTAAGACAACTGCAGGCTTATGTTGCTAATGCGTATGCATAGAAATTTCAACAATGCCTATATTTGGGCATATATCAATATTCATGCGCAACCAACCGGTTTCAGTTTGGTCTGTCAACGAAAGAAAGTTTTTATGTATTTACACCTAAATATATATTTAACGTGGGTAATAAATAAAATACCACTCTCATTCTCGTTAGATACCATTTTTTCTAAACTCGTGAATTTTCTATGCTATCTGACCTCGCTTGAGTGCGGTATTCATAAAAATCATTGGTGCCGTATGATGAAATCACGTTACGAGACAACAGTGTGTTGTTTCCGTCATCCGGACGGCATTGTTGACGTCAGTTGAATATTTTTGTGACGTCACACTAGAAATGACGTCACAGCTGAAGATTGTTGACGTCATTCGACATATTGTGCTTCCTCTGCCTCTCGCTCGTGAAATACCAAAATTTAGACACACGTCTCGTAAATATAGTATGACATGATCACTTATATAATATCCTCTACATCTTATTACATATTTATTAATTGGGTACAAAGTGCTTTTCGTGTTCCAAGATGGTAGCGAGACAATTATTTTCTTATGTGCATACGATTTAGGGTGCTTCTTCATGTTCGAAAATCAATGGTACCAAGACAATTGTTTCAATACGTGTTCACAAACTGTATGCTGGAAGTTTATTGTTCAAATTTCTCCGAATCAATAACTTCCACACGTGTCCATATGATGCATGCAGCAATGCTACTTGTTCAAATTTCAGTTACAATTGCTCCGAAACAATCCTAGTTCGCATGCAGTGACAAGGTAGTCCATGCTGATATAGCCTGTATCCGGGATGCTAGTCTGGATGCTATTTGGTTCAACTTAATAATAAGGCTCCGAAAAACCATCACCTTTGTTACACGTTCGTACGATGTTTGTCCAGTTTCAAAAATTGATTTCGCTCGTCACACCGAAGACCCGGGATCGTTTACCCACGTGGGTACTATGAGAAGCCCATATCTGGTGTCCCACGCCGTGATATTGCTGGAATGTGGCTAAAAGCGGCGTAAAACCATACTCACTCACTCTATTATCTATATTCCGTAGTTATTAGCTGTGTGTAAATACTGATTACTTAGATTCCAAATATGACGACTCATATATCTATAACGTGTTGGGGCACGCCAGAAACCTATGATGGTGGGTTCGAATCCCGGTTCGCCCCCATTATGTTTCTAGGTTTGTCAGCACCATACCCGTGCTCGTGGGTTTCACCGAAGTGGTAAACGTCTGAGACCTGCATCACTTCGGGCTTTCCTCCCACATTAAGCTGACACGCCGCGATATAATTGCAATACTGTTAAAAGCGGCGTAAAACCCAACTCACTCACTCACTCACTATAACGTGTTCCCGGAATATCTATTGTCTTTCTGTGTTCATGGTCGAAAAAATACGATATGTCGCTACTATATATCCTGTAGACATGACTTTTTTGGACAACACCTTTTTTCTCCGTAACGACTTTTCATGGCTATGTTACAAAGAATTTATAACTCGTCGTCCATATAAATAAAGTCGACAAAATCCTTTCCATATTAACAAAAACAGTCTCTGCTATATCATGAGAATGTGCTCATAATGGGCAGTTAGTTCGTGTCAGTTCGAAACGTGTCAGCATGTTCTTCCAACTAACTGCCCATCAAAGATCATATGTCATGCGACAAACTAGTATATTACCCGTATTGAAGTCTTATTGTTCAGATTGTGGCCAGGGTGGTCAAGATTTACAAGGCGCCACAATTTACAAGGAAGAGTTGCGTACCAGGATCCTGTAACCAGGAGTTCTTGGTTTGTCAGCACCTCCAGTGCGTCACCTGTGTACCCTTAAAGAGGTGAGGTGAGGTTAAATGGGGTTTAACGTCGCGCCCAAGATTATTGCACTTATATATAGCGACGTGCATGCTCGTGTACGTGTGTGTGTGGCTGCTTGTACTAGTCCGGACTGATGCCGATTTATAGTGCTAGCACACTGAGATACCATGCCGCAGTTTAACATGAATACCCCACTCAGACACAGTATACTGACTCCGAGCCGACCAGTCCTTGTTTTAGCCCCTTAAAGCCGTGTGCCAGACAGGATAACAACAAGTTCCATCTTTTAACGTCTTTTGGTATGACACGGCTGTTGATCGAACCCCGGACCTTCCGCTCTCCGGGCGGACGCTTAACCATTAGACCACGGAGGCGGTCCCCTTAAAGAAGAAAGGAGTTTGACGTTACTCAATCAACGTTTAGTTTCTTTGACTGTTTATGAAGTCGTGCCCTTAGGCTATATTTCAAAGTAAAGGACAACTATGTAAACACGTATTTGCATGTTAACTACCTTCCCAGCATGATGTGCCAGGCAGGTGGACAGACCCGGGTCAGCCCATCTGTACCGATCATCAAACATTGCTACTCTTTAAGGGAGATACATTCATTTATTCACCTGCAAATTCCAAACTTCAAAAGTTGGCATAGGCAAAATCTTAGCGTCTGTAATATGTGGGTGGCGTGGTAGACAATTGAGAAGTTTAATCAATTTCCTTTGACATAAAGTGACGAACCACAATGCCCTTATTAGAGACATTTTAACCTGGTGTTTTGTGGATAAAGGGATTTATTTCAACCTGTGTATAAGTGTCAAGATCACTTCCGATTAACGTGTGTCTGAGAGGTTCATCCTTGAGGATTACTGGCTCAGTTGTGTGTGAAATAGTGCAAAACGTCACGTGCAAAGCAAACAACTAGATCCGTCACTAGTGGTGGGTATTTGAATGTGGTATTAATACTAAGTCGGGTGTTATATATGTTTATGTCTGCAAATATGTCTTATGCGTCTTTACCACGCCTTCATATCAATAACGCTTTATCAGCATTAACGTTATATTTGATCTCTCGAAACAGTCTATACAATGTACATGTGCGCTAGGCCGGACTTATTGCAGTCGATATAATCGAAATAGTCGGATTCGCACAACCGACTCTACTCTTAAAAGAGATTTCTTATGAATATGGAAAGGGTTTTGTCGATTGTATTATAATGTTGCACTTTAGTTTTAAAATAATCTTTTTTTTTAAGTATAGTAGTAGAAGTGGGTGAGTTGGGTTTAACGCCGCTTTTAACATTATTCGAGTTATTTCACGGCGGGAAAGCCCGAAGTGTTGCAGGTCTCAGTCGTTTACCACTTCGGTGAAACCCACGAGCACGGTTATGGTACTGACAAACCTAGAAACATAATCGGGGCGAACCGGGATTCGAACCCACAATCATAGGTTTCTGGCATGCCCAAGGGACGCGAATCGCGGCGCCTTAGACGACTGGGCCATCCGTTCCCCCTGGTAGTAGTAGTAGTAGTAGTAGTAGTAGTAGTAGCATCGATAGGGATTTGTCGCTTTTAATTCCCCCTGGTAGTAGTAGTAGTAGTAGTAGTAGTAGTAGTAGTACTAGTAGTAGTAGTAGTAGAAGCAGTAGCATCGATAGGGATTTGTCGCTTTTAATTGGTTAGGGAACATTTTAGCCTGCTGGTACGGATTATTTAACGGTTTCAGCCAACAAGAAAATAACACACATAACACCTGAAAACCGCTACTTTTTTATGCTGCCAAATTAAAAGATAGTACTGACAAAATTGCATAAAAAACATGGTTAACCTGCAAGACAATATGTTTAACGACTAGATCATATTAACTAACGCTGTATTTGGAATGTAATTAATATAAATAATAAATAAAACATTTTTGTTTTATTTTATTCTGAGTATTAATGGGTTTTTTGTGTTGTAACGACTAGGACTTTTCACAAAGGTATCCGTAAACATAAAACAAATGTGAGGCCCATCAGTGCTAGAAAACACCTTGGTTTTACAACTTTAGGAAAGAACCTTGGTTTTACAACTTTATGAAAGAACCTTGGTTTTACAACTTTACGAAAGAACCTTGGTTTTACAACTTTATGAAAGAAACTTTGTTTTACAACTTTACGAAAGAACCTTGGTTTTACAACTTTACGAAAACACCTTGGTTTTACAACTTTATGAAACAACCTTGGTTTTACAACTTTATGAAAGAACCATGGTTTTACAACTTTACGAAAGAACCTTGGTTTTACAACTTTACGAAAAAACCTTGGTTTTACAACTTTACGAAAGAACCTTGGTTTTACAACTTTGTGAAAGAACCTTGGTTTTACAATTTTACGAAAGAACCTTGGTTTTACAACTTTACGAAAGAACCTTGGTTTTACAACTTTGTGAAAGAACCTTGGTTTTACAACTTTACAAAATAACCTTGGTTTTACAGCTTTATGAAAGAACCTTGGTTTTGCAACTTTATGAAAGAATCTTGGTTTTACAACTTTACGAAAACATCTTGGTTTTACAACTTTACGAAAACACCTTGGTTTTACAACTTTATGAAACAACCTTGGTTTTACAACTTTACGAAGGAACCTTGGATTTACAACTTTAAGTAAGAACCTTGGTTTTCTAACTTAATGAGAAAACCTTGGTGTTCTAATCTTTCGAAATAACCTTGGTTTTACAACTTCACGAAAGAACCTTGGTTTTCTAAATTTACGAAAGAACCTTGGTTTTCTAACCTTTAGGAAAAAAACCTTATTTTACAACTTTACGAAATACCTTGATTTTTAAACTTTACGGAAAGAGATGGGTTTTCCAACTTTACGAAAACTCCTTGGTCTAGAACTTTACAAAGACCCTTGGTTTTACTAGTTAAACAAGGAATAATTTCTGAATTTATTTAATACATTTCTCGAAATGTCTGGTGATGAATATTGCTGAGAGCGATGTTAAACAACAACAAACAAACATATACAACCTACCCAATTTACATATAAACGTTAATTATGACATAAACGGTATCTACGAAACAACAGGTGGCCGTGTTAACGGATGTTCATTGTACAATAAAGGAAGCTATCGATCGATGCCCAAAGACTGGAAGACCTTAAGACATACGTGACCTAAATACGTCACAATGGAATTCCCTTTCTGCATACAGCGGTAGTGTTAAATCTACCAGTAAGTACTATTGTGTTGAAAAATCGTTTTGGGATGAAGCAGCGCTTGGAATAAATGCTTGATGAGGACCTCTAATTCGGTACATGTATACTCATATCTTAAGTACTCTTTCATTATTGGTTTTTCGTACGTACAGTAAACTACGGTTATAACGAACACGCTTGACGAACTGACGGATATAACGAACTTCCTTTTTGGTCCCGACTATTTGCTGTAGTTATGCTGTATATATGCTTATAACGAAGTACGGTTATAACGATCTAAAAATAGTAGTTCCTTTGAGTTCGTTATAACCGTAGTTTACTGTATTCCATTTTCGTGGAAGTCACAGGAACAAGCAAATCAAAAACGGCTGTCGTTAAGAGGATGTAACGTAACTACTGACTTCTCACTATGGCCGCCGTGACAATCTCGCGTATCTGCGTTGTCAACGAGATTTCCACCAAGGGTCTTCCACAATCCCTCTCTAAACACTCAACAGCGTGCAACTGACACACAAAGGAGCGAGTTTTGCTGGAGAGCAGAAAAATATTGACAGAAATAAGCCCTTATCAAGCCCGCTGTTTGGAATGCTAGTACATCAACCCTCGTTGAGACAGTCGGGGGATCGTGCAGTCCTCATTACAATAATTGTTTCCCCACCTTTTCACGTATTCACATTGGAATGAGCTCAAACCCCACTCAATAGTGGTCGGGGAGAGCCACACTGACACCTCTAGGGTGCTCTTTATTTGAATACATGTGAACTGTTTGTGTTCTGTTGTCTGGGTTGACCTATGAAGGTCTTGTGAGAGATCTTGACATCGCTAATTGATATTATTACACTGCTTGAGTAAAGGTAAAGGAATTCTATGCACAAAAAAATGGTACTTATTCATCTATATCTCCCGTGTGGATTTCGGAAGTGACATCCAAAGCGTTTAATTCTTGTCGTAACAGTCGACGTAAATGATCGAGGATCGCCTTCAATGCAATGCGTGCTTTTTCGTGCGGTCATGACGTGATTTATAATTAACAACTAGGGACCAAAAAAATAGTTCTACTTATCCGGGGTTCGTCATTTTAGGACTTACCACCGTCTAACCTTGCCGTCAGACAACAGAACGTACCATTTTCCCGGCTTTTGATATTTCACACCGCATCGTGTTTAGGCCATTATACTTGATATATACTCTCAATCTTGCTAACTTGTGTTTATCAACATATTTTAACTTTTAACTCTTGGAACTAAAAATTGAGTTGGAGACAAATTGGTTAAAACAGTGCTGAATAGGGCACACTTTGCCGGGACCGGACTGTGAGTTCGCCATAAGAGGAGATCGACACATCTGAGTTCGCGACAAGGGGGTTCGGCTGTACATGACATGAATTTGAAATACAGTAAAGTACGGTTATAACGAACTCAAAGGGACTACTAATTTTAGTTCGTTATAACCGTAGTTCGTTTTAAGCATATATATACAGCATAACTACAGCAAATAGTCGGGACCAAAAGAGTAAGTTCGTTATATCCGTGAGTTCGTTATAACCGTAGTTTACTGTATTACCGAGTTGGGGTACCTTACAGGTAAGAATACGTCCCCAGCAACCTCTGCTAGTCGCAAATGAATTGGGTGATCAGGCTCGATGATTTGGTTGATTGGATGACATCAATTTCAATTGCGTGCATCGAAGTTTGTGATATCAATTACTAGACTGTCTGAACCAGACTTATCTACAGACAGCCGTCATGCAGCTGGAAAAAATTGCTGAATGTTGCGTTTAATTAACAAACAAACGATTATCCGACAAAACCATAAAAGATTCATAAAAGACAGAATAGCAGTGAAAGTCATATGCAGAGACCACTGAAAACGTTACAAAAATAAAATATGCAAGTCCACCCATACGCACATTACAAAGTATGTTTTTTTATTTTTTTCGTGATGAATTGCGATGAACCAGCCAGAATCATTCTGAACAATTGACACCATGTTCGATATACGACACAGACCTTTTTATGACCCGTTGCCAAGGCAGACTAGGAATCTTGTCAGTTTAGCCTTCTCCTGAAAAGGTCCTCCGCGTGTCTTAGTTCAAGTAGCAGCTAAAGCTAATTTCATTCCCCCCTTTTCGAAGCATTTTTGGCATGAACTAAAAACAAAAGGATTAACCGCCCTATCAATCGTGCGTGGCATTGACATTGTCAGCTTATCGGACTAATCACGCCCTCTGGTGGCGAGAGTTTAGAAGGGAGATAACTTGAGGTCTCTAAATTGCCACGAATGGGTTTGACATCAATAGCTGACATGTATTTTCGGCACTATGACAACTCTCTCACTGTGCAGTAGACATAGCGTATATTGACAGTAGGCGTGTCTTGTTAAATTCGAATCAAACATATTTTAGTATTTAGTCTTTGATAGGCTTATAGAAAGTGGAAGAACATTATATATCACCACTTTTTTATGGATGACAACTTCTTTTTTCTCTGTAACGACGTTTTTAGGCTTCGTCTTGCCTCTTCATCGGATGAACACTAAGTTAGCTTATTGAGTTGGCCAAGTCATCTAAGGCGACGCTATTTGCTGTGCAGAGTTTCTTGGGCACACCAGACACCTATGATTATGGGTTCGAATCCCGGTTCTCCAACACCCAAACCCTAACCCGGATCTTCACGGGTCACCCTGGCATTAGAGAAGCATCCCTGACTAGCCTGTCGCTACAAAAAATAAAGTTGTTATATCCATAAAAAATGCCATGCATTCATATACTGAAGTATGTATTAATCAGTACTATAAATGATAAGAACCAACGTCGACTAGTGCGATAGGTATAAACTAAAAGAGAACGCACGTAAACAAGGGACAGTTATATACTCACCGATTCCATGTCAACCAGAGAGGCAGTAATATATATGTATACTTACAGAGAACTCACGTAAATTCGAAATGTTTGCGCGTTGGTTGTTTTTGGAAATAACTTGTTCCCGAAATTTACCTCAGGTCTTCAGATTTGTTTGTTTGTTTGTTTGTTGTTTAACGCCGCACTCAGCAATATTCCAGCTATATGACGGCGGTCTGTAAGTAATCGAGTCTGGACTAGAGAAACCAGTGATTGACATATCTGGCATCGACGACGCAATTGGGACACGATGACATCAACCTAATCAGCGGGCCTGGCCTCCTAATCTCGTTAGTCGCCTCTCACGACAAGCATAGTCGCCTGTTACGGCAAGCATGGTTGCTGAAGACCAATGCTACCCCGGATCTTCACGGTCTCAAGCTTTCAGAAACATTTCAGTTCAGTCATGTCAGGAAGCTGCTGTCATGTTTCTAATAAATTCCCAGTTTGTATCTCCCTCCATAGATTGTATATATGTCGCTAGGATATTCACATCTGAATAAAGACCAAATGCATATAATCATATCGACGCATATTTTTACTCTAAGAATTACACTCAGCTTTGGAAATATCGGACCTAACACGTGTTCGTAATATCCGTATATTCGATATATCCCATTTCATATTATCTAAGTAAGTTGTATCGATATCAAAAGCTTTAAAAGTGCATAAAAAACTACATTTAATTATCACCAAAAAACAGTCTCCCAATCTCGAGCTCATCTCGTGTCTTATCGCTATAGTCTCGCGAGGTATATTCTCGTCTGCTTCGGAATATCACGTGGGCGCAGTCTCAAGCCTGAGGTCACCACCATTCAGACGGCTGGCGTATTAAGCAATTACGATGTTGGCGTAATGCAACATAATCGTCTGTGTATATATTTACATTTGAACAGACAAGATTGTTTGGTCATTGAATAATCATTAGCCACTCTGTCTGTTAATTTGTTTAGAATTTGCGTCGCCTCTGTTCGCAAGTCACGTGGCTTGGCGTAATGTACCGAGCTATGTAAAGATATTGTGTTTAAGATGGGATTTCTCTGCCTTCTCGACCTTTCTCATCAACTGGTGACGTCATAGGGGTAATTAAACATTTTCTCAATTCTCATGTTACGAAAACATATATAAATAAATAAATAAACGTGTACTGAATCATCCTCTATGAAAACACATAAATATTTTACCAGATACCACTATGGCCAAACATATTTTTTTTCTTTAATTTCTCTCCTGTTTAACTATCTATTTGTTTTCACTCCAGTTTAAGATAACACAGTTTTAGATAGTCCCTGATGTCTCACAGGGAGAATTCCATCGCAATTACCGTGTCATTCTGGTGTGGGTGCATGTTCAGACGTGGAGTGTTTTAATGGCGACCTAATGACAGTATCAAAGGATCATAGGATATGCGCACAAATCACCCGCGTTATCGAGGACTGGCTGCCGTGTTATCAAGCAACACTTACACGACTGAAAGACATGGAAAAGAAAGCATTCTGTTCTGAGTGTCCCCTACGCGATCCCACTCATGCTTTTGGTGAAGGTGGGCCATAAAATCCGTTATCAACCGACTTCAAGAACTCTGTCTGTGTTTGGACCAGCGCTGCCATGGGAACTAAACAGTCCATTGAAAGAGTTGGGTAGAAGAAGCAGAAAACGTAAATGTGTTGTACATGTGCAAATGTGGAGTGTTTTAATGTCGACATAATGACAGTATCCAATGGATCACACACAGGATATGTGCACACATAACCCGCGTTATCGAGGACTGGCTGTCGTGAAAGTTGTTATTTACTTGTATTTCTAGAAAAGCATAATAAAACAAGGTCTGTTTGTGGGTTGGTGGTGGAGTGAATTGGTAAGTGGGTGAGAGAGCTGGTGAGTGGGTGAGTGAGTTGGTGAGTGAATGTTGAGTTAGTGGATGGGTGAGAGAGCTGGTGAGTGGGTGAGTGAGTTGGTGAGTGAATGTTGAGTTAGTGGATGGATGAGAGAGCTGGTGAGTGGGTGAGTGAGTTGGTGAGTGAAGGTTGAGTTAGTGGATGGATGAGAGAGCTGGTGAGTGGGTGAGTGAGTTGGTGAGTGAAGGTTGAGTTAGTGGATGGATGAGAGAGCTGGTGAGTGGGTGAGTGAGTTGGTGAGTGAAGGTTGAGTTTGTGGATGGATGAGAGAGCTGATGAGTGAGTGAGTGAGTTGGTAAGTGAATGTTGAGTAAGTGGATGGATGAGAGAGCTGGTGAGTGAGTGAGTGAGTTGGTGAGTGAATGTTGAGTAAGTGGATGGATGAGAGAGCTGGTGAGTGGATGAGTGAGTTGGTGAGTGAAGGTTGAGTTGGTAGGTTAATGTTGAGTTGGTGAGTGAAGGTTTAGTTGGTGAGTGAAGGTTTAGTTGGTGGGTGAAGGATAAGTTGGTGGGTGAAGGTTGAGTTGGTGAGTGAAGGTTGAGTTGGTGGGTGAAGGTTGAGTTGGTGGGTGAAGGTTGAGTTGGTGAGTGAAGGTTGAGTTGGTGGGTGAAGGTTTAGTTGGTGGGTGAAGGTTTAGTTGGTGGGTGAAGGATAAGTTGGTGGGTGAAGGTTGAGTTGGTGGGTGAAGGTTGAGTTGGTGGGTGAAGGTTGAGTTGGTGGGTGAAGGTTGAGTTGGTGGGTGAAGGTTGAGTTGGTGGGTGAAGGTTGAGTTGGTGGGTGAAGGTTGAGTTGGTGGGTGGGTGGGAGAGTTGGTACGTGAAGGTTTAGTTGGTGAGTGAAGGTTGAGTTGGTGGGTGGGAGAGTTGGTACGTGAAGGTTTAGTTGGTGGGTGAAGGTTGAGTTGGTGGGTGGGAGAGTTGGTACGTGAAGGTTGAGTTGGTGGGTGAAGGTTGAGTTGGTGGGTGAAGGTTGAGTTGGTGGGTGAAGGTTGAGTTGGTGGGTGAAGGTTGAGTTGGTGGGTGAAGGTTGAGTTGGTGGGTGGGTGGGAGAGTTGGTACGTGAAGGTTGAGTTGGTGGGTGAAGGTTGAGTTGGTGAGTGAAGGCTGAGTTGGTGGGTGAAGGTTGAGTTGGTGAGTGAAGGTTGAGTTGGTACGTGAAGGTTGAGTTGGTGAGTGAAGGTTGAGTTGGTGGGTGAAGGTTGAGTTGGTGAGTGAAGGTTGAGTTGGTGGGTGAAGGTTGAGTTGGTGGGTGAAGGTTGAGTTGGTGGGTGAAGGTTGAGTTGGTGAGTGAAGGTAGAGTTGGTGGGTGAAGGTTGAGTTGGTGGGTGAAGGTTGAGTTGGTGGGTGAAGGTTGAGTTGGTGGGTGAAGGCTGAGTTGGTGGGTGGGAGAGTTGGTACGTGAAGGTTGAGTTGGTACGTGAAGGTTTAGTTGGTGGGTGAAGGTTGAGTTGGTACGTGAAGGTTTAGTTGGTGGGTGAAGGTTGAGTTGGTGGGTGAAGGCTGAGTTGGTGGGTGGGAGAGTTGGTACGTGAAGGTTTAGTTGGTGGATGAAGGTTGAGTTGGTGGATGAAGGTTGAGTTGGTGGGTGAAGGTTGAGTTGGTACGTGAAGGTTTAGTTGGTGGGTGAAGGTTGAGTTGGTGGATGAAGGTTGAGTTGGTGGGTGAAGGCTGAGTTGGTGGGTGAAGGATGAGTTGGTGGGTGAAGGTTTAGTTGGTGGATGAAGGTTGAGTTGGTGGATGAAGGTTGAGTTGGTGGGTGAAGGTAGAGTTTGTGGGTGTGTGGGATAGTTGGTGAGTGAATGTTGAGTTGGTGATTCTTATTCATAAACTGAGAAGCAATAGATACTAAACCTCTCATCTGATGTTATCACATGTTTGATTTTCGATAAAAAATATCTTAAGTAATCGATATTATATCCAAAAGGGGCGGTCGGGTAGCCTACAGGTTAAAGCGTTCACTCGTCACGCCGAAGACCCGGGTTCGATTCCCGACATGTGTACAATGTGTAAAGCCCATTTCTGGTGTCCCCCGCCGTGATATTGCTGGAATATTGCTAAAAGCGGCGTAAAACCATATTCACTCACTCATATAAAAAAAAATGAACACTGTTGGGGCTGAGTCTGCACTTAATGAATACTTTTACATGTGTTTTTTGTTTTTTTTAATTCTTCTAATCTAATTAATCTAAAACATTTGTTATAGATACAAAGATCGGATAATACACACCCCGTGTCGGTATCTTAGACGTCCGATTGTTCAAATTCAATAAATTTGCTTTTTTCGGCACACATTCTCTCATGATAGGGGTCATGTAATTGCAACGTCGTTTCTTACCCCAGTCTTCATTAAACCAATTTATTTTTTACAAAAAATTACCCAGCCACAGATAACTTTTTACAAACTCTTCCAGTAATGAGTATGATTAAACAGACATAATCAAATTGAAAAAAACTGTATTCAATATTCAATTACATGAAAAACGAACTCGGTATACGATCTTTCGCCCCTCAGTTTATAAAAAAAAACATTCTAAAATCCTATTTACGTCAAACACAAACACCTTAATATCCAGAATAAGCTCGTTTGGACCCCTGCTATTATATGTCAGTAAGGTATGAAAACTAGTCTGTGTTCGAGCCTCGGGGTATATCCTGACATCCAAACACTCAAACCTTCGCCTTAACTCTATCTGACACTGTTCTGCTATCATTGCCTTCAATCACATCCCGCGCTTCCGCCATTTTACATCTGATGGCGACCCTTGGTGATTGACACAAGCATTTCCTCGGGGACATAAAGAATGATTCTTGTGTTCCGAGCGTGTATGGTACACAGTATCACCGAGCTGTCAACACATCGTCTTCGTGAACTAATGTTGTCGCGAAAATCAAACTAGTTCCGCCGGTACGTAAAAATCAGAAAATAATATGCCGCGAGGTTGGGCCTGAATGTAAGCTGTAAACGTCGACAGGACAGCGGTTTTATACCCATCATGAAAGCGCTGTCTGTGACGTTGACGAGAGCCGTGAAATAAACGTTGCTTTTAAAACGTTTTTGAATGAATCAATCCAATTGATTACGTCCCACGCCATAAACGTGTCCGTATTTAACATCCAAACTCATCACAAACGATCATAAGACTTCGTGGTGGTTGACATTCAAGGGTATTATCGGCGGTATTATTGGCAGTATTATCAGTTAGGATGTAAGTATGTATTGATTTTCTGACGATGTAATCCGCTTTAGGGAAAGTGTATGAATTTTCTCTTTTTGATTATACCGAGCATCTCATTAGAATGTTTGTAGATGGAACTGCTGTAGAAGCGGTAAGGACAAAAAGTTGGAATTGGTGCTCTTTCTTAAAACGGGATAGGATGCATTTGCAGTGTGTACGAGAGTAGCTGGAACATTTCATAGTCGGGGTAGTTGTCAGGGAAATGTAAGTCAAATCTGTTCATTATTTAAAACTGTTTTAAACACTACGATTCTTATTCACAAACTGAGGAGTAATGATAGACTAACATCTAGTCTCTGAAATGAACATATTGTACAGAAAAAACAGTTGTTCAGTTATCTTAATAAAAATATATTAAAAGGGAGCCCAGTGACTCTCTTCATTTTCAGATACTTGCCAAATATTATAGACTTGCATGGGCTGTATTTGATATACATTTGTATCAGGATCTGTAAGACAGACAAGAGTAATAGAAACTAAACCTCTCTCTTTATTTTATCACGTTTGATTTTCAAGAGAAAATATCTCAAGTTATCGATATTATATCCCTCAAATGAACTGAAATGGCGCTTAGTCAGCACTTAAAGAGTACTTCTACGTGGTTTCATTTTTTAAAATACAATTTTGTCTAAAACTTAAAAAATCGAAAAATCAATTTTTTTCTGACCCTAGTAATCATTCATCAATTTATTTTTCTCTGATACACTTAGTAGCTGGGGCAGTTGTCGGGGATGTGGAGGTGATGGAACAATCCCGGTAGCGGCAGTTGTCTGACATCCGGGTATAAATGAATGTAGCTCTGGTGAAGTAGATCCAGTGTAGCTGTTGCTGTAGACAGAGATCTGCTTGTAGCTATAACTCTAGGCATAGGTATACTGTTGCTGCGGCTTTTGTGTAGTTGTAGCTATTGTGCTTATGTGTTTGTGTAGCTAGAGTTGTAACTGTAGTTGTAGCTGTGGTTGTAGTTTTAGCATTGTATGTGTAGCTTTAGTGTAGTTATAGCTCTGGTGTAGTTGTAGCTCTATTGTATGTGCAGCTCTAGTGTTGTAGCTCTATTGTATGTGTAGATCTAGTGTAGTTGTAGTCACATTGTATGTGTAGCTTTAGTGTAGTTGTTGTTCTAGTGTCTTTGTATTGTATGTGAAGCTCTAGTGTAGTTGTAGCTCTGGTGTGGTTGTAGCTCTAGTGTAGTTGCAGCTCTTATGTAGTTGAATCTCTATTGTGTGTGTAGCTCTGGTGTAGTTGCATTGTATGTGTAGCTTTAGTGTAGTTGTAGCTCTAGAGTCGTGGTATTGTATGTGTAGATCTAGTGTAGTTGTAGTTGCATTGTATGTGTAGCTTTAGTGTAGTTGTAGCTCTAGTGTCGTTGTGTTGTATATGTAGCTCTAGTGTAGCTGCACTGTATGTGCAGTTCTAGTGAAATTGTAGTTGTTTTGTATGCACAGCTCTAATGTTGATGTAGCTCTTTGGAATTTGCAGCTCTAGTGTAGTTGTAGCTGTATTGTATTTGCAGCTCTAGTGTAGTTGAAGCTCTATTGTATGTGTAGCTCTAGTGTAGTTGTAGCTGTATTGCATTTGCAGCTCTAGCGTAGTTGAAGCTCTAGTGTATGTGTAGCTCTAGTGTAGTTGCAGCTCTAGTGTAGTTGTAGCTGTATTGCATTTGCAGCTCTAGCGTAGTTGAAGCTCTAGTGTATGTGTAGCTCTAGTGTAGTTGCAGCTCTAGTGTATTTGTAGCTGTATTGCATTTGCAGCTCTAGCGTAGTTGAAGCTCTAGTGTATGTGTAGCTCTAGTGTAGTTGCAGCTCTAGTGTAGTTGTAGCTGTATTGCATTTGCAGCTCTAGCGTAGTTGAAGCTCTAGTGTATGTGTAGCTCTAGCGTAGTTGAAGCTCTAGTGTATGTGTAGCTCTAGTGTAGTTGCAGCTCTAGTGTAGTTGTAGCTGTATTGCATTTGCAGCTCTAGTGTAGTTGAAGCTCTAGTGTATGTGTAGCTCTAGTGTAGTTGAAGCTCTATTGTATGTGCAGCTCGAGGATAGTTGAAACTCTATTGTATGTGCAGCTCTAGTGTAGTTGTAGCTCTATTGTTTGTGCAACTCTTGTTGCAGCTTTAGTGTAGTTGTAGGTTTAGTGTTCGTGTAGCTCTGCCCGCTTTTGTGGGCACTTAAAGTTTAGCTGTAGTCTTGTCTTTATTATTTGCATGTCGATGCACCGCAGTACAGGTTACTGCGGTTACTGCTGTCGCTGAATCACACAGTGAATATCAACCCTACTCATCAACTCATATGGCCGAATCTACAAGCAAAATAACGATTAACGACATCAGTGTGTACTTAATTCCTAATATACCCAGCCAACATTACCTGTGTCAGCCCGCGTAACACGATAATAACATTGCAGATAAAAGATATAAGTCATCTCTCAAAGAGATTGAAAACATGCCCCGGGATTAGATGAAGAATAGGTAGGATTAGATGCGCTACTATCCAACATATGCTTAAAGCCCAGTTGAGATCAACTTTGCACCAACAGGCTTACACTAATAACAGTTATACATTTCGTCCTGGCGTTCACCGACCCAGGCTATTTCTCACTCGGACATTGAACGATGGTCTCTGACCTGATCCGCTTCGCTTGAGTGTACGATATCTGCGGCCGAAAATCAGGAACATACCTTTCCGGCATTCTGCCTTTAACTACAGGTGAACAGCGTACATGTAATTACTTGTGTGGTGTCAGGGTTTGGAATCTCGTAGGTGGAGAAGTGTTGAGGGTATGAAAGGGGAAAGTCTCGCGAGAACAATGGAGGGCAGGGTCACGTGATATTGACATGGTCTCACACTGGCTTTCCATACTTTGCAGTTTCATCGGTCTTCATATTTCATTTCACATGTGAGCATAAAATACCACAGAGTGAGTTTTTACTCCGCTTTAGAAATATTCTAACAATATTGCAAGAAATGGTCTTCACTCACTGTACTCTTGTAGGGAATCGAACCCGGGCCTTCGGCGTGACCAATGGAGGCCTGAACCTCTGGACTACCTCACTGTCCACGACCCAATAAAGGTTAAACATTTAAAAGATTTATAGATTATCGAATAAATTTCGTTAACGTCTGTGTGCTGTTAGGGGAGACATTTGCGTTGGGCTGGTTGACATCCATTATTTGACTTAAACGACTTGAATTATGATATAGACTGACAATTTGACCGAGCGTAGTGTCCCTTTAATTTTTAATATTAATTTTAGATTTTAACATTTTCAATTTTCATATGAGTGAGTGAGTTAGTGAGTGCGTCAATACATGAGTGAATGCGCGAGCTAGTGAATACTGTGTTACGTCGCTTCATTTTTCAATATTCCAATTATATCTCGGCGTTGGATGGAACTTTAATTATATTTTCTGACACTCTTCCAGACATAGAAATATGTGTCTCTGAAAGGATAAACCAAACTGTTTGGGGGACCTGGAATATATTCTGTTTAGGTCGCACAATGAACAGTTTAAATTTGGGGAAGATTATTTCCCATACTATTTCTCCAAGTACATTGAATGGTCCATTAATGAGCGCGCGGGAATCGAGGGACATCCACGACCACTCTGATTCCCTCCGAGGCCTTGAATCATACACAGTTCTTACAACACTGAGTCGTATCCACTACCCGAGAGTTGTCTAGATCTGTGTACTTGAAGTGTCCGCAGTCCCGGGGGCAAGGCGAGGACAAACATGCGACAAAGGTGAGGAAATTAACTGTACTTAAATTGTATAAGGACAGCCTGTTTATCAAAGGAAGTGCAGGGACATTAAAGGATCTGTCAACAGTAGGTGATATAGAGAGGTAGGGGCGCCACGTTCACGCCCAGCTCTGATTTAGCACTTCTTCCTAACAGGGAGACTATTATTGCTTAATATATGATGGATGTATATTTAGTTGAGATATCAATTATCAATTTTCTTGCCCGAGTCAGTGAATGAATGCTTTCGTATGCAGATGCCCCAACAATAGAATACTGTAGTCTGGTTTAACGAAACAAAAGTGCAAATGATTCTGCCATAAAAATATAGTAACTAGCAAATGATACTTTTATTTGGTTTCAGAAAATGTTGGATTTTCTTGTTTGTTTGTTTGTTGTTTAACGCCGCATTCGGCAATCGTCCTCCTCTATGACGGCGGTCTGTATATAATCGGGTCTGGACCAGACTATCCAGTGATTGACATCATGAGCATCGATCCACGCATTTGGGATGCGATGACATGCATCAACCAAGTCCGCGACTATTCGATCCCGTTAGTCGCCTCTTACGACAAGCATGGGTTGCTGAATACCTCTTCTACCCCGAATCGTCATGGGTAGTGAGACTCTGATTGCAATTTGATGAATGTATATTAGGTGTGAATCTTGTTTTACGGCGTGGTCGTAGAATTGGTGTTAAAGTTAATCATTGAATGACCAGATGAGAAAAGGCTATTTCCTCTTTCCAGTTTCAGAAACGAAATCACAGTTGACAGTATGATACCCAAAGAAACTAATTTACTGCTTTAACTGCTTTTATTGCATCGATCTTATTGTTTTAAGGAGCCGAGGTGGCTCAGTCGTCTAAGGCGCCGCAACTCGCTGTGCAGATTTGCGTCCCTTTGACACACTAGAAACCTAAGCTTCGTTGTATAGAGGTAGAGCGTCCGCCCGGAGAGCGGAAGGTCGGGGTTCGATCCGCGTTCGCATAACACCATTAGACGTCAAAAGGTACTTGTTGTTAACCTGTCTGGCGCTCGGCATATGGGGCTAAACAAGGACTAGTCGGCTCGGAGTCAGTATACTGTGTCTGAGTGGGGTATTCATGTTAAACCGTGGCATTGTGTGTCAGTGGGCTAGCACTATAAATCGGCATCAGTCCGGACTAGTACCATCTTCCCGAGGCAAGGGAGTTATCTGACTATAAAAGTCCAGTTTCCACTCTTGCCGAACTAGGCTAGTATTATAAAGTTAGATTTTGGATGGACTAACGAGTCTATGCATAGTCCAATCAAAATCGAGCAATGAAATCGAAATCCGGTTCGTAAACTGTCATGCAGATTTCGGTCGATTGCAGGATTTGCAAAGCATGTGCACCGCCAACTCGGTGTCAACAGATATTTTCCAAATCTTTTCATGTTTTTAATCAAGGTGCTCGCGTGATTTGATGCTCTTCGCGATGTAAGATCCGTTCTATCTCAATTTAGATCTTGATTATCAAATCAGATCGTCTTGACTAGGCGCCGCCATTTTGTTTGAAGCAAATGCAAGTGATACAAGGGGTGGAATCTGATTGGTCCACAGGAGAGGCATAGACGGGACATAACTCATAATAGCCACTGGTGGCGCTACGATCGAGCCCAGGAATTCCAGCCTAGTTCGGCAATGGTGGGAACTGGACTTTTAAAGTCAGCCAACTCTCTTGCCCCGGGAAGATGGACTGGTATAAGCGTGGAATAAAACACACACACGCCATAATGACGAATGTCTGAACTCTTAACAATCCAATGGTAATATATCGCCTCGTTTTATAGTGATTGTCTGTCAACACTAGGCCACTAACGTGGGTATCATTTGCCCATTTCTATTCCCTATATATTTTACAAACACTCAGCTTTACTCGGCGTTAGTTGGAAATGAAATTTGACGTAACTTATCGTACTCCAGGAAAAGAGTACTTGAATTTGAAACAACTGGAAGTGACGTCTTTGTTTTCTACTTAATCTCAGGCATATTGAGCAGTTATTGGACTCAATGGCGTGTATGGGAAATTGTTGTATAGAGTTATCACCAGGTGAAACAGTACATCCATGACATGTTGGATCTCGTCTGAAGAAATAGCATGTTTATTTTGAATCCGTCCTTGTTTTGAAGTAAATTAACTTTGACATGTTCCAGAATAAACAACACTCTTGAAAGATTGCTTTCAGGTGATTCCGGTGCATGTCGTTTTCAAGTCCTACTTTGCATGTTATTTCCGCGAAAGAAAATTCCTGGTCGAAATTATTAAATTCTCTATAGAACCAACCTGGTTAACACTGGTGACAATCGTGTTAGAACAACATTCCTCTACAGCTTATCTCTGTCCATGATTGTATTCCAGAGGCTTGATGCAAGAGTGAGTGAGTGAGTTGGGTTTAACGCGCTTTAAATGTATTCCAGTTATATCACGGCGTGTCAGCTTAATGTGGGAGGAAAGCCCCAAGTGATGCAGGTCTCAGATCTCAGACGTTTACCACTTTGGAGAAACCCACGAGCACGGGTATGGTGCTGACAATCCTAGAAACATAACCGGGGCGAACCGGGATTCGAACCCAGGATCAATGTGTTCCAGCGTACCAAAGGGACGCAACTCCGCACAACGGATTGTGGCGCCTTAGACGACTGGGCCACCCGTGCCCCGTACACATTAAAATGACAGGACAAACCTGAGATACTGGCGAAGCAGGGCTATATATTCAACTTGCACATTAAGTCTCGCGCAAGTGGGTGTCACTTACGAGATTTCGTTTGCCAATGCACAGATGTGTCGACACGAATGAACGAAACAAACAACCTCTACTATAAATTACCGGACGGGTTGCATAGCATGGTTTAACTATTAATCCATTTATGCATTTCCTGATTGGTCCCAATGGGGAGATAACTCTGGCGATATTTCGTTACGCCACCTGTTGGCAAAATTAGTCCCAGAACTCGATTCAGGATGATCTAAGACGGAGGGTTTTATAGTCCTAGATTACAAGTAAGCTGTTCAAATTAGCTCGGTTTATTGTCCGTTGCTTGTCGAAAAACAACGTTTTGAGCGTTTTGGGACCCACAAAATTCCCTCGGAGACTTAATTACCAGCAGATCTCATCTGTTGCCAGAATTGACGCAAAGACGCTCTTACTTATCTACTTTCATTTCCTTAAAGATTCATCAAGAATAATTACCTGCATATACCGCTAGTCCTGTTTAAGACAGTGTATTAAAATACCTCACATTTCCAGACAAGAATCTGCTTCCATTAAAGGACACGGGCTATAATTACCTGAAGACATAGTTGATCTTTCATCTCAGTCTGTTCGTGTTATCACAGAATGACATGAGTAAGTTACTCGCACCAGCAACGTGATTCAGCCTTGTATCCTAATGTCACATCACCATGTGCCAGATCAAGTGGTTTCAAGTTCAACTCTCTTGTTTCTCCTTTTGGTTCTCAGAGGAGTGAGTATTGTTTTACGACGCTTTTACAATATCAGCAATATCATGGAGGGTGAGACCAGGAATGGGCTTCAAACATTGTTGGGAATCGAACCCGGGTCTTCGGCGTTACGCTACCTCACCGCCCCTTTTCAGAGAAGGGTGGTCAGGGCGTTCTAGTGCTGTAATGGTTGCTTCCCTTACTTGTGCCAGGATCCGCTATTCATTGGTTCTTATCTCAGATTCGACCCGATTGGACTTGGTTTTAGTTGTGCTCGTAGTTTTCAACAAGGGAGTGGGTATTGTCGGGCACCCGTATTTGAAATTAAAACAATTACCATCCATTGGGGCCAATTTAGAAGCTGTAGGCCCTGACTAAACTCTTCGGGCCCTCATTTAAGTCACGACCCGTGAAGATTCCGGGGTAAAATAAGTCTTCAGCAACCCATGCTTGCCGTAAAAGGTGACTATGCTTGTCGTAAAAGGCGACTAACGGGATCGGGTGGTCAGGCTCGCTGGCTTGGTTGATGCATGTCATCGATCCCAATTGCGTGGATCGATGCTCATGATATTAATCACTGGATTGTCTGGTCCAGACTCGATTATTTACAGACCGCCGTCATATAGCTGGAATATTGCTGAATGCGGCGTTAAACAACAAACCAACAACCAACAACAACATTTAAGTGACTGCAGCTTATTGTGACCAAAATTTATCACACATATATTTACTACTGGCCATAAGGACCCATACAAATATGAAACTGAAGGACCGACACAAGATCTACCTGATACGGGCCTATTGGCAGGCGCTTATTTCGAACACTGCTTGGCAGAGTTGCTCCCCATAGTCGTGCCAACATCTGCTCATATTTGTATTTCAGAATAAGCCCTATGGCCTTATATATAGTCAGTTGTATTAGAACGAGACTTTTGCAGGCTATTGAATTAAGATAGGTGTAGCGTGTTTTCCGCTAAAAGTGACTTCAAATCTCACATTCGACCTGATTATTCTTGGTTTGCTTGCACTAAGCTCCTGGGTTTCATAAAAGTGTTACCAGTCACAGATACGACTTGATGGTGGTGCTTAGTATGTCTGTGCTATACCCAAAAAGTTAGAGCCAGTTTGTTTGGAGTTAAACGTCGCACTCAGCACTATTCCTGCTATATGACGGCGGTCTGTAAATAATCGACTCTGAACCAGACAATCGAGTGATTAACATCATGAGCATCGATCTACGCAATTTGGATACGATAACGTGCATCAACTAAGTCGGCGATCCTTACCACCCGACCCGTTAGTCGCCTCTTGCGACAATCATGGGTAACAATTCTTACCCGGATCTTCACAGGATAAGACACTTTGAGCTTTAGTGTCTGACTATTGGTCATGAGCATCTTGTTAATAGTTAGTTGGTGTTGTACATTGGCAGCAAAAAAACACTAGCTTTTCCGACGCATTGGTTTTCAAAACATTTTTGAAACGTTATAACAAATGCGTACAGACAACGTTGATGAAACCATACAAAATAACGTTAATTAAACGCTTTCAAATACATTTCCTGAATATTTCGCAAAAAGATATTTGAAACGTTACAACCAAGGTTTTTAAGAAACGTTTCTGGAACCATACAAATTCAAGTGAAGAAAACATTCAGGAAGATTTTGTGAAATGTGTTAGGGATGCTTTTACAGCATTTTCATGTTTGCTAGGCTCCGTCATTAAGCTGCCGCATCACGATGTAACTGGCATTATGTTCCAACTTTCATCTTAATCATTCAAGAACTAACACGTCCATCTTATCCCTAATATACGGATGGAAATGAGTAAGGGAACATTTAGTTTTAGACACAGTAAAATGATATGCTACCATGGCTTCTCAGCCTTGTCTACCAAATGCGCGTTGGAATCAATGCATGCAAACACATCTCAACATTTGATTCTGACATGTGTTGAATTTATATGCACGCTTTTTGAAATGTACTGACAGTAAAGCTTATTTCCCTATTTTCATTGTCCCCTTATTCGTTTCCATCAGAATATACATTGTCTTTTAATAGTTAACATATGTATATATATGTATTCGCCACTTTCAAAACATTTGAAACAAAACATAAATTATTATTGATGATGATGATGATGATGATGATGAAAAAGCTATCCTTGTTAGTATACTCAAAGAACAAAATACAAAGTATGAAAACGTTTCAAGTGCTCTTCCTTGATAAAGAGAACACACAGATAAGCAGACTTTAAACCACAGTACTATAACGACTTCAGCTGAAGATTAAGCTAATATTTTATAATGTAATCTCCCCAATTGGTCTCCTGCAATTCACGCTGTATGTAACTTCATGAAACTTGTCGCAAATTTATTGCTTTCTTTACTGGCGATTATGTAGAAATCCACCTCCAAGTATCTCTCTCCTAGCATCCCCCAACCTGTTTCTCAGGTCTTCAATCGAAGCGTTATGGGTATGGTACAAGGTCGCGTTTAACACGGGTCGAACTGTATGCAGGGCTGTTCGTCGCCGCTGAGTTTTGTCTAGTGAAGCGTTTATGTGTTAAACACCCATAGCGCTCCTTGCCCGGGCGAGTCCCGTCTCAATGAAATCGTCGGGCAGGCAAGGCAAAAAGGCCATCCACAATGCCTTATGTTCTTATTCAAGACAGCGCGTAAATAACACTTAGTTATAGCTACATTCAACGGAACGGACAGTGTGACATAATATCTCAAAGGCGCGACTTATCCTTCACCTGTGTGTATATCAATTACAATGGCTGTTTTTCAATGAACCACAACTAAATTATTTTTCTGTGCGAAATATACACCTGAGCGGTACATCTTGCCTGGAAGAATATCAAATCTGAAATTCAATCACACATCATCCTTGTCTGGTCAGTTGTGCGTGTTATCTGCTGCTTGAGTAAACGACTGAGAGGTAAACCCCGGTCCGCAGCGCGTGCACTGTGACGTAGTTGTCAGGTGACCTGCTAGCAGACGATACTTTTAAGCGCACGCTTTCAAGCAAGGGTAACGGCGAGCCAAATAGGTTTAAACGGTAGAGGGGTCTAGCTCTGTGTGAATGATCCCGAGCTTGGCGGGTTCTCTCGAACAATTTCTTCATAAATTATGGCAGTGGGATATTTTATGACGGTGAATCAACTGCCGACTGCTTTGTGTTCTCGAGTGCTGGCTTCTGAAGATGAAATCTCGTCTTTCTGTTTTCCAGCGACATGGTTCTGTTCGGATGACAACACAGTGCCCCTAATCGCAACATTGTGAAACTTCGGAGGGTTGAGCAACGAAAGAAACGAGAATTCTATTCGGCGAATGCTCTACCACAATGGATTGCTCACACCACTGAAGAACAAGGGATATAATGACACAGTATATTGTGGCATGTTAAGATGAGAAAACGTGTCGTGTTTCCTCCAAGTTTCAACACTTGCTAGGGTTTTTTTTATTGGGAAAAGTAACTCGAGAATCAGGAGTGGATCCTTGAGACCTGAATTTGCTTGTTCAATTCCCGGGGTGCTGGAATTGTACGACACTGGTGTGGAATTCCAGCTGACGCTTTTGTGCGGATTATACACAACAATGTTGATACCGAACGCTCATCTGAGTGTAAAACTCCTGCTCATTCTACTGCTCTGTTTTGACCCTTCAATCGCTATCAAATGGCTGTAAGTACTTTCTTCTTTTTTTATATCTGTGATATTTCAAGATGACGACCTTCAAAAACATTCAGTTTATGATTCATAAATATATATTATCTTAAGCATATAGTTTCCTTTCAATTTCATTGTTGTGTAAATGTGCAAGTGATTGTATTCGTCCATTCAAGCATCCCTTACATTTTCTATTTTGCATCATTATCGGACATTATGCTACTGGAGAATGGCACTGTCAACAACATTCCAACCTCTATGTGATCCAAATGTGATGCCTTTATTTTGCGACATACTTTAAATGTTCAGTTGCATTCGATATTTATTGTCCAGGTTGAATACAAACTATCTTTTATTTATAAAAATGTCCCTCTCGGTTTAACACCAGACAAAGGACGTTTTAAATCAAACAAGGCAACTTTATTTAGACACACGTTCTACAAATAAATATCCAGAAAATTGTCTGATGCAGGTGTTAGCGTACACAAGGCAACAATCTAAACTATCCATTTCGGAGTTATCAGTCCAACCCGATTCTTGAATTTCTCTAAACTAACTGGAGATATCTGCTAGTCACCTTGCTAGCAACTACCGCCCTCGTAAACATGAATCTTTTTTCGACTAAATGGAATATGAAAACATGTGATTATTCAGCTGTCTGACAGGTATCTGTATCACCCGTGGAAATAATGCTTGTTTAAAATGTAGTGTTTCTAACGGTGGAATATGACAGTCAGGCGTTCCGAGACATAAATACAGTTATTCATACATAATTCATAGCCTAAAATATATATTTATTTATCTTCTTATGAAGGGAACATATGCATTTTGTTTTTGAAATAACGCATATGATTACAAATTATTAGCATTTGGGCTATGCCATATCTTCGCCAGAGGAACAGAGATAACAAGTCTAAGTTTGCATAAGGCCGAACACCAGCCAATCTCGCATGGCAATACGGTGGGACATATTACATACATACTTTGTCAGTACATTGAGGTTTAATATTTGAGGCAATGTTTTTTTTCAGATATGATAAAAAGGGATTTTACTAATTTTATAATAAAAACTCTGCTATATTTTAAAAAAATTATGTTTTGCATGTAAAAGATATTTTTAACAGTATTCGTGAATTTTTGGTTTATTTTTCAAATTCAAAGGGTGAATTTCATTTATTATGCCAGGAAAAACGCTGCTTAAAATGACCCATGTGTTAAAATCCTCACCATAAATGATTACAGAAAAGTAATAAACATTTTAACAAATCGAAAAGACTTAATAGATTCGGTTATCACATATTCAGTGGATATCGTGAATGTATAACGAGAGATAATCGTACTGGACCAATCGGTATCTCTGGTATTCAAAACTCACTGACGTAGGTGTAATATAAGTACTGGTAACAGGCAACGGAGGATGGATTTTGTTTAAAATGTATGTCACATGAGATGTGTTTGAAACAGAATATATACAAAATTTCTAACGACCGTCAGCCAATACATCAATCTTTCCCGTTTTACTTACAAAATACTCTTATATTCACGTACCACACTAGAAATTGTCCACCAGAAGGAACATATTCAAGATTTACTTAATGATAGTATAGCATCGGGTGAAAAAAGCACCAAGTGACATTTTATCAGATTGTCATCCCAGTGTTGGCCTCTTCTTGACATGTTTTCGTATGAAAAATGTCAGCCGTTTCATTGACAAAATTGAGCACAGCAAGAACATTGTATAGCCCGTGACTTCGTCAACGATTGTATATCTAACTCATTCAATCATTAAGAGAGCAGTGACAATGTCGCTCCCTCAGGCGACGAAATCCTAAATCGTTCAATTATGCTGGAGTGTGCACCCGTGGCTGTGCTATTTCTCGTCATTGTCTGGTTCTAAATGAAAGCGTAATTATGACGCAATTCAACGTCCACAACACGTGTTAATGGAAGAAATCCGCATCATGTCACCACTTCAATGACAACCCGCTTGTGTCTTCATTTCGGGAAATACGTGATTAAATACTCATTTGGCCTTACAGGTGCTTGAAGGCTAATTGTTGCTAATCATGTTTAAGTGAATACCTTATGGTTTTTGACTACGCTGAAAGACGTGTTCTTGTATTCTGCTTTTAGAACGTTTGTGTGAAGCAAAATAATCTCAGGAAATGTTTTATTAACACGTTCTTTAAATTGACAACACTTACAAAACAGAAACGTCGTATTTGAGTTAAGTTTCAGTTTCTCAATCAATCTCTTCAGGGTAATAACGACACTGGTTGTAGAAAGAAACGGTCTGATCATGAACTTAAAATATAAACAGATACATGTACATATACACTGTATCTATTATTACCTGTATAAACAGCTAAGTTATATTATTGTTTTATTTTGTTGAGTGTGATGTCAGTTAGTATGCCAAAACTCTAACGAATTCATTATCAATTCTGATAAAGGACCCCCATTTTCCCTAAACGCCAACTCAGAAAATATTCCACAGAAACTATGGAAGTATATTATATTTTAATGGTCATCGGGTTTCTAGAGCATAACGTAATTTACATACAACTGATCAGTTAAAAACATTTATTTTTTCACGAGGTACGTGAAATATATCCTAATTTTAATCTACAAATGTGTTATCGTATGTAGGTGTCTTACTTATATATCTTATCTTATATGTCAATCAGTAAGTAGATACATCTTATTGCAACCTGAATATTTCAGCGTTTTGTAAACCAGGCCTTTCGGTTAAAACTTTATAACAATTGCGCCTCGCTAAATCATCGCCAGAGGACTACGAAATAACAACTCTTTAAGTTTTCACAAGGCCAAACACCCGCCAATCTCGCATGGCAATACCGTGGAACCCTGTTACATACGGGAAATCCTAGAGTTAGTTTGTCTATCCATTGAAGTTTAATACATTGAGTTTGCGAGAAGTGTACACGGCCGAAACATTATTACCGGGAATTCCGTGCGCATGTATGTGTTAATATATAGGTACGTCTTCAACATATCTCGCATGTTTCATCCACTTGACTCAAGATCAGATTCTGTTATTTGAAACTTAAATAATCCAATTAAAACAGCCCAGTTTCCTTTGTGGCCACGTGCTTACTGTAAGACGAAACTGAGAAAACCGAGGCAAAATAAATAAACTTTATATTTGTGACTTGCGCTCCCGTATCTCCGACAATCGTATTAAATACGGCATTTATACAGAGTTCAACCGAAGGTGAAGGTGCTTATAAAACCTTTACCCGACTCTGTGTTTACTTTACAGCATGTGAGAAATATATTGTGGCAAACAGTTTCTGTGTCATGGGATATTTCACGTTTACCGTCTGACATTTTCAAAATGAAAGTGTAAAATAAATGTGAATAGGACATTGTTCACACTATAGCATAATTTCCAAATATCTTGTATTATTTGATTTGAAACGTGCTTGTTCGTCGATATGCAACGTGATTAAAACCATAAATATTTCACAAATGTAATTGGCATTTCAAATAATTTCAAGGATATGATATACGGGGATATCTTGATTGACAATCGTCAATATCAAGCCAGGCTATTATTTACAGGATATGTATGTGTCTGTGACACTCTGACTTCATGCTGTCAATTTCCATTTAACGTTGTGAGATAAGCATAGGAACGTATACGGTGTCAATTGCCATGTACATTTCAACGCCTGTCAATCGATCCTGGGCCAACAGGTGCGCGTTCAGTGGCAATGCTTGATTGACGTTTATACCGGACGAGACGATTAAATAGATGAATTAGTTTTTGAAATTGAAAGGAACGTGCTCGATAGGTGACATTTATATTCTGGACTTCCAAATGACAATTAGGAACAAATGTAAGTTGAATTGAATGTTATCTGTTTTTTTCCACGTTGACTTTCCTTTTCTAGAATATTGAGTCAAAATTCAAGCATGCCAGATATTGATTTACACGAAAACACTTTCATTTATAAGATTTAGTTTTTTTCAAATTATCATTGAGACTAAAAGCGTAGTCTGTTGTTTCGACGTGTGATCGAATAACCCCTATATGACATCAAATGTGTCTTACACGTAGTAAAACAAAATTTAAAAAATGTAATGGTGGTAGGTGATTTTAAGAACGGATTTCTTTGCGTATAAGAGCAATTAAAAACTACAATAAATATTCATAATAGCATATGTAAACTTTATGCTTAGATTCTATACAATCGTACTGATATCCCAAATACACTTTTCCGGCTTTTTAACCCAACGCCAACACGCACTGAAAACAAATAACGAAAAAAAATGTTACTATCATTGTCAGACACAAGAGAACGACCTCCACGGACATAAGACATTCCATCGCATGGATTGAAAAAAAATCCAATGCCAGTCAGTTTAACGTCTTCGAGTTGTCTTGGGAGAAAGGACAGTCTTGATTTATGAGTCCCGACGTGTAAAAAAGTGCATGAATTGACTCAGGGCTTTAAGAAGGAATGTTCACACTTCTCCTTGGCAGCTGGCATCGGCCGGCCGTGAAATACATCAACTTTCGCCGTCAGTTTTACAACTGCGTGGAACCATTTCACAAAAATAGTTCGTTTCAATTGCACGTGCAAGTCCTATTAGAACGACGAGGAGGTTGAAATTTGAAATTTGAAATCTAAATTGGAATTAGTTGGAAATGTTGCTATATACTTTCACTTCTGTTTTGGTAATACGTTCCAGGGTGTGATTGTGTGTTGCAATAAACGTAGGCTGTTTGGCAATTTGGTCGTCTTCCTGTTGAAATGTGACGTATCCAGGTAGGATTTGTTTTATTGATATATAATACCGGGTTATTGTGTGCTATGACAGGGGGATGACGTTTTATGTTTTACTGACGAGTATGTCAAATGCTAGCGTTGTTTGGCGTCGGAGCAATCAACAAGATGTCTTGTTAATGTAGAGGGTTGAGTAATGCTTATAATCGCGTCTCTCTGCTGATGTGTCGGTGACTTTGTGTGTTTAGTAGTTAATGTCAGTGTGAGCGACGTTTGCAAATGTCTAACGAGCTTAATAAAATACCGGTAATAGAAAAACACTGTAATACAATATCGGTAATATAAAAACAATATAATTCAATACCGGTAATATACCAAAAAAGAAAAAAGTACAACACCAGTAATATAAAAAAACACAATAATACAACACCGGTACAAAAAAAACCACAATAATACAATACCAGTAATATAAAAAAAACCACAATAATACAATACCATTAATACATAACCAGTATAGTAGAATACCAGTACTAAAATACAATATGGTACAATACCAGTAATATATATATAAAACAATATAATACAATACCGGTAATATATAAAAAACCCAATAAATTACAATACCAGTAACATAAAAATACACACAATAATACATGATCAGTAATATTTAAACAGTATAGTACAACACCAGTGTAATACAATACTAGTAATATAACAAATAGTATTGTACAATACAAGCGATATTAAAGCAGTATAATACGATACTAGTAAATAGAAACAGCATTATACAAGGCCACTCCTGAATAAACGGTATATACAATACCAGTATTTTATAAACAGTATAATACAATACCAGTGGTATATAAACAGTATATTACAATACCAATACTTTATATACAGTATTATTAGTAGTATTTATATCTAGAAAACTACAGGACTAGTAATACCTCTCGGGTATAACACAGTACAAGAGTATTAGTAATATCAATCTCGTATCTCGCACTACTAGTAACGATATCTGGTATTATGCTGTGCCAGCATCTGACTGATGTATTGTAATACGAGTAAAGACACACTTATAAAAGGCATTGTACAATTCTAGTGATATCTGACTATTTATAATGAAAGCTGCCTGGTATAATACTCTAGTAATATCTGTTTGGGATGATACAGTCTATACTAGTAACATCTATCTGGTATTTTGCAATACTCGTAATATCGAACAAGTAAACTACAATACATTGGACTAAAGTTGATGTTAAAAGATGATCCACCTAAGTCTTTGATGATAGTAAAATTCAGGTATGATACTAAGTCCCTAAAAAAAATATGTTTCTCGTCAATTCCATTTTTTTTTAAAGTGCAAGGTGACCAGGCTTGTTATTTTTTATCCACGTTTTTGTTTGACAAGCATTGTCGTGAATATGGCCACTTTTCCAGTATATCAAAAGGTACATGATTCCTGCTACAACACAGCAAAGGGCAGATAACTCTAATTGAAGGCTGAAATCTGATTTGCGGAATATCAGGAATAGCTGAATTCGGAACCGGAAATAAGCATTGACTCGTTAGGTTTGAAATGGCCCGTACGGCGACGAGAAACGTTTCTTTTCCTTCATTTCTTGACCCTAATGATAGTGTGTTCTTTAGATGATGTATTTGTAAGGTCCCACAGATGCTTTTTTATGTCGTTACTCCCCTTGTCTCGACCTACGGATAACTGGAGATTAACCCGAATAGTGTATGCTCACATCAGTCCATCAAATCCAGAGAAGTGTACATTTTAGAATACTGCTGACTGCGACGTCAAACAACTTGGGCCCACTTACATCTGGCTTACAGATACATCAATTATACAGTGAAATCCCGATTATCCGGACAGTGCAACAATCGTCCGGATCAACACATATCTGGATTAACTATCATATATACGTACTCATATCCTTACTATGTTTGTACTATCGAACTCCAACCATACGGAGGGAGTGGTTCCTTTATCAACGGGGTTCGGACCAACGGGGTTCCACTGTATAAAGTTGGTTGGTTGGTTGGTTTGTTATTTAACGCCGCACACAGCAATATTCCAGCTATATGACGGTGGTCTGTAAATAATCGAGTCTGGACCAGACAATTCAGTGATGGACATCATGAGCATCGATCCACGCAATTGGGATCGATGAAATGTATCAACCAAGTCAGCGAGCCTGACCACCCGACCCTGTTGACGGCAAGCATGGGGTGTTTAAGATCTATCCTACCCTGGATCTTCAGGGATCCACTGTATATAGATCAACAAATCCACACAAATCGTAGTTGCGATCCTTCTAACAGTGATGTATTCATCTAGTTTAAAGACTTCTTTTTAAGACATGGGAACTTTGTGGGAAGCCCATTTCATGTGTCCTCCGCCGTGCGTAAAAGCGGCGTCAAACCATACTCTTTCTCAAGATGGCATTGACCACGCTACGATTAGTTCATATCGCCATCGACGTATCCTGTGTACTAACATTTGTCCTGTCATACCCATTTGATATAACCTGCTGACAGTAATGTTTCAGAATGGTTCAATGGTATTGTGATATCCCAAAAAGCGGAAAATTCTCACCCATTATTCAACTAATCCCACTTAGGAAGCACAGCAAGTGGAACGAACGACTGCAGCAATACCTGCAAGCAAGGACCATTTGTCAAAACAGGAAGCAGAGCCAGCACCCAACCCTAATTTAACGCTTTATGAATGAGCTCAATTCAAAAAAGTTGCGAGTTGGTGTACACTAAGGAGATAATGAAGATAATAATTATCTCTATCGCCATGTGTAGCATATGTGACGAGCTAGCCACGCTGTCACGCTACAGCTGATACCGCCTGACTAGAACAACTGTGTCACGTACGATCAAACTTCGGAGAGTAAACGCACCCTGAGAAAGTAGAAAAATCCGGAACACGAAATACCTAGCGGGGTCGCGAATACCTTTAAGCACGAAAACAAATTAGGTTTTCACTTCTCCTCAACTTCACCATGGCTGTTAAGAGACAAAGGATGACAGTCTTGCAAGACCATGAACAAAAATATTTGCGTTGGTGCGTCGTCGCGAACTGAAGGTCTTTGCGCTGGTGGCCGTCCGTGCATTGTCGACAATTCGTGAATGAAGTAGACACAAAGACTCCCTGTGTAAGCCTCCAGAAGGTGTCGCTGTTCGCTGGGTCGGCTTCATTATCCCTGCTTAACGTTAAACTCTGGTCAGTCTATTGTGGGTGGCAAGTCAGCTGAAAGATATCACTTGTAATGTATTTGCCTCCGGAGCTTGTTGAATGGCCCGAGTGTTAACGGAATGGATTTGGGATCATTACAGACTTAGCTGAGATTATTAATATGCAGGTGTGTATGTACCATGGGACGATTAGCGGATTGGTTGTGATGTACACCGTTTGCTTGGAAAGGAATTGATATAGAATCTGCTTACTTAGATGTAAGCACACCTACTTAATGGTGAATTAGAAGTCGTTTATTTGTGGGGAAATGTAGTTTTTCGAGGGATCAAATGAATAAGAACTAAATAAGAAATCATTGAAGTAGATATGTGTAAGGAAGGAACTTTGCTTCAAGTGAATATGGTTTTACGCCGCTTTTAGCAATATTCCAGCAATATCACGGCGAAATGGGCTTCACACATTGTACCCATGTCGGGAATCTAACCCGGGTCTTCGGCGTGACGAGCGAACGCTTTAACCACTAGGCTACCCGACCGCCCCCTAACTTTGCTTCAACGAAATATAGACACTATGGCTACTGAACTTAGCTGAAATATATCTTAGCCTTTCGTTAGACATTTGGGACAGAGACACCTGGTTGGATAACTTTTGTGTCTTTTAACTATTATAACTCCTGGACTATTATAACTCTCTACAATGTTACGTATGGTTAAGGTAAGCTAGAAATGTCCAGATTACCATTACATCTAACTAAAAATTGATTTCTGTCTCTTTCAAATACGGACGTTTCCTGAATGGACACCCATCTATCTTTCAAGAAAGTTGCATGTTCGATTCCAATAAATAATTAACATTATTTTTTTCTTTTTATTACGTCTATTGATAGTATTGATAATATACGAAGAAATCGATGTTAACTATTTATATTTTAGCTTGTATCGATTTATTGCCACGGGTATAGACAGATGTCGACTAACATATAATCTATGAAATCTTATATTACACAATACACTTTTCTCCTCTAAAATTAAAACAAATAATTTCCCCGATGCTGTCGAACAGAGCTAGCTTGAGCTGGCTACACTTGCTTTTATGTACATATCTAGATTGGTTTTGTTTTCATAAAATAAATATATTCCATTCATGGTGCAGGACTTAGACAGATGCGATGCATCGATAATTCGATTAATCGTTTGACTCTAATATGCGGCTTTTTAAGGGCTGTCCTCACATTTGCCGGGCAAAAGAAAGTTGACACTTAGTAAATGGATTTGACCAAAAACTTTAAAACGTTACAAGGCTAAAAAAACAGCTGCTTGTTGTGAGATACGCATTGATATGATGCATTAGATATCGCTGATGATAACCTCATCAAATACATCAACAACGAATAACCATTTCTTTTCTACATTTTTAGCCACCAACCAAACATGGACGTGTACTTGTTTTTGTCCGGCATTTTACTATCACTGTTCTACTTGTAACTTCTCAGTTTGGGGGCGGTCGGGTAGCCTAGTGGTTAGAGCGTTCGATCGTCACGCCGAAGACCCGGGTTCGATTCCCGACATGGGTACAATGTGTGAAGCCCATTTCTGGTGTCCCCCGCCGTGATATTGCTGGAATATTGCTAAAAGCGGCGTAAAACCATACTCACTAGCTTCTCAGATTAATTTCAAACTCAGCATATATTTAAATTCCGTAGATGTTTAATGTTTTTCTGTTGTATGAGATGAACGGCGAAACCAGTGAATATCATAATTATCCTTGTCATCGACATTTGTGACGTGGTTTACCATTAAGAGGAACATTCCAAGCAGGATCCATGAAGACTATCACTTTCAACCGTCCTATTAATATGAAAGGCTACCTGTTCAGGGTAAACTGTACAGAAACGGCCTGGGACCCACGTCTTCGCTGGATGCCTTCAATATGGCTAGATTAGACATCTGGTTCCAATCGTACAACTTAAAGAATAGTTAGACATATGTGAAGGCTGTATACCTATGGAAGAGAATTTCTCGCTAATCATATCCACAATACCTATAGGGGTTGAATGTAGCCTAGACATTGTGAACCTAAAAACATTCCTCCCCCTGTTCCCTGTGTCGGCAAGACCGGGTCGAGCTTTGCACGATCGAGAGACATATTTTGTGATATCGGTCTGCATTCTTGACTATAATTCAAAAGGTGAGCTGTCTGGCGTGTATGGTTGTAATGTATGGTGTAGTCAAGTTGTAGTGCAGCGGGGCCACCGAGAGAATTGAACAAGGAACAGGAATTTTATTTCGGCCAATATTATGCCATAACGTCGAAGTCTCACAGAGATATGTGTCTGCTATCTAGACAATTCATATCTACATGCCATTGTTCTAGTGTACATTCTGATTCTTACCTAAGGGACCGTGTTGGAGAAGTTCCACAGCACTCAATACGAGTCAATAGTCTACAAGAAGCGACCGACCCGTGAAGATTCCGGGTAGAATAGGTCTTCAACAACCCATGCATGCTTGCCGTAAAAGGCGACTATGCTTGTCGTAAAAGGCGACTAACGGGATCGGGTGGTCAGGCTCGCTGACTTGGTTGATGCATGTCATCGATCCCAAATGCGTGGATTGATGCTCATGATATCAATCACTGGATTGTCTGGTCCACACTCGATTATTTACAGACCGCCGTCATATAGCTGGAATATTGTCGCGTGCGGCGTTAAACAACAAACCAACCAACATGAAGCGACCAATTTGGATCGGATTGTCAGGCTTGGTTGTTTCATCTCATCGTATCCCAATTGCGTGGATCGATGTTTGTGATGTCAATCACTGGGTTGTCTCGTCAAGAGTCGATTATTTACAGACCGCCGTCATACGACGTGCATACTGCTGAGCGCTGCGTTAAACAGATCCCTCTTAATCCATGTCACGGTTCATAATATCAACTACTGGTTTGTCGGCCTAGACACATTTACAACGGACCTTGAGTGAGTGAGTGAGTTAAAATTTAACGTCGCATCGGCATTATCTCAGCCATATAGCGACGAGTTAATATATTTTACAATTTAGTCATTAATGCAAAGTTTTGTTTAAAAGCAAGTTGTAAAACATATTTGAGCATGCTATATTTAGAAACAATTCATGAAACATATTTGAGCATAACAATATTATATATACAGTTTTAAAACACGGGCTGTAGGCCACCAGTAACCAAAGCTAGGCCACCTCGCTGGGGATCATGGGGACTTACAGTACCTCTGCTTCCTGCATGATACCCCAGCAGGATTTACGTCATCACTTTAGCCACTGGTGGTTGTGCACAATACTAGCCAATATTTAAAAATACTCATTAATGAGTTGGCTTAAAAACACTGGTTGATGATAGATACATTGATTATGATAGGATTACGTGTCACAGGGGGACAATATCTTTACCGCGGGCCTTGACGTAGCAGTAACATTGTCGTCGCGGCGTAAAACAAACAACATGCATTCTTATTCTAGAAATGTTATTCGAAGTTGAAGCATGTGTATATTGTCGGATCTTGCTCTTTCTTTGTTGTTTAACACCGCACTCAGCAATATTCCAGCTATATGACGTCAGTCTGTAAATAATCGAGTCTGGACCAGACAATCCAGTGGTTGGTGTCATGAGCATCGATCCTTTGTCCTTTTTTTTTGTTGTTTAACGCCGCACTCAGCAGTATTCCAGCTATATGACGGCGGTCTGTAAAGTAATCGAGTCTGGACCAGACAATCCAGTGATTTTATATCATGAGCATCGATCCACGCAATTGGGATCGATGACATGCATTAATCAAGTCAGCGAGCCTGACCACCCGATTCCGTTAGTCGCCTTTTACGACAAGCACAGTCGCCTTTTACGGGAAAACATGGGTTGCTGAAGACCTGTTCTACCCCGGATCTTCACGGTATATATAACAGTGGTCAGGTAGTCCTTATTTCATCTCCAGCTTGAATCGGACCCACAATGTAATTTAAACCATTTTGACGACGTTATTTTTGCCGTTGATTCTGAGCCAGGCCGTTCTGAACGTGCATTTAAACGAGTAGAACTGACGCAATTACAGGTCAAAATAATAGAGCAATAATATTTCAGTCAGAGAAAGCATTCGAATCTATTGGTCAACAGATTATCGTGATTTCTCGCGAACCTAATGATATAATGATTGTCTCCTTCGTGGAACCATAATCGATCAGACAGCTAGCCCAGTGGTTAGAGTGTTGGCCGTCAAGCCATAAACCCGGGTTCGATTCCCCTACGGTATAGTGTTTGAGGCCCGTTCTTGGTATCCCCCACCATACGACTAGGTTATTACTAAAAGCAGCGTACGCCATTTATTAGCCTCCTAAACGTTTTTATATCCAAGGTTAAAGTGACAAAGCATTAAAAATAGCAAAGTTATTTCTAGTACCGTTATGTAACAGATATGCATGGTTATTCATAAAAGGGGGATCTGATACCTCTTATAAATGTTTTGTCAAAACATCAATACAATTTACGTCGCATCGTGTGTTAAAACTGATAAGAACAGACAGTTATCAGATGAAAAGAATGTTACACGATAAATGCCAGAAAATAGCCAACTCAAGTCATATCGAAATTGTAAATACTAAGACCTCTGTTTCTGTCATACCCAACACGAATCGTTCGTGTGTCCACATATAACGTGTTCCCGTGTATACAGAAAGTTGTATCATGTGCTGAAACACAGAACGCCGTACCCACGTTACAGCCTCGTGGCCAGTAGAAACCACTTGTCTCTGCGAACCACGGCTCTCTAACATCAGAAGCATAACAATGGCGGCCGCTGGCAACACGTTTTTTGAGCGTCTGGATTTCAGAGACAAGTTTCCCTATTACTGCGGTTCGCGAGAAGACGAACAGCACATGGACGGGCTATTTGCTAGCTGAAGGCTCCTCTCTCCAACTACCTTCCGCTGAAAATATTCCACAAATAAAAAGTAGCTGTAGACAGAGTCTCGAGCGTGGCTTCAGGTATGGGAAACAAGCGTGTTTTTGTTGAGCGTTGAAAGGGAATCTTGCAAATGAGTTTGTTGTTGTTTTTGTTGACTAGGTAGAGGGAATTGTATACTTGTAACAATGTTCAAGAAATCCGTATCGAAAGAAGCAGTGGGGATCATATGTGTACGTAGTTAATTAAAAATAACGCTTAAACGTAAGTAGAAACGCTAAGCGAGTACCACTTTCATAGTGTAGCATGTCTTTAAAATGACGTTCTCTTTTTCTTTTTCTTTTTCTTTTACTTTTCATATATGATTTAGAAACATTTTTCAACGAAATTCCTTTCAAATGAACCTCATTTAAAGATTTCGGTTAAAATGTTTAAAGATTCGGTAAACTATTTTTGAATTGTTATCATCTGGCATCGCAGAAGCTCGGCGAGGTTCCTTGGATCTTTAGATCCAGTTAGGCATAATGACACCTTAATCATGCGAGTGTTGGGTTAATAATGTCCTCTAGTTACCGCGACCGCCTGTGACCTCCCACCACGGGACATTCAAACACTTGTCAGACTCCTTAATCCCCGGACCAATTTCCAATATTTTTATCATGGCGATCCAGCTCGTCATGAGAGGGTAAAAGCCTGTTTAATGACATGGACTAGAAACGCGAAACGCGTACACTGGGCGGCTTGACATACCTGACCAAAAAATGACCATTAAGTGGACCTGGGTGTTGTTAGACTCCCGTGTTCCTTGGCGTGAAAGCTGTTGGTGAAATGGTGTTATTTTAGGGATGACTGATCACGTACACTGGCACGACACGGGTCGATTTTTTTATAGCTTCTGAAAATTTATGACATTGGACCATGCGAGTAAGAGGTTTAAGTGACACCGTGGGATATGGGTATATTTATTTGATACACATCATATCTATTAGATAAATGAATTTATAACTGGTACCACATGGGTATATTAGAGTGTGACTGTGAATGGGTGTAGTGAGAGCTGATTGGGGGTATGATTGTTGTCTACGTGGCCAACAGTTTACAGATACTACGTTTGCCTTGTAAACATATATATCTTGTGAGAGGATGGTTTAATGCCTTTCTATCAATATTGTAAACTGCCAGACAAAGGAAGGTATTCACCCTTGTTTGATGGTGGCTTAAAATGAAAGAAATAAGAATGGTTATTCGATGGTGATGTCTTTGATACGAGTATCATAGATGCGTTTTGGACCTTAGGTTTTAAGTGTTTCGGCGACTGTTTTCAGCCTAGTAACTTTTTGATAATGTTTGTAATTTTTTTGGTCAAATCGATTTTTCAAGTTTATCCTTTCTTTTGTCTGGCTCACACTGGGGTCTAAGAAAGCGCTTAACATCTTGTACCCAAATGGAATAGTATCCGGGTGTTCAGTGTGGCGAGCGAACGCTAGAACCACTCGTCGCCCATAATGTAGATCTAAAGAACATATATCATGGACAGAATGAAGAAACAATTCCGAAGTCGTTTACTGGGTATATTAATTATAATACGTCATGTCAACAATATAACTCAAGGAGTGTTCAGTACATTTTCAAAGTTGAAAAAAAAAGTTTTTGTTCCAGGAAATGGAAGGAAAAAATAAGTTGCCCCCACAAATAAATTACTCATTGGCAATGCTGGCACGATGTCTTGAACAAAAGTCTGGAGTGCGGCGGAAAACAACAAGATCTACAAAATTATCTGCCTTTTGTGTAATCCTTGTTTGATAGAGTCGCCAGCGAAACACTCCAATGACAAATGTTTCACGGCGACACGCAGGATTCCGTCCGCTCATTCTTGGCTGTTTCGTGTTCTTCAAATGACACCATGACGTCCGCCTAGAAAGTCCCAGATCTTCCATCAGCAACCCATGCTTGCCGTAAAAGGTGACTATGCTTGTCGTAAGAGGCGACTAACGGGATCGGGTGGTCAGACTAGCTGACTTGGGTGATGCAAGTCATCCATCTCGATTGCGTAGATCGATGCTCATGATATTAATCACTGGATTGTCTGGTCCACACTCGATTATTTACAGACCGCCCTCATATAGCTGGAATATTGCTGAGTGCGGCGTTAAACAACAAACCAAACCCCGAAAAAAAGTCCACGCTTGTCGTAATAGCCGTCTAAAGTGTTGCCTTTCAGTCACACGTCTGTGAGGGAGCCAGGGTATGTCATGTCACCCCCAACATATTCTAAACACACACACACACACACACACCGAACATTACCCAGAAAGGACAACATCAGGGTCATCAAACCACTCTGTATGTGATATGCTGTATCGATCTCCGATTCAAACGCCGGTATGTAGTGAAATGAATAACTGTCCGTATTGATCAGTTAGTTTCGATGTATAACGTTTCTACTCCGACAAGAGCGTAAACGATATAATATTTCTGGTCTGGTCATAATCGTTTTCGGCCAAGGCTACACCAGTTCATGGTTATCGGATTTGGGTCGGTCGAAACATAAATTAAAGTTTAGCTTAATATTTTATAGGTATGAAGTTATTTTCACCGGCTGTTATATTGAGAAAAGATATATTATAATACGGTTGAAATCGCAGGATGTTTAGTACGTTAGTAACGTACGTGTGTATGTGGTTACTTAAGGACCGATCATTTGATCTATGTACCTAAATATTGTTGTACAAAAAAATGCAACAATATATTTGTGAAGGATAATTGCTCTAATTTCAAGAGCCTGGGGTTATTATTTTTTTTCAAGAATATTTGGCGTCAACATTCTTTTAGATAAAATCCCAGGTTCCAACCCCCCACCCCTAGAATATCAAATGATCGGTCCCTTTAAAGGTTTTGTTCTCTCAGTGGGAGATTTGCAGTGGTCAAATATTATATACAATGCATTTTATCGATCGTTTTTAAGTAATAATATTTTTGTGTGTTTAATATTACAGGATATTTGTAGTTGTATGTTGTACTTTTGCCGTAAACCGAAGCGAACAACCACGTCTCCTAAGACACGGAACGTCTTCCGACTCCACGTCTACCTCCAGCTGAGCTCACTACGGAGACTGCATACCGTCAGCTAATGGCACACGTGCGGACGTTTTCATACGATAAGGGGAATAGTTTAATCAGCTTCGCCTCAAAGTGACTTTCTGTGTTGTTGACAATAACAAGGCATCGCCTTAAGTCTTCTTATTTGACCCAGGTGTTTTATAATAAGATAAAACTTAATTCAGCGCCGTGTATGCGGTTGTTTTGAAGTTCTTGTGAGGAAAAGGTTGTAAAAAAAATAACTGTCGGCTCAACGAATTAATCCTTTCAATAATACTCGTTGGCAGGTAATTTGTTCACGATACGCTCCAAACAGAGCCTTCATCCATTGTTCGTTTGTTTTGTCGTGCTGGACCATTAACGTAGTGTGACAGAAAGACGTTTTTTTTATTTTGTCTCAGCCAGATGTACACCATTTTTGCATTAAAAAACACATCTATGGATTTTATACATAGGCCATACCTTACGGAATTATTAGAGCCTATAATAAAAACTTTAATACATGTACTATTATAACAACGGGGAAAAAAAACCTGTTTCTCCCGTCGACTTACGGGATCGGGTGGTAAGGCTCGCTGACTTGGTTGATGTATGTTACCACATCCCAATTGCGTAGATCAATGTTTATGATGTCAATCACTAGACTGTCTGATTCAGACTCGATTATTTAGACTGCCATCACATAATTAGCCTACTGCTGAGCACAACGTTAAACAACAAACAAACAAAACTTTTTTTAAAAACCCTGTTTAAATACTCTATTTTTGCCACCGACAAGAAACTTTAGAAACTTTATGTGGCATTACCAGCTGTCGTTGAAACGCAGATATAGCTCGCCAATATGCAATGCACTTCGTAAACGTACACTATTAAATAGTTCAGTGGCATAAAAAGGTTGCCAGGGCGGAATTATCAAGAGAAGAAAGATTAATTGGTCTTGAAACTATTAATTTTGCTTGTCAACTCCAGGTTTATCATGCTTTGCGTGATAAAACGTTGTTTTGACGTTTAGGAATCTAGACCCAAATCTGTTGTCTGGTTAAGAATAATTTCAGTCACAATGAATTGCATGTTTTTTTTCCTTTTAAGCAGGTACATACCTACATGACTTAGAAGGAATTTAGGTAAAGCATAATGGACAGTCGTTTATTACGTTTTGCACAAAAGAAGGACTACCTGGGTTATCCATTATCGAATATTGGGTTTGAGTGAAAGATAGGGACACCAATTTTAAGCCAGTGTTTGTTAAAACTGACACCCTGATATGTCGGTACTGGGAATGAATAGGCGAAGGCTGAATACGTCCGTTAGGTAATGGAGGGCGGAAAAAAGAATTCTTGCGTTGAAGAGGAAGGAAAGTGAAATTAAAGCGATAGTGAAAGCTGCGTATCTTAATACAAGTGTTATTTGCGTAACGATGTGCATGTTTTGCCTAATCTTGTTTTGGAACAGAACTAATGTCTCTACTTTTTTTCTGTATAGAATTCATTTAATTAGTGGGGAATGTGGTTTCTGTCTGTAATTCACTGCAGTAAATATCGAATTTTGCAATACAGGATATTAAGATACACCTTAGTCTTATAATTCTTATTTGTTTATAGATTTGTGGGATACTTTATACGCTCTGCTTCACATGAGTGTAGTGTGAATAATTTAAGTATCTTCTGTGTGATGGGCCGAAGACCCGGGTTCGATTCCCGACATGGGTACAATGTGTGAAGCCCATTTCTGGTGTCTCCCGCCGTGATATTGCTGGAATATTGCTAAAAGCGGCGTAAAACCAAACTCACTCACTCTGTGTGATGACGAGTCTACTCATAAACAAAGCGCATGTAATGAGCTAACCTAAATAAAATGAAAACCCGTTTATCCGCACGGTATCTTTCCAATTGAATTCGTCTGCATTTACAAATGTCCGGATGAACAAATTATGGGTATGGGGTAATTTCATTTTTAAGCGTTCCTTGCTCTATTCGTCCGGCAGATGGGGTTGCTGGAATAACGGGGTCCGGAGGATTAACGAGGTTTCACTGGTGGTCCACTGGTTTCGTTACTTGGAAGTACCAGGATCCGCAGATCACGGTTCGAATTCCGAATATGAACATCGGCACCATGCCTGTGATCGTGGTTGTTACCAAAGTGGTAAACAATCGGGTTCTCAACGACGGTTATATTACTGAAATATTGTTCCTTGAACGTCAGAGAGCCCACCTAACTCATTTCCTAACACGACCCGTGAAGATTCCTGGGTAGAATAGGTCTTCAGCAACCCATACTTGCCGTAAAAGGTGACTATGCTTGTCGTAAGAGGCGACTAACGGGATCGGGTTGTCAGGCTCGCTACACTTGGTTGATACATGTCATCGATTCCAATTGCGTGGATCGATGCTCATGATATTAATCGCTGGACTGTCTGGTCCAAAGTCGATTATTTAAAGACCGCCGTCATATAGCTGGAATATTGCTGAGTGCGGCGTTAAACGAAAAAACATTTCCTAACACGACGTTACTCTTTACCCCAGCCTTTTAACCTTCTTGCAAAAACTACATCGAATTAATACTTTGAAATGTGTTAAATGAAAGAAATGCAAATATCAGTATTCCCGTCATTAGTAGGGATAAAACAACACGAAGACGGGGTATACATTAGTTTCTGTAATAAATAAGTATAGTTCCAGCATATCGCCTCATCCCAGGTATCTGACCCTGATTAATTAGTTAGATAACTTTGTGTACCCCATGGAGCCAGGGCTAGGTCCACAGCGAAGATGCTCGTACACAGCCCAGACAAAAATGTAAATAATATAATTACGTTAACTTGTGTACCATGTCTCAAGCACTGAGTAGAAAAGTGAAATGTGTCTTTTTATACTGATAGTAGTAAGCTTACGAGGATATACAGAGGAGACTCGTTCTGTTGAACTCTCTTACTCCATAGTTGTTCTAGACGGTCTAACTTCACGTTTGTTTTGTGTGTTGTTTAACGCAGCGCTCAGCTATATGACGGTGGTCTGCACGTACTCGAATTTGTCCAGATATTCCAGTGATTGACATTATGAACATCGATCTACGCAATTGGGATACGATGACATGCTCAATTGGGTCTGTGAATCTGACCACCCGATCCTGTTAATCGCCTCTTACGACAAGCCTAGTCTCCTTTTATGGCAAGCATGGGTTGCTGAAGACCTATTACAACCCGGATCTTCACGGGTAATGATTTATTGAACAGAACAGAAGTATATTTGTAAAGACTCTAGCTACTAGCCCCTCATCTTACATTTGCAAACTAATAAACATATATAAAAACCGTTGGGAGATGAATGAAAAATAATTCTTATTATGATAAACCTAAATTTATATATTGAGAATGCCGGTGGAAACCTCATAGATAGAACAGAATAATATCAACCCTTTTCTAGTCTCGAACGACGAATAACTCGATATTCATTAGACTTGGAGTAAAAGAAGGTTGAAACTGGACCTGTACGCAATATGGGTGTTATAGGGTGCAATCGATAAATATTCAAATTATATTACGCCCTGTTTCACAAAGTGGTCGTAGCTGCTTTAACTCCTACACTTCGACCTAGACTTACAGTAGCGCTACGATCGCTGCGGTGGTTGGTATTCGTGAACACCTGGTGTCATCACTGTCGTAAAAGGCGACTAACGGGATCGGGTGGTCAGGCTCGCTAACTTGGTTAATACATGTCCTCGATCCCAATTGTGTGGATCGATGCTCATGATAACAATCACTGGATTGTCTGGTCCAGACTCGATTATTTTACAGACCGCCGTCATATAGCTGGAATATTGCTGAGTGCGGCGTTAAACAACAAACAAACAAACAAATAAAACAACGGGTTATCCATTCATATAGTTTTCACCGCTATTTTTGCCTTTTACAGTTACTAGAATCTGTTCCTGCGGATAATCGAGATTGGTGATTTTCTCGCGTTTAGGTTTAATATTTTGTATAATCTGGCAGATTCAATTGTCGTTTTTCTTGCTATCAACCACTGTTTGACTTGTCAAGACTCGAATCCTTAATATAGCTGAAATATTGAAACAACATTCAAGTAATATCAACATGCTGGAAGGGTAAAATGTTAACATTTCTTATTTAATTAAATCCGCATTTATGATACTATTTTTATAATAGTCCCCGACTTTGTATTGCTAGAATAATGCTAAAAAGTCTCAATTTTAAACCGTCCTCACTTTGATAATCATAATTGGCTTATATATCAGCAGACCCGTGAAGATCCGGGCTAGACTAGGTCTTCAGCAACCCATGCTTGCCGTAAAAGATGACTATGCTTGTCGTAAAAGGCGACTAACGGGATCGGGTGGTCAGGCTCGCTAACTTGGTTTATGCATGTCATCGATCCCAATAGCGTGGATCGAAGCTCATGATATTAATCACTGGATTGTCTGGTCCAGACTCGATTATTTACAGACCGCCGTCATATAGCTGGAATATTGCTGTGTGCGGCGTTAAACAACAAACCAACCAACCAAATATATCAGCAAACTGTTATTAAACTGTCTGTTAAATAGTCCAGCAGTCTATGCGTTTTCTCGCGGGTTCGATGCCCCACGTTGGTGGACGTCACCACATTGCTACATATTTCAAAAAGCGATGCAAAACGATTCTCATACAGTTATTGCTATTTCACAGCGACTTTAAAAAGCGAAGATATAACTACATGCGCTTGATAAAATGTATGAACGCAATATATTAGCAACAGACGGATAACCATTCACGGGTAATACTTTGGCGTTACGCGACAGGCTTTATACTGCAGGGAGCTGAAGGTCTTTGTGTCAGACTAGTGTCAACCGCATGATACATCTGTACAAGTTATTTACACTGTCTTACATCATTGTGTATGCCGAGATGTTAATTCTGCTGCGGGTGCCCTTGCGTCAGCGTCGTGGCACGGGATATTATTAACTCGACCTACTGCTATAGAGTGTAGTTTAATAACACGCTGTATTGAAACCTTTATCCCTCCTTTGTAAGACGCAGGCTCTATTATGAATTTCTTCAATGAACATTTGGCGCTCTTAGAACCCATGTAATTTGGCATAAGGTCGTCTTATGCAAACACGCACACGGAACACTTCTTTTCGCTATCAGTGGGCGGGCGGATGGATACAAAAGTGTGTATGTTAGCTCACCTCTTTAAATCGTCCTCTTAAAAAAAGTAGGCCGTATCTTCAGATTAAGATATTTGTAATCTCTTTTATCCCGTCGTTGTGTTTATTTTGTTGATTGTGTGTCAGTTTGGATTATCAGGCAAGGTGTAGCGTTCTTGTCGTGTTGAAGGGCTGAGAGGTGGGGATATTATTATGAAGAGTGCTTGAAGGCCTATTTTAATACACACGGTAAATGCGAGTGCCGTCTGAGAATGTGTTTGTCCATATAGACGCCGGCCGCTCGTACATTTATGAAAAACAAACATTGAAATAAATACGTTTGCAGACTTAGATTTGCATTGATGAAAAAACAGGAAACATAAACAATCACCTGATTCAAGAATGATCTATTGACAAGCAGCGACACAGGTACATCTTCAGTTGTGGAGGAATCACAAGGGCGTTGTTTAATATCTTTAAGGCGTTTTATTAACAGAAACATTTTGAATGCCCCATGTCTTCACGGGTTTGGTTACTAAGCGAACTCAGTGGGAGGGGGGCGGCGGGTAGCCTAGTGGTTAAAGCGTTCACTCGTCATGCCGAAGACCCGGGTTCGATTCCCGACATGGGTACAATGTCCGAAGTCTTTTTTTGGTGTCCCCCGCCGTGATATTGCTGGAATATTGCTAAAAGCGGCGAAAAACCATACTCACTCACTCACTCACTTAGTGGGAGGGGCTTTGTGCAGCCTTTTGCAATATTCTAGCAATAACACGGCGAGCGGCACGAGAATGGGCTGCATACATGGGAATCGAACCCTGCCTACAGCGTGACGAGCGAACACTCTAACTACCACTAGGCTACCACACCGCCCCTATTGACTATGCGGCTTTAAAAAATGCAGCACTATTATTGAAGGCCATCAAAATGCTTCCCCCCCCCCCCCCCCCCCCCCCCCTCCTCCTGCGCACAGACGCACGCACCCACACCACCCCATGGTGGGTCTCGCGTCTTCAGGAAAACATATATCTTGGATCATTGATGTTGCTTTTGTGGAGTGTTTGTAAGTATGGTATTACACCGCTTTTAGTTTTGTTCTAGCAATATCACGGCGGTGAACACCACAAGAAATTGGCTTCACACATTATACCCTATTGGGAATCGAACCCGGGCCTTCGCGTGATGTGCGAACGCTTCAGTCACTAGGCTCCCTTACCGCCCCTACGTGTGATAAGCAATCCCCAAGTAATGTCCCTACTTATTCCGTAACGATGTAATAGCTGCATATAACGACCTTGCCAATCTCACATGGGCCTTCAGTTCTAACAATTCAGTGACTGCTATCAATGGTGTTAGACTGAATATTAGGCTATCACAAAGCAAGATCAGATCTATCAAAGACATATCTCATGCAGATCTAAAACTAAAATCAGAGTTTTAACATATAAAACCCGTTTATGGCTCAACTTGCAGGATCATGGTTCTATTTGATGCCCAGTCGTTTCTCTTTCATCTTTCAAATTATGTTTTCTGTGTGTTGTGTTATGCAGCCACACACGACACAGAAGGCAATATGGTGAAATTTAAGACACCGTCGCTGCTATAAAAAGAGTTGAAACTCAATTTCTAGTCTTCGTGATCATCCTCTAATCTACGCATTATGACCATGCCTAACACAGACACACACGGATCTGGCTGGCGATTATATTACATTGCGAAATAAATAATAATGTGAATGTCAATTGAACTCCCTTTATCTATGGAGAAACTGAACTATTTAATTGTAGGAGAATGGTGTCTCACAGATCTCGCCATGTGTTGCACCTAGTAAACGTGTAGTGTAAGTAACGCCATCAATAAATCTTCCTAGCCCACGAAAAACATACAAGGGGGGGCCCTTACAATCCGCGGAGGCCGTTCCCGTCACAAAAGCCCCTTTATTCTAAACCATAGACCGTGAATATGTTTTTGAAGCAAAGTGAATGAATTGTAGATTGAGCCACCGTTGGCCTCCCTAGCGGATTTTAAGAGAGGATGTTAGAGGATAGTCTTCAGGATCCTCCTATGCTCATTGTGGTTTTATTAGAGCCGTTTACGCGTTCTCTAAACTAGAGTCTTGTCCTAATAAAGTGTCATTATTGGTCGTAAACGCGTCAGGGTGAATTAAAGCCTTGGGGAGATGCCATCAATTCTGTGGATTCGGTCGTAATGATTTCTCCCGGCAAAAACCTCCATATCAATTACCATTTGTGAAGATCTGTTCCCTGTGAAATCTGGAAAGTCATCAGTGGATTACGCATAATTGGACAATAAACGAACAGCGACAGGCTATAGAATTTTCAGCTTAGGCAACTAGAGATAGGATAGGAAGAATTCCCATAAAGAAAGGCAGGGACGCGAACTCGAGTATCCAAGATGGCACCAATGTAATACAATGCTAAGACTGTATCTCTGCCAGGGGACACGGCAGGCGTTGCCAGCACCTACGGCGCAGGGTTGTCAACGCATACAGTGTGGCATATCAACCTGTGGATAAGATGCTAAAGTCGTATCAAGAATCTATGGATAAGATGTTTAACTCGTCAAGAACCTATGGATAAGATGTTTAAACCCGTGTCAAGAATCTATGCATAAGATGTTAAACCCGTATCAAGAACCTGTGGATGTGATGCTAAACTCGTATCAAGAATCTATGGATAAGATGTTAAACCCGTGTCAAGAACATGTGGATAAGATGCTAAACTCGTATCAAGAATCTATGGATGTTTAACTCGTCAAGAACCTATGGATAAGATTTTAAACCCGTGTCAAGAATCTATGAATAAGATGTTAAACCCGTGTCAAAACCCTATGGATAAGACGTTAAACCCGCCTCAGGGACCTATGGATAAGTGATTAAACACGTTTCAGAAACCCATGGATAAGTTGATAAACTCGTATGAAGTATCTATAGATAAGTGGTCAAACTCGTGTTAATAACCTTTTGATAAACGGTCCCACTAATGTCAAGAACAATTGGATAAATGATCTAACTCGTATCTGGAATTTAAGTGCTTATCATCAGGATTTGATCACCCATTAGCAAATATTTCATTGTCTGCTCAAAAACCTCGCCTTTCCATAATATACAAAAACAGTTGGTAATAGAAAGACTGGGATATATCAAGACGAAATAGCCGTGCAGATCCCACTGGTTGAGCAGTCATAATTCCATTGTTCTCGGAGGTGCGGTACTGTCGGTACATACGAGTTAACTTTTAGCGCCTCCAATAAAAAGACAGCACGAGGTCTCTTTCTCGTTTAATGAGAGCATTTATAGACGGAGGTCAGGCCTCGTCGTCATCATTACTATTGTTGATACAATAGCGGCCGACTGGTTTGTTGACATGCGAGGTTCAACAACACACACATCGTGTTGTTGTTGTTAACTCTTATTCCTAATTCTTGGGGCTCAATCTACTGTGGACCCGTGAAGATCCGGGGTAGAATAGGTCTTCAGCAACCCATGCTTGCCGTAAAAGGCGACTAACTGGATCGGGTGGTCAGGCTCGCTGACTTGGTTGTCATCGAGCCCAATTGCGTGGATCGATGCTGATGATATCAATCACTGGATTGTCTGGTCCAGACGCGATTATTTACAGACCGCCGTCATATAGCTGGAATATTGCTGTGTGCGGCGTTAAACAACAAACCAACCAACCAAATATATCAGCAAACTGTTATTAAACTGTCTGTTAAATAGTCCAGCAGTCTATGCGTTTTCTCGCGGGTTCGATGCCCCACGTTGGTGGACGTCACCACATTGCTACATATTTCAAAAAGCGATGCAAAACGATTCTCATACAGTTATTGCTATTTCACAGCGACTTTAAAAAGCGAAGATATAACTACATGCGCTTGATAAAATGTATGAACGCAATATATTAGCAACAGACGGATAACCATTCACGGGTAATACTTTGGCGTTACGCGACAGGCTTTATACTGCAGGGAGCTGAAGGTCTTTGTGTCAGACTAGTGTCAACCGCATGATACATCTGTACAAGTTATTTACACTGTCTTACATCATTGTGTATGCCGAGATGTTAATTCTGCTGCGGGTGCCCTTGCGTCAGCGTCGTGGCACGGGATATTATTAACTCGACCTACTGCTATAGAGTGTAGTTTAATAACACGCTGTATTGAAACCTTTATCCCTCCTTTGTAAGACGCAGGCTCTATTATGAATTTCTTCAATGAACATTTGGCGCTCTTAGAACCCATGTAATTTGGCATAAGGTCGTCTTATGCAAACACGCACACGGAACACTTCTTTTCGCTATCAGTGGGCGGGCGGATGGATACAAAAGTGTGTATGTTAGCTCACCTCTTTAAATCGTCCTCTTAAAAAAAGTAGGCCGTATCTTCAGATTAAGATATTTGTAATCTCTTTTATCCCGTCGTTGTGTTTATTTTGTTGATTGTGTGTCAGTTTGGATTATCAGGCAAGGTGTAGCGTTCTTGTCGTGTTGAAGGGCTGAGAGGTGGGGATATTATTATGAAGAGTGCTTGAAGGCCTATTTTAATACACACGGTAAATGCGAGTGCCGTCTGAGAATGTGTTTGTCCATATAGACGCCGGCCGCTCGTACATTTATGAAAAACAAACATTGAAATAAATACGTTTGCAGACTTAGATTTGCATTGATGAAAAAACAGGAAACATAAACAATCACCTGATTCAAGAATGATCTATTGACAAGCAGCGACACAGGTACATCTTCAGTTGTGGAGGAATCACAAGGGCGTTGTTTAATATCTTTAAGGCGTTTTATTAACAGAAACATTTTGAATGCCCCATGTCTTCACGGGTTTGGTTACTAAGCGAACTCAGTGGGAGGGGGGCGGCGGGTAGCCTAGTGGTTAAAGCGTTCACTCGTCATGCCGAAGACCCGGGTTCGATTCCCGACATGGGTACAATGTCCGAAGTCTTTTTTTGGTGTCCCCCGCCGTGATATTGCTGGAATATTGCTAAAAGCGGCGAAAAACCATACTCACTCACTCACTCACTTAGTGGGAGGGGCTTTGTGCAGCCTTTTGCAATATTCTAGCAATAACACGGCGAGCGGCACGAGAATGGGCTGCATACATGGGAATCGAACCCTGCCTACAGCGTGACGAGCGAACACTCTAACTACCACTAGGCTACCACACCGCCCCTATTGACTATGCGGCTTTAAAAAATGCAGCACTATTATTGAAGGCCATCAAAATGCTTCCCCCCCCCCCCCCCCCCCCCTCCTCCTGCGCACAGACGCACGCACCCACACCACCCCATGGTGGGTCTCGCGTCTTCAGGAAAACATATATCTTGGATCATTGATGTTGCTTTTGTGGAGTGTTTGTAAGTATGGTATTACACCGCTTTTAGTTTTGTTCTAGCAATATCACGGCGGTGAACACCACAAGAAATTGGCTTCACACATTATACCCTATTGGGAATCGAACCCGGGCCTTCGCGTGATGTGCGAACGCTTCAGTCACTAGGCTCCCTTACCGCCCCTACGTGTGATAAGCAATCCCCAAGTAATGTCCCTACTTATTCCGTAACGATGTAATAGCTGCATATAACGACCTTGCCAATCTCACATGGGCCTTCAGTTCTAACAATTCAGTGACTGCTATCAATGGTGTTAGACTGAATATTAGGCTATCACAAAGCAAGATCAGATCTATCAAAGACATATCTCATGCAGATCTAAAACTAAAATCAGAGTTTTAACATATAAAACCCGTTTATGGCTCAACTTGCAGGATCATGGTTCTATTTGATGCCCAGTCGTTTCTCTTTCATCTTTCAAATTATGTTTTCTGTGTGTTGTGTTATGCAGCCACACACGACACAGAAGGCAATATGGTGAAATTTAAGACACCGTCGCTGCTATAAAAAGAGTTGAAACTCAATTTCTAGTCTTCGTGATCATCCTCTAATCTACGCATTATGACCATGCCTAACACAGACACACACGGATCTGGCTGGCGATTATATTACATTGCGAAATAAATAATAATGTGAATGTCAATTGAACTCCCTTTATCTATGGAGAAACTGAACTATTTAATTGTAGGAGAATGGTGTCTCACAGATCTCGCCATGTGTTGCACCTAGTAAACGTGTAGTGTAAGTAACGCCATCAATAAATCTTCCTAGCCCACGAAAAACATACAAGGGGGGGCCCTTACAATCCGCGGAGGCCGTTCCCGTCACAAAAGCCCCTTTATTCTAAACCATAGACCGTGAATATGTTTTTGAAGCAAAGTGAATGAATTGTAGATTGAGCCACCGTTGGCCTCCCTAGCGGATTTTAAGAGAGGATGTTAGAGGATAGTCTTCAGGATCCTCCTATGCTCATTGTGGTTTTATTAGAGCCGTTTACGCGTTCTCTAAACTAGAGTCTTGTCCTAATAAAGTGTCATTATTGGTCGTAAACGCGTCAGGGTGAATTAAAGCCTTGGGGAGATGCCATCAATTCTGTGGATTCGGTCGTAATGATTTCTCCCGGCAAAAACCTCCATATCAATTACCATTTGTGAAGATCTGTTCCCTGTGAAATCTGGAAAGTCATCAGTGGATTACGCATAATTGGACAATAAACGAACAGCGACAGGCTATAGAATTTTCAGCTTAGGCAACTAGAGATAGGATAGGAAGAATTCCCATAAAGAAAGGCAGGGACGCGAACTCGAGTATCCAAGATGGCACCAATGTAATACAATGCTAAGACTGTATCTCTGCCAGGGGACACGGCAGGCGTTGCCAGCACCTACGGCGCAGGGTTGTCAACGCATACAGTGTGGCATATCAACCTGTGGATAAGATGCTAAAGTCGTATCAAGAATCTATGGATAAGATGTTTAACTCGTCAAGAACCTATGGATAAGATGTTTAAACCCGTGTCAAGAATCTATGCATAAGATGTTAAACCCGTATCAAGAACCTGTGGATGTGATGCTAAACTCGTATCAAGAATCTATGGATAAGATGTTAAACCCGTGTCAAGAACATGTGGATAAGATGCTAAACTCGTATCAAGAATCTATGGATGTTTAACTCGTCAAGAACCTATGGATAAGATTTTAAACCCGTGTCAAGAATCTATGAATAAGATGTTAAACCCGTGTCAAAACCCTATGGATAAGACGTTAAACCCGCCTCAGGGACCTATGGATAAGTGATTAAACACGTTTCAGAAACCCATGGATAAGTTGATAAACTCGTATGAAGTATCTATAGATAAGTGGTCAAACTCGTGTTAATAACCTTTTGATAAACGGTCCCACTAATGTCAAGAACAATTGGATAAATGATCTAACTCGTATCTGGAATTTAAGTGCTTATCATCAGGATTTGATCACCCATTAGCAAATATTTCATTGTCTGCTCAAAAACCTCGCCTTTCCATAATATACAAAAACAGTTGGTAATAGAAAGACTGGGATATATCAAGACGAAATAGCCGTGCAGATCCCACTGGTTGAGCAGTCATAATTCCATTGTTCTCGGAGGTGCGGTACTGTCGGTACATACGAGTTAACTTTTAGCGCCTCCAATAAAAAGACAGCACGAGGTCTCTTTCTCGTTTAATGAGAGCATTTATAGACGGAGGTCAGGCCTCGTCGTCATCATTACTATTGTTGATACAATAGCGGCCGACTGGTTTGTTGACATGCGAGGTTCAACAACACACACATCGTGTTGTTGTTGTTAACTCTTATTCCTAATTCTTGGGGCTCAATCTACTGTGGACCCGTGAAGATCCGGGGTAGAATAGGTCTTCAGCAACCCATGCTTGCCGTAAAAGGCGACTAACTGGATCGGGTGGTCAGGCTCGCTGACTTGGTTGTCATCGAGCCCAATTGCGTGGATCGATGCTGATGATATCAATCACTGGATTGTCTGGTCCAGACGCGATTATTTACAGACCGCCGTCATATAGCTGGAATATTGCTGAATGCGGCGTAAAACAACCAACCAACCAATCTACCGTGTGTGGGTTTGGTGGGGACGAGGGAGCACAAGGGCCGATTTTGCCATCTGGAAATGTCCAATGTCAAAGGTGTAGAAACCTTTGAAATATCAGTATGGCAGTTATCAGACATGTCCAAATGGTTGACAATACACGTTTCTTAATTGCGCCTGGAACTTTTGGATTTACGAAGTAATCGAATACATACTTATTATTTATAGGGCTAACATATGTGAATTTCAAGAAACAAAATACAGCAAGTCCATGACGGAAGCTAGTTTTACCATGTCTCTCCTGAGATTTTTTGCCAACAATTTGTTTGTAATTTAACGCCGCATTCAGCAATACTCCAGCTATATGACGGCGGTCTGTAAATAATCGAGTCTGGACCAGACAATCCAATGATTGACATCATGAGCATTGATCCACGCAATTAGGATAAGATGACATACATCAACCAAGTTATCGAGCCAGACCACCCGATCCGTTAGTCGCCTCTTGCGACAAGCATAGTCGCCTTTAACGGCCAGCATGGATTGCTGAAGACCTGTTCTAACCCGGATCTTCATGTCCCAAGAATGTCTGGGTCAAAGACCTACTCTCGTCCCAAGTATATTCCACACATTGCCGTACATATACGTGTGTGATACGTGTGTAAGTCCCAAACATGCAATTGTTGCAATGGAGAAAGTCTATTTTTTATTATATGAACTCATGTGATAACTTTCATAATGATTTACAAACGTTTTCCCCATTATAAAAAATAATGCAAATCTCGTGGGTCTCAATTGGGCCCTTAATATACTCCGCCTTTAAATTCTTCACATAAACATAAGAACAGTGTCACAAAGGTTACTACAAAACAGTTCTGTTCAATAAACACGGAGAGGGATTGAGATTTGAACAATACGTGTAGTTCCGTTATAGTGAACCGAGGAGCCAGCTCGATGAAGTCGTAGACGTTTACCACTTTGGTGAAACCCACGAGTATTGAACTGACGACCGTTTGGTCATAATCAGGATAAATCTTGGACATGTCATATTACAGTCGCCCCTGGTTTTTATGCCATGTATCCTTCAGAGCAGATTTCTGCTGTATAATCTTTCATTCGTTAGTTATAATGCCGCCTTGATTATAATACCAATGTCAGTGTTTTTCATCTATAACGTTCCAATTCCTTGGTTTTGATGCCATTTATTTCAGATTTTGAAAAAATGGCATTGCTGTTTATATTTTGAATTTTTTTCTCCTCTTAGTCAACAGACTTATCACATTGATCTCAGTTTTCACAGCTCACACAGAAATTATTTCTTAACATAACAACCAAATTAGTTTCATGTCAATGATCATATTTTTTTACAAGCTTTAATACATTGGCACGTCAGTTAGGCCTGATTATAATGCCACCCTTGTTATTATGCCGCATTTTCCACTGGACGAAAGGTAGTATTGTGACCAGGGTGAACTAATATTGTCCTAACTGATGCGGGTGACATAGTAGTGTTGAGGATCCAAAGTTTGCTATCTTTCGTCAACATTTTAATACCGTGTGCAATCTTTTGATCAAATCTATGTGTTTACTTTCTCTTTGGTAGAAAGTTTATTATATACCAATAGCAGTCTGTTTAGATACCGAGCGGTCGGGTAGCCGAGTGGTTAAAGCGTTCGCTCGTTACGCCGAAAACCCCAGTTCGAATCCCGACATGGGTACAATGTGTGAAGCCCATTTCTGGTGTCCCCCGCCGTGATATTGCTGGAAAATTGCTAATAGCGGCGTAAAACCATACTCACTCACTCACTGTTTAGATACCTGATGAAATAGAAAAAGACCCGTTTAGATCAGGAGTATAATAGATCTTCAGCAACCCATGCTTGCCCTAAAATGCGACTATGCCTGCCGTAAGAGGCGACTAACGGGACCGAGTGGTCAGGCTCGCTGACTTGGTTGATGCATGTCATCGATCCCAATAGCGTGGATCGATGATCATGATATCAATCAGTAGCTTGTCTGGCCCAGACTCGATTATATACAGACCGCCGCCATATTGCTTGAGTGCGGCGTTAAACAACAAACAAACATACAATCCAGTCATATGTCGCAATACACAGGCATAGTAATTTGTATTGTCTGTAATGTCCGACTCACAATGTCTTACATGTAGTATGGTGTATCTCGCCCTGTTTTCCCCTGACCTAGTGTATACTTGTTACCACTTATACCAGTATAGCAACTCAGTGAGTTATTCAGTACATAGTTCCCCTCTATTTCAATGATAACATTGTAAGCATACCCCCATCCGTGTCAAAGCGCTGACATACACCTAAATCACATTCATAACTGCTTCATTTCATCGGCAAACAGCTGGAGAGAGAACACATCCCCTGCATCTCCCTCAACACATTCTTCCGCCACATTTAAGCTCTCGTCTGCTTCTCCTGACTATCGTCTGCTACTCCAGCCTCCCGTCTGCTTCCCTCTCCCCATCGACTGTCCTGCCTAGCTGGCTTCCTAATATCTCCTCCCGGACAAAAAACGACGGAGAGATACAGTTGCATGTATTCTTTGACACTGGAGCGTGTTTATTTGCATGCCTTCTGTTCTGTTTGTGAAAGATTTTGGGAACAAGTGCGAACACAGGGAGAAACTGCTAGAGTTGTGTTCTAATCTGACTCCTGTGACGTTTGAGGGTCAAGTCAGATTCCCGCACCTGGGTAGAGCCTAGCGTACAAAATCTCACGTGGTTTTCGTATAACACTATGGACGGTTGTTTCAACCTACATACCTACACAGACAATTCTCTTTTGAGCGCAAGGGTCCGAAAAGGTGTCAAGAGATTTCATCAAGATCGTTTACCGATGGTTAATGTGAAGCTATAAGTCTGAGACTAGCCACTAAACAGGAGGCACGGACGAGAGCAAACAGCGTGGCCACATTTTACAACTTCCACATGGCATATTTCTGTCTACAGACGTGACTTGTACACGCTACGTCTTCACACTGGGAACAATGAAATGAGCTGGACTTTACTATAGGGTTCTTTATGTTTTCACTCAGATCAAGCAATGAACAGAACGTGAAGACAGGAATTAAAAGCCCAATAGATTTATCACCTCTAATATTGTGAACAGTAAAACCTGGTTAACTCGAAGCACTGAAGATATCGGGCATTTTTATATCGAGATAATCGTAGTTATTTTGTTGAGAGAAAGAGAGAGAGAGAGGTTTACACAAATATTTGCCACGAACAGCTGCAAAATTCACTCCCTCGCTAAACATTATCTATATTTTATTATCTTATCTCCTTTGTATGTGCGTCACAAATAGTGATATTTGTTATAAAAGATAAGTGTTATATCCATTAGGTCTGATTCAGTATAAAAGGGTAATAAACACGATGACTAAACTGAAAAACCTACCGCACCGGTTCAGCTGATAAAATATGCGTTATCGTCCATTCAACATCTTAAGTAAACCTCATTAAGGTTTGTTCTATTACGCCATAGAGCCCCGCGTGTGCGTTTTTATTCGGTGTCATGTTCTTTACCATTCTCCTGTGTCGACAACTCCCCCCGACATTAGACATTTGACCTGTGACCTTTAAAACCGCTAACTGTTGATTACAGTGTGTTCTTACAGTTACCGAAGCCGAGGAACAATTCGGGTGGTTCATTGCAACAGGGGAAAGTAACACCCAGCAGTCGATACGTTGATATTTAAATAAAGTTGGTTGTAGTTTCCAATTCATGTTGGTGATATCTTTAGGAATTCGCGCTGCAGCGGATTAAGGCTCTATCCCACACGTTTTAACCCTTGACTGCTACAAAAAGATAACAGGACCATGTTAAAACACCCTCTTAACCCCCGGATTAACGCTAAATTCTGTCAAAGGAGGCCACATCCAGGGGAATTTCGGGTCAAGTTGAATGTTTGGCAGAAAAGTGGGGCTGCATTTCCTAGAAGGTTCACATCCAGATTCGTATCCCCTGTGGTTTTAAATTGGGGTTCTTTGTGGGGACAGGGCACCGCGTCGTCGAGGCTCGCGTTATACTCTTGTTTGTTCCACATTCCAATTGCTAATGCCTTGAAATTCAAAACCTTGTACTTTTTAGCGGGTTTGAGCATCCAACTTTGATGTCATACCAGTGCGAGTGGGATACACGGCCAGTAGTGATCCTGTCATTGTTTAACCATTGTCTGGCAGACCGTAACAGTGGGTTGGCTATCTGGCCACATAAGGGTGATGATCATGCTACGATTTATGTACATTATACGATTTTATGTTCACCCATGACAATACTTCTGTCAGTGCCGTTATAGTATTGATAATCATTATCGCGGGATTATGGCTTTTGTCATATGGTGTTAACTGATCTGGTTACCGAAGTAATGTCTTGCACAGATAAGCTGCAATAATGATAATGACGGTGATTCCACAGAGGTCCAGAGAAGCTTTTGGTGTTGTGGGTATTTTACCCATGCATTTTAAAATCATTGGGTATCAGTAATTCTATCTGGGTATTCAAATTTGTGTTACCCACTAGGTTTTACACATTTGGGTATTTAAGTTAAATATTTAAAAACACTATTCATCTAGTCCCTGCAAACTGGTGTCGTGTGGGTTCGAGAGCTTTATAGGACTCAAAAATACCACGATACTTCAACAAGAAAGTGTGATGGCAAATGATCATGGAGTTTGGCAAGGTTGACGGAATGTCCGTTTATAATATCAAAATAAGTTGCTGATTTGCTAATTGAATACGCAGGGTTACTTCACAATATTTTGATGATACGCACAAGTTTTATTTTTGTAACGTATCTGTAATGTTCGTTGCGTATCTTATACCCTTGGATTTGATTTTACTGCGTATTTCTGCATTTCTGGTGCGTATTTTACGCAGATACGCAGCTTATCTGGAGCTCTGATTCCAACAAGAAATGAACGCTGAAAAACATGAGTAAAGTACTACAGTAAAGTACGTTTATAACGAACACGCTTATAACGAACTGACGGATATAACGAACTGTTTTTTTTGTCCCGACTATTTGCTATAGTTATGCTGTATATATGCTTATCACGAATTACGGTTATAACTAACTAAAGTTAGAGGTCCATTTGAGTCCGTTATAACCGTAGTTTACTGTATTGGAGTTCCATTTACACATTCAATGACATTAGACCCACCTCCCAATTGTGACCGGATAACTAGACATGTTTGTATCAAATTCGTGTTAACTTTTTTTTAATGGGGGACAAGTAGACTGTCTTGTTTAATTTCGAACGTCCATTTACGAATAACTAAACTTATAAATAATAAAACTGCCGGGAAAAAGGAAGTATACGTCACTGCTTGATGGTGACTAAAACTGAAGCGAACAAAAAATGGTTATTCGATGGTGATAAATACAAGTAAAGTACGTTTATAACGAACACGCTTATTACAAACTCATGGATATTACTGACTTAATGTTTGGTCCCGGACAATATATATTGTTGTATCTATGCTTACAACGAACTACGGTTATAACGAACTGAAATTAGAGGTCCATTTGAGTTCGTTATAACCGTAGTTTACCGTTGTATATACTACTCAAAAGAAGTTAAGGATCATCTATTCTTTCATATTATAATTGTTAATCTGCCCTGAAATGAGAGATTACCTGTAGTAATATGAAAGAATCGGGTGATCCTTAACTTCTTTTGAGTAGTATATGTGATATGGGTGTGTATCACAGGTGTGTTTTGGACCTTAGGTTGGCAGTGTTTCGGGGATTGGTTTCAGCCCAGTAACGTTTTGATAATGTTTAAATGTTTTGGTCAAATCCAGTTTTCAAGTGTATACGTTCTTTCGCCGGCAGTTTGATAATAAATAATAAAAATAAAACAATAATAATTAATCATGTCTGTATCGGGGTTCTTCAGATATGAATACTTTGGTGGTCCGAAGTCAGAGATAGCGCGGTAATATAAGTGCCTACACGAGTCGCCATACAACCGGCGTGCTAGCCATCACAGAGCCTTAAGCACGGTTGCGTCTAATTGGGTACACTCTAGCACAGAAGGTCCATCTTTAGGATGCGATTTACTTGTGGTAATTGGCTATGCGATAGTCAGAAAGTGACTACTCGCAGCTCTCCAATCCCTGTAGCTCTGGTGCCAGGTCATGATATCGTCATAATGGCACAGGTTAAGCGGTAGTTAATGAAAGATTATTGGACAACACAGACCCGGGAGACGTAGCGTGACGTTAATGGGAGCACATGCTAAGTAATACCTTGTACGCATAACACTTGAACCTGGTATTTTGAGTTGAACGACAAGACGTTATCATATATAATATTTCCTGGAGTCTTGAAATGCTTGATATTTAAAGGCCAAATGTTCGTTAATACCTTTCCAGAACCTGTACCCATTTTGTCTGTGTTCGTGGCAAAAGGTTTAATGTTCTTGGTCTGTTTTGGAAGTAGTGGCTTTATGTCTGTTCTCTTTTTATTTTGAAGCCATGGGTTTAAATTCCTGACGCATTTAGAAATAATGGTTAAGACAGCGACCGTAATCTCCTTCCAACATCGTCAATATACGGAAGACGTGTCTGGAATGGTTTATAAGTCTTTCGGTTACAGGAATAAACACCATCAACTATTGTTTTACAATCGTTTACGAAGGTATACAAATGCCGTTAATTTAATTGAAAATGGATTTCAGATGAAGCAAAAACTGACCTATTTTCCAAATATTTATGCAGGTCGTCAATTTTCATTCCTCGCTTCTGCTGATCTGTTGGCTTGGCTCACCAGTAAGCATGGGGACGCCATTGGCAGCTTGTTCAACAAACTGCATTTGTGTATTTTAATCCTCTTACACAATTTGTGGTGTGTGTGGATATGATATTCCACGTATAATAAACCTTGACGAAGCATTACGCCATACCCAAAACACATAATTGTTTACTCCTGGCTATGATAAAGCCATTCTTTGAAGTAATAAAAGGTTCCAATGTGCACGTCCTTGAGCTAATGACTTTGGTGTTGTCTTTATTTATTGGGCGTGATGACTTCTAATTGCGCGTCGCCTTCATTAGCTTTCACAGTTGCCATGGAAACCAGTGCTTCTTATTTTGGCGGGAAACCGCCTCTATAGGCCAATGTTCTTGTTCAAGTTCATCCGGAATGATTTTTTTGGGCGCCATAACTGTTATTTTGGTAAACATGCTGGAAAAATGTTCTTGATAGTTTAGTGTTTTTTCGTATTCCTATTTGGCTGCAAATATTTGCAGAGAATAGAAGCAGACCCTTTCTGAGATTTTATTGCACATTTATTGAGTAATGATTTGAAGAGAAATGCATCTGAGTTCCTCGTGACACTCACAAGTGCATGCCCGTTTTTTGCCATGCGCAGCACGTGCGGTGTTCTATACAGGGTGCATCATTGAGAGAAAATCGGTTATCGGAGATTTGTTATCGAAGCGATGAAGAGTGAGTGAGTTGGGTTTCGCCCCCACTTTGAACGATATTTCTTTGTATTACATCTCGGCTTGTTTTTGTCTAAAGTGACGCAGGCAGTAGACTGATTTGGTAACATAACGGGCGTTGTGCTGAATGACATACTATTAAGGTTGGATTGTAAATGACCCGTAAGAGGCGACTAACGGGATCGGGTGGTCAGCTGACTTGGTTGATGCATGTCATCGTATCCCAATTGCGTGGATCGATGCTCGTGATGTTAATCACTGGATCGTCTGGCCCAGGCGCAAGCAAGTAACATCAGTATGCAAACAAAATAATATAAAGATAGACAGACAGGATGTGAGTGTTGGTGTTATCGTCGCACTGAGCGATAGCCAAGCTGTGTTACTGTGGCCTATAAATAATCGAGACTGGGCCAGACAATCCAGTGATTGATATTATGCGCAACTATCCACGTTATTGGGTTACGTTGTCACAGAACCTGACCACCCGATTCATTAGACTGTAAGCAGATGCTGTAAAGCTGAATGTATTTATATTTAACTGTCTGTGGATTGAAACAAATCAATTTCGCCTCAGTATACACCATACAGCCGCCATGTGTATTTTTGAGTAACGAATAGGTTCCCAGTACCTCATACTTACCGTACACGCCAACTGTAAAACGGGGATTGGGCGCTTACAGTGTGATTTGGTGTAAAGTTATCCGAAAGTCTTGGGGCGTTGGTCATGCTATCAACCTCAGATTTGCCTGACCCAGACTCGATAATTTTGAGGCCCTCGTAATATTATCATTTATATTATTTCTGCGGAAATATTATCAATTTTCTGCGACACAATTACCAAACATCTATGGATAAACTTACTCAATTCTGTGGGAATTATTTTTCCTCGAACGTTGTACAAACTCACAGTATTCCTTTACAAAAATTATTCTCTTGCATTAAGACGTTGCAAGACATAATATTATGCAAATAAATATGCATAGTGTCACAGATACTTATTTATGGTTAGGTGTAAACTTAGTTTATCTAGTCGAAATACCACAAGAAGTTTAAAAGTGAAAGTTTTGCAGGATACACATTTTGTATGTTTGAATCGCATGTTAAATGTATGGGTATCTTTCGAGTGCACAATTCGATTTAAAAGCCGAAAAGTAATTAACATTAGTTTACTGGTTGATAAAAAAAGAGCAAAATTTGGCGAGTCTACGGTAAGCTACATATTCCGCAAATATTTCCGCGATTTGCGGAATAGCATTATTCGTAAAACCACATTCACTTACGCGCATAGCGGGTAGAATAGGTCTTCAGCAACCCATGCTTGCCGTAAAAGGCGTCCATGCTTGTCGTAAGCGGCGACTAGCGGGATCGGGTGGTCAGGCTCACTGACTTGGTTGATGCATGTCATCGATCCCAATTGCGTAGATCCGACTAGATCGATGCTCATGATGTCACTCAGTGGATTGTCTGGTCCAGACTCGATTATTTACAGACCGCCGTCATATGGCTGGAATAATGCTGAGTTCGGCGTTAAACAAACAAACAAACAAATAATGCTTCAAAGGTGCATCATATGATAATCGATGTTCTGTTTGTTTTCAGGGCACTGTATAAAATCAAACACAAGTCATGGGATACTTCCAAAAACTGTTCAAAATCAATAGGACTTGTACCACGACAAGTGAAAATGTGCAAAGAAAATTTGGATTTAATGGAAACTGTGGCGCTCGCAACGTCTGTGTCGGTGGAGACGTGTCAAAGTCAGTTTGCCGACCGACGGTGGAACTGTTCGTCAATACAGAATGTTCCCAGTATGTCCCGAGATCTTGTCAGAGGTAAGTTGCATTTATAGAGTGATGATATAGTTATAATATAATTTGACTTCTGAAATGGTTTTTGAAAAAAGTCATTTCTTTCTTCAGATGATGGACGTGAGCGTAGCGTTGGCTCGCATAACGAGAACTAACGTTTTATTCCCAAAAAGGGGTACTGTGAGACCTTTGATTGTATAGTTGATATAGCACATGTGGCACGCATGGTGTCTCCTTAGGCAAGTGACTTTGTTCGATAAATGCCTCTGTTCACCCAGCAGTGAGTGGGTACCCGGTAGGATGAGATTGTAATGTGGCTATTAACTTTCTAGTGCCACACTGGCAGTTTGAGGTGTATACTCCCCAAGGGGCAGAGCATAAAAACCGAGAAGACACTGATCCATTGGCCGGGGACCCTTGAAGATTCCGGGGTAGAATAGGTCTTCAGCAACCCATGCTTGCCGTAAAAGGCGTCCATGCTTGTCGTAAGAGGCGACTAGCGGGATCGGGTGGTCAGGCTCGCTGACTTGGTTGATGCAAGTCATCGATCCCAATTGTGTGGATCGATGCTCATGATATTAATCACTGGATTGACTGGTCCAAACTCGATTATTTACAGACGGCGGTCATATAGCTGGAATATTGCTGAGTGCGGCGTTAAACAACAAACAAACAAATCATTGGCCGGGGTAATAACGTATCGCATTGAACAGGCTCTAGGGCATGGGTTTGGCGCATTATTAATATTCACATTGTATTTATCATTATTAATTTTCACATAGACCAGGCGTCTATTCTTTCAATATGGGATTGACCTGCCGTCTAGGTGCATGTTGGCTTGAGCGGACTTCTTCTGTACATAACTTGCTTTTTCTGAAGAATTTTATATTATATTTATTTATGTATTCATATTATACTCCATCACTTTCCAAACACTTTACATATCAGTTGCGCCGGGTTTTGTTAGGGTCAGTTGCAAAGTACCCCGCCCTTCCTTGACGTGCACATCCGTGTGACGATCGGACGATCACTGGATGTCAATGGCTGACAGGTTTGTGTCACATGACCTACATACGGGTTACATGACATGCAGACGAATCAACGACGCCCCCACAGAGGCGAATAACGTGTGCAAGGTTATCAATTATCTTTGTACATCAGACGTCAACCTCGACGATGACACTTGACACGTCACCTCGGATATAACCACGTGACGTAAACAGCACGTCACGTGACCATGCTTGTAAACAAGGAGTCGGGGACATGACAGGGGCGGAATGACACGACGTCGTTGAGCACGACTGTGCTTCCATACTATTTGTCTTAACCTTAGGCTAAGGCGTCCATGAATGTCAGAAGCGTTGATTATCGTGTCAGATTGGCTGCTGACTTCCAAGAATGCAATCTGCGTGTTTCAATCTCAGGTTAGATGTCATACAGTCATTGATGGTTAGGTCCGGATATATTCTGTGCTTCTGGCGGCGGTCAGTTATACAGACAGACTCGTGCGTGACAACATATATATATGTGCGTATATCGCTGTATTCGCGAAATAACGAAAGTAAAACCTGTCCACTATGTATCGCAATAGCTTTAAACATTTATGGAAAAGAAACACAAATATCATAAAATATATATTTTTGTATACATGTTATATATATGGATATGTTTCAAAAATTGAACCCGCCTTCAAAATATTGATATTCCGTGCAGCTCATTTACGAAGGCGTGACTTAAAAGTTTTAAATTTCCAAAAGGTTTCCGAGACCTGCCCCGATAACCTGTTGATAGTTTTACGGTAGCATGTATCGGAATGAGTGATGAGAGCATAGATTTGTGATAAACGAGCTCTGAGCACGTGCATGTTTCGAGCATGCGTACATGGCTCGTCAATCATACATGCTCCGTAACAACTACTGATTGTTTGAGGCTTGAACGTTCTCAGGCTTCAGTTGACCCGTGAGGTTGACCTGTAGCGACAGGAGAGTGTCCGGCGAATTGGGAATATGTTCTCCACTTCGGTTTATACCCTTAATCAACGACCATTCCTATGTAGTTGTCAGATTCATTTATCCGAGTCAAAAATATTAATTCGATGTCTATAGTTATAAAGATATTCACTCGTTCTTGCACAATCTATAATGTAAAGTTTTTTAAACGGCCGGGCAAAAGAAAGTATCCACTATGTTTGATGGTGGCTTAAAATGAAACAAATACTTTTTTTCTAGGATGATGTATTCTATACCCAGCGATAGAAATTGGCACAAGGACTAGTAGAAAATTGCCATTTTAAAGAGTTTGCTATATGTTATCATCAGAAGGACTTATGGACGAAACATGTTGTCATTGTTGTGTTTTAGATCTTAGGTTTGCAACGTTTTGGCGACTGTTTCCTGCCTAGTAACGTTTGGATTACTTTGTAATATGTTGGTCAAATCCAATTTGCAAGTGTATTGTCTTTTGCCCGGTAGTGTATGTTAATTGATATGCGTTTTATTAGTCCGTCATACAGACCCTGATACAAATATATCCAATACAGCTCATGCAAGTCTATAATGTTTGGCAAGTCTAGGATACTGCAGTATCAGGATGACGAGAGTCTCTGGGCTCCTAATTATTATATTTTTATTAAGATATTTTAACAACTTTTTTTCTTTGCAAAATGTTGATTTCAGAGTCTAGATATTAGTCTAACGTTTTATATCCGATGATAGAAATCAGGAAAAGTTGCAATACGTAGAAAATGCCCAGTTCAGAGCATCATCGTATTAGTGAGTGAGTATGGTTTTACGCCGCTTTTAGCAATATTTGTATTAGATTTATATGATGTGTCGCAGTACAATATTTATCTGTGGCCGCGATACGATTCACGATTACGTGAATTCGGTAGTTGGCATTTTACAGTGTTACTCTACTCCATGGCTTTTGAACAGTTTCAGTCTAGGTTTAGACGTTGTAGACGCCGTTACTAAGGTGAGGTGAGGGGAGGTGAAAGGGGGTTTAACGTCGCGTCCAAGATTATTGCACTTATAAAGCGACGTGCATGCACGTGTGTGTGTGTGTGGCTGCTTGTACTAGTCCGGACTGATGCTAATTTATAGTGCTAGCACACTGAGATACCATGCCGCAGTTTAACATGAATACCCCACTCAGACACAGTATACTGACTCCGAGCCGACCAGTCCTTGTTTTAGCCCCTAAATGTCGAGCGCCAGTCAGGGTAACAAGTACCATCTTTTAACGTCTTTTGGTATGACGCGGCTGGGGATCGAACCCCGGACCTTCCGCTCTCCGGGCGGATGCTCTACCATTAGACCACGGAGGCGGTCTCCGTTACTAAGACACTGTATAGATGTAATGTGTAACTATAGTACGTCATCTCCAGACAGATCTGCCGAACAGATTCCATTGGGCGGAAAAGGCAAAATAGCGATTAAGGTTACATGAATGGATCACTGACAAGCAGGGATGACACCAGGTGTTCGCGAACGTTTGTTGGTTGGTTTGTTGTTTAACGCCGCACTCAGCAATATTCCAGCTATATGACGGCGGTCTGTAAAATAATCGAGTCTGGAGCAGACAATCCATAAATATCATGAGTATCGACCCACCCAATTGGGATCGATGGCATGTATCAACCAAGTCAGCGAGCCTGACCACCCGATCCCGTTAGTCGCCTCTTACGACAAGCATAGTCGCCTTTTACGGCAAGCATGGGTTGCTGAAGATCTATTCTACCCCGGAATCTTCACGGGGAGTTCGCGAAAGAGGCAAGCATGTCCCCCCCCCATACCGGGAGCACCCTCGACTCGCACAATTTGCATAAAGAAGTGTTTGTTGCCTAGCCCCGTGCTCCTGCCATACGACCAACTCACTGATTGACATGGAGCTATGAGATTTGATTCAGCTTTGGGCCAAAGTAGTATTTGAACGATTGGCACCAAATTTGCAAGGACTGCCACACTGACGAAGACGGCTCCCTTTGATTTCTTGTCTCTCATCATAGGGAAACACCAGTGACCCAAGTTTATATATTTTGAGTAAACTTTGGTATGACAAGTTCATAACAACAAGGCCAGAGAATAATCAATCTCAATTATCTGCCGAAACAATTCCATAGGGCGTATAGGGCAAATACGTATTGACACCTGCTGTTCATAAAAGTTTAAACATGTTCTGCTCTACCTGTAGCACCCTCCGTTCAAACTACTGCATTTACAAAGTCTTTGTCGCCTAACGCCGCAGCCAGCAATAGTACATTTATTTGAAACATACCCATGAAGATCGGGGTTAGAATGCTTGTCTCAAGAGGCGACACTGCTTGCCGTAAGAGGTCGGGTTTGCTGACTTGATTGATACTTGTCATCGTATCCCAATTGCACGGATAGATGCTCATGATGTCAATCACTGGATTGTCTGGTCCAGACTCGATAATTTGTTGACCGCCGTCATTAAGATGGAATATTGCTGAGCGCGGCGTTAAAGAACAAACAAACAAATAAACAAACATTTGAAACAAGTGCTTCAGATCATGTGTATACACCGACATATTGCATTCAATATATTCTAAGTCTTCTTCCCGAACACAGGTATTCTTATTTGCGGTGAAAAGCGCGTTAATCTTTAACGCACAAATTCCAGATTGGAATGCGAGATATAACGGATACACATTAATTTGGTAATCGTCAATATTTTGGACGAATAAACAAAGCAATACTACTGTCATCCATATTGCCAATTAACATAGGACATCAGTAAACGATAAACCAGGGGCTGAACACGAGAGTGGTAACGAAAGCAGGTGACGGCGTAGACGCGTATTCCGATCTTATTTGAACTATATACATTTCTACATTCTGTAAGAACTGACTTCATTCCCAGCCAATGCCCCGTTGTCGTAATTGAGACCTTGTTCAATTACATATAACATTACTCGAAACGTCATCCTGTAACCGTTGTTTGTGTTGGCTTGTGGGAGTAGGGTTAGGATGGTTTTCGCTTCAGCAGCAGGGTCGTGTTTGTCGAGGCATGTTTTGTCGAAAGCAAGAATTTAACAGGTGGTATTAGAAAATCTGTATTTCATATTGGACTTTAAATGGATGTTTTGACATTTAGAACGCGTCAAAACATTTGTTTGCACCTAATGCACGCACCTGCTGAAAGTCAGCCGTTTAAATGGAGTCGGCAACGGGTTACGATGGAGTAGGGTATTCCGTTATAAATGCGTGTATAATAGGTAAGTACTCAGACAAATGTCTGTGGCTTCTTTTTGTGGCGTGGATGTATATTTTGTATTTGTAGTAGGGCTATAAACTCCTGTCAGTGTCACATCGGAACGTGTTTGCATGGCTTAATGAACAGTATATGTGTTATGTACTGTTAGTTGGGGTGGTAGTTTTCGTGGCATTTATTGAAATGGCTATCTCTGGAATTGAGTTTGTCGACGCTTTTGCTGTTGAAATAGCGGCCGGTTGGAAGCTTAGTGGTCAAAGCGTTCACTCGTCACGCCAAAACCCTGGGTTTGATTCCCCAAACGGAGAGACTGTGAAGTTTTTAATTTTTGTGTGTCCACCTTGAGATATGTGAGTGAGTGGGTTGGGTTTTAACGCCGCTTTTAACATTATTCCAGTTATATCACGGCGTGTCAGCTTAATGTGGGAGGAAAGCCCGAAGTGATGCAGGTCTCAGACGTTTACCACTTCGGTGAAACCCACGAGCACGGGTATGGTGCTGACAAACCTAGAAACATAATCGGGGCGAACGGGGCGAACTGGGATTCGAACCCACAATCGAACACACAACAATCGTTATACAATCTGGCGTGCCCAAGGGACGTAGCTCTGCACAGCGAATCGCGGCGCCTTAGACGACTGGGCTACCCGTGTCCCCTTTGAGATATGTGAGAGAGGGGTCGAGGAGGGATGGGTGGTTGATAGTGAAGAGAGAGAGGGGGAGCAGGGGTGGAGTGATAGTGAAGAAAGGGAGGGGGAGAGTGAGAGTGAAAAGGAGGGAGAGGATGAGGAACAAGAGGATGACCATTTTATGACGTAATAGTCAGCATCATACCTATATTTGATGTAGACAGACTGCACATACAACGCTTTGATCATGGATTCTCTACGAGGCGCGGCAATCAAAGCCCATGACAAATGTTCGGGCCTGTATTACATAATATTGCTTGGTTTATTTGCAGACCTTGTCCCATGAATAACAATAACTTGATTGACTCGACAGCTCAGAACTGGACGTCTTTAATGTTCTCGTCTCAAACGGTTGACCGCCCTGAACCACGTGACTGACCAGTTGACCACGTGACTGACCAGTTGACCACGTGCACTTCCCGACTGGCTACTCAAGCCAGGATGTCCGGTGGTCACTTTGATAACCAGTCGCTTTGATGTCGGTTTGAAGAATCTCGCGAATTCTTCATTGCTCGCTGATAAGGCCTCACCCGAGGCTCCTTTTGTTGAAGTAGTCTGGTTAACACTGATACGTCACCTCGTTCAGCGAGGGATGAACAGGCACTTTGAGGAACCCACAGCCCTTTCCGTGTGTGAGAAAAATTCAAGTTCTTGTCATATTTATATTGGGAAAAAACTATTTTTAAAAATAGTCTCAGAATGAAGAAGCCTTGTTGGTCCATATTAAAATATAACTTCGAGATATGCTACTCAAAAGAAGTTTAAGAACACCCGATTCTTTCAGATTACTATAGTTAATCTGTCGTACCTCATGGCATGACTGAGAAACTATAGTAACATGAAAGAATACGGTTTCATTTACCTTCCTTTGAGTAGAATAGTTGATTTTCTGGATGTTTTGGTGTAATCTTGAAAATTCAACCGGGTGTATTGACGAGTCGACCTGTTATCGTTAAACTTTAATATCTTTACATTCAACATGATTAATATCTGAATGACCTAAGTATACTTCCTTATACAGACCCTTGAGAATATATTTAATGTAACAACCATCCCCCATTCCATTCTTCCTCAGCTCGAGCAGTCCGTACTCATTCCGTTCCGTCCCTCATCCCATTCTCAGTTCTAGAAACCTCTACCCACCCCCTCCCCAGCTCTAGCAGTCTGTACCCACCCCTCCCCAGCTCTAGCAGTCTGTACCCACCCCCTCCCCAGCTCTATCAGTCTGTACTCATCCCATGCCACTTCTCACCCCAATTCTAATCCCATCAGTCTCTAGCATCACATTCTCAGCTCTTGGCCTGAAGGTAAGGTAAGAGACCTGGGTACCGTTGTACAAAGCGATCTTAGTGCTAAGGTGATCGTAACTCCCATACCTTAACATAGACTTACGACAGTCGTAGCCATAAGGTTGTTTTGTACAACGGCACCTTGAGGGCTTTCTGATCAGGGTACCATAGTTGAGTTTTGGAAGTGTTTCGGCGACTGTTTTAGGCGTAGTAATGTTTTGATACGTTTGTACTGTTTTGGACAAATTCAATTTTAAAATGTATTCTATTTCAGGGGGCATATGTTAGTCTAACGTTTTTACAGGGTAGAATATATCTGAAATAAATAAAATAATGTTGACCACTAAACATATCCCCTATGTGGGAAGGAATATTTCATGTGCGCATATTTACCGTTCCTGTAACGTTCAATGCACGTTAAACAATGCTCGTACACTGCAGGGGGTACATGAGAAACAGACGTTATACATTACAATACAATTTCGTTTACATGACAACATGCCTGCCATTTATAACCATATTCCCCTGGGCTTTGTAAGATTCCAACTCTATAGGTCACTTTTGGCTTTTCAAGAAACCATCTCGTCGCATCATGCTCTCAAATGCCAATTTTCCCTCAAGTAAGCATATGTAAGTTGCAGATAGAACAAACTGCACAGCACCGCCCGTCCTTAATCATAATCAAATCCCCATCCCTTGCCCCGAACCCCCCGAGGGAATACAAATTGTTTAGTTTCAATTTCAAATTAGACTCGGGCTTGGCCTTCAAACGAAAACAAAAGAAAACGAGCACGTGGAGATGGTGTATTTCATTGATGGCTAATCCCCACCACGTGCGACGACGTCTGGTGAAAGGTGAACGACAGTGGTGAGGTAAATATTATATCTAACGTATGTGAACCCTTGAGGCCATTGTTGCAGGGAATATTTATTTAGTCGTTTTGTATGGGAAGGTTTTTGTCGGCAATGGCCACTTTCTCTTTCATGTGTAAGTGGGACTATTATGAATGCTCGAACAAGGTTCCTGGTATTGAGTGAACTGTATAAATGTGTAGCTACTTAAGCTGTATCGGGCCCTGTTACAATGCTCAATGGCTACAAGTTGTGTTTTCACAGCCTCAATGCCTATGGTAAAGTCAATAGTGTGCTACTCAACTAGTGACAAAGACTGTTTTCTCAAGCAGGATCACCGTGACACGCGACTGTTTTCAACTTTTCATTGTTACAGTGTCCATTTCCAAGACAATATTTCAAGAATATTAATTATGCCCCGGACAACATCCATAAACAACGTACACACTTCTTGGACCGCCTCCGTGGTCTAGAGGTAGAGCGTCCGCCCGGAGAGCGGAAGGTCCGGGGTTCGATCCCCGGCCGCGTCATACCAAAAGACGTTAAAAGATGGTACTTGTTGTTACCCTGTCTGGCGCTCGGCATTAAGGGGCTAAAACAAGGACTGGTCGGCTCGGAGTCAGTATACAGTGTCTGAGTGGGGTATTCATGTTAAACTGCGGCATGGTATCTCAGTGAGCTAGCACTATATATCGGCATCAGTCCGGACTAGTACAAGCAGCCAAACACACACACACGTGCATGCACGTCGCTATATAAGTGCAATAATCTTGGACGCGACATCAAACCCCATTTCACCTCACTTCTTTGGTAAATGTGTATTCCTTGTTTGTTGTTTAACGCCACACCCAGCAACACTATATGACGGCGGTCTGTAAATAACCGAGGTAGACCAGACAATCCAGTGGTTATAATAATAATAATAATAATAATAATAAGTGCATTTACAATGCACCAGATTCCATTCACCAAGTGAATGATCATAGCGCTACACTATTATTACCCCAGTCAATGGATCAGTGAGCACTCGATTTTCATTCTCAGCTCCCTGGGGAGTATACAACACAAGCTGCCTGTGAGGCGCTAGAAGGTTTACAGCCACTTTACCATCTCAGCCTACCGGGTACCCATTGGGATACGATGACATGCATCAACGAAGTCAGCGCCTGTTGCGACATGCATGGGTTTCTGGAGACCAATTCTAAACCGGATCTTCACGGAGAAATATGTGCTAAATTGAATGTTCCATGTGTTTATTTTTAGATTTTATTACATTACCGAAGACAGTTCAAACCTCTTACAGGGGATCAACTATCCTGTCGTTTCTACCCCTGTGTAAGCCTGCGATTTTTGTTTTTCCGCTTTGTTCTATTTAAGCACACAGTAAAATTGAGTAACTTTGAACGCTTGGTTGACTGGTGTGCTGCAAGACGCATAGTTCAAATGCTTGTCACGTCACGTAATTGTGTTCAAAGCAATATCCTGAAACATGTTTCTCAATTGTTGTTAACGTTATAATTGAGAGCTAGTTTGATGGAGCCTATGCGAAGATAAAATTCGAGTAAATAAACTTTTATTACCGCGTTTGTTTGCTTCATAAAGTTTTATGCTTTTGTGAAACTTTAATACCGTCTGAGGCTTGGGACACTCTGATTGAGAAACATCGTGCACACCGGATAACGTTTATGAAATCACTCATGCGAAATTTCCTCTCATTAAACATTATATGAGAAAAGTAAATTTAATTCTGGCAGTGAAATTTTTATTAAGTTTCTCAACAAAATATCATATAAAGATCCCTCAGCCTTTGTAGCAGAAAATCTAGTTTGTACAAGATATTTCACACAATGAAGTTGGCACATTTTCCGAAACGTATTATGCTTTTATTGACATCTACGTTCTATCATGAGACGTGCAAAAAAAGATGGGTAGACTTATAGGACAATGGTATAGTTTAAATTTTGTTTTATGTCATTGAACCACTGACATTGCGTTTGGAACTTAATAGATATGCGTTTCTTTATGATAAGATATCACATACTTGGCATGCAAGCTGTAACCGATATGCGTTAGGTACAGCTAGCATGTTAGAGACCGATCATCTGCTATTCGAAAGAGGACAGTAGGGGACTTGGATTTAATCGATAAAAACGAAATAGAAAAGCAGACCTCAAAGTTTCGACTAAAACGGTCGCCAGTGCGACCAAAATTTCAGTTTGTCTACTGTCTAAAATTCAGAGGTAGCCAAATTACTACCCAGAAAAATATCTTGTGGCGACTAAATTCTATTGCTACACATCTGTAGACACAAAAATAAATAACAGCTGATATTGGAAAACACGTCTGCTAATAATTGTACTCGCAAATAATTCCTTCTAATGTCGACAATGAACCAAAATACATAAAAATTAATGTAATTAGTACTTTATTTTATGCTTTATTTATATGACAATGCTCATTGGATAAGCAAGGATATACCTACATAATGTGGTAACACACATTGCATCATCAGTTAATATGTCACTATTTTTTCTATTTTTTTAACATAAACAATTTCCACTCATGTGCTGTAAGGATTTAGCTTCACACTTAGTTGAACATGGCAAATGTAACTTACCCGTTTCACCATTTGTAAACATTGCTGTACACCTGTAGCCAACTTAAACTTGCTGACTTGCTGTCTGCTGTATAGGTATGTAACCTATACCTAATAAGTATACCACAAGACATGCTACTCAATGTATAACTCTGTAATATCATATACTGAATTGAATAAAAAAAATAGTTTAAAAAAAAAATTGCATCATTGTTCAAGTCACAAGTCACAAAATTCAAGTACAGTTGCCATTAAGATACAATTTCAAGACTAGTGCTGTAACTTGTACATATTGTAATAGTTATTTGATGAAGATAATTTCAAATGCTTTTGGCTACCAACAATATTGGCTTGACTTACCACTGGCTACCTGGAAAAAAATACTTTTAGCCATATGACTACTTGGTAAAAAATTAAACTTTGAGGCCTGAAAGTGTTGGGGGGGTTTAGTAAAAGATATTTAGGCTAATAGTTATAATGAAATAAATATCTGCTTTTGCAGCTGTAGCTAAAAGAAAATATCTAGTTGCCAGACAAAGTCCTATCCGCCCTCCGAATACTAAAATGGGGAAAGTCTGACATGGAAAGACGGCGTTTCTTTGTGGGTGGCACGAGCTGTGGGAGTTATGCGTTCAGCAACCTAGATGTATACATGTACACGCCGAATAACGGTTAAGTTTGAATAGAGGACCCAGATTTGGGTTTTATGCAACAGTACCCCATGTATGTTTTATTGTTAAATATCGGTTTTATCCAAACAGTAACCCAGTGTTAAGAGCTTCCAGTACAATGGTCGGTAACCGAAGATGGGGGTATCAAAACTTTCAGCCCGGAACAATCGTTCTTTGACCTCATTTGGACAGTTACCTGCAAGGAAATTATACGAACGCTGTGTTTTATGTGAAAACAACATGCACAGTTACTTGCTTTTGACTTTCATACTCAGACATTTAACCACACAGGGTTTCAATCAGACGGTTTTAAATAGTGGGTTTAATTCAGACGGTTATCAATATTGGAGTTTCGGTCAGACAGTTATCTAAAGTGGGGTTTCAATCGGATAGTTATCAATAGTGAGGTTTCAATCGGACAGTTATCAATAGTGGGGTTTAATTCAGAGAATTATGAATAGTGGGGTTTTATTCAGACACTTATCAATAGTGGGTTTTTAATCAGACAGTTATCAATAGTGGGGTTTAATTCAGACAGTTATCAATTGTGGAGTTTCAGTGAGACAGTGGGGGTTTCAGTCAGACAGTTATTAATAGTGGGGTTTCAATCAGACAGTTATCAATAGTGGGGTTTTAATTCAGACAGTTATCAATAGTGGGGTTTAATTCAGTATGTTATCAATAGTGGAGTTTCAGTAAGACATTTATCAATAGAGGGTTTCAGTCAGTGAGTTGTTTTAAGTGGGTCTCAATCAGACAGGTATCAAAAGTGGGTTTCAGTCAGTTGGAAAATATTGTCGAGCGGTCAAATGATAGCGTGACATTGCAAATCAACAGCTGACCAGTTCATCATTATACAGCTGGTCACAATACATGATAACTTCCAGATTTCAGTTTTCTAATCAACGACTTCATATATGTCCGTCTCTACCCTCCCTTGCTCACTCATTTTTCACGATGTTCATATTGGATTCTTGATAACTGGTGTATTTATGTTATTTTTAATTCATGCTTCGTGTAAGAAAATATAGTTTTCGTGTGATAGGTACGTCGCGTTGAGATATTTTCACGCAGTTCTTGCAAAACCTCGAAAGGAGTGAGTGAGTGAGTGAGTATGGTTTTACGCCGCTTTTAGCAATATTCCAGCAATATCACGACGGGGGACACCAGAAATTGGCTTCACACATTGTACCCATGTCGGGAATCGAACCCGGGTCTTCGGCGTGACGAGCGAACGCTTTAACCACCAGACTACCCGACCGCCCGACCTCGAAAGGAACTAGTTGTCTAAAGCATAGCTACCCAGTGGTTTCCCGCAGGTTCCTTTAACGCTATAATCAGCATCGTCTTAATGTACTTCATAAAAAGTTATGTACCTCATGTCTGTAGTGAAAGACGACTTAACCGGATTCCTGGTTGTCACGCTCTGCGACCAGGCTGGATGTGACCCATTGTACCCAGACGGCTTTTAACTGTGCTCATGCTGTCAAACAAATGGTTTGCCTGAATACCTGGTTTTCGGGCTGAATAGGGTTCATTGTACCCTGGTGGCTTGGGACTGTGCTCATGCTATCAATCACTGGGTTGCCTGACCCGGTCCCGATAATTTACAAGCTGCCGCCGCGATATTTCCCGAATGAATGTTCAGTGTTCAGTGATCCATTCATATAATGTTCACCTCTATTTTGCCTTTTACGCTCAGTGGAAATTGTTTCGGAGGATAATCGAGACTGGTTATTCTCTGACTTTGACGTTTTGTATTTTCTATAACAACATTCCCTCACACACTCACTGGGGGCACGGGTGGCTCAGTCGTCTAAAACGCCGCGATTCGTTGTGCAGAGTTGCGTCCCTTGGGCACGCCAGAAACCTAAGATTGTGGGTTTGAATCCCGGTTCGCCCCGATTATGTTTCTAGGTTTGTCAGCAACATACCCGTGCTCGTGGGGTTCACCGAAGTGGTAAACGTCTGAGACATGCATCACTTCGGGCTTTCCTCACACATTAAGCTGACACGCCGTGATATAACTGGACTACTGTTAAAAGAAGCGTTAAACCCAACTTACAAACTCACACACTCACTCGAGTATTGGCAACTATAAGTCGGTCCCGCAACTAGCATGCACTTACTACAAGCACTGGACTCTGGGCCACATTCTGCCCTTGAATCCCCACGGGGCTCATGTCGCCAAATAATACCTCATGGTAGAGCCCAGTGAAACTAAGGCTGATATAAAACATCTGCCTGGCCCCAGTCAATGTTAACATGTGTGCCTGTTAGCGGCTTCAGGTATGCGGTAATCAAAGTGCCGACCTCCTCTAACCTCGCTCAATGCTTCTATTACCGTACTTCATCATCATCATCATCATCTCCGTGAAGAACGACCTTCCCATAATTCTCATAGACCCCCAGTACTGCCAATGATATATCATGGCTAAACGTTCCTTTCTCAATCAAAGACCCACTGAAACAGTGCCACTATGGCGTCTCCATCACCGCCAGCAGAATCCATTGTCTCCGTGTAGCCTTTGTGAGTTCCCTACCTTAATGATTCAGCAATAGACCCTCTGGATAGATTTATATGACCCACAGGTGTGGCTCGGGGGTGCAAACCCATAAATGTTGATGGTTGGTTGATGGTGCTGTGAATCCCCTCCACCCAGTCTGTATCGCGGCAATAACAGGCATCTTACTTTTAACTGCAGTGAGCTCTGTGCAGTATGATTGTACCAACACTCCCGTACCTTGAAAAACATTTTCACGCCGTTTTAAGAATACATTAACGAATTCATTTTTCAGAAGGTATTACCTCTAAAATACACCCAACATATAGTTGACACTGTACGTGCATTTTCTGCTGATAAAACCCGTAAAAGAACTGACACTAAAATTGCATTCTTCAAAGTTTGTTTTTTTTCTTTTTAAAAAAATCAAACTCATAGTTTAAATTAAGAAAATATCTGGTTTTGTAGCGGTAGCTGAAGGAAAACACCGGTTATCGATACAAGTTCCCAAAACAATCAAAGTACCGCTACTGTGCCTTTTTCGCCAAATTGAATCTGTTTCGTCGGAAAATTGAGACTGGCAAATCTGTGGCGTTGACGTGTTATATTTATGTGCATGATCATAGAGATGTACTTTCTGATGGCTACGTCTGTAATGTCGGCTTCGTTCGAGTTAAGTTCTGCAGCAAGGTTCTGCATTTGTTCCTATTCCTTTCCTGTATTGTGTTGGTAATCTTCCTTTTTCTATAAAAGTGTTTCCTTACATAATTCAGAACAGCGATAACAGATGTTCCCTTGTACTCGATGTTAACCACCAATGAGGTTGGTTCCTTTCTTCCACGAGATACAAGCATCTTAACAATTTACATTTGGCGAAGTGGAATAAAACACCCTCTGTTCATGTTTGAGCATCCAAGGTTGCCATGAACGTGCGGCTTCCGTTATTACGAAGTCTGCGCTAGTCTATGAGTGGTTTCCCCTTGCTTCCATCACTTACGAGCCTGGTCGGCTATGTGCCCTGGTAATGATCTCTGGTGGGCTATAAAACACTGCCCATGTTGGCCATCACAGCCACGTTAGCCATGTGAAATGTTACCAGTATCACATGTCTGAGCGAAGCGTGCCAAGTCGACAATAAATCTCTTCACCGACTTGTATCATGTTTTGGACCACGAGTCCTGTAGGGTATATTCATATAGGAAACTGGGACGTAACATAGAGAAGTTCTTTAATTTAGGAAACGATTATTATTTGTTTGTTTGTTGTTCCACGCCGCTCTCAGCAATTTTCCAGCTATATGACGGCGGTGCGTAAATAATCTAGTTGTAAATAATCTAGTTGTGATTAACTTCGTGAGCATCGATCTACACAAATGGGATACGAGGACATCCATCAACCTGCGAGTCTGAACACCAGATCCCCTCAGTCGCGTCTTTCGACAAGCACGGGCTGCTGAAGACATGCATGAGGTGAAAGCGAAATGGGGTTGAACGTTTAGCGTTGACAATTACGTGTGTGTGCGTGCGTGCGTACGTGCGCGTGTTTGTGTCGGCTTGTACAAGACAAGACGATTATATAGTTCTAGCCAGCTGAGGCAGTGTAACATGAATACCCCACTCAGGAACAGTATACTGACTCCGAGGCGACCAACCCTTGTTTCATCCCCTTAATGCCGAGCGCCAGTCTTTTGGTATGACGCAACCGGGAATCGAAGCCCAAACCTTTCGTTCTCCGGCCACACGCTCTATCACGTGACCACGGTGGCGGTCAATTCTAATAGGTCTTCAGCAACCCATGCTTGCCGTAAAAGGTGACCATGCTTGTCGTAAAAGGCGACTAACGGGATCGGGGAGATGAATGAAAAATAATTCTTGTTATGATAAACCTAAATTTATATATTTAGAATGCCCGTGGAAACCTTATAGATAGAACAGAATAATAGCAACCCTTTTCTGGTCTCGAACGAAAGATAACTCGATATTCTTTAGATTTCGAGTAAAAGAAAGTTGAAACTGGACCTGTACGCAATATGGGTGTTATAGGGTGCAATCTATGAATATTCAAATTATATTACGCCCTCATTCACAAAGTGGTCGTAGCTGCTGTAACGCCTACACTTCGACCTAGACTTACGACAGTAGCGCTACGATCGCTGCGGTGGTTGGTATTCGTGAACACCTGGTGTCATCACTGTCGTAAAAGGCGACTAACGGGATCGGGTGATCAGGCTCGCTGACTTGGTTGATGCATGTCATCGATCCCAATTGCGTGGATCGATGATCATGATGTCAATCACTGGATTGTCTGGTCCAGACTCGATTATTTACAGACCGCCGTCATATAGCTGGAATATTGCTGAGTGCGGCATTAAACAACAAATCAACCAACCAACCAATCCTTGATTAATGAAGCGTTGATAGGTTGTAGTTTCCGTTTAGCCATAGACGTTCCGAAAAGTCACAAAAAGCGACAAATGACATAATCTGGATAAATCTCTACTAATCGTCCATTGTACGATTCTGACTGCCATAAGCATATATATATCCACGAATCACTCTAACATAGAGACGATGCCACATGTTCATGAAGGAGCGAGCGTGTCCTGCCCCAACCGTGTGTATATGTTGAGATCATATCGCTTTCTATTTAAAACGTATGTGTACAGAAGTACTTTATCATTACAATCTATTTGAAACGCGTGTATATATCAAGACTTTAAATTGTGTTTACTTGAAAACTGATTTTTTAGCGGCCGCCTGGTGTCGTCGCTGGTTTTCAGGGTTCCATTCGTATCATTCTCACAGCTGTTTTGTCTTTTGCGCCCAGTAGGATCTGTTTCAGCGGATCGCCGAGACTGGTTACTCTCTGGTGTTGGCTTTTTTTGTATTTACATCTCCCACTTTGTATATATAAAGTTTGTATAAATGTAAACCCCCCAAAATGTATATATACACGTTTCTTTTTTCTTGTTATTATGCATGTAGACATTAACAGTGTTGTTTACTGCTTGTTTACTGTTCGTTCATTTATTATTCATCTATTGACATTCGATATGTCGATAAACAATTATATGATTGTAAGAGGCGACTAACGGGATCGGGTGGTCGGGCTCGTTGACTTGGTTGATGCATGTCATCGTATCCCAACTGCGTGGATCGATGCTCATGATGTCAATCTCTGGACTATCTGGTCCAGGCTCGATTATTTACGAACATCAGCAATTTACGTCAGCATGCAAACAAATTAATAAATAGATAGACAGACAGACAGAGTTGGAGTGTTGTTCATATTTAACGTCGCACTGAGCAATAGCCAAACTATGTTACTGTGAATCGATGCACATGATGTCAATCCCTGGGCTGTCTGGTCAAGACTCGATTATTTACAGACCGCCGATACAGCTGGCATATTGCGGCGTTAAACAACAAGCAGACGATAAACAATTAAGCATGTATATACCCTACTGATGAGACATGATACTAGTGCGAAAAAGATCCATGATCGATCAGGCATGTAGAATGAGGATCGAAAATGCATTTCTTAAATTAAATGTCCAAAGCGAGAGGACTCGAGAACGCAGTCATCCAGGTCAGACGGGGAACAACCCGATCCTGGTATTAGAAGCCGTGGCGATAAGCACAGGAGAAGCAGGGGACTAGGAAACCTGACACTTGGTCTTTGAAAATATATAATTTTGATTTAAACAAACAACTACGTATAAATTGAAAATGAAAATGAGCCCCACGGAGATGGTAGATTCAGACCTGGGGCAAATCTAGGCTTAGCTTTACAATGGGGGTGGGCGGAGGGGAAATTAATATGGTTCAGATACAGTGCCGTTGTAGAAAACAAGCTTAGCGCTACAACAGCACCATGTTCTGTCCCTGAATCCTTTGGGTTCTGGAGAAAAGTCGTGAAGGTAGAAATAGGTACGTTTTGCCATTTAGGGACAGGTCATTTATTTTGGGATAACCCTCCCCATGTCCTAGTGCTATTATGTCCATGACCCGCCCTAAAAAAGACAAAATGCCAAAGAACTTTACTTATATACATAAAAACGAAGTTCATGCAGGACCTCAGTATGTATAAGTGATGCTGTGATATTGACGGGGTCATTAAAACGGTATTTGTCAGACGACTCAAATGGTACATATGCTTTTATAATTTAAGCCCTTTATAATATTTAATTGAGCTTTTATATTTAGGCCCTTTAAAAATTAACCTATTTTTTAGCTGGTTAGTCTCATAACCCACGTGCACATCGGCAGTAATGTGAAACTATATTATCCATTCCTAAACAAGGAAAGCGACGTGTCAAGCAAGTCCCTTTCGGCAGGTGCGCTAGCGGAAGGATCGTGAAAAACACCTATTTATCATAAACTAACTGGTCATGTGGGCCTAATTCGGGTTTCTTTTGAAGTTTTCCTTGACGGAATGTGGTACAAATTATGGCAATTTGTTTGCCAGCAGTACAATACGAGGAGGGATGCATGACACAACCTCTGTCTAGATACTATCATCTGTGCAACTTATTGTGAACACACTTTGCAGGAGGAGATTTGTTTTATGTATGACTTGCATCGACTTCCGAAGAATGCTTTAGAAGTTTTCGTTCCGGCTTCAGCGAGACAAACATTACCCAATTACGTCTTCCCGTCAGAGGTTGAGGCGCCATTTGACCCTCTGTTCTCCGCGTCCGTCAGAAACATGCAAATGCTTTGTAGTCTTTTACGAGATAAGTGAATAAGTAACGCCGTATAATATCAATACGGTTCTAGTCCAACACAAGGCCAGTTCCTTCGTCAGATGGTTCAGTTACATATGTCTGTTTGTATTTCTTGTACTGGATTCGACAATGTCCCTTTGAGGAGGGATCTGAATGCCCGGATGACAGATTCACCTTGTTTTGTTGACTGCCACTCAAACAATACCTTCTTCTTGCCCTTATCGTGTGTTATCGCGGCAGCTTTTCGTATCCCGAGATGCGGAAGCAGCTGCTGTCAGATCGCAGCAATGCGGAAGCGCTCATGCATTTTTTTTAGTTTAGGGAATGGCGGTGATGATGCGAGAGGATGTGGATTGGTAACAAACCGCGTTCCCTCTTACTTGCGTTTACAATAGAATCTGGCTAATAGGGGTTCACTCATAACCTGAGACTTACGTCTAGGTACCGTCCCACAAAGCGATGTTAGCGCTAAAACGATCAGAACTCCTACCCTTTAATATATACTTCAGACAGCCGTAGCGCCAAGATCGAACTGAAAAGTCGCGATCTCTGTTGTTATGGTACAATTTGAGATCAATTTTAGAGATTCTAAGTTGGTCTGGGGCCGCTTTAGCATTTTGATTTTAACTTACGACTCTCTCAGTTAAGGTTGATTTGTGGAACGAGCGGCAGATCGTAACAAGACTAAATAAGACCGCATACTCAGTGAATTACGATCGTCTTAGCCCTGAGATCGCTTTGTGGAACGGAAACGTTTGGAATAAACTAACTTCTGAAGCGTTTTGTCTTGGATTAGGTGGAATGATTATGACTGGCATTAAGTGATTGAGTAAATTATGACAATGGAAAATTAATATATATGTACAAAAACATGTTTCCCCAAAAAAACAATTTGAGGGGGGGTTGTTGGTTTGTTTATTTATTTTTTAGTTGTTTTTTGTTGTTGGTTTTTTTTTGGGGGGGGGGGGGGGGGGTGTTATCGAAAAATTAAATTATCCCTGAAAATCCTTGGAAAAAAATTAATTATGCTACAATAATAATGAATTATGCTTCAGATCTTCTTGTAAAAAGAAACTTGTCTGCAACCCAAAATATATTGTTGCAAGGCGTTTTCCTAACATGCTTCAGTTACTTGGCAATAAGGGATACTGTTTGTGTGACACATTATCAGGTCCCACACCCAGACGAACAAGTAGGAGACCCACCATACGTGAGCCATGGACTGTGTGATGAGGGTTTTCAGGATCAGGTGGTCAGGCTCGTTGATTGGTTGATGCATGAGGTCGTATCCTAATTGCGTGGATTGGTGCTCATGATGTCAATCACTGGATTGTCTGGTCTAGATTCGATTATTTACAGACCGCCGTCATATAGCTGGAATATTGCTGAGTGCTGCGTTAAACAACAAACAAACAAAATTATCGGGTACGCTTGGTACAGTTTGAACTAACGAACATGAACGTGTCATTTGGTTGAAGGAAATCAGAGCTGCCAGTTCATCATGCCTAGTACCATGTTTACGACTGACAAACTGGACAGGTTAGGAAGAGAGGTCTGCGTTTCCGATTTGTTTCAACCCGCACAATCTTCGCCTGACTCTTTCGTGCTTAATACTGCTGGTGTGTGTGTGTGTGTGTGTGTGTGTGTGTGTGCTTGAAAGTGTTCTGCTTATTACTGTGTACTGCGAAATTGCGACCCCATGTTTCTTTCGGCGTCATGGGCACGCCACCTGTTGTGAGTGAGTGAGTGAGTGAGTGAGCTGGGTTTAACGCCGCTTTTAACACTATTCAAGACGTTTACCACTTCGGTGAAACCCACGAGCACGGCTATAGTGCTGACAAACCTAGAAACATAATCGGGGCGAACCGGGATTCGAACCCACAATCATAGGTTTCTGGCGTGCCCAAGGGACGCAACTCTGCACAGCGAATCACGGCGCCTTAGACGACTGGGCCACCCGTACCCCCACCACCTATTGTAAGATATTCATTGATATGATGCATGTAATATCGCCTATGATACCGGTACAGTGTACATAACTATCAAAAAACAAACATTTCTTGTTTGTTTCATTTTAAGCCACCAACAAATATGGGAGTTTATTTTCTATTGCCCTGCAGTTTCTTAAATATATTCCTGTTTAGAACGGGCTCTTATAGTTCTCCTTCTAACACATCACGAGTTTCGACGAACGCCAGTTTAAAACACCTCTCTATCTCTCTCAGCCATGTTTGCAAACTGCGATCTTAAACCATATGGTCTCTAATTGGTATTCTGTGGAAGGGATTATTTTAATTATTTATTTTAGTGAAACAGTGTATTTTACGAGAGAAACGTTTTTGTAATCTGCGGCTGCTCGTTAGAAACCAGTGTTTCACTCCTCGGGTGTACAGATCCACTTAAAGATAATTTTTGTGAAACTATGTTTCATCGTTTCTGAAGCACAAGTGTAATAATTGTAACATTTCATGCGCATCAAATTAGGCGCGGAACTAAACGCACACGGATACAGAGGGTTGGGACATGTATATATTACCAATATATATTTTTTACGATTAATTATGGCAGCTTGTCAGTTTTAGTGTCGGTAAATGTATATCTGAAAATAAAACATGCTTTATGAAGGTAATACATTATTCCTATGCTAATTAGTATGTAAGAATAATGCGTGTTTCAGAACACATATCCACAACGTTAAATGCATGTTCATCTAGAAAGAAGATTATTAATCTATTATATTCTACTAATATCGAACACTAATAATCATAATAATCATATCATATAGGTAAATGTTAAGGAATGGTCAAACCCCAAGCTGGGTTGTCGTTGGGGTTCAACGTATTCTAAAATATAGACGTTACTTTGCTGCTGTGTGTTGTCAGACAACAAACATACTTTTTTATGCGTATTGTGTGAGTGGCGGGTGCTGCCGGTAATTCATGCCTACCCTTTTCGCGAACACCTGGTGTCATCGCTGATTTTAGTGATCCATTCATATTACTTTCACCGCTCTTTTGCCTTTTACGCTCAGTGAAATCTATTTTGGCGGATAATGGAGACTGAATGAGCCTCTTTACGGTTGTGGGGCTAACGACGCCATTATGACACTATTACTATCTTTATAACGTAATGATGACGTTATGACGCTGTGACTTTTTATAGCGTTGTGATGACATTATGACGCTATGACTCTTTATAACGTAGTGATGACGTTATGACGCTTTGACTATCTTTATAACGTAATGATGACGTTATGACGCTGTGACTCTTTATAACGTAGTGATGACATTATGACACTATGGCTATCTTTATAACGTAGTGATGACGTTGTGACGCTTTGACTGTCTTTATAACGTAGTGATGACGTTATGACGCTTTGACTATCTTTATGACGTAGCGATGACATTATGACGCTGTGACTATCTTTATAACGTAGTGATGACGTTATGACGCTGTGACTATCTTTATAACGTAGTGATGACGTTATGACGCTGTGACTATATTTATAACTTAGTGATGACATCATGATGCTATGACTTTTTATAACGTAGTGATGACATTATGACACTATGGCTATCTTTATAACGTAGTGATGACGTTATGACGCTATGACTATCTTTACAACGTAGTGATGACGTTATGACGCTATGACTATCTTTATAACGTAGTGATGACATTATGACGCTATGCCTATCTTTGTAACGTAGTGATGACATTATGACGCTATGACTATCTTTATAACGTAATGTGTGTTTATTTGTTGGGTGTTTAACGCCACAATCAGCAATATTCGTGCTATATGACGGTGGTCTGTAAATAATCGTGTCTGGACCAGACAATATGGTGATTGACAACATGAGCGTCGATTCACGCAGTTGGAATACGATGACATGCATCAACCAAGTCAGCGCGCCTGACCACCCGTTCACGTTAGTCGCCTCTTAAGGCATGCACGGGCTGTTGAAGACCAATTCTAACAACCGAAACTTCACAGGTCTTATAACGTTGTGATAGCATCATGATGACACTATGTGGGTCAGTTCGACGTCACTGACGTCAACTCCCTTCAATTCACTAACGTTTTGAGGTTGTTCCACCCTCACCGAATAGACCACATTTCGATAACTGGAACTAGTTTAACGACGCTTTTTAGTGTTCAGTGCTGCACAAAACGTTACCAGCCTGTGCTAGATTGCGACTAATATACCCCTTCTGCATAGCCCCTTGCACGTCTGTAGACGATTGTGGTGCAATCTGTAGAAAAACGCCATTACAAAAACGCTGATAATATCGCCTCCCTACAAGACCGGGCAGTAAAACCTCCGTGATGACTATTACAGTGACATGGAATATGACTCGCCTGCAAACGCAGGGACATAAAGTCTTTGATGTTTTTCACTGCTGCATTCAATCTTGATGAAGTTAATAGAAAGAAAATAAAACAAGCAACAAACAAGGGCTCGATGAAAGACGTTTTCCTTATTACATAACTCCCTCCAGCCTTAAACTTAATCGGGACACCCGCATCGGTAGTTAACGTTGATTTAAATTTTCTCAATCCATGAATTAAGCTCGCTGAAGAAGGCAGACATAAATTCCAAGGTGATAAATTTTATCTTAATGCTTGTCGGAGTTACTGGGACGCACAATCTTCAGCTCTGTCACGGTTTAGCCCAAGACTGAGATATAAACGTGGGCATCTGGCAAAGGGTGGGTGATATCTGTTTGTTATCAAGATATCTTATAGTTATTTATCAGTTAATTCCATACTCTAGCATATACGTTACTGTACTATCAAAAGCTGATATCATCGACAACAAACCTTTTAATGTTCCGAATCAAGGTCGAAGTTAAACAAGATAATTTGGTTATTTAACGTTGTCATGCTATGATGTGTGGATCAACATCGTACACCATATCTGTGTGTTTTGTCTACAGGAATACAGTAAATCATTGACGGAAGCAGGGAGGGAGGGATAACACAAATGAAACTGGATATGTCAGTATCGCTAGGGGATGAAGTTAGTGAGACCTACTCACATCATGCTGAGTAATAGATTCCAATATACATGTGTGTGATTAGGGCTTTTAAACAGTGAAACCTCGTTAATTCGGAATATTGCTGAGTGTGGTGTTAAACAACAAACAAACAAACCTAATCGGATGAATTCGGCTAATGTTACATCGTCGTCCGATGCCAGTGAAGATCCGGTCTTCAGCAACCAATGCTTGCCGGAAACTCTCTCTCTCTCTCTCTCTCTCTCTCTCTCTCTCTCTCTCTCTCTCTCTCACCCCACCCCCCCCCCCCCCCCACCCCACCCCCCCCCCCCACCCCCCGAATGACAAGGCGGCAGACTATTATGTCCCTAAGGAGGGTATACTACAACAAACACTCGCCGTATGAAGCATTGATGACCAATGCGATATTTTCGTATCTAAAGAGATCCACACCAAATACCTACGTATGTACGATTGACTTAAGTCACAACACGCCTCAAAGTCAACAGGCCATATGTACCTGCACTTGGTGACGCTTCTTAAAAGACATTCTGTGTTTAAATGAGCCCGATTTTTAAGGGAGATCACTCATCAGATTTCCCCCTTTGTCCAAGGATCCATTGAGGAGATAAAAATAAAGCGCACATTGTTTTAAGTAGGATTACATGGTCACTACACCCGTTTAACTACTGGCTGCTCAACGCCCCGCTCGAGGGAGGAAATAGGGTGTTTGTTGGTTTAGTGTCTGTCGGTAATGGGTTGGGGTTGAACTGAGATTGTTACCCGTGGCAAGTTGCGATTTTGGAATATGGAACTGTTGTTATACTTTACAATGCGGGTTTTGTGTGCGTGTGTTGCGTGAGAGTAAAACACAATGGTCCTTGTGAAGACACTGGCAAAGAAATGAGGGCTTTGTATAACGCGACAACAGTGATACAAACGCGGATAGGTTTTTTTAGTTGTTGCTTTTTATTTATGTAATTTGTTTTCAGGAGGGGTGAAGTAAGCGTGAAAATGTCGTGAAAATATATAATCAAACAGTGTTTCTTGATGTTTACTTCTAATATTCCCGATCACCTATAAACGTACGGAATGATTCTGTGTGTCACGTATGCCTAAGATTGTACATGTCAGGTATGCCCCCCCCCCCCCCCCCCCCCCACACACACACACACACACACACCTCCTGATCTTGTAAATAGAACGAGCAAATTTATGAAATAGATATTTCTAAACAAGATCATGTAGAAAATTGTTTCAAAAGCTATATACAATGTATACTGAGAGTTACTACACGATTTACGATATTGAGTTCGATGATGATGATGATGGTGATTAGTAGTAATTGTTCTACAATTATTATTTTTATTATGATGATGATTATTATTATTATCATCCCTTATTTCTTTCGCAAGCATTGAAGGTTAGGTTATATGTTGTTTAACGCCACACTCAGCAATATTCCAGCTACATGACGGCGGTCTGTAAATAATCGAGTCTGGACCAGACAATCCAGTGATTAATATCATGAGCATCGATCCACGCAATTTGGATTCGATGACATGCATCAACCAAGTCAGCGAGCCTGACCACCCGATCCCGTTAGACGCCTCTCACAACAAGCATAGTCTCCTTTTACGGCAAGCATGTGTTCCTGAAGACCCATTCCACCCCGGATCTTCATGGGTCTGCAAACATTGTAAGAGATGTCAGCATGCAGAAGGAACGATAATGATTTTAGAGTCGAGCAGTGACAAAAAATGTCTTCCCTGTTGCCTACAAAGCGAAGGTAAAACACTGTAGTGGGTCGGGATTAATATATTCGTATGTTTGGTTAAATAGGTTGACACTAAATGTGGACAAATCACTTTGCTCGCGTGTTTTTGTACGCAAATGTACTCCTTCCCACAGGGAGTGTTTAGCTCGAACACGGACAATTAAGTAACCCGCCTGTGGTGGTGTGGCTGTAAGCTGCTTAGCAATGACAAAGACGGGATGTGTATTCAGACAGGTGTTAATCTGGGCTGGTATCTGCACCTTAAGACATGTATTAATGTACTCTAGAGTAGGTTGAATTGTGCGAGAGGTGTGAATGTTACCTATCTGACACAAAGATTAACATCAAATGCTGCCCTAAGCAGAGTTCGGGAAATCCAGCTTAATCGAGGTGGAGAAAAGTGCTATGTCTTAAGCATGTTGAAGGGATCTTTTGATCAGATACGCTTTGTGGGCTGCAGCCTATTGGTTGCGGTGTTTTCACGACGCACCAAATTCCGGGGTTCGATTCCCAAGCCTAGATGTGTTACTCGTTTGTTTGTTTGTTTGTTGTTTAACGCTGCCTTCAGCAATATTCCATATATTACGGCGGTCTGTAAATAATCGAGTCTGGTCAAGACAATCTAGTGATTGACATCATGAGCTTCGGTCCACGCAATAGGGATACGACGACATGCATCATCAACCAAGTCAGCGAGCCTGATCACCCGATGCCGTTAGTTGCCTCTTACGACAAGCATAGTCACCTTTTACGACAAGCATAGTCGCCTTTTACGGCAAGCATGCATGGGTTGCTGAAGACCTATTCTACCCCGGATTTTCACGGGTCGATGCTCAACTGAGTACGCCGGACGTCTGTTTTGGTCAAATTCAGTTTTCAAGTGTATGCTTTCTTTTGCCCGGCAGTGATTTTGCGAGCTCTGGAACTCTCGATAATGAATGTGTGCGGTCCGAGGTACAATGGGACTCGCAGTGGATGATATGATGATATTAGCATCCATTCGTAATTATCATGCCTGTAGGACTATTTTGTGGCCAGTCAAATCCTGGGTTATAACAGCCGCCCCCAACAAACAAACAAAAAAACAAAAACAAAAACAAAAACAAAACAAAACAACAAACAAACAAAAAACAAACAGGTATTGCGGTTGCATTCCTAAAGCCTGCAAGTCCTATGATCGTTGGTTCGAATATCAGATTAAGTCTGATTAATCATTCTTAATTCGCCAGCACTATTGATATATATATATATATATGCTATGGGGGTCACAAAAGTGGTATACGTCTAACATCTGCTTCATTTCGATCTATGCTCGCATTTAGGTGACACGCCCTGATATAACTGAAATATTGTTGAAAGCGGCGTTAACCTCATCTCACTCACTCGAGTACACTGTGTAACACCATTCTGACGCGCGGGAACTACTTTCCAACTGAGCGTGACAAGACAATATACATCACGGCCTAAATTGTACCTTTCCGTAACAGCAGCTCTAATAGTGATATCCACACCACTGACGGTAGTGTGTAACAGGGTAATGTACAGTTGGCCTTTACAGGCAGGACCCTAGACCGCTGCTTAATAACAACCTCTATTTCATCAACTATTAGGCCACACAAAGCGTGGCTTAGAAGTCACACGTAGCCACTCCTGGGTTCTGTTTTCCGGACTACTTTTTACCGTAAACGTTTGTGTGACGGGATATTGTTGCAGAGGCTGTAATAACGTGTTCGTAAATACCGTCATTATGGACCATAACTTTCGTAACAGGGGATAACGTTTTAAGTAAGTTATCAAGTGCTGTCAATTTGCCCCCCAAACCTATACTTTAATGCACAGGGAATTGTTCGTAGACTACGAAGAATTTATTTCTGGTGATGTGCTCGCATTCGCCAAAGGACATCACATGTCCACATCATGGTGACATCAGCGCCATGTCATTACAAAGGACACTTGTTTTCTGTGTTTGTTTGCATTCCAATATTCAAGTCTACATTTAGCAGGTAGAATATTTGGGTTATATAAATGCTCAGTTTGTGTTTCGCTGAAATAAATATATCACGGCTGCCTCTTAATGGTTGAGTCTGGGCCAGGCACACCAGCGGTGGATATTATGAGCTATATGAATCAAGTTGCCGATTATTTCTACCTGACTCAAACTAGCCGCCTTTTACGACAAACCAAGGGATGGTATTGATCGAGCAGTGGTCCTACCAACCAAAATACCTGTAAACGCCCTTAATAACGAGCGATGGGGAGCTGAGTAGGTAGACCCTTGTTGGGCGGAGTAGGTAGACCCTTGTTTGGCTGATAGATAGACCGTCGTTTGGCGGAGTAGGTAGACCCTCGTTTGGTTGATAGATAGACCGTCGTTTGGCGGAGTAGGTAGACCCTTGTTTGACTGATAGATAGACCGGTTTTTGGCGGAGTAGGAAGACCCTTGTTTGGCGGAGTAGGTAGACCGTCGTTTGGCGGAGTAGATAGACTGTTGTTTGGCTGATAGATAGGCCGTTGTTTGGCGGAGTAGACAGACCGTCGTTCGGCGGAGTAGACAGACCGTTGTTTGGCGGAGTAGACAGACCGTTGTTTGTAACCCGAAATGGAACGGGTTCCCTTATCAGATGATATTGAGGATCTAACAAATACTAACTCTGCGTCTGAGTGGGGTAACCACACACACACACACACACACACACACACACACACACCTTACCATATTTCCCTCCAAGTGGAACTTGCAAGGCAGCGAATGTGAAAACGAGGATTGAGTGAATACAATGTGTGACCTAGTTTGGTAGTATGTCATCCTACCCAGACGGCGTGCGTCGTGCTATAAATCTGTGGTGTACCTGGCCGGATTTAATTATTAACAGGTAGACGTGATGTTGCTCAAATAACGTTGACTGCGGCGTCTTTCGCTCTCTTGCCCATTCTCCTTGCGACAGTCAGGGGAAACAGGACACCTATTCTCCGAAGGTGTTTCTTTGAGCCTCTATTGACAGAGGCGGTCTACTCCGAGATGTATGTATGACGGCTTATTGCACCCTCAACTATATTTCGTAAACAATTAAAAACTGGTGGTAAGGTGCGAATGCAGGTGTTTGGCGTGGCTGCTTGTGAATGCGAAAATTAAGGTCCATTCTTTGTCACGCATGTCAATTTGTATCAGCTATATCCGCATCTCTTGTCATGGAAAGCATCTCATTTGAACCTCCCCTCCAATCAGTCACACTTGGCCAATTTTCTGGAATGTGCAAAATAGTAGAGTTCATTTCATGAGCATCTGTCTGTTCCCCCATCGTTTCTATATGCCAACAATGGGTCTATCATTTTCTCCTTGTAAGCTGCCATATAATTCGCCCAGCGATGTAGAGACCGTGTTGTATTCACTGCATCAAGAATTAATAACGCTGTAATTACAGGACTACCGCAAGGAGAGCCTCTCCAACTACCGCTATTCTTCCGAAATAATTCGCCTCACCCCACTCTTTGGGGTAATTCTTTAGCTATTTACTCCATTCAACTACCGTGCTATTAGAATTCATCATAGCGCTAATCGGCTTCACTGGTGCTACAACAGGCCTATTCTTCCGTCAACGTTAAGAAAGGTTTTTCTCGGCTTCGCTTAATCATCTCGGATCGAGACATTCATTCTTTTATGATCGTTCCTGTCGATAAACCGTTTATTATCTTTAATTGTCAATCACAGTCTTCACTCATTCCGATACTGACAGGTCGGGGAGACCACGTCGACCACTGTAACAGCGTGGCTGACACAAACGATGATTATTGTTAGGTTTGAGGGATGGTTTTGTTGATAACTTTCTCAAGGAGTATAATAAATTGCCCAACGATTCAGCTCGTTATTACAGTCCCTGCAACAATTGCGAACTCCTTGCAAGAATTGGGTGTGGTCATTGAGACGAAAAATCGGAAATTGTGGGTTAGGGCGCATTTAGGAAATGAGTAAAGTTAGTAAATTATGCATTTAAATATGTCAGATCCCATCATTGTCACAACAATTAGGTACATGGACTTAACAATAACATAGCTTGTCAGTATTTTTTAACACTTAGATTCATTGAAACGTGATACTTTCAAATATACCCAAACTGAAACTTGAAAGATGCAGAGAGGTTCTGAACGCCTCACCATGGTTTCTGGTCCTGGTGAGCAATCTGGAATCACATTTTATCAATAATCAACATGATAAAACAAACATTTCAGTTCGCCTGAAGCAGGATAATGTAAGCAAACTCAATTACTTCTGGTTTCAGAAGTGTGATTTTCTTGATAACATATGACACCCATCACAAATAAATTTGGTATGATTCAAATCTGGCTGCCATTAAATGTCTGCGTAAATAAGCTTGGGCTCTCCTCCACACGGGTCATAAATTGCGCTAGCTAAATTTGTTGTACATATTGGCATGCTCAGCCAAGTTTATTCATAAAACATCTGTGGATAACATTAACAAAATTCTGTGTTGTTTTGATACCCTGCTCTTTATTTGTTTTCCTAATTGACTGCGCACAAGCAAACGGTTTTTCCTGTTTTTGTCAAGGAGCAATAATTTCATACAATCTTTCCAAGGTCGTGGAATCCCGTTTCCATCTTTCCAATAGCTCTGTCGCAACGTATTTAACTTTATGCCTTGGAAATAATCTTGGAATTATGAACAGCCGGCTTCAAAGAAATTGTTATGGTTCAAGATGTGAATCACAATAGCACCATTCGCAAGGAAATGTTACCATTATTTCTAAACTGGAATACCATGCTTGCATTTGTATCAACATGCATAGAGCCCGCGAACGTCACTTCAATAGAATCGCAGGAACACACTTGAAGTTATAGTGTGCAGATTCTTTAAAGAAACATGGTTTATGTGGAAAAGCAATTTCCAGCCAGTCTTTTCCTTTGTATAATTCCAAGTCAAGAAAACACATCACCGAGAGGAACAGAGACGGTTATCACAGATCAGACTCCAGTATACTAGTAACTGACAAACCTGGTGCGATGTCGTCGTGTGATTGCCGGGACATCCTCTTCCCCGCTGATTTTATCAACGTTTTACGTGAAATTGGAAATAAAATGAATTTCACCGGTTCGGTTTCATTGGGTGGTCCCCATAAATGTTTGACTAAATCTTTATTTGGTTTCCAACCCAAACCCGTTACATGTCAAACTGGGGCGTTTTATGCTTATGGAAGCTGGAGGAGAAAGTATTATGGTCGGGGGAGGGTTTGATACGAGTGAATTTTACCAACTACGTGTCAGAATATTGTATTATGCACGAATTCAGATATGTGTTTCGTATAATCGATAGGATGAACACACTAATGTAATAAGCCTGTTAGTATTTTGATCCGTACCAGGATCCGCGAATTCCAGATTAGCATTTTTCATGACTGAATGTCTGAACTTGGGTTAGCGTTAGGGTTAGGGTTATCACAGATCAGACTCCAGTACGCTTATAACTGACAATTCTGGTGCGATGTCATCGTGTGAATTCCATTAAGTGGTAAACTTCTGCGACAAAAATCGCTCCGGGGCTTAATGGTACCGAAATATGCTACTCACCATTTGATACGGATAATCAGATATGAGCTAAAATATCCCTATCAAAAGGGAGTAGTATACTATTCAAAACTGTGTTAAACTGACTTTATTCATTCTCTTAAGAGACCGGAGAAGATTCCGGGGTAGAATAGGTCTTCTGCAACCCATGCTTGCCGTAAAAGGTGACTATGCTTGTCGTAAAAGGCGACTAACGGGATCGGATGGTCAGGCTCGCTGACTTGGTTGATACATGTCATCGATCCCAATTGCGTGGATCGATGCTCATGATATTAATCACTGGATTGTCTGGTCTCGACTCGATTATATACAGACCGCCGTCATATAGCTGGAATATTGCTGAGTGCGGCGTTAAACAACAAACCAACCAACCAACCAACCGTTCTCTTCCACTGTTAACCAGGTTCCTCAATGGTGTGTTTCCAGGTTTGTCAGCACCATGCCCGTGCAGGCAGATTTAACCGAAGTGGTAAACGACTAAGATTGCAAGCTTTGGGCTTTACACCCACAGTACACTGACTCGCCGTGATGTAGCTGGAATACTGTTCAAAGCGGCGTTAAACCCAACCCACTCACCCCCACTTGATCTTTAACCTCCCCCATAACTATCATGACGAATAAAAGATGCCTCCTATGTTCCAGGTACAAGAGAACAGGCCTATGTGTACGGCATAGCCTCCGCCGCTCTGGTCCACGCTATAGCGAGGGCGTGTAGTATCGGGGTGACCACCAAGTGCAGTTGTGGGGCCTTGCCCAACAGTCACACAGCGGGATCGTTCAAATGGGGCGGATGTGGAGATGACGTCAATTTCGGACTACATTTTGCTGAGGCATTTACGAACTCTGGTTTGAGATCTAAGAAAGGCAATATTAAGACCTCGAAAAAAGCCATGATGAATAAACATAATTTCGCAGCCGGAAGAAAGGTAAGGAAACTTCAGTGCGCATGCGTTTTTGATTGATCATTTCATTGGATAAGGTTTAAAACTTGTTACATTTGTGAGTTCCGAACCAATTTTAATGACATGTGAATATGACATTTATCAGTTCACCAGAACACTGCACAACATTAAAACAATCCTTGTTCCTGTTTTTGGCTAATTAATAAACTCACTATATCGTGCACAATGTGTATTGATTTAAATGACAGCAAACTACGGTTATAACGAACACGCTTATAACGAACTGATGGATATTACGAACTTACGTTTTTGGTCCCGAATATTTGCTGTAGTTATGCTGTATATAATGCTATAACGACCTACGGTTATGACGAACTAAAATTAGTAGTCCCTTTGAGTTCGTTATAACCGTAGTTTACTGTAGTATGTTGTTTCTGTATAGACAGTTAACCCAACACATCTTTTGACATTACTTTCGCCTGTGACAATCTATCAAAACCGCAATTTTCATCTTCCCGAGAGAGGCGGTGGGGAGGTCTTAAGGTCAAAACGTTGTCTTGTCACGCCGAAGTTCGACGTTCCATATTGGCACAATGTGTGAAACGCCTAGTATGTTTCAAGCGGCGTAAAACCATACTCACTCACTCGTCCCAAAAACCAGAGTGTGGGGTTGTTGGGTAGCTTAGTGGTTAAAGCGTCCGCTCGTTACACCGAAGACCCGGGTTCGATTCCCGACATGGGTACAATGTGTGAAGCCCATTTCTGGTGTCCCCCGACGTGATATTGCTTTAATATTTCTAACAAAACAGACTGAAACCATACTCACTCGACCTTAAAACCAAAATGTTTATAAATCTGTGTGGGGGGTCTCAGCAAAGTTAATATCACAATTGCTATGAGAATTCCGAACCGGAGTAAGCTGCCATCATTACCATGACAACTATGTTGAACACGTTGAGCAACTTAGACAGTTTCCTTTATGAATGCGTAAACATACAGACGGTATGTCTGCTATGTAAACACATGCGTTACATTCTACTCAGACATGTCTATTTTTGATCGTGAATCAGACAGTTTTTCGATAATATTGAAAACGTTCCATAAAACGCAGGTGAGCTACAGATCCTCGGGGGAAAATTGAGACGGCTTGTTTTTCTTTTTCTTTTCGAATATTTAAACAGATTGTCAAACTATTTTTTTTTTAAATTACAATTGCAAATATATATTGTATAGTGATGACGCTAGTACGTCAATTGGCTGTATTCCCAGTTCAACTTTCCGTTCCAGGTGAACGCATTTAACCCCGTTACATCATAATTGTTCTAGGACTTTGCAAAATTCGCGGCAGCCAAGTTTTTCGGAGTAGCTGCGTTTCATATATTCATCTTCGAGATAATCATATATTTAGAGCAACGACAACATGTAGGTAGTTCTCTAACATCACGCGGTTGTGAACTAGTCCGCCTAAATTGTTACTAGTCTCGGACTAACGGATGAGAGGCCGCGAATCGTCTCGATTATGCTTCTTGGTCTGCTGGCAATCTGTTTCCACCAAACTGGTTAACGATCTGCAGGGGCAGTGGGCTAATCTGGTCGTAGAAGCGTTCGCTGATCACTCCGAAGGTCCGGGTTCGATTCCTTCACATGGGTATAATGCGTGAAGCCCATGTCTGGAGTCCCTGGTCGTGGTATTGCTGGAGTATTGCTAAAAAGCGGCGTAAAGCTGTATAATCTCACTGCTCCAACTTTAAACTGACACAGTGTGATATTACTAAATTTGGCGGCTTGGGGGCACGGGTGGGCCAGTCGTCTAAGGCACCGTTGTGCAGATTTATAATTACGTCCCTTAGGCACACCAGAAACCTATGATCGTGGGTACGAATCCCGGTTCGCTTCGTTTATGTTTCAAGGTTTGTCAGCACCATACCCGTGCTCGTGGGTTTCACCGAAGTGGTAAACGTCTGAGACCTGCATCACTTCGGGCTTACCCCCCACATAAAACTGAGTCGCCGTGATATAACATGAATACTGTTAAAAGCTGTGCAAAACCCAACTCACTCACTCACTCATTGAGAAGTCTGTTGATGGCACGACGGCCTGCATTGTTGCCCATAATATCTATCACTGGATTGTCTGGTCAATACTTGATTATTTGCATGCCGAATCGTGTAGGCGGAGTATTGCTGAGTGCAGCGAAAAACAAACAGACAGCGCATAAACACCCAGAATGAACTACAGGGAAGGTTGTCACGCAAAACCACAGACATTCTTTGCTTCAATGAACTTCCACACAATCTGGAAACGGGCTATAAGCTGTCCGTCTCAGACCCATTAATAATACTGGGAAATCGCTTCACTCAGTAAACGCCTGTGTACAGTTGTACACTTCGCCACGTGCCTCTGGTATTAATTGCTGCCTTTCGCGCGTAAGATTAATGTGGATAGAGAACCGCTTTCGCTTCTGTTTTTGTGGAAAGATTAATCAATGTTAAGGTTACGTTCAACGCGCGCGGAGAACGGGTTGCTTGGCAGATAAATTGGTGAAGGTTACGACATGGACTTGTATTGTAAGCCGACAGAGCTCTTCAACGAATTTACCTTATGTTATATGGTCTTTGTTTTTGCCGCTAAACGACGCAATTCAGTCCCAGCACTGGCGTTCCTTGTAACGGTTGACGTGGACTGGAATAGGCGTCAGTTGACGTTACCTTCGCGGGGCAGCGTTAAGTCGGAACACGTTACGAACTGTAGTTCATGGTCGTGAATGAAATGGGGTAGAATTAAGCTTGAAAGGGTAGAATAAGGAAACAGACAAAGGTAAATGTTAGATCGAAGATAAATGTCTGTGTTTGGATGCGATGTAGACTAACATTTAGTCTCTGAAATCTTATATTACACAATATCCTTTTTGATTTTTAAAAAATCCCTATGCTGATTTCAGAGGTGGAATAGAGGTAGCTTGAGCTGGCTAGACTTGCTTTTGTATGCATTTCTAGATTATGTTTTTAATAAAATAAATATATTCCACGGTCATGGTGCAGGACTAGATGTTATGCTGTTTTTGTGGTTTTCTTTGAGCGGGGTGGTAAGGCCTATTCTAAACTTCTAAAAAAAAAAGCTTTTCTACTTTTCCAATTTACTCTTTTCATTGACTTGCTTAAGTTTAATATCCTCGACTTCGAGTCTGAGAAACACAATAAAGAGGTGATGTTGTAGCCAAATGGTATATGCCCTCGCTCGTCGCACTGAAGGCCCGGGTTCGATTCCCCACATGGCTACAATAAGTTAAGCTCATTGCTGGTGGTCTTAAATTTAGCTAAACTTGTACTTTTTAAAATTACACGTGCATGTAAAACCTGATTTGGAGGTCAGGGGGAAAGACGTTCAATATCTTTAACTACATCATTAGTTCTGATTAAGACTGTTGAATAATAAGGTCCCTGCACCAACACATAATATCAACAATATCATCCGGGTCTCTTTATTGTACCGTAAAACCGGGTCTTGACTTGAATAATAAGTCAGCAATAATCACACCATTTAACACGTCGGCTGTCATTCTATAATTAGAAGTTGACCTAACGTTCTCCCAAACCATTCTGACCACAGTCGGGTGATGGCGTCGAGAAAATTATGCTTCACATTTCCCAGTGATCTGTGAGCCTGACGAAGAGATTAGATCAGTGCCTTTTCCGTACAAAGCGATATGTAGCGGTCTTTCAACCATATCTGTGTATAAGCGCCCAAATAGGACACGTTTTATTACATTTGAAAGGGAATAGCTTCCCTCTCTGTATGATGTATAGTTTCCGACATGCCGACTGACTGCCCGAAGTTCACCGAAGATAACGGATCGGTTTTCGTGAGCAACACGACGTCTCGCCTTGCTTACCAAAGAATGGTATGTCTAGAACGAGATGAAAACAAACACTGACATACAGCTCGTTTCTGTCGACGTTCAAGAAAGCGAAAATAATATACTCAAAGTCTAAAGTGAAACTAGCCCGACCCAGAATAAACGTTAAAGAAAACCCGATTGTTTTTTTTATGTTATCTGTAGTCATATAAACTAATCGGGTGTTCTTTAACTGTTTTTGGGTAGTATATTTTGGATCGGGCTAGTTTCTGGGGTTTTAGTCTTCAGGGGGTAGACAATGGTGTGTGAAACATGACTTTATGGTTTGAAGAAAAAAATCAGTGCTTCCCTGTTTACTATTGACTTAAGTGTGCAGATGGCCGTGTCAAACCTTGATTTTAGACTCCGCAAGAAATTGACTTATTTTATTTTTTAAGTGTATATATACTCAAAAGATTGTTTTGAATGACCAAATATATTTCTATGAAGATATCTTTTTACATGGTCTTTTTGATAGTTCGGTATAACTTGAAGGGCGGGTAGCCCAGTGGGTGCAGTGTTCGATGATCCTGATACGAGTTCGATCTCAGTCTGCCAGGGTACAATATATGAAGCCTAGTGTTTGGTGTACCCTTCTGTGCTATAAGATTCACTCTGTAAACATATAACGCTTGCTAAAAGTAGCTTGATTCACTCCGTAACCATATTACGCTTGCTAAAAGTAGAGTGATTCACTCCGTAACCATATTACGCTTGCTAAAAATAGCTTGATTCACTCCGTAACCATATTACGCTTGCTAAAAGTAGCTTGACTCACTCCGTAACGATATAACGCTTGCTAAAAGGAGCTTGATTCACTCCGTAACAATATTACGCTTGCTAAAAGTAGCTTGATTCACTCCGTAACCATATTACGCTTACTAAAAGTATTTTTATTCACTCCGTAACGATATTACGCTTGCTAAAAGTATTTTGATTCACTCCGTAACGATATTACGCTTGCTAAAAGTAGTTTGTGGGGAATCGAACCCAAATCTTATTCGTGACGAGCCGACGTTTTCACAACTAGACTACAACCCTTTTTGTACGACAGCTTGGTGGAAAGGGACTGTGATAATTTTATTGAGTTCGTGTGACACGCACTGGGTCCTGAGAACATAGAATGCTCTGGACCCGCGTGACAAATCGGTCGTAGCGTTACCACCGTCGTATGCCAATGGAGAGTATGGGTATAACCCCAAGCCTGTGTTAATGTATGGGAGTTAAGACCACCTTAGCGCTAAGGCCTCTTTGTACAAGGCCACCCTAGTGCTGGGTCCCGTCCCACAAAGCGGCATTTGCGCTACCACTACCATAAGCCAATGTTAAAGTATAGGTGTCACTTCATCTCTGCGCCAAAATCGCTTTGTTTAACGGCCAGAGCTCCAGATAAGCTTTTGGTGTTGTGGGTATTTTACCCATGCATTTTAAAATCATTGGGTATCAGTAATTCTATTTGGATATTCAAATTTCTGTTATCCACTAGTTTTTACACATGTGGGTATTTAAGTTAAATATTTTAAAACACTATTCATCTAGTCCCTACAAAGTGGTGTCGTGTGGGTTCGAGAGCTTTATAGGACGATACCACGATACTTCCACAAGAAAGTGTGATGGCAAATGATGTAACTGTCATCGTGGAGTTTGGCAAGGTTGACGGAATGCCCGTTTATAATTTAAAAATAAGTTGCTGATTTGCTAATTGAATACGCAGGGTTACTTCACAATATTTTGATGATACGCACAAGTGATATTTTTGTAGCGCATCTGTAATGTTCGTTGCGTATTTGATCCGCTTGGATTTTATTTTACTGCATATTTCTGCATTTCTGATGCGTATTTTACGCAGATACGCAGCTTCTCTGGAGCTCTGTACGGGTCCAGAGATACGCTTGTACACTTCAAAGTTTCGCTCGTTTTATGTGTTCTCATGTCTTTCTTATATTTACTTCTGTGTCTGTAGTGATGGTTGTTGATACACAGAGATGCTAACCTCCCTTCTCATCAATGTGGATGTGTTAGTTTTGGAAACAACCACAGATAAACTTATCATAAAGGCAGAACATCTTCACGCAAAGACTGCTTTGACAACATCCAAAAATAATATTCCCGTACGTGTGTTACAGGTAAAAACACGTTCCGTTTTAAGTGCACTCTAACCAGATACAGTTCGGAATCAACAAAGTGCCCCCATGAGAGTGAAATGTGATTGAGCTATGTTTATTTCCCCTGAGCCCACGCCAGGTCACCTGTGATGATTGCACCGGAGAGGGGGTCCATCGCTTTTTGACACCCTTCAGATAACTTCTCCAGCAAAAGAGAAACACTAAGGAAGGCATTTTCAAGACGAGATAGCGATGTTAAAGTGTAAAGCTTCAGATTCCACACCGCAGTATTAGACATTAAGAGCAGATAATGAAAGCATGTCGACATTGTATTTACACTGCGATCTCTCGAATGCGAGTCCAAATACTCACGAGTAAACACAACAACATGAATCTGCGGAAAGTAAACAGGTGCGTGCAATGAGTCCAATCTATCTTCGCATCAGGGCTAAAGTATTCACACTTACTTCTGAAAATATTTCTTTTCAAACGCACCTTTTAATATAAACTGTTTTTTATCACTATATATACAGAGAAAGGCTGCATAAAAAATGGAAAGTGTCTCGGGTTATTTTTTCTCAAAGGTGTCTTTCAACACATATATTTTTTCCACCTATAATACCAACAAACACAACTTGTCACACATTGATCTCTGTTCTTTATTACAATGTCAGTTTTAAGTACGGATAACAGTCTATGATGCGGGAAATGTGAAAAATATTACTACTTATTTAATCATTAACACCCTAACTTTAGACTGCTATACCAATCAGTGACTTAGTACCCACTAGCCCCGCCCATTCTATTTTCAACCAATCGGGAAACAGCAGTCAAGAACTCACTTGCATTTTTTTAATTCTGATATGTATGTACAGTTACAGATATTTTCTGATTCAATTACAAATGATAATGCTACATGAAGCTTGTTTCCGACAATGAAAACTACCTTTATTCTGGACCTATGAAGATTCCGGGGAGAATAGGTCTTCAGCAACCCATGCTTGTCGTAATAAGGCGACTTATCTTGTCGTAAGAGGCGACAAACGGGATCGGGTGGTCAGGCTCGCTGACTTGGTTGATGCATGTCATCGATTCCAATTGCGTGGATCGATGCTTATGATGTCAATCACTTGATTGTCTGGACAAGACTAGATTATTTACAGACCGCCTCCATACAGCTGGAATTGTTGAGTAACGGCGTTAAACAACAAACAAACAAAAAACTTGATTCTGGAGCGATATCAGTGGTAACTATTGCTATTTTAACTCGTCATCGATATCGATCCCTGTGCAATCACAAAACGATGGATCAACAAATCGTAAATAAAAGCGACAAAGTTAATCTGTTAATCATGTGAAATCTCTGCTAAAAAAAGAGCCGATTTTACAATGTAAAAGATTCTTGCGCAAATCTCGGCCCGATTCTACAAAGCGATCTTACCTCTAAGACGATCGTAACTCCCATACTTTAACAGCACAACAGTCGTAGTGCTACGATATGGCAAGCCGTTTTCACATTTATTACGGAATAACAGATATCTTCAATTGTTTTAAAGATATCTTGAATGGAATTGAAGAAATCTTAAATACAGATAATTGTAGATATCTGCAATAAAATTTAAGATATCACGAAATGAATTAAGGATATGGTGAAGTGCATTACTGATATCTTGAAAAGAATTGCTGATATCTTAAATTTGATTATTGGTATCAAAATATGATTTAAAGATATCAAAATGTCATGTTTTGTTATGATGTCAATAATTCAATTCCTGATATATTGAAACTAAATACAGATATCAATAATTGATATCTTTAATTTGTTACCATTATTAAAGACGTTACATTAATATTGTTACTTCAATTAGATAACTGATATCAATAATTGATATAAAGATATCAAAAGAATTAATGATATATTTTTGGGATTTTTGATATCAGTAACAGTCAGAATTAATGATATATTGAATTGAATTAAAGATATCTATAATTGAATTTAAGATATATGTAATTTATTTGTGGATATGTATAACTTATTTCAAGATATCTTGAATTGAATTTAAGATATCTTGAATTTATTTCTAATATATCTCTGTACAGTAGGATGGTAATTGTTTAATGATATCTTAAATACATTTAGAGATATCACAAACTAATTTGTTGATATCACCGTAACATTTTAAGATATCAGTAATTTGATTATGGATATCAGAAATGAATTTAAGATATCATTAATTATTTTTTGATATCTTAAAAACATTATTGATATCTCTAAATGAAATACCGATATCTTTAAAACAATTGAAGAAATCTGCAATTCCGTAATAAATGTGAAAACGGCTTGCCATACTACGATCCCTTTGTGGGACGCAGTCCTGCAATCCACAAGCTTGGGTTGTCGGTTTATCGAGAGTTCATCCAAACAACTCTTATGAATTCCTCTCATTGTATAAATATTTATTGTATATTTGTTACTTTGGGAATTGATTATTTTATTGCAGATCCAGAAAACAAACTTCTTGAAGTGTATGTTGCTATAAATGCGTGGACAGTTGAATAAACTGCTCCCCGCCGTTTTGGTCTGTGTGAGGAATAAGGACTTTCAAGACGTTTTGTCAGTGGAGTTACGAAGTGAACTTTGCGATATCTGTTTCTAATGATTGCTGTGGTATGGGTGGGAATGTGCCTACAATTGGTTGGTGGACAAATTATGTTCGCGGATTAGCTCACGTGTCAGCGGTTTGACAAATCATTGAGGTTTGGGTGTATGTTTGTGTTGCTGATAATTGCTCTTGCCAGTTCGGCCTAAGTAAATATTTTAGTGTCACGGAACGAACGTAAATCTTTCTTTACCAAACACCAAACTTTTTACAGCCTGCCGTAGCACTTGTCACTTTTTAGGTAAAAAAAATAATCTGTTCGTGGCAAAAATAAAATGAAAATAAATTATCTCATTTATTCAGAGCACGTAACGCAGGGGGTCCGAAAAGGATAAATTATATGTTTTCACATGAATGAATTGGTTGTTTATTTGTCCCCATTCACACATGACGGTAACCTCAGACCCTTAGCCATAATTGGTCTTGTTATTATTATTAATATCATACATTTCAGAATTGTTAAAGAATGAAACTTATATACATTTTCACAGATCCTGATAAATGAATAAAATCTATCGCATTAGAATACATAATTTTTTTCATAGCTAATGAGCCTTGAAGAATTTTATTACATCTCAAGTATGTGTGTTTGTATTGAGATGTATAGCTAAGATAGTCCCCCTGACACCACTATGCCCGACGTGGGTAGTATGTCGTGTCCGTATGCTCCAATGCCTATTTACACAAACAAAATCAAGTGGCGATGGCTAAAAGTCAGCACATTGTTTACAATACCAAATTTATTTTTCTTGCTTGTGTTGATACAGTGCGTGGAGGTGAAACTCGATCTGCATTCCGCGATGTAATTCTTTCCCGTAGTCGTTTTCTTTCCTGGTGATTCAGGGGCCATCTCCAAAGTGAAATTGTTCATTATTTACAACCAGGTGGTATGTTTCGTTGTCAAAGTACGTGCCATCTTGCTTGTAGGTGAACTTCACTTTGATTAAAAAAAACAGCGACCTCGTCAATGTTAACAGAATTTGTTATTTATAAATGGGTATTAAATTATATAATTTACAATCACTTCATTTTGATATAATGAGATGTAATATTTGCAGATAGCGATATGAATGAACGGATGGGACACCCAATGCAGCACAACCCCGTTAATCTGGACTGTGTTAATTCCAAAAAACCCGTTAGCCCGCACTGTTCTAATCTGGAAACCCTTTTAGTACGGACTGAGTTAATCTGGACAATTAGTGCGGACTGCGTTAATGCGGAAACCTGTTACACCAGACTGTGTTAATCTGGAAACCCTGTTAGTACGGACTGTGTTAATCCGGGAACCCTGTTAACCTGAACTGAGTTAATCCGGAATCCCCGTTAGTGCGGACTGTGTTAATTCGGAAACCCTGTTAATACGGATTATGTTAATCCGGAAACCCCATTAGTGCGGACTGTGTTAATCCAAAATCCCCGTGAGTCCAGTCTGTGTTAATTAGGAAACCCCAAAAGAGGCATTACATTTTGTTATGGTTTTGAAATAGTTTTGTTTGTTTCACGCCGCACTCAGCAATATTCCAGCTGTATGACGGTGGGGGCACGGGTGGCCCAGCCGTCTAAGACGCCGCGATTCGCAGTGCAGAGTTACGTCCCTTGGGCACGTCAGAAACCTCTGATTGTGGGTTCGAATCCCTGTTCGCCCCGATTATGTTTCTAGGTTTGACAGCACCATACCCGTGCTCGTGGGTTTCACCGAAGTGGTAAACGTCTGAGACCTCCATCACTTCGGGCTTTCCTCCCACATTAAGCTGACACGCCGCGATATAACTGGAATACTGTTAAAAGCGGCGTTAAACCCAACTCACTCACTCACTCACTGTGTGACGGTGGTCTGTAATAATCCAGTCACTAAGACAATGAGCTTCAATCCACGCTATTGAAATACGATGACATGCCTGACAGCCAGATCCTTTTTTGTTGCCACTTACGACCAGCATGGGCTCCTGGGAACCGATATTCTTACCCGAAATCCCCACTGATCAAAGAAATATTGCAAATTATTCGTCTATGCGTAAATGTGTGAATCCAGATGATTTCTCAAGAGATGGTATCGTCCGGACTAGGGGTGGGGTGGTGGTTATTGTGTTACTTCTCTAATACCCCGTCCACATGCGCCTCGAAACGTTTGTATACACGTGCATACGTGTGTAGAAATACATACGAAAGTATACTCGTCATGTGAACGCGTTTACTCATGTGTGTATATTTACACCAGGAGCAAATTTGCATCATGTCTGGATCAGGTGCAAATGTAAATGTAAATTTGCACTGAGTGTATATGTTGCAATGTGAACGTTCATGTCAACGTAAGAGGATGATCTAATTAATATCTGTTCGTTTGCCAACACCAAACAAATTGTCAACAGTTGCCAACTTTTGTGCGTATATACAGAGTCGAGCGGACGGTGTTTTCTTTTGGTTTCAAGGAGTCAAAACTTTGTGTACAAATTAAGTCAAACACATGTTGCTTCACTCGAAAATTTTCGGTGCAGTAACTCTATTCTAATTCAACTTTTGATTAGAAAACAACCTGTTTTGTGTTGAAAGTCGTGAACAGACTGACGAATATGTGTGCCTCACACAATTTACATACTTTATTTACACACCTAAGATGCTCTTCATGTGAAAGCATAGTAGATTTACATATATAGTTACACATGTGTTAAATTACTCACGTGAGTAAATGTTGTGCATGTGAACGGGGTATAAGTAACTGTTTTGATAAGATATATGTGTATACAAGGAATTGAAATCTCTTTTGAGACGATCCCTTATAAACATGTAACTATTTCTCTTCCATGAATGTAACAGGAGAGTTCTTTAAAAGGGGGATTAACTCTTACATGCTTTCTGATTACCATCGTTAGAGAGCTCAAAGGAGTTTCCTAGCATGCTGACAGATCTCTAATCCTTAATTTCGTTTGTTTTTGATACCGTGACGTCTCGTACATCTCATGGGCTGGGGTTTATTTGAACATTCCAGATTAAGTTCGTTTAGACATTCCATATGTTTCAGCGGCAATCATGATAATAATAATAATAATAATAATAATAATAATAGCGCTACGTTAGTATTAACCCTGTAACTGGATCGTTATGGATGCGAAATTCATAAGGGCTCCAAGAGTGAGTGAGTGAGTGAGTTGGGGAAAGCCCGAAGTGACGCAGGTCTCAGACGTTTACCACTTCAGTGAAACCCACGAGCACGGGTATGGTGCTGACAAACCTAGAAACATAATCGGGGCGAACCGAGATTCAAACCCACAATCATAGGTTTCTGGCGTGCCCAAGGGACGCAACTCTGCACAGCGAATCGCGGCGCCTCAGACGACTGGGCCTCCCGTGCCCCCAGAGCTCCAAGAGGATTGATTATACAACCCTCATGCCTTATGAGGCGCTAGGTTTACAGTCCCAATTGCCATGTCACCCTATCGAGTACCCAATGAACATATAGGCACAGTCGACGATGATCTTATTAATTCCAAGGCACCGCAATTCTCTGCTATAACCGAAATGCTGTTCATAGCGGCGTCAAACTAAGCACAATCAATCACAATAGTATCCTCAAAGAGAAGTGAGGGAGTGGCGTTTACTCTACGCGGCCTTCATCAATATCCCAGCAATGTCAAGGCGGAGGACCCAGGAATTGGGCTTCACACATTGTACCCATGTGGGGAATTGAACCATGTTCGTCACCGTGACGAGCGAACGCTTTAACCACGAGGCTACCTCGCCGCCCCTCAAAGAGAACCAAAGAGAACTTATATGAATTCAACTCACACAAGGAACTGAGCAGAGGCTTTATAAAAATGAACGAATAAGGGAGTTAGGGATTTTTGTAATATTGGTCTGTTGCAAGGACGTATCCTGAAAGCTTTATAAAAATGAACGAATAAGGGCGATTGGGATTTGTGTAATATTGGTCTGTTGCAAGGAGGTATCCTAAAAGCTTGACTTACTGACGTCTAGGATACTATTCGCCTGTATTTGGCGTCCGCGGTAACCGACGGTGAGGGTGAGAAGTCTGAAGCCCTATCCAAGCATGAGTGGTTAGTCCCGTGATAAAACCTTTAATATGGGGCTCTATTGCCGGGGAGATTTAATGATCCCACGAGCATTCGGAGCATCTATATCTTGACATTTTAATGTCGCATTAACCCAAGCTGGCTGTTAAAGGCGTATCTTGTCTGGGCGATAGAGACCAGTCAAGCGACAGGCTTCCCACACCGTGAGTGGCTGTGGACTGATAAAACCGCTTTATTCATTCGTATTTCTTATTGCACATTTTCCTGAATACATACACATTATAACAGTCGCCTCATGCCCTCTCCCTCAATGTAATGGTGTTTGTTGATTTTTGGGTGACAACGCGGTGGGCATGGGGCCTTTTGCAGTGTGAAATAACGCGCACCCGTGGATAGGGATTCAGGGTTAGAATAGATTCCCATGCATGGGACGACTGGCAATGCTCTGTGACTTGATTGACATGTACATGTTCCTGTGTTTTGTCAGGTGAGTAATTGACTTGCCTTTGCATGTGTTTGTGATGGGTGCCGTGGGGCAGGATACACTCACCTCTTCGCGAACACCTATCATCACTATTTGATAGTGATTCAGAAACACATGCTGATGGTTGTAGTCATGGTAACCGTACAATCGTCTCTTCCTTCTGCAGTTTTCTTATGGATATGGAAAGGGTTTTGTAGCGTTTATTTATTCATATCCGAAAGACGTGGAAAGTAGCTCATGATGTCAGTCACTAGATTCCGTGGACCAGGCTGTATCATTTACAGGCCGCCGTCATATGGTTATTTCTGACTGCTGCGTTAAAAAAAACCAACAACAAAAAACAATGCTTACCTTTACAGACCAATCTGGTTGTCAAGGTGTTATTGTTTGAATATGGGACAACAGGTTTCCCTAGGCGCATCTTTTCACGTTTTCTGTTATCTGTTACTTCATACTACGGATATACCGAAGCAAGATTGGCACAAAATGCTGCTACACCAAAACCCTGTTAAGTCGAGTGTCAATACAACCCACCACTGTAACCACCTTAGACTTAACATTTAGTCCCAGGAATAAAGTTATCTTATTTAAGAATATATATCTTCAAAATAACAAATAGTATTCAAATGGAGACCAGAACAGTGCAGACAAGAGCTGAGGCAATCTATACTTGCCAAATATTTCTACACTTAACTTGAATTCGTTTTTAATTCATTCTTTAGTTGTTGTTTTGATTAACGCCGCGCTCAGCAATAGTCCAGCTATATGACGGCGGTCTGTAAGTAATCGAATCTGGACCAGACAATCCATTGAGCTACACAATCCAGACTCGATTATTTACAGACCGCCCTCATTTAGCTGGAATATGGCTGAATGCTGCGTTAAACAACAAACAAACACACAAAGCTAAAGATCAATTCCAACCCTGATCTTCACAGGTCAATTTATTCCTCGGGATCTGGGAGACACACGATAACCAGCTATACAGGACGAAGCCTATGCCACCCGCCTGTTTAATATATGGCCTTCCAAATCCACCCTGCTTTACAGTAACTAGATAGCTTTATACAATTGTCGTAGCCGTATGCCACTGTCTCATACAATGTATGGCAGCAACGATAGGTGTGCTTAGCTTGATGTGTAAACGACTCAACCATCCTGTTTGTCTCTTAAATTTCGTTTACTGTGAGGGTCTCGTGTTTCGCTATAAGTGTGGTAGGTTTGTTTCGTGTGATGTATTATCATGGGTTGGACACAGCACTATCAGATATCGCACTTTATGTAAGGCTTTATACATTTGCAAACCAATTTAGTATATAAACTGCCGGGGAAAAGAAAACACACACCATGTTTGATTTGATGGTGGCTAAACTGAAACAAACAAGCAATGTTTTTTACTATGGTGATGTATTTGATACGGATATCATAGTTGTGTATTTAACCTCAAGTTTGCGGTATTTCGGAGAATGTTTTCAGTCTAGTAACGTTTTGATAACGTTTGTAAGTTATTGGTCACTTTTTTTCAAATGTGCTTTCTTTTCGCCGGAAATTTAATGGCTGTTTAAAACATGTCTGTGACGGCCTTACCTTTAACGCAACAACCCTTGAACGTCAACATTTACCAAAAGACATTCATCGTTAATTTGGATACTTGTCCATTTTGAGGTGAGGTGAGGTGAAATGGGGTTTAACGTCGCGTCCAAGATTATTCCACTTATATAGTGACGTGCATGTACGTGTGTGTGTTTGTGTGGCTGCTTGTACTAGTCCGGAGTGATGCCGATTTATAGTGCTAGCTCACTGAGATACCATGCCGCAGTTTAAAATGAATACCCCACTCAGACACAGTATACTGACTCCGAGCCGACCAGTCCTTGTTTTAGCCCCTTAATGTCGAGCACCAGACAGGGTAACAACAAGTACCATCTTTTAACGTCTTTTGGTATGACGCGGTCGGGGATCGAACCCCGGAGCTTCCGCTCTCCGGCCGGAGACCACCACCACCACCACTAGACCACGGTGGCGGTCCCATTTTGATGTTACTTGGAACGCTACGGCCCGGATTAACATTGATGGATTCGGTTATATCGAAGTTGAGATTGCTTTAGTCGAAGTTCAAGATAACCGCAGTCAACAATTAGGGACTGATCAGGGAGTGGGTTACTGTCGTTACTTCCATTATTTAACTTATAATTAGATTTATGGAGAGTCTTAGCACTAAGATCGAATTGAAGAGCGGTGGACCCGTTCTCGAATACGATCGAAGCGCTAGGACTGTCGTACATCCTATTCTCTGACATAAATTTACGTGTAGTCTTCGCGCTAGTTTCGCATTCGAGGTGTCGAGGGATCCATTGCACAAGACGATCTTAACATCGACAAATGGAGAGATTCAGCTCACAGATCGATTGTGGTGCCGTGTCAAAACGATATTAGCACCTCGACTGTCGAACCCGTGAAGATTCCGGGGTAGAATAGGTCTTCAGCATCCCATGCTTTCCGTAAAAAGAGACTATGCTTGTCGTAAGAGGCGACTAAGGGTATCGGGTGGGCAGGCTCACTGATTTGGTTGATGATGTATGTCATCGTATCCCAATTGCGTGGATCCATGCTCATGATGTCAATCACTGGATTGTCTGGATAAGACTAGATTAATTACAGACCGCCGTCATATAGCTTGAATATTGCTGAGTGCGGTGTTAAACAACAAACACACAAACAAACAAATAATCATTTATAACATCCACGATTGGTTAGTCTTAGTGCTCAAAACGTTCTGAACTTTCTGTCGTAGATCCCATTCTCTAACATAAACTTACGGATAGTCTTCGCGTTACGATCGTATGGGGTCAGCGTCGGGAGACCCATCTTACTGCTGCGACTGTCACAACGTCCATGCTTTAACACAGACTTAGGGGTTGTGATATGCTCAAAGATCGCCTCGTTGGACAGTGTTCAACGGAAGACAGGTGGCATTTTCATACTGGCTCACAAGTGTGTTCTATTTTTGTGGTCCTGACTTCACGCGAATTGTCGTCCATGAAATAACTGCTTTATGGCAGATATATGTTTTATCAAAATATTTTTACATATCTTATCGCACAATGCAACTTTTTGGCGCCATCTGTCTACTAAGGGGAGACAACTTTTGCCCCCTGGAAGTTAAACAAATCACGAGAAGAAAGGATAACACAGCGGTTGTCATTTACTAAGAAAATTGGTAGAAAATGATTTTTGTAGAGACTGCTGGGCTGAGTGATAAATCGATGTATATTCCACATAGAAGTAGTTAAGATGGCTACTGGCGTTTCCCTGCAGCCACAATTTATGTTTTTATTTCGTTGTTTGTGATAAAACGATTTCCTGTGATAATAATTATTCATGCTGGCTTTTGTAATTCAACTATGAAGCTTGTGCAATATTTCAGCATAGAAACGAGTATATATTAGATTGAAATAGTTTTTTTTGTTATGATAATGCGTGCAGTTATGAAACGCCATCTCGACCCACGCAGTGAATTCGTGATTACTTGTAAATCGCTGTCCCGCATATCAGTTGATTAGTTACGATTCAGTGTTTCAAGGGAAGTGCTGGGTGGGGAAAATAATTACACATTCCTGCCCGCCCCTTTGGTAACCAAATTGTAAAAGATTATACATTCTATTGTCTCGTGCCAACTGTGAAAACAGTCTTGATCAACCGAGTCAGATGATAATAAAATAAAATAACTTCTGAATAGCACAGTACTTTAAAATCCCGGACGGTACCAAGAAACGCCGTGATTTCCTTGGCAAGTTTCTTTAGTTTAGGCAGTTTGGACCACCCCACCTTTAGATTATAAAGGAATGGGTATTAGGTGTATTACAGAGTTCGGTTGTTTTGCGTGATAGACTACGTCCTTTTCAAACTTTCATTGCCAAGAAGAAGAAAATAATTTCTGTTGTTCCGGTGTCGGATAAGCTGAACTCTTTGGTTGCATGATACCAGGGTACCGTTTAGAAAAGTTCATTTTAACAACGTCCTGCCTATAGTCGTAACGCTGATAACCCTTTACAAACAGGGGCCCCGCTGCACAAATCGAGCGTAGCGCCAAGACGATTGAACGCTTATACTTTAATATAGACTTACGATAGCAGTAGCGATACGATCGCTTTGTTGAACATGGTCCAGAATATATATCAATCGATCGCAGCGCTGCGATTGTCGTAACTCTCACGTCGACAGTCGTAGCGATACGAAATCTGTGTAAAACAGGAAAATGGGTTCCTATTTCCTTACAGTTAACACCGCACCTACCCTCATAACCCACCCCTATCCCGATCCCCACCCACAAATTCCTAATAACATAAATACATTATCTCCCCTTTGTAATTTGTACCCTTACGCCTTACAAACACCCTCCCGTCCCCAGCGTCTGAGTGTCAGGGCGGGGAGGGGCCCCCTTCCATCATCCTGGGTAATGAGGTGTCTATGAGGGGGGAGGAGATCATCCGTCATCCCTGATGGGTATCCCCCAGTCACCGTGTTCACTTTACCTACACAGGTAGATATTAAGCCATGGGAAGAAACAGCTTCTCCTCTGTCAGTTTTAATTCGACGGATATGAGTATGAAGTCTCCCACAGACCTTCTGTTGTCTTGCCGATGAGTTACCCATAGGACATGGCGGAGATGGACAGAGTCCATCAACTTGGTGTTCTTGGGGCTTGGAAGTCCCAGGTTCGACAAAAATATATTGTCCCAGAAAATGTTAAAAAATGATACTTATGCTTCAGACTGTTGAAAAAGGTCTTCCGCGAAAATTACATTGTTTTTATTAACAACAAATATCTGGTTCTGCAGCTGTAGCAGAAAAAAACATCCCCCACCCCACCCCGAATATCAAATTGCCCGTCTCCTAAGTTATAACTTCTTTGATAACGGTGTACACCGAAATGTCGAGCGTAATTGTAATAAAGATGTTGGTCATCCCTAAATTCTTATCCTTACTTACTAAGATATAGTTCATTCGTTGTGTTGTCCATCAATCAAAATTGAGATTCATCGCTTCAGCCTTTGTGTTATGATAGCTCCGTTGATTGTCCGGACAGAATATGGATAAACTATTAAGGCAATCCTTTTCTTTGGGACATATGTGAACTCAAAGTACAGATTGAGTGTAATGACTGCACACCCACCCTGTACCATCCACGATATAGCAAAGGGCATCTCTCAGAGTCTTTTTTCCACTGTGATCGGCTCAGGTGGTGTGAGGCGGCAATTGTTGGCAATGTAAGATCCTATCATACACACGAGACTATTATTTGACGCACAATGTTAGGCCTAGGGGCAATCGTTGATGCTCATGTTAAAAGTCCTTTCCCATAAATATTAATGTAAAATACAATTGTATTTATTCAGCCGGAAATAGATAAATGCTACCGCGTCCATCCCACACACCTGTGAAAAGGTGTATGGTGTACTGAAGGGCAATGTCGATATATCAGTCTAGACTGGAATCTGTCTGTTTCCCCATATACATTTTAATTAGATATATACATTTCTAGTCGGGGGTTTTCCGAATGATTTGACATTATTTTTCTTGGTGTGTAGAAAATTTACTTAATTAATAAAACATGTGGTTTAGTTTTCGTTTTTCCAACAGTTTGCCTTTACTACACCTGTAAAAAAATTCTTAAATATATTTGTTTGTTTTGCAATTTGACTTTATATCGTCCACACCGAACTGATTTTGTTTTCTTAATAAATTCGTACGACGATTTTGGTACATTCTAGCCATAGTAGCAAGCACCTTGAGGGTAGCTAGATATCCCGGCACTAGCGCGTCCGTGTTATCATGGGGGATAATATTGGTCCTGTCGGAAGCGGAGATGAGGGGGATAAGTCAGAAGGTTACTGCCTTGAACTGACACGAAGACCCTCTTAGAGACCTTTAAACTTGGAGATAGATATCTCGGAGCTATTCTGTTTTATTTGCTATGTTGGTGGTCCAGGCTTATCACGTGCTTGCCGCCGACGCTTGTTTATTTCAAGTTTTATGGTAATGTCAAACTAACCCTTAATCGTAATTCTATGAATTGTGTTGCCGTATTTTTTATAGGATATACTTGACATACTTGCTTAATTCATGAGGTACCGTGACAAGTAGTATTAATCCGTTTAGTCTCTTGATACGATTAGACCCGTGAAGATTCGGGGTGGAATAGGTCTTCAGCAACCCATGCTTGCCGTAAAAGGTGACCATGCTTGTCGTAAAAGGCGACTAACGGGATTGGGTGGTCAGGCTCGCTGACTTGGTTGATGCATGTCATCGATCCCAATTGCGGGGATCGATGCTCATGATATTAATCACTGGATTGTCTGGTCCAGACTCGATTATTTACAGACCGACGTCATATAGCTGGAATATTGCTGAGTGCGGCGTTAAACAACAAACCAACCAAACCAACCAAATAATAATACGATTAACTGTAACTGTTACGCCATCCCCATTTGTCCAGTGGCATATCTCCATTAATAACTCATTCGACACCATTCAGCATTCGCAGTGAACAAATAGTTCATAGAATATCAAATGTTTGGTCCCTATTGATCATCGGATAATTAAAAATAAAATGTGTACTCCCTAATTATGATAAAGTGATCAACGAATGTCAACGGTCATCCATTTTTCGTGGCCTAATGCCTCTTTAGCACCACTTTCACCTTCTCGTGTAGTTAAGCACCCTCTTAACATGAGGGAAAATTCATTAATTAAAGTAATGTACGCAGCCAAATTCATTTAATTACCAGTAACGCCTTGGCATATATGTCGCTACTGGTCTTCCATAGATAAAGGTGGGCCCCCAAGAGTTCACTAAGGATAGGTTGATGGTAAGGACGGAAGCCCCTCTGTGCCTCGCTTACGAATGGTGATAACGGTGATTGACAATAGTTATTATAGGGTAGCATGTAGCGGAGGTAATGAATAGTGCAAATAATGTATCTGTTCAATTAGACAGTAATAGGGAAACGGCTGCAGCCATTCTTGGAGGGCTGGAGGCAGTGAACCGATAATGAGGTGACGGTAGCTCCTGTGTTGGTGGGGCGGTCGGGTAGCCTAGTGGTTAAAGCGTTCACTCGTCACGCCGAAGACTCGGGTTCGAATCCCGACATGGGTACAATGTGTGAAGCCCATTTCTGGTGTCACCCGCCGTGATATTGCTGGAATATTGCTAAAAGCGGCGTAAAACCATACTCACTCACTCCTGTGTTGTCTGTTAGTTGTACACTCTATGGACAATCGTACTTTGTCATCGAACGAACAAAGTTTGTACATACCAGGGCCCCGTTCCACAAAGCGATTGTAGCACTACGACTGTCGTAAGTCTATGTTAAAGTATGGGAGTTACGATCATCTTAACACTATGACAGTCGTAAGTCTATGTTTAAGTATGAGAGTTACGATCACCTTAACACTACGACGGTCGTAAGTGTATGTTAAAGTATGGGGGTTACGATCATCGCAGCGCAACGATCACTTTGTGGAAAGTCCAGAAAAAAAATGAGCAAGAGTGTGTTTTTAGATGTGGTCTTAACGACCACAATGTTCACATTTATAGATCCAAAGATAGGTCTTGAGCAACCCATGTTTGCCGTAAAAGGCGACTATGCTTGTCGTAAAAGGCGACTAACGGGATCGGGTGGTCAGGCTCGCTGACTTGGTTGATACATGTCATCGATCCCAATTGCGGGGATCGATGCTCATAATATCAATCCCTGGATTGTCTGGTCCAGGCTCGATTATTAACATACCGTCGTCATATAGCTGGGATATTGCTGGGCGCGGCGTTAAACAACAAACCAACCAGCTAACCAAAGATAGGGACATTGACATACATGCATGCATAGTAGTTTATCCCCATTGCCGAAACTTACAGCGTGTTTGAATGTCCTTTATATGCTGTAGAAAGAACTAAAGATATACGTTATTTCTCGGTGAATTACCGAGATGACCAAAAGTTGGTACATCTTATGAATACCCAAAATACAAACGTAATTCTATGTTCAGCTGTTTCTGTTGATAGACTTTTTATTATTAGAAAGTAACTAGAAGTTATTGATTTGAAACATACCAGGCCCCATTGACACTACTTGTAAAAATTATTCTTGTCCTGTTGGCCTCGATGTAAGAAAATGTGAATAGAATAAAACTTTCTGTTTGGATTATTTGTAAATAGCCAATCCTGGAAATTGCTGGACAGCAATGTAACAACAACACCCCCATCCCACAGCACCCCACCCCACCCCACCCCACCCCACCCCACCCCCAAAAGGGGAAAACTAACCAAATAAATAAATTTTTAAAAAAATATATGAATAAAAAAATATCAAAAGAGTGATCCTTAATTAGGGTGTGGTACTTAATTAGGCCCCCAGTACCCCATGCTTGTCTCAGTCTAGGGGCTGCGGGTCTGACGAGGACGATGGTGTATCCAAAGCCTACCAGTATTATTATTTTATTTCTTCTTCTTCATCTTCTTCTTCTCCTCCTTCTTCTTCTCTTCTTCTCCTCCTTCTCCTTCTCCTCCTCCTTATTCTTCTTATTATTATTCTCCTTCTTCTCATTCTCTTCTCCTCCTTCTTCTTCTTCATATTATTATAAAACAGCAAAATCCCTTTCCATAATCATAAGCAATATCTGCTTACGACTGTCCGATTCCGACTGTATCATGAGCATGTGTTTATGAATCACTATCAAATAGTGATGACAGCCAATCGACGTAGAACGAGGTGTTAGAATTTGCACTGATTATTTTCCACCCACTAATGATACCCCTTCTTGATTGTTCGTTTAAGATAATCACTACATCACCTAATCGCTTAACTATACGTTAATTAAACGCTGTATGTTCACTCTCATTCCCCGTCAACATCTTCTGATTTACGATCAATTCGCCATGTCAGATATGGCAAGCAAATCAGTGTGGCGATTTTATTCTAACCTTTGACCATCTGACCAACAAATTAGAAAGTCCAATGTATTTCTGACGATTGTGTAAGATGAACGGCTATTTTGCTTTTGCTGGCTTCTGAGAAACACTAACAATGTTATATGATCCTTGAGGTATTTTCATCAGTGGTCAAACGGTGCAAACCACGTTTATTTTCTGCTCTCAATCCAAAGGGTATTTTATGGTGAGAAACGCTCCCATTCGCAACTCATGCAGAAACACGTATTGTGTCTTTTCTTTTTTCTTTTCTTAAAAGAATGACTAAGACAACATTAAATTCATTTTCTTTCTACAGCAATTAATCGATATCGTTCGGTGTCTGACACCAAGCTTTATATTTCCATGTCTGTTTCAAACGTGTGTCTAAAATGTAGACAGGTAGTATACATGCGAGAAACAATGCCCCACCTGAATTTCTTTGATCTCGTTGATTTGCCGCCACAGGTGTGTACGACGGGAGGTGGGTTCATTCAAGGAGACAGGATTACTTTATAAATATGTCAGTTTTAACCCCAAGGCGCTTTTCAGGAACGGCTTAGGATATTACCTGGTGACACCAAACGCTTTAATGAATAAAAACGTTTGTTTTTAACCATTCGGACAGTTTTATCAAAGACTTATTTCTCAATATCCTTGCCATAATTATTTGTTAGGAGACGCATTTTTTGGCGTGAGACAAACTGTCTTTTGACGCAGTAAAACATTTTTTATATGTGAAAGTCGATCCTTGAAACAGTATCTTTTCTAAAGCAGTCAAATATACTTTGATTTTGGTCACTTGTCTCATCACAGCACACTATGTGATGGGTAACAACAATTTAAGGGTTGAAACATTCGTCCATGTTTTAAATATTTTGATATCTAACGTTACCATAAAATATGTTTTAATGCTAATAATCTTTTACGGGGGACGTGAAGTTTCACCTTGTCTCCCCCCAGTTCAAAATATGAGACATTGATTGTTTCCAAATTTAATGGAATAATATAATCTCTAACTTTGCATAATCCACTGTAGGGATGGTTAGGTAGCGCAGTGGTTAAAGTGGTGACTTCATGTCGACGTCAACAGGTTCCATTCCCTAAAAACAGCAATGAGTGAATTCTATTCTTGGCGTCTCCAGCTAAATAGGGGCACGGGTGGCCCAGTTGTCTAAGGCGCCGCGATTCGCTGTCCAGAGTTGCGTCCCTTGGACACGCCAGAAACCTATGATTGTGGGTTCGAATCACGGTTCGCCCCGATTATGTTTCTAGGTTTGTCAGCACCATACCCGTGCTCGTGGGTTTCACTGAAGTGGTAAACGTCTGAGACCTGCATCACTTCGGGCTTTCCTCCCACATGAAGCTGACACGCCGCGATATAACTGGAATACTGTTATACTGTTAAAAGCGGCGTTAAACCCAACTCACTCACTCCAGCTAAATGAAACTAAAACTGCCTAAAACCCAGCTCACTCACTTAATCTATTTTCTGTATGAAAGTCAACATTTTCACATTCAGATATTTGCTTCATTACATGGTAGATTATTTTTTTTTAAATATATTTTTTTCCGAATCTGAATGAATTATAACATGATATATTCCGTGATATGACTGAATGATCCTGAGATTGCGTAAAACCCAACACACTTATTCAATCCATTTTCTACAGGAAAGTCAACCTTCTCACTTTCAAATATCTGCTTGAATCTAATTGAATTATAAATACATGTTGTAGAGGAGCTGTGCGAGATATATCTAAGTACGTTGTGTCAAACCTGAGACGATGTCTCTGTGTGATTATGGAAGTCGGTAATGTTTAGGTTGAATTCGGACGTGGCGGTGGAATGATTTTCTTTTAAACTTAATGTATTTTATAGAACGACATACGTGAATCATTTGAGTAAGTGGAGGACTTCATCAAATTTGCAGGCCTGGCTGCCCGTAATTCATCCAAGGAGGAAACCGAAAATAAACTTTGTGAACTACAGTTCTTAAGGCAAAGCACTTTCACAATAATCTTAAAAAATATATAAATAATTTTAAACATGTCTATCAGATGTATGGTAATGGTTTATAAGGTTAGATTGGCTTGAAAGAATATCCGATTTCTCCCTACCTACGTTTTGAAGTTGATCGTGAACGCAAGTGCAGTTAGTCCTTTATTCAGCTCCGGTGCCTTTATTAAGATCGACAATATCAACAATGCTTGTTTTGCTAGCTATTTAGCTCCTCGCTCCCTTGATATATAGCACGCCGTATATGCGTCATATCAAAGGGACTATACTCTACTGACCACGCGCTCAAGTAGATGCGCATAAATCACAGCGTCTCCTCAGGGACATCTGTCAAGATTCGATCAACGTATCAAACGAAAAAGGGAATTATTTACGGTGGCCTAGTTCATTAGGCTCCAATGGCCCCACCTCCGTGTACACACTCGTGTTTGCTATGTACTGTGGTGTTGACTCGCGTCTCTACCTGTATCGTCGCTACACCTGTAGTTTCTACTTCCGGATGTTTTTATTTAAGATGCTTATAAATTATGTAATAAAACAAGTTCTGAGGCGTCTCTTTGCATGGTAGTAGAGGCTCTAAAAACGGACCCATTTGAGGTGTGTTCGTAGTGACTGGGTTGGATTTTACGCTCTGTTTGGAATATTCCATTCAAATCACGACGGGGGAGACAAAGAAATATTGCGCCACATATTTTACCTTTGTTGAGAATCGAACCAGGCTCCTGGCCACCCAGGAGGCCACCCTCCCGCTCCCGAATCAGTCAAAGTTGTTGGACCCCGTGTGGATTTGGTTAGAATTGGTCTTCAACAACCCATGCTGGCCGTAAGAGGCGACTGGCCAGGCTCGCTGACTTAGTTGATGCATGTCATCGTTTCCCAATTGCGAGGGTCTATGCGCGTGATGTCAATCACAGGATTGTCTGGTCCCTATTTAGTTATATATCGCCGTCATATAAGTGGAATATTGTTGAGTGAGGCGTTAAACAACAAACATACAAACAATGCTGTTGGAGTAGTGAGTGAGTGAGTGAGTATGGTTTTACGCCGCTTTTAGCAATATATCAGCAATATCACGGCGGGGGACACCAGAAATGGGCTTCACACATTGTACCCATGTCGGGAATCGAACCCGGGTCTTCGGTGTAACGAGCGAACGCTTTAACCACTAGGCTACGCGACCGCCCCTTTGGTTTTAAGGTCGAGTGAGTATGGTTTCAGGCTGTTTTGTTAGAAATATTAAAGCAATATCACGTCGGGGGACACCAGAAATGGGCTTCACACATTGTGCCCAAGAGGGGAATCGAACGCCTTCGGTGTGATGAGCGAAAGCTTTAACCACTAGGCTACCCGACCGCCCCCACTAGAAGTGAGGTTAATACATTTTATCTATGTGGATAATCGAACCCCGGCCTCCATCGCGACTAGCGACCACTCTAGCCACAATGCTAGTCCACCACACTTGTACCCTCTCCACTAAGGTCGACCACGTGTTCAGGTTTAGTGACGTGGCGCGATGGCGTGGATAGGTGTATCTGTTCTCAGTCACCGGTTTGCATGGTCCAGAGTCGATTACGTACAGGCTGTCTTGATCTTTTGGGAATATTGACGACTGCGGCGTCAAGCAACATACACTCTTTCATTCGTCTGAATTATCCATTAGTCAATCCTGTGTGTGTACTTGTGTAGTCGTCCGTAGTGGATACAAAATAATATTTTAGATATAATGCCAACATTCTTCATATTAGTATCTCTCGTATTGTGTTTAAGTTGGTTGGTTGGTTGGTTGGTTTGTTGTTTAACGCCGCACTCGGCAATATTCCAGCTATATAACGGCGGTCTGTAAAATAATCGAGTCTGGACCATACAATCCAATGATTGATATCATGAACATCGATCCACGCAATTGGGATCGATGACATGTATCAACCAAGTCAGCGAGCCTGACCACCCGATCCCGTTAGTCGCCTTTTATGACAAACATAGTCGCCTTTTACGGCAAGCATGGGTTGCTGAAGACCTATTCTACCCCGTAATGCCCTCATGGTTTATGAATACGAGCTCCTGCAATTCAGTTTTGGTTTGTCTGTTAAACATTTTGGCATGCTACAGTTGTTAAAATCTTGGCAACACAATTCAACACATTCTGACTGCCTGATTAGCTCTCCTTTATCTTGACTGCTTATGTCTCTTTCTGACTTCGTAAGATTTCAAAGCCAGTCATGGCCCTGTGTCGTATCAAGGAGTCTTGAAATTCAGCGATAAATTATGTTCGACAAATGTTCGTCTACTCACGGACAAAATGGCGGAAACACTTAAGTGTTCCGCAGAGAATGGGAACAAGAAGTGCGATTGGCTGATAAGAAATTTGCGATTTCAGTTAGAACGCTCATCACGAAGATAGGCACAGTAGACAGAAATATTTTGTGAGCTTTTTCAGCTCGTTTGATTATACCAGAGATAACTTTGATGCGGGGGATGTTTGCCACGAAACTGACGTGCACTCATTTCAGATCTGGCGTCAGAACTTTGAAGCAAATATTCCTTCCTTAAAGGTTCACTGTCATTGTTAGGAAGATATATGTGTTCTCTTTTAGTAGGAATGCCGTCGATGTGTCTCCAATACTTAGCGTGATGTACGATTATCATAGGTATGTCAAGAATGGTTGTCAGATGGTTATGTACAACCATAAAATATTTTTGACTACCTGATGTAGTATATGTAGGTCTACGTAGTGTAGTTTATATTTGACTACCTTGTGTAGTTTATGTTTGTTTTGTTTTGTTTGTTGCTTAACGCCACACGGAACGATATTCAAGCTTTATGAGGGCGGTCTGTAAATAATCGAGTCTGGACCAGTCAGTGTAGTGATTGACATCATGAGCATTGATCCACGTAATTGGGATACGATGACATGCATCAACCAAGTCAGCAAGCCTGACCAACCGATCCCGTAAGACGTCTCTTACATGCATGCTTGTCGTAAAAGGAGACTAACGGGATCGGGTGGTCAGGCTCGCTGACTTGGTTGATGCATGTCATCATCCCAATTGCGTGGATCGATGATCATGATATTAATCACTGGATTGCCTGGTCCAGACTCGATTATTTACAGACCGCCGTCATATAGCTGGAATATAGCTGAGTGCGGCGTTAAACAACAAAACAACCAACTATTACAAGCATAGTCGCCTTTTACGACGGGCATGGGTTGCTGAAGACCTATCAAGGGCCTGTAGTTTATGTAGACTACCTAGTGTAGTTATGTAGGTCTCCCAGTATAGGTTATGTAGATCTACTTGATCTGGTGTATGTAATACGTGTATTGTGTTCCAGGTGGTGACGGAGAGTCTGACGACGGCCTGCAAGTGTCATGGCGTGTCCGGGTCGTGTTCTATAAAGACTTGCTGGAAAGCACTGCCAGATTTCGAGACAATTGGGGCATCTTTGAAAGACCGTTATGCTCTTGCAGTGGAAGTCAGAAGGAAAAGAAAAAAGAAAATGAAAGTGCTAGTTCCTATAAGGAAAAACATCAGAGACATTCGGGACGATCAACTCATATATTATACAAAGTCTCCAGACTATTGCAGTCCGGATGAGAAGACAGGCTCAATAGGGACACACGGAAGGTCAGTGACCCCTCTCTGTTTTCTTCCTTCCTTTCCAGGACCGCCTCCGTGGTCTAGTGGTAGAGCGTCCGCCCCGAGAGCGGAACGTCCGGGATTCGATCCCCGATCGCGTCATACCTAGAGACGTTAAGGAGTTAAAACAAGGACTGGTCGGCTCGGAGTTAGTATACTGTGTCTGCGTGGGGTATTCATGTTAAATTGAGGCAAGGTATCTCACTGGACTAGCTCTGTAAAATCGGTTTTAGTCGATAATCTTGGACGCGCCGCTAATCCCCTTTTAACCCCACCTTCCTTTTCATGCGTCAGGGTGTACAAATTTATCCTAAAATAATGTGTGATACCTATTATGAATATTTGACATCGGCGTGTTTGCCGTGCCTCATGGAGAACGTATGGTGAAAGCGTTGTATGTGCAGTCTTGTCTACACCAAATATATGATATCTCTCTCTCTCTCTCTCTCTCTCTCTCTCTCTCTCTCTCTCTCTCTCTCTCTCTCTCTCTCTCTCTCTCTCTCTCTCTCTCTCTCTCAATTTGTCATTCACCCCGTATCACATATATTGCCTATATATCGAATCTGGTATTGTGGCATAAAAACACAAGTTTTTTATGCTATTCCCTCAAGAGGTTACAATGGTGATGATCGAGTAATGTATTCTATTCATAATCACGCTCTGTTCGATTTATAATACTATCAAACTTTTAATACAATAAACAGCTCCAGCACAAGAGAAATGCGCGCACCGATGTATTCCTTAGACCTTCTAGACTGTGTGCAGTCTTATTGCTTTGCCAGACACAACATATGCCGGTGTCGTAAACATGTGATAGAGCCAGTCATAAATTGTCGAAGTGACGGAAACAAGACTCATTTTCTGCAAATGTGCGTCATCGTAGATCATTTATGCTACGAGGAGATTCGCTCTGGCCTCCCTTGTACTAATAAATAAAGGCGAAGGCGAAAGAACACTTCAGAGAATTTCTTCCTTTTATTGCTTGGAAACTGTATTTTCAATACTATTACGAAACAGCGGTGTGTTCAAATGTATTCTAATTGGTTTTATTATTACATCGCGATGGGAAAACAATGAAAAGATTATTGTTTTACGACCTCCAGTAAACCCGGTGTACTATTTTGATTGGAAATATCGAGGTCCTAAATATAATTTTAGCATAATACTTTTGCAGTGCTAGCTGTCTGAACTCCAGTGAGTAAATATGGTTTTACGACTCTTTTAGCAATATTCCAGCAAAGTCACGTCCGGGACACCAGAAATGGACTTTGTAGCAACTGAAACCCGGGCCTTCGGCGAGACCGGCAAGCACTTTAACCACAAGGCTAACCAACCGCCCCCTTGCACTGACAATGGGCCTGAATATCTAATCTGTTTGGTCCATCTTGCTCAGAACTTCAACCAACGTTGGTCCTTTTAAAATCAGCAGTGACACCATGTGCACATGTTATAGATCTTCTAACCAATTAGTGCACAAATCAACCTGAAGAATCTTGGAGAAGACGAAATTATTACACATAAAAATACAGTAAATCCCCTCCGTTTTCTTTTGAGAAACAAAATAATCAAGATTGGACCAGATAAAGCAGTAACTGATATCATAAGGTCCCACGCTCTTACGATGACACGCAATCAACCAAGAAAGCGAGCCTGATCACCCGATCTATTGAGTCGCCTCCTACGACAAGAATAGGTTGCTGGGGCCAATTCTAACCCAGAATCCCTCCGAGGAAATACACATGACGAGGCATGTGTCTCAACTTCCATTGCATGCATTGCGGGGGCGACAGGGACTTTGTATGGAGACCGGATATTTTTCTAGGTCCAGATGCAAAACCAGAAATATCTTTTTAATTAATATTTTGAGCCTTAATGTTTTTTTGTTTGTTTTTGAAAAAACCGCATATAACAATGTATATTTCGTGACAGACAAAAAGATTTATCAAAAGTCTGAATAATTATTGTTTTCAAAACAATTCTGGGACAATTTGTTTTTTCGAGTGGGTGGTCAGGCTCGCTGACTTGGCCGATGCATGTCCTCGTATCCTAATTGGTTGAGCGTCCGCCCAGAGAGCGGAAGGTCCAGGGTTCGATCCCCGGCCGCATCATACCAAAAGACGTTAAAAGATGGTACTTGTTGTTACCCTGTCTGGCGCTCGGCATTAAGGGGCTAAAACAAGGACTGGTCGGCTCGGAGTCAGTATACTGTGTCTGAGGGGGGTATTCATGTTAAACTGTGGCATGGTATCTCGATCAGTGAGCTAGCACTATAAATCGGCATCAGTCCGGACTATTACAAGCAGCCACACACACACACACACACACACACACACACACACACACACACACACACACACACGTACATGCACTTGGCTATATAAGTGCAATAATCTTGGACGCGACGTTAAACCCCATTTCACCTCACCTCACCCAATTGCTGAAGTCCTATTCTACGCCGGATCTTCAAGGGTCCAGCATGGAGGTAGTGATGCAGTATACCTGGTTGAAATGTTTGAGTGAAGGCAGGTGGTGTATGTTCCTTGACAGGATGCGTTCTTCAGCCTCAGTCGAACTGACTGGATGTCCAAAGTGACAGTCATGTTTGATACGGAAGAGATCTTCGTGCCTTCGTATTACACTATCAATACCAGATAAGATACAGTACTTTCAGAATCCGAATAATCTATCGCGTCAACGCCATTTTTGTTTAATGAGCTTCCACTTCAAGGTACTCCTTCAGCTCTTACTGAGGGTCTGCCTTCTATGTTGTCTACGATCTGGTAGATATGCAATATGTCCTAATATTTTGAATGTAATTGACATCTGTCATAGCTAGCCTAGGTGTGGCAACTACTATCTAATATTTTCATAGTAAGGTTGGAAAACATGAAGTTGCATTTCCGGCCTGAAAGAATTATCTACTAAATATTTTAACTCCTTGTTTGCTGTCAAAGAGTTGGTCCGCCCTTTGGTATCTTATAACATGATACTACCGACAGTTTAATGTGTACTTGACACGTCGATAGGAAACACACAGGGGTAGCTACTATCGCCCCGCCTGTTGTTGTCTCGTCTCAGTTAGGGCAGCATGCTTCAGGTCAAGTTCAAATAGTTTTAATTCCTTGTCTTCCTGAGAGGAAAATATCGAATTTGTTAGAGTGAGTCATTTGTCTCTTCACCTTCTGACCGTTGGATTCTCTGGACCATCCGACCCAAAGATTATATGTACCATATTTCCCTAGGATTCCCTCTACAATATGACCCTGGGATTCTTTGTTCCATCTGAACCTAGTAGTCTCTGCACCATATCATCTGTTCCGCAGATTCTCCTAACCATCTGACTCTCATTTATACCAGACCCGTGAAGATCCGGGATTTAATAGGTCTTTAGCGGCCCATGCTTGCCGTAAAAGGCGACTGCGCTTGTCGTAATAGGCGACTAACGAGATCGGGAGGTCAGGCTCGCTGACTTGGTTGATGCATGTCATTGTTTCCCAATTGCGTGGATTGATGCTCATGATGTCAATCTCTGGATCGTCTGGTCCAAACTCGATTTTTTACAGACCGCCGTCATATAGCTGGAATATTGCTGAGTGCGGCGTTACACAACAAACCAAACAATAAAATCTTGTACTATATTTCCCTTGGTTTATCTGTAGCATCTGACTCCAAGATTATCTAAATCACCAAACACAGATTACTCTCTGTGCCATAGTTCCCTAGGATTCTCTAAGGTGTCTGTTGCAAGGTACGTCTCCACGGACACTGTGCCCCCAGCCTCATTCTACCGCCATCAGATGATTGCTTAATCTCCTCACATTTCACGGCAAAACTAATGTTGAATTATTTGTATTTCAGGTTCTGTGACGAGAGGAGCTATGAATCCGGCGGCTGCGACTCTATGTGCTGTGGGCGTGGCTTCCACAGCTTCACCATGGAGGTAGTGGAGAGGTGTGAGTGCAAGTACTACTGGTGTTGCTATGTCAAATGCAAAACGTGCCACAAGACTCTGGAACTGAGCAGATGCAGGTAGAGACCAATGTGAAAACCAGAATTTTGTTTTCACAAGACTCTTCCAAGTCCTTCCGGAAACAAGGATGAGTACACTGTTCGTATCAAGGACCTGGAACCTTTCCTCCAAACTGTGAGTGTCCTGGAAGTAACGGAACACACATAGTTCGTGTTCAGTGCGAGGCGGACTATTTACAATGGAGTTGCTACTATGTCCAAATATGCATATTGTGTGTTGACTATTGATAGTGCAACTTTAATTGTACCTTGAATTCTGTGGAGTTCTATACCAGATCTTTCCATTTCTTATTGAAACGCATCCAAGGAGAGTGTACCACGCCCTGTACCACACGCTCGTGTCTGGAAGAAACGGAGACTCTTCAACTATCGCATCGTGGATACCAAACTTATCAAAGACGTAAGCCAAACATGGACGCGTCATGCGTCATGTGTACCTGCCAACACCACGACTCGCATAAACTATACCTTGCAAATGGATACGCGTGGTATAATGTTCGCATTTGGCACGTCCTCCCCGTTAACATGTATCAGTGATGCCGTTTGAAGGATATTCCATTTTGGAAAAAAACCTCTAATAAACTTTTATTTGCGTCGGCGCTTTCTGAGCAGGCGATCAAAGGAACTTGTACATTTTTCAAAATATATAGTGTGTTAACAAAGATGTTTATATGAATGTATATTGGTTGAAGCGTTTCTAATTGTATATTACTAGTTCTATATATAAGGAGGAAACGTGTGTTACCTCGGGATCTTCAGGTGATCAAATGGGTGTCAACTGGTTCTCGTCCCGTATAACACCCGTCATGTCAGTTGACAGAAGGGTAGTTGACAACAAACCCTAAATTACACTGATCTATATCAAATACAATATTGCGCGCTGTATAAACATTTCTAACATGTTTACATTGTGATGGAATGCCGATTTGAAATGATAATTTATATACTTCATGTCAGGAAAATGTTGATGTCATCTGCGTCTGAAGCGTGACTTTAGAACTCTGATTAGGGACCGACCATGTCATGTATTAGAAGTTTTAGAAGATTTGGTCATCTTGGGAGAGACTAGCATGGCATATCAGGAGACACGCGACAGGTTGTATGTGCTTTCCTGCGTGAAATACGTCGGCAATACAGTACCATCCAATGCAACTTTGCCACCCAACCTGAATTCAATGCAAACATAAGTATATGAAATTTCAGGGTCTGTTACAACCAGTTTGCGAGCACAGTGTTGTGGCATGGCTGTGGCAGTACTGTGGGTTCAGACTGAACGTTTGTACCGCTGACAAAACGATCCGATCACCAAATTCATCAGCTATAAGCGCTGTGATCAAATTGCGTGTAATAGTCACTTTTTTCTGCTGAGCATTTTTGTCAAATCATATATATCACGATCATATGTTTAAGTACACGAACCGTCTTACACTTTAACAGGACTCTTACCGTGATGAAATGTCTGTCGTATTTTCAAGAAATAACATTGTTCACATCTGAAGTTCAATATGGCCACCATGACATATTGTTGATCCAGCGTCGGGTCAGCAATGCAGACATCGAATATGTATCCAAATGCATTTATTAACATTTAAGCTGTTGTAATATACACGACTACCAGACTATATATCTTTTATACACCGGGTTGCATATATATTTTAGCATCAGAGGAGAAGTATGTTTGTCTCAGTGACGGTGGTTAAAGAACAGTTGAATGCTCTGGGATCGTGAAACATCTTGCAATGCAATGCATTTATATCCTGATGAATGTACTGCACATACTGTACGTTACATCGGTATGCGCTGAAAGGGACTTTGATGCAAAATGTGATATTGGCTGTAAGATGAAAAATATCATGAGAGTATACTACTCAAAAGATGTTAAGGAACATCCGATTCGTTAATATTGCTGTAGTTACGCTGTCATGGTATGACATATTTACTTGAAATATGAAAGACTCGCGATCTTTAACTTCTTTTGAGTAGTATCTATTATCGGGATACAAATGTATTGCGCCGAAATAAAATATTGACCATCGCTCATCTAGTAGCTATATTTTAAACAATTATTCCCTTAAAGGAAACTATCGAGTGCTCATTCCAAACGCTGCTTAATCTTGAGACGAGGCTTACATTATTGTGCTTTTTTAGCGTCATCGGATCGACCCCTAGGTCAGTGAAGATGCTGTAGTGATTGTAAGAACATCGTTGTCCTGTGCAAGACGGGTAATCCGTTGTAAAGTATTTATGTCACGTGTTATTTTAGGTGTTCCAGTCTTTGGCTGTCGCTCGATGGCTTTCTCGAATTTTCTTCCAAATTGACCTTTTTCCATATAAATTGAAAGCGCGTGTTGTGTTGACAAATATGGTATTTGTGAAACGTGTCCCACAGAAAAGGCGTTATCTCGCATATTTTACCTCATGTACAAACTGAAATAGAACCCGTGACAGTTCAGGCAAATTTACCTCAGTTGTACAGAATTTAACAGAACCACTTGCTATGGAATAACAAGATCTAACGGATATTTCAGAAAATATATTTATGTCGATAATTTAGTGTCACTTACTATCCTAAGATGCGTAATAATTGGTTTAATTAATGTGTTTAACTGTACTCGACCTTTTTATCCTAATTAAGCTGAACAACAACAAATCATGTGAGAAAAATCTTAAATACGACGGGTGCTTGTTGAAAAATCAATCGTTTTTACAATCAGTACTAATATGGCTCAGTTTTATATTTACGAATTATGAACAAAACGTTTGATGTAGGTTTGTTAGCAACAGATGCATCATAAGACATTATGTTTATTATTATTATCAATAGCATTATTATACATGATATAATGATGTCTTATACCATATAGAATAGTGTTGTATTAAATCCTTTAAAATCATTGATCGATTATGCTATCACTGCCAAAGTTACTCCCCACGAATGTGAACAAGGAACCATTTCGTACAAAGAATACATTATGTCATTTAACATCGCACTCTCAATGACTATCTGTGCTTTTATTATAACATGTATTTGAAACGTACAAGAACATTTCATTTTTGGAGCAAGAAGTTAGCATGAAAAATGAAATATTTTGTTGAAAAAAAATAACTTAAATATATTTCAAAACAGCTCTCTCACCTATGTAAATATTTAATGATTTACCTTTAAACGTGGTTTTGTAGGAAAAAATATACTGCTGGCAAAAGGAAGTATACACGTTTGTATTTTTTATCAAATCCAGTTTTTAAATGTATACTCTCTATTGCCTAGCGGTTTTTAATATACTCGAAGGCAAATGCATTTCTGATGTAGCTGTTATTCATGATACTGTGATTGTGTAAGAAGCACATCCTCTCTTTGATCTGGAAGATTTTTTTCTGTTATGTAGTGAAAAGAGTTATCAAAGAATTATGAATGCAGTTATTCATTATAGATAAATGAAACATGCATAATCTGCCGTGAAAGCAGGTTGGAACATGTGGTTATTGTCATTCGTCAACGGTTTGAAGGAGAGAAAAAATTAAATGCATATTATTTTTACCTTAATATATTAAGCTACAGAGGTCTTGCACGACAACTGTTTTGTGTTTCCAAAATTGTATGTACTTGAAACTTGGATTTGACAAAAAAAATTACAAATATTATCAAAACGTAAGTTGGCTGAAAACAGTTTGCGAAACACTGCAAACACAACTATGATACCCGTGTCAAATACAACGCCTTCGAATAACTACGGAAGCCTTTTAGGGCCATTTGTTTTTTTATTTTCTTTCGATACTATCTTGAAATTTCAAGATACTAAGTTGAAATTTCAAGAAAATATCTTGAAATTTCAACTTAGTATCTTGAAATTTTAAGATACTATCGAAATTTTTTTTTAAAAACAAATGGCCCTAAAAGGTTTCCGTAGATAACCACTAGCAGCTTAGATTACGGAAGCCATTTAGGGCCATTTTCCCCCTTGAAATTTCTAGATGCAATTTTGAAATTTCAAGATGCTAACTAGAATTTCAAGATATTAACTTGTAATTTCAACTTATTATCTTGATATTTCAAGGTTATTTTCCTGAAAATTTTATTTGGTATGTATCTTGAAATTTCAAGAAAAAAACAACCCAAAAACATTTGGCTTCCGTAGTAGGCTCCATCTTCGTGATTATGCATTTTCAATAATGAATAAATTAAAATCATCCCAAGTACTCTTGCCTTGGCGTATATTAGCCAATAATAACACAACAATCTAAGACCAAAGGAGAATATATTTCAAAAATAGAAGTCATATTTGTGCGTCTTCTTTAAGATTATGTATATATTCCGTATGATATAAATGACTAATGGTCCTTAGTTTTATGTGTTAAACATTCTATGTAAGACGGTATCTTGATTACCACATCTGTACGTGTTTTGACCGTATGTATGTATAATGTGTCGTGTATGTTCTATTTATAACCACACAGGGTGGAACTTTCAGCATCACCGTGGCCATGCAAATGAGGTAACACGCATTCGTATCGACTCGGCTCTTTCTGTAACCTGGTACCGAGGTGTGCCGATTGAGATAATACAAGGAAGACGTTAGAAACTGTCACAGCTAAAGTTAAAAATCAAAGTTAAGCAAATATTTATGGTAATTTTTAAAATATCAAAATATCTTTAGATAGATTGTACGTTTCTTATGACTCACAAATGATAATTGTGCAAAGAGGTGAATAAACATCTTGAATCGTGATACTGCATCGAAAATATCATTTTAAGGTGATTTGTAAAAGTATTCATAATCAAATTGATTTCAATGTGGTTTTCAAATAGATTTTAATGTTTTATCAAATTAATTTTAATTTTGTTTCCAAATTGATTTTAATTTTGTTTCCAAATTGATTTTAATGTTTTATCTAATTGGTTTTAATGTTTTATCGAATTGATTTTAATTTTGTTTCCAAATTGATTTTTATGTTTGATCAAAATGGTTTTAATGTTTTATCAAATTGATTTAATGTTTTATCAAATTTATTTTAATGTTTTATTAAATTGAATTTAATTGTCTTTTCAAATTCGTTAATGCTTAGGCATCAAGAGCAAAACAGTTCTTCAAGGCGACACATTTGTTGACTATACATGTATTCGTATATCACTTCAACCAGATGTGTATTGTGTACAAAGGTCTAGCAGGTACCATGGCGATGATGTACCGCACTGACAAAAACAGCGGATGCAATAGATGCAGATGTACTACTCAACTTTTGTTAGGGGTAATCAGATATGTCGTTCTGTTTAAACATACACTTGACATATTATGAGAATCAGTTTTATATGTTATGGAAAGATATGATTATTCATATCAAAGTGGAGTAGTATAATTGGTAATCAAACTGTCTGTTGCTGTGTCAAACTATGGATTTATACACCATTGTTTCAAGATATATTAATGTGATACTGTTGTAGGTAGCCCCCGCCTGAAAAATGTGTATTGAAGAAAGATTGCATTGATAGTAACGTATGTCTATTATTTTGTAAATGTTTTCAAACCAATCATAGGATTTACTACTATCCATTATTTAGTTTCATTCTATTGTAGGAAGTTTTGAGTTTGAGCTCACACTCTGTTTACAGTGCGTGCTTTAATCATGTTATTTCATAGGTGTACGTTCAAGACAGGGTTTTAGCATTTAAATTGAAAAAATGTTTTTGTTCGAAAAAACTGAATTCTGAGCAATGAAGTATATTGACGGTTATATATTTTCAAGACATTGTTTTGACGCTTCACTGAATTTGTCAGACCTATGGTGACTGTTTTGCAAATAACGTGTATGTACATTTTGCTACAAATAATAAAATAAGAAATATCTGTTTTAAGTCTTGTTCTTGTGGCCCATGGGGATTCCGTAGAGTACCCAGTACCGGGTGCTTGCCGTAAGAGCCCACTAATGAGGATTGAGTGGTTACAGCGTGGATTGTGACTTTATACCCCAACGCCATGGGTCGTTGCTCATGCTGCCAACCACTGATGAGAGTGTGTGAGTGAGTGAGTATGGTTTTACGCCGCTTTTAGCAATATTCCAGCAACATCACGGCGGGGGACACCAGAATTGGGCTTCACACATTGTACCCATGTCGGGAATCGAACCCGGGTCGTGACGTGACGAGCGAACGCTTTTACCATAAGGCTACACGACCGCCCCAAACAACCACAGATGTACCTGTGCTGGATTTATCCAAATGGAACTCGAATAATGCAGACAGATTCACTCACATGTAATCTATTCAAGAAATAAGTAAACCTGATGAAAATACTCCGCTTAAAGGAATATGCATAAACAAAGGAGGGGAGGGGGATCAGCTCCATTCACCTCACGCTACTTCGGGCTTTCTAGTTTCCAGATTTTTAATCAAGGACAGGTAACTCTAACCAGCTGTCCCAAAAATGGAAGAACAAACTGCACGATGCATGTCAAATCTGTGTAGGCCTCGTGTGTGTGTGTGTTTGTGTGTGCGTGCGTGTGATTGTTTTCAGTGGTATGAGGAGCCCTGAAAATCAGATCTTAGTTCTCGCTACCGCTAAATAAAGATCTGAGGACATCCCATTATGGGTCACGTCAGAACGACCTTTCATCCAACCAATCAGACCGTCGCTTACCAGATCATGAAAGTGACAGTCGGAATGTGTTTTCTAATCATGCAACCTCGAAATATTTAACACAGGGTATTCCGAACGACAGTTACGGGTTTTATGATTATATCCATACAATCTAGGCCATCTGTAAGTCATTCCTGAATGTTGTTTTGGTCAGTTTTAACTTTTGTAATCGAGAATACGTCAAAATATGTTTCGAAGCGTAGTCGCCAGTTTGAAACTAGTGCCGTAAAGCTCGAGAAAGCTGCCTTCTAATTGGATTATGTCGATTTCTTGTCAGTCATTTCATTGGTCGGTCAATGTTCGCTAAAGGTCGTTGTGACATGACCCGTAATGGGATGTCCTCAGATTTTTAGTTAGCAGTAGCGAAAACTAAGATCTGATTTTAATGAGATTGAAGCCCTTGGGGTTTGTCAAGTGCAGGCAGACAAATCACTGTACTGAACCTTAATGATTCGCAGCGAATACGGTATTCTGATACCGGAGAGAAATACGGTTTTCCTCCAAACCACGAAGATTGCTGGTGAATTATGCAAAATTATTTAAGAAAGACAAATTACAACAATACGTTTCTTGGCCTAAACTCTACAAGAGATGCGTACTTGACGATAGACTCGGTACAGAACGCTGTAGGTGGTTGTGTGATACAGTGGTTCAACCGTTACCTCGTCACACCGGAAACCAAGGTTCGACTCCTCATTTGGGGACAATGCTGTAGACGTTATACCGTAATCACCCATTACATTTTTCCATTGTGTTTTGACGAAAGACACGCATATGATGAAAAGTCCGAAAATAGACGGCTCTGAGAATGACATGAGAATTAGGAATATTTTACCGACGCTTTGATAACCTTTCAAGATCTCACGGAATTAAAGCGCAGGTTTAGTAGTTACTTTTTGCGTTGTTTTTTATATGAGCTGGGGTCTGGAAGGTACAGGAAGAACTGAACCCGGGACATCGGCGTGGCTTTATCCACTGTACTACTAAACCACCACCCTCAAAGTACCACGTAGCCAACTCGATCGCATGACAATCCGAGGTTGTTCAAAGTCGTTGAAGCACTGCAAACATACTGTGTATGATGTACAGCAATCTACCTGTTAATTACCCTTAGTACACAGAGCTTGTTTGTTTGTTGTTTAACGCTGCACTCAGCAATGTTCCAGCTATGTGATGGCTATGAGTCTGGACTAGACAATCCAGTCATTGACACCTTCGACATCGATCTACGCAAATTGGGATACAATGACATGCTTCAACAAAGTATCGAGCCTGATCTCACCAGTTAGATGCCGATGACCAATTCTAACACGGATCTTCTCGGGGGACAAGCATTGGTTGCTGAAGACCAATTCTAACCCGGAACCTCACGGGGGACACACACACCCAGAGGTAGACAGACAGACACACATTTTTCATGACGTGTTCTTTAGAAGCAGACACACACGCCCAGGCAGACACAAAGACCGACAGGCACATAAGACAGACAGACACACACACACAGACACACACACACACACACAGACACACACACACACACACGCAGAGGCAGACAGACAGACACACACACAGAGGTAGACAGACAGACAGACACACATTTTTCATGACGTGTTCTTTAGACGCAGACAGACAGACACACACGCACGCACGCACACACACACACACACACACACACACACACACACACACTTCATGACGTGTGTAACCACTGAGCATGTAACGTCCAGATCTACGTCTGGTGTGTGCGAACAAGTTCGATTTACAATAAGACAGGTAGAGTTATTTCCCTTGAACTGTTATGATGCTTTTAATGGGCAACAGAAAATCCTAAGACGTGTTTCTTTAATGTGTGGCACATGTCTATATGTGAAAAAGGTTTAACGACGATTAGTTTGAAATATTTATTCCGTATTTTTGGCGTCTGAACACGCTCAGAAAAGTACGTAAGTTTGGATTGTATCTTTACGACATTACGGAAAAAGACCCATGAAATAATGTTATATGACTTGGCGACATTTGAAAATGACAGGAAGAACCTGGGACTTCAATTCGTCGTGACGACCTCGCTTTAACCACTGTGCTACCCGACCGCATCCCTCAAAGTTGCATTTAGTTCATGGACATATCAATCTGACCCATTTAATTCAAGTATTTGAAAGACTGAAAACACGAATTGTATGATGTACATCAATTTATCTGTTAATTAACCTCATATCAATTTTTCTGTTAATTATCCTTATATCAGTTTATCTGTTAATTACCCTTATATCAATTTATCTGTTAATTATCCTTATATCAATGTATCTGTTACTTACCCTTATATCAATTTATCTGTTAATTACTCTTATATCAATTTATCTGTTAATTACCCTTACATCAATTTATCTGTTACTTACCCTTATATCAGTTTATCTGTTAATTACCCTTATGTCAATGTATCTGTTATTTATCCTTATATCAATGTATCTGTTAATTATCCTTATATCAATTTATCTGTTAATTATCCTTAGTACACAGAGAATGTTTGTTTGTTGTTTAACGTCCCACTCAACAATATTCCAGTTATATGTCGGATGTCTGTAAATATTCGAGTCTGGACCAGACAATCGAGTGATCTCCATCAATAACATTGATCTACGCAAATGGGATACGATGACATGTATCAACTAAGCCAGCGAGCGTGGCGACCCGATCCCGTTAGTCGCCTCCTACGCCAAGCATGGGTTGCTGAAGACCAATACTCACACACAGAGGCAGACAGACTCACACGCAGAGGCAGACAGACAGACAGACAGACAGACACACAGAGGAAGACAGACAGACAGGCACACATACAGTGTCACACGCACACAGAAGCAGACAGAAAAACACACACATACACACACAGAGGCAGACACACAGACAGACACACACACGCAGACAGACACACACACGCAGACAGACACAGACGTGTGTTCTTCAGACGCAGACGCAGACACACTCAGAGGCAGACAGTTACACACACAGAGGCAGACAGACACACACACAGTCAGACAGACACACACACACTCAGAGGCAGACAGACACACACACTCAGACAGACACACACAAAGACAGACAGACAGACACACACAGTCAGACAGACACACACACACTCAGAGGCAGACAGATACACACATACAGGCAGACAGACAGACACACACAGAGGAAGACACACATACACACACAGAGGCAGACAGACAGACGCATACAGAGGCAAACAGACACACAGTCAGACAGACACACACTCGGAGTCAGAGAGACAGACACACAGAGGCAGACAGGCATACATATAGAGGCAGACAGACAGACACACACTCAGACAGAAACACACAGAGGCAGACACACATACACACACACGCAGGCAGACAGGCACACAGAGGCAGGCACACACAGTCAGACAGACACACACTCACTCAGAGGCAGACAGATACACACACACAGGTAGACAGATACACACACCGAGGCAGACACACACACACACACACGCAGACAGACACACACACACTCAGAGGCAGGCAGACAGACAGACACAAACACAGACAGACAGAGGCAGACAGACACACACACACGCAGACAGACACACACACCCTCAGAGGCAGGCAGACAGACAGACACAAACACAGACAGACAGAGGCAGACAGACACACACACACGCGCGCAGACAGACACACACACACACTCAGAGGCAGGCAGACAGACAGACACAAACACAGACAGACAGAGGCAGACAGACACACACACACGCAGACAGACACACACACTCAGAGGCAGGCAGACAGACAGACACAAACACAGACAGACAGAGGCAGAAAGACACACACACACGCGCAGACAGACACACACACACACACTCAGGGGCAGGCAGACAGACAGACACAAACACAGACAGACAGAGGCAGACAGACACACACACACGCAGACAGACACACACACACTCAGAGGCAGGCAGACAGACAGACACAAACACAGACAGATAGAGGCAGACAGACACACATACACAGACAGACACACAGTCGGAGGCAGACACACATACAGACAGACAGACACACAGTCAGACAGACACACAGTCGGAGGCAGACAGACAGACACATAGACAGACACTCACACACAGAGACAGACACACATAAAGACAGACAGACAGATACACATACAGATAAACAGACACACACACAGAGGCAGATGGAAACAGGCAGACGGACAGACACACAGACAGACATTCACACAGAGGAAGACAGGCAGACAGGCACACATACAGTATCACACACACACAGAAGCAGACAGAAAAACACACACATACACACACAGAGGCAGACACACACACATACACACACAGAGGCAGATAGACAGACAGACAGACACACACACGCAGACACAGACGTTTGTTCTTCAAACGCAGACACACTCAGAGGCAGATAGACAGACACACAGTCAGACAGACACACTAACTCAGAGGCAGACAGATACACACACAGACAGGCGCACACAGAGGCAGACAGACAGATTCACACAGACAGACACACATACAGAGGCAGACAGACACACAGAGGCAGACAGACAGACACAGACCCACACTTACACACATAGGCAGACACACATACACAGGGGCAGACAAACAGACACACACACAGTCAGACACACAGACAAAAAGAGGCAGACATACATACACACAGTCAGAAAGACAGACACACGCAGGCAGACACACAGTCAGACAGACACACACACACTCAGAGGCAGACAGATACACACACACTCGGAGACAGACACACACACACACAGACAGACACACACTCAGAGGCAGACAGACACACACACACGCAGACAGACACACACACACACTCAGAGGCAGGCAGACAGACAGACACATACACAGACACACACACAGTCAGACAGACACACACTCGGAGTCAGAGAGACAGACACACAGAGGCAGACAGGCATACATATAGAGGCAGACAGACAGACACACACTCAGACAGAAACACACAGAGGCAGACACACATACACACACACACAGGCAGTCAGGCACACAGAGGCAGACACACACAGTCAGACAGACACACACTCACTCAGAGGCAGACAGATACACACACACAGGTAGACAGATACACACACCGAGGCAGACACACACACACACACGCAGACAGACACACACACACTCAGAGGCAGGCAGACAGACAGACACAAACACAGACAGACAGAGGCAGACAGACACACACACACGCAGACAGACACACACACCCTCAGAGGCAGGCAGACAGACAGACACAAACACAGACAGACAGAGGCAGACAGACACACACACACGCGCGCAGACAGACACACACACACACACTCAGAGGCAGGCAGACAGACAGACACAAACACAGACAGACAGAGGCAGACAGACACACACACACACGCAGACAGACACACACACTCAGAGGCAGGCAGACAGACAGACACAAACACAGACAGACAGAGGCAGAAAGACACACACACACACACGCGCAGACAGACACACACACACACACTCAGGGGCAGGCAGACAGACAGACACAAACACAGACAGACAGAGGCAGACAGACACACACACACGCAGACAGACACACACACACTCAGAGGCAGGCAGACAGACAGACACAAACACAGACAGACAGAGGCAGACAGACACACATACACAGACAGACACACAGTCGGAGGCAGACACACAGACAGACAGACAGACACACAGTCGGAGGCAGACAGACAGACACATAGACAGACACTCACACACAGAGACAGACACACATAAAGACAGACAGACAGATACACATACAGATAAACAGACACACACACAGAGGCAGATGGAAACAGGCAGACGGACAGACACACAGACAAACATTCACACAGAGGAAGACAGGCAGACAGGCACACATACAATATCACACACACACAGAAGCAGACAGAAAAACACACACATACACACACAGAGGCAGACACACACACATACACACACAGAGGCAGATAGACAGACAGACATACACACACACGCAGACACAGACGTTTGTTCTTCAAACGCAGACACACTCAGAGGCAGATAGACAGACACACAGTCAGACAGACACACTAACTCAGAGGCAGACAGACACACACACACGCAGACAGACACACACACACACTCAGAGGCAGGCAGACAGACAGACACAGACACAGACACACACACAGTCAGACAGACACACACTCGGAGTCAGAGAGACAGACACACAGAGGCAGACAGGCATACATATAGAGGCAGACAGACAGACACACACTCAGACAGAAACACACAGAGGCAGACACACATACACACACACACAGGCAGTCAGGCACACAGAGGCAGACACACACAGTCAAACAGACACACACTCACTCAGAGGCAGACAGATACACACACACAGGTAGACAGATACACACACAGAGGCAGACACACACACACACACGCAGACAGACACACACACACTCAGAGGCAGGCAGACAGACAGACACAAACACAGACAGACAGAGGCAGACAGACACACACACACGCAGACAGACACACACACACTCAGAGGCAGGCAGACAGACAGACACAAACACAGACAGACAGAGGCAGACAGACACACACACACGCGCGCAGACAGACACACACACATTAAGAGGCAGGCAGACAGACAGACACAAACACAGACAGACAGAGGCAGAAAGACACACACACACACACGCGCAGACAGACACACACACACACACTCAGGGGCAGGCAGACAGACAGACACAAACACAGACAGACAGAGGCAGACAGACACACACACACGCAGACAGACACACACACACTCAGAGGCAGGCAGACAGACAGACACAAACACAGACAGACAGAGGCAGACAGACACACATACACAGACAGACACACAGTCGGAGGCAGACACACATACAGACAGACAGACACACAGTCAGACAGACACACAGTCGGAGGCAGACAGACAGACACATAGACAGACATTCACACACAGAGACAGACACACATAAAGACACACTAACTCAGAGGCAGACAGATACACACACAGACAGACACACATACAGAGGCAGACAGACACACAGAGGCAGACAGACAGACACAGACCCACACTTACACACATAGGCAGACACACATACACAGGGGCAGACAAACAAACACACACACAGTCAGACACACAGACAAAAAGAGGCAGACATACATACACACAGTCAGAAAGACAGACACACGCAGGCAGACACACAGTCAGACAGACACACACACACTCAGAGGCAGACAGATACACACACACTCAGAGGCAGACACACACACACACAGACAGACACACACTCAGAGGCAGACAGACACACACACACACACGCAGACAGACACACACACACACTCAGAGGCAGGCAGACAGACAGACACAGACACAGACACACACACAGTCAGACAGACACACACTCGGAGTCAGAGAGACAGACACACAGAGGCAGACAGGCATGCATATAGAGGCAGACAGACAGACACACACTCAGACAGAGACACACATAGAGGCAGACACACAGACAGACACATACAGAGGCAGACACACATACACACACACAGGCAGTCAGGCACACAGAGGCAGACATACACACAGTCAGACAGACAGACACACACACATTCTTCATGGCGTGCGTTCTTCAGACGCAGACACACACATACACACTTAGAGGCAGACACACAGACCGACAGACACGCATGCATACAGACATACAGGCACGCACGCACACACACACACACACACACACACACACACACACACACACACACACACACACACACACACACACACACACACACACACACACACACACACACACACCCTTCATGACGTATGTAACCACTGAGCATGCAACGTCCAGATCTACGTCTGGTGTGTGCGAACAAGTTCGATTTGCAATAAGACAGGTGGAGTTATTTCCCGTGAACTGTTACGACGCTTTTTTTCTGGGCAAGAGTAACATTTTCAAAAACATCCAAAGACATGTTTCTTTTATGTGTGGCACATGTCTATATATTTAGAAAAAGGTTTAACGACGATTAGTTTGAAATGTTTATTCCGTATTTTGTTTTGCGTCTGAACACGCTCAGAAAGTACGTTAGTTTCGATTGTATCTTTACGACATAACGGAAAAAGACCCATGAAATAATGTTACATGACTTGGCACTATGCATCTGACTAGTGAAGGAGGCGGTGGGGTAGTCTAGTGGTTACAGCGTTCGCTCGTCACGCCGAAGGCCTGGGTTCGATTCCCCGCAAATTGTGTGAAAACTATTTCTGGCTTCCCACTCGGGGATATTGCTTAAAGCAACGTAAAACCAACCACCAAACCTGATCCCTTGAACGACCGAACGACTCTCACGAACGAACGGGAAAACCTGACACACAACTGATTATTTATTAAACATATTTTATTGTCCAAAAAGACAAAGGGATTTGGCACAAGTGCAGCACTTATTACCGTCTAGTACACAACTGATATGTATTGAAGAACAGATCGGACACAATTGGCACTACAACCACACCACAGAATACCTGTATAAGACTACCGCCAATACAACATGGTTTTTTTATATTGTTTGTAAACATTGTTTACTTTTTTTATTTCATATTTACAGACAATAAGAAGCTCCTTCAGCCTTTGACAACAATACGTTTTGGTAGTGATTTTCCTACATCAAGAAATCGATACTGTACGCCTGCCACAAACATCGGAGTTGTATGTGATTTGTTTGTTTGTTGTTTAACGCCGCACTCAGCAATTTTGACCCGTGAAGATTCCGGGGTAGAATAGGTCTTCAACAACCCATGCTTGCCGCAAAAGGTGACTATGCTTGTCGTAAAAGGCAACTAATGGGATCGGGTGGTCAGGCTCGCTGACTTGGTTGATGCATGTCATCAATCCCAATTGCGTGGATCGATGCTCATGATATCCATCACTGGATTGTCTGGTCCAGACTCGATTATTTACAGACCGCCGTCATATAGCTGGAATATTGCTGAGTGCGGCGTTAAACAACAAACCAACCAACCAACTCAGCAATTTAGTCCAGCTGTATGACGGAGGTCTAGTTGTATGTGAGGAAAACGTGAGACGCTACACGCGCCACACAATTTTGAATAAAAGTAAATGTTTGTTAGTTCCCTGACACTGCACAAATATTTTCCAGCTTTTTTCAGAAACGAGTTCTTTTAAAATGACAAAACCCACACCACAATCCATGTATATTTCCAATCACACGTAACTCCATGGCCTTTTCAGAAAGGCATTACAAATAGAGCACGCGGGAGATCTTTAGAAGTGCACGTAAAATATGTATATTCCGTCGGGGAAATTGCTCACAATGTTACCAATCACTCGTTTATTTGTTTGTTTGTTTGATTGTTTGTTGTTTAACGCCGCACTTAGCAATATTCCAGCGATCTGTAAATAATCGAGTCTGGACCAGACAATCCAGTGATTGAGATCGATCTACGCAATATGGATACGTTGACCTGCATCAATCAAGTCAGCGATCCCGTTAGTCGCCTCTTACAAGCGTAGTCACCTTTTAGGGCAAGCATGGGTTGCTGAAGACCTATTCTACCCTGGATCTTCACGGGTTTACTCGCTTGTAAGGCCTTGACTCGATTATTTACAGAATGGCGCGATACAGCTGGAATTGTGCTTACCAGAACTGGCATATGGTTCTCCACAACTTGAATGTAAATAATTTAAACGAATCATTCAAATTTGTAGAAGCATTTACATACATACAGGTATTTGATAAAACAGGACCTGGAATGCACGTCTTTTATTGTGGATTTTGCCTATTTTGGTGATAAAGATTTAAGCCAATGGCTTATAAACGAAAAGGGACAAGTCGTGATAGGAAGAATGAATATCCAAGTTCTAATGAAACGATATTCACAAATAGAAGTGAGGTGGAATTGGGTTTAACGTCGCGTCCAAGATTGCACTTATATAACGACGTGCATGTACGCGTGTGTGTGTGTGTGTGGCTGCTTGTACTAGTCCGGACTGATGCCGATTTATAGTGCTAGCTCACTGAGATACCATGCCGCAGTTTAACATGAATACCCCGACCAGTCCTTGTAATTAATGCCGAGCGCCAGACAGGGTAACAACAAGTACCATCTTTTAACGTTTGCTGTTACTTCTTTGAAAGCTGTCATTTCAATATTCAACTGTTCTTGGCTCATAATTTTCAAATTGAAAAAGATTAACACGGGCTTAAAAAAACGGAAAAATAAAGCTCTTTTAAGCCTGTGGGCTAAATACGAGTGGGTTTATAAATGTGCAGTCACGGTAAACTCCATCTTCCTGAGGCTATGGAATTAATGAGTTAACTCCCTTGCCTCAGGTAGGTGAACCTGTGCCTGGGTTATTGAAACAAACCAATCGACCTGCAGAGCTCCAGATCAGCTGCGTAAAATACATAAAATATATCACCAAATTAATTGGAATTGCCTACATGCACACGCACACGAACCAACATAAAACAAACAACAACAACAACAACAAAATTGTATAATAAAAAGGCGCGTAACTACCAATTTTATCCTTTACAAATTACATACACGTACATGTATGTCTTTACGTAGCTTTCCATTATGACGTAACGTTTGTTTGCTGTTTGTTGTTGAACGCCGCAATCAGCAATATTCCAGCTATATGACGGCGGTCTGTAAATAATCGAGTCTGGACAAGGCAATCCAGTGAGTGACATCATGAACATCGATTCACGCAATTTGGATCGATGACATGCATCAACCAAGTCAGCGAGCCTGACCACCCGATACCGTTAGTCGCCTTTTACGACAAGCATAGTCACCTTTTACGGCACGCGTGGGTTGCTGAAGACCAATTCTACCTCGGATCTTCAGGGGACAAAAATAAGTACCCACAGTAAACTATCAATACCAAAAACAAAACATAGCACGTGAGTAAACATGTAGGGTATGCACAAATACCGTCGCAGTAAACACAGTTAACACATTATAATGATACAACCAGAGTGAGTGAGTGAGTTGGGTTTAACGCGGCTTTTAACAGTATTCCAGTTATATTGCAGCGTGTCAGCTTAATGTGGGAGGAAAGCCCGAAGTGATGCAGGTCTCAGATGTTTACCACTTCGGTGAAATCCACGTGCACGGGTATGGGGCTGACAAACCTAGAAACGTAATCGGGGCGAACCGGGATTCGAACACACAGTCATAGGTTTCTGGCGTGCCCAAGGGACGCAACTCTGCACAGTTAATCGCGGCGCCTTAGACGACTGGGCCACCCGTGCCCCGATACAACCATACCTTGATCCTGAATGGTATTAGATGTGTATATACAAATACAGCATTGGAACTATTTTTGAGGTGACCAATACGACCAGTCCTACACAGAAAATATATAGTTTCCTTGCCAACTGATGGAGTGTGTGGATGTGATTTCACTGTCGTACTTCCACGGCACGAGGCGTTGTTCGGAGATAAACATCTGGACTAGTCCTGACTCGATCTTACACAGTGCTATGGCTGGAACATTACTGACCAAGAGTCTAAACAAAACATATCTTTCAACGTTAAATGCGGAATACTTTCTAAACTTTGACTATGGTGTTCCGGACATATTGCTGGAATGGTGATGTGGGCGCGAAACAATTAGCTCATGCACTGTGTAAAAAAGTGGTGTGTTGATGTTTTGCAATCCGTAAATGTTTGTTTGGTGCCATTTCCGGTAAATTGTAGGTGCCATTTTCGACAATCCCCAACCCGTGGATAATTCGTCTCTGCTTAGCATGCTCTTTGCTTATAGTATCTATATATACACAGCCCTTGGACAAACGACACACGGGCAATGTATTTAATGTACAATATGTGCTGAATTCAACACTCATCAGGAGAATTGAAGAGTTGACTTCGTTTCGTATCATGTTGAATCAACTTTTAGTGGTAACCATGCGGAAGTTACAAGTTGCAACAAAAAGTCATGGAGAGCATGTTTGGGGACAGAGTTCGAAGCGGGGAAATGTCAATATTTTAACTCATTCCCATGTCGGTGCTTCTACCAAGGTATATGGAGGGGTTACTTAGGGTTGTTGTTTTTACAACATGCAGTAAGAAATACTCGTTAAGTATATTTCTTATCGGATTTAGCCGTGGTGTGGTTTTTCGTGCATGCGTCCTGCCTTAGTTACGCTAAAGGTCGCGGTGTGTTTTCTGCAAAATGATTATTTCTTTCTGACTTAAATATTCGAACTAGTCAGCCGAGAGTTTTTATGCTTATAGTTTGCAGATGCATGACCGTGTAAGACGAGTACATATATGACCTCTAAGACCGGTAGACGATTGACTAGGGTGTCAAATTCGCCCACACTCTTGCCCTACCCAAATAACCAGATAAACGGGAATATTGCTTATTTGACGTAAAACACATTTACATCCTCAACTGATAATACAGCGCCCATGAAATACCTATGGCCATTTTAAAAACGGACCGTCTCCATTGTCTTGGTAAGCAAAGTTCTGCCTGGAGAGACGACCGCCGGAAGCGACTTCCCCTTATCCCTCCTCCATGGAGTATGCATTGCCACTCAATCCTTTTCATCATATATATTTTTTAGGAAGGACACGAGCGTAAGTCTTGCCAACTGTCAGTGACTCGAGGACTTCTCGGCTCGGAGTCCGTATACTATGCGCTTGGGGGTATCCATGTTAAAGGGGCACTGATCTAACGCAATTCCCCGGACTGGTTGCTGCCTTTGTTATTGTTTTTTTCCCCGTGAGTACCCGGATGGTACGCAACGCAACTGAGCGTGACCAGAGACTGGGCTACCGTCTGCAAGGACAGCTAAATGAACTTGAAGGCTGGAGGCAATATTTGTTTTACGTATTTTTGCATAAACACTGATTGGTTAACTGTGATCTATAAAGATTTCGACAAAGGGCGCATGTTAATTAATTTCTTCGGCTTTAACAAAAAGACAAAAAGAACGGCGGAGCTCATCGGATGTCGTCATTTGGAAATACCCCAGATGGTTATAGTTTAATACTAAAAAGAGTATCCATGCAGTGAAAGAATTTTCGGGTTTTGGATTGCGTCGATAATACGATTACTACTCCCTTGTCATCCACGTTTTCTCGTCTAACCCTACACTTGTGTATTTGTCGTCATTCCCTTGATGCTCAGTTAATGAATTTATTACAGGTACAATTAGTGGTAGCACCACTTAGATTACCTGACAAAGGTTCCCATTTGGCATTTATTGTGTCTGGGGTAATTATTCAATCTAAATCCAGGTTGGAAGTGAGGTTAAATGTGTGTTATGTAATATGCACGAGGCAGCCAAGCAAGAGATGAATGATCAGTTCATTTACTTTTTTTGTATATCAACGGATCGTTCCTGGCCATCAAAGGATTAACAGAAAATACGTTGATTGATTAATCACTGTTATCTTGCACAGTGGATATGTCAAAAGTGAGTGTTTACATGTCTAGGTTTACTAAAACAAAGGGAATACACTCATATCATGGCGTGAAGTGCCGATGTTAAAACAACATACTTTGTTCAAAGGGATAACTGATAATACGTTGATTGATTGATCATTATTATCTGTCACTCAATGGAACTGTGGACGTTATGAAAATAGTTGTCACGTGGGCTTTCTCAGCCGACCCTTGAAGACTTCTCACCTATGTGAAACACCTGAAACAATCCAAGTGATCAGTTGAGAAACGAACACGGGTTATAATATCCCGAAACGATATATATTTTTTTAAATAGTTGATTGTTACAGAGACACGTGACATCGAATAAGTTTCTTTGTACAGCTGCAGACGAGTGGGATATTGTTCCTTTGTGGGGATATTCACGGATACATTCCTCGAACAAGGAAGCTGCCTAAAATTTATACACATAAATTTGGTGGGTTGTAATTATGGTATTTGCATTTTGTTTTCCTTCATTTGAACCGATTCGTTCTTGTTTCTCTATGTCTTGGTTGGGAAATTCTTCAATGCGCGATAGACGTTGTTTTCTCCGGTCTTTTCCTTTGTAAGCGTGTATATATTACCGTCAATTTGTAAAATTTGATTCTCTCAGGCGATTTTTAAAATGTGTAAAAATTTCAGCCATTTTGACTAAGAAATCTGTCCAGATTGATTAAGACGAACAAAAGACGAACATTTTGACAGTAAAAAAATATAAACACTATAAAAAAGCAATGCTTAGGTGAAATATTTCCTTGCAAGTAAAAATAGTGTAAACGAAAATCGCAAAATTACCAAACAAGTGACTTATCAAAACTTCGTCACCATTACCGATGCTACCCCCAAAGATACCTACATTTCCTTATTATCTCGAAAACTGTATTTCATTTTGTTGATCAATGTGACCATACGCCCTTATTACTACCGGTATCCATAAACGTGACTAATGCGCTTACGAAAGGCGCAGCAGAGGTCGCGAACTAGTCTAGATTTCTGCTCTACATCCGGGTACTCACTGGGAAAAAACAATAACAAAGGCAACAACCAGTCCCGGGGAATTGCGTTAGATCAGTGCCCCTTTAAACCATGGTATTGTATTGCCTTGGCTAGCACTACAAAGTAGGCATAAGTCTGGACTAGTACAAGTGTTTGTTTAATGCCACACTCGGTTATGTTTCAACTATATGATAAGGGTGGTCTAGTGCAAGCAGACACACATGTCGGCGATTTCCATATAAGTGCAATAATCTTGAACGTAATGTTAAACCCCATATGACCTCACCATGTTAAAGACATGCCAAGGTTATTATATGACGCTGGGTAGGTAGGAAAGCATTTTCTTATCCCGACTATTGAGACAGTGTATGTTGTTATATATGTTGTTATTGCCATGGTTACTGGTGTTCGGTCTGTGATGAGAGGTAAAAGGTTTGAGCTGCTGGTGCCGCCAGCCGCCATCTTCACCCTGACACAGCATGTGCCGACACGTGTAGGATTGTAACAGTCGGACAGTCCTGCCATGAAGCGTGTACACCAATTAGTTTGTCTGTCGTCAGGCACGCCAAGCTATGCTTGCTTTGACAAACACAAACTGACACAATACTCTGAAGCTGTTGATGGGTGAAGCTTGAAAGTTGGTGCAGCAGCCAAGAGAACATTGACACTCTGAGGCCACCCTGTTCCATATGTAGACAGAACGTTAGCAATCAGAGACCAGTGTGATCCATAGTTAAGACCTGTGAAGATCCGGGGTAGAATAGGTCTTCAGCAACCCATGCTTGCTGTAACAGGAAACTATGCTTGTCGTACGAGGCATCTAACAGGATTGGGTGGTCAGACTTGTTGACTTGGTTGATACATGTCATTGTATCCAAATTGCGTGGATCGATGCTCATGATGTTAATCACTGGGTCATCTGGTCCAGAATCAATTACTTACAGACTGCCGTCATATAGCTGGGATATTGCTGAGTGTGGCGTTAAACACCAACTTGAGACCAACTTGTTCCGTACTTAGGCAGAACAATTAGTATCCTCTTTATCTCCAGGGCTCTCACTAAACCTTAACTAACCCTGTACTCATTCCGACCCGTGAAGATTCCGGGGTAGAATAGGTCTTCAGCAACGCAGGCTTGTCATAAAAGGCCACTAACAGGATCGGGTTGTCTGGCTCGCTGACTTGGTTGATGCATGTCATCGATCCCAGTTGCGTGGATCGATGCTCATGACATTAATCACTGGATGGTCTGGTCCAGGCTCGACTATATTCAGACCACCGTCATATAGCAGGAATATTGCTGAGTGCGGCGTTAAACAACAAACCAACCAACTGTATTCATTCCCATAGTTACCGGGGTCTCAAATTACCTGACCCTGCCTTTCATTTGTTAATTTTATTTGCTACGTTACTCAATCTGAATGTGAGTTAAAAACCCGCCTCAGTGTTGGGTTGGTGATATCAACATTATGCCAACCAGTCCCATTGATTTACGATTGTGTTTTGAGAAATTCAGCACTGAAAAACTTACTTACACACGAAACAAACTTTTTGATGAGAAGTGTAGGTGGCAAGTCCTTCCCTTACCCATTTCCTTTCTCATCACAACTTTTATTGGTCATTAAAATGTTAATGGAAATCCAGGGCGGATAATTTGAGATCGCAACAACCACAGCAATGGACCCAGGGTCTAGTGTAGGTTTACCAAAATGCAAGCACTGGAGATATGGAGGGGGAACATTGCTCATCTGAAAGTGATATGTTTCCAAGTAGTGTGGAGTTAAACACTCTCTATACAATGAGGGTGGGATATAGTCGTTGCCTCGTCTGTCCGTCCTTCGTCTATAATCATTTCGTTTCCAGAGCACAACTAAAATAACTTAAATATCTATTTGCAGTTTTTGTTTTATTTCTATGGAAACAAAAGGGGATAGATTTCGCTTTCCAGCGCACTACTTGAAAAGTGTGAAAGAGTTTTCATTCAAACATAGTACATGTATTTACCAAGGGTTGAAGCAACTTAGGAATTTTTCAAAATTTGATTATCATTTTTTCCCTGTCTCCATCATTGTCCATGGCAACAACTTTGACTTAGCTGAAACGGAGGTAGGTGTCGTTTCCAGAGCAGAACTAAGAAGCTATTCAACATTTTTCATCCAAATTTGGCAAATGTATGTAGGAATTGTTTCTGTGGCAACAAGTTTGACTTTGACTCTGTTCATAGTGGTATGTTTGTCTGATTGCTTTGGTTTTTTGTTTAACGCCGCACTCAGCTATATGACGACGGTGTGTAAGTGATCGAGCCTGGACCAGACAATCCAGTGGTGAATTTAATATCATGAACATCAATCCACGCAATTTGGGATCGATGACATGCATCAACCAAGTCAGCGAGTCTGACCACCCGATCCTGTTAGTGGCCTTTTACGACAAGCATAGTCACCTATTACGGCAAGCATGGGTTGCTGAAGACCTATTCTACCCCGAAAGTGGTGACTGGACCATATCAATATAACCAATTGGTACTCTTTCATGACACTTTGCACACAAAAAGGACAGTTTGTCAAATAGTGCCTTTTGAATTTAGGGTTTTTTAGAATTTATATTTTTTTCTCTTTCCATGGCAAAAGTTTGATTTTGACTGTTCATATTGGTGTGTACCTGACAAAGAAGTCTAGTGGTAGAACGTCCGCCCGGAGAGCGGAAGGTCTGGGGTTTCGATCCCCGACCGCGACATACCAAAAGACGTTAAAAGATGGTACTTCTTGTTACCCTGTCTGGCGCTCGGCATTAAGGGGCTAAAACAAGGACTGGTCGGCTCGGAGTCGGTATACTGTGTCTGAGGGGGGTATTCATGTTAAACTGCGACATGGTATCTCAGTGAGCTAGCACTCTAAATCGGCATCAGTCCGGACTAGTACAATCAGCCACACAAACACACACACATAGATGCACGTCGCTATATAAGTGCAATAATCTTGGACACACGTTTAACCCCATTTCACCTCACCTGACATAGAAATACAAAATTCTGAATCCCAATTCCATGGTATTGTTTGATAGCTCAGTAAATACTCTTGTATGCAGACAGATTAGATAGAAACTCTCTTATCAAGTTGGACTGAAAGTAACAGTTAGATGATTTGGTTTTCTTAATTTTTCAGGGCAGGGGGGATTTGTCGTTTTCTGATGACTTTTGTTGTAAGGTGTATAAATTGGAATAGAGGGGTGTGTGTTTGAGGTCAGGGTTGGTGACTAGATGTATTGCTTATCAGTGTACTCAAATGGTGACCCGTGAAGATCCAGGGTAGAATAGGTCTTCAGCAACCCATGCTTGCCATAAAAGGCGACTAACCGGATTGGATGTTCAGGCTCATTGACTTGGTTGATACTCGTCATCATATCCCAATTGCTTGAATCGATGCTCATTATGTCAGTCACTGGATTGCTAGTCCAAACTCCATTATTTACAGACCACCATCATATTGCTGGAATATTGCTGAGTGTGGCGTAAAACAACAAACAAAACTTTGAAAGTTTGCAGACGGCTGGAATATTGCTGATTATCTTCTATTTCTGAAGGGGGCCCAGTCGCCTAAGGCGCCGCGATTCACTGTGCAAAGTAGCGTCTGAGACCTGCATCACTTCGGGCTTTCCTCCCACATTAAGCTGACACACCGCAATATAACTGGAATACTGTTAAAAGCGGCTTTAAACCCAACTCACTCACTCCCTATTTCTGAAGTTTCCCTATGTTTCTGTTGCAGGATCCATGCTGTGTGCTCTTACTGTGCATACGTCCTTCTCCACAACAAGCTCTGTCCTATCCTCATGTTGTGGTTCCGACGCTGCCAGAAATGGTTCTATGCACTTCTGTTGGCACTGGTCCTGCTGGTCCTCTACTTCGTCCTCGGCATACTCACCAAGCCAGGGGTCGTCCCGGGCTCCATCGTTCCGTCCCCCAACTTCGAAATATCGCGGGTGAAGCGACCCGCTCGCCCGATCATCATGATCACGTACTGGGGGCGTTTGGGTAATCACATGTTTGAGTATGGTACCCTGCTCGGTGTTGCGAAACGCAATAATATGATACCTATCATTCCGAAAAGTATAGATCTGCTGAATGTGTTCAATCTTCCTACGCAACAAGGCGATCTAGATTTGTTAGACATGCATTATATATACAATGAGGAAAAAGCAGCAGGGTATTTCAACAAGACCGAGCACCTGAAACCTTATAATACCCTGCTTGCCGGCTACTATCAGTCGTGGAAATATTTCGAAAACGTCAAAGATGAACTGATAGCAAAACACTTTGTTTACAAGGATGAGATCCAACAGAAAGCCAAAGAATTTCTAGAAAATGTGTTGAAGTTAAAAAACAAACACGGTGCGGCATTGATCGGAGTCCATGTACGAAGAGGAGATTTTGTGCGTCAGACATTAAAAGGGTACACGGCAGCTCCATTGTCGTATTTTTACAAAGCTATGAATTATTTCCGTAGGAAGTACGGCAATGTTTTATTTATCGTGTGTAGCAATGATATCTTCTGGGCTGAGGATAATTTAGATATAGGTCCCGATGTGTATTACTCTCATAACACCGACGGAAACGTGGACCTGGCGGTATTGACCAGTTGCAGTCATATGATCATCACAGCTGGCTCCTACTCGTGGTGGGCAGGCTACATGGTGCCTGGGGATGTGGTGTACTTCAAGGGATTTCCGGCACCAAACACAAAGATCGGGAATGTGACTGTCAGAGAGGACTACTACCCTAGGCATTGGATTCCTATGTGATTTTTTTATTTTTTTATTTTTTTTTTATAGTTTTTTTTTTTTCAAATGTGATTTTATGGGACCAACTCTTTCTAGAGGGGTCTTTTTTTTTAGAGAAATTATTACCGTATTCGAAGTAATAAGCGCCCAGGGCACTCTCAAAATTAGAAATAGGGGACTCTTATTAGAATATTATTTTGGTTGAAAGATAAATTTCAATGGTTATGCTTACAGCCTGATATGTTTATATACAACAGATATATTTTTCCAGAATTTAATTGCCCATAATCAAGGATGCATATAACACACGAGTGCGTATTATACGCCAATAAATAAGTCTTGTGTACATTGATCAATCGGAAGGAGTGCTAATTTGGATTGTTCACTAGCCAATATATTACTAATTACTGTTATCAGCAAATATTGCCGTGGGTGCTTCTTAGAGCGGGGCGCTTATTACGTCAAATATGTTATCCCTCGGTATATAATGCGGGGAGATATAGTCGACGCCTCGTCTGTTTGTCTATCCGTCCGTAATCATTTCGTTTCTGGAGCATATCTGAAAAAAAAGTTTGATGTCTTTCAACAAAACTTGAGTCGCTATATGGCTGAAATAATGTCGCTGTGATTTCAAAATTTTCACTCACTCAAGAAAACTTGGCAGATACTGAGATGTATCAAATAGATCCTGAAGTGGTGCCTTTTGCTATTTAGGGATTTTTAGAATTTATATTTTTTCTCTTCCAATGGCAAACAGTTTGATTTTGTCTCTGTTCCTAGTGGTGTTTACCTGACATAGAAATACAAATCCATTCTCATTTCCATGGTATAGTTTTGATAGCTCAATAAAACTCTGGTACACAGAGTAGGTAGAAATTCTCTCATCAAGTTGGACTAATAGAGACGCTCAGATGACTTGTTCTTTGAAATTGTTAGGGCCTGGGGGATTCTTCATCTTCTGATGACTCTTGTTTGTTAGGTCGCTGCTTCCAAACACTTGTTAAACAAGTAAAAAGATGGTACTTGTTGTGACCCTGCCTGGCTCTCCGCATTAAGGGGATGAAACAAGGACTGGTCAGCTGGGAGTCTTTGTACTGTTTTGTTTGGTGTTTAAAGCTGCACTCAACAATATCCCAGCTATATGACGGTGGTCTGTAAATAATAGTCTGGACCAGATAATCCAGTGATTGACATCATGAGCATCGACCACGCAATTAAAAAATCAACCAAGTCAGCAAGTCTGACCACTCATTCCCGTTAGTCGCCTCTTACGACAAGCATAGTCTCCTTTTACGGCAGGCATGGGTTGCTGAAGACCTATCTACCCCGGATCCTCACAGGTCGAGTCGGAGTACTGTGTCAGAGTAACCATCATGGTATCTCAGTGGGCTAGCACTATAAACCCGACAAGAGTCCAGTACAAGCAGCCAACCATACATGCTTGCAAGTTGCCATGTAAGTGCATCAATCTTGATCACAACTCTACACCCCGACCAATGAGGACTTCATCATCCAGGGTAGAATAGGTCTTCAGCAACCCATGTTGCTGTAACAGACGACTATGCTTGTCGTAAGAGGCGGCTACCAGGATTGGGTGGCCAGGGTCGCTACCTGTGATGGAAATGGTGACGTCCCTTTCTAAACAAGTTAAGGATTGGGTCCAGGTCATATATAATCATACAATGGAAATTAGTACTCCTTCATAAATGTGGAAGGAGAGAGATATTTTAAAGTTTTACAGGTAACAAGACTGGCATCTTATCAGTGCAAAACAATGTAGGGAATCATCCCAGAGAAATTCAGATAAGCAAGAATTGATGTATTTATATTTCCATGTGTTAGGGGCGAGTCCTGGGGTCCATGGCGACTACGCTTGTCGTAGGATCGGGTGGTCAGGCTTGCTGACTTGGTTGATGCATGTCATCGTATCCCAGTTTGGTGGATTGATGCTCACGATGTAAGTCACTAGATTGTCTGGTCCAATTTGATTATTTAGATAGCTGTCATATAGCTGGAATATTGCTGAGTGTTGCTGAATTTTGAGCTTGTATTTGTTTTTTCTTCTGTACATGGTGTGTAGTGTTCAAAGTGAGGTAGGACCTCGGAACCCCCTTAATTTTGAACTCCGGTTTCAGTTATGTATGTATATGTATATATATTCTGTACAGAATCATCACTGGATTCTGTACTATGAAATGTCAAACCCTATCGCAAACTCGAGACTTGTTAATCTGGAAAACTGACTATCTGGACACAGAATAGGAGTGTCTGATTTAACAGGGTTTCAGAGTAAATATATGCAGAAGTTAAGTCTATGATGCTGCATTTCTCTGTGCAGAGTTGCCTCCCTTAGGCATGCCAGAAACCAAAGATTGTGGGTTCGAATCCCAGATGCACCCTTTACGTTTCTAGGTTTGTCAGCACAATACCTGACTTGGTTTGATCAAACTCATGAATGGCATTGGGATTTCCTCCTGTATCAAGTGTCGACGTTAATCCAGATTTTCTCTGAAATCAAAATAATTTTCTGGTCCAAAGGTTTTTATATATATATATTAGTTTTGCTGTATGTTTATAAAACATTTTTGTCGACTGTTTATGTATCATACATTATCATACATGCATCGAGCAGAAGCAAGTGAGAACATTTCAGTGTGTTTTTTGCCTTTTCAGCAAATTCATATTGTGATTTGTCTTTGCAAATTACAGTTTTATACCACAACGTGATAAGCTAACATTGAGCATCGCAAATGGGCGGTTGCATGTACAAATAATTTACAAAGCTAAAATCTGAAAAGTGCTAGAAGTCATAAAGCTTGGAATGTGTATTGTATTATTTAAATGATTACAAACCATAACTTAGGCAATATCATTAAAATCAGATCTTAGTTCTCGCTACCGCTAAACAAAAATCTGAGGACATCCATTACGGGTCACGTCAGTCCGACCTTTCGCTAATTTTGACCGACCAATGGAATGACTAACAAGAAGTCGACAATACCCAATCAGAAGGCAAGCTTAATCAAGCTTTACAGCACAAGTTTCAAGCTGGCGACTACGCTTCGAAACATTCTGACATACACTTGATTACAAAATTAAAAACTGAACAAAAGAACATTCTGGAATGGCTGATAGATTGTCTAGATTGTATGAATACAGACATAAAGCCCATAACTGTCGTTCGGAATACCCTGTGTGTTTTTTTTCGAGGTTGCACGATCAAACATCACATTCAAACTGTCACTTTCATGACTTGATAAGCGATGCTCTGATTGGTCAGATGTAAGGTCGGTCTGACATGACCCGTAATGGGATTTCCTCAGATCTTTGTTGCGCTGTAGCGAGAACTAAGATCTGATTTCAAGGAGATTGTAATTTAGGTGGCAAAAAATTATGAAATAGCAGCATTCATCTCAAAACATGCATAAACAGTTCTGTGTCCTAGTGGACCCACTCAGTGGATGATTTATGATATAATGTTATTGCCATCTTCCTCACAATATTTAAAGCTTTTAGGCGTCATTGATTGTAATTTTTTCTGTGCTTTTCGCAAAATAAGACATAATCATGACAATCATAATCAGTGACTGATTAGAATGATCCCACCAAGGATTTGGTTTTCTTCATTTGTACTGGTACCCATCCAACCTCAAAATATCTAGTCCGTGTTCATTGTGGATATATGGGGCAGTCGGGTAGCCTAGTGGTTAAAGCGTTCGCTCGTCATGCCGAAGACCCGGGTTCTTTTCCCGACATGGGTACAATGTGTGAAGCACATTTCTGGTGTCCCCCACCGTGATATTGCTTGAATATTGCTTGAATATTGCTAAAAGCGGCGTAAAACCATTCTTGCTCATCATGGATATTGTGTTGCGGAGTGGTGTCCCTTAGCTGCAAAGATTCGCTGATCATGGGTTTAAATCCCAGATTGGCCCTGATTTACCTTGGTTTTTCTGCACCATATGCATGGTGCTGAGTTTCACTGAAGTGGTAATAATGTCATTAAACCTAAGACTCTTTCATTTTCCATGTGTTTGGGTTTAAATATTTTTTATCTTTGTCTTAGATGACACATCTGTATGAAATCTCTGTATGAAATATCTAACTTGTCTGTTACTCTTAAAGGGGCGGTCGGGTAGCCTAGTGGTTAAAGCGTTCGCTCGTCACGCCGAAGACCCGGGTTCGATTCCCGACATGGGTACAATGTGTGAAGCCCATTTCTGGTGTCCCTCGCTGTGATATTGCTGAGATATTGCTTTAAACAGCGTAATACTATACTCACTTTTACTCTTAATATTTGCTTATTCGTGATCCAGTCCAAATACCAAGACCAAGAAACTTGGCAGGATACAAGTGTCAAGAAGAGTCAAAAGGATAACCTTAGAATAAACAGGAAAATTTGTTATTGTTCATGAATGTGTACTCATCACCAAAAGAAACATGAACCATAGAAACATATAGAGAAGTATGTACGTTAAGAAGAAATGTTTCCAATGTGTACCACTTAATGACAAGCCTAACAATCGGTCAAGTGTTACCACAGTGTTTTCATTCTTATCAGGCTGGCTTACTTGGTTGATGCATTTTCATCTTATCCCAATTGTGTGGATCGATGCTCATGATGGCAATCACTGGATTGCACTAGGACTGTCGTACCTCCTTTTCTCTGACATATATTTACGGGTAGTCTTTGCGCTAGTATAGCGTTCGATGTGTCGAGTGATCCATTCCACAAGACGATTGAGAGATTCAGCTCACAGATCAATTGTGGTGCGGTGTCAAAATGATATCAGCGCCTTAACCGTTGAACTGAAGGTCTTCAGCAACCCATGCTTGTCATACGAGGCATCTAACGGGGATCCGGTGGTCAGACTCGATGACTTGGTTGATGCATGTCATCGTATCCCACTTGCAGGGATCGATGTTAATGATGTCAATCACTGGAATGTCTGGTCCAGACTCGATTATTTACAGACTGCTTGTCATATAGCGGGAATATTGCTGAGTGCGGCATTAAACAACAAACAAACAATTTAATCTAACCTGGAATCTCCTAACCTGGAGTTCCAGGAGTTATAAAGGAGTTTCACTGTCTTATTGAAATAAGTCCAGTTTTGCTACCACACTCCATGTAGGCTGTGTATATCTGTGGGAGATGTAGGAATAGCATATTATTTCTACAAACCTGTGAGGTATTGACAATATCATTCATTGCTGACATTCCATAACAGTTGAAATATTTTTCAGAATCATGTTAAACCCACCTTAATCATTTATTCATAAAAAATATTAAGACATCCAGATCAGATATTTTCACAGGTTTTTTATTTGATGTTTATGTAGTAAAAATAATGGTAGAAGGGCCCTTTTTGTTTCACTGGAAATGTCAAATTTTTTTGGGGAAAGTTGAAATATTAGTATGAATTTTATGTTCGACAGGCTCCGTGGTCGAGGGGGTAGAGTGTCGGAAGGTCATGGGTTCGATCCCTGTCCGCGTCATACCAAAAGACGTCAAAAGATGGTATTCCACCTCATCAGAAATGTTACCTCTTAGAATTTCAAATTTACAACCCCGTTATGTTCCAGTACCTAATTGTGGCTAAAATAAGTGAAAAAGGCTGAGATTTGGCCGTTCAATATGTTCATTTTTTAACCCTATTTCTGTACTGGTTTCACCTGAAACATCAACTGGTGTCCAAGACTTGCACATGTCCAAATAACAGTAAAAATAGGCCCTGCAGTACTCCATCCTTTTGGGGACTTTTTTGCTTTATCTGATTGAGCATTGGAAGTCAGAAACATGCATGTGTTCAAATAAACACCGATTCTGTTTCATATGAACAGGTTTGATAACAGGTTTGCTCATTTCTTAAATTATGGGGATCCCAAGTGCCAAAAAGGGCCCTTTTTATAATGTCCTTTAGCTCTATATTGAATACAACTATTTTACATGCTTTTCCTGTTTCATGTTGTGTTTAACTGCTGTTTGTATCTGTGACTTGAAACACAGGGCTTAGGGACGAGATGTCACATAACTAGTCGAAGTGTCGTTTTGTCAGGACCAGAGTCAAGGCAATATTTGTGTTATAAAGCTTTAGAGACATTTACATGGTTCTAGAGTGCTGAATAATATTTTTTGTTACTGACATATTTTTGTGGAACAAAAGATATTTGAATTAGATACTTTTATTTTTCTATTGCTATCAGGGTGTAGTGTTGCAGGAGTGTTTAAACATGAATCTTTTTATCTTTCTGTATGGACTGGGAAATTTATTAGAAGTATATATTTACTATGTACATTCACTATTGCTACAAAAAAATGATATGTATTTAGAGATTTCTTTCCCCTCAATTATGACATGGGGGATCATATTTGTTGCTTTCAACTTGTTCTGTTTGTGGATGTCTTTTAGACAGATTGATTGCCAAATATAGAATGCCAGTACTCTTGGTAGACTCATTTTGGCATTGTATGTAGAAGTTAGTTCTCAAATATTGTAACTGGTTCAAGACCCACAAATCAGTACACAAACACAAATTCTTTGTGTGACCTGTTAGTTTTCCCCTGAAATACATTTATAATACTTGTTTGTACAACAAAATGGTTCCAAAGTTTCATGAGATAGCATCATCCGTTATCTGGTGTACTGTATCTCTGTTCTGTAATTTTAAGTACCCTGGACCTATTTGTCATCATTAGCTTCATGGGGCAACTGGAATTTGCCGTGCAGAGTTGCACTTCTTGGGCACGCCAGAAACCTATGATCATTTGTGCGAAACCTGGTTAGCCCAAAATAGTTTTCTAGGTTTGTCAGCACCATACCCAGGCTCGTGGAATAATGTTAAAAGTGGCGTTTAACCCATTCACTCACTCATAAGCTTCATTTTCAGCCTTACCAGTATGGCACAACACTAAATGTCGCCATCCAATGATATTACTTCCGTGTGTGAGAATTTCTGTGTGATGTTAGCTTGTCAGCACCATACCCGTGCTCGTGGGTTTCACCGAAATGGTAAACGTCTGAGACCTGCATCACTGCAGGCTTTCCTTCCACATTAAGCTGACACACTGTGATATAACTGGAATACTGTTAAAAGCAGCGTTAAACCCAACTCACTCACTGTGCGATGTTAAACGTAGATGTGATGGAAATGGTGACGTCCCTTTCTGAACAAGGTTAGGAATGGGTCCAGATCATTTATTATCATACAATGGAAAATAGTACCCTGTATATGAGGAAGGAGAGATATTTTAAAGTGTTAGAGTTAATGAGACTGGGCATTTTCTGAGTGTGGCATCTTATTAGTGCAATACGATGTAGGGAATCTTCCCAGAGAAATTCAGATATGCAAGAATTTATGTATTTATATTTACATATGTTAGGGATGAGTCCTGGAGTCAATGGCGACTACGCTTGTCGTAGGAGATCGGATTGTCAGGCTTGCTGACTTGGTTGATGCACGTCATCGGATACCAATTGCGTGGATCGATGCTCATGATGGCAATCACTGGAGTGTCTGGTCCAGACGCGATTATTTACAGACTGACGTCATATGGCTGGAATATTGCAGAGTGCGGCGTGAAACAACAAACAATATGATTTATGCCACTCATATTTTGATACGGATGCTGCTTGTATCATGTATATCAAGCTGATCATGTATGTACATATGTACATAGGATGAAATGCATCCCTGTAAACAAGATGCAAAGACAGATTATGATTTTTGTGAAAAATACTGGTTGCTAGGTGAACAAATGACATTTCACTTTTTTAAATGCTTTTCTTCAAAACCAATTCTGAATATGAATGTGTGCAATGTTCCTAAAGCCAGCCACATCTGCTTTGCAATTTGACATCATATGCCCATTTTTTGTGTGAGCATGTAACCATGGAAACGTTTATTCATCACAACAAAAGAAATATGCTGTTTAGTTTCTTTTTCACTGCTTTTCACTTATTCAAGTCAGTGGATCTGTAAACATCTTAAGCTTGACCTTATTCTTAAGACCCCTGAAGTGTTTTTTATTGACCATAAAGATTCTGACATTGACCCTTTGGCAGGGTTACTTATAACTTCTTTGCAAGGCAATTAGAAGCTGGAGTACTAAGTAAGGATAACAGATATGGATAAACAGATTCTTTATTACAATTAGGAATCACATTTTGGTGTAGGTTCTAACACCATTATCACTTGCTTCATAACGGTCTTAGAACCTACACTAGGGTGGCCCAGTCGTCTATGGCCCGGCGATTCGCTGTGCAGAGTTGCGTCCCTTGGGCAAGCCAGAAACCTATGATTGTTGGTTCGAATCCTGGTTCGCTCCGATTATGTTTGTAGGTTTGTCCGCACCATATCCGTGCTCGTGGTAAACGTCTGATACCTGCATCACTTCAGGCTTTCATCCCACATTAAGCTGACACGCCGTGGTGTAACTGGAATACTGTTAAAAGTGGCGTTAAACCCAACTCACTCACACTAGAACCTAAACTGAAATGTCCCTTCTTATTGTAATGATGAATTTGTTCATCAATATGTTTCGTCCTTAATTTGTTTCTTATGTGAAAACATATGCACGATCTTCCTGCAGACCGGAGTCCAGTTCAGCAAAGCCATCATTGAAGTCCATGTTTGCCGTTACGAGTTATGATCAGTTCCTGAAACTGGCCTGAGATGCTTTCCACAAAGTGATCGTAGCACTACAGTTGTTGTATTCCCCATAGTTTAACATAGACTTTCGACATGTCATGCTACAATCTCTTCATGGAACTGGGGGGCAAGGCTGGACTAGTCTGAGCCACGCAATTCGCTGTGCAGAGTTGGATTCCATGGGCACTCCAGAAACCTTTGATTGTGGGTGAAGTCCCAGTTCTCCCTGTTATGTTTCTAGGTTTGTCAGGACCATGCCCGTGGGTTTCTCAATTGCGTGGATCGATGCTCATGATGTCAATCACTGGATTGTCTGGGCCAGACTCGATTATTTACCTATTATTCTCGTCATATAGCTGAAATATTGCTAAGTGCGGCGTTAAAAACAAACAAACAAAACCAAAGTGGTAAATGTCTCAGACCTGAATCTCTTTGGGCTTTCCCCCCACCCCCATTATATGACCAGAATGGTCTTTAGTTGTTGCTGACTTATGGGTACATCTCTCTGAGGTGCTGTTTTTTGTGAATTACTGTATCTGTTGTTTTCTAAACAATGGAACTCTGGATCTATATCTTGTACTTAATCTGCCCAAATACATCTTTTATTGAATAAACAATTGTTTGTTGTCTGTCAGTGTGGATTGAATGAGTCAGTGAGGGATGTTCTTTATCCCTAAGTACAGCAGAGTTGAATTTGACAGTTTTTTTATTTCTGTATTTCTGTGTTAGAAGGGCGTTGGGGTAGCCTCGTGGTTAAAGTGTTTGCTCATCACGCCGAAGATACGCGTTCAAATCCCCACAAGGGTACTACCCATGAAGATCCGCGGTAGAATAGGTCTTCAGCAACCCATGCTTGCCATAAAAGGTGACTATGCTTGTCGTAAAAGGTGACTATGCTTGCCGTAAAAGGTGACTATGCTTGCCGTAAAAGGTGACTATGCTTGCCGTAAAAGGTGACTATGCTTGTCGTAAAAGGATGGGGTGGTCAGGCTCGCTGACTTGGTTGACGCATGTCATCGATCCCAAATGCGTGGACCGATGCTCATGATATTAATCACTTGATTGTCTGGTCCAGACTCGATTATTTACAGACCGCCGTCATTTAGCTGGAATATTGCTGAGTGCGGCGTAAAACAACAAACCAACCAACCAACCAACCCACAAGGGTACAATGTGTGAAGCCCATTTCTGGTGTCCCCCCATCATGATATTGCTGGAATAATGCTAAAAGTGGCGTAAAGCCATACTCTCACTGTTTTTAACAAATGCACTTGGCATTTCAGTCGTCGTCAAATGTTTTGAAAACATTTTTATCAAAACACAAAATTTTGGACATCTGCTTATTGTTCACAAAGGGGACACGGGTGGCCCAGTCGTCTTAAGGTGTGGCGATTCGCTCTGCAGAATTGTGTCCCTTGGGCACGCCAGAAACCTATGATTGTGGGTTCGAATCACGGTTCGCCCTGATTATGTTTCTAAGTTTGTCAGCACCATACCCGTGCTCATGAGTTTCACCGAAGTGGTAAACGTTTTAGACCTGCATCACTTCAGGCTTTCCTCCCACATTAAGCTGACACGCCGTGATAAAACTGTAATACTGTTAAAAGCGGCGTTAAACCCAACCCAACTCACTCACCCACTCACTATTTTCCACAACACAGACTTCATTTTGTTTACTACTGCCAACAATCTATCAATTGGGGCATACAATGTATATTTCTGACCAAACTATTCATTGAAAACATCTGTGCCAAAGTCCATCTCCAAACACATCAAATGACAATCAAACAGGTACAATGACATTGTTGTTTAACTCATACCAAAATACACAGAACAACTTAATTTGATTTTTTTTGGCCATTTTGCCAAATATTACAAAAGAAATGAAGATGCATTTTGTGTTTCAGCATAGCATAGCATGCATGCATATTTAGAGGAAAGTCACATTTAGTTTTAGAACATGTTTCATGATGTGCACATGTAGCATATTGGTAAATCCAAGAAGGCACATTTGGAGAAATTTTGAGCTGGGCTCTTATACCCCGTTCACATGCACAACATTTACTTACGTAAGTAATTTTACACATGAGTAACTACACATACTTGCGTACATGTAAATTTACTATGCGTTCACATGAAAAGCATCTTAGGTGTGTAAATAAAGTATGTAAATTGTGTAAGGCACACATATTCATCAGTCTGTTCACGACTTTCAACATGAAAAGATTGTTTTCGAATCATGAGAACTTGAGAAGAGAGTTAACTTACAGAAATTTTCGCATAAAGCAACGTGTTTGATTTAATATGTACACCAATTTTTTACTCATTGAGACCCAGAAAAAACACTGTCCACCCAGCTCGGGATGTCAGCATAAAAGTTGGTATTGCTGTAGTCTTAGCGTCATTTTCACAATAGAGAACTGTTTACAATTTGTTTGGTGTTGGCAAAACAACAGATATATTAATTAGATCATCCTCTGACGTTGGCATAAACATTCACATTACAACATATACACGCAGTGCAAATTTACATTTACATTTGCACCTGCTCCAGACATGATGTAAATTTGCTCCTTGTGTTAACGTGACAAGTATACTCACGTATGTATTGAGGTGCATGTGAACGGGATATTCGGGCATGTGTGTCGCAGTCTAAGGCACTGAATGCGGCTGTCGTCCCTTGTGACATTATAAAACATTTGATGCTGATCGAATGAATGAGGGGGAACGTAGCTTGTTATTGAGGCAGCTGTTTTATAATTATACTGTTGAGCAGAGAACTCAGATCGGATTTTAATGAAATTTGTGCTGGCCAAAGGAGGCAACTTAAAAAAATTATTGATCGGGTGGTTAGGCTGGGTGACAGGCTGTTAAAATTTGACACGTTATGCATTTGAAAAATTCCCCACTGAATAGAGTATCTTTTTTTATATTTATCAATATGCTGATGATTTGTGGTTATCGGTAGGAGACATCGTTTGGTTGTCAAAGTCTATGCATAGTTACCTCCCCTTAGACTAGTGCTAACACATTCTGGGTAATCTAGAGTTCTGATTATGATGAAATTGTATGGCTTTTTACTATTAAACAAGATACCCCTCATAATAGTATGGCATGCTATTTCACTATTGAATTAGAACTTCTGTGATCGAACAAGGATCCGATTGTATCCAACCTGGACCGCATCGATCCGTGGTCTAGTGGTAGAGCGTCCACCTGGAGAGCGGAAGGTTCGATCCCCGGCCGCGTCATACCAAAAGACGTTAAAAGATGGTACTTGTTGTTACCCTGTCTGGTGCTCGCCATTAAGGGGCTAAAACAAGGACTGGTCGGCTTGGAGTCAGTATACTGTGTCTGAGTGGGGTATTCATGTTAAACTGCGGCATGGTATCGCATTGGGCTAGCACTATAAATCGGCATCAATTCGGACCAGTACAAGCAGCCACACACACACATACACGTGCATGCACGTCGCTATATAAGTGCAATAATCTTGGACGCGACGTTAAACCCAATTTCACCTCACCTTAAACCCACGATGAATCGTTATCATTGGTTCACCTGCATGCCAATTGGACATATATGTCCCTAAAACAAGACGCAGTTGCTGCGCCAAAGGAGATATATGTCCTCCTGAAACATCATATGAAAAGAGATCCGTGAAGATCCGGGGTGGAATAGGTCTTCAGCAACCCATGCTTGCCGCAAAAGGTGACCATGCTTGTCGTCAGAAGCGACTAACGGGATTGGGTTGTCAGGCTCGCTGCCTTGGATGATGCATGTCATCGTATTCCAATTGCGTGATACGATGCTCGTGATATCAATCACTGGATTGTCTGGTCCAGACTCGCTTATTTACATACCGCCGTCATATAGCTGGAATATTGCTGCGTACGGCGTTAAACAACAACAAACGAACAAACAAAACATTTTATTATTATCCAAAGATCATATCAATTGCAACATCGCAAATAATAGTAAATTTCCAAAAGGTGTGTGTGTGTCTTTTTCACAACTCTACACAGCTCACAAATTCACCATGTTTATACTTTCGCTCAAATGTGCCGCCATTGAAATATTTTTGCAGTTTGAACTAACTGCACCGACTGATTGAAAATCCCCATTTGAAGGAATGTTTGAAACCTTCAAAACTATAATGGATAAAAACTTGAAGATATCAAATCTCTATGCATTGATAGGCTTAGTATTGGAAACACACTATAAATGACCAGTTTACCGCATCTTGCCGAGGCAAGCGTCACCACTAGCCTATATCAAAGCCTAGCTAGTTTACTGGAAACAAGACTTTGATGAAAACCCTATTGGACGCTCTTGCCTCCAAAAGATGAGATTATCGATGATGAATGGAGTTCATTTTTTTATTGACTACATTCGTGCAAGGCATTTTTCACATCGAGTCACAAAGCGTATTAAAAATAAACATTCAGACAGTAATACATACCCACTGGCATCTGTGAAAACGTTTGTGTGAAACATTCCCACTTCTCACATTGATGCGGCATAGAATAGACCATCAGCAACCCATGCTTGTCGTAAAAGGCGACTATGCTTGTAAAAGGCGACTAACGGGATCGGGTGGTCAGGCTCGCTGACTTGGTTGATGCATGTCATCGTATCCCAATTGCGTTGATCGATGCTCATGATATCAATCACTGGATTGTCTGATCCAGACTCGATTATTTACAGACCGCCGTCATATAGCTGGAATATTGCTGAGTGCGGCGTAAAACAACAGATAAACAAAAAATCTCATATTGATAGGTATACTTATATGTCCCATTAATTAATGCTTCTCATAAAACATCAAATCTACAATCAAGTTAATTCTTTACCATATTTACATTGTCATTTAGGGAAATGATTGAACTTTTGTAGTGTGAAAGGATTTATATTTTAAATGTGGTAAATGAATTACCAACTATAATTTTGTAAGTTGAAAAATTTGTAAAATTACGTATAATATTGTGGTTGCGTGAAAATACAGCAGATCTAGATCTACTCTTGGAAAATAGGCTAAAATATATTAACATTTTGAAAGAATGACACAGCATATTGCTTACAATTCTGCAAAGCTCACAAATACTCCTCGAACAAGCGCGAACAGGCAGGGAGGGAGATTTCACCTATTGTGATCTAATTTTAGAAACATGACTTGGCGGAATCCAGAACGAGGCTCACGTGGGTATTCCCTGACTAACGTGTTTTGGATGTCAAATGATTAGGCGTTTAGTTGCAACGATGCCGCCGGTGGTGAAGACGTTCGATTACCTGGTGATCGGTGGGGGGTCCGGGGGGTTGGCGAGTGCCAGACGTGCCGCAGAGTTTGGTGTCAAGGCGGCGATCATCGAGGAGAGCAGATGGGGCGGTACTTGTGTGAGTTTGAATGTATCCGGGATATTTGTAAATCCTTGTCAAGTCCATTCGGTCAATTACACAGGAATGACGAAAGAATGACATTGTCATTTTGCAATCTGTTGTAACACATTTATAAGCATTTCTGTATATGAGAAGGATCTGTCAATTATCTTATTTTCTAAATGATACAAACTTTTTCAAATAGCAAAACCAGCCTTTGGTCATATAGATCCAGTGTATTATGTATGATACTACAAATAATTAAGTTAATTTAGATCTCCATTGTAAAAAAATGTAGATACCAGATCATACAAGAGAAAAGTTGCATGCCATGTTCCAAATTTTTATGTTGTTTGTAGTCCTGACATTCTTTTATTTTGATAATTACTAAATCTACTTGTGAAAACAATCTCCAGCTATGATAATCACAGAAATAAACAAAAATCTTGATCAAGATCTGTGTTCGGAGTCCTGCAGCTCAATCTATGATCAAGTTTGATAGTAGCATTCAATATGACATGTACCTTGTCTAGCCAAGAATATGAATAAATCATAAACACCTTAAATATCTCACAAGACAATATCATGTAAGAGTAAATTCTGTTTGTTTCTTGTTTAACTCTGCTCTCAGCAATACTCCAACGACATCTCAACTAATACCAGATTGCGTCTTTAAACAAAAAACAAGTAAAACACTGTAAAGACGCAATATCCAGCTATTAAGATCACTTTACGATGCATGATCAACGAGCTAATGCTGGAAAGTTGTGTTTATGTCAAATGTATTTTTTTCAATAATACTACTGTCATGGCCTTGATGCAGATGTCAAGACATAATCTCATGTGATACTAATTTAGAATTTAATAATTTTTTTGTTAATAGCTTTAACTCAGATGATCCAAAATGAAGTTGTTTAATTGGTTTGTACACATGCTTTATACCGGACAGCTATCCGCCATGTTTGATTGAAGCTACTAATAAGGACGCATGAGACAGCATCACTATTTGAAAAATCGGCTTCACATACAAAAGCTTTTAATTCCAGTCGTTTAGTGGGGGGCAAGCCCCCCAAACCCCCTTTTATTTTAGCGAGGCGACAAAAATTGTGTCTAAAAAAGTTAAAAACTGTTACAGAGGAATGAGCTTGTGCACATCCCTTACCAAAATGGCGGAATATACTGCATTCTTTCCATAACTTAACTCCATAACTCCGTTAACTTATATCCCGTGAAGATCTGAGTTAGAATAGGTCTTCAACAACCCATGCTTGCCGTAAAAGGCGACTATACTTGTCGTAAGAGGCGACTTACGGGATCGGGTGGTCAGGCTCGCTGACTTGGGTGATGCATGTCATCGATCCCAATCGCGTGGATCGATGCTCATGATGTCAATCAGTGGATTGTCTGGTCCAGACTCGATTACTTACAGAAGGCCATCATATAGCTGGAATATTGCTGAGTGCAACAATCCAAACAAACCAAATCCATTAACTTAGACACCACGGGGTCATGACACCAGACAAGATCTGCAGCTAGAATCTAGTATTCCCAAACAGGTATTTGCCATTTTTCACCGGTAAAATAATGCTTGGACCAGTAATTCATGTGACAACGCTCTATGTCCACACCTGGTTTGAATCATCAAGTTGATACGAAATATTGGGTTGAATGTAATGGAGGATTAAAAATATTTACCAGCCCGGGTCCAACTCAGTAAGTCCATAATTTGTGTCATGATCTAAAATATAAGTACTCGTATTTGAAGATGAGTGTCTTAGGAAGTGAATCATATTGTTTCTGTTGTTACATCATGAAGCATGCTCTTTGCTGAAGCATATTATTAGTTGTGGTGTCTTTAGTTGCCATATACAGTGTCGTTAGGTTAGCAGAAAATTATTGTCAACACATCAGTGTGAGGTTAAGGGTCAAAGGGAGACTACTCTTCAAACCTTAGAGGCAAAACCTTGGTGATAATTCTAACTATAATCTTTATCAATAAAGTCACAAACATGATCTAAAAAATTTTTAATGTCCTTGCACATGACAATTAATTATATCAAAATACAAAACAGTGTTGAATAACAAATTTCTGGTTTAGAATTTTCAAGTGAAATAAGTGAGGTGGGTGTAGGAAAATCCAAAATGGCTGTTGCTCTCGGTATATAGTCTCATATTAGGTCAGAAACAACCGTCTTGGATTTGTACTGACAGTATATGGGCTCTTGTGGGGTTCCACATTCTGCTCTCTGATTGGTCAATCTCACTTTAAGGCATAATAAAAAGTGTGATACAGATTTGGATCGGGGATCTATAAGAAAAACGACCGCCTCCGTGGTCTTGTGGTAGAGCGTCCGCCTGGAGAGCGGAAGGTCCAGGGTTCAATCCCCGTCTGTGTCATACCAAAATACGTTAAAAGATGGTACTTGTTGTTACCCTGTCTGGTGCTCGGCATGAAGGGGCTAAAACAAGGACTGGTCGGCTTGGAGCCAGTATACTTTGTCTGAGTGGGGTATTCATGTTAAACTGTGGCATGGTATCTCAGTGTGCTAGCACTATAAATCGGCATCAGCCCAGACTAGTACAAGCACACACATACACACACACGTCGCTATAAAAGTGCAATAATCTTGGACGCGACGTTAAACCCCATTTCACCTCACCTATTAGGAAAACACTATTGGACAGGCCGTAGTTCTGTGTAGTGACAAGTCAATATCAAAATCATGATAACGGAGCGGCACAAAGATACGGTTACTGCAGATATGTGTATCCTTTTGTATAAATACAGCAGTTCAAGATATGATCCGGTCAGACGACCACAGGGTTGGGTCTTTGGGTCCTTGTTTTCCAAAAAATGACCTCAGCAGAAGTAATTTTTCGTGTATCATTACACCCCTAATGAACACAATGTAACTGCTTGAATATTTAGTAAGTAAATCTGACTTGGGTAAAAGGCGACCATGCTTGTCATAAGAGGCTACTACCGGGATCACGTGGTCAGACTCGCTGACTTGGTTGATTTTTTAATTGCATGGATCGATGCTCATGATGTCAATCACTGGATTTTCTAGTCCAGATTCAATTATTTACTCAGAGCGCCATCATATAGCTGAAATATTGCTGAGTGCGGCGTTAAACAACAAATAAACAAATGAAAACAAACAAAACATATTTTGGGGGTGAAGAAAGTGTACTTCAAACGATGTGTTTTTTCAGGTAAATGTGGGCTGTGTTCCCAAGAAGATAATGTTCAACACAGCCATGCACGCAGAGTTCATTCACGAACACAAGGAGTACGGCTTCGATGTGGAACTGAAGAGGTTTGACTGGAGGTAATGTTGATAACACTGGCGAGATATGACCCCTCATTATGTTTTTTATTTTAGCCACTGATAAAGAAACTAGTCAGGGATTTATCCAGAGCTGCTTACAGAGCTACAGATAAGCAGCGTATTTGTTAAAATACCCCCCAAAAATATTCAAAACCTAATTACCTTCAATTAACTCAAGTAAAAATGCAATAACTCAAAAAGTTATCTGGAGCTCTGTGCTTATTAATTCGGACCCATATAAGGCAGTAAACATTCCCATATTGGAATTAGAAACATCCTGAGTGACCGGTCATGTATTACAGTGGGGGGATGTCAGAGGAGTTTGATGTACTAATCTACTGACAATAATGACCCTCCCCTAATGCTTGTCATATTTTTGGGTGACCCTACCCATGTCCTTATACATTTCCTTCATGATCCTACCTGAAAAGACAAAATGCAATAGAATTTTCACAATTTTTTATAAAATGTAATTTTTTTCAATACCCTCGCCAAATAGGTGTATTTTTTTGTCATATTGATTGGTGACCCTCAGGATTCCCGCTGACTCACCAACCCTATGATAAATGACTGGTCCCTAAGATCTACGAGTAATGGTCAACTTCTGTATTTCACTGATAACAAGACAAGGGTTGAACATTTATGAAAAATGTTACTTGACCAAGGGCAAGTATGACCAACATTCTTACTTGCCATAGGGGTCACGGGTGGCCCAGTCGTCTAAGGCGCCGCAATTTGCTGTGCAGAGTTGCATCCCTTGGGCACGCTAGAAACCTATGATTGTGGGTTCGCCCCGATTATGTTTCTAGGTTTGTCAGCACCATACCCGTGCTCGTGGGTTTCACCGAAGTGGTAAACGTCTAAGACCTACATCACTTCGGGCTTTCCTCCCACATTAAGCTGACACGCTGTGATATAACTGGAATATTGTTAAAAGGGGCGTTAAACCTCACTCACTTACTCACCTCTATTTGAAATTGTACTCGCCCAAAATCAAGCTAACAAATTCAGTCAATGTTACATCCACAGAACTGAGAATCACAGACACAGAGTTCCCTCGCTATTGCGACCCTCAATATACAGCTAACTCGGTTATAGCGCGGTAACAAACGGCTCCCAAAATTTACTTACATTTTTAAGAAACTTTTAAGAGTTTTTCACTGACACAGTGACACGATAGTCCACTCGCATTCATCATTAGGGCAGGGACGATACACCAGCTGTGCGATCCAATACATATCACGATACCTTGGTCACGATACGTGTATATACTCGTATCTGTAATGCTTCTGTAACCCATACTTTTCATAGACAGGATAGTCAAATACCTGGCACAGTGATGATTTACAGTTAGCAGTGTCAAGTATGGCGCAATGGATGAAAGGATTTACTTTTTTTACTTCGAATTAGTGTTTGGTGTAACAACCATTGAAGTAAAATCATTATGTTTAATCCCAAAATTGAAAAAAGAAAACAACCACTTTTGTAGAACTGGACTGCCACTGTGTCTGAAAGCGGATGGTCAATGGTCTGATTTCCTGTCTGAATCATACAGATGTTCAAATATTGTACTTGTTGTTACCCTGCCTGGCAGTCAGCATGAAGGGGATATAACAATGACCTGTGATTGACATTGTAGCGGCAATAACATTTCCAAGTCCCGTGATGGGATTTGAACCATTTTCCTTCTGATCCGAGGTCGAGCGCCTTGTCCACATGACCAAAGAGCTTCTCCCTGTGGGATGACTCTATGCCCTGCTACATACTTCCCTGTCAACAGAACCCACGACTCGGGCCGAATAGTAGGGTACTGAGACCAAATTTGCTCAAATCTAATGTGAATGCGCTCAGCCCCAGTTAGCCGGCAATTTAGCAGCCATAAACTTTCTGAGTCCCGTGATGGGATTCAAACCACAGACTTTCTGAAAGTGCTGTCATTACCCGGTCAATGGATCAGTGTGCACTCAACAATCATTCTCAGCTTCCCAGGGAGTATACATCCCACGCTGCCTGTGAGGCGCTAGAGGATATACAATCACTTTCATGTTGCAATGTCTTCTGGTTTCAGTGTTGTGAAGAAGTCCCGAGACGCGTACATCAAAAGGCTTAACGGGATCTATGAGAGCAACCTGGATAAGGTGAGACACTATCAGCATAGGTGTGTGGCAGTTGTGTCCTGGTGCGATGTGGGAGGAAAGCCTAAGTGATTTACCATTTTGGCGAACCCCAGCACGGCTACGGTGTTGATAACACTAGAAGCTTTGGATTTGATCACACTGTCATAGGTTTCTTGCACACCAAGGCCAAATATTTTTTCTTTTTTCTTTCATGGGCCTGCCGCCGCTACTGAAAGGCATCTGAATAAGAAATAAGTTAAACATAAATGTATTTATTTTTTATTATGTCTCCCGCTTGTAATATAGGACTTATACCATATAAAATGTTATATATCACTAGCAGTGATTCAAGAAGCCAGCTGCAGTTTTAACTCCAGGGCAGAATGACTTTCATACAAATAAATATATGATTGACAAAGCTATGTATATTTATTTTTATTTCGACCGACCTTGTGTGGAAAAGCTGGAATAAATCCGTGAAACATAAAAGTAAAATAGTGTGCCCTAAGTGATGCCATTCTGGTTGGTGCAGTGACGGTGACAGTGATGATGAAGATGATTATGTGCATGTACAGTTGATGGGGATCCAGGATAAAATAGTCCACATTCCTCTTTGTTTGTCATAAGCTTGAAAAAAGGTTACTAAAATCGATTGGTGGTCAGACTTTGTAGACTGTGAGTCACCAAGACCTGATGGCATGAAGTGTGTGTCACCAAGTCCTGATGGTGTGGACTGTGTGTCACCAAGTCCTGATGGCATGGATTGTGTGTCACCAAGGCCTGATGGCATGGATTGTGTGTCACCAAGTCCTGATGGCATGGATTGTGTGTCACCAAGGCCTGATGGCATGGATTGTGTGTCATCAAGTCCTGATGGCATGGATTGTGTGTCACCAAGTCCTGATGACGAGGATTGTGTGTCATCAAGTCCTGATGGCATGGACTGTGTGTCATCAAGTCCTGATGGCATGGACTGTGTGTCATCAAGTCCTGATGGCATGGACTGTGTGTCACCAAGTCCTGATGGCATGGATTGTGTGTCACCAAGTCCTGATGACGAGGATTGTGTGTCATCAAGTCCTGATGGCATGGACTGTGTGTCATCAAGTCCTGATGGCATGGATTGTGTGTCACCAAGTCCTGATGGCATGGACTGTGTGGCACCAAGTCCTGATGGCATGGACTGTGTGTCACCAAGTCCTGATGGCATGGACTGTGTGTCACCAAGTCCTGATGACGTGGATTGTGTGTCACCAAGTCCTGATGGCGTGGATTGTGTGTCATCAAGTCCTGATGGCATGGACTGTGTGTCATCAAGTCCTGATGGCATGGACTGTGTGTCACCAAGTCCTGATGGCATGGACTGTGTGTCACCAAGTCCTGATGACGTGGATAGTGTGTCACCAAGTCCTGATGGCATGGACTGTGTGTCATCAAGTCCTGATGGGATTGTTGCTCATCCTTTCAGTCACTGGTTTTGCTCGATCACATCAAGGTCATTTAAAGGTCACCTTTATATTAAATGTTGCTGACTACATTGAAATCTATCCACTCACTCACTCACTCCCCAATAACAGCCTGTATTACTACAATTCTATAATACCATCCAGGCTTGACATAGGTCAAGTTTATCAAGAAATACTTGTCTGCCATTGTTGGCTGTTTGTCCAGACTTTAAGTTACAGTAGGTCTTAATTTCAATCTCATTAAAGTCAGATCTCTTACTGTGATAAGATATCTCTAAGGAGATCTTAGGATACCTCCTTTGGAGGTCATATCAGGTGAAATTTCTGATCAAACAGCATATGAGGCTTCTAAATTATAGTATGAGTGAGCGAGGCATTAAGACGAGCATATTTGATTTCTGTATTTTGAAAACAAAATAATCGGGCACTTCTGACTGTCAAAAATAATCCTGTGCCCATATCTTGTTGATATGTTATAGCTCCTGTCATTTCTGCACCATGGCATCTACGTGGAAATGGGAGTACAATGAAAGGAAGACTTGAGTTTTGTGTTGGTTTTCATTTGTACACCTTTCAACGTTCAACTTAAGATGGTAAAAAAATGAAGACACATTGTTTGAGAAAGCTGACACCCTTCATTTAGATTGTTTCCTCAATGTTTGCTCAGCCTGAATCTGACACAGTCCTCAATGGAGGGGGCAGATCTTGATGCAGTGAAGTTTTTTGGTTGTTTGGTTGGTTTGTTGTAACGCCGCACTCAGCAATATTCCAGCGATATGACCCATGCTTGCCATAAAAGGTGACTATGCTTGTCGTAAGAGGTGACTAACGGGATCAGGCGGTCAGACTTGCCAACTTGGTAGATGCATGTCATCGTATCCCAGTTGCGTGGATCGATGATCATGATGTCAATCACTGGATTACCTGGTCAAGTCATATAGCTGGAATATTGCAGAGTGTGGCGTTAAACAACAAACAAACAAACAAACAAATAATAACACTGATCTGATTGCAGAGTCGTCCGATCCTCGCCTTGTGTGAGAGACAGGTGGTCTATTGTCTGCAGGAATTGAAATGTTATGCTTGTGTAATTTACAGTCCAAAGTGGAGAGGATAGTCGGCCATGCCACATTTACAGATGACCGCTGCGTGGAGGTGAATGGCCAGAAGTACTCTGCCCCGAAAATCCTCATAGCAACTGGTGGACGTCCAGTCTTCCCCAACATCCCAGGTACAGACACACACAGTATATATCTGGGGCAAATTGTCAGCACTGATACCCCAAAGCTTTACCCCCGGTACCTTTCTGCAAGAGTTACTGAGACCAAGAGGTTCAAGTTCCATGAGCACCTCACTACATCGACCGCCTCCGTGGTCTAGTGGTAGAGCGTCCGCCCGGAGAGTGGAAGGTCCGGGGTTCGATCCCTGACCGCGTCATACCAAAAGACTTTAAAAGATGGTACTTGTTGTTACCCTGTCTGGCGCTCGGCATTAAGGGGCTAAAACAAAGACTGGTCGGCTTGGAGTCAGTATACTGTGTCTGAGAGGGGTATTCATGTTAAACTGCGGCATGGTATCTCAGTGAGCTAGCACTATAAATTGGCATCAGTCTGGACTAGTACAAGCAGCCACACACACACGTACATGCACGTCGCTATATAAGTGCAATAATCTTGGACGCGACGTTAAACCCCATTTCACCTCACCACCTCACTTCATGCAAACTTGTACACCAAGGTCGTGCAGCATACATGTGCAAGGTCAAGGTTAGTGACTGTTTCTTGCTGTAAAAGGCGACTATGCCGATATGGAAAATCAACCCGTGAAGATCCGGGGTAGAATAGGTCTTCAGGAACCCATGCTTGCCGTAAAAGGTGTCTATGCTTGTCGTAAAAGGCGACTAACGGGATCGGGTGGTCAGACTCGCTGACTTGGTCGATGCATGTGATCATATCCCACTTGCCTAGATCGATGCTCATGATGTCAATCACTGGATTGTGTGTTCCAGACTCGATTATATACAGACCGCCGTCATATAGCTGGAATACTGCTGAGTGCGGCGTTAAATAACAAACAAATAAAATGAATACCTATGTACGTGCAAATGAATACCTGGGCCATGAAAATGTATACCTGGGCACATGCACCTTCTATTGTAAGACAGATATAAACACCTGTGACAACAGTAGTGTGTGAACACACACCTCCCTGAGACAAGGGAGTTAACTGACTGTAAAAATCAATTTCCCACCCTTGCCGAACTAGGCTGGAATTTCAGGGTCGACCAAAGCACCACCAGTGGCTATTAGAATTATGTCCCTTCTATGTCCTTCCTATTGACCAACCTGATTCCACCTCTCACATCACTTGCATTTGCTTCAAACAAAATGGCAGCGCCCAGTCAAGACGATCTGATCGATAATTAAGATCTCTATTGTAATAAAACGCACCTTACCTTCCAAAGTGCATCAAATCAATTGAGCATATGCATACACTCGTTAGTCCAAGGGTCATAGCAGCTTGGGTTGTATACCCAATAAATCAAGAGACATGATTTACCATTTAAATTGTATTTTTTGTTCTGCTAGGCATTGTTTTACACCCAGGGATTAAGATTACCTTGTGTGTTTTCTCATAAACTAAGTGGGAAACAGCAATCAGCTGAACACACATTTTCTTGGAATCTACGGGTGATTCGGTTAAAACTTACCCAATGATAGAACTTTAAAGGATTTTGTTGCAAGGATCGGGAAAAATTGAATCTATTTTTTATCAGGTATAATATATTCCCATTTTATGTAATTTTAGTTGAAGCTTTTACTAAACATATTTTAAATAGTAATAACCCTAAGCATAGCTATTGCTGGTTATTTTTTTCACATGGAACAATTTGACCGGTCACAGTCAAGGCTCCCGCTCCCGCGATCACGAGGACTACATGTTGACATAGAATCGTCAAACTACAACAAATATGACTTTTAACGATTTAAACTATGACATTTATGATATATGTATCCATTCTCTGTCAACTAAACTTTGTTTTAAAGCGCCAATAGTAAGGCTGAGGCGGGTAACTCGGGTACTCAGGTCGGGTGGGTCCTCAGTAAGACCCGGGTACCTACAGGACTACCCGGACCCACTGTTAGTTACATGATGTATTGGTTAAGCTATAGGTCACTAATGCTCCCATTCCTTCTGACTTTTATATGTTTGAATAAAGATAAAAATGCTTTAAAATTCAGTGTATGCATGGCCGGATCGTTTTACAAGTGTATCCAATACATTTTGCCAGGGCTAAGGTCAAACTTTTCCAAATTGGACAGTTTGGACCTATCTCTAAATATCTACAGTGTGTATCCGGGTAGGGTCGGGTAATAGGGTGGTGGGTACCCAGGTAGTAATGTTGGTCTCGCCCCAGTCCTAGTTAATAGCGGTAATCTGACCGTGGTTGCTGTTAATAACGGTCTTCCGATCCCTTCACACACGATTTTGCCGAAATTAATTAAAACAATATTAAAAGGAATTTTGAATAAAATTAATGAAATAACTTACAAACATAAGTCCAGATATACAATGAACACTTTTTATAACCAGACAGTGTAATTACATGATTGATTTGCGTACTTCAGTACGGATTTGTTGACCTGGTATTTCCAGTGTTAGGTGCTCACGGTAACATCAAAACTCATCATGGCATGTATAATGCGCACCCCCTTCTACACAGCTGTGCTTTTTGGGAAAAAAGTGTGCACTATACTCACGAAAATACAGTACTCCCCAGGGAGCTGAGAATGATGTTTTCAGACAAAAAAAAGAGAGTAAAAGATGATTAACAGGATCGGGTGGTCAGGCTCGCTGACTTGGTTGATGTTTATCATCGTATCCCAAATGCGTGGATCGATTTTCATGATGTCAATCACTGGATTGTCAGGTCCAGACTCAATTATTTACAGACCTCTGTTTTATAAGACTTTGCAATTCCTGCAGACGATGAAAATCTGCATGTTGAAATCCATGTTGTTTACGAACTACAGTGTTCCCTCATTATTGAGCCCTTCAATATAGCTCTAACTCGATTATAGCGAGCGGTAAATCATGGCTCCCAAAATTTACTAACATTTTTAGTAAACTCAAGTTTTCCAATGACAAGATGTTTTCCCCCATCTCAGAAAACATTATCAGCTGATCACCGCGATCACGTAACACTGGAAATACCAGTCAACAAATCCGAACTGAAGTACGCAATTTAATCCTATTATCATGATAATTATAATATCTGGTAATAAAAAAAATGTTCATTGTTAACTGGACTAATGTTTGCAATATATTTTTTTAATTATATTCAAAATTTCATTCAATAATTATGATGATGTTTACAATAATTTTGGCGAAATTGTATGCAAAGTGATCGGTAGATCGCACAACTCACTGTTATTTACAGCAACCGCGGTCAGATTACCGCTATTGACGCCTTGAAATGAACTTTAGTTGCAAGAGAATGCATCCACATATCATAAATGACAATATATAGACTCGTTAGTCCAGCCAACATGTAACTCCTGAATTCCAGCCTAGTTCCTCAAGGGTGGAAACAGGACTTTTACAGTCAGTTAACTCCCTTGCCTCGGGAAGATGGTCATTACATAGTTAGGTCGCAGAAATCCAAAATCAACAGGTTTGAAGGATTTCCCCATTATGGTGTCCACATTCGACGTATAGGCAAGTAACTATGGCAACTGCTCTCCTTAGCAACGAAAGATTAATCCTGATATATTACTGATAGTGTACTAAAAGAGAGTTCCAGTGTGAATTCTACTCATCACTCCCCCATAAGCAATGTATAGAGGATATTTTATGATAGTTCATGTCATACTATGTTTACAACACGAGCCTCTCAATTCCAGTATTTCCTAAACGAGGGCGAGGTAAATACCAGAATTTTGGCACGAGTGTCATAAACATAGTATGACGTGAACACTTATATAATGTTCTAGTTATTACCGAAGAAGATGTCCACATACAGAGACGAATTTTAGTGTTTACCTACGAGGACAACAAGATGCAACATCATTTGTTGAATGACGTCAACAATCTTCAGCTATGAAGTTGTTTCTAGTGTGACATTCTGACCTCACGTCACAATAAATTTTGAATTACGTCAACAATGCCGTCCGGATGATGGAAACAATACACTGTTGTCTCGTGAAGTGATACAGTCCTAGGCAGGGGTCCGGAAAATATAAAATCCCTAGGGTACATATGATTTTAATTAACCCTGATATGTTTTCCCTCGTAGGTAATACAATGGGATATAATTGCACATCAAATACATGTTTGTCGGAAACTGCTCTTTGTTTACATTTCAAATAGACTATTTGTTCAAGTAACCATGGTAACAGTGCTCAATGGTTTCCTTTGCAGGTGCAGAACATGGTATTTCAAGTGACGGCTTCTTTGAACTTGAAGATTTACCGAAGTAAGGAACTGGAACCAGCTTGACCTGGGACCATTTATTATTCTACCATGACCTTGAAGAAGTTATGATTCTGATCAAAACAGGGTTAAATTCAGGTGTCAAATTCCATTTGATACCTATAAATTAAGTCTTTTCACACAAAAACATGCTTATTAATACATCTGTTTATCGATAGCCTGCAGTTACCAATGGCTGTCGAAATCCATCAGAACTTTATATGTTCTATATCAGAATATTATGTGATGTTTTTGGAGATTATTTTGATGACGTTGACCTTGCCACAGACTAGTTTGATGACAAAACTTAATAGAGGTATATCTTTTGCACACAAGGAGAATGTTCATAAAACTTTTAGGGACTTCTTCATGTCGTAATTGGTAGGGTGGGTGATGATGATGATGATGATGATGATGATGATGATGGAAGCACATACTTTGTTCATGAGATGTCGGGGGAGGGGGGGAGGGTGGGATGGTGATGATGGTTCTAACTTATGGGGGATAGGGGCACTCATCCTCACAATGTCACCCCATTCATCAGAATATGTGAGTGTTCAGTTCTGCCAAATTTGATTTGGTCTGGTTAGAACAGGTAAACTATATGTGTATCTCATAATTAATAGTGATCAAACTTTACACCTCTTGGAATTGCACTACTCATATTAGTCTGAGTTAGTTTGAGAGTGAGTTGGACTATAACATGGTAGCGAAAATACTGTCGGAAAAGCTAGAAAAATGCTTTTCTGGTTCATTTAAAGACTAGGAATCATGGGGCTTTTAAAATAGCATATATCAAAATAACGCAAATCTACCAAATTTTAGCTATCCTAACCGCTACTTTGATTATAAGCCTGAAGGTCCCGAGGTGATGACCTCATACCTGTCCCAGCTGTCCCGAGGTGATGACCTCACATCTGTCCCGAAGTGATGACCTCACAGCTGTCCCGAGGTGATGACCTCACACCTGTCACACCTGTCCCGAGGTGATGACCCCATACCTGTCCCGAGGTGATGACCCCACAGCTGTCCCGTGGTGATGACCTCACACCTGTGCCGAAGGGATGACCCCACACCTGTCCCGAGGTGATGACCCGACACCTGTCCCGAGGTTGTAATGTGTGTGAAACTTCGTACAATAATGCGCTATTTGAAGGGGCGTGGCCTAAATGCAAATGTCCGATTGGGATTTTAAATTTTCCGGACCCCTGGGTGCATTCATGCAGCTGGGATTACTTTATGTGATTATGGGAGTCACCTGCTGCCTCAAAAACAGCAGACAAACAGACCAGGGCCCACTTGCACAAAGCGATCTTAGCGCTAAGATGATCTTAACTCCCATACTTTAACATAGGCTTGCAATAGTCTTAGCGCTAAGATCGTTTTGTGCAAGTGGGCCCAGGACAAATAGCTCTGTGACATGATCTGTCTGGCCCCACAGGAAGGTGGTGGTGGTGGGTGCTGGCTACATAGCTGTGGAGCTGGCGGGGATATTTGGAGCCCTTGGAGCCGACACCTCAATCTTAATAAGATACGACCAAGTAGGTATATTTCTCACATTCATTGAAGACTTCTGTTCAAACAGTATACAGGCTGGGTGTGGGAGGAAAGCCTGAAGTGATGGAGGTCTTTGACGTTTACCACTTTCATGAAACCCACCAGACAAATATTGTGCTGACAAACCTAGAAACATAATCAGGTCGAACCAGGATTCCAACCCATTATCGTAGGTCTCTGGCACGCCTAAGGGAGGCAACTCTGGTTGGTGCAAAGAAGAAGACATGGAAAATGATTGTGTTCATGTGAAGTTCATGTTCTTCAAATTCTCTTCAGGAAACTGGGCTTTGGGGTGGTCTAGTGGTTAAAGTGGTTGCTGGTCACACCAAAGACCTGGGTTTGATTCCTCACATGGGTACAATGTGTGAAGCCCATATCAGGTGTCCCTGCTGTGATATTGCTGGAATATTGCTAAAAGTGGCATAAAACTATACTCACTCACTCACTCATTTGCTAAATAAGAGGCTACAAAATTCAATAGGTTATCAAGCTTCTCGGATTGTGTGTCATCAAATCCTGTTTGCACGTCTTCCCAAGGCAAGGGAGTTAACTGAAACAAAAGTCCAGTTTCCACCCTTGCCAAACAAAGCTGGAATTTCCAGGCTCGATTGAAGCACAACCAGTGGCTCTTACGAGTTATGTCCCTTCTATGTTCCTCATGTTGACCAATCAGCTTCCACTTCAAACAAAGTGGCTGTGCCCTGTCAAGACGATCTGATCGATAATCAAGATATATAATGTAAGAAAACAGGTCTTACCCTGTGAAGTGCATCAAATCACTTGAACACCTTGATCAAAAACTTGAAAACAGAGCTCCAGATGACTTTTTGAGCTACTGAGTTTTTACTCTAGGGTTTCTATTTTAATTGGGTTATTACATTTTTCATTGGGTAACCAATGTTTTTTCACTAACCTATTCATCTCTCTCCTTGGGTTTTTCCCCAAATGAGTGAACAATTTAACATTTAAAAAAAATGAAATAATCTTTTAGATGTGTATTACTGTTCTAAATATAAGCTTGGCTCGGAAAGTAAACTAGCTTGTAAATGCTGAAAAAGCTTCATTGGGTATTTATTCGTGCTGTTTTTATACATTCGAGTTTTTCATTTAATGCATGCGTTTCTGTATGCAAGTTAATTGCAAGTAATTGGGTTCTGAATATTTTTGGGGGGTATTTTATGCAAATAAGCTGCTTATCTGTAGTTCTGTTGAAACGATTTGGAAAATATCTGTCGACAGCCAGTTGGCGGTACACATGCTTTGCAAATCCTGCAGTCGACCAAATTCTGCATGTTGAAATCCATGTTGTTTACGAAACAGATGTCAACATTGTTACACGACTTTGACGGGACTATGTATAGATCGCAAGCACAGCCAAAATGGAACTCCGAAAGGCCAGCCTAGTTTAGCTGGCCCCATGGTTTTTTGTATTGATGTGTTGAGAAGGAAGGAAGAACCTTTACATGATTTTGGCTTCGGATTTGTGTCTAAAGTTACAAACCTGATATTGTATGCAAGAAATGTCAATTATCAAAATTGGGCAGCACCACATACCAGATTATCAAAGCTGCATTTACGAGTTGAGTTACAGTTTAAAAAAAATATTTTTATCTTGTTTGTTTCTAATTATGATTATATTTGAATTTAGTGTTAGTTTTTAGTTCTCAGTATTTATGTCATTAAAAGCGGATCTTAGTTTCCAATACTGCTAAACAAGATCATAGGACATCCCATCGCGGGTCACATCTTAACGATCGGAGCAATCAAAACGTCGCTTAACAGTTTGGAAAAGTCACAATGTGTTTTCTATTCATTTAACTTTGATAAGGTTTAGATGGGGTATTCCAAGCGACAGTTATGGACTGTACGACTGATTCCATTAAAATCATTGTCTATCTCTTGCTTCAATGGGATAAAACATTTAAAACTGTAGAGACTTTGCATAGTCCATTGGAAGTCCTGCTGTACAATCTCGGTCATCTTTTAGATGTTCCAAAATTTTAGTTTTTCAACATGTTCAAATTTTGAATAAAAAAATTCGTAAAAATAGTTTCCAAGCGTAGTCTGAAATGGTAGTCGCCTCTTTGAAACAATTGCCGTAAAGATAGAGTAAGCTGCTTTTTGATTGGCTAATAATGACTTCTTCTAATTACTTCATTGGTCAGTCAAAGTCAGTCAGTCAGCGAAAGGTCGTCCTGATGTGACTTGTAATGGGATCTCCACAGATCTATGCTTGGTGATAGCAAACACTAAGATCTGATTTTAATGAGATTTGAAAATATGTTTTTAACAATGCTGACAAATATTATTACATGGCTGTCTTTCTTGATGTTTCAAGCTGTTGACTACGCATCAAGATAAGCCACAGTGATGTGACACTATTTTCTTTATTCTGAAAGGTACTAAGGACATTTGACTCAATGATCAGCACAGCTGTCACAAACAACCTTGAAAGTGGAGGGGTCAAGGTCAAAAGGAAGACACAGGTATGTGTTGCTAGGAAACAGTCTCAAGCAGTCAACAATAGTCACAGATTTAGAGCATCTATTTCAGCTATCAATAAGTAGCGCTCAACATTTATAATTGTAGCTTGGATTAGCTGAATTCCAATAACTTATACCTAATCTGTTTCATCGTTAACAGACCCATGAAGATCTGGGTTAGAAGTGGTCTTCAGCACCCCTTATTTTTCGTAAGAGGCGATTGGGTATTCAGTAGAGTAACAATACGTATCACGATTCGTAGGTCCAGATATGTATCGCGATATGCATGTTTACGTCAAATCGCGTTGAAATGTCTTGACTATAAATAATTCAGAGCAGGTTCAAAAGGAAAAGCTAGCTGCAGAAACAAGTTCGTTGCGATTTCTTTATTTTTGACTGACAAGAATGTAGGGAGGTACTATTAAACGAGCAGTAATGTATTTGAGTAAGTGTATCGTCTTGTATCGATGCAGAATAAAATGTATCATGTATCATATCGGCGCATGAATACTCACAATGCACTGATGTATCGTTTCACCCAGTGTTTAGGTGCGGTGACTTGGTTGATGCATGTAGGTCGATGCTCATGTCAACCACTGGATTGTCTGGTCCAGACTCCACAGTCATGTACCGTATTGGACGTAATAAGCGCCCAGGGCGCTCTCAAATTTAGAAATAAGTGGCTCTTATTAGAATATTATTTTGGTGAAAAAAACAGAGTTGAAAGATAAATTTTGTGGTTTATGCTGACAGCCTGAACTGTTTATATACGAGAGATACATCTTTCGGGAATTTAATTGCCCATGATTGAGGGTGCATATAACACACGAGTGTGTATCATACGCGAATAAATAAGTGTCATGTACATTGATCAATTGGAAGGGGTGCTAATTGGTATTGTTCACTAGCCAGTATATTAGCAAATATCGCCATGGGCGCTTATTAGTGCGGAGCGCTTATTACGTCAAATACAGTAGCTGGTATATTGATGAGTGAGGCAGTGTTTTGGGGGCATTCAGGGAAAGATGAGGATGATACTGCCTCTTTTTTCATAGCCGTGCCGTCAAAGATTATGAAAGCTTTAATTTGTTGCCTGAAAGTATGTATGAACCCTGACCTCACCCAGAACTCCTTCTCTGATGTTGCTGTATGAAGCTACTGACCTTAGCCTACAAATGCTTCAATGGATCAACCCCACTGTGTCCAATGGAACTTTAGCCTAAATATAAGCCATCTCTCTGTTCTGAAAGTGAACACTTGCTGCAAGTTCCAGAAACTAACTTGAAGACTTTGGGTCATAGATCTTTCGAATACTGTGCTTCAACACTTGAGAATCTTCTACCAACAGAGTGTAAGCCGTCACTCCCATCGTTCAAGGCACATCTAAAGATCTACCTTTTCAAGCAGTACTTTTCAGTCGAAATTCAACGCCCCTCACCCCCAGACATGACATTTTCCTTGCTGTAGCTCAACCTGCTACAATGTATGTAGTCTTTATTTTTGGTGAATGGAATCTGGCACATTATTATTATTATGATGATGATGATGATGATGATGATGATGATGATGATTGTTATTGTTTCAGATCACCTCTGTGACCAAGGAGAGTGATGGCAGCCTCACCCTGGAGACAACGACTGGTCAGATTGCAGGGGTCACGTGTCTGCTGTGGGCTATTGGCCGAGTTCCCAACACGGACAATCTGGGGCTGGACAAAGTGGTCAGTAGATGGACTTGACAGAACCCCCTCCCCTCATAGGACCTGTGTGTGTCCGCTCTTCTCTTTGTCACGACTAGAGCTACTGACAGTGCCCTCTCCCCTCATCGGACCTGTGTGTGTCCGCCCTCCTCTTTGTCACGACTAGAGCTACTGACAGTGCCCCCTCCACTCATCGGACCTGTGTGTGTCCGCCCTCCTCTTTGTCACGACTAGAGCTACTGACAGTGCCCCCTCCCCTCATAGGACCTGTGTGTGTCCGCTCTCCTCTTTGTCACTAGGGCTACAGATCAACCCACAGTAAACTTGTGACAGCGTGCAGTGTAGGAATTACAGTCCATTTCTACACCTCCGATTGGCAGTAAATCACATTTGTTATGGCTATAAAAGTGCTGTTGTGTATCTGGACTTACATATGTACTTCTTATCTTCCTTTTATCCAAATTCTCATTCAATTTTGTTTACGTATATTTCGGCAAAATCGTGTATTGACCGATCGACAAATCACATCAACTCACCATGAACTCGCCATGAAACGAACATTAGTTGTTAAAGATACAAAGTTGTCGGTCTTCCTGTATTGAAAATTCCTCCAAGTTTGTCCATGACATTAAGTATTTTCAAAACGAAATCACCCATAGATCGGGGAGAAAACTGATTGATATTTCTGGCTTATTTTACAAGACACAGACACATGTAATCTTAATCTCTGCGTTTTAAACATTGTCCGGCATACAGTACACAAATACCACTGAAGTTGTCAATCATTATGTCTAGTGATGTCTTACGGGAAAACAAGCACACAAACTCGAATTGCTGCCATGACCTTTAAACGAGATGTGCAGTTAAGCAGTATGCATGTAAAGGGAAGTAACTGCATGCTGAATTGGATGGCATTGTTTTTAAGTATTGTAGCATTTCACTGCCAGGGTCCTCGGTTCAAGATGCAGAATATTTAAGGTTGTTTTGGTTTTTTTAAAATGGAAATAAAAACAAAATGTGCAGCAGACTTTGTGGTGATGCAGTGGTACAGGAGAGCCAAGATTATTATTTTTTAGCCAAACTGTGATACATTTTAAAGCAACTCTGGACAATTCAATTATTAGTACAAAAAACTTTCCTTCAAAAGACTCACTTACTCATTCACTCACTCAAATCACATCACTCAATGTAACCCTGCCTTTATGTGTGAGATGTGTGTTACCATGGTTACAGGGGGTCGAGCTGGACAGTCACAAGAACATCCTGGTGGACGAGTACCAGAACACCAAGGTCAAGGACATTTACGCATTGGGTGACGTCTGCGGCAAGGCCTTGTTGACACCAGGTAAAATTCCTAGATATTTTAAACTTATTCTTTTATCCTGAACAAGTTTCCAGCTGATCAAGTCGCACAAGATTCAGGTAGTATTTGACCCATTGTTTATTGTGGTGACCATGGCGAAGACTGGGATGTGTTTGGGTAAGGTGTTTTATTTGAAGCTGTAAACTTGTTTAAGATCGTTTCCACACCAAGATCGAAGATGAGGGATGAAATGCATAGAGTGAGATAGAATTAGTACTGTAAATCTTGAAATTAACAAGAGCGTGAATTAAATGCGAGTGCTAATAAGCGGTTCATTTGGTGTGTGATTGGATTAATGTAAGGTGAGGATTCTCCTATAAACCTGACAGAAGACATTTTCTTATACATAAATCCACTGATGCTTGAGAGGAGGGGAATGTTGCATTCATATTGAGTCGCATTTTTGGCTAGGGGCCAGCGGTCGCATTCTTTTGGAGACACATTAATTTTACGATTTACAGTATATGAACATACATGTACAATTTATTGTAAAATTTACAATTTCATCATACATGTAATTCTATTCTTTCTATTCTATCTGATGTGATATAGTTTGCAAAAGAATAGTGGAATAAAACCCAACTCACTCACTCATTCAACACATTCTCCTTTTTGCTATGAGCACGATAACAAGTGACTTCTGATGCCAGCCATTTAATTGTGCCCAGTTGGTTTCAAAGTGGCAAGTCAACGTCTTTCGGTCAACATCATTTCATAGCAGTAAAGAATTGGGATGTGTCATGTATTGGAATCAATAGAATAATCACCCTAGACAAGGTGGATGTGAAGTTTTTGGGCCTGATTTGCAATTTCACTTTAGAAACACCGATACAAGGCGAGCGGTGCTGTATGAGTGTCTGGCCTTGTGTTAAGGTATAATAGGATACTGCATTTCCGACACTTGTGAGTGATCTAGAAATATTTAAGCAACAACACAAGGATCTGTCATCAGACCCAAACTGCACGAGAGGTCACTCATTATATCAATCACTGGTTTGTCTGGTCCAGTCTTGGTTATTTTTTGTAGTTGAAATACTGCTCAGTGTGACATTAAACAGCAAAAACGAACGAAAAAATCATTGTTAACAACATTGCTATTGTTTCTGTTTACTGTGTTGTATTTGAGTGATAACGACACAGTGATTGTCTCATCAGTACTTGCTTGTGTGGATCGTTGTTTGTGTGGATCGTTTGTGTGGATCGTTGTTTGTGTGGATCGTTTGTGTGGATCGTTGTTTGTGTGGATCATTGCTCATGTATTTGGTCAGTGGTTCTCCCGATTTTTATCAGGCTGCCGTGTTAAAGCTGAAATATCACTGGCGTAAAACATCATGCACTCACTGTTTCAGTTGCCGGGGGCAGCGATGGCACAGTTGTCTAAGGTGCCGCTATTCGCTGTGTAGAGTTGCACCCCTTGGGCACACCAGAAACCTATGATTGTGGGTTCAAATTCCGGTTCGCCCCGGTTCATCAGCACCATACCAGTGCTCGTCATCACTTTGGGCTTTCCTCCAACATTAAGCTGACATGCCATGATATAACTGGAATTCTGTTAAAAGCGGCGTTATACCCACCTCACTCACTCACTCACTCACTCACTGTTTCAGTTGCCATAGCTGCAGGGAGACGCCTGGCTCATCGGGTGTTCAACAACGAGTCTGATCTGAAGCTTGATTATTCCAACATTCCGACTGTTGTGTTCTCACACCCTCCCGTCGGCACGATCGGACTCACCGAAGGTAAGTGGACTTTATGGCCCATGTAATAAGATGCAGGCTGTGTCAGAATCATCAACATTCAAACATATCTTTCCAAACATATCTAAGGCTAAAAAAAATAATAGTCTTGGTTCTCAGGCACCGCCTACATCATCAGAAGGTCTGCAGCAAGTTTTGTTTTTATTTCCATTAAAATAAAAAAATCCTAATACAATGCGATTCAATAAAGCATGCAGTTACTTCCCTTTACATGCACACTGCCTTACTCATCTTCCTGTGGCAAGGGAGTTAACTGAATATAAAAGTCCAGTTTCCACCCTTTCCGAACTAGGCTGGTATTATGGAGTTACAGTTTGGCTGGACTAATGAGTCAATGCATAGTCCAATCAAAATCGCGCACCGAAATCGAAATCCGGTTCAAAAACTGTCATGCAGATTTCAGTCGATTGCAGGATTTGCAAAGCATGTGCACCGCCAACTTGTTGTCAGCAGATATTTTCCAAATCATTTCATGTTTTTAATCAAGGTACTCACTTGATTTGATGCATTTTGCAATGTCAGACATGTTTTATCACAATATGGATCTTGATTATCGATCAGATCGTCTTACTGGGCGCCACCATTTTGTGTGAAGCAAACGCAAGTGATACGAGAGGTGGAATCTGATTGGTCCACAGGAGAGGCTTGGAAGGGACATAACTGGTAGTAGCCACTGGTGGCGCTACTTCTGAGCCCAGTAATTCCAGCCTAGTTCGGCAAGGGTGGAAACTGGACTTTTAAAGTCCGTTAACTCTCTTGCCTTGGGAAGATGTGCTTTACTGTGCATCTCGTGTTGTGGTCATGGCGTATATATGCTTGTTTATGGAGGGAGGGCCTTTCCCAGGTGATGGTACACAGCTGTTTATTTGGTTGCACACTAGTTTGAACAAGCAAAAAAATCAAAAAACACTGCCCACCGACACTATATTTTCAAAAGTCATGGCCTGAGAACCAGTTCTTTTATTTGTTTAAGCCTAATCCAGGTAATCGTGATTAGTATATATATATACAGTGAACTACGTTAATAACCAACACACTTATTTTAATTTTAAAACTATACATTCATATACCGCAGGTATCCAGGTACTAGTATCAGCTCAAATGCGATTTTCTTTGATCCCCGACCAATGAATCCATTTGCATTCCATCATTCTCAACTCCCTGGGGCGTATACAACCAGGTTGACACCACACGTGTTTACACTTGTGTTTCGGGTGTATGTACGTATTCATGTTTCCACCATCTGGTCATCTACCATCGGACGAGTGGGTTCTTTTTAGTACACAGGGTGAATGTACTGTACACTAGGGGTAGTGACAACACTGTGAGGACCTGTTAACTAAAGGAACTGATGGATATAACGAACTATTTTGTGGTCCCGGCATTTTGCTGTATATATATGAATGGTACAGAAATCAAAGATGTATAAAGTCATAAGCACCTTGGTATGACTTTACAAAGTAATTGTACATGGAAAATGCACATTGATGATATTGTAAGGAAATGTTGTCCTCTGGTTAACTGTTTAAGGAGTTATAAATATCGTCTATCCCGAACTACCTTAGAAACTATGTACAAATTACCAATTTTTTATTATTGTTGTCATATTTGGGACAACTGTACTAATGAACAAGCTAACTTATTGAAAAAATTACACTTAGATGCTCTTAGAACCATATGTGGCACTGTCCGGGGTACGAGTCATCAGAAGATTTACAATTAAACAAATTGTAGGTCAATAAAAGGCAGAAGATACAATTTAAAACTGGTAATGTTTTACAACATGAATAACCATTTATCCCCGGAATATCTTTGTAGGCTTATTCCTAATACAGTTTCGGAAAACACAAATTATGACTTAAGGGATAAAACTATTCGTCAAACAGTGAAGTGTAAAACAAAAGTGTATGCAGATTCATTTACACCAGCTACAACACAACTTTGGAATATGTTACAGAAAACCTAACGGGGGCAGAGACCACTACACAATTTAAGAATTTGCTTCACGTAAAGGGAGATAATGGTATACACTGGGATTTAAATTATGGAAGCAGATTATGCCAAATCATTCAGTCGCCTGAGGCTTGGCTGCAGCGATCTTAACGCAGATCAGTATAATAGACATATCTTTGATACAAAAACTTGTTCCTGTGGATATCATACCGAAGATGCTCTACACTTCTTTTTTGTGTGTACAAATTACTATGCTCTTCGAAATGAAATGTGTTTTTATCAACATGTTTTTTCTTTACAAACAGTGCTATTAGGAAATTCGGATTTTAGTAAGGAAGAGCAAATGCCAATATTAGATTCTACTCAATACTTTATGTTAAAAACTGGCAGATTTTCAGTTAAATGATTGTTTAAAATAAACTGCAAATAGATTTATTATATATACACATCTAGCTTGGCATGTACAATTCATTTGTAATATGTCCTATGTATAATGGAGCGGTATTAACATAAGCCCTTCGCTTGTTTACCAATCCATTTTCACACTTTTGTGAAAATAAATATGTTTAAACCACATATATATATACTGTAAATCTTGAAATTAACGCGAGCGTGAATTAAATGTGAATAATGTGAGTGGTCTTTGCTCCCATTAATAAACATCGCATTTACATCAACAATAAGACATTTTGGTTAGCAGAAATATCAACTTAGACATGCGCTGAAAACAAACAACTATGTATTCCACATCACTGTATATTGAGCAGCACTTGTAACAAGTATATAAACAAATCATTCAAACACTAATTACTCAGAACAGATATGTGTACCCTACTCACACACGAGTCCCAAAGAGGTCAGCCGAAATTGTTAAGGCAGAAGGCGACCTCTTAAACACTTAATGCAACATCAACACACTAATTACATCCTGTGAATTGATACTGCTGGGGTCAAGACAAGCGTTCTACTCACTCATGTCATCACTTATCACACCTGGAAGTCCAGACAGACGCCACCCACGCATCTTGGTGTCTTTGTTCTTTGTGACTGCGGCAAAGGCCGACACGAGCCAGCACACATGTATTGTTTTAGTGAAAGTACACTAATAAGCGGTGCTCTTTGGTGTGTGATTGGATTAATGTAAGGTTTGATTAAGGTGAGAATTCTCCTGCAAACCTGGAGGACATTTTGTTTAGATATAAATCCACTGATGCTCTAATACCACTAATTCCCTCCTCCACCCACCTCAGCATTTATTCCAAATTTAAAAATTCCAAAAATTCAATATAATTAAGCAACCCCTAAAAGCCCCCTCTTGGGTTGCACACACCACTTTCACCCTTTTCGGAATACACTAAATGGTTTGGCCAGGCCCGTGTGAGAAATACGCTACAGTCGGAAAGTGCATGTTAAATCTTCTATATCAGTCAGTCAGTCAATACCACTAAATATTAACCAACCAACTAGGTATGACAAGTTACACAATAAAATGTCGGCTATGGACCTAACCATCTGCACCCCCGATGGTTAGGTCAAAAGCACTCTGTTGGAAGTACATAAGTAACCACTAGGCAGTGACCACTTCCCCATAAACGAAACACAGAGCTCCAGATAAGCTGCCTATCTGCGTAAAATATGCATCAGAAATGCAGAAATGTGCAGTAAAATAAAATCCAAGTGTATCAAATACGCAACGAACATTACAGATACGCTACAAAAATAAAACTTGTGCATATCATAAAAATATTGTGATGTAACCCTGCGTATTCGATTAACAAATCAGCAACTTATTTTGAAATTATAAACGGGCATTTTGTCAACCTTGCCAAACTCCACGATGACAGTTACATCATGATCATTTGCCATCACACTTTCTTGTGGAAGTATCTAGGTATCGTCCTATAAAGCTCTTGAACCCACACGACACCAGTTTGCAGGGACTAGATGAATAGTGTTTTTAAATATTTAACTTAAATACCCACATGTGTATAAACTAGTGGATAACAGAAATTTGAATACTCAGATAGAATTACTGATACCCAATGATTTTAAAATGCATGGGTAAAATACCCACAACACCAAAAGCTTATCTGGAGCTCTGATAACAATACAACTCCTACAGACCAATCTCCCTACAGACCAATCTCCCTAACCTCTAACCTATGTAAAATGTCTGAGTGGTTGTTGTCAGCACGATGCTAAACAATGCATATGGAATCCCGTTAACGCACATGTTTTTATACCCATTCTTGGGTAGTGAAATGCATGGGGCTTGCATAAAAGTCAACCAAAGCATGGCATGCATGCTTTTCTGTAGCAGTTGCGTTTTTGTGACTCGATTCCATACATGTACTACAATATTGAAAACCAAACTTTACTTGTTTGAAAAATACACTGAAATATTGGTGTCGCAGGAACTTTTGTTGTTGAGTATAGAATTCACATGGAAACCCACGCACGTCGGAATCTTTGGTAACGAACCAGCCTGAACAAGCAGATAAAGCGGCCAAATTATCCTTAAAACTCCAAGATATGAGTCTAAAACTACCTATTTCCTAATCAGAGATCAAAAGCATAACAAAACAAAAAATCAACCAAAAATGGCAAAATACGAGGGGCGTTCAATAAGTTTTGCATCTTCAATATAAGACCAAGTCGCAGAATATCTTTTGCACTTTTATTTTTCAATATAATCTCCATTCACCTCAATACACTTATTCCATTTGTCCTTCAAGCTTTTAATACCACTTTTATAGAAATCCGCAGATTGGCCCTCTAACCAGCCTGTGGCAGCCTTTATGTCCTCGTCATCCTGGAAGCGTCTTACACATAGGGCAGATTGTATTTGCCGGAACAGGAAATAGTCACTGGGGGGGGTAAGTCTGGGCAGTAGGGTGGGTGATTTAACTGTTTGAACCCAGACTTAGCCCCCAGTGATTATTTAAAGAACACCGAACAAACCTAGAATCCACAACTCCAAGTTAACTCTAGCAATACTCCTAAACCCACCAGACAACACACTTAACTTTTAATGTCCTGGGCATTTACTTAATTAAAACAGGTCTAATAGACCGAATATAGTCACAAATAAATACCCTTAGCTCCTCCCCCCAAAGGCATCTTTTCCAAATCTCAAAATTCATATATAAGCAGCCTTTAAAAGTCCCCTAAAAGCTACCCCGCTTTGGCTCAACCTACTTCAGCAAACACACTAAATGGCCTGGTGGGCCCGTGTGTGACATACGTTTACAGTCGGAAAATCCCCAACTAAAGTAAGGGGGAGGAGGGGGCTGTCGCATTCATATTGAGTCACACTTTTGGCTAGGGACCAGCGATCACATTCTTTTGGAGACGCACTAATTTCACGATTTACAGAATATATATATATATATATATATATACTGTAAATCGTAAAATATAAATATAAATATATATATACATATGCTTATTCCGAACTACGGTTATAACAAACGAATTTTAGTGGTCCCTTTGAGTTCGTTATAACCATAATTTACGGTACTAAAAAAACAAACAAATGTTTTTAAAACCTGTCATGTCTTTGGAATAAAAAAATTACTTTAAAAATATTTAAGAGTCAATTTCATGAAAAATTTGAATTATTTAATTGATATCCTGCCACAACATAATTATTGCAATTTCCTCCGTCACTCCATTCATTAAACCCAGGACCCAAAACATTTCTCTTCCGCATCAGGGGCGTCCGTTGCCCTTAGTTACCAGTCAGTTTTATCATCATTGGTTGCTCTGCTTTCACTGCAGACATTTTACCAATATTTGATCCCCATGGGGATTCAGTGTCAGAATTGGTCCTATTTGTCGCCTCTTACGACGAGCATGGGTTGCTGAAGACCTATTCTACCCCGGACATTAACAGGTATTGATCCTGTGGTTCGACTTTCTGATAGAGTGTCGTAGTTTCACAGACACATGTTTATGATTGTGGCTGGAGTCGGACAATGGACTGGCTTTGTTAGGATTATGGGAAGGGTTTTGACAGTTTTTTTTCATAGCCTGTGAATTATTGACGATGATTGACAATGGTGTTTTTCAGAGGAAGCAGTGAGAGAGTACGGCAAGGAGAAGATCAAGGTGTACACGGCCAACTTCACGCCCATGTATTATGCTGTTCTAGAGCAAAAGGGCAAGTGTAGCATGAAGCTTGTGTGTGCCGGGCCACAGGAGAAGGTGGGTGGACACTGGATGGAATAAATACCTGTGCTTCAGGTCATGAGTCTCCTTTGGGTGGGGCAGGGCCGTGATTATATGCCACAGGTGCTTGCTGTGTTTCAGATCGTGGTTCAGGGCTGTGATTATATGCTACAGGTGCTTGCTGTGTTTCAGGTCATGGTTCAGGGCTGTGATTATATGCTACAGGTGCTTGCTGTGTTTCAGGTCATGGTTCAGGGCTGTGATTATATGCTACAGGTGCTTGCTGTGTTTCAGGTCGTGGTTCAGGGCTGTGATTATATGTCACAGGTGCTTGCTGTGTTTCAGGTCGAGGGTCAGGGCTGTAAATTATATGCTACAGGTGCTTGCTGTGTTTCAGGTAGTGGGTCAGGGCTGTGATTATATGCCACAGGTGATTGCCGTGTTTCAGGTTGTGGTTCAGGGCTGTGATTATATGCCACAGGTGCTTGCTGTGTTTCAGATCGTGGTTCAGGGCTGTGATTATATATGTTTCAGGTCGTGGGTCAAGGCTGTGATTATATGCTACAGGTGCTTGCTGTGTTTCAGGTCGTGGTTCAGGGCTGTGATTATATATGTTTCAGGTCGTGGGTCAGGGCTGTGATTATATGCTACAGGTGCTTGCTGTGTTTCAGATCGTGGTTCAGGGCTGTGACAAGATGCCACAGGTGCTTGCTGTGTTTCAGATCGTGGTTCAGGGCTGTGATTATATGCTACAAGTGCTTACTGTGTTTCAGGTCGTTGGTCTACACATCGTGGGGCAGGGCTGTGACGAGATGCTGCAGGGGTTCTCTGTCGCCATCAAGATGGGTGCCACCAAGGCCCAGTTTGATAACACGGTCGCCATCCATCCCACGTCATCAGAAGAACTGGTCACCATGAGATAGCAGTAGAATCAAATCTAAGACAAAAAAACTTTATCCTTTTCTTTCAGGCACTAACTAAGCCAAAGCCTAACATAGAAAATCTTTTATGACCAAGAAATACATAATCTGATAAAGATTCCTATTCAAACAAAATGACCGCCTTTCATGACTTTCAAAAAGATTTGCCGAGACATTTGTTTAGTTTCATTTTTAGATGTTTGTATCTTTTATGTATTTACCATGTTCTCAAATAAAAAAATGTATTTTGCATATCATTACCTATATGTGGGATGAATTATATGCATTTTTAATAAAGTTGGACCCCTGTTATCTCTAAATTTGATATCTCAAACCTACTCTCCTGTCTCGACCGCCTTTACAACTGCTTATAAATTTGACAGCTTATCGATTTCAAGGTTAAAATACATGGCGCTAACTCTAATCTTGAGACTTGGTCCCAACTCTGACTTTTCTACAGAATTTTGTACCTTTAGCTCGAAGTTGGCATTTGGCACATTAACAGTTTTAAGAAGCTCAAAAAAGATTTCACAGTTAGATTCACTTTGATATATCCAGTACCTATCCTCACATGATCATCTTGACATCTAATTCTCATGCATGCAATTGTATTGCTATGAGTTGATAATACTTTTACTTGGTCTGTCTGGCCATCCATGCCCAGTTTTCACGAATGTCTGGCTATCTTGAAGTTACGACACGGTCCGGCTGGGTTTAAGATACCAGGGTCCACTGGTCCATAGGTACTTTCTATGCATATCCTTCCCTACTAACCAGTCCTCCATGTATGCTTGGTATTGTCACTTGGATTAATTGACTTATATTTTCAATTATTCAATTCACCCTCTTTCAATCACAGTATCACCTTTTAACAGATAAACCTTGGTTAAGTGTGAAAATAAAATTGTTAAAAAAGTATTCTACAGAATTCGCGATAAGAGCAAGACTTCTAAAATTATTCTGCATTGGAAATCTTTGTTTTTTGGATCTGTGGATCTCCAATTTTGTTTTGTTTAGTAGGGTAGCCATTGTATCAAGGACATAGCTTGTTAGGCTGTAACTTTGTGCATTCCTTGACCCCAGTTTATGATTGGTCCCCAATAACCTACGCCGGTTGTAAGCCGTCAGTCAGAGCACTAGATGAGTGTATTAGTGTAGAATCTATCACCGTAACACAATTAATTTGAAGTTGTTAACAAAGAAATATGCTGCAAAATGAGTAAAAAACAATTGTATATCAGCAGTGAACGCTATTACCCAATGTAGGCTTTGCAGCTTGGATTCCAGATTTATCTTTACTAGGGCTGTTACGATTCACTCACGTATTCGGTGAATCAAACCGTATCCATTCATGAATGACCAATAGAATCAAATGTTCATGACTATGCTGTCATGTTCATTTACATACTATATGCATAGATTTCTTGAAAGACAACACTCTTATAACATTTAATTTGACAGTATTGTTGTCACTTGTCATTGTTGCATTTGAGCAGATACTAGTACCTGGATAAGTGCAGTATATAAATGTATAATATGTTAATAATTAACAAACCATGTCAAATAATTTGTGTTGCTTTTGTTTCACTGAATATAACAAATAATACATCAACTGCTGACTTGTTATTGTATTCGTGAATTAATATTCGTATTCCTTACTCTATATTCGTGATACGAATTGCATTCGCCTCATAGTGTATTCGTCGCAGCCCTAATATTTACACGTTTATTTATTGATTGAATGACTATCACCTTTTCAAAAACTCTACAGCAGTGGCTAGTGCTGACAAAGGCGTTACGTCTGGCTTATATTGTGACTGAAACATGTTTTATGAGCTTATGCTAAATGTGACACACTTGGCCAGCGCATTATCTTGGATTCTAAACAAACAAAGTACCTTTTCCAAGCCATCACATTAGTCTAATAAACTGCTCAATATCTAACTTCAGGTCTCAGTTTTGTTTCTTTGTTTGTTTGTTTGCTTGTCTGTTTGCTAATTTAATGCCACACTCAGCAGTATTTCCAGGTATATGATGGCAGTCTGTAAATAAATTAGTCTGGACCAGACAATCCAGTGATTGGCATCATGCGCATCGATCTATTTGGATACAATGACATGCATGAACCAAGTCAGCAAGCCTGACCCCCCCCCCAATCCTGTTTAACGCCTATTACGACAAGCATTTTTGCTGAATGTCAATCCTAGCCTGGACTATCCCAAACTATGCTTTTTGTGAATAGATCTGGTCGTCTTTTGTGAATATCTTTGTTTAGGGGTAGTGAGAACTAAGGTCTGATTTTAATGAGATTGTGTGTCCTTCACATTACAGAAATGTGAAAATGAATCTCATGTCCTCAGACCTTAGTTCTCGCTACCGCTAAACAAAGATCTGAGGACATCCCTTAGGGGTCACGTCAGAACGACCTTTCACCCGACCAATCAGAGCGTCGCTTACCAGATCATGAAAGTGACAGTCTGAATGTGATTTCTAATCATGCAACCTCGAAAACTTTAAAACGGGGTATTCCAAAGATAGTTACAGGCTTAACAGCTGAATCTATACAATCTAGACCATCTATTAGCCATTCCAGAATGTTCTTTTGTTCTGGTTTCAATTTTTAAGCGAGAATTTGTCAAAATATGTTTCGAAGTGTAGTCGCCAATTTGAAATTAGTGGCGTAAAGCACGAGAAAACTGTCTTCTGATCGGTCGACTTCTTGTCTGTAATTCCATTGGTCGGTCAGAGTTCGCGAAAGGTCGGACTGACGTGACCCATAATGCGATGTCCTCAGATCTTTGTTTAGCGGCAGTGAGAACTAAGATCTGATTTTAATGAGATTGTGATGAAAATCAAGACCCACATCACCTGATGTGTCACCCGACCCCGACTCGACATCTACACAATTAGGCCTACCAGTGACAACGTGGTAAGAATAACACATTGATGTGTGTATAACTAGACCACCTTTTCAGAAGCGGAAAGGTAATATTCTAAGAGATTTTTGTCACGCCTGGTGGTGACCTGCATGCTTCGTCAGCTGGCCTATTCATCCTGTCCCACCCTGTTGCCCTATCGCCGGTATAGTGAGTGAGTGAGTTGGGTTTAACACCGCTTTTAACATTATTCCAGTTATATCACGGGGTGTCAGCTTAATGTGGGAGGAAAGCAGGTCTCAGACGTTTACCACTTCAATGAAACCCACGAGCAGGGGTATGGTGCTGACAAACCTAGAAACATAATCGGGGCGACCCGGGATTCGAACCCACAATCATAGGTTTCTAGCGTCCCCAAGGGACGCAACTCTGCACCGAGAATCGCGGCGCCTTAGACGACTTGGCCACCCATGCCCCCTATTGCCGGTATAGGCATTGTCGTCAATCTAAGTTTGTCTATAGTAGGTGTAACTATTCCCACCACCTAGGGGCGGTCGGGTAGCCTAGTGGTAAAAGCGTTCGCTCGTCACGCCAAAGACCCGGGTTCGATTCTCGACATGGGTACAATGTGTGAAACCCATTTCTGGTGTCCCCCGCCGTGATATTGCTGGAATATTGCTAAAAGCGGCGTAAAACCAAACTCACTCACTCACTCCCACCACCTATAGGCTACCGATCAGTGCTACATGGCAATATCAAAAAACATGCGATCTGTCGCCAAACGTTGTCTCAACCAGATTACACATTACCAGCTGATTACGTGAGCATATGCTTTTTTTTGGAGAAACAGGAAAATGGGTACGTCCCAGTAAGTTTCTAAAGTCGGTTGCCGAGTGGAAATGTACTGGGGAAAATAAGATTCTCTTTGATTTTTTCCCCATCTGAATTAAAAATAACTGCCATGTTGTATTGATAAGTAACTGAATTCCGTATGTCACACCAGCATCAGCCAAGCAAAACCATCCCTATTTGAAAGAGAAACAACAGATCACTCCATTGATGTGTTTTGGTTTGAAACCAGTTACTGCAGTAGGCCTATATCTGTTTAATAGATAATTGGTTTTGGTTTTGTTTTGACAACCATTCATAGAAAATTTATTGCAATTTTGCAGGGAGACCCGATTTTTAACAAAAAAATGTTCACAAATTAAACAAAATATGAAAGATTTAATATATAATTATTTATTAAAAACAGTGGGTTGTTAAATTGAGTGGACCAGACATATGTAAAATGTTTACAAAAAGCTCATTTACTGTCACTGTCAAAATATATAAATTATTTGAGAAATTATAACTAAAACTTGTTGAAAACAGAAAATATTTGAAATTGTAAATTTTTGTTTGGAAATTTGGACCTCCTGACCTGACGTTTTCGGCAAATCATCTGTAGCAACCTAACTGACTGGGATAATCGCATGCATGCAGACCAACCCCATAACCTGTGCTCAGTGTCTTCTAAATGTTAACATACCTTATGTCATGGGGTAAAAATCCAATTTCATAACAAAATACAGTATGTTGGCCTAATGCAATGAGTTGTTTACACCAGTGGACCAGTAAGAGATGAACCAGAGCTCAAATTTGATATGAAAATATTCCCTGAAATCTTTGATAAAACTCTTTGCTTTGTGAATGTAGTGCTGTGACTCTAAAGAAAGGTGGAAACAGATGTAAATGTACCAAAGGAATGACCTTAGAACCCCACAATCAAGGAACGGGTAAATCATAATGATAATTTTTTAGCGTTGTTCCCTTCAGCAATCATCTGGAACAGTTTCAGATTAAGATGGTTTTGCATGTTCAACAAGTTCAGATTTACAAAATCGGCAATCATTTTTTTATATGAGTGAGTGAGTAGGGTTTTACGCTTTTAGCAACATAACAGCGGGGGACACCACAAATGGGCTTCATGCATTGTATTCATGTGGGGAATCGAACCCGGGTCTTCAGCGTAACGATCAAACGCTTTACCCACAAGGCTACCCCACCACCCTATTTGATATGAACACTTGAAATAATGTTTAGAAAAAATATAATATAATTTGCTTTCATCAATTCATTTTATTATGTATTTGAAGATCTATCATGCAAAACAAACAAATCTGACATGTAAAATAAATCACCAGTACCATAAATGTTTATTTGCGAGACAGTTATGAAAACATGTAACTTGTAAGGTTATTAAATTACATCAGGGATATTGAAACATGCCCACAATATTTCTAGAAGTATTCAAACCATCATATCAACATGGAAAACTATAAACTGTTTTGGCTATTATTGAATTATTAACATGGTATAAAAATTATGCATATATCATCAATATAAGTTGCTTTTTCTATAGGCTTCCCTCCAGATTGAATGACAAGATTATATATTTAAACGGTATGATATTTTTGTAATGTTTCGTACAGTGCAACTATTAAAAGACACTTTTTCATTTCAGAATCTATCTACACCTCATAAACAAGAGGTTCACTTTTTGGATTTGCAGAAATAGTTGAAGAATCCGAGTTATTCCATCTGTGTTGTCGAGGTGATTTGTGAACGATTTCCATCTGTTTTTCTCTATGCTCACTAAAATAAACTTTTTTCATTGAAATCTTGTGTTATGGTCTCTAACAACAATCAGCCTTTGCTGTTTCTTTTTATAAAATGATATGTACAATGACAAAGTGATGGTAAAATTAGGTGGTAATAGTCATCTACAGGTACAAACCGGCAAAACCTGATATCTTTTTAAATAAAAAGTGTAAGGCCTAAATAAAAAATATACTAAACAACGTGTTGCAACAATGTATTTTTGTGGCTTGTTGATTCAACAGTCTGAACCATAATGATTATGTGAAGATCAAGACCTCCAAGTGAACAGTGAACGAGACAACATCGCGAATATTCAACTGAAACTATGAACAAATACCACCTTACTCCTGCTAAACCACATTTCTTAAATACTACTGTGATTAGATTTTATCTGTTTAATAAAAAACAGCAAACGTACCTGAGTTACTTTTTTTACAAAAACAGCCCAGTCTGGGTCTTGATAAGAGTGCTGTCCCTTTAGCCCGTTTTCATCAAGCTCCTTCCCAGCGCGTGACACCTTCGTTACCGCGAACGGGCTATCACTGTGAGGAGCCTGGGTTTCCATATAAGGATCGTACACCATCCTCTACAGATCAGTTTCAGAACCAATAGGTATAATCTCTCGCTGAGCACGGCAGCAACTCAGCAAGAGTCAATGTGCGCAACTGGGCGCTTATTACGTCGAATACGGTAATTGTGCTTAGCGTTGCGTTTTGAACAGCACGGCACCGAACAAAACAGTAGGCTGTGCATCTGAGAAGATAGAACCACACACCACTACATGCACCACGTGAAACGCGTCTAATAAAGTCTTATGAAGTCATTCCTTTTTCAATTGGCACCAATAACGTCATATCGCAAGTGGCATAAGCCATGGTGTGTTTATTATGGAAATAGAACTCTCGGTAAATGCGAAAAATATGAACCGATTTAATGAATAAAATAATTTAGATACTTGTGATATTTGTATTGCTTTGCCTCTGAAACTACTAGGTAATTTTTTTTCATGATGAAAAAGTACAAGAAAAATATAACAAATGTTATATTTATGATAACTTTTTTTGTGAAGTACAGATTCTTGTTCTTTTTTGGGGTTGAGTCCCGTTTGGGATAACACTTTCTTAGCAAAAAAATAGGTTTATTTTCGTGTATACTTGACCTTTAAGCAACGTCGGTCGCGGAGAGTCCTTGGATGTGTGACGCGTGCCTGAGAGTTTCTAAGGCTAAGCACGTTCAGCATATGTGGTGCCTCCTTTGTTCCAATTATACCTCTGTTCAGCCAGCAGTGAATGTGCAGGGTAGGACTGATTGTTTGTTGTTTAACGCCGCACTCAGCAATTTTCCAGCTATATGGCGGCGGTCTGTAAATAATCGAGTCTGGACCAGACAATCCAGTGATCGACATCATGAGCATCGATCCACGCAATTGGGATCGATGACAAGTATCAACCAAGTCATCGAGCCTGACCACCCGATCCCGTAAGTCGCCTCTTACGACAAGCATAGTCGTCTTTTACGGCAAACATGGGTTGTTGAAGACCAATTCTTCCCCGGATCTTCACGGGTCGCCCGGTAGGACTTTACGAATTAATACAATATATCCCCATCCAGAAGTGGCATAGCATTTTTAAGAAAGATTAATTTGAGAATAATTTGATTTCCTTTATTTCTTGCTTTTTTAAAAGAAGATTTACTATATTATTACATATACCACTGTGTCCAGAAGTGGTCAAGATTGCTATTTTTTAGAGAAAACTTTCAATATTATTTCACATATCACATCCTCTATACCTCAAAGGATCTCAGTGAGAGTAGGTACATGTATACCGAAATGCGAGCGCTGGAGATATCGAGGAGACATATATTACCACCTCGCGCATTTTTGACAAGTTTTCCAGAATATCCTGTAACACCTTTATAGTTAAACTAAAAACTGTTCCCATATGCTTCTATATACATTGTATTGCAAATCAGTCACATCATATATATTTTCTTCTTTTTCATGAGAGGCCACGGGTAGCCCAGTCGTCTACGACGCCGCTATTCGCTGAGCAAAGTAGCGTCCCTTTAATTTGGCACGCCAGCGTTTACCACCATGAGTATGGAGCTGACAAACCATAATCCGGGCGAACCGAGATTTGAATCCACGATCCATCTTCCCGAGGCAAGAGAGTTAACTGACTATAAAAAGCCAGTTTCCGTGAAAACTCAGCAATATTCCAGCTATATGTCCGCTGCCTGTAAATTATCGAGTCTGGACCAGACAATCCAGTGATCGACATCATGAGCATCGATCCATACAATTTGGATCGATGACCTGCGTCAACTATAGTCTATAAGTCAGCGAGCCTGACCACCCGATCCCGTTAGCCGCCTCTCACGACAGGTTTTAACTCCATTGGTATATATCTTTAAAGGGATGTCCTATATAAACTTTGTGGTGTATAGTGTTTAGTTATCCTTTTCAAAGTTGGAAATTTTATGTTTTGAAGCATTCTGAGACAGATATCCCGCCTCTAACAAACTCAAAGAAGATTCAAATCTGATTTAAACATGGTCGTAATGACAGCCATGTTGAATTTGTGATCTGCATCAGTAGTCAGTCACCATACATACCCTGTTATTTATACACCCTTACGTAAAAATAATCACCATGCACAGATGTTGCGTGTGTGTGAACTCTTTGCAAAAACCTCTTATGAAGACTTTCACTCCGGCAACAAACATATAAATGACGTCAACAGTATTCATACATATACATCGTCACGATATGGCTGAAATATTGCCTATGTGACGTTAAACTTCACTCACTCACTCATACATATACATATCTGTACACCAAAACACCCAATCATTTTTGCATGTCAGCTGTTTCGCCCCCTTTCGCCCTACCAATCTCAACGCCCCGTGGGTTTCGGGGTCAGAATAGGCCCCCAGTTACCTATGGTGGGCGTACATTCGACTTAGTGGATAGGGTGGTCAGATTCGAGTACTTGGTTCATTGCGTGTCATCGTACTCCTACGGCGTGATCACAACATCGATCACTGGATTGTCTGGCATGGATCGATGTTTAACGCCGCTTTTAACAATATTCCAGTTTTATCACGGCGTGTCAGCTTAATGTGGGAGGAAAGCCCGAAGTGATGCAGGTCTCAGAGGTTTACCACTTCGGTGAAACCCACGAGCACGGGTATGGTGCTGACAAACCTAGAAACATAATCGGGGCGAACAGGGATTCGAACCCACAATCATAGGTTTCTGGCGTGCCCAAGGGACGCAACTTATACAGCGAATCGCGGCGCCTTAGACGACTGGGTCACCGGTGCCTCCGAAAAGATGACAGAATCCCGCCCCACCGGTAGCACCCGTAACAAACACACGCAAAGGCAAGTTAATTGTTCACCTTGAAAAACACAGGAACGGACATGGATATGAAGCAATACTCCTAGTGATAAACGTTTACTGCATGAAGACAGTGACTTTGATCGATCATCCCAGCAATGGTACCGAAGCCTGTGTAATTGCGAGTAATGAATTTTGGGGGTCCCGGGAATATATTCGGGTACCAGCTTAGTGACCAATGTACCAACAGCAAAAAATATACAAATTATATGTGAGGCCTTTTGCTTCTTTCGGAAAGGGATTTTCTTGTTTGAAACGGAATTTAATTACTGATTAAAAAAATTTGACATGGGATGTCCGATCATTGATACAGAAATATCATACAAATCAAACTTATAGTTTCAATTTAATCATCCCAGCATCCATATCCCTGTGCGTCCAATGGATATTATTTGCGTCCATTCATAATTGTTATGCGTACAGGGCGCAATATTTTGCCCTCGGTAAAACCCTGGTGTCTCTACAAATTTGGATACCAGAATTCTGATCCGATTCTAAAACATCGTTGCCATACAGAACATGACATTATTTACATTTACTTGATGAAGATTTTTTATTAATTATTTTTCTAATGCATCATTATGACCTCAGAGTTTTTGCTTATAATCCCAGTTTTGGTTTCTCTGGAATATGCATGTTGTTTTGGTGTATTGAAGGTTCTGTTAATCGCTTTGGCATTTTCGTGGTAATATTGTTTATAAATAGTTTTATTATTCTGAAAATATTCCAGAACAAAATAGGGGAGCTACAGAACTTTGTGCATGGCGCAGTATATTTGTATATATCATTATAAAACTGATTATTAATCCTAGCTCCTTTCCGTAGTGAGTGAGTGAGTTGGGTTTAACGCCGCTTTTAACAGTATTCCAGTTATACCACGGCGTGTCAGCTTAATGTGGGAGGAAAGCCCGAAGTGATGCAGGTCTCAGACGTTTACCACTTCGGTGAAACCCACGAGCACGGGTATGGTGCTGACAAACCTAGAAACATAATCAGGGCGAACCGGGATTCGAACCCACAATCATAGGTTTCTGGCGGGTCCAAGGGGCGCAACTCTGCAAAACTCTGCAAAACTCCATCTTGTTTCCACTTTTCGCACTATATTCTGAGTGAGTTCGTTTTTACGCCGCTTTTAGCAATATTCCAGCAATGTCACGGCGCCCGACAGCAGAAATGGGCTTCACACATTACATCAATGTGGGCTTGTTTGTTCGTTTGTTGTTTAACGCTGTACATTGTATATGTTAGTTAAGTGAATTGAACAGTATTACGGTTATATCACGGCGTGTCAGCTTAGTGGGGGATGAAAACCCAAAGTGATGCAGGTCTCATACATTTACCACACTGGTGAAACCCACGAGTAGGGCGCTGCCCCGAGAAACATCGAATCATAATCGGTGCGAACCGGGATTCGAACCAACGATCATAGGTTTCTGGCATGCCTAAGGAGTGAGTGAGTATGGTTTTACGCCGCTTTCAGCAATATTCCAGCAATATCACGGCGGGGGACACCAGAAATGGGCATAACTAAGGAACTCTGCAAGCTAATTGCGGCGCCTCAGATGACTTGACTATCCATGCATGCCCCTGTATGTGATAAAGATTGTTGTTTAACTCCGCACTCAGCAATATTCCAGCTATATGCCGGCGGTCTGTAAATAATCGAGTCTGGACCAGATAGTCCAGTCATAGACATCATGAACATCGATCTATGCAATGATACGATGACATGCATCAGCCAAGTCTGCGAGCCTGACCACCCTATTCCATTATAGACAGTCACCTCTTACAACAAGCATGGGTTGCTGGAGATCTATTCTATCCCCGATTCCAGCTATATGACGGCTGGCTGTCAATAATCGAAACTGGATCAGACAATCCAGTGATTAACATCATGAGCATCGATCAACACAATTGAACCCAGCAAATTGGTTTCACAATATATTCATTCTAAGGGACCGACTATATTTCGTTGAAGGGTGTCTTTGATATCTTATCTTGAAAATCAATGTTTGCTATTTTCGGCTTAAATAAATAACATTTCAAACATGTTAATGGTCATGTTGTTGCAAGTTCATTCATCGAACCAAGATATTTTTACACGAAATTATTCAGCCACAGATCACTTTTCACAAACTGTTACAGGAATGAGTGATGGTTAAATAGACATAATCAAATTTATCAACAGTTCTTCCAATAATTCTCAATTACATAAAAATTCCTCGGTTTTCTCTCCTTTGACCCTCAGTTAATACGTTTTTTCTCTTGTGGTACTTTATACATATTGTTCATAATTCAGTAATTTCATTATCATCATTATGATTAAAATGCATTAAAATGTTACATCTATTTTCCATCATGGTGATTACCGCTAAAATTTACCATTTAATATTACAAAATCATTTGCGAAATTTGAACAAAATCCAAGCCATATTACGGAGAGGGGCGTCAAAATCGGCTTGGTGTGACGAGTCAACACTTTAACCTCGCTAAACCAACCCCACCGCCAATAGCTTTGTCGGTTAAGATTATTTATAAAAACAAATGTCAAATCAGGTTAGAAGTGTTGTATATTTCATGCAGGTGTTCACCAGAATAGTCACGTGATGTCATGGTTACGAGTTTAGCCAATCAGGATACACTTCCGTTGCACGAGACTCGGTGGATCGAAGCAGACGACGCTTACTTTATCAAATGCACCGGTGCATGTTTAATTAATTTCAAAAAGCTGCTTAGAATTCATTTAAAATTGAGATTACGATGGGTTTAGACCCCTATTTCTCATGTTTTTTTTTATTCTTCACGCGCTACTTTGAACGCTTCGTTTAAAACTTTGGTATGTCATGAAGACTTTTCACGAAGAAACATCTTTCAGCTTGATTCCCTTCCCTACCGTATGTTTTCACTATGGAGAGGACGTTGAACAAAACAACAAGGTAAGTGCAACAATATGTAATTAAACATGGTGAACATAGGTTACATACAGCACCAGGCCAGTAAGAGCGTTTCTCTGTTACTGTATGTGTGTGTGTGTGTGTGTGTGTAGGTGTTTGCGTGCGTGTGTGTGTCGTCACTGAATGAAGCATATTATTTAATGTAAGAATAAAGCATGTACATAAACCATTGATTCTAAACTCTGTTTTATGTTCTTACACCTATGTCGTTGGTGTTTTCAACATAACCAGTTACATAATTATAATTATATTTCACCCGCATTTCGACGGGAAGATGGGTTTCACACATTTTTACCAATTTGGGTACAATACCCGTATTTTTGCGTCACAGGAACGAACGTTTTAACATGGTTTCTCCATGAGAAACAGTTGCGTTGCCGTCATAAGGGCTTGCTCAACACAATTATGCAGTTTTAATATACCATTTCTAAACTCTACCCGTACGAACAAGTGGTGCCCATGCCGGGATTCGAACCCGCGCGTGCACACTATACACACATCGAATTATTTTTGACATATGTTTTCACAAGGAGAATTTTGTCCAACGGCTTCACACATTGGCCAACAACATATGCACACATACAGAGTATTTGCTGCGAAATGACCGTTTTAACCATTCATTGCAGCTCTTTCTTGTCCAACTCCACTATGAAAGGTGTAGTAACATCAATACATGCTGTTTTCCATGTGAAATCTGCAAATTGTTGGTTTTATATTAATAAAACTTAGTATTGATTGCAATAAAAACGAGTTTAGCTCTTACTCCGACGAGGGTAGTTGTTTGATCCGCTGTAAGCAGCCGCAAACTTAGTACCAGTGTCTAAATAGAGAGGGGTGAGGTTAGGTGTCACTTTTTCCTTCGGAATTTTTATCAACAAATCTTCACAAGGTGAACCTCCTGCACCCACTGACGGATATCTACATGCATACAAAGATTAAAAAAATTAGATTCAACATATTTGGCAATTGGTTTGTTTCGAATTTTGTTTTGTCAGAGATTAATCTAAAATATTTTCTGTATGTTATAATTAATTTTAAATTGGGGAGAATACTGGTCGATGCATTAAATGGCCTGAAGAGTAAAGGTAGATAGTTTATATATTTTGATGCATAGAGCTCGAACAGAAGTTATTTACTTATCGTGACATAAAGATCAATTGTCAGGGTTGTTTTGCTGTTTGTACATCGATCACTGTGGTGTTTAGTTGCAGAGTTTAGATCTGCAATGGGCTCTGTGAATTCTTGAACTGATTTTGTCTTAAATGGGTCGAGTTAGAAAAAAAATGTGCAATTTAGTCATGCTTTTAGTGTGAAGGGATTTATGTCCATATAGTTTTACAGTTTGGAATATAAATTTTGAATTTTTTGAAATTAGATGCTATTTTAAATTAATGTTTTGATCCCTTGCTAAGTTAAAGAGTTTTAGAGTTGGTGGGGGTAGATAATAGGTCAGCTAATATAAGTAATGTGTTGAGGAAGGTTCCAGGGCCTAGATTTTCGAAACGATCGTAGCCCTAAAATTATCGTAAGGAAATCGCAGATTATCATAGCTTATTTTCGAAACTGTCGTAGCCCTAAGATATCGTAAGATTGTCATAAATCTGAGATAACCCCATACCTTTCGTAAGTTTATTTTATCTCCATCCAAGATGGCGACATACTTTGCTGTGGATATTTTTCAAACAAATAATCTGCTTTACGTTCAGACATTGACATTTCATGTTGTCAAAATGTGTGATTCAAATTGACACTTCGAAAACACGAAGAACGCATAAAAAAATTTGACGTCAGAAATGTTCTTAATTGCGACAGCGATCCACATAACTGTGGTGTCGATAGCTTACAATATACTAGTATTTTTATCCGAGTCCATGCTGAAGAAGTGTGAAACAACATACCTTTTCGATAATTTGGGATAATTTCAATCTACATGTGTGACGAATCACATGCGTTAAACGTTATTCTAAATGACAATGACTATATATAGATGTGACCTTTGATCGAACAGCAGGCGTTCAGCATTTAAGATGCGTGTTTAAGTCTGATGTTACGCGATGTATGCTGGCTCAGTTGGACAATACTGCTTGTTTATGTCAAAAGTAAAGTTTAAAGAGAAAACACCAACATAATACCTGGAAACACTCAAAACAAAAATTGTTCTGGAAGCAGGGCACGCACGAGCCAGATATAATGACAATGTATGCTTGTTTGTTATTTATATATAAAAAATATATGAGGAAAAAACCAAGGTCTCAAATACAATAACAAGCTATTTGTATTTAGATGATGTTATTATCATTATTGTTTATCTGTCTGGTCCAAATGTTTTGCGTCACAAAGGGAGATAATTTAGGAATTGTTAAGTTATGTTTTCTCCTGGAACACGCCACAAGTTAACCTGAGCATACATATAATGTAGTCCTTTTCTATCCTTTAAAATTAAGTGGAGCTAATAAACTGATTTGTCTGATTTGATTTAATCTGGCTGATGAGTGAAATATCTACATTGTAAATGTGTGAAATCTATTCCCAAACGTAGTTCGATGACGTTTGGCAGCTTTGCTGAGGGTCATTTAATATTATTTATCGATCCTAACCTTTATAGTGATCTTACTGTCTGGTGAATCTCAAGTATATATATATATATATATATATATATATATATATATATATATATATATATAATATAAAACGGGTAAATGCACACTTAAATTTTCAAAAGACCAACATCATTTTATAAAATCGGCCCACTGAATTCAAAATTCAAAAATTATTGTGGTGAAAATGTCTCTCAGTATTTTTCATTCAATACACTTTTTCTGCGAAAATATATTGGAAACTGAATTTTGGATAGTGTTCAAAATAAACATTTTAAAGCCAACTTTACTGGATTTTTCAAATCGCCAATCTCGAAAATACGATTAAAATATATGTGCTTATCTTTTGCTGTCAAAATATAAATAAATTGCTATATTTAATGAAATTCCTCTATGTTAATCGCCTGTTTTTAAAGAAGGCAATTATTCAACAGACAATATTTAATCACTTGCTATCAAATATTTGTCGTTCAATAAAATAGATAACCTAGGTGTTGTTTTTAAAACGAAAGAAATTACAATTACTTTTGCTAGGAAAAGATTAAATATACTCTTTATACAAATATACTATGCGCATATTTGATCACATGTATTTCTTTGTTCAATCAATAAATACTACACTGTATAGTAATATTCAATTGTTATAAACGCTCGTCCCTCACCATTTTAGATGTAAAACCAGATGCGAAATTACACTTATTGATTATGACATTTATTGGGTATGCAAAATGCCTTTGCGTGACACACGAATGATATTTGTGTTCGGGTAGTCATGGCATCTTTTATCATAAAAACAAAACGTCTTCATGTAGGACGTTTGTAGGTTTGTACTGAATGTCACTGAGTTGCGTGTTAAACAATGTGACCTGACAATGTGATCATGAAATCCGTGTCTCTTGGTTGTTATTGTCAGCAGCTGGACAATCCCTGTGACGTCATTGGGAAACACCTTGCTTTTTCAATCTCCAACACAAATGAGTTGTCAAATGTCAGTGTTGTGATAGGTGTCGTGGCCCTGAATGATTCGGGACAGGTTTACGATAGTTTCGAAAATCTATCTTATCTTAAACTTAAGATATCTTCTTAAGTTGTTAAGATTTATCAGAGCTAAGACCGTTTCGAAAATCGAGACCCAGTTATATATATATATATATATATATATATATATATATATATATATATATATGAAGAAGAATGGGGGGCAGGACTTTGTTAGATTGTGGTAGGGTCGGAGGCTTTAGATTGAGACTTCAGTGGTTGAGGTTGAAAGCTGTTGGCGAGTCGGACGTTGTGCTGATGTTGATGCCGGGATGTTGCTGTCGCTGTTGCTGAGTACTTGCTGCGGCCGATTATATAATTAAATAATGTGAATGAATGAATCATAATCAGTGCGTCTTTTAATGTTTTGGCTCCAGCTCAGATGCGTGAAACTCTATCATGATCAGTTCGTCTCGTATGTCAATCGTAGATCCATCTAGATCTCTTAGGCGATGCAGATACAGACATTTTCGTTTTCAATTTTATGGTTATTGAAATGAATTGGTCTTTTAATGTGTCAGTATCGGTTGAGGCGACCTATTTTTTTATTAAGGTGGGTGTATCTTTTTTAGCTCCAGCTAAGACGTATTACTTCCATATAATTAGCTAGAATTTTTGCGAAACCATCGTAGCCCTAAAATTATCGTTAAGTTATCGTAAGGAAATCGTAGGCTATCGCACCCTACTTTCGAAACTATCGTAGCCCTAAGATATCGTAAGATTGTCATAAATCTAAGATAGCCCCATACCTGTCGTAAGTTTATGTTATCTTCATCAAAGATGGCCCCATACTAACTGTGTGATTCCAATTGACACTTCGAAAAAAACACGAGGACCGCATCGAAGATATCACGTTAGGTATGATCCACATACCTATGGAGTCGATAGTTTACAATATATTTCTATCCGAGTCCATGCTGAAGAAGTATGAAACAACATATCTTATCGATAATTTGGGAATGATTAAAACGGAAGATGTCGGCAGGCTCTATAGTAATGACCGTGACCTTATTGATAACCCAGGGGCGGCTAATCTTATTGATTTAACAAGCAAATACATGTGATCAAATATGCGTATAGTATATTTGTATAAAGAGTATTTTTAATGTTTTTTCTACCAAAAATAATTGTGTTTGGTTTCGTTTTCAAAACAACACCTAGGTTCTCTATACTACTGAAAGAGAAATATTTGACAAATGATTAAATATTGTCTGTTGAATAATTGCATTCTTTAAAAGCAGGTAATTAACGACATAGATGAATACAATTAAAAATAGCAACTTATTGATATTTTGAGAGCAAAAGTTAAACACATATTTTCGTATCGTAGAGTCGAGAATGGCTATTTGAAAAATAAAGTAAAAAATGGGTTCACGTGCTCATTCGGGCTTAAAATGTCGTAAAGAAGTAACATATTTTGAACATTGTCCAAAATTCACTTTTCAATATAATTTCGCAGAAAATGTTTATTGAATGAAGTTTACTGATCAATATAAAATAGACTTTTTCACCACAATAATCTTAGAATTTTGCATTCATTGGGATGATTTTGATATAATAATTGATGTTGGTCTTTTTAAAATTTATATTCACAAAATATAGATACTTGAGACCATTCAAACAATAATATCTTTGTAAAGGATAGGGTCACCGGACAAATACTATTAATTGTCCCTCAGCAATGCTTTCAGACAAGCCGAGCGTCATCGAACTCCGTTCTGGAATGTAGATATTTCGCTCGCTCCTCAGCCAGATTTAAATCAAATCAGACAAATCAGTTTATTAGCTCTACTTCATTTAAAAGGATAGAAAAGGACTACATTATATGTATGTTTAAGTTAATTTGTGGCGTATGAGACATAACTTGACAATTTCTAAATTATCTCCCTTTGTGAACGAAAGCGTCACTTTATATTTTTTATAAGAATTGTGGATCTAGATACTAGTAGATTGGTTTAATTTTTTTACATCATTTAAATACAAATAGCATGATATTGTATTTGAGTTCTTTGTTTATTCGTGAAATATATTTGATATGTAAATAACAAAAGAAACTTACATTGTCATTGTAACTCGCTCGTGGGTGCGCTGCTTCCTGAACAGTTTTTGTTTTGAGTGTTTGCAGATATAATGTCAGTGATTTCTCTGTAAACTGGACTTTTTACATAAACACAAAAAAGCAGTATTGTGAAACTGACCCAGCATACATCAAGTAACATCAGACCTGAACACGCATCTAAAAAATGCTGAACGCCTGCTATTCGATCATAGGTCTCGTCATTGTCATTTAGAATAACGTCCCTCAAACACACTTTCTTCCTTGACTTTGTTTACTTATAAACCTACGGTGACGTCATCTTATTGTTCTCAAGTCGGGTTAAAACTCATAAACAGGGACGTTGTATAGTCCCCGGGAATTTCAAGTCATATTTGCTATGTAATATGGGATGTTATATAATTTCTTGGGTATTTTATCAATATTCAGATTGTAACATGTAATGAAATGTCAAATGACAAATGTTTTCTTTATATTACCGAGGAACGAACTCGCAACCTTCATATCTGTAGCCCAGTGAGTGTACCACAAGGCTACAGAGGTGTTGATAAGCGGCACTGCTTTTTAGAATCTCATTTTCAAGATCCGTACGCCAGCAACAGATATTTTACGCCCGTTTCCTAAGGTTCATGGAAAATATGTTCGAAACTTAAAAATGTTGATAAATGTTGTTTTAAGTATTTTTTTTCGGTTCATAAGTTAGATAAAACATTTCCCCTCGGGTTTTTATGATATCTAAAACCATTATCCTTTGGATGCGTGTTTTAAATGTGATAAGAACCCTTGGACGTGCTTTATTGTTCACCTATTATCGGTTGAAATTTAGTTTGGGGATAATTTTAAGGTTCAAAATCGTTTTATAAGTAAGATAAAACACTTCCCCTCGGATTGTTATGATATTTAAAACCCTTTCCCTCGGAACATCCCTCGGGATGCGGGTTTTAAATATCATAAAAACCCTCGGACGTATTTTATCCTATAAATAAAGCTCTGCGCGCTCGCGGAATGATCAGTAGAAGATAAAATAGTGAAGTATCTTTTTTGTACATCATTTCAATTCTAATAACTATAATGTGGCAACACTACACTTTTTGATTATAACATTTGTTGGGTTCGAAAAATGCCTTTGAATAGCACAGCGTTCGCTCGTCACGAAGACCTGGGTTCGATTCCCGACAGGGGTATAATGTGTAAAGCCCATTTCTGGTGTCCCTCGCTGTGGTATTGCTAGAATATTGCTAAATGCGGCGTAAAACCATACTCACTCACTTTGCATGTCACACGAATGCTATTTGTGTAGGTAGTCATGATATCATTTATTGGACATATGTAGCATTGAATGGACTGTCACTCAAACACTGTGTTTATGAATTCCGTGTCACCTCTCTATGTTGTTATTGTCAGCAGCTGGGACATACCCGTGACATCACTGCAAAACACCCCGCTTTTCAATCTCTAACACAAAGCAATTTTCTGATAGGGATCGTGACTTTATACGATCTGCGACATATTTAAGATAGTTTCGAAAATGTATCTGATCTTAAACTTGAGATATCTTATCTTTGAACGTAAAGATTAATCGTATCTAAGGTCGCTTCGAAAATCTAGACCGTAGTCTCTGGTGTTTCAGCCTCAGTCGTGACGCGCCTCATATAATGAGTTGCCCTCTAATGTTTCAGCTCCAGTTGGAGATCTGTTATTATGTGATGTTCTCTCATGTTTAAGCTCTAGTTGAGATATCTCCTGTCATAATGCACTGGTCTCTAATGTTTTAGCTAGCTGCAGGAGTGTGGCAATAGTTCATATAATGGGCTGGTCTCTAATATTTTACCTCCAGTTAAGATGCGCCACTTCCTAGTATAATTTCTTTTTTCTGACGCACATTTTTAAAGTGAACGTTGTGCGAGAACTGCGCTCATGCGGCACTGGATCTACCTCCGGCTATAACATTACGCAGATGTGTAGAATATTAAATTTTCTATCTGATGTTGTAAATTTAACTTCAGACATTAAACCGGTTTCGAAAAAAGACACTGCCAAGAGTTGCTCAAGAATTTATTCTTCGTTGAAAAAATGCAAATTTCCCCGCTTTTTATCGTACACCGATAAAAGTACGCTTTACGCAAATTGTGGACGATCCAATTTCTGCCTAATTTCTGAAGGACATAAACATATATAATGAATTTATATGCTTATGTATAACGTTATAATTCCAATACATAACATAGCCTGCCGTAATTGACGAAAACTGATTTCCCTCTTTGACGTCAAAAGACGACAGAGAGGTTACACACGTACAAAGAAAAGGGGGCATAACTGCGCTATGCTTAGCACTAGTTTATTGTAACTCGGGTCACTTGGTGAGAATTAACTGTGGCTAAGGACAATATATTTTCGTGGTGTTTTGTTCGCAAGGAACTAAACTGTTTCAACACAAATAGCGATATTGATGCTGTATAAAAAAAACGACAAGAAATAATGAAATCGTATTTCATAAAAAAGGAAGTAAGAGCGAAATGGATGGCCCTATCTAGCTTATAAACTAGTCCTTAGAAGCCAACATTCTCCTGATTGTGTAAGTATAATTTGACTTATATTGTTCCATTATTAATGGAGCACTAGCCTTTTCATCAAATGTAATGAATTACTAAAACATGACACCATTTTATTTAACGTCATGGCTGGTTTTATGTCTTTGACAACGTCGGAGAAAGACGCCACTGGCATTTTGATTAATATATATCTCCCCTAATTTTAGTTCATACTATGGACAATCTCGATGTGTAAAATGGAATTAGACCCTTGTTCGACACAACGTGAAATGACTGTTTTTAACCATGTAAATAATGTTTTGAATAGATAAACAATTAGATGTATGTACATCATGTGTTCACTTCCATCCATTCATACACACACCAACATTCAACTTTACATAGTCACACTAAGTTACAATCATAATATTAATAAAACACTCTGTGAATCTGTAATAATTTAACACCCTTCACTTTATGATACGCAACGATAACACGTGGCCTTGTTGTCAAACAAATTCTTCCGCTTGTTATCGTCTTTATTTTGTTTCTCAAGTGACGTCATATATACTACGTGATTTAAAAAAATCACTCACTTCGCCATCTTGTAACTGCTTTACTGTAAACAGATTATAACAATAAGGCCTAGCAGTTAGCAGTAGCTCAGTTCTTGATCTAGCAATGCCACCAAAAAGGAAAGCATCGTTAGATCACACCGAGCTCCAGATAAGCTTTTGGTGTTGTGGGTATTTTACCCATGCATTTTAAAATCATTGGGTATCAGTAATTCTATTTGGATATTCAAATTTCTGTTACCCACTGGTTTTTGCACATGTGGGTATTTAAGTTAAATATTTAAAAACACTATTCATCTAGTCCCTGCAAAGTGGTGTCGTGTGGGTTCGAGAGCTTTATAGGACTCAAAAATACACGATACTTCCACAAGAAAGTGTGATGGCAAATGATCATGAAGTAACTGTCATCGTGGAGTTTGGCAAGGTTGACGGAATGCCCGTTTATGATTTCAAAATAAGTTGCTGATTTGCTAATTGAATACGCAGGGTTACTTCACAATATTTTGATGATACTCACAAGTTTTATTTTTGTAGGGTATCTGTAAATTAATGTTCGTTGCGTATTTGATACGCTTGGATTTTATTTTACTGCGTATTTTTGCATTTCTGATGCGTATTTTACGCAGATTCGCAGCTTATCTGGATCTCTGGCACATGCTAGTCAGACAGCAGCACGCAGCCAAGAAAACGGCAGCGGGGGAACATGTAGCAGTAGCTTCAACAAGTAACAACTCCAAGCTGCTCAGCACGGGCACGTTGTCGCTAGGAGCAGGTGTAGATGCAACAGTAAATATTAATCGAGACTTACCACCCGTCTATTCTTCCGGTACGCATTTTACAGATATCAACAATTGATATGAAGACAGCTTCAAGTTATTAATGATATCTTGAATTGAATTAAATATAGCTCAAATTGAATTAAAGATATCTGAAACGAATTAATGATATATGTAATGCATTTGTGGATATGTATTACTTATTTCAAGATATCTTGAGTTGAATTTAAGATATCTTGAATATATTTCTAATATGAGTGAGTGAGTGAGTATATTTTTTACGCCGCTTTTAGCAATATTCCAGCTATATCACGGCGGGTGACACCAGAAATAGGCTTCACACACTGTACCCATGCCGGGAATCGAACCGTGGTCTTCGGCGTGACGAGCGAACGCTTTAACCACTAGGCTACCCGACCGCCCCTATTTTTAATATGATTATGTAAAGTAGGATGGTAATTGGTTAATGATATCTTAAATACATTCAGATATATCACGAAATATTTTAAGATATCAGTTATTGTATTTTGGATGTATTATGGCCGTCCTAATTTCATTTTCTATCATCATAATCTGTGTTTGTTTACCAAATATGGCAAATAATCACCTTTATGTGTTTAAAGACATCCTGATTAAAGCCTCCATGAAGAAATCATTTTATCCATTTTTCTACCATATTTGTCCCTATAAATAAAATATTTAAAAAATTTTTATTTGCCCGAGGTTGATTTTGGCTGGGTTTGGTATGATGTGACAGAATATGTACATGGTTCATTTTAACAAAAAAACATTGCCTGTTATAAAAAAAATGTCTAGGTGTTTCAATATTTCTACTGGCCTGTGCACTGCCTAGTCATCGATAAAAATGCCGGTATCGTGTGGTTCCTAATTTTCTTCATTAATCGTAATATCGAAGCACCCGAATATGGCAAGTAAAGTCAAACAAGCCCTCTTGTTTGAAATCTGATTGTCCAATATTCATATCATTGGAAAGTACATATCCTGACGGTGATAGACATATGAGATTTATGTGGCAGTACATATTCATTAAGTATTTTCAGTGGTTAATATTTACTCGTCACCAACCAGTTATTTTTTTCATGTTGTTTCTGACATAATCCGTGTACAAAGTTGACTGTACCAATAACTTTTATTTTGTGTGAAACTATGAGCAAATGCGCTTATTTCTGTCTGTGGAGTAAGATTCAGTTGATTTCTGCTATAACGCTACGATAGGGAATCAAAATAGTGGAAATGGAACTTCCCCGTCGACTTACTGTACCGGTTATCACGCGCATCGGTTTTGTTATACAAATTGCATTTTGTAGTATCTCGGGTATCGCAATGTATATCTTGAAGAAATCCCGATTACGTTCATGTAGGTTTCCGTGTCCGTGCTCTTTCATTAGTGATGAATACAACTTCGGGGTAATTGACATCGGATATTTTCAAAGGACAAAATGTGAAAGATCGCTAAACAGTCCTAAAAATACTCAAACTGACATCACTCAATATCTGACATCATTATTATTTCTTAATAATTAACAAGATTATAACGTACTACCACCCAAGAGTAAGTGCATGTAGATTCAATCAAAATCGTTGAAACGTTTTCATGGGTTGAAATCTATTCAACAAACCAATTTCCGATCACTTCGTAACTTGGGCGCCGTTTGCCATACAAACATATTGCTTCGTTGTGAAATCACACAGACCGCTTAATTATACTTCGGGTTTCAGATGTGTTGTTAATGGTTTAAATCTACCTTACAAAAAGCCTGAAACGAAATTTAATTGGACAATTTAAATACTTGAAGCAAAGTGTAGGCTATATTTAATACAAGGAAACGATAACTTGCACAGTACAGGTGAAAGAAGGGAATATTATTGTTTTTGTGGTACAAGTAATATCTAGATGAAGGGAAAGAGAAAATTACGAAAATATGAATTACTTCGATGGAAGTAGTGTTCAATGTATATACAGTTCATGTGCTCCAAACTCTGAACAAATTTGTTTCACAAAGACCACTGGAACACATACATCCTCGTCTCAACATGTATTTCGAACTTGGCTGCCTCACTTAGACCTTTGTTCAAAATATACTTGTATGGTCAGTCCTTGAAATACAACTTTTTCTTTCATATTGTTTCATAAATACGACTTTAAAAGTGTATTTTACACCTAGGTATGTACATGAACATTCAAAGAGATTCGTGATAGTTTATTTCCAGCACAGTTTTCCATTTCATCCCATTCTACAAAAGGAAAATTTCGAAATAGACAATGATCGTTGGTGAATGAAAGTAATTGAATTATTTGTCATATATTCTTTTTTTCTTCTTTTTAAAAAAAATCTTTATTCACATTTCAAATAAAATACAATGTGTAGCATTTCATCAATTATACATTATTCAAAAACCAATCCCTTTACATCAAACTTTCAAAACCTTTTGCAAATATAGACAATCATAAAATATCACATCGTACAAGTATTCTTTGCTAGGATTGAAATATATTCTTGGTATTGAACTTCGAAAATGTAACTAACACAGTCTTTAATATTAATGATTTTCAGTTATTATGTCTTTCCTTTTTTTTCTTTTGGCCTTGCTAAACTACCGCTTGAAGGGAGCATACACAATATAAAATTGTGAAAAAAGAACCACAAGAACGCATTCATTTTGCTCTCGGACAAGATTATTCTATTTCTTACTAAGGATGCAAAACAAAGTAATTATTACTAAATACGTATGTCACTGAGCGAAGTATTTGAAGTATAATTAATATAATGCACAGTAAAAATAAATAAAATAAAAGCTATTCAAAACATCAAAACGAAATCAACGTTAGTCTACACTGAAATCAGTTTGTCATTCAGTAATCGATTGTGAATTTACCTATATATTGCATGTAGATTTAATTATAATTGAACCATGCGAGATTCTAATATATGATGCTATAAAAACTTAAAAAGCTTGTTTAACATTGGTCCATTTTGGCAGCTTTCTCACTGTAAAACATTCATTCCCTTACTCAACTAAATGCTCATTATTTTCTTGGAATATCAAACCTTTAAACAGATATGAAAAGCACATTCGTCAACATACCAAAATTAGAAAACGGCCCCACCGTCAGTATTAGTCTAGTGATAAACGGTCCCATTCACTCGTCGGTCGCCGTGGTAATCTTCCCATTCGTGATGTACTAGTCTACTCTCTAGTTCTGTCAAAGAGCATATATTATTATCTGGAAACTGAAACCACGTGTATCCATTATACGACCAGTCCACGTGCACAGTATTAGATCAGCTGTTTAACGTGACGTCATCCACGTCACAACACGCGATGTCGAATCACAGCAGCGGGAAATCACCCACCGTCTATTTAGCATACACAAGTTAAATTGAAGATTGTAACGTCATTGAACGAAAAAAATTAAGCGTTTACTCGCTGTTGACTTTTCAGATAAAAAATCAAATAAGCGTTTATCATACGTTAATCGAGAGTACAGTCTACATCAATAATTTGTATATTTAATATTAATTGGATCTAATATCCATGGCAGAATGTTGGAAATACGAGCAGTCGTCCTATGATAATAAATTCCATTTTCTGAGGAAATGTATAATGTGTATTTGATGATGATTATCAATTATCGTGAACAATCACAGCATGTACCATGACTCCGGGAAAATACTATTTCAGCAAACCAATCACAGCCACATTATCACAGTTTCTATAAAAGGAAAAACAAATCGAACTTTACAGCATACCGTATCCATAAGCGGTTAACCCAAGTGCAAAAAGCGTATTGCAATCATCATTTTAGAACCCGTGAAGATCCAGGGTAGAATAGGTCTTCAGCAACCCATGCTTGCCGTAAACGGCGACAAACGGGATGGGGTGGTCAGGCTCGCTAACTTGGTTGATGCATGTCATCGTATCCCAATTGTGTGGATCGATGCTCATGATGTCAATCACTGGATTGTCTGGTCCGGGCGCGATTTTGTTTACAGACCGCTGACATAGAGCTGGACTATTGCTGAGTGCATCGTTAAACAACAAACAAACAAACAAACTTCATTTTAGAAGTTATGTCGATGTATTCAATAGTTGTTTTTTGTCGCGTGTACCGTCGACAGAAACGAGAGCCGAGCTACCACATGTGAAACCGACCTTACCACAATTTGTTTACAATATAGCGTCGACTAACCTTAGATGTCGTGGCCACACTTTAGAAATCTCCTTTGCGACAAAATGTGAAACGGTTAGGGCAATTCATTCACACGGCGAGAGCAATAACACATGACTATTAGTCATTTCATATATAAAAAGCAGAAGATATTTGTCGAAAAGGCGAGGCAAGAAATCGAGGCACTGCTATGATGCGAACGTACCCTGTCGATCACTTCGGGCTCGTCCATTCAATGTTTGCGTTTTGATCATGGACTTACTGCCCATAAATATACACTATACGACCGTATTTTTAACGATTATAGCTATCATTCAACATCTTAGGTTTGAATATTTTCTGTAAATCAGTATCATAAACAGAAAGACAATCTGCACTGTCGTTTCGTCTCTCGTGCCTTGCTTCATCGCTATGACACAGAATCGATACCTTCCGTTGCGGACTAAACGTTGGTAGTCTTACGCCAATAACTGTACAGTGGGGAACAGTAAATCTTTCTGGCAGTTTGATATATTTCTTTTTCAAATTTGGAGTCTGATATAATAATAGCTACGTGTATGTGACATGGGTGTATAACCAAAATAAATTGCGTCATTCGCATGGCGGAAAATGGACGAGAAGAGTTTTAACCACTTTACTAATCCAGCCATATGTCGCAATCCGTAGCAGTGTATAAAATATGAGTTACACGATGTTAAAGCTGAGATGATAAGGGTGTTGATGGTTATAATTTTCATTGTGCGCACTCAGTCTTTGACATCTAAATTTACAGTTGAAAAGAGACACTTTCACGGGACAAAATATGGTCCCGTGGCACTAAGAGAGTGTGTAAAAGTGATGGACCATATATGGTCCCGTGGCACCAAGAGGGTGAGGACGCCCTTCGACAAAAGATAATTAATAGTGAGCATGTCGATTTCCGTTCACTGTTACCGTCAGATAACAAACCGCTTGATGATCAAATTCCGTTGAGGTTAGTATTGGACAGTTCAGGCTAGGTTATATTTAAACCATTTCCATCACAAGCACCAAAATATCTTGGACGACGGCTTTTCACATCTTCATGGGAATATACGTAACCCAGCATCCGGAACGGGTACAGAAGCGACTGTTCTATGTCGAAACTATCCGGGGATCGGCGATCAGGTATGGTGGTGACTCCTGGGCGTTGTATGACTCCCATTTTCGCAAAAAGTGGCTCGTGACCCGACCCGGTCCTGGGGAGTTACGTACGGGTACCTCTAGCTGCGTTTCATGTTACCAGGTAAGCAGGTAAATCCCGACAGGCCTTCCCCAACAAAACTTACAACGACAAAAACCAGGACAGCTTCCTATGTTGGGATTTCAACCGGTCTAGGTGCATGCGGCCGGCTTGTGTAATCCCTCACAAGTGTTCTAGGTGCCATGCTACACTCTAAATCAATGTGTTCTAATATTGAACACTGGACGCGTCCATATGTTCTTCGTGTCTTCTCTTCTGGGAGAAGTCCATGCACATTAGCAGAGATAATGTGCTGAATATTGTTAGATAAATTTAAATTCGACCATATATTTGTGTTTTCGGAATATTTATGTTAGAAAAGAAGAGATGCTGATAGACTGGTAAGTCAAACAGAAAATGTGTGTAAGAAAGGGGATATTTTGAGTTTGATGAATAATAAGTAGTTTTATAAACACGGCATATTTTGTGTTAACAGTAACTCATATATAGCCTGACTAAATAAAACAAGAAACGCTATTGAAATACAGCTCATTGGTAATACATGGAAATAACTTGCCTTCATTAGGGAACATTTATCTGTATCAGAACACTGGCATTCTGTTGGCTTCATTTACGTGGAGCACTTATGTGTGCTATGGAACATATACGTTCTATTTGCTGAACACATGCGTTCTCTCCACGTGTTCCATTAACAGAACATTGGGTTTCCACAGTACAGTTTCCATGCCATGTGAACCACATCCGCTATGTGAGAAAAGTGACTTGACGTAGCATGTATTTGCCGCTACACTTTCCTATCATCTGAGGGGTATCTGTGGTAAGAATCCATCTAGATATACTTTTGTATCATATTTTATCCTTGCCTAAAAGTGTGTAATATTTCTGCGATAAAATGATATGCTGATCATATACGAAGTAAAACCTGCTCCATACGAAACGCAAAACAGACAGCATATTCCTTGCAATTTTAACCGTCATTTCTGTCATTGTTCCACAGGCAATATTCGCAAATTGTGAGATGAAATCCCAATCCAATTTGCACTTGTGACTATTGAACGTTTCAAAATTGATGATCAAGTAAAATGAATATATATTTCAGGTTCTATATGAATCCAGACTTAAGTTCATCAGAATGTGCGAAGCGGGCTGCATGCAACAAATCTCTAAAAATCTGAATTTTGGATCCGAGGTTATAATCAGCACGCATCGACAATGCATCGAAATCAGCAGAGTAGTGTAAGTATGTAATGAACAAAAATAACTAAACATATACAGGACATGCTTATGGCTATTTTATGTGAAATAGTTTAGAGAAACAGTCTCACGTTGTTGTTTTTTGTTTCTATTACAGGGTGCTTTGCAGATTATCAGTACAATGGAAATTATTGAACACAGCACACGTCTACTCAAAGGAGAAAAAGAAACAAGAATTTGCAGATCAATTAAGAAGGTACTTGTGTTCTAGTCTTTATCCAAGTAAGTTACTTTGTCAGTCAGATGACATTTTTGGCAAATCATTTTGCAACCTGTAAATATTGAAGTTTGATAAATATATTTATCATATAATGGGTACGTTTCTCGGCAGGATAAAGCCAACGGATCAATACGATATCCGTTGGGGTCATATGCGGATAGAGATGCAAATATCAAAGTTCAAGTAGGGACTACTTTCAATGTTTATAAACAAACATGGCGTCGCCCTTGTCATTTGGCGATCGAGTCAGAATTAACCATCGGGAATCTGGATAAACTACAGGGATAATTGCTATCGTTATCAAAAGAACAGTCTAATATACTGAAAATCAGTGTCTAACTGTGACGAAGATAAGGCATTTTATAAGCTTTGGCAACTTTGGAGATATAAACTTCGAAACAATTTTGCAAGGGCACTAGGCCTAGCCAAGCGGGATCAGTAGCCATATCTGTGCTCGTAGGCCTCTGCGGCTTGAACCTTGGGTTTGGCCGAAATATGTTTGAATTGTTACCTTGTTTGGTTTTGACGCTGTGTGTACATATGACTGCACTTCTTAACGTTATGACAGAACAGGCCGACTGTTAAGATCTGAACGTGGCCGTGACGACTAGGGTTAGAGTAGCTTCCCTTTGACAAAAGGCAGCTACTCTAGTGGACAGATCGATGCATTGCCGTGAAGGGCAAGTAAAAGGAATCGTTGTTTTGCGTATATGTTCCTTCGCCACTGTATAAGAAACAGATTTCAGTTGGAACTATATTGGCTACTGTCACTGTCCGACTGACACATCACTTGCCCTGTGACGTAATAAATATTAATGCGCGCATCCTAGGAAAACTCGCAATGTTTCGGTAATGTTTGTGAGAGAGTAAAAGCGATTTTCAAGCACAGAATTAAAGAATGACATTATATGATAAAGAGGTTATCATGCTTCCGTGTTTGGGTATGGTAAATATCCTGAATTAGGAATAAACACTATGTATTTAGCTCGCCAAGGCTCGCTAAATACAATGTTTATTCCTAATGCAGGATATTTACCATCACCAAACACACTCGCGTGATAACCTCTATGACTATGACAAAATATATGTTTGGGGTTGTATGATGTTGCGGAGTCATATTTGACATGACGTTTCCTGAAGCATGCAATGGTCATGTCGCTGTTACGAATATCGTCCTTGGGGAGAACTACCCATTAGAAACAACATCTGCGAAGTGTATGCGCTTCATGAAAACTTGAAACTTAGTTATCTTAAGAATGGATCGGCCACACGACAGCCTGTAATGTTTCATGAAAAACTCTGACATACATATTTATGTGGCTTGAATATCCGCATGAACATGAAAAATATAGATAAGAAAGAATTCATGGTTACAGTTCTGAGTTTCGTCCGTTTGTTTTTATGCCAGAGAATGTGCATTAGGGTGTGGCTATGGTTTAAATTCAACCCCTTAAAACCCATAGGTATTCAACATGCACGATGATTTGTCAATTCAGTACTGTGGAAGCAGTGTCTGAGAACCTGTAGAGTCCCGAATCTCGGTCTAGAACACTTTACATGCGATCTAAAAGTGTTACATCGTCGAAACGTTCTAAATATGTCTGTAGAGCACTCCTGTTCTGGGTTGAGAACATCAGCATTCAGACTATTTTAAGAACACATGGACGCGTTCTCAAAGTGTTACATCCATGTGTTCTGTCAAGTGTAAGTAGAACACTTAGGTTTAGAGTGTACTGGACATGGTGCCCGTACCTGCAGTTCTTTTCGTCCAAGACAGTCAGCAGACAGCAAAGTAAGCGGCAGCAGAGGAAACAATGCAACGCCAGGTAAGAACGCTAGCAAACCTTCCAATTTAGTTTGGAAATATCTTACCTTGGCTCAGGCATTACTCTTTTTCTCACCCAAAACTGACTGACGGGATCGGGTGGTCAGACTCGCTGATTTAGTTGATGCACGTCATCGATCCCAATTGTGTGGATCGATGCTCATGATATCAATCACTGGATTGTCTGGTCCTGGCTCGATTATTTACAGACCGCCATCATATAGCTGGAATAATGCTGAGTGCGGCGTTAAACAACAAACCAAAGCAGACTCTCTTGTATCGTTAAAACAAATTCAAAACAAATATTCCAAACCCGACCAGACTTGATAAACAACATCATCCATTTCATTTCAGAATTAAAATCAGAAAATAAATCTTTAAGTCGACTATTGGTACCCGGCCACTCCAACACACCTGGTGACAACATTGCAGACATAACAGCTAAAATAGCAATAACTCATCCATCCCCATCATTTGATCTCACACTTCCAAAGCCGAGCTGAAATCTAAAATAAAACAATCCATCAAAATTAAAAATTCCAACTGGATTAACCTGGATTAAGACTATAATCATACACCTATCTATAAATGCCACAATTGTAACAATTCGACCTTTTTGGATAAAAAAAATATCCCCTATTATCAGTGGCAATACAAATCTTAACTATAATTTATTCAAGCAAAAAAGAAATCTAACTGTACAAACTGCCTCATTCCCGAATATCTAGATCACATTTTTAACCACTGTCCACTCTATAGCACTTTCCACTCTCATCTATATCACTCTATTCAATCCCACTGTCAGCACAATATTTCCTTACTATTCAGTCCATTCAACCCTCCAGCAATATATAACTCCATTATCAATTTCATTCTTAATGCTAAACTCTCGGACAAACTTTAGAACATCCCATACAAACACTGCTTCAAAATTTCATTATGTAAGCAAACTTTTTACCTAGCCAACTGTCAATGTCAAGGACACAATACCACCGCTCACTGCCATCAATCCCCAGCTATTATAGACTTAGGCTAGGCCGTTTTTCCCTTTTCTTTCTTTAGGAGGCCACATATCGAATTACAGTTTATCTGTAATACATTCATAGTGAGTGAGTTGGGTTTAATGCCGCTTTTAACAGTATTCCAGTTATAACGGCGTTAATACATTCATAACCCCCAATGCTATACTTTATATGTATATGCATCGTTAGGGTAGTAGGAGCTGTTTAAGTTGACATTTATTGTCATATTATAATTTCGCGTTTTAAATTATTAACAGCTCTTCCAAATTCATTATACCATCTATACCCTTGTAATAATAACTTAAGATATACTACATAATAATAGATACATTATATGAAAACATTATGGACATAGGTGTTATTAGATAGTTTTTTCGCCTTCAGTTATAGTTTTTTTTGGTATGGGTACATTAATACTATTCATAGTTGTGAAGTAGACGTTAAAAATCCAGTCCAGTCCAGGTTCAGCTCCAGATTTGACGCGACACATCATAAGAGTTGGTCTCTAATGTTTGAGCTCCAGTTGTGACGCACCACTTCATATAATCAGTTGGTCTCTAATGTTTGAGCTCCAGTTGTGACGCACCACTTCATATAATCAGTTGGTCTCTAATGTTTCAGGTCCAGTTGTGAAGCACCTATACATGTGAAACAATGACTTGGTCTCAAGTGATGTAGCTCCAGTTGTGTCGAACCACTTCATATTATGAGGTCCAGTTGTGAGCACCACTTCATATAATGAGTTGTTATCTAATGTTTCAGGTCTAGATGTGAGCACCACTTCATATAATGAGTTGGTCTCCAATGTTTTAGCTCCAGTTGTGAGCAACACTTCATATTAGTTGGTCTCTTATGTTCCAGTTCCAGTGGTCAGCACCACTTCATATAATGAGTTGGTCTCTAATGTTTCAGGTCCAGTTGTGAGCACCACTTCATATTAGTTGGTCTCCAGTATTTGAGGTCCAGTTGTGAGCACCACTTCATACAATGAGTTGGTCACTAATGTTTCAGGTCCAGTTGTGAGCACCACTTCATATAATGAGTTGGTCTCCAATGTTTTAGCTCCAGTTGTGAGCAACCCTTCATGTTAGTTGGTCTCATATGTTTCAGGTTCAGTTGTGAGCACCACTTCATATATTGAGTCGATATTAATGTTTCAATTCCAGTTGTGATGCACCACTTCATATAAGTTGGTTTCCAATGTTACAGCTCCAGTTGTGAGCACCACTTCATGTTAGTTGATCTCTTATGTTTCAGGTCCAGTTGTGAGCACCACTTCATATTAGTTGGTCTATTATGTTTCAGGTCCAGTTCTGAGCACCACTTCATATAAACTGGTCTCCAGTGTTTCAGGTGTAGTTGTGAGAACCACTGAATATAAGTCGTTTTTTAAGTTGGTTTGAAATGTTTCAGCTCCAGTTGTGACGCACTACTTCATATAATGAGTTGGTCTCTAATGTTTCAGCTCTAGTTGTGAAGCACCTATACATATGAAACAATGAGTTGGTCTCAAGTGATGTAGCTCTAGTTGTGTCAAACCATTTCATATTATCATTTGGTCACAACCTTTTCAGCTCAAGTTGTGAGCACCACTTCATATAATGAGTTGATATCTAATGTTTGAGGTCCAGTTGTGAGAACCACTTCATATAATGAGTTGGTCACTAATGTTTCAGGTCCAGTTGTGAGCACCACATCATATTAGTTGGTCTTGAGTGTTTCAGGTCCAGTTGTGATGCACCACTTCATACAATGAGTTTGTCTCTAATGTTTCAGGTCCAGTTGTGATGCATCATAGAGTTGGTCTCTACCTTTTGAGATTCAGTTGTGACGCACCGCTTCCTACTAATATGAGCTGATTGTTTAATGATTCATATCAGTTGAGACGCATCACATAGACGAAGCAGAATATTTTTCCAGACAGAACATCATTTTTTCAATATCATGGTTTAAACCCGGCACCTACTTTAATTCCACATAGTTTCTATAGTCACAGTGACTTTTACTGAATGTGAATATGACCTTCTAAAATTGTACGTTATACCTAGACGACCAAGGTGCCTGGACATGGGTTACACATTGCAACTGTCCGTGGTCACGTGGGCTCCATTCTGAGAAAGCCATGTTATGCTGGACTTTCCCTGTGAAGAATGTGGTCAGTAGATATAGGGGTGTATTTTGCTGGTCCGAATGTTCCGAGTAGTAGGGAAAGTATAACCTTCCGCATCCATGGTGAAGTGTAAGAATGAGTTGCGGGTGCTGTCCACACCCAATGATACCCCAGTTACCGTAGAAAGGCAGTTGTAGTGTCAGCTGAGGTCGTCTGGAAGTCTGATCTCTAGAGCACTTATACTGATAGATATTAAAAAGCTCTAAGCTTCAGGTTCAAATGAAGACCAACCGTTAGATCCTTAATTTAGCCCAATAGTTAAAGCAAAGATTTGGAGCTATGGACCTCTGTAGTGTGTAACGGTTCCGGGAGCTAACCTTTGAAGTGGTTTATAACGATTTGACTATGATTACCAAAGGGTCATTGTGAAAACAAAATCAAGACTCTATAGTCTATACTGAAATGTACCACCTCCAGTAACGATGATTTAGTCTTTTAATGTTGACGATCCAGTTCAGACGTGCAAAATTCTATTTTAATGGGTTGGTCTTTCAATGTTGGAGATCAATTTGAAAAGCACCACTTCCTGATATCATGAGTGGGTCTCTAATGTTTCAGGTCCAGTTGTGACGCACCACTTCATATAATGAGTTGGTCTCTAATGTTTCAGGTCCAGATGTGACGCACTACTTCATATTAGTTTGTCTCATGTTTCAGGTCCAGTTTCATATCAGGTGGTCTCCAATGTTTCAGCTCTACTTGTGAGCACCACTTCATATAATGCGTTGGTCTCTAATGTTTCAGGTCCAGTTGTGAGCAACACGTCATATTAGTTGGCCTCCAATGTTTCAGGCCCAGATGTGAGCTCTACTTAATATAAGTTGGTTTCCAATGTTTCAGGTCCAGTTGTGAGAACAACTTTATATTAGTTGATCTCTAACGTTTCAGGACCAGTTGTGAGCACCACTTTATATAAGGAGTTGGTTTCCAATGTTTCAGCTCCTGTTGTGAGCACCTCTTCATATTAGCTGGTCTCTAATGTTTCAGCTCCAGTTGTGATCGATGCACCACTTCATATAATGAGTTGGTCTCTAATGTTACAGGTCCAGTTGTGACGCACCACATTATATTATTTGGTCTCTAATGTTTCAGGTCCAGTTGTGAGCACCACTTCATATCAGGTGGTCACCAATGTTTTAGCACTAGTTATGAGCATTACTTAATATAAGTTGGTTTCCAATTTTTCAGCTCCAGTTGTGAGCAACACGTCATATTAGTTGGCCTCCAATGTTTCAGGCCCAGATGTGAGCTCTACTTCATATAAGTTGGTTTCCAATGTTACAGCTCCAGTTGTGAGCACCACTTCATGTTAGTTGGTCTCTTATGTTTCAGGTCCATTTGTGAGCACCACTTCATGTTAGTTGGTCTCTTATGTTTCAGGTCCAGTTGTGAGCACCACTTCATGTTTCGGTGGATTTTTGGAGGTCCCGCAGCAGGGTCGGGACGTTGCTGAGCATTGGTGGTATTTTTGATGGAGGTTGGATGTTGAAAAAAAACGTTTTTTCACCCTAGTTTGGCTCGTTTGTGGTCATTTTGATGTAAACTCGTCTTAGCTAGGGTTAGAGACAAAAATCGAGCTAACAGGTATGGTTAGGTCTAACCCTAGTGGGATAGGGCGTTAGCTAAGGTTAGGTCGATTTTACTGTTTTATCGATGTTTTTGTGTTTTTATGGAGGTCCCGCAGCAGGGTCGGGGCGTTGCTGAGCATTGGTGGTGCTTTTGATGGAGGTTGGATGTTGAAAAAAGACGTTTTTTCACCCTAGTTAAGCTCGTTTGGGGTCATTTTGACGTAAACTCGTCTTATCTAGGGTTAGAGGCGAAAATCGAGCTAACGGGTATGGTTAGGGCTAACCCTAGTGCGATAGGGGGTTAGCTAGGGTTAGGTCGATTTTACTGTTTTATCGATGTTTTTGTGTTTTTTTGGAGGTCCTGCTTCATGGTCGGGATGTTGATGAGCGTTGTTGAAAAAAGACGTTTTGACCTAAACTGGTCTTAGCTAGGGTTAGAGTTGAAAATCTAGTTAACGGGTATGGTAAGGGTTAATCCAAGGAGTTAGGGGGTTAGCTAGGGTTAGGTTGATTTTGCTTTTTTTTTTTTGATGTTTCGGTGGATTTTTGGAGGTCCCGCAGCAGGGTCGGGACGTTGCTGAGCGTTGGTGGTGTTTTTGATGGAGGTTGGATGTTGAAAAAAGACGTTTTTTCACCCTAGTTTGGCTCGTTTGTGGTCATTTTGAGGTAAACTCGTCTTAGCTAGGGTTAGAGGCGAAAATCGAGCCAACGGGTATGGTTAGGGCTAACCCTAGTGCGATAGGGGGTTAGCTAGGGTTAGGTCGATTTTACTGTTTTTCGATGTTTTTGTGTTTTTTTGGAGGTCCCGCAGCAGGGTCGGGACGTTGCAGAGCGTTGGTGGTGATTTTGATGGAGGTTGGATGTTGAAAAAAGACGTTTTTTCACCCTAGTTTGGCTCGTTTGTGGTCATTTTGATGTAAACTCGTCTTAGCTAGGGTTAGAGGCGAAAATCGAGCCAAAGGGTATGGTTAGGGCTAAATCTAGTGGGATAGGGGGTTAAGTAGGGCTAGGTCGATTTTACTGTTTTTTCGATGTTTTTGTGTTTTTGTGGAGTACCTGCATCATGGTCGGGATGTTGCGGAGCGTTGTTGGTGTTTTTGATGGAGGTTGGAGGTTGAAAAAAGATGTTTTTTCACCCTACTTTGGCTCGTTTGGGGTCATTTTGACCTAAACTGGTCTTAGCTAGGGTTAGAGTTGAAAATCCAGTTAACGGGTATGGTTAGGGTTAATCCAAGGGGTTAGGGGGTTAGCTAGGGTTAGGTTGATTTTGCTTCTTTTTTTTTTGATGTTTCGGTGGATTTTTGGAGGTCCTGCGGCAGGGTTGGGACGTTGCTGAGCGTTGGTGGTGTTTTTGATGGAGGTTGGATGTTGAAAAAAGACGTTTTTTCACCCTAGTTTGGCTCGTTTGTGGTCATTTTGAGGTAAACTCGTCTTAGCTAGGGTTAGAGGCGAAAATCGAGCCAACGGGTATGGTTAGGGCTAACCCTAGTGCGATAGGGGGTTAGCTAGGGTTAGGTCGATTTTACTGTTTTATCGATGTTTTTGTGTTTTTTTGTAGGTCCCGCAGCAGGGGCAGGACGTTGCAGAGCGTTGTTGGTGTTTTTGATGGAGGTTGGAGGTTGAAAAAAGACGTTTTTTCACCCTACTTTGGCTCGTTTGGGGTCATTTTGACGTAAACTCGTCTTAGCTAGGGTTAGAGGCGAAAATCGAGCCAAAGGGTATGGTTAGGGCTAAATCTAGTGGGATAGGGGGTTAAGTAGGGCTAGGTCGATTTTACTGTTTTTTCGATGTTTTTGTGTTTTTGTGGAGTACCTGCGTCATGGTCGGGATGTTGCGGAGCGTTGTTGGTGTTTTTAAAGGAGGTTGGAGGTTGAAAAAAGACGTTTTTTCACCCTACTTTGGCTCGTTTGGGGTCATTTTGACCTAAACTGGTCTTAGCTAGGGTTAGAGTTGAAAATCCAGTTAACGGGTATGGTTAGGGTTAATCCAAGGGGTTAGGGGGTTAGCTAGGGTTAGGTCGATTTTGCTTTTTTTTTGTTGATGTTTCGGTGGATTTTTGGAGGTCCCGCAGCAGGGTCGGGACGTTGCTGAGCGTTGGTGGTGTTTTTGATGGAGGTTGGATGTTGAAAAAAGACGTTTTTTCCCCCTAGTTTGGCTCGTTTGTGGTCATTTTGATGTAAACTCGTCTTAGCTAGGGTTAGAGGCGAAAATCGAGCTTACGGGTATGGTTAGGGCTAACCCTAGTGCGATAGGGGGTTAGCTAGGGTTAGGTCGATTTTACCGTTTTTTCGATGTTTTTTTGTTTTTTTGTAGGTCCCGCAGCAGGGGCGGGACGTTGCAGAGCGTTGTTGGTGTTTTTGATGGAGGTTGGAGGTTGAAAAAAGACGTTTTTTCACCCTAGTTTGGCTCGTTTGGGGTCATTTTGACCTAAACTGGTCTTAGCTAGGGTTAGAGGCCAAAATCGAGCTAACGGGTATGGTTAGGGCTAACCCTAGTGCGATAGGGGGGTTAGCTAGGGTTAGGTCGATTTTACTGTTTTTTCGATGTTTTTGTGTTTTTTTGTAGGTCCCGCAGCAGGGGCAGGACGTTGCAGAGCGTTGTTGGTGTTTTTGATGGAGGTTGGAGGTTGAAAAAAGACGTTTTTTCACCCTACTTTGGCTCGTTTGGGGTCATTTTGACGTAAACTCGTCTTAGCTAGGGTTAGAGGCGAAAATCGAGCCAAAGGGTATGGTTAGGGCTAAATCTAGTGGGATAGGGGGTTAAGTAGGGCTAGGTCGATTTTACTGTTTTTTCGATGTTTTTGTGTTTTTGTGGAGTACCTGCGTCATGGTCGGGATGTTGCGGAGCGTTGTTGGTGTTTTTAAAGGAGGTTGGAGGTTGAAAAAAGACGTTTTTTCACCCTACTTTGGCTCGTTTGGGGTCATTTTGACCTAAACTGGTCTTAGCTAGGGTTAGAGTTGAAAATCCAGTTAACGGGTATGGTTAGGGTTAATCCAAGGGGTTAGGGGGTTAGCTAGGGTTAGGTCGATTTTGCTTTTTTTTTTTTGATGTTTCGGTGGATTTTTGGAGGTCCCGCAGCAGGGTCGGGACGTTGCTGAGCGTTGGTGGTGTTTTTGATGGAGGTTGGATGTTGAAAAAAGACGTTTTTTCCCCCTAGTTTGGCTCGTTTGTGGTCATTTTGATGTAAACTCGTCTTAGCTAGGGTTAGAGGCGAAAATCGAGCTTACGGGTATGGTTAGGGCTAACCCTAATGCGATAGGGGGTTAGCTAGGGTTAGGTCGATTTTACTGTTTTTTCGATGTTTTTTTGTTTTTTTGTAGGTCCCGCAGCAGGGGCGGGACGTTGCAGAGCGTTGTTGGTGTTTTTGATGGAGGTTGGAGGTTGAAAAAAGACGTTTTTTCACCCTAGTTTGGCTCGTTTGGGGTCATTTTGACCTAAACTGGTCTTAGCTAGGGTTAGAGGCCAAAATCGAGCTAACGGGTATGGTTAGGGCTAACCCTAGTGCGATAGGGGGTTAGCTAGGGTTAGGTCGATTTTACTGTTTTTCGATGTTTTTGTGTTTTTTTGGAGGTCCCGCAGCAGGGGCGGGACGTTGCAGAGCGTTGGTGGTGATTTTGATGGAGGTTGGATGTTGAAAAAAGACGTTTTTTCACCCTAGTTTGGCTCGTTTGTGGTCATTTTGATGTAAACTCGTCTTAGCTAGGGTTAGAGGCAAAAATCGAGCCAAAGGGTATGGTTAGGGCTAAATCTAGTTGGATAGGGGGTTAAGTAGGGTTAGGTCGATTTTACTGTTTTTTGATGTTTTTGTGTTTTTGTGGAGTACCTGCATCATGGTCGGGATGTTGCAGAGCGTTGTTGGTGTTTTTGATGGAGGTTGGAGGTTGAAAAAAGACGTTTTTTCACCCTACTTTGGCTCGTTTGGGGTCATTTTGACCTCAAACTGGTCTTAGCTAGGGTTAGAGTTGAAAATCCAGTTAACGGGTATGGTTAGGGTTAATCCAAGGGGTTAGGGGGTTAGCTAGGGTTAGGTCGATTTTGCTTTTTTTTTTTGATGTTTCGGTGGATTTTTGGAGGTCCCGCAGCAGGGTCGGGACGTTGCTGAGCGTTGGTGGTGTTTTTGATGGAGGTTGGATGTTGAAAAAAGACGTTTTTTCCCCCTAGTTTGGCTTGTTTGTGGTCATTTTGATGTAAACTGGTCTTAGCTAGGGTTAGAGGCGAAAATCGAGCTAACGGGTATGGTTAGGGCTAACCCTAGTGCAATAGGGGGTTAGCTAGGGTTAGGTCGATTTTACTGTTTTATCGATGTTTTTGTGTTTTTTTGTAGGTCCCGCAGCAGGGGCAGGACGTTGCAGAGCGTTGTTGGTGTTTTTGATGGAGGTTGGAGGTTGAAAAAAGACGTTTTTTTCACCCTACTTTGGCTCGTTTGGGGTCATTTTGACGTAAACTCGTCTTAGCTAGGGTTAGAGGCGAAAATCGAGCCAAAGGGTATGGTTAGGGCTAAATCTAGTGGGATAGGGGGTTAAGTAGGGCTAGGTCGATTTTACTGTTTTTTCGATGTTTTTGTGTTTTTGTGGAGTACCTGCGTCATGGTCGGGATGTTGCGGAGCGTTGTTGGTGTTTTTAAAGGAGGTTGGAGGTTGAAAAAAGACGTTTTTTCACCCTACTTTGGCTCGTTTGGGGTCATTTTGACCTAAACTGGTCTTAGCTAGGGTTAGAGTTGAAAATCCAGTTAACGGGTATGGTTAGGGTTAATCCAAGGGGTTAGGGGGTTAGCTAGGGTAAGGTCGATTTTGCTTTTTTTTTTTGATGTTTCGGTGGATTTTTGGAGGTCCCGCAGCAGGGTCGGGACGTTGCTGAGCGTTGGTGGTGTTTTTGATGGAGGTTGGATGTTGAAAAAAGACGTTTTTTCCCCCTAGTTTGGCTCGTTTGTGGTCATTTTGATGTAAACTCGTCTTAGCTAGGGTTAGAGGCGAAAATCGAGCTTACGGGTATGGTTAGGGCTAAATCTAGTGCGATAGGGGGTTAGCTAGGGTTAGGTCGATTTTACTGTTTTATCGATGTTTTTTTGTTTTTGTGTAGGTCCCGCAGCAGGGGCGGGACGTTGCAGAGCGTTGTTGGTGTTTTTGATGGAGGTTGGAGGTTGAAAAAAGACGTTTTTTCACCCTACTTTGGCTCGTTTGGGGTCATTTTGACCTAAACTGGTCTTAGCTAGGGTTAGAGTTGAAATGCCAGTTAACGGGTATGGTTAGGGTTAATCCAAGGGGTTAGGGGGTTAGCTAGGGTTAGGTTGATTTTGCTTCTTTTTTTTTTGATGTTTCGGTGGATTTTTGGAGGTCCCGCAGCAGGGTTGGGACGTTGCTGAGCGTTGGTGGTGTTTTTGATGGAGGTTGGATGTTGTAAAAAGACGTTTTTTCACCCTAGTTTGGCTCGTTTGTGGTCATTTTGAGGTAAACTGGTCTTAGCTAGGGTTAGAGGCCAAAATCGAGCTAACGGGTATGGTTAGGGCTAACCCTAGTGCGATAGGGGGTTAGCTAGGGTTAGGTCGATTTTACTGTTTTTCGATGTTTTTGTGTTTTTTTGGAGGTCCCGCAGCAGGGGCAGGACGTTGCAGAGCGTTGGTGGTGATTTTGATGGAGGTTGGATGTTGAAAAAAGACGTTTTTTCACCCTAGTTTGGCTCGTTTGTGGTCATTTTGATGTAAACTCGTCTTAGCTAGGGTTAGAGGCAAAAATCGAGCCAAAGGGTATGGTTAGGGCTAAATCTAGTTGGATAGGGGGTTAAGTAGGGTTAGGTCGATTTTACTGTTTTTTCGATGTTTTTGTGTTTTTGTGGAGTACCTGCATCATGGTCGGGATGTTGCGGAGCGTTGTTGGTGTTTTTGATGGAGGTTGGAGGTTGAAAAAAAACGTTTTTTTCACCCTACTTTGGCTCGTTTGGGGTCATTTTGACCTCAAACTGGTCTTAGCTAGGGTTAGAGTTGAAATGCCAGTTAACGGGTATGGTTAGGGTTAATCCAAGGGGTTAGGGGGTTAGCTAGGGTTAGGTCGATTTTGCTTTTTTTTTTTGATGTTTCGGTGGATTTTTGGAGGTCCCGCAGCAGGGTCGGGACGTTGCTGAGCGTTGGTGGTGTTTTTGATGGAGGTTGGATGTTGAAAAAAGACGTTTTTTCCCCCTAGTTTGGCTCGTTTGTGGTCATTTTGATGTAAACTCGTCTTAGCTAGGGTTAGAGGCGAAAATCGAGCTTACGGGTATGGTTAGGGCTAACCCTAGTGCGATAGGGGGTTAGCTAGGGTTAGGTCGATTTTACTGTTTTTTCGATGTTTTTTTGTTTTTTTGTAGGTCCCGCAGCAGGGGCGGGACGTTGCAGAGCGTTGTTGGTGTTTTTGATGGAGGTTGGAGGTTGAAAAAAGACGTTTTTTTCACCCTAGTTTGGCTCGTTTGGGGTCATTTTGACCTAAACTGGTCTTAGCTAGGGTTAGAGGCCAAAATCGAGCTAACGGGTATGGTTAGGGCTAACCCTAGTGCGATAGGGGGTTAGCTAGGGTTAGGTCGATTTTACTGTTTTTCGATGTTTTTGTGTTTTTTTGGAGGTCCCGCAGCAGGGGCGGGACGTTGCAGAGCGTTGTTGGTGTTTTTGATGGAGGTTGGAGGTTGAAAAAAGACGTTTTTTCACCCTACTTTGGCTCGTTTGGGGTCATTTTGACCTCAAACTGGTCTTAGCTAGGGTTAGAGTTGAAAATCCAGTTAACGGGTATGGTTAGGGTTAATCCAAGGGGTTAGGGGGTTAGCTAGGGTTAGGTCGATTTTGCTTTTTTTTTTTTGATGTTTCGGTGGATTTTTGGAGGTCCCGCAGCAGGGTCGGGACGTTGCTGAGCGTTGGTGGTGTTTTTGATGGAGGTTGGATGTTGAAAAAAGACGTTTTTTCCCCCTAGTTTGGCTTGTTTGTGGTCATTTTGATGTAAACTGGTCTTAGCTAGGGTTAGAGGCGAAAATCGAGCTAACGGGTATGGTTAGGGCTAACCCTAGTGCAATAGGGGGTTAGCTAGGGTTAGGTCGATTTTACTGTTTTATCGATGTTTTTGTGTTTTTTTGTAGGTCCCGCAGCAGGGGCAGGACGTTGCAGAGCGTTGTTGGTGTTTTTGATGGAGGTTGGAGGTTGAAAAAAGACGTTTTTTCACCCTACTTTGGCTCGTTTGGGGTCATTTTGACGTAAACTCGTCTTAGCTAGGGTTAGAGGCGAAAATCGAGCCAAAGGGTATGGTTAGGGCTAAATCTAGTGGGATAGGGGGTTAAGTAGGGCTAGGTCGATTTTACTGTTTTTTCGATGTTTTTGTGTTTTTGTGGAGTACCTGCGTCATGGTCGGGATGTTGCGGAGCGTTGTTGGTGTTTTTAAAGGAGGTTGGAGGTTGAAAAAAGACGTTTTTTCACCCTACTTTGGCTCGTTTGGGGTCATTTTGACCTAAACTGGTCTTAGCTAGGGTTAGAGTTGAAAATCCAGTTAACGGGTATGGTTAGGGTTAATCCAAGGGGTTAGGGGGTTAGCTAGGGTAAGGTCGATTTTGCTTTTTTTTTTTGATGTTTCGGTGGATTTTTGGAGGTCCCGCAGCAGGGTCGGGACGTTGCTGAGCGTTGGTGGTGTTTTTGATGGAGGTTGGATGTTGAAAAAAGACGTTTTTTCCCCCTAGTTTGGCTCGTTTGTGGTCATTTTGATGTAAACTCGTCTTAGCTAGGGTTAGAGGCGAAAATCGAGCTTACGGGTATGGTTAGGGCTAAATCTAGTGCGATAGGGGGTTAGCTAGGGTTAGGTCGATTTTACTGTTTTATCGATGTTTTTTTGTTTTTGTGTAGGTCCCGCAGCAGGGGCGGGACGTTGCAGAGCGTTGTTGGTGTTTTTGATGGAGGTTGGAGGTTGAAAAAAGACGTTTTTTCACCCTACTTTGGCTCGTTTGGGGTCATTTTGACCTAAACTGGTCTTAGCTAGGGTTAGAGTTGAAATGCCAGTTAACGGGTATGGTTAGGGTTAATCCAAGGGGTTAGGGGGTTAGCTAGGGTTAGGTTGATTTTGCTTCTTTTTTTTTTGATGTTTCGGTGGATTTTTGGAGGTCCCGCAGCAGGGTTGGGACGTTGCTGAGCGTTGGTGGTGTTTTTGATGGAGGTTGGATGTTGTAAAAAGACGTTTTTTCACCCTAGTTTGGCTCGTTTGTGGTCATTTTGAGGTAAACTGGTCTTAGCTAGGGTTAGAGGCCAAAATCGAGCTAACGGGTATGGTTAGGGCTAACCCTAGTGCGATAGGGGGTTAGCTAGGGTTAGGTCGATTTTACTGTTTTTCGATGTTTTTGTGTTTTTTTGGAGGTCCCGCAGCAGGGGCAGGACGTTGCAGAGCGTTGGTGGTGATTTTGATGGAGGTTGGATGTTGAAAAAAGACGTTTTTTCACCCTAGTTTGGCTCGTTTGTGGTCATTTTGATGTAAACTCGTCTTAGCTAGGGTTAGAGGCAAAAATCGAGCCAAAGGGTATGGTTAGGGCTAAATCTAGTTGGATAGGGGGTTAAGTAGGGTTAGGTCGATTTTACTGTTTTTTCGATGTTTTTGTGTTTTTGTGGAGTACCTGCATCATGGTCGGGATGTTGCGGAGCGTTGTTGGTGTTTTTGATGGAGGTTGGAGGTTGAAAAAAAACGTTTTTTCACCCTACTTTGGCTCGTTTGGGGTCATTTTGACCTCAAACTGGTCTTAGCTAGGGTTAGAGTTGAAATGCCAGTTAACGGGTATGGTTAGGGTTAATCCAAGGGGTTAGGGGGTTAGCTAGGGTTAGGTCGATTTTGCTTTTTTTTTTTGATGTTTCGGTGGATTTTTGGAGGTCCCGCAGCAGGGTCGGGACGTTGCTGAGCGTTGGTGGTGTTTTTGATGGAGGTTGGATGTTGAAAAAAGACGTTTTTTCCCCCTAGTTTGGCTCGTTTGTGGTCATTTTGATGTAAACTGGTCTTAGCTAGGGTTAGAGGCGAAAATCGAGCTAACGGGTATGGTTAGGGCTAACCCTAGTGCAATAGGGGGTTAGCTAGGGTTAGGTCGATTTTACTGTTTTATCGATGTTTTTGTGTTTTTTTGTAGGTCCCGCAGCAGGGGCAGGACGTTGCAGAGCGTTGTTGGTGTTTTTGATGGAGGTTGGAGGTTGAAAAAAGACGTTTTTTCACCCTACTTTGGCTCGTTTGGGGTCATTTTGACGTAAACTCGTCTTAGCTAGGGTTAGAGGCGAAAATCGAGCCAAAGGGTATGGTTAGGGCTAAATCTAGTGGGATAGGGGGTTAAGTAGGGCTAGGTCGATTTTACTGTTTTTTCGATGTTTTTGTGTTTTTGTGGAGTACCTGCGTCATGGTCGGGATGTTGCGGAGCGTTGTTGGTGTTTTTAAAGGAGGTTGGAGGTTGAAAAAAGACGTTTTTTCACCCTACTTTGGCTCGTTTGGGGTCATTTTGACCTAAACTGGTCTTAGCTAGGGTTAGAGTTGAAAATCCAGTTAACGGGTATGGTTAGGGTTAATCCAAGGGGTTAGGGGGTTAGCTAGGGTAAGGTCGATTTTGCTTTTTTTTTTTGATGTTTCGGTGGATTTTTGGAGGTCCCGCAGCAGGGTCGGGACGTTGCTGAGCGTTGGTGGTGTTTTTGATGGAGGTTGGATGTTGAAAAAAGACGTTTTTTCCCCCTAGTTTGGCTCGTTTGTGGTCATTTTGATGTAAACTCGTCTTAGCTAGGGTTAGAGGCGAAAATCGAGCTTACGGGTATGGTTAGGGCTAAATCTAGTGCGATAGGGGGTTAGCTAGGGTTAGGTCGATTTTACTGTTTTATCGATGTTTTTTTGTTTTTGTGTAGGTCCCGCAGCAGGGGCGGGACGTTGCAGAGCGTTGTTGGTGTTTTTGATGGAGGTTGGAGGTTGAAAAAAGACGTTTTTTCACCCTACTTTGGCTCGTTTGGGGTCATTTTGACCTAAACTGGTCTTAGCTAGGGTTAGAGTTGAAATGCCAGTTAACGGGTATGGTTAGGGTTAATCCAAGGGGTTAGGGGGTTAGCTAGGGTTAGGTTGATTTTGCTTCTTTTTTTTTTGATGTTTCGGTGGATTTTTGGAGGTCCCGCAGCAGGGTCGGGACGTTGCTGAGCGTTGGTGGTGTTTTTGATGGAGGTTGGATGTTGTAAAAAGACGTTTTTTCACCCTAGTTTGGCTCGTTTGTGGTCATTTTGAGGTAAACTGGTCTTAGCTAGGGTTAGAGGCCAAAATCGAGCTAACGGGTATGGTTAGGGCTAACCCTAGTGCGATAGGGGGTTAGCTAGGGTTAGGTCGATTTTACTGTTTTTCGATGTTTTTGTGTTTTTTTGGAGGTCCCGCAGCAGGGGCAGGACGTTGCAGAGCGTTGGTGGTGATTTTGATGGAGGTTGGATGTTGAAAAAAGACGTTTTTTTCACCCTAGTTTGGCTCGTTTGTGGTCATTTTGATGTAAACTCGTCTTAGCTAGGGTTAGAGGCAAAAATCGAGCCAAAGGGTATGGTTAGGGCTAAATCTAGTTGGATAGGGGGTTAAGTAGGGTTAGGTCGATTTTACTGTTTTTTCGATGTTTTTGTGTTTTTGTGGAGTACCTGCATCATGGTCGGGATGTTGCGGAGCGTTGTTGGTGTTTTTGATGGAGGTTGGAGGTTGAAAAAAAACGTTTTTTCACCCTACTTTGGCTCGTTTGGGGTCATTTTGACCTCAAACTGGTCTTAGCTAGGGTTAGAGTTGAAATGCCAGTTAACGGGTATGGTTAGGGTTAATCCAAGGGGTTAGGGGGTTAGCTAGGGTTAGGTCGATTTTGCTTTTTTTTTTTGATGTTTCGGTGGATTTTTGGAGGTCCCGCAGCAGGGTCGGGACGTTGCTGAGCGTTGGTGGTGTTTTTGATGGAGGTTGGATGTTGAAAAAAGACGTTTTTTCCCCCTAGTTTGGCTCGTTTGTGGTCATTTTGATGTAAACTCGTCTTAGCTAGGGTTAGAGGCGAAAATCGAGCTTACGGGTATGGTTAGGGCTAACCCTAGTGCGATAGGGGGTTAGCTAGGGTTAGGTCGATTTTACTGTTTTTTCGATGTTTTTTTGTTTTTTTGTAGGTCCCGCAGCAGGGGCGGGACGTTGCAGAGCGTTGTTGGTGTTTTTGATGGAGGTTGGAGGTTGAAAAAAGACGTTTTTTCACCCTAGTTTGGCTCGTTTGGGGTCATTTTGACCTAAACTGGTCTTAGCTAGGGTTAGAGGCCAAAATCGAGCTAACGGGTATGGTTAGGGCTAACCCTAGTGCGATAGGGGGTTAGCTAGGGTTAGGTCGATTTTACTGTTTTTCGATGTTTTTGTGTTTTTTTGGAGGTCCCGCAGCAGGGGCGGGACGTTGCAGAGCGTTGTTGGTGTTTTTGATGGAGGTTGGAGGTTGAAAAAAGACGTTTTTTCACCCTACTTTGGCTCGTTTGGGGTCATTTTGACCTCAAACTGGTCTTAGCTAGGGTTAGAGTTGAAAATCCAGTTAACGGGTATGGTTAGGGTTAATCCAAGGGGTTAGGGGGTTAGCTAGGGTTAGGTCGATTTTGCTTTTTTTTTTTGATGTTTCGGTGGATTTTTGGAGGTCCCGCAGCAGGGTCGGGACGTTGCTGAGCGTTGGTGGTGTTTTTGATGGAGGTTGGATGTTGAAAAAAGACGTTTTTTCCCCCTAGTTTGGCTTGTTTGTGGTCATTTTGATGTAAACTGGTCTTAGCTAGGGTTAGAGGCGAAAATCGAGCTAACGGGTATGGTTAGGGCTAACCCTAGTGCAATAGGGGGTTAGCTAGGGTTAGGTCGATTTTACTGTTTTATCGATGTTTTTGTGTTTTTTTGTAGGTCCCGCAGCAGGGGCAGGACGTTGCAGAGCGTTGTTGGTGTTTTTGATGGAGGTTGGAGGTTGAAAAAAGACGTTTTTTCACCCTAGTTTGGCTTGTTTGTGGTCATTTTGATGTAAACTGGTCTTAGCTAGGGTTAGAGACGAAAATCGAGCTAACGGGTATGGTTAGGGCTAACCCTAGTGCAATAGGGGGTTAGCTAGGGTTAGGTCGATTTTACTGTTTTATCGATGTTTTTTTGTTTTTTTGTAGGTCCCGCAGCAGGGGCGGGACGTTGCAGAGCGTTGTTGGTGTTTTTGATGGAGGTTGGAGGTTGAAAAAAGACGTTTTTTCACCCTAGTTTGGCTCGTTTGTGGTCATTTTGATGTAAACTCGTCTTAGCTAGGGTTAGAGGCAAAAATCGAGCCAAAGGGTATGGTTAGGGCTAAATCTAGTTGGATAGGGGGTTAAGTAGGGTTAGGTCGATTTTACTGTTTTTTCGATGTTTTTGTGTTTTTGTGGAGTACCTGCATCATGGTCGGGATGTTGCAGAGCGTTGTTGGTGTTTTTGATGGAGGTTGGAGGTTGAAAAAAGACGTTTTTTCACCCTACTTTGGCTCGTTTGGGGTCATTTTGTCCTCAAACTGGTCTTAGCTAGGGTTAGAGTTGAAAATCCAGTTAACGGGTATGGTTAGGGTTAATCCAAGGGGTTAGGGGGTTAGCTAGGGTTAGGTCGATTTTGCTTTTTTTTTTTTGATGTTTCGGTGGATTTTTGGAGGTCCCGCAGCAGGGTCGGGACGTTGCTGAGCGTTGGTGGTGTTTTTGATGGAGGTTGGATGTTGAAAAAAGACGTTTTTTCCCCCTAGTTTGGCTTGTTTGTGGTCATTTTGATGTAAACTGGTCTTAGCTAGGGTTAGAGACGAAAATCGAGCTAACGGGTATGGTTAGGGCTAACCCTAGTGCAATAGGGGGTTAGCTAGGGTTAGGTCGATTTTACTGTTTTATCGATGTTTTTGTGTTTTTTTGTAGGTCCCGCAGCAGGGGCAGGACGTTGCAGAGCGTTGTTGGTGTTTTTGATGGAGGTTGGAGGTTGAAAAAAGACGTTTTTTCACCCTACTTTGGCTCGTTTGGGGTCATTTTGACGTAAACTCGTCTTAGCTAGGGTTAGAGGCGAAAATCGAGCCAAAGGGTATGGTTAGGGCTAAATCTAGTGGGATAGGGGGTTAAGTAGGGCTAGGTCGATTTTACTGTTTTTTCGATGTTTTTGTGTTTTTGTGGAGTACCTGCGTCATGGTCGGGATGTTGCGGAGCGTTGTTGGTGTTTTTAAAGGAGGTTGGAGGTTGAAAAAAGACGTTTTTTCACCCTACTTTGGCTCGTTTGGGGTCATTTTGACCTAAACTGGTCTTAGCTAGGGTTAGAGTTGAAAATCCAGTTAACGGGTATGGTTAGGGTTAATCCAAGGGGTTAGGGGGTTAGCTAGGGTAAGGTCGATTTTGCTTTTTTTTTGTTGATGTTTCGGTGGATTTTTGGAGGTCCCGCAGCAGGGTCGGGACGTTGCTGAGCGTTGGTGGTGTTTTTGATGGAGGTTGGATGTTGAAAAAAGACGTTTTTTCCCCCTAGTTTGGCTCGTTTGTGGTCATTTTGATGTAAACTCGTCTTAGCTAGGGTTAGAGGCGAAAATCGAGCTTACGGGTATGGTTAGGGCTAACCCTAGTGCGATAGGGGGTTAGCTAGGGTTAGGTCGATTTTACTGTTTTTTCGATGTTTTTTTGTTTTTGTGTAGGTCCCGCAGCAGGGGCGGGACGTTGCAGAGCGTTGTTGGTGTTTTTGATGGAGGTTGGAGGTTGAAAAAAGACGTTTTTTCACCCTACTTTGGCTCGTTTGGGGTCATTTTGACCTAAACTGGTCTTAGCTAGGGTTAGAGTTGAAATGCCAGTTAACGGGTATGGTTAGGGTTAATCCAAGGGGTTAGGGGGTTAGCTAGGGTTAGGTTGATTTTGCTTCTTTTTTTTTTGATGTTTCGGTGGATTTTTGGAGGTCCCGCAGCAGGGTTGGGACGTTGCTGAGCGTTGGTGGTGTTTTTGATGGAGGTTGGATGTTGTAAAAAGACGTTTTTTCACCCTAGTTTGGCTCGTTTGTGGTCATTTTGAGGTAAACTGGTCTTAGCTAGGGTTAGAGGCCAAAATCGAGCTAACGGGTATGGTTAGGGCTAACCCTAGTGCGATAGGGGGTTAGCTAGGGTTAGGTCGATTTTACTGTTTTTCGATGTTTTTGTGTTTTTTTGGAGGTCCCGCAGCAGGGGCAGGACGTTGCAGAGCGTTGGTGGTGATTTTGATGGAGGTTGGATGTTGAAAAAAGACGTTTTTTCACCCTAGTTTGGCTCGTTTGTGGTCATTTTGATGTAAACTCGTCTTAGCTAGGGTTAGAGGCAAAAATCGAGCCAAAGGGTATGGTTAGGGCTAAATCTAGTGGGATAGGGGGTTAAGTAGGGTAAGGTCGATTTTACTGTTTTTTCGATGTTTTTGTGTTTTTGTGGAGTACCTGCATCATGGTCGGGATGTTGCGGAGCGTTGTTGGTGTTTTTGATGGAGGTTGGAGTTTGAAAAAAAACGTTTTTTCACCCTACTTTGGTTCGTTTGGGGTCATTTTGACCTCAAACTGGTCTTAGCTAGGGTTAGAGTTGAAATGCCAGTTAACGGGTATGGTTAGGGTTAATCCAAGGGGTTAGGGGGTTAGCTAGGGTTAGGTCGATTTTGCTTTTTTTTTTTGATGTTTCGGTGGATTTTTGGAGGTCCCGCAGCAGGGTCGGGACGTTGCTGAGCGTTGGTGGTGTTTTTGATGGAGGTTGGATGTTGAAAAAAGACGTTTTTTCCCCCTAGTTTGGCTTGTTTGTGGTCATTTTGATGTAAACTGGTCTTAGCTAGGGTTAGAGGCGAAAATCGAGCTAACGGGTATGGTTAGGGCTAACCCTAGTGCGATAGGGGGTTAGCTAGGGTTAGGTCGATTTTACTTTTTTATCGATGTTTTTGTGTTTTTTTGTAGGTCCCGCAGCAGGGGCAGGACGTTGCAGAGCGTTGTTGGTGTTTTTGATGGAGGTTGGAGGTTGAAAAAAGACGTTTTTTCACCCTACTTTGGCTCGTTTGGGGTCATTTTGACGTAAACTCGTCTTAGCTAGGGTTAGAGGCGAAAATCGAGCCAAAGGGTATGGTTAGGGCTAAATCTAGTGGGATAGGGGGTTAAGTAGGGCTAGGTCGATTTTACTGTTTTTTCGATGTTTTTGTGTTTTTGTGGAGTACCTGCGTCATGGTCGGGATGTTGCGGAGCGTTGTTGGTGTTTTTAAAGGAGGTTGGAGGTTGAAAAAAGACGTTTTTTCACCCTACTTTGGCTCGTTTGGGGTCATTTTGACCTAAACTGGTCTTAGCTAGGGTTAGAGTTGAAAATCCAGTTAACGGGTATGGTTAGGGTTAATCCAAGGGGTTAGGGGGTTAGCTAGGGTTAGGTCGATTTTGCTTTTTTTTTTTTGATGTTTCGGTGGATTTTTGGAGGTCCCGCAGCAGGGTCGGGACGTTGCTGAGCGTTGGTGGTGTTTTTGATGGAGGTTGGATGTTGAAAAAAGACGTTTTTTCCCCCTAGTTTGGCTCGTTTGTGGTCATTTTGATGTAAACTCGTCTTAGCTAGGGTTAGAGGCGAAAATCGAGCTTACGGGTATGGTTAGGGCTAACCCTAGTGCGATAGGGGGTTAGCTAGGGTTAGGTCGATTTTACTGTTTTATCGATGTTTTTTTGTTTTTTTGTAGGTCCCGCAGCAGGGGCGGGACGTTGCAGAGCGTTGTTGGTGTTTTTGATGGAGGTTGGAGGTTGAAAAAAGACGTTTTTTCACCCTAGTTTGGCTCGTTTGGGGTCATTTTGACCTAAACTGGTCTTAGCTAGGGTTAGAGGCCAAAATCGAGCTAACGGGTATGGTTAGGGCTAACCCTAGTGCGATAGGGGGTTAGCTAGGGTTAGGTTGATTTTACTGTTTTTCGATGTTTTTGTGTTTTTTTGGAGGTCCCGCAGCAGGGGCGGGACGTTGCAGAGCGTTGGTGGTGATTTTGATGGAGGTTGGATGTTGAAAAAAGACGTTTTTTCACCCTAGTTTGGCTCGTTTGTGGTCATTTTGATGTAAACTCGTCTTAGCTAGGGTTAGAGGCAAAAATCGAGCCAAAGGGTATGGTTAGGGCTAAATCTAGTTGGATAGGGGGTTAAGTAGGGTTAGGTCGATTTTACTGTTTTTTCGATGTTTTTGTGTTTTTGTGGAGTACCTGCATCATGGTCGGGATGTTGCAGAGCGTTGTTGGTGTTTTTGATGGAGGTTGGAGGTTGAAAAAAGACGTTTTTTCACCCTACTTTGGCTCGTTTGGGGTCATTTTGACCTCAAACTGGTCTTAGCTAGGGTTAGAGTTGAAAATCCAGTTAACGGGTATGGTTAGGGTTAATCCAAGGGGTTAGGGGGTTAGCTAGGGTTAGGTCGATTTTGCTTTTTTTTTTTGATGTTTCGGTGGATTTTTGGAGGTCCCGCAGCAGGGTCGGGACGTTGCTGAGCGTTGGTGGTGTTTTTGATGGAGGTTGGATGTTGAAAAAAGACGTTTTTTCCCCCTAGTTTGGCTTGTTTGTGGTCATTTTGATGTAAACTGGTCTTAGCTAGGGTTAGAGGCGAAAATCGAGCTAACGGGTATGGTTAGGGCTAACCCTAGTGCAATAGGGGGTTAGCTAGGGTTAGGTCGATTTTACTGTTTTATCGATGTTTTTGTGTTTTTTTGTAGGTCCCGCAGCAGGGGCAGGACGTTGCAGAGCGTTGTTGGTGTTTTTGATGGAGGTTGGAGGTTGAAAAAAGACGTTTTTTCACCCTACTTTGGCTCGTTTGGGGTCATTTTGACGTAAACTCGTCTTAGCTAGGGTTAGAGGCGAAAATCGAGCCAAAGGGTATGGTTAGGGCTAAATCTAGTGGGATAGGGGGTTAAGTAGGGCTAGGTCGATTTTACTGTTTTTTCGATGTTTTTGTGTTTTTGTGGAGTACCTGCGTCATGGTCGGGATGTTGCGGAGCGTTGTTGGTGTTTTTAAAGGAGGTTGGAGGTTGAAAAAAGACGTTTTTTCACCCTACTTTGGCTCGTTTGGGGTCATTTTGACCTAAACTGGTCTTAGCTAGGGTTAGAGTTGAAAATCCAGTTAACGGGTATGGTTAGGGTTAATCCAAGGGGTTAGGGGGTTAGCTAGGGTTAGGTCGATTTTGCTTTTTTTTTTTTGATGTTTCGGTGGATTTTTGGAGGTCCCGCAGCAGGGTCGGGACGTTGCTGAGCGTTGGTGGTGTTTTTGATGGAGGTTGGATGTTGAAAAAAGACGTTTTTTCCCCCTAGTTTGGCTTGTTTGTGGTCATTTTGATGTAAACTCGTCTTAGCTAGGGTTAGAGACGAAAATCGAGCTAACGGGTATGGTTAGGGCTAACCCTAGTGCAATAGGGGGTTAGCTAGGGTTAGGTCGATTTTACTGTTTTATCGATGTTTTTGTGTTTTTTTGTAGGTCCCGCAGCAGGGGCAGGACGTTGCAGAGCGTTGTTGGTGTTTTTGATGGAGGTTGGAGGTTGAAAAAAGACGTTTTTTCACCCTACTTTGGCTCGTTTGGGGTCATTTTGACGTAAACTCGTCTTAGCTAGGGTTAGAGGCGAAAATCGAGCCAAAGGGTATGGTTAGGGCTAAATCTAGTGGGATAGGGGGTTAAGTAGGGCTAGGTCGATTTTACTGTTTTTTCGATGTTTTTGTGTTTTTGTGGAGTACCTGCGTCATGGTCGGGATGTTGCGGAGCGTTGTTGGTGTTTTTAAAGGAGGTTGGAGGTTGAAAAAAGACGTTTTTTCACCCTACTTTGGCTCGTTTGGGGTCATTTTGACCTAAACTGGTCTTAGCTAGGGTTAGAGTTGAAAATGCAGTTAACGGGTATGGTTAGGGTTAATCCAAGGGGTTAGGGGGTTAGCTAGGGTTAGGTCGATTTTGCTTTTTTTTTTTTGATGTTTCGGTGGATTTTTGGAGGTCCCGCAGCAGGGTCGGGACGTTGCTGAGCGTTGGTGGTGTTTTTGATGGAGGTTGGATGTTGAAAAAAGACGTTTTTTCCCCCTAGTTTGGCTCGTTTGTGGTCATTTTGATGTAAACTCGTCTTAGCTAGGGTTAGAGGCGAAAATCGAGCTTACGGGTATGGTTAGGGCTAACCCTAGTGCGATAGGGGGTTAGCTAGGGTTAGGTCGATTTTACTGTTTTTTCGATGTTTTTTTGTTTTTTTGTAGGTCCCGCAGCAGGGGCGGGACGTTGCAGAGCGTTGTTGGTGTTTTTGATGGAGGTTGGAGGTTGAAAAAAGACGTTTTTTCACCCTAGTTTGGCTCGTTTGTGGTCATTTTGATGTAAACTCGTCTTAGCTAGGGTTAGAGGCAAAAATCGAGCCAAAGGGTATGGTTAGGGCTAAATCTAGTGGGATAGGGGGTTAAGTAGGGTAAGGTCGATTTTACTGTTTTTTCGATGTTTTTGTGTTTTTGTGGAGTACCTGCATCATGGTCGGGATGTTGCGGAGCGTTGTTGGTGTTTTTGATGGAGGTTGGAGGTTGAAAAAAGACGTTTTTTCACCCTACTTTGGCTCGTTTGGGGTCATTTTGACCTCAAACTGGTCTTAGCTAGGGTTAGAGTTGAAAATCCAGTTAACGGGTATGGTTAGGGTTAATCCAAGGGGTTAGGGGGTTAGCTAGGGTTAGGTCGATTTTGCTTTTTTTTTTTGATGTTTCGGTGGATTTTTGGAGGTCCCGCAGCAGGGTCGGGACGTTGCTGAGCGTTGGTGGTGTTTTTGATGGAGGTTGGATGTTGAAAAAAGACGTTTTTTCCCCCTAGTTTGGCTTGTTTGTGGTCATTTTGATGTAAACTGGTCTTAGCTAGGGTTAGAGGCGAAAATCGAGCTAACGGGTATGGTTAGGGCTAACCCTAGTGCAATAGGGGGTTAGCTAGGGTTAGGTCGATTTTACTGTTTTATCGATGTTTTTGTGTTTTTTTGTAGGTCCCGCAGCAGGGGCAGGACGTTGCAGAGCGTTGTTGGTGTTTTTGATGGAGGTTGGAGGTTGAAAAAAGACGTTTTTTCACCCTACTTTGGCTCGTTTGGGGTCATTTTGACGTAAACTCGTCTTAGCTAGGGTTAGAGGCGAAAATCGAGCCAAAGGGTATGGTTAGGGCTAAATCTAGTGGGATAGGGGGTTAAGTAGGGCTAGGTCGATTTTACTGTTTTTTCGATGTTTTTGTGTTTTTGTGGAGTACCTGCGTCATGGTCGGGATGTTGCAGAGCGTTGTTGGTGTTTTTAAAGGAGGTTGGAGGTTGAAAAAAGACGTTTTTTCACCCTACTTTGGCTCGTTTGGGGTCATTTTGACCTAAACTGGTCTTAGCTAGGGTTAGAGTTGAAAATGCAGTTAACGGGTATGGTTAGGGTTAATCCAAGGGGTTAGGGGGTTAGCTAGGGTAAGGTCGATTTTGCTTTTTTTTTTTTGATGTTTCGGTGGATTTTTGGAGGTCCCGCAGCAGGGTCGGGACGTTGCTGAGCGTTGGTGGTGTTTTTGATGGAGGTTGGATGTTGAAAAAAGACGTTTTTTCCCCCTAGTTTGGCTCGTTTGTGGTCATTTTGATGTAAACTCGTCTTAGCTAGGGTTAGATGCGAAAATCGAGCTTACGGGTATGGTTAGGGCTAACCCTAGTGCGATAGGGGGTTAGCTAGGGTTAGGTCGATTTTACTGTTTTTTCGATGTTTTTTTTGTTTTTGTGTAGGTCCCGCAGCAGGGGCGGGACGTTGCAGAGCGTTGTTGGTGTTTTTGATGGAGGTTGGAGGTTGAAAAAAGACGTTTTTTCACCCTACTTTGGCTCGTTTGGGGTCATTTTGACCTAAACTGGTCTTAGCTAGGGTTAGAGTTGAAATGCCAGTTAACGGGTATGGTTAGGGTTAATCCAAGGGGTTAGGGGGTTAGCTAGGGTTAGGTTGATTTTGCTTCTTTTTTTTTTGATGTTTCGGTGGATTTTTGGAGGTCCCGCAGCAGGGTTGGGACGTTGCTGAGCGTTGGTGGTGTTTTTGATGGAGGTTGGATGTTGTAAAAAGACGTTTTTTCACCCTAGTTTGGCTCGTTTGTGGTCATTTTGAGGTAAACTCGTCTTAGCTAGGGTTAGAGGCCAAAATCGAGCTAACGGGTATGGTTAGGGCTAACCCTAGTGCGATAGGGGGTTAGCTAGGGTTAGGTCGATTTTACTGTTTTTCGATGTTTTTGTGTTTTTTTGGAGGTCCCGCAGCAGGGGCAGGACGTTGCAGAGCGTTGGTGGTGATTTTGATGGAGGTTGGATGTTGAAAAAAGACGTTTTTTCACCCTAGTTTGGCTCGTTTGTGGTCATTTTGATGTAAACTCGTCTTAGCTAGGGTTAGAGGCAAAAATCGAGCCAAAGGGTATGGTTAGGGCTAAATCTAGTGGGATAGGGGGTTAAGTAGGGTAAGGTCGATTTTACTGTTTTTTCGATGTTTTTGTGTTTTTGTGGAGTACCTGCATCATGGTCGGGATGTTGCGGAGCGTTGTTGGTGTTTTTGATGGAGGTTGGAGTTTGAAAAAAAACGTTTTTTCACCCTACTTTGGTTCGTTTGGGGTCATTTTGACCTCAAACTGGTCTTAGCTAGGGTTAGAGTTGAAATGCCAGTTAACGGGTATGGTTAGGGTTAATCCAAGGGGTTAGGGGGTTAGCTAGGGTTAGGTCGATTTTGCTTTTTTTTTTTGATGTTTCGGTGGATTTTTGGAGGTCCCGCAGCAGGGTCGGGACGTTGCTGAGCGTTGGTGGTGTTTTTGATGGAGGTTGGATGTTGAAAAAAGACGTTTTTTCCCCCTAGTTTGGCTTGTTTGTGGTCATTTTGATGTAAACTGGTCTTAGCTAGGGTTAGAGGCGAAAATCGAGCTAACGGGTATGGTTAGGGCTAACCCTAGTGCAATAGGGGGTTAGCTAGGGTTAGGTCGATTTTACTGTTTTATCGATGTTTTTGTGTTTTTTTGTAGGTCCCGCAGCAGGGGCAGGACGTTGCAGAGCGTTGTTGGTGTTTTTGATGGAGGTTGGAGGTTGAAAAAAGACGTTTTTTCACCCTACTTTGGCTCGTTTGGGGTCATTTTGACGTAAACTCGTCTTAGCTAGGGTTAGAGGCGAAAATCGAGCCAAAGGGTATGGTTAGGGCTAAATCTAGTGGGATAGGGGGTTAAGTAGGGCTAGGTCGATTTTACTGTTTTTTCGATGTTTTTGTGTTTTTGTGGAGTACCTGCGTCATGGTCGGGATGTTGCGGAGCGTTGTTGGTGTTTTTAAAGGAGGTTGGAGGTTGAAAAAAGACGTTTTTTCACCCTACTTTGGCTCGTTTGGGGTCATTTTGACCTAAACTGGTCTTAGCTAGGGTTAGAGTTGAAAATCCAGTTAACGGGTATGGTTAGGGTTAATCCAAGGGGTTAGGGGGTTAGCTAGGGTTAGGTCGATTTTGCTTTTTTTTTTTTGATGTTTCGGTGGATTTTTGGAGGTCCCGCAGCAGGGTCGGGACGTTGCTGAGCGTTGGTGGTGTTTTTGATGGAGGTTGGATGTTGAAAAAAGACGTTTTTTCCCCCTAGTTTGGCTCGTTTGTGGTCATTTTGATGTAAACTCGTCTTAGCTAGGGTTAGAGGCGAAAATCGAGCTTACGGGTATGGTTAGGGCTAACCCTAGTGCGATAGGGGGTTAGCTAGGGTTAGGTCGATTTTACTGTTTTATCGATGTTTTTTTGTTTTTTTGTAGGTCCCGCAGCAGGGGCAGGACGTTGCAGAGCGTTGTTGGTGTTTTTGATGGAGGTTGGAGGTTGAAAAAAGACGTTTTTTTCACCCTAGTTTGGCTCGTTTGGGGTCATTTTGACCTAAACTGGTCTTAGCTAGGGTTAGAGGCCAAAATCGAGCTAACGGGTATGGTTAGGGCTAACCCTAGTGCGATAGGGGGTTAGCTAGGGTTAGGTCGATTTTACTGTTTTTCGATGTTTTTGTGTTTTTTTGGAGGTCCCGCAGCAGGGGCGGGACGTTGCAGAGCGTTGGTGGTGATTTTGATGGAGGTTGGATGTTGAAAAAAGACGTTTTTTCACCCTAGTTTGGCTCGTTTGTGGTCATTTTGATGTAAACTCGTCTTAGCTAGGGTTAGAGGCGAAAATCGAGCTTACGGGTATGGTTAGGGCTAACCCTAGTGCGATAGGGGGTTAGCTAGGGTTAGGTCGATTTTACTGTTTTATCGATGTTTTTTTGTTTTTTTGTAGGTCCCGCAGCAGGGGCGGGACGTTGCAGAGCGTTGTTGGTGTTTTTGATGGAGGTTGGAGGTTGAAAAAAGACGTTTTTTCACCCTAGTTTGGCTCGTTTGTGGTCATTTTGATGTAAACTCGTCTTAGCTAGGGTTAGAGGCAAAAATCGAGCCAAAGGGTATGGTTAGGGCTAAATCTAGTGGGATAGGGGGTTAAGTAGGGTAAGGTCGATTTTACTGTTTTTTCGATGTTTTTGTGTTTTTGTGGAGTACCTGCATCATGGTCGGGATGTTGCGGAGCGTTGTTGGTGTTTTTGATGGAGGTTGGAGGTTGAAAAAAGACGTTTTTTCACCCTACTTTGGCTCGTTTGGGGTCATTTTGACCTCAAACTGGTCTTAGCTAGGGTTAGAGTTGAAAATCCAGTTAACGGGTATGGTTAGGGTTAATCCAAGGGGTTAGGGGGTTAGCTAGGGTTAGGTCGATTTTGCTTTTTTTTTTTGATGTTTCGGTGGATTTTTGGAGGTCCCGCAGCAGGGTCGGGACGTTGCTGAGCGTTGGTGGTGTTTTTGATGGAGGTTGGATGTTGAAAAAAGACGTTTTTTCCCCCTAGTTTGGCTTGTTTGTGGTCATTTTGATGTAAACTGGTCTTAGCTAGGGTTAGAGGCGAAAATCGAGCTAACGGGTATGGTTAGGGCTAACCCTAGTGCAATAGGGGGTTAGCTAGGGTTAGGTCGATTTTACTGTTTTATCGATGTTTTTGTGTTTTTTTGTAGGTCCCGCAGCAGGGGCAGGACGTTGCAGAGCGTTGTTGGTGTTTTTGATGGAGGTTGGAGGTTGAAAAAAGACGTTTTTTCACCCTACTTTGGCTCGTTTGGGGTCATTTTGACGTAAACTCGTCTTAGCTAGGGTTAGAGGCGAAAATCGAGCCAAAGGGTATGGTTAGGGCTAAATCTAGTGGGATAGGGGGTTAAGTAGGGCTAGGTCGATTTTACTGTTTTTTCGATGTTTTTGTGTTTTTGTGGAGTACCTGCGTCATGGTCGGGATGTTGCAGAGCGTTGTTGGTGTTTTTAAAGGAGGTTGGAGGTTGAAAAAAGACGTTTTTTCACCCTACTTTGGCTCGTTTGGGGTCATTTTGACCTAAACTGGTCTTAGCTAGGGTTAGAGTTGAAAATGCAGTTAACGGGTATGGTTAGGGTTAATCCAAGGGGTTAGGGGGTTAGCTAGGGTAAGGTCGATTTTGCTTTTTTTTTTTTGATGTTTCGGTGGATTTTTGGAGGTCCCGCAGCAGGGTCGGGACGTTGCTGAGCGTTGGTGGTGTTTTTGATGGAGGTTGGATGTTGAAAAAAGACGTTTTTTCCCCCTAGTTTGGCTCGTTTGTGGTCATTTTGATGTAAACTCGTCTTAGCTAGGGTTAGAGGCGAAAATCGAGCTTACGGGTATGGTTAGGGCTAACCCTAGTGCGATAGGGGGTTAGCTAGGGTTAGGTCGATTTTACTGTTTTTTCGATGTTTTTTTTGTTTTTGTGTAGGTCCCGCAGCAGGGGCGGGACGTTGCAGAGCGTTGTTGGTGTTTTTGATGGAGGTTGGAGGTTGAAAAAAGACGTTTTTTCACCCTACTTTGGCTCGTTTGGGGTCATTTTGACCTAAACTGGTCTTAGCTAGGGTTAGAGTTGAAATGCCAGTTAACGGGTATGGTTAGGGTTAATCCAAGGGGTTAGGGGGTTAGCTAGGGTTAGGTTGATTTTGCTTCTTTTTTTTTTGATGTTTCGGTGGATTTTTGGAGGTCCCGCAGCAGGGTTGGGACGTTGCTGAGCGTTGGTGGTGTTTTTGATGGAGGTTGGATGTTGTAAAAAGACGTTTTTTCACCCTAGTTTGGCTCGTTTGTGGTCATTTTGAGGTAAACTGGTCTTAGCTAGGGTTAGAGGCCAAAATCGAGCTAACGGGTATGGTTAGGGCTAACCCTAGTGCGATAGGGGGTTAGCTAGGGTTAGGTCGATTTTACTGTTTTTCGATGTTTTTGTGTTTTTTTGGAGGTCCCGCAGCAGGGGCAGGACGTTGCAGAGCGTTGGTGGTGATTTTGATGGAGGTTGGATGTTGAAAAAAGACGTTTTTTCACCCTAGTTTGGCTCGTTTGTGGTCATTTTGATGTAAACTCGTCTTAGCTAGGGTTAGAGGCAAAAATCGAGCCAAAGGGTATGGTTAGGGCTAAATCTAGTGGGATAGGGGGTTAAGTAGGGTAAGGTCGATTTTACTGTTTTTTCGATGTTTTTGTGTTTTTGTGGAGTACCTGCATCATGGTCGGGATGTTGCGGAGCGTTGTTGGTGTTTTTGATGGAGGTTGGAGTTTGAAAAAAAACGTTTTTTCACCCTACTTTGGTTCGTTTGGGGTCATTTTGACCTCAAACTGGTCTTAGCTAGGGTTAGAGTTGAAATGCCAGTTAACGGGTATGGTTAGGGTTAATCCAAGGGGTTAGGGGGTTAGCTAGGGTTAGGTCGATTTTGCTTTTTTTTTTTGATGTTTCGGTGGATTTTTGGAGGTCCCGCAGCAGGGTCGGGACGTTGCTGAGCGTTGGTGGTGTTTTTGATGGAGGTTGGATGTTGAAAAAAGACGTTTTTTCCCCCTAGTTTGGCTTGTTTGTGGTCATTTTGATGTAAACTGGTCTTAGCTAGGGTTAGAGGCGAAAATCGAGCTAACGGGTATGGTTAGGGCTAACCCTAGTGCAATAGGGGGTTAGCTAGGGTTAGGTCGATTTTACTGTTTTATCGATGTTTTTGTGTTTTTTTGTAGGTCCCGCAGCAGGGGCAGGACGTTGCAGAGCGTTGTTGGTGTTTTTGATGGAGGTTGGAGGTTGAAAAAAGACGTTTTTTCACCCTACTTTGGCTCGTTTGGGGTCATTTTGACGTAAACTCGTCTTAGCTAGGGTTAGAGGCGAAAATCGAGCCAAAGGGTATGGTTAGGGCTAAATCTAGTGGGATAGGGGGTTAAGTAGGGCTAGGTCGATTTTACTGTTTTTTCGATGTTTTTGTGTTTTTGTGGAGTACCTGCGTCATGGTCGGGATGTTGCGGAGCGTTGTTGGTGTTTTTAAAGGAGGTTGGAGGTTGAAAAAAGACGTTTTTTCACCCTACTTTGGCTCGTTTGGGGTCATTTTGACCTAAACTGGTCTTAGCTAGGGTTAGAGTTGAAAATCCAGTTAACGGGTATGGTTAGGGTTAATCCAAGGGGTTAGGGGGTTAGCTAGGGTTAGGTCGATTTTGCTTTTTTTTTTTTGATGTTTCGGTGGATTTTTGGAGGTCCCGCAGCAGGGTTGGGACGTTGCTGAGCGTTGGTGGTGTTTTTGATGGAGGTTGGATGTTGAAAAAAGACGTTTTTTCCCCCTAGTTTGGCTCGTTTGTGGTCATTTTGATGTAAACTCGTCTTAGCTAGGGTTAGAGGCGAAAATCGAGCTTACGGGTATGGTTAGGGCTAACCCTAGTGCGATAGGGGGTTAGCTAGGGTTAGGTCGATTTTACTGTTTTATCGATGTTTTTTTGTTTTTTTGTAGGTCCCGCAGCAGGGGCGGGACGTTGCAGAGCGTTGTTGGTGTTTTTGATGGAGGTTGGAGGTTGAAAAAAGACGTTTTTTCACCCTAGTTTGGCTCGTTTGGGGTCATTTTGACCTAAACTGGTCTTAGCTAGGGTTAGAGGCCAAAATCGAGCTAACGGGTATGGTTAGGGCTAACCCTAGTGCGATAGGGGGTTAGCTAGGGTTAGGTCGATTTTACTGTTTTTCGATGTTTTTGTGTTTTTTTGGAGGTCCCGCAGCAGGGGCGGGACGTTGCAGAGCGTTGGTGGTGATTTTGATGGAGGTTGGATGTTGAAAAAAGACGTTTTTTCACCCTAGTTTGGCTCGTTTGTGGTCATTTTGATGTAAACTCGTCTTAGCTAGGGTTAGAGGCAAAAATCGAGCCAAAGGGTATGGTTAGGGCTAAATCTAGTTGGATAGGGGGTTAAGTAGGGTTAGGTCGATTTTACTGTTTTTTCGATGTTTTTGTGTTTTTGTGGAGTACCTGCATCATGGTCGGGATGTTGCAGAGCGTTGTTGGTGTTTTTGATGGAGGTTGGAGGTTGAAAAAAGACGTTTTTTCACCCTACTTTGGCTCGTTTGGGGTCATTTTGACCTCAAACTGGTCTTAGCTAGGGTTAGAGTTGAAAATCCAGTTAACGGGTATGGTTAGGGTTAATCCAAGGGGTTAGGGGGTTAGCTAGGGTTAGGTCGATTTTGCTTTTTTTTTTTGATGTTTCGGTGGATTTTTGGAGGTCCCGCAGCAGGGTCGGGACGTTGCTGAGCGTTGGTGGTGTTTTTGATGGAGGTTGGATGTTGAAAAAAGACGTTTTTTCCCCCTAGTTTGGCTTGTTTGTGGTCATTTTGATGTAAACTGGTCTTAGCTAGGGTTAGAGGCGAAAATCGAGCTAACGGGTATGGTTAGGGCTAACCCTAGTGCAATAGGGGGTTAGCTAGGGTTAGGTCGATTTTACTGTTTTATCGATGTTTTTGTGTTTTTTTGTAGGTCCCGCAGCAGGGGCAGGACGTTGCAGAGCGTTGTTGGTGTTTTTGATGGAGGTTGGAGGTTGAAAAAAGACGTTTTTTCACCCTACTTTGGCTCGTTTGGGGTCATTTTGACGTAAACTCGTCTTAGCTAGGGTTAGAGGCGAAAATCGAGCCAAAGGGTATGGTTAGGGCTAAATCTAGTGGGATAGGGGGTTAAGTAGGGCTAGGTCGATTTTACTGTTTTTTCGATGTTTTTGTGTTTTTGTGGAGTACCTGCGTCATGGTCGGGATGTTGCAGAGCGTTGTTGGTGTTTTTAAAGGAGGTTGGAGTTTGAAAAAAGACGTTTTTTCACCCTACTTTGGCTCGTTTGGGGTCATTTTGACCTAAACTGGTCTTAGCTAGGGTTAGAGTTGAAAATCCAGTTAACGGGTATGGTTAGGGTTAATCCAAGGGGTTAGGGGGTTAGCTAGGGTAAGGTCGATTTTGCTTTTTTTTTTTTGATGTTTCGGTGGATTTTTGGAGGTCCCGCAGAAGGGTCGGGACGTTGCTGAGCGTTGGTGGTGTTTTTGATGGAGGTTGGATGTTGAAAAAAGACGTTTTTTCCCCCTAGTTTGGCTCGTTTGTGGTCATTTTGATGTAAACTCGTCTTAGCTAGGGTTAGAGGCGAAAATCGAGCTTACGGGTATGGTTAGGGCTAACCCTAGTGCGATAGGGGGTTAGCTAGGGTTAGGTCGATTTTACTGTTTTTTCGATGTTTTTTTTGTTTTTGTGTAGGTCCCGCAGCAGGGGCGGGACGTTGCAGAGCGTTGTTGGTGTTTTTGATGGAGGTTGGAGGTTGAAAAAAGACGTTTTTTCACCCTACTTTGGCTCGTTTGGGGTCATTTTGACCTAAACTGGTCTTAGCTAGGGTTAGAGTTGAAATGCCAGTTAACGGGTATGGTTAGGGTTAATCCAAGGGGTTAGGGGGTTAGCTAGGGTTAGGTTGATTTTGCTTCTTTTTTTTTTGATGTTTCGGTGGATTTTTGGAGGTCCCGCAGCAGGGTTGGGACGTTGCTGAGCGTTGGTGGTGTTTTTGATGGAGGTTGGATGTTGTAAAAAGACGTTTTTTCACCCTAGTTTGGCTCGTTTGTGGTCATTTTGAGGTAAACTGGTCTTAGCTAGGGTTAGAGGCCAAAATCGAGCTAACGGGTATGGTTAGGGCTAACCCTAGTGGGATAGGGCGTTAGCTAAGGTTAGGTCGATTTTACTGTTTTATCGATGTTTTTGTGTTTTTATGGAGGTCCCGCAGCAGGGTCGGGGCGTTGCTGAGCATTGGTGTTGCTTTTGATGGAGGTTGGATGTTGAAAAAAGACGTTTTTTCACCCTAGTTAAGCTCGTTTGTGGTCATTTTGATGTAAACTCGTCTTATCTAGGGTTAGAGGCGAAAATCGAGCTAACGGGTATGGTTAGGGCTAACCCTAGTGCGATAGGGGGTTAGCTAGGGTTAGGTCGATTTTACTGTTTTATCGATGTTTTTGTGTTTTTTTGGAGGTCCTGCTTCATGGTCGGGATGTTGATGAGCGTTGTTGAAAAAAGACGTTTTGACCTAAACTAGTCTTAGCTAGGGTTAGAGTTGAAAATCCAGTTAACGGGTATGGTAAGGGTTAATCCAAGGAGTTAGGGGGTTAGCTAGGGTTAGGTCGATTTTGCTTTTTTTTTTTGATGTTTCGGTGGATTTTTGGAGGTCCCGCAGCAGGGTCGGGACGTTGCTGAGCGTTGGTGGTGTTTTTGATGGAGGTTGGATGTTGAAAAAAGACGTTTTTTCACCCTAGTTTGGCTCGTTTGTGGTCATTTTGAGGTAAACTCGTCTTAGCTAGGGTTAGAGGCGAAAATCGAGCTAACGGGTATGGTTAGGGCTAACCCTAGTGCGATAGGGGGTTAGCTAGGGTTAGGTCGATTTTACTGTTTTTTCGATGTTTTTTTGTTTTTTTGTAGGTCTCGCAGCAGGGGCGGGACGTTGCAGAGCGTTGTTGGTGTTTTTGATGGAGGTTGGAGGTTGAAAAAAGACGTTTTTTCACCCTAGTTTGGCTCGTTTGGGGTCATTTTGACCTAAACTGGTCTTAGCTAGGGTTAGAGGCCAAAATCGAGCTAACGGGTATGGTTAGGGCTAACCCTAGTGCGATAGGGGGTTAGCTAGGGTTAGGTCGATTTTACTGTTTTTCGATGTTTTTGTGTTTTTTTGGAGGTCCCGCAGCAGGGGCAGGACGTTGCAGAGCGTTGGTGGTGATTTTGATGGAGGTTGGATGTTGAAAAAAGACGTTTTTTCACCCTAGTTTGGCTCGTTTGTGGTCATTTTGATGTAAACTCGTCTTAGCTAGGGTTAGAGGCAAAAATCGAGCCAAAGGGTATGGTTAGGGCTAAATCTAGTGGGATAGGGGGTTAAGTAGGGTAAGGTCGATTTTACTGTTTTTTCGATGTTTTTGTGTTTTTGTGGAGTACCTGCATCATGGTCGGGATGTTGCGGAGCGTTGTTGGTGTTTTTGATGGAGGTTGGAGTTTGAAAAAAAACGTTTTTTCACCCTACTTTGGTTCGTTTGGGGTCATTTTGACCTCAAACTGGTCTTAGCTAGGGTTAGAGTTGAAATGCCAGTTAACGGGTATGGTTAGGGTTAATCCAAGGGGTTAGGGGGTTAGCTAGGGTTAGGTCGATTTTGCTTTTTTTTTTTGATGTTTCGGTGGATTTTTGGAGGTCCCGCAGCAGGGTCGGGACGTTGCTGAGCGTTGGTGGTGTTTTTGATGGAGGTTGGATGTTGAAAAAAGACGTTTTTTCCCCCTAGTTTGGCTTGTTTGTGGTCATTTTGATGTAAACTGGTCTTAGCTAGGGTTAGAGGCGAAAATCGAGCTAACGGGTATGGTTAGGGCTAACCCTAGTGCAATAGGGGGTTAGCTAGGGTTAGGTCGATTTTACTGTTTTATCGATGTTTTTGTGTTTTTTTGTAGGTCCCGCAGCAGGGGCAGGACGTTGCAGAGCGTTGTTGGTGTTTTTGATGGAGGTTGGAGGTTGAAAAAAGACGTTTTTTCACCCTACTTTGGCTCGTTTGGGGTCATTTTGACGTAAACTCGTCTTAGCTAGGGTTAGAGGCGAAAATCGAGCCAAAGGGTATGGTTAGGGCTAAATCTAGTGGGATAGGGGGTTAAGTAGGGCTAGGTCGATTTTACTGTTTTTTCGATGTTTTTGTGTTTTTGTGGAGTACCTGCGTCATGGTCGGGATGTTGCGGAGCGTTGTTGGTGTTTTTAAAGGAGGTTGGAGGTTGAAAAAAGACGATTTTTCACCCTACTTTGGCTCGTTTGGGGTCATTTTGACCTAAACTGGTCTTAGCTAGGGTTAGAGTTGAAAATCCAGTTAACGGGTATGGTTAGGGTTAATCCAAGGGGTTAGGGGGTTAGCTAGGGTTAGGTCGATTTTGCTTTTTTTTTTTTGATGTTTCGGTGGATTTTTGGAGGTCCCGCAGCAGGGTCGGGACGTTGCTGAGCGTTGGTGGTGTTTTTGATGGAGGTTGGATGTTGAAAAAAGACGTTTTTTCCCCCTAGTTTGGCTCGTTTGTGGTCATTTTGATGTAAACTCGTCTTAGCTAGGGTTAGAGGCGAAAATCGAGCTTACGGGTATGGTTAGGGCTAACCCTAGTGCGATAGGGGGTTAGCTAGGGTTAGGTCGATTTTACTGTTTTATCGATGTTTTTTTGTTTTTTTGTAGGTCCCGCAGCAGGGGCGGGACGTTGCAGAGCGTTGTTGGTGTTTTTGATGGAGGTTGGAGGTTGAAAAAAGACGTTTTTTCACCCTAGTTTGGCTCGTTTGGGGTCATTTTGACCTAAACTGGTCTTAGCTAGGGTTAGAGGCCAAAATCGAGCTAACGGGTATGGTTAGGGCTAACCCTAGTGCGATAGGGGGTTAGCTAGGGTTAGGTCGATTTTACTGTTTTTCGATGTTTTTGTGTTTTTTTGGAGGTCCCGCAGCAGGGGCGGGACGTTGCAGAGCGTTGGTGGTGATTTTGATGGAGGTTGGATGTTGAAAAAAGACGTTTTTTCACCCTAGTTTGGCTCGTTTGTGGTCATTTTGATGTAAACTCGTCTTAGCTAGGGTTAGAGGCAAAAATCGAGCCAAAGGGTATGGTTAGGGCTAAATCTAGTTGGATAGGGGGTTAAGTAGGGTTAGGTCGATTTTACTGTTTTTTCGATGTTTTTGTGTTTTTGTGGAGTACCTGCATCATGGTCGGGATGTTGCAGAGCGTTGTTGGTGTTTTTGATGGAGGTTGGAGGTTGAAAAAAGACGTTTTTTCACCCTACTTTGGCTCGTTTGGGGTCATTTTGACCTCAAACTGGTCTTAGCTAGGGTTAGAGTTGAAAATCCAGTTAACGGGTATGGTTAGGGTTAATCCAAGGGGTTAGGGGGTTAGCTAGGGTTAGGTCGATTTTGCTTTTTTTTTTTGATGTTTCGGTGGATTTTTGGAGGTCCCGCAGCAGGGTCGGGACGTTGCTGAGCGTTGGTGGTGTTTTTGATGGAGGTTGGATGTTGAAAAAAGACGTTTTTTCCCCCTAGTTTGGCTTGTTTGTGGTCATTTTGATGTAAACTGGTCTTAGCTAGGGTTAGAGGCGAAAATCGAGCTAACGGGTATGGTTAGGGCTAACCCTAGTGCAATAGGGGGTTAGCTAGGGTTAGGTCGATTTTACTGTTTTATCGATGTTTTTGTGTTTTTTTGTAGGTCCCGCAGCAGGGGCAGGACGTTGCAGAGCGTTGTTGGTGTTTTTGATGGAGGTTGGAGGTTGAAAAAAGACGTTTTTTTCACCCTACTTTGGCTCGTTTGGGGTCATTTTGACGTAAACTCGTCTTAGCTAGGGTTAGAGGCGAAAATCGAGCCAAAGGGTATGGTTAGGGCTAAATCTAGTGGGATAGGGGGTTAAGTAGGGCTAGGTCGATTTTACTGTTTTTTCGATGTTTTTGTGTTTTTGTGGAGTACCTGCGTCATGGTCGGGATGTTGCAGAGCGTTGTTGGTGTTTTTAAAGGAGGTTGGAGGTTGAAAAAAGACGTTTTTTCACCCTACTTTGGCTCGTTTGGGGTCATTTTGACCTAAACTGGTCTTAGCTAGGGTTAGAGTTGAAAATCCAGTTAACGGGTATGGTTAGGGTTAATCCAAGGGGTTAGGGGGTTAGCTAGGGTAAGGTCGATTTTGCTTTTTTTTTTTTGATGTTTCGGTGGATTTTTGGAGGTCCCGCAGCAGGGTCGGGACGTTGCTGAGCGTTGGTGGTGTTTTTGATGGAGGTTGGATGTTGAAAAAAGACGTTTTTTCCCCCTAGTTTGGCTCGTTTGTGGTCATTTTGATGTAAACTCGTCTTAGCTAGGGTTAGAGGCGAAAATCGAGCTTACGGGTATGGTTAGGGCTAACCCTAGTGCGATAGGGGGTTAGCTAGGGTTAGGTCGATTTTACTGTTTTTTCGATGTTTTTTTTGTTTTTGTGTAGGTCCCGCAGCAGGGGCGGGACGTTGCAGAGCGTTGTTGGTGTTTTTGATGGAGGTTGGAGGTTGAAAAAAGACGTTTTTTCACCCTACTTTGGCTCGTTTGGGGTCATTTTGACCTAAACTGGTCTTAGCTAGGGTTAGAGTTGAAATGCCAGTTAACGGGTATGGTTAGGGTTAATCCAAGGGGTTAGGGGGTTAGCTAGGGTTAGGTTGATTTTGCTTCTTTTTTTTTTGATGTTTCGGTGGATTTTTGGAGGTCCCGCAGCAGGGTTGGGACGTTGCTGAGCGTTGGTGGTGTTTTTGATGGAGGTTGGATGTTGTAAAAAGACGTTTTTTCACCCTAGTTTGGCTCGTTTGTGGTCATTTTGAGGTAAACTGGTCTTAGCTAGGGTTAGAGGCCAAAATCGAGCTAACGGGTATGGTTAGGGCTAACCCTAGTGGGATAGGGCGTTAGCTAAGGTTAGGTCGATTTTACTGTTTTATCGATGTTTTTGTGTTTTTATGGAGGTCCCGCAGCAGGGTCGGGGCGTTGCTGAGCATTGGTGTTGCTTTTGATGGAGGTTGGATGTTGAAAAAAGACGTTTTTTCACCCTAGTTAAGCTCGTTTGTGGTCATTTTGATGTAAACTCGTCTTATCTAGGGTTAGAGGCGAAAATCGAGCTAACGGGTATGGTTAGGGCTAACCCTAGTGCGATAGGGGGTTAGCTAGGGTTAGGTCGATTTTACTGTTTTATCGATGTTTTTGTGTTTTTTTGGAGGTCCTGCTTCATGGTCGGGATGTTGATGAGCGTTGTTGAAAAAAGACGTTTTGACCTAAACTAGTCTTAGCTAGGGTTAGAGTTGAAAATCCAGTTAACGGGTATGGTAAGGGTTAATCCAAGGAGTTAGGGGGTTAGCTAGGGTTAGGTCGATTTTGCTTTTTTTTTTTGATGTTTCGGTGGATTTTTGGAGGTCCCGCAGCAGGGTCGGGACGTTGCTGAGCGTTGGTGGTGTTTTTGAAGGAGGTTGGATGTTGAAAAAAGACGTTTTTTCACCCTAGTTTGGCTCGTTTGTGGTCATTTTGAGGTAAACTCGTCTTAGCTAGGGTTAGAGGCGAAAATCGAGCTAACGGGTATGGTTAGGGCTAACCCTAGTGCGATAGGGGGTTAGCTAGGGTTAGGTCGATTTTACTGTTTTTTCGATGTTTTTTTGTTTTTTTGTAGGTCTCGCAGCAGGGGCGGGACGTTGCAGAGCGTTGTTGGTGTTTTTGATGGAGGTTGGAGGTTGAAAAAAGACGTTTTTTCACCCTAGTTTGGCTCGTTTGGGGTCATTTTGACCTAAACTGGTCTTAGCTAGGGTTAGAGGCCAAAATCGAGCTAACGGGTATGGTTAGGGCTAACCCTAGTGCGATAGGGGGTTAGCTAGGGTTAGGTCGATTTTACTGTTTTTCGATGTTTTTGTGTTTTTTTGGAGGTCCCGCAGCAGGGGCAGGACGTTGCAGAGCGTTGGTGGTGATTTTGATGGAGGTTGGATGTTGAAAAAAGACGTTTTTTCACCCTAGTTTGGCTCGTTTGTGGTCATTTTGATGTAAACTCGTCTTAGCTAGGGTTAGAGGCCAAAATCGAGCTAACGGGTATGGTTAGGGCTAACCCTAGTGCGATAGGGGGTTAGCTATGGTTAGGTCGATTTTACTGTTTTTCGATGTTTTTGTGTTTTTTTGGAGGTCCCGCAGCAGGGGCAGGACGTTGCAGAGCGTTGGTGGTGATTTTGATGGAGGTTGGATGTTGAAAAAAGACGTTTTTTCACCCTAGTTTGGCTCGTTTGTGGTCATTTTGATGTAAACTCGTCTTAGCTAAGGTTAGAGGCAAAAATCGAGCCAAAGGGTATGGTTAGGGTTAAATCTAGTGGGATAGGGGGTTAAGTAGGGTTAGGTCGATTTTACTGTTTTTTCGATGTTTTTGTGTTTTTGTGGAGTACCTGCATCATGGTCGGGATGTTGCGGAGCGTTGTTGGTGTTTTTGATGGAGGTTGGAGGTTGAAAAAAGACGTTTTTTCACCCTACTTTGGCTCGTTTGTGGTCATTTTGACCTCAAACTGGTCTTAGCTAGGGTTAGAGTTGAAAATCCAGTTAACGGGTATGGTTAGGGTTAATCCAAGGGGTTAGGGGGTTAGCTAGGGTTAGGTCGATTTTGCTTTTTTTTTTTGATGTTTCGGTGGATTTTTGGAGGTCCCGCAGCAGGGTCGGGACGTTGCTGAGCGTTGGTGGTGTTTTTGATGGAGGTTGGATGTTGAAAAAAGACGTTTTTTCCCCCTAGTTTGGCTCGTTTGTGGTCATTTTGATGTAAACTGGTCTTAGCTAGGGTTAGAGGCGAAAATCGAGCTAACGGGTATGGTTAGGGCTAACCCTAGTGCAATAGGGGGTTAGCTAGGGTTAGGTCGATTTTACTGTTTTATCGATGTTTTTGTGTTTTTTTGTAGGTCCCGCAGCAGGGGCAGGACGTTGCAGAGCGTTGTTGGTGTTTTTGATGGAGGTTGGAGGTTGAAAAAAGACGTTTTTTCACCCTACTTTGGCTCGTTTGGGGTCATTTTGACGTAAACTCGTCTTAGCTAGGGTTAGAGGCGAAAATCGAGCCAAACGGTATGGTTAGGGCTAAATCTAGTGGGATAGGGGGTTAAGTAGGGCTAGGTCGATTTTACTGTTTTTTCGATGTTTTTGTGTTTTTGTGGAGTACCTGCGTCATGGTCGGGATGTTGCAGAGCGTTGTTGGTGTTTTTAAAGGAGGTTGGAGGTTGAAAAAAGACGTTTTTTCACCCTACTTTGGCTCGTTTGGGGTCATTTTGACCTAAACTGGTCTTAGCTAGGGTTAGAGTTGAAAATCCAGTTAACGGGTATGGTTAGGGTTAATCCAAGGGGTTAGGGGGTTAGCTAGGGTAAGGTCGATTTTGCTTTTTTTTTTTGATGTTTCGGTGGATTTTTGGAGGTCCCGCAGCAGGGTCGGGACGTTGCTGAGCGTTGGTGGTGTTTTTGATGGAGGTTGGATGTTGAAAAAAGACGTTTTTTCCCCCCAGTTTGGCTCGTTTGTGGTCATTTTGATGTAAACTCGTCTTAGCTAGGGTTAGAGGCGAAAATCGAGCTTACGGGTATGGTTAGGGCTAACCCTAGTGCGATAGGGGGTTAGCTAGGGTTAGGTCGATTTTACTGTTTTTTCGATGTTTTTTTTGGTTTTGTGTAGGTCCCGCAGCAGGGGCGGGACGTTGCAGAGCGTTGTTGGTGTTTTTGATGGAGGTTGGAGGTTGAAAAAAGACGTTTTTTCACCCTACTTTGGCTCGTTTGGGGTCATTTTGACCTAAACTGGTCTTAGCTAGGGTTAGAGTTGAAATGCCAGTTAACGGGTATGGTTAGGGTTAATCCAAGGGGTTAGGGGGTTAGCTAGGGTTAGGTTGATTTTGCTTCTTTTTTTTTTGATGTTTCGGTGGATTTTTGGAGGTCCCGCAGCAGGGTTGGGACGTTGCTGAGCGTTGGTGGTGTTTTTGATGGAGGTTGGATGTTGTAAAAAGACGTTTTTTTCACCCTAGTTTGGCTCGTTTGTGGTCATTTTGAGGTAAACTGGTCTTAGCTAGGGTTAGAGGCCAAAATCGAGCTAACGGGTATGGTTAGGGCTAACCCTAGTGGGATAGGGCGTTAGCTAAGGTTAGGTCGATTTTACTGTTTTATCGATGTTTTTGTGTTTTTATGGAGGTCCCGCAGCAGGGTCGGGGCGTTGCTGAGCATTGGTGTTGCTTTTGATGGAGGTTGGATGTTGAAAAAAGACGTTTTTTCACCCTAGTTAAGCTCGTTTGTGGTCATTTTGATGTAAACTCGTCTTATCTAGGGTTAGAGGCGAAAATCGAGCTAACGGGTATGGTTAGGGCTAACCCTAGTGCGATAGGGGGTTAGCTAGGGTTAGGTCGATTTTACTGTTTTATCGATGTTTTTGTGTTTTTTTGGAGGTCCTGCTTCATGGTCGGGATGTTGATGAGCGTTGTTGAAAAAAGACGTTTTGACCTCAAACTGGTCTTAGCTAGGGTTAGAGTTGAAAATCCAGTTAACGGGTATGGTTAGGGTTAATCCAAGGGGTTAGGGGGTTAGCTAGGGTTAGGTCGATTTTGCTTTTTTTTTTTGATGTTTCGGTGGATTTTTGGAGGTCCCGCAGCAGGGTCGGGACGTTGCTGAGCGTTGGTGGTGTTTTTGATGGAGGTTGGATGTTGAAAAAAGACGTTTTTTTCCCCCTAGTTTGGCTCGTTTGTGGTCATTTTGATGTAAACTGGTCTTAGCTAGGGTTAGAGGCGAAAATCGAGCTAACGGGTATGGTTAGGGCTAACCCTAGTGCGATAGGGGGTTAACTAGGGTTAGGTCGATTTTACTGTTTTATCGATGTTTTTGTGTTTTTTTGTAGGTCCCGCAGCAGGGGCAGGACGTTGCAGAGCGTTGGTGGTGTTTTTGATGGAGGTTGGAGGTTGAAAAAAAACGTTTTTTCACCCTACTTTGGCTCGTTTGGGGTCATTTTGACCTAAACTGGTCTTAGCTAGGGTTAGAATTGAAAATCCAGTTAACGGGTATGGTTAGGGTTAATCCAAGGGGTTAGGGGGTTAGGTAGGGTTAGGTTGATTTTGCTTCTTTTTTTTGGATGTTTTGGTTGATTTTTGGAGGTCCCGCAGCAGGGTTGGGACGTTGCTGAGCGTTGGTGGTGTTTTTGATGGAGGTTGGATGTTGAAAAAAGACGTTTTTTCACCCTAGTTTGGCTCGTTTGTGGTCATTTTGAGGTAAACTCGTCTTAGCTAGGGTTAGAGGCGAAAATCGAGCTAACGGGTATGGTTAGGGCTAACCCTAGTGCGATAGGGGGTTAGCTAGGGTTAGGTCGATTTTACTGTTTTTCGATGTTTTTGTGTTTTTTTGGAGGTCCCGCAGCAGGGTGGGGACGTTGCAGAGCGTTGGTGGTGATTTTGATGGAGGTTGGAGGTTGAAAAAAGACGTTTTTTTCACCCTACTTTGGCTCGTTTGGGGTCATTTTGACGTAAACTCGTCTTAGCTAGGGTTAGAGGCGAAAATCGAGCCAAAGGGTATGGTTAGGGCTAAATCTAGTGGGATAGGGGGTTAAGTAGGGCTAGGTCGATTTTACTGTTTTTTCGATGTTTTTGTGTTTTTGTGGAGTACCTGCGTCATGGTCGGGATGTTGCAGAGCGTTGGTGGTGTTTTTAAAGGAGGTTGGAGGTTGAAAAAAGACGTTTTTTCACCCTACTTTGGCTCGTTTGGGGTCATTTTGACCTAAACTGGTCTTAGCTAGGGTTAGAGTTGAAAATCCAGTTAACGGGTATGGTTAGGGTTAATCCAAGGGGTTAGGGGGTTAGCTAGGGTTAGGTCGATTTTGCTTTTTTTTTTTGATGTTTCGGTGGATTTTTGGAGGTCCCGCAGCAGGGTCGGGACGTTGCTGAGCGTTGGTGGTGTTTTTGATGGAGGTTGGATGTTGAAAAAAGACGTTTTTTCCCCCTAGTTTGGCTCGTTTGTGGTCATTTTGATGTAAACTCGTCTTAGCTAGGGTTAGAGGCGAAAATCGAGCTTACGGGTATGGTTAGGGCTAACCCTAGTGCGATAGGGGGTTAGCTAGGGTTAGGTCGATTTTACTGTTTTTTCGATGTTTTTTTGTTTTTGTGTAGGTCCCGCAGCAGGGGCGGGACGTTGCAGAGCGTTGTTGGTGTTTTTGATGGAGGTTGGAGGTTGAAAAAAGACGTTTTTTCACCCTACTTTGGCTCGTTTGGGGTCATTTTGACCTAAACTGATCTTAGCTAGGGTTAGAGTTGAAATGCCAGTTAACGGGTATGGTTAGGGTTAATCCAAGGGGTTAGGGGGTTAGCTAGGGTTAGGTTGATTTTGCTTCTTTTTTTTTTTGATGTTTCGGTGGATTTTTGGAGGTCCCGCAGCAGGGGTGGGACGTTGCTGAGCGTTGGTGGTGTTTTTGATGGAGGTTGGATGTTGTAAAAAGACGTTTTTTTCACCCTAGTTTGGCTCGTTTGTGGTCATTTTGATGTAAACTGGTCTTAGCTAGGGTTAGAGGCGAAAATCGAGCTAACGGGTATGGTTAGGGCTAACCCTAGTGCGATAGGGGGTTAGCTAGGGTTAGGTCGATTTTACTGTTTTATCGATGTTTTTGTGTTTTTTTGTAGGTCCCGCAGCAGGGGCAGGACGTTGCAGAGCGTTGGTGGTGTTTTTGATGGAGGTTGGAGGTTGAAAAAAAACGTTTTTTTCACCCTACTTTGGCTCGTTTGGGGTCATTTTGACCTAAACTGGTCTTAGCTAGGGTTAGAATTGAAAATCCAGTTAACGGGTATGGTTAGGGTTAATCCAAGGGGTTAGGGGGTTAGCTAGGGTTAGGTTGATTTTGCTTCTTTTTTTTGGATGTTTTGGTTGATTTTTGGAGGTCCCGCAGCAGGGTCGGGACGTTGCTGAGCGTTGGTGGTGTTTTTGATGGAGGTTGGATGTTGAAAAAAGACGTTTTTTCCCCCAAGTTTGGCTCGTTTGTGGTCATTTTGATGTAAACTCGTCTTAGCTAGGGTTAGAGGCGAAAATCGAGCCAACGGGTATGGTTAGGGTTAAATCTAGTGGGATAGGGGGTTAAGTAGGGCTAGGTCGATTTTACTGTTTTTTTCGATGTTTTTGTGTTTTTGTGGAGTACCTGCATAAAGGTCGGGATGTTGCAGAGCGTTGGTGGTTTTTTTGATGGAGGTTGGAGGTTGAAAAAAGATGTTTTTTCACCCTACTTTGGTTCGTTTGGGGTCATTTTGACCTAAACTGGTCTAAGCTAGGGTTAGAGTTTAAAATCCAGTTAACGGGTATGGTTAGGGTTAATCCAAGGGGTTAGGGGGTTAGCTAGGGTTAGGTCGATTTTGATTTTTTTTTTTGATGTTTCGGTGGATTTTTGGAGGTCCCGCAGCAGGGTCGGGACGTTGCTGAGCGTTGGTGGTGTTTTTGATGGAGGTTGGATGTTGAAAAAAGACGTTTTTTCCCCCAAGTTTGGCTCGTTTGTGGTCATTTTGATGTAAACTCGTCTTAGCTAGGGTTAGAGGCGAAAATCGAGCTAACGGGTATGGTTAGGGCTAACCCTAGTGCGATAGGGGGTAAGCTAGGGTTAGGTCGATTTTACTGTTTTATCGATGTTTTTGTGTTTTTTTGTAGGTCCCCCAGCAGGGGCAGGACGTTGCTGAGCGTTGGTGGTGTTCTTGATGGAGGTTGGATGTTGAAAAAAGACTTTTTTTTACCCTACTTTGGCTCGTTTGTGGTCATTTTGACCTAAACTGGTCTTAGCTAGGGTTAGAGTTGAAAATCCAGTTAACGGGTATGGTTAGAGTTAATCCAAGGGGTTAGGGGTTTAGCTAGGGTTAGGTCAATTTTGCTTTTTTTTTTTGATGTTTCGGTGTTTTTTTGGAGGTCCCGCAGCAGGGGCGGGACGTTGCAGAGCGTTGGTGGTGATTTTGATGGAGGTTGGATGTTGAAAAAAAGACGTTTTTTTCACCCTAGTTTGGCTCGTTTGTGGTCATGTTGATGTAAACTCGTCTTAGCTAGGGTTAGAGGCGAAAATCGAGCCAATGGGTATGGTTAGGGCTAAATCTAGTGGGATAGGGGGTTAAGTAGGGCTAGGTCGATTTTACTGTTTTTTCGATGTTTTTGTGTTTTTGTGGAGTACCTGCATCATGGTCGGGATGTTGCGGAGCGTTGTTGGTGTTTTTGATGGAGGTTGGATGTTGAAAAAAGACGTTTTTTCCCCCTAGTTTGGCTCGTTTGTGGTCATTTTGATGTAAACTCGTCTTAGCTAGGGTTAGAGGCGAAAATTGAGCTAACGGGTATGGTTTGGGCTAACCCTAGTGCGATAGGGGGTTAGCTAGGGTTAGGTCGATTTTACTGTTTTATCGATGTTTTTGTGTTTTTTTTGTAGGTCCCGCAGCAGGGGCAGGACGTTGCAGAGCGTTGGTGGTGTTTTTGATGGAGGTTGGAGGTTGAAAAAAGACGTTTTTTCACCCTACTTTGGCTCGTTTGGGGTCATTTTGACCTAAACTGGTCTTAGCTAGGGTTAGAGTTGAAAATCCAGTTAACAGGTATGGTTAGGGTTAATCCAAGGGGTTAGGGGGTTAGCTAGGGTTAGGTCGATTTTGCTTTTTTTTTTTGATGTTTCGGTGGATTTTTGGAGGTCCCGCAGCAGGGTCGGGACGTTGCTGAGCGTTGGTGGTGTTTTTGATGGAGGTTGGATGTTGAAAAAAGACGTTTTTTCCCCCTAGTTTGGCTCGTTTGTGGTAATTTTGATGTAAACTGGTCTTAGCTAGGGTTAGAGGCGAAAATCGAGCTAACGGGTATGGTTAGGGCTAACCCTAGTGCGATAGGGGGTTAGCTAGGATTAGGTCGATTTTACTGTTTTATCGATGTTTTTGTGTTTTTTTGTAGGTCCCGCAGCAGGGGCAGGACGTTGCAGAGCGTTGGTGGTGTTTTTGATGGAGGTTGGAGGTTGAAAAAAACCGTTTTTTCACTCTACTTTGGCTCGTTTGTGGTCATTTTGACCTAAACTGGTCTTAGCTAGGGTTAGAGTTGAAAATCCAGTTAACGGGTATGGTCAGGGTTAATCCAAGGGGTTAGGGGGTTAGCTAGGGTTAGGTTGATTTTCCTTCTTTTTTTTGGATGTTTTGGTTGATTTGTGAGGTCCCGCGGCAGGGTTGGGACGTTGCTGAGCGTTGGTGGTGTTTTTGATGGAGGTTGGAGGTTGAAAAAAGACGTTTTTTCACCCTACTTTGGCTCGTTTGTGGTCATTTTGAGGTAAACTCGTCTTAGCTAGGGTTAGAGGCGAAAATCGAGCTAACGGGTATGGTTAGGGCTAACCCTAGTGCGATAGGGGGTTAGCTAGGGTTAGGTCGATTTTACTGTTTTTCGATGTTTTTGTGTTTTTTTGGAGGTCCCGCAGCAGGGGCGGGACGTTGCAGAGCGTTGGTGGTGATTTTGATGGAGGTTGGATGTTGAAAAAAGACGTTTTTTCACCCTAGTTTGGCTCGTTTGTGGTCATGTTGATGTAAACTCGTCTTAGCTAGGGTTAGAGGCGAAAATCGAGCCAAAGGGTATGGTTAGGGTTAAATCTAGTGGGACAGGGGGTTAAGTAGGGCTAGGTCGATTTTACTGTTTTTTCGATGTTTTTGTGTTTTTGTGGAGTACCTGCATCATGGTCGGGATGTTGCGGAGCGTTGTTGGTTTTTTTGATGGAGGTTGGAGGTTCAAAAAAGATGTTTTTTCACCCTACTTTGGCTCGTTTGGGGTCATTTTGACCTAAACTGGTCTTAGCTAGGGTTAGAGTTGAAAATCCAGTTAACGGGTATGGTTAGGTTTAATCCAAGGGGTTAGGGGGTTAGCTAGGGTTAGGTCGATTTTGATTCTTTTTTTTTTGATGTTTCGGTGGATTTTTGGAGGTCCCGCGGCAGGGTCGGGACGTTGCTGAGCGTTGGTGGTGTTTTTGATGGAGGTTGGATGTTGAAAAAAGACGTTTTTTCACCCTACTTTGGCTCGTTTGTGGTCATTTTGAGGTAAACTCGTCTTAGCTAGGGTTAGAGGCGAAAATCGAGCTAACGGGTATGGTTAGGGCTAACCCTAGTGCGATAGGGGGTTAGCTAGGGTTAGGTCGATTTTACTGTTTTTCGATGTTTTTGTGTTTTTTTGTAGGTCCCGCAGCAGGGGCGGGACGTTGCAGAGCGTTGGTGGTGATTTTGATGGAGGTTGGATGTTGAAAAAAGACTTTTTTTCACCCTAATTGGGCTCGTTTGTGGTCATTTTGATGTAAACTCGTCTTAGCTAGGGTTAGAGGCGAAAATCGAGCCAAAGGGTATGGTTAGGGTTAAATCTAGTTGGATAGGGGGTTAAGTAGGGCTAGGTCGATTTTACTGTTTTTTCGATGTTTTTGTGTTTTTGTGGAGTACCTGCATCATGGTCGGGATGTTGCGGAGCGTTGTTGGTTTTTTTGATGGAGGTTGGATTTTGAAAAAAGATGTTTTTTCACCCTACTTTGGCTCGTTTGGGGTCATTTTGACCTAAACTGGTCTTAGCTAGGGTTAGAGTTGAAAATCCAGTTAACGGGTATGGTTAGGGTTAATCCAAGGGGTTAGGGGTTTAGCTAGGGTTAGGTCAATTTTGCTTTTTTGTTTTTGATGTTTCGGTGGATTTTTGGAGGTCCCGCAGCAGGGTCGGGACGTTGCTGAGCGTTGGTGGTGTTTTTGATGGAGGTTGGATGTTGAAAAAAGACGTTTTTTCCCCCAAGTTTGGCTCGTTTGTGGTCATTTTGATGTAAACTCGTCTTAGCTAGGGTTAGAGGCGGAAATCGAGCTAACGGGTATGGTTAAGGCTAACCCTAGTGCGATAGGGGGTTAGCTAGGGTTAGGTCGATTTTACTGTTTTATCGATGTTTTTGTGTTTTTTTGTAGGTCCCGCAGCAGGGGCAGGACGTTGCTGAGCGTTGGTGGTGTTCTTGATGGAGGTTGGATGTTGAAAAAAGACGTTTTTTTACCCTACTTTGGTTCGTTTGTGGTCATTTTGACCTAAACTGGTCTTAGCTAGGGTTAGAGTTGAAAATCCAGTTAACGGGTATGGTTAGGGTTAATCCAAGGGGTTAGGGGGTTAGCTAGGGTTAGGTTGATTCTGCTTCTTTTTTTTTTGATGTTTCGGTGGATTTTTGGAGGTCCCGCGGCAGGGTCGGGACGTTGCTGAGCGTTGGTGGTGTTTTTGATGGAGGTTGGAGGTTGAAAAAAGACGTTTTTTCACCCTACTTTGGCTCGTTTGGGGTCATTTTGAGGTAAACTCGTCTTAGCTAGGGTTAGAGGCGAAAATCGAGCCAAAGGGTATGGTTAGGGTTATATCTAGTGGGATAGGGGGTTAGCTAGGGTTAGGTCGATTTTACTGTTTTTCGATGTTTTTGTGTTTTTTTGGAGGTCCCGCAGCAGGGGCGGGACGTTGCAGAGCGTTGGTGGTGATTTTGATGGAGGTTGGATGTTGAAAAAAGACGTTTTTTCAACCTACTTTGGCTCGTTTGTGGTCATGTTGATGTAAACTCGTCTTAGCTAGGGTTAGAGGCAAAAATCGAGCCAAAGGGTATGGTTAGGGTTAAATCTAGTGGGATAGGGGGTTAAGTAGGGCTAGGTCGATTTTACTGTTTTTTCGATGTTTTTGTGTTTTTGTGGAGTACCTGCATCATGGTCGGGATGTTGCGGAGCGTTGTTGGTTTTTTTGATGGAGGTTGGAGGTTCAAAAAAGATGTTTTTTCACCCTACTTTGGCTCGTTTGGGGTCATTTTGACCTAAACTGGTCTTAGCTAGGGTTAGAGTTGAAAATCCAGTTAACGGGTATGGTTAGGTTTAATCCAAGGGGTTAGGGGGTTAGCTAGGGTTAGGTCGATTTTGCTTTTTTTTTTTGATGTTTCGGTGGATTTTTGGAGGTCCCGCAGCAGGGTCGGGACGTTGCTGAGCGTTGGTGGTGTTTTTGATGGAGGTTGGATGTTGAAAAAAGACGTTTTTTCCCCCAAGTTTGGCTCGTTTGTCGTCATTTTGAGGTAAACTCGTCTTAGCTAGGGTTAGAGGCGAAAATCGAGCTAACGGGTATGGTTAGGGCTAACCCTAGTGCGATAGGGGGTTAGCTAGGGTTAGGTCGATTTTACTGTTTTATCGATGTTTTTGTGTTTTTTTTGTAGGTCCCGCAGCAGGGGCAGGACGTTGCAGAGCGTTGGTGGTGTTTTTGATGGAGGTTGGAGGTTGAAAAAAGACGTTTTTTCACCCTACTTTGGCTCGTTTGGGGTCATTTTGACCTAAACTGGTCTTAGCTAGGGTTAGAGTTGAAAATCCAGTTAACAGGTATGGTTAGGGTTAATCCAAGGGGTTAGGGGGTTAGCTAGGGTTAGGTCGATTTTGCTTTTTTTTTTTGATGTTTCGGTGGATTTTTGGAGGTCCCGCAGCAGGGTCGGGACGTTGCTGAGCGTTGGTGGTGTTTTTGATGGAGGTTGGATGTTGAAAAAAGACGTTTTTTCCCCCTAGTTTGGCTCGTTTGTGGTCATTTTGATGTAAACTGGTCTTAGCTAGGGTTAGAGGCGGAAATCGAGCTAACGGGTATGGTTAGGGCTAACCCTAGTGCGATAGGGGGTTAGCTAGGGTTAGGTCGATTTTACTGTTTTATCGATGTTTTTGTGTTTTTTTGGAGGTCCCGCAGCAGGGGCAGGACGTTGCAGAGCGTTGTTGGTGTTTTTGATGGAGGTTGGAGGTTGAAAAAAAACGTTTTTTCACTCTACTTTGGCTCGTTTGTGGTCATTTTGACCTAAACTGGTCTTAGCTAGGGTTAGAGTTGAAAATCCAGTTAACGGGTATGGTCAGGGTTAATCCAAGGGGTTAGGGGGTTAGCTAGGGTTAGGTTGATTTTGCTTCTTTTTTTTGGATGTTTTGGTTGATTTTTGGAGGTCCCGCGGCAGGGTTGGGACGTTGCTGAGCGTTGGTGGTGTTTTTGATGGAGGTTGGAGGTTGAAAAAAGACGTTTTTTCACCCTACTTTGGCTCGTTTGGGGTCATTTTGATGTAAACCCTGCATCGGCACTGCACCGGCCCAGCATCGGCCCAGTGTTGGCAAACATCGTCGGGCCGATGAAGTTTTGCTCATCGGATCGACATCGGCCCAACGCCGGCAAACATCATCGGCCCTGCATCGGCAATGCACCGGCCCAGCATTGGCTCAGCGACGGCAAACATTGTCGGGCCGATGAAGTTTTGCTCATCGGATCGACATCGGCACAACGTCGTAAATAGTTATCTGGCCAGCCTTCGGCCAGAAATAGGCAACTGTTATGGAATCAGCATCGGATGGACATCGGCCCAATGTCGACAACAATTATCAGCGCAGCATCTGCCATTGTCTTAAATAGGCCGATGTCATCAGAAGTCATAACTGACAACATCTCATTTCATGTAAATGATGCCACAATAGAACTTTTCCAATTGTAGTGTTAGGGTACATAAAACTAAACATTTCTAAAAGCTGCAACTAGCTGTGATGTTAAAGTTACAAAGATAAATGGTAAAACTAAAAATACTGAATTTTTAAAAAAATAATATTTTTTTATCATAGTTAATACTTTGAAAACCAAATGTAAGTAATATAAATACTTCTAGCTATACAAAACAATCGAAATGATTACACTAGTTACAGTACTATTTTTTATGTACCCTAATACATGTGTAGTTAATACTTATAAATAAACACAAAGAGCAAAATAGAATAATAAACTTTATTATTAATTAATTATTTTTACAAGAAAACAGTGTAAATACCTGCAACAAGGCAGATGTGAAACATATATTCTCAAAACCAGTTTTAAAACACAGTCTAAACATATAACCCTCATATTGGCCTGCAAAATTTCATTTATGTGGCTTCAAATTCGTTTGCGAGACAAACTTTTCTCCCCTATTTCATCAAGTTAAAAAAGCATGAAGCAAAGGCCATAACTCCATACAAAATAAGTTCTTATAACCATCTTCTGGAGTTTGTACCTTAGATAAGCACCGAAAGTTTCATTTATTAACTTCAGCAGTGTCCAAGAGAAGCTGGCAGTATATGTTCCAAGTTCAAAAACAAGGGTCATAACCCTGTGAAAAATATGTTGTCAACACCAGCTTTTTGGATTTCTTTGTTCCGTTGCAATTCAGCACTTTTGTTTGCAGATTCTCAATCTACACCTCTGTTTTTCAGTACGCGTTTTCCTGATGCCATTTCTAAGCCTTGCTCCTGGAACTCGAAGCCATTCTTTTACACAGGTCACCATGTACTTGTCAATGGCTTGTAAGAGCCCAGCTGCAGGCTTCCTCCTCAGCTTCTGTTTACAAATGATAGCAAAAAATGCATATTATAAGTCATTGCATGCACTCTCACAATTACGAGTAATGGACTTCACAAGTGTGTCAAAACAAGCCATTGATAACATAATGGAATAATAGAATAAGTAATACCCTGTTCACATGCACCACCTTACATATGTGTGTATATATTATTTTAAGTATTGACACCTGTTAATAAATACAGGATTCACTCAAGGAATTTTCTGCCATGGGCCCTTTATGTGACAATTTCATATATTCCCTAGGTACACCTGCACTTGCCCATACAAATGTCCCATTGTATTTGAAAATGTGAGCCTTTTTCCAAATTTAGGGGCTAAAAGCAGAAGGCCCCACCCTAGAATTATCGGAATCCCAGTAAGTAAATTGATGAGTTTATAATATGTGTAAATAAGTAAATTGAATTATGTGTAATTATATACGCAAATAACATAACCCCTCCCAATATTGCATGGTAGATCCCTAATCTGTTTCTTATGTCAATTAAAAAAGATTTTATAACTGACATATCACCCTATTAATTTAGCCCAATAAACATCCCCAATAACCACATGATAACCCCCCTCCTCCAATCTTGCTGGAGAACAGTTTTAGGTGTGCAATCTCTCTTGTATGTCCATCAAAAGTAAGTCAGCATGAAATTTCATTTGGAAGATTACCATAGTAAGTGTCAGGGGCCCTTAATAGGGCAAACATGATATTAAATATATGCTTATAAATATTTCAAGCAGAAACATGTATCAGTTGGTTTGGTTTGTTGTGTAACGCCTCACTCAGCAATATTCCAGCTATATGACGGCGGTCTGTAAATAATTGAGTCTGGACCAGACAATCCACTGATTATCATCATGAGCATCAATCCATGCAATTGGGATCGATGACATGCATCAACCAAGTCAGAGAGCCTCACCTCCCGATCCCAATAGTCGCCTCATCCCATACGACAAGCATAGTTGCCTTTTACGGCAAGCATGGGTTGCTGAAGATATCTTCTACCCCGGATCTTCTATATGAATCAAAATTGGAGTAAATTTCCCATACTTGACACATCTAAAGAAATTTAATCCACTCACCAGTGCTCTCTCAGTTGCTCGATTTTGGAAAAGCTGCTAAGAGTTCATTCAGCTCATCCATGTTTGCCAATAGGCAATGGCTGAACATCTGGTTTTCTTAAATAGAAATATAAGAATGTTATATATCAAGTTTGTGTAGCAGCAGTGAGCACTAAGCTATTATGGTGATGATGTCAAGAGGTTGAGGGGAATGTTGCTCAAAACATAAAAGTAACATTTAAATAAAGCTTTGGCCATACACAGATATCAGGTCCTTTCCTTAATTCATACATCTTATCTCGTATATTTGCACTTGTACATACAGTCCTTATCTGGAGCCATGTAGCAGAAATAATTTCCCAGGGAAAGTAGTTTCACTTTAATAGCTATAGCCGCATCCATTGAAAAGCAATGAGAAAATCCCCATATTGACATAATATTGAACCGACCCTGTGAAGTCTGGTTACCACAAAACAGATTTCATTTATTATATGATACCAAAATATGTAGATTACATCATGGTAAACCAAAACTGCAAATAAACGCTTATCATTAAAAGATCAGATACAAAGGTATGTACATATTACAAACACTTGTATGCCAAAAATAGCAGGAAAGTATTGGGGACAAGTAATTTTATGCACAGTTTCATTGCTTGTAAACATAGGAAAAGGGATAATGATAAACTGAAATAATATATCTTTAGTTAGAATAAATCAAATTTGAAACAAGGCTCTGGGTGTTTTTCTACAATGGATAATGTCCTGAAAAATCTCTATTGAAGTATCTATTCTTCCTCATCAAAGTTTTACAATTAATTTGAATTTTGATTAAATAAATGACATTCTAAATTGTCATGTAATATATATTTAGCATCATACCTTTGAAATAGTACTTTTTTTAAATTTATAATTCAGTATTACATCACAAATGTACATCATAAATTACTTAAGTAGATAAGACTACCACCTCAACCCCCCCCCCCCCCCCCCCCCCCAAAAGATTAATAAATAAAAAAATAAAAATCCATTCTGAATTAGCCATATCTCAAAACCTTAATCGATCGATACAGATACCATACATCGGTATAAGATTTCTGATCGATATATAGGTCTAGGTCTATGTGAGGTATCCAAGTAGATCTTGATAAAATTGCTCACACCTGTAATATGCATTGATCGTTTACAAAAAGAGCTGTCCTTTCATTTCGCCCATTGTCCAGAAAATGTTCAAAATTCGCAAGTAATTATGACATTAAAAAACATCAATTTTACTTTTTATTTATTTCAACTTTTGTGTGATCGAAAACCGAACTCGGCAGTGTAGCTCCGTTCATCGATCAGTAGGAACATTAGCTGGATCGCATGACATGCACACGCAATGCTGAAAGTTTCCGAAAGCCTCCTTATGAATTTCATGTTCACTGCTTTTTGCGCTGAAGGCAATCACAACATTGATTTGTAAATTCGAGTTTGTAATCAATTTCCTAACCTCATCCATCCCCACACTACGCCTGTGACAATGACAAATAGAGCAATGTTCATTCAAAAATACTAATGTAAGTAATTGTTTGGCTATTCATTTGCTTGCCGCTGTAATACTCTCACTCCGAGATTGCGACTCGTTGGTTGAACATCGCTGAATTTACATGGAAATAAAACATCTCTTGTCATGTTTTGTATTTGCACTTGTCCCCGCGTTTAGCTAGAAATATGTATATGGTGTTTAAAAAATATAAATAGAGAATCTAGTGAGGATGCAGTGTCACGACATATTCCACGGATTTTGTCACTGACGTAGAATATTGACAGGGGTGTGTTTCGCGACCTTCCAAAACACACAGGCCTAGATTTCTCTACTCACGTTGACACATTTGAATGAACACTTTTTCTCGTTTAAATTGTAAGGTTTGAAAATGAAATTAACCACTCGTAAATACAGAAATGAAGTAAACACTTACCGCAAAATAGGTTTTCCCTCAGCCCTCCACGCATCCTTTCGTCGTCTGCTTGAAAAGACGCGCGTGAGTAACAGCGCCCTCTATTACAAGAGTAGCTTCCCTTGAAGCATGTCGTGAAAACGTTGGACCAACGTAACATAACCGATCGCGATATTCCAAACTTTTGCCAACATCTTGTATTTTGCTGAATGAATTGTAAGATGTGACGAATCCCGTCTGTATATTCTCTTTCTGTTGTATATGTGCAGCCAAAAATGGTCAGTGAATGTGCTTGATCTATTTCATTTAAAAAATAAAAATAAAGTTAATATTTTGAGTTCGATTAGAATTATTGTATTGTTCGTAATTATATTTGAATTAAGGTTTGTCACATTGTAATCGACAAATGTGTTATTTCTTTTATGTTATCATAACAAAATCAAATCATATATCAGGTTCAATGTCAGTGCCAATCAACAGCATTGGCCCGACAGCGGACCGCTGCAGTTTGCCGATGCCGATATTGCCGGCGGTTGCCGATGTAAAGCCAACGTCGGCCCGATGTAGGTGTGCTAGCTGGGAACCCTAGTGCGATAGGGGGTTAGCTAGGGTTAGGTCGATTTTACTGTTTTATCGATGTTTTTGTGTTTTTTTGGAGGTCCCGCAGCAGGGGCAGGACGTTGCAGAGCGTTGTTGGTGTTTTTGATGGAGGTTGGAGGTTGAAAAAAAACGTTTTTTCACTCTACTTTGGCTCGTTTGTGGTCATTTTGACCTAAACTGGTCTTAGCTAGGGTTAGAGTTGAAAATCCAGTTAACGGGTATGGTCAGGGTTAATCCAAGGGGTTAGGGGGTTAGCTAGGGTTAGGTTGATTTTGCTTCTTTTTTTTGGATGTTTTGGTTGATTTTTGGAGGTCCCGCGGCAGGGTTGGGACGTTGCTGAGCGTTGGTGGTGTTTTTGATGGAGGTTGGAGGTTGAAAAAAGACGTTTTTTCACCCTACTTTGGCTCGTTTGTGGTCATTTTGAGGTAAACTCGTCTTAGCTAGGGTTAGAGGCGAAAATCGAGCTAACGGGTATGGTTAGGGCTAACCCTAGTGCGATAGGGGGTTAGCTAGGGTTAGGTCGATTTTACTGTTTTTCGATGTTTTTGTGTTTTTTTGGAGGTCCCGCAGCAGGGGCGGGACGTTGCAGAGCGTTGGTGGTGATTTTGATGGAGGTTGGATGTTGAAAAAAGACGTTTTTTCACCCTAATTGGGCTCGTTTGTGGTCATTTTGATGTAAACTCGTCTTAGCTAGGGTTAGAGGCGAAAATCGAGCCAAAGGGTATGGTTAGGGTTAAATCTAGTTGGATAGGGGGTTAAGTAGGGCTAGGTCGATTTTACTGTTTTTTCGATGTTTTTGTGTTTTTGTGGAGTACCTGCATCATGGTCGGGATGTTGCGGAGCGTTGTTGGTTTTTTTGATGGAGGTTGGATGTTGAAAAAAGATGTTTTTTCACCCTACTTTGGCTCGTTTGGGGTCATTTTGACCTAAACTGGTCTTAGCTAGGGTTAGAGTTGAAAATCCAGTTAACGGGTATGGTTAGGGTTAATCCAAGGGGTTAGGGGGTTAGCTAGGGTTAGGTCGATTTTGATTTTTTTTTTTGATGTTTCGGTGGATTTTTGGAGGTCCCGCAGCAGGGTCGGGACGTTGCTGAGCGTTGGTGGTGTTTTTGATGGAGGTTGGATGTTGAAAAAAGACGTTTTTTCCCCCAAGTTTGGCTCGTTTGGGGTCATTTTGATGTAAACTCGTCTTAGCTAGGGTTAGAGGCGAAAATCGAGCTAACGGGTATGGTTAGGGCTAACCCTAGTGCGATAGGGGGTTAGCTAGGGTTAGGTCGATTTTACTGTTTTATCGATGTTTTTGTGTTTTTTTGTAGGTCCCCCAGCAGGGGCAGGACGTTGCTGAGCGTTGGTGGTGTTCTTGATGGAGGTTGGATGTTGAAAAAAGACTTTTTTTTACCCTACTTTGGCTCGTTTGTGGTCATTTTGACCTAAACTGGTCTTAGCTAGGGTTAGAGGTGAAAATCCAGTTAACGGGTATGGTTAGGGTTAATCCAAGGGGTTAGGGGTTTAGCTAGGGTTAGGTCAATTTTGCTTTTTTTTTTTGATGTTTCGGTGTTTTTTTGGAGGTCCCGCAGCAGGGGCGGGACGTTGCAGAGCGTTGGTGGTGATTTTGATGGAGGTTGGATGTTGAAAAAAGACGTTTTTTCACCCTAGTTTGGCTCGTTTGTGGTCATGTTGATGTAAACTCGTCTTAGCTAGGGTTAGAGGCGAAAATCGAGCCAATGGGTATGGTTAGGGCTAAATCTAGTGGGATAGGGGGTTAAGTAGGGCTAGGTCGATTTTACTGTTTTTTCGATGTTTTTGTGTTTTTGTGGAGTACTTGCATCATGGTCGGGATGTTGCGGAGCGTTGTTGGTGTTTTTGATGGAGGTTGGATGTTGAAAAAAGACGTTTTTCCCCCCTAGTTTGGCTCGTTTGTGGTCATTTTGATGTAAACTCGTCTTAGCTAGGGTTAGAGGCGAAAATCGAGCTAACGGGTATGGTTTGGGCTAACCCTAGTGCGATAGGGGGTTAGCTAGGGTTAGGTCGATTTTACTGTTTTATCGATGTTTTTGTGTGTTTTTTGTAGGTCCCGCAGCAGGGGCAGGACGTTGCAGAGCGTTGGTGGTGTTTTTGATGGAGGTTGGAGGTTGAAAAAAGACGTTTTTTCACCCTACTTTGGCTCGTTGGGGTCATTTTGACCTAAACTGGTCTTAGCTAGGGTTAGAGTTGAAAATCCAGTTAACAGGTATGGTTAGGGTTAATCCAAGGGGTTAGGGGGTTAGCTAGGGTTAGGTCGATTTTGCTTTTTTTTTTTGATGTTTCGGTGGATTTTTGGAGGTCCCGCAGCAGGGTCGGGACGTTGCAGAGCGTTGGTGGTGATTTTGATGGAGGTTGGATGTTGAAAAAAGACTTTTTTTCACCCTAATTGGGCTCGTTTGTGGTCATTTTGATGTAAACTCGTCTTAGCTAGGGTTAGAGGCGAAAATCGAGCCAAAGGGTATGGTTAGGGTTAAATCTAGTTGGATAGGGGGTTAAGTAGGGCTAGGTCGATTTTACTGTTTTTTCGATGTTTTTGTGTTTTTGTGGAGTACTTGCATCATGGTCGGGATGTTGCGGAGCGTTGTTGGTTTTTTTGATGGAGGTTGGATTTTGAAAAAAGATGTTTTTTCACCCTACTTTGGCTCGTTTGGGGTCATTTTGACCTAAACTGGTCTTAGCTAGGGTTAGAGTTGAAAATCCAGTTAACGGGTATGGTTAGGGTTAATCCAAGGGGTTAGGGGGTTAGCTAGGGTTAGGTCCATTTTGCTTTTTTGTTTTTGATGTTTCGGTGGATTTTTGGAGGTCCCGCAGCAGGGTCGGGACGTTGCTGAGCGTTGGTGGTGTTTTTGATGGAGGTTGGATGTTGAAAAAAGACGTTTTTTCCCCCAAGTTTGGCTCGTTTGTGGTCATTTTGATGTAAACTCGTCTTAGCTAGGGTTAGAGGCGGAAATCGAGCTAACGGGTATGGTTAAGGCTAACCCTAGTGCGATAGGGGGTTAGCTAGGGTTAGGTCGATTTTACTGTTTTATCGATGTTTTTGTGTTTTTTTGTAGGTCCCGCAGCAGGGGCAGGACGTTGCTGAGCGTTGGTGGTGTTCTTGATGGAGGTTGGATGTTGAAAAAAGACGTTTTTTTACCCTACTTTGGTTCGTTTGGGGTCATTTTGACCTAAACTGGTCTTAGCTAGGGTTAGAGTTGAAAATCCAGTTAACGGGTATGGTTAGGGTTAATCCAAGGGGTTAGGGGGTTAGCTAGGGTTAGGTTGATTCTGCTTCTTTTTTTTTTGATGTTTCGGTGGATTTTTGGAGGTCCCGCGGCAGGGTCGGGACGTTGCTGAGCGTTGGTGGTGTTTTTGATGGAGGTTGGAGGTTGAAAAAAGACGTTTTTTCACCCTACTTTGGCTCGTTTGGGGTCATTTTGAGGTAAACTCGTCTTAGCTAGGGTTAGAGGCGAAAATCGAGCCAAAGGGTATGGTTAGGGTTAAATCTAGTGGGATAGGGGGTTAGCTAGGGTTAGGTCGATTTTACTGTTTTTCGATGTTTTTGTGTTTTTTTGGAGGTCCCGCAGCAGGGGCGGGACGTTGCAGAGCGTTGGTGGTGATTTTGATGGAGGTTGGATGTTGAAAAAAGACGTTTTTTCACCCTACTTTGGCTCGTTTGTGGTCATGTTGATGTAAACTCGTCTTAGCTAGGGTTAGAGGCGAAAATCGAGCCAAAGGGTATGGTTAGGGTTAAATCTAGTGGGATAGGGGGTTAAGTAGGGCTAGGTCGATTTTACTGTTTTTTCGATGTTTTTGTGTTTTTGTGGAGTACCTGCATCATGGTCGGGATGTTGCGGAGCGTTGTTGGTTTTTTTGATGGAGGTTGGAGGTTCAAAAAAGATGTTTTTTCACCCTACTTTGGCTCGTTTGGGGTCATTTTGACCTAAACTGGTCTTAGCTAGGAATAGAGTTGAAAATCCAGTTAACGGGTATGGTTAGGTTTAATCCAAGGGGTTAGGGGGTTAGCTAGGGTTAGGTCAATTTTGCTTTTTTTTTTTGATGTTTCGGTGGATTTTTGGAGGTCCCGCAGCAGGGTCGGGACGTTGCTGAGCGTTGGTGGTGTTTTTGATGGAGGTTGGATGTTGAAAAAAGACGTTTTTTCCCCCAAGTTTGGCTCGTTTGTGGTCATTTTGAGGTAAACTCGTCTTAGCTAGGGTTAGAGGCGAAAATCGAGCTAACGGGTATGGTTAGGGCTAACCCTAGTGCGATAGGGGGTTAGCTAGGGTTAGGTCGATTTTACTGTTTTATCGATGTTTTTGTGTTTTTTTTGTAGGTCCCGCAGCAGGGGCAGGACGTTGCAGAGCGTTGGTGGTGTTTTTGATGGAGGTTGGAGGTTGAAAAAAGACGTTTTTTCACCCTACTTTGGCTCGTTTGGGGTCATTTTGACCTAAACTGGTCTTAGCTAGGGTTAGAGTTGAAAATCCAGTTAACAGGTATGGTTAGGGTTAATCCAAGGGGTTAGGGGGTTAGCTAGGGTTAGGTCGATTTTGCTTTTTTTTTTTGATGTTTCGGTGGATTTTTGGAGGTCCCGCAGCAGGGTCGGGACGTTGCTGAGCGTTGGTGGTGTTTTTGATGGAGGTTGGATGTTGAAAAAAGACGTTTTTTCCCCCTAGTTTGGCTCGTTTGTGGTCATTTTGATGTAAACTGGTCTTAGCTAGGGTTAGAGGCGAAAATCGAGCTAACGGGTATGGTTAGGGCTAACCCTAGTGCGATAGGGGGTTAGCTAGGGTTAGGTCGATTTTACTGTTTTATCGATGTTTTTGTGTTTTTTTGGAGGTCCCGCAGCAGGGGCAGGACGTTGCAGAGCGTTGTTGGTGTTTTTGATGGAGGTTGGAGGTTGAAAAAAAACGTTTTTTCACTCTACTTTGGCTCGTTTGTGGTCATTTTGACCTAAACTGGTCTTAGCTAGGGTTAGAGTTGAAAATCCAGTTAACGGGTATGGTCAGGGTTAATCCAAGGGGTTAGGGGGTTAGCTAGGGTTAGGTTGATTTTGCTTCTTTTTTTTGGATGTTTTGGTTGATTTTTGGAGGTCCCGCGGCAGGGTTGGGACGTTGCTGAGCGTTGGTGGTGTTTTTGATGGAGGTTGGAGGTTGAAAAAAGACGTTTTTTCACCCTACTTTGGCTCGTTTGTGGTCATTTTGAGGTAAACTCGTCTTAGCTAGGGTTAGAGGCGAAAATCGAGCTAACGGGTATGGTTAGGGCTAACCCTAGTGCGATAGGGGGTTAGCTAGGGTTAGGTCGATTTTACTGTTTTTCGATGTTTTTGTGTTTTTTTGGAGGTCCCGCAGCAGGGGCGGGACGTTGCAGAGCGTTGGTGGTGATTTTGATGGAGGTTGGATGTTGAAAAAAGACGTTTTTTCCCCCTAGTTTGCTCGTTTGTGGTCATTTTGATGTAAACTGGTCTTAGCTAGGGTTAGAGGCGAAAATCGAGCTAACGGGTATGGTTAGGGCTAACCCTAGTGCGATAGGGGGTTAGCTAGGGTTAGGTCGATTTTACTGTTTTATCGATGTTTTTGTGTTTTTTTGGAGGTCCCGCAGCAGGGGCAGGACGTTGCAGAGCGTTGTTGGTGTTTTTGATGGAGGTTGGAGGTTGAAAAAAAACGTTTTTTCACTCTACTTTGGCTCGTTTGTGGTCATTTTGACCTAAACTGGTCTTAGCTAGGGTTAGAGTTGAAAATCCAGTTAACGGGTATGGTCAGGGTTAATCCAAGGGGTTAGGGGGTTGGCTAGGGTTAGGTTGATTTTGCTTCTTTTTTTTGGATGTTTTGGTTGATTTTTGGAGGTCCCGCGGCAGGGTTGGGACGTTGCTGAGCGTTGGTGGTGTTTTTGATGGAGGTTGGAGGTTGAAAAAAGACGTTTTTTCACCCTACTTTGGCTCGTTTGTGGTCATTTTGAGGTAAACTCGTCTTAGCTAGGGTTAGAGGCGAAAATCGAGCTAACGGGTATGGTTAGGGCTAACCCTAGTGCGATAGGGGGTTAGCTAGGGTTAGGTCGATTTTACTGTTTTTCGATGTTTTTGTGTTTTTTTGGAGGTCCCGCAGCAGGGGCGGGACGTTGCAGAGCGTTGGTGGTGATTTTGATGGAGGTTGGATGTTGAAAAAAGACGTTTTTTCACCCTAGTTTGGCTCGTTTGTGGTCATGTTGATGTAAAACTCGTCTTAGCTAGGGTTAGAGGCGAAAATCGAGCCAAAGGGTATGGTTAGGGTTAAATCTAGTGGGATAGGGGGTTAAGTAGGGCTAGGTCGATATTTTACTGTTTTTTCGATGTTTTTGTGTTTTTGTGGAGTACCTGCATCATGGTCGGGATGTTGCGGAGCGTTGTTGGTTTTTTTGATGGAGGTTGGAGGTTCAAAAAAGATGTTTTTTCACCCTACTTTGGCTCGTTTGGGGTCATTTTGACCTAAACTGGTCTTAGCTAGGGTTAGAGTTGAAAATCCAGTTAACGGGTATGGTTAGGTTTAATCCAAGGGGTTAGGGGTTTAGCTAGGGTTAGGTCGATTTTGATTCTTTTTTTTTTGATGTTTCGGTGGATTTTTGGAGGTCCCGCGGCAGGGTCGGGACGTTGCTGAGCGTTGGTGGTGTTTTTGATGGAGGTTGGATGTTGAAAAAAGACGTTTTTTCACCCTACTTTGGCTCGTTTGTGGTCATTTTGAGGTAAACTCGTCTTAGCTAGGGTTAGAGGCGAAAATCGAGCTAACGGGTATGGTTAGGGCTAACCCTAGTGCGATAGGGGGTTAGCTAGGGTTAGGTCGATTTTACTGTTTTTCGATGTTTTTGTGTTTTTTTGTAGGTCCCGCAGCAGGGGCGGGACGTTGCAGAGCGTTGGTGGTGATTTTGATGGAGGTTGGATGTTGAAAAAAGACTTTTTTTCACCCTAATTGGGCTCGTTTGTGGTCATTTTGATGTAAACTCGTCTTAGCTAGGGTTAGAGGCGAAAATCGAGCCAAAGGGTATGGTTAGGGTTAAATCTAGTTGGATAGGGGGTTAAGTAGGGCTAGGTCGATTTTACTGTTTTTTCGATGTTTTTGTGTTTTTGTGGAGTACCTGCATCATGGTCGGGATGTTGCGGAGCGTTGTTGGTTTTTTTGATGGAGGTTGGATGTTGAAAAAAGATGTTTTTTCACCCTACTTTGGCTCGTTTGGGGTCATTTTGACCTAAACTGGTCTTAGCTAGGGTTAGAGTTGAAAATCCAGTTAACAGGTATGGTTAGGGTTAATCCAAGGGGTTAGGGGGTTAGCTAGGGTTAGGTCGATTTTGCTTTTTTTTTTTGATGTTTCGGTGGATTTTTGGAGGTCCCGCAGCAGGGTCGGGACGTTGCTGAGCGTTGGTGGTGTTTTTGATGGAGGTTGGATGTTGAAAAAAGACGTTTTTTCCCCCTAGTTTGGCTCGTTTGTGGTCATTTTGATGTAAACTGGTCTTAGCTAGGGTTAGAGGCGAAAATCGAGCTAACGGGTATGGTTAGGGCTAACCCTAGTGCGATAGGGGGTTAGCTAGGGTTAGGTCGATTTTACTGTTTTATCGATGTTTTTGTGTTTTTTTGGAGGTCCCGCAGCAGGGGCAGGACGTTGCAGAGCGTTGTTGGTGTTTTTGATGGAGGTTGGAGGTTGAAAAAAACCGTTTTTTCACTCTACTTTGGCTCGTTTGTGGTCATTTTGACCTAAACTTGTCTTAGCTAGGGTTAGAGTTGAAAATCCAGTTAACGGGTATGGTCAGGGTTAATCCAAGGGGTTAGGGGGTTAGCTAGGGTTAGGTTGATTTTGCTTCTTTTTTTTGGATGTTTTGGTTGATTTTTGGAGGTCCCGCGGCAGGGTTGGGACGTTGCTGAGCGTTGGTGGTGTTTTTGATGGAGGTTAGAGGTTGAAAAAAGACGTTTTTTCACCCTACTTTGGCTCGTTTGTGGTCATTTTGAGGTAAACTCGTCTTAGCTAGGGTTAGAGGCGAAAATCGAGCTAACGGGTATGGTTAGGGCTAACCCTAGTGCGATAGGGGGTTAGCTAGGGTTAGGTCGATTTTACTGTTTTTCGATGTTTTTGTGTTTTTTTGGAGGTCCCGCAGCAGGGGCGGGACGTTGCAGAGCGTTGGTGGTGATTTTGATGGAGGTTGGATGTTGAAAAAAGACGTTTTTTCACCCTAGTTTGGCTCGTTTGTGGTCATGTTGATGTAAAACTCGTCTTAGCTAGGGTTAGAGGCGAAAATCGAGCCAAAGGGTATGGTTAGGGTTAAATCTAGTGGGATAGGGGGTTAAGTAGGGCTAGGTCGATATTTTACTGTTTTTTCGATGTTTTTGTGTTTTTGTGGAGTACCTGCATCATGGTCGGGATGTTGCGGAGCGTTGTTGGTTTTTTTGATGGAGGTTGGAGGTTCATAAAAGATGTTTTTTCACCCTACTTTGGCTCGTTTGGGGTCATTTTGACCTAAACTGGTCTTAGCTAGGGTTAGAGTTGAAAATCCAGTTAACGGGTATGGTTAGGTTTAATCCAAGGGGTTAGGGGGTTAGCTAGGGTTAGGTCGATTTTGATTCTTTTTTTTTTGATGTTTCGGTGGATTTTTGGAGGTCCCGCGGCAGGGTCGGGACGTTGCTGAGCGTTGGTGGTGTTTTTGATGGAGGTTGGATGTTGAAAAAAGACGTTTTTTCACCCTACTTTGGCTCGTTTGTGGTCATTTTGAGGTAAACTCGTCTTAGCTAGGGTTAGAGGCGAAAATCGAGCTAACGGGTATGGTTAGGGCTAACCCTAGTGCGATAGGGGGTTAGCTAGGGTTAGGTCGATTTTACTGTTTTTCGATGTTTTTGTGTTTTTTTGTAGGTCCCGCAGCAGGGGCGGGACGTTGCAGAGCGTTGGTGGTGATTTTGATGGAGGTTGGATGTTGAAAAAAGACTTTTTTTCACCCTAATTGGGCTCGTTTGTGGTCATTTTGATGTAAACTCGTCTTAGCTAGGGTTAGAGGCGAAAATCGAGCCAAAGGGTATGGTTAGGGTTAAATCTAGTTGGATAGGGGGTTAAGTAGGGCTAGGTCGATTTTACTGTTTTTTCGATGTTTTTGTGTTTTTGTGGAGTACCTGCATCATGGTCGGGATGTTGCGGAGCGTTGTTGGTTTTTTTGATGGAGGTTGGATGTTGAAAAAAGATGTTTTTTCACCCTACTTTGGCTCGTTTGGGGTCATTTTGACCTAAACTGGTCTTAGCTAGGGTTTGAGTTGAAAATCCAGTTAACGGGTATGGTTAGGGTTAATCCAAGGGGTTAGGGGGTTAGCTAGGGTTAGGTCGATTTTGCTTTTTTTTTTTGATGTTTCGGTGGATTTTTGGAGGTCCCGCAGCAGGGTCGGGACGTTGCTGAGCGTTGGTGGTGTTTTTGATGGAGGTTGGATGTTGAAAAAAGACGTTTTTTCCCCCAAGTTTGGCTCGTTTGGGGTCATTTTGATGTAAACTCGTCTTAGCTAGGGTTAGAGGCGAAAATCGAGCTAACGGGTATGGTTAGGGCTAACCCTAGTGCGATAGGGGGTTAGCTAGGGTTAGGTCGATTTTACTGTTTTATCGATGTTTTTGTGTTTTTTTGGAGGTCCCGCAGCAGGGGCAGGACGTTGCAGAGCGTTGTTGGTGTTTTTGATGGAGGTTGGAGGTTGAAAAAAAACGTTTTTTCACTCTACTTTGGCTCGTTTGTGGTCATTTTGACCTAAACTGGTCTTAGCTAGGGTTAGAGTTGAAAATCCAGTTAACGGGTATGGTCAGGGTTAATCCAAGGGGTTAGGGGGTTAGCTAGGGTTAGGTTGATTTTGCTTCTTTTTTTTGGATGTTTTGGTTGATTTTTGGAGGTCCCGCGGCAGGGTTGGGACGTTGCTGAGCGTTGGTGGTGTTTTTGATGGAGGTTGGAGGTTGAAAAAAGACGTTTTTTCACCCTACTTTGGCTCGTTTGTGGTCATTTTGAGGTAAACTCGTCTTAGCTAGGGTTAGAGGCGAAAATCGAGCTAACGGGTATGGTTAGGGCTAACCCTAGTGCGATAGGGGGTTAGCTAGGGTTAGGTCGATTTTACTGTTTTTCGATGTTTTTGTGTTTTTTTGGAGGTCCCGCAGCAGGGGCGGGACGTTGCAGAGCGTTGGTGGTGATTTTGATGGAGGTTGGATGTTGAAAAAAGACGTTTTTTCACCCTAGTTTGGCTCGTTTGTGGTCATGTTGATGTAAAACTCGTCTTAGCTAGGGTTAGAGGCGAAAATCGAGCCAAAGGGTATGGTTAGGGTTAAATCTAGTGGGATAGGGGGTTAAGTAGGGCTAGGTCGATATTTTACTGTTTTTTCGATGTTTTTGTGTTTTTGTGGAGTACCTGCATCATGGTCGGGATGTTGCGGAGCGTTGTTGGTTTTTTTGATGGAGGTTGGAGGTTCAAAAAAGATGTTTTTTCACCCTACTTTGGCTCGTTTGGGGTCATTTTGACCTAAACTGGTCTTAGCTAGGGTTAGAGTTGAAAATCCAGTTAACGGGTATGGTTAGGTTTAATCCAAGGGGTTAGGGGGTTAGCTAGGGTTAGGTCGATTTTGATTCTTTTTTTTTTGATGTTTCGGTGGATTTTTGGAGGTCCCGCGGCAGGGTCGGGACGTTGCTGAGCGTTGGTGGTGTTTTTGATGGAGGTTGGATGTTGAAAAAAGACGTTTTTTCACCCTACTTTGGCTCGTTTGTGGTCATTTTGAGGTAAACTCGTCTTAGCTAGGGTTAGAGGCGAAAATCGAGCTAACGGGTATGGTTAGGGCTAACCCTAGTGCGATAGGGGGTTAGCTAGGGTTAGGTCGATTTTACTGTTTTTCGATGTTTTTGTGTTTTTTTGTAGGTCCCGCAGCAGGGGCGGGACGTTGCAGAGCGTTGGTGGTGATTTTGATGGAGGTTGGATGTTGAAAAAAGACTTTTTTTCACCCTAATTGGGCTCGTTTGTGGTCATTTTGATGTAAACTCGTCTTAGCTAGGGTTAGAGGCGAAAATCGAGCCAAAGGGTATGGTTAGGGTTAAATCTAGTTGGATAGGGGGTTAAGTAGGGCTAGGTCGATTTTACTGTTTTTTCGATGTTTTTGTGTTTTTGTGGAGTACCTGCATCATGGTCGGGATGTTGCGGAGCGTTGTTGGTTTTTTTGATGGAGGTTGGATGTTGAAAAAAGATGTTTTTTCACCCTACTTTGGCTCGTTTGGGGTCATTTTGACCTAAACTGGTCTTAGCTAGGGTTAGAGTTGAAAATCCAGTTAACGGGTATGGTTAGGGTTAATCCAAGGGGTTAGGGGGTTAGCTAGGGTTAGGTCGATTTTGATTTTTTTTTTTGATGTTTCGGTGGATTTTTGGAGGTCCCGCAGCAGGGTCGGGACGTTGCTGAGCGTTGGTGGTGTTTTTGATGGAGGTTGGATGTTGAAAAAAGACGTTTTTTCCCCCAAGTTTGGCTCGTTTGGGGTCATTTTGATGTTAACTCGTCTTAGCTAGGGTTAGAGGCGAAAATCGAGCTAACGGGTATGGTTAGGGCTAACCCTAGTGCGATAGGGGGTTAGCTAGGGTTAGGTCGATTTTACTGTTTTATCGATGTTTTTGTGTTTTTTTGTAGGTCCCCCAGCAGGGGCAGGACGTTGCTGAGCGTTGGTGGTGTTCTTGATGGAGGTTGGATGTTGAAAAAAGACTTTTTTTTACCCTACTTTGGCTCGTTTGTGGTCATTTTGACCTAAACTGGTCTTAGCTAGGGTTAGAGTTGAAAATCCAGTTAACGGGTATGGTTAGGGTTAATCCAAGGGGTTAGGGGTTTAGCTAGGGTTAGGTCAATTTTGCTTTTTTTTTTTGATGTTTCGGTGTTTTTTTGGAGGTCCCGCAGCAGGGGCGGGACGTTGCAGAGCGTTGGTGGTGATTTTGATGGAGGTTGGATGTTGAAAAAAGACGTTTTTTCACCCTAGTTTGGCTCGTTTGTGGTCATGTTGATGTAAACTCGTCTTAGCTAGGGTTAGAGGCGAAAATCGAGCCAATGGGTATGGTTAGGGCTAAATCTAGTGGGATAGGGGGTTAAGTAGGGCTAGGTCGATTTTACTGTTTTTTCGATGTTTTTGTGTTTTTGTGGAGTACCTGCATCATGGTCGGGATGTTGCGGAGCGTTGTTGGTGTTTTTGATGGAGGTTGGATGTTGAAAAAAGACGTTTTTTCCCCCTAGTTTGGCTCGTTTGTGGTCATTTTGATGTAAACTCGTCTTAGCTAGGGTTAGAGGCGAAAATCGAGCTAACGGGTATGGTTTGGGCTAACCCTAGTGCGATAGGGGGTTAGCTAGGGTTAGGTCGATTTTACTGTTTTATCGATGTTTTTGTGTGTTTTTTGTAGGTCCCGCAGCAGGGGCAGGACGTTGCAGAGCGTTGGTGGTGTTTTTGATGGAGGTTGGAGGTTGAAAAAAGACGTTTTTTCACCCTACTTTGGCTCGTTTGGGGTCATTTTGACCTAAACTGGTCTTAGCTAGGGTTAGAGTTGAAAATCCAGTTAACAGGTATGGTTAGGGTTAATCCAAGGGGTTAGGGGGTTAGCTAGGGTTAGGTCGATTTTGCTTTTTTTTTTTGATGTTTCGGTGGATTTTTGGAGGTCCCGCAGCAGGGTCGGGACGTTGCTGAGCGTTGGTGGTGTTTTTGATGGAGGTTGGATGTTGAAAAAAGACGTTTTTTCCCCCTAGTTTGGCTCGTTTGTGGTCATTTTGATGTAAACTGGTCTTAGCTAGGGTTAGAGGCGACAATCGAGCTAACGGGTATGGTTAGGGCTAACCCTAGTGCGATAGGGGGTTAGCTAGGGTTAGGTCAATTTTACTGTTTTTCGATGTTTTTGTGTTTTTTTGGAGGTCCCGCAGCAGGGGCGGGACGTTGCAGAGCGTTGGTGGTGATTTTGATGGAGGTTGGATGTTGAAAAAAGACGTTTTTTCACCCTAGTTTGGCTCGTTTGTGGTCATGTTGATGTAAACTCGTCTTAGCTAGGGTTAGAGGCGAAAATCGAGCCAAAGGGTATGGTTAGGGTTAAATCTAGTGGGACAGGGGGTTAAGTAGGGCTAGGTCGATTTTACTGTTTTTTCGATGTTTTTGTGTTTTTGTGGAGTACCTGCATCATGGTCGGGATGTTGCGGAGCGTTGTTGGTTTTTTTGATGGAGGTTGGAGGTTCAAAAAAGATGTTTTTTCACCCTACTTTGGCTCGTTTGGGGTCATTTTGACCTAAACTGGTCTTAGCTAGGGTTAGAGTTGAAAATCCAGTTAACGGGTATGGTTAGGTTTAATCCAAGGGGTTAGGGGGTTAGCTAGGGTTAGGTCGATTTTGATTTTTTTTTTTGATGTTTCGGTGGATTTTTGGAGGTCCCGCAGCAGGGTCGGGACGTTGCTGAGCGTTGGTGGTGTTTTTGATGGAGGTTGGATGTTGAAAAAAGACGTTTTTTCCCCCAAGTTTGGCTCGTTTGGGGTCATTTTGATGTAAACTCGTCTTAGCTAGGGTTAGAGGCGAAAATCGAGCTAACGGGTATGGTTAGGGCTAACCCTAGTGCGATAGGGGGTTAGCTAGGGTTAGGTCGATTTTACTGTTTTATCGATGTTTTTGTGTTTTTTTGTAGGTCCCCCAGCAGGGGCAGGACGTTGCTGAGCGTTGGTGGTGTTCTTGATGGAGGTTGGATGTTGAAAAAAGACTTTTTTTTACCCTACTTTGGCTCGTTTGTGGTCATTTTGACCTAAACTGGTCTTAGCTAGGGTTAGAGTTGAAAATCCAGTTAACGGGTATGGTTAGGGTTAATCCAAGGGGTTAGGGGTTTAGCTAGGGTTAGGTCAATTTTGCTTTTTTTTTTTGATGTTTCGGTGTTTTTTTGGAGGTCCCGCAGCAGGGGCGGGACGTTGCAGAGCGTTGGTGGTGATTTTGATGGAGGTTGGATGTTGAAAAAAGACTTTTTTTCACCCTAATTGGGCTCGTTTGTGGTCATTTTGATGTAAACTCGTCTTAGCTAGGGTTAGAGGCGAAAATCGAGCCAAAGGGTATGGTTAGGGTTAAATCTAGTTGGATAGGGGGTTAAGTAGGGCTAGGTCGATTTTACTGTTTTTTCGATGTTTTTGTGTTTTTGTGGAGTACCTGCATCATGGTCGGGATGTTGCGGAGCGTTGTTGGTTTTTTTGATGGAGGTTGGATGTTGAAAAAAGATGTTTTTTTCACCCTACTTTGGCTCGTTTGGGGTCATTTTGACCTAAACTGGTCTTAGCTAGGGTTAGAGTTGAAAATCCAGTTAACGGGTATGGTTAGGGTTAATCCAAGGGTTTAGGGGGTTAGCTAGGGTTAGGTCGATTTTGCTTTTTTTTTTTGATGTTTCGGTGGATTTTTGGAGGTCCCGCAGCAGGGTCGGGACGTTGCTGAGCGTTGGTGGTGTTTTTGATGGAGGTTGGATGTTGAAAAAAGACGTTTTTTCCCCCAAGGTTCGCTCGTTTGGGGTCATTTTGATGTAAACTCGTCTTAGCTAGGGTTAGAGGCGAAAATCGAGCTAACGGGTATGGTTAGGGCTAACCCTAGTGCGATAGGGGGTTAGCTAGGGTTAGGTCGATTTTACTGTTTTATCGATGTTTTTGTGTTTTTTTGTAGGTCCCCCAGCAGGGGCAGGACGTTGCTGAGCGTTGGTGGTGTTCTTGATGGAGGTTGGATGTTGAAAAAAGACTTTTTTTTACCCTACTTTGGCTCGTTTGTGGTCATTTTGACCTAAACTGGTCTTAGCTAGGGTTAGAGTTGAAAATCCAGTTAACGGGTATGGTTAGGGTTAATCCAAGGGGTTAGGGGGTTAGCTAGGGTTAGGTCGATTTTGATTCTTTTTTTTTTGATGTTTCGGTGGATTTTTGGAGGTCCCGCGGCAGGGTCGGGACGTTGCTGAGCGTTGGTGGTGTTTTTGATGGAGGTTGGAGGTTGAAAAAAGACGTTTTTTCACCCTACTTTGGCTCGTTTGTGGTCATTTTGAGGTAAACTCGTCTTAGCTAGGGTTAGAGGCGAAAATCGAGCTAACAGGTAATGGTTAGGGCTAACCCTAGTGCGATAGGGGGTTAGCTAGGGTTAGGTCGATTTTACTGTTTTTCGATGTTTTTGTGTTTTTTTGTAGGTCCCGCAGCAGGGGCGGGACGTTGCAGAGCGTTGGTGGTGATTTTGATGGAGGTTGGATGTTGAAAAAAGACTTTTTTTCACCCTAATTGGGCTCGTTTGTGGTCATTTTGATGTAAACTCGTCTTAGCTAGGGTTAGAGGCGAAAATCGAGCCAAAGGGTATGGTTAGGGTTAAATCTAGTTGGACAGGGGGTTAAGTAGGGCTAGGTCGACTTTACTGTTTTTTCGATGTTTTTGTGTTTTTGTGGAGTACCTGCATCATGGTCGGGATGTTGCGGAGCGTTTTTGGTTTTTTTGATGGAGGTTGGATGTTGAAAAAAGATGTTTTTTCACCCTACTTTGGCTCGTTTGGGGTCATTTTGACCTAAACTGGTCTTAGCTAGGGTTAGAGTTGAAAATCCAGTTAACGGGTATGGTTAGGGTTAATCCAAGGGGTTAGGGGGTTAGCTAGGGTTAGGTCGATTTTGATTCTTTTTTTTTTGATGTTTCGGTGGATTTTTGGAGGTCCCGCGGCAGGGTCGGGACGTTGCTGAGCGTTGGTGGTGTTTTTGATGGAGGTTGGATGTTGAAAAAAGACGTTTTTTCACCCTACTTTGGCTCGTTTGTGGTCATTTTGAGGTAAACTCGTCTTAGCTAGGGTTAGAGGCGAAAATCGAGCTAACAGGTAATGGTTAGGGCTAACCCTAGTGCGATAGGGGGTTAGCTAGGGTTAGGTCGATTTTACTGTTTTTCGATGTTTTTGTGTTTTTTTGTAGGTCCCGCAGCAGGGGCGGGACGTTGCAGAGCGTTGGTGGTGATTTTGATGGAGGTTGGATGTTGAAAAAAGACTTTTTTTCACCCTAATTGGGCTCGTTTGTGGTCATTTTGATGTAAACTCGTCTTAGCTAGGGTTAGAGGCGAAAATCGAGCCAAAGGGTATGGTTAGGGTTAAATCTAGTTGGATAGGGGGTTAAGTAGGGCTAGGTCGATTTTACTGTTTTTTCGATGTTTTTGTGTTTTTGTGGAGTACCTGCATCATGGTCGGGATGTTGCGGAGCGTTTTTGGTTTTTTTGATGGAGGTTGGATGTTGAAAAAAGATGTTTTTTCACCCTACTTTGGCTCGTTTGGGGTCATTTTGACCTAAACTGGTCTTAGCTAGGGTTAGAGTTGAAAATCCAGTTAACGGGTATGGTTAGGGTTAATCCAAGGGGTTAGGGGTTTAGCTAGGGTTAGGTCAATTTTGCTTTTTTTTTTTGATGTTTCGGTGGATTTTTGGAGGTCCCGCAGCAGGGTCGGGACGTTGCTGAGCGTTGGTGGTGTTTTTGATGGAGGTTGGATGTTGAAAAAAGACGTTTTTTCCCCCAAGTTTGGCTCGTTTGTGGTCATTTTGATGTAAACTCGTCTTAGCTAGGGTTAGAGGCGAAAATCGAGCTAACGGGTATGGTTAAGGCTAACCCTAGTGCGATAGGGGGTTAGCTAGGGTTAGGTCGATTTTACTGTTTTATCGATGTTTTTGTGTTTTTTTGTAGGTCCCGCAGCAGGGGCAGGACGTTGCTGAGCGTTGGTGGTGTTCTTGATGGAGGTTGGATGTTGAAAAAAGACGTTTTTTTACCCTACTTTGGTTCGTTTGGGGTCATTTTGACCTAAACTGGTCTTAGCTAGGGTTAGAGTTGAAAATCCAGTTAACGGGTATGGTTAGGGTTAATCCAAGGGGTTAGGGGGTTAGCTAGGGTTAGGTTGATTCTGCTTCTTTTTTTTTTGATGTTTCGGTGGATTTTTGGAGGTCCTGCGGCAGGGTCGGGACGTTGCTGAGCGTTGGTGGTGTTTTTGATGGAGGTTGAAGGTTGAAAAAAGACGTTTTTTCAACCTACTTTGGCTCGTTTGGGGTCATTTTGAGGTAAACTCGTCTTAGCTAGGGTTCGAGGCGAAAATCGAGCCAAAGGGTATGGTTAGGGTTAAATCTAGTGGGATAGGGGGTTAGCTAGGGTTAGGTCGATTTTACTGTTTTTCGATGTTTTTGTGTTTTTTTGGAGGTCCCGCAGCAGGGGCGGGACGTTGCAGAGCGTTGGTGGTGATTTTGATGGAGGTTGGATGTTGAAAAAAGACGTTTTTTCACCCTACTTTGGCTCGTTTGTGGTCATGTTGATGTAAACTCGTCTTAGCTAGGGTTAGAGGCGAAAATCGAGCCAAAGGGTATGGTTAGGGTTAAATCTAGTGGGATAGGGGGTTAAGTAGGGCTAGGTCGATTTTACTGTTTTTTCGATGTTTTTGTGTTTTTGTGGAGTACCTGCATCATGGTCGGGATGTTGCGGAGCGTTGTTGGTTTTTTTGATGGAGGTTGGAGGTTCAAAAAAGATGTTTTTTCACCCTACTTTGGCTCGTTTGGGGTCATTTTGACCTAAACTGGTCTTAGCTAGGGTTAGAGTTGAAAATCCAGTTAACGGGTATGGTTAGGTTTAATCCAAGGGGTTAGGGGGTTAGCTAGGGTTAGGTCGATTTTGCTTTTTTTTTTTGATGTTTCGGTGGATTTTTGGAGGTCCCGCAGCAGGGTCGGGACGTTGCTGAGCGTTGGTGGTGTTTTTGATGGAGGTTGGATGTTGAAAAAAGACGTTTTTTCCCCCAAGTTTGGCTCGTTTGTGGTCATTTTGAGGTAAACTCGTCTTAGCTAGGGTTAGAGGCGAAAATCGAGCTAACGGGTATGGTTAGGGCTAACCCTAGTGCGATAGGGGGTTAGCTAGGGTTAGGTCGATTTTACTGTTTTATCGATGTTTTTGTGTTTTTTTTGTAGGTCCCGCAGCAGGGGCAGGACGTTGCAGAGCGTTGGTGGTGTTTTTGATGGAGGTTGGAGGTTGAAAAAAGACGTTTTTTCACCCTACTTTGGCTCGTTTGTGGTCATTTTGACCTAAACTGGTCTTAGCTAGGGTTAGAGTTGAAAATCCAGTTAACAGGTATGGTTAGGGTTAATCCAAGGGGTTAGGGGGTTAGCTAGGGTTAGGTCGATTTTGCTTTTTTTTTTTGATGTTTCGGTGGATTTTTGGAGGTCCCGCAGCAGGGTCGGGACGTTGCTGAGCGTTGGTGGTGTTTTTGATGGAGGTTGGATGTTGAAAAAAGACGTTTTTTCCCCCTAGTTTGGCTCGTTTGTGGTCATTTTGATGTAAACTGGTCTTAGCTAGGGTTAGAGGCGAAAATCGAGCTAACGGGTATGGTTAGGGCTAACCCTAGTGCGATAGGGGGTTAGCTAGGGTTAGGTCGATTTTACTGTTTTATCTATGTTTTTGTGCTTTTTTGGAGGTCCCGCAGCAGGGGCAGGACGTTGCAGAGCGTTGTTGGTGTTTTTGTTGGAGGTTGGAGGTTGAAAAAAAACGTTTTTTCACTCTACTTTGGCTCGTTTGGGGTCATTTTGACCTAAACTGGTCTTAGCTAGGGTTAGAGTTGAAAATCCAGTTAACGGGTATGGTTAGGGTTAATCCAAGGGGTTAGGGGGTTAGCTAGGGTTAGGTTGATTTTGCTTCTTTTTTTTGGATGTTTTGGTTGATTTTTGGAGGTCCCGCAGCAGGGTTGGGACGTTGCTGAGCGTTGGTGGTGTTTTTGATGGAGGTTGGAGGTTGAAAAAAGACGTTTTTTCACCCTACTTTGGCTCGTTTGTGGTCATTTTGATGTAAACTCGTCTTAGCTAGGGTTAGAGGCGAAAATCGAGCTAACGGGTATGGTTAGGGCTAACCCTAGTGCGATAGGGGGTTAGCTAGGGTTAGGTCGATTTTACTGTTGTTCGATGTTTTTGTGTTTTTTTGGACGTCCCGCAGCAGGGTCGGGACGTTGCAGAGCGTTGGTGGTGATTTTGATGGAGGTTGGATGTTGAAAAAAGACGTTTTTTCACCCTAGTTGGGCTCGTTTGTGGTCATTTTGATGTAAACTCGTCTTAGCTAGGGTTAGAGGCGAAAATCGAGCCAAAGGGTATGGTTAGGGTTAAATCTAGTTGGATAGGGGGTTAAGTAGGGCTAGGTCGATTTTACTGTTTTTTCGATGTTTTTGTGTTTTTGTGGAGTACCTGCATCATGGTCGGGATGTTGCGGAGCGTTGTTGGTTTTTTTGATGGAGGTTGGAGGTTGAAAAAAGATGTTTTTTCACCCTACTTTGGCTCGTTTGGGGTCATTTTGACCTAAACTGGTCTTAGCTAGGGTTAGAGTTGAAAATCCAGTTAACGGGTATGGTTAGGGTTAATCCAAGGGGTTAGGGGTTTAGCTAGGGTTAGGTCAATTTTGCTTTTTTTTTTTGATGTTTCGGTGGATTTTTGGAGGTCCCGCAGCAGGGTCGGGACGTTGCTGAGCGTTGGTGGTGTTTTTGATGGAGGTTGGATGTTGAAAAAAGACGTTTTTTCCCCCAAGTTTGGCTCGTTTGGGGTCATTTTGATGTAAACTCGTCTTAGCTAGGGTTAGAGGCGAAAATCGAGCTAACGGGTATGGTTAAGGCTAACCCTAGTGCGATAGGGGGTTAGCTAGGGTTAGGTCGATTTTACTGTTTTATCGATGTTTTTGTGTTTTTTTGTAGGTCCCGCAGCAGGGGCAGGACGTTGCTGAGCGTTGGTGGTGTTCTTGATGGAGGTTGGATGTTGAAAAAAGACGTTTTTTTATCCTACTTTGGCTCGTTTGGGGTCATTTTGACCTAAACTGGTCTTAGCTAGGGTTAGAGTTGAAAATCCAGTTAACGGGTATGGTTAGGGTTAATCCAAGGGGTTAGGGGGTTAGCTAGGGTTAGGTTGATTTTGCTTCTTTTTTTTTTGATGTTTCGGTGGATTTTTGGAGGTCCCGCGGCAGGGTCGGGACGTTGCTGAGCGTTGGTGGTGTTTTTGATGGAGGTTGGAGGTTGAAAAAGGACGTTTTTTCACCCTACTTTGGCTCGTTTGGGGTCATTTTGAGGTAAACTCGTCTTAGCTAGGGTTAGAGGCGAAAATCGAGCTAACGGGTATGGTTAGGGCTAACCCTAGTGCGATAGGGGGTTAGCTAGGGTTAGGTCGATTTTACTGTTTTTCGATGTTTTTGTGTTTTTTTGGAGGTCCTGCAGCAGGGGCGGGACGTTGCAGAGCGTTGGTGGTGATTTTGATGGAGGTTGGATATTGAAAAAAGACGTTTTTTCACCCTACTTTGGCTCGTTTGTGGTCATTTTGAGGTAAACTCGTCTTAGCTAGGGTTAGAGGCGTAAATCGAGCTAACGGGTATGGTTAGGGCTAAATCTAGTGGGATAGGGGGTTAAGTAGGGCTAGGTCGATTTTACTGTTTTTTCGATGTTTTTGTGTTTTTGTGGAGTACCTGCATCATGGTCGGGATGTTGCGGAGCGTTGTTGGTTTTTTTGATGGAGGTTGGAGGTTGAAAAAAGATGTTTTTTCACCCTACTTTGGCTCGTTTGGGGTCATTTTGACCTAAACTGGTCTTAGCTAGGGTTAGAGTTGAAAATCCAGTTAACGGGTATGGTTAGGTTTAATCCAAGGGGTTAGGGGGTTAGCTAGGGTTAGGTCGATTTTGCTTTTTTTTTTTGATGTTTCGGTGGATTTTTGGAGGTCCCGCAGCAGGGTCGGGACGTTGCTGAGCGTTGGTGGTGTTTTTGATGGAGGTTGGATGTTGAAAAAAGTCGTTTTTTCCCCCAAGTTTGGCTCGTTTGGGGTCATTTTGATGTAAACTCGTCTTAGCTAGGGTTAGAGGCGAAAATCGAGCTAACAGGTATGGTTAGGGCTAACCCTAGTGCGATAGGGGGTTAGCTAGGGTTAGGTCGATTTTACTGTTTTATCGATGTTTTTGTGTTTTTTTTGTAGGTCCCGCAGCAGGGGCAGGACGTTGCAGAGCGTTGGTGGTGTTTTTGATGGAGGTTGGAGGTTGAAAAAAGACGTTTTTTCACCCTACTTTGGCTCGTTTGGGGTCATTTTGACCTAAACTGGTCTTAGCTAGGGTTAGAGTTGAAAATCCAGTTAACAGGTATGGTTAGGGTTAATCCAAGGGGTTAGGGGGTTAGCTAGGGTTAGGTCGATTTTGCTTTTTTTTTTTGATGTTTCGGTGGATTTTTGAAGGTCCCGCAGCAGGGTCGGGACGTTGCTGAGCGTTGGTGGTGTTTTTGATGGAGGTTGGATGTTGAAAAAAGACGTTTTTTCCCCCTAGTTTGGCTCGTTTGAGGTCATTTTGATGTAAACTGGTCTTAGCTAGGGTTAGAGGCGAAAATCGAGCTAACGGGTATGGTTAGGGCTAACCCTAGTGCGATAGGGGGTTAGCTAGGGTTAGGTCGATTTTACTGTTTTATCGATGTTTTTGTGCTTTTTTGGAGGTCCCGCAGCAGGGGCAGGACGTTGCAGAGCGTTGTTGGTGTTTTTGATGGAGGTTGGAGGTTGAAAAAAAACGTTTTTTCACTCTACTTTGGCTCGTTTGTGGTCATTTTGACCTAAACTGGTCTTAGCTAGGGTTAGAGTTGAAAATCCAGTTAACGGGTATGGTTAGGGTTAATCCAAGGGGTTAGGGGGTTAGCTAGGGTTAGGTTGATTTTGCTTCTTTTTTTTGGATGTTTTGGTTGATTTTTGGAGGTCCCGCAGCAGGGTTGGGACGTTGCTGAGCGTTGGTGGTGTTTTTGATGGAGGTTGGAGGTTGAAAAAAGACGTTTTTTCACCCTACTTTGGCTCGTTTGTGGTCATTTTGAGGTAAACTGGTCTTAGCTAGGGTTAGAGGCGAAAATCGAGCTAACGGGTATGGTTAGGGCTAACCCTAGTGCGATAGGGGGTTAGCTAGGGTTAGGTCGATTTTACTGTTTTTCGATGTTTTTGTGTTTTTTTGGAGGTCCCGCAGCAGGGTCGGGACGTTGCAGAGCGTTGGTGGTGATTTTGATGGAGGCTGGATGTTGAAAAAAGACGTTTTTTCACCCTAGTTGGGCTCGTTTGTGGTCATTTTGATGTAAACTCGTCTTAGCTAGGGTTAGAGGCGAACATCGAGCCAAAGGGTATGGTTAGGGTTAAATCTAGTTGGATAGGGGGTTAAGTAGGGCTAGGTCGATTTTACTGTTTTTTCGATGTTTTTGTGTTTTTGTGGAGTACCTGCATCATGGTCGGGATGTTGCGGAGCGTTGTTGGTTTTTTTGATGGAGGTTGGAGGTTGAAAAAAGATGTTTTATCACCCTACTTTGGCTCGTTTGGGGTCATTTTGACCTAAACTGGTCTTAGCTAGGGTTAGAGTTGAAAATCCAGTTAACGGGTATGGTTAGGGTTAATCCAAGGGGTTAGGGGTTTAGCTAGGGTTAGGTCAATTTTGCTTTTTTTTTTTGATGTTTCGGTGGATTTTTGGAGGTCCCGCAGCAGGGTCGGGACGTTGCTGAGCGTTGGTGGTGTTTTTGATGGAGGTTGGATGTTGAAAAAAGACGTTTTTTCCCCCAAGTTTGGCTCGTTTGTGGTCATTTTGATGTAAACTCGTCTTAGCTAGGGTTAGAGGCGAAAATCGAGCTAACGGGTATGGTTAAGGCTAACCCTAGTGCGATAGGGGGTTAGCTAGTGTTAGGTCGATTTTACTGTTTTATCGATGTTTTTGTGTTTTTTTGTAGGTCCCGCAGCAGGGGCAGGACGTTGCTGAGCGTTGGTGGTGTTCTTGATGGAGGTTGGATGTTGAAAAAAGACGTTTTTTTATCCTACTTTGGCTCGTTTGGGGTCATTTTGACCTAAACTGGTCTTAGCTAGGGTTAGAGTTGAAAATCCAGTTAACGGGTATGGTTAGGGTTAATCCAAGGGGTTAGGGGGTTAGCTAGGGTTAGGTTGATTTTGCTTCTTTTTTTTTTGATGTTTCGGTGGATTTTTGGAGGTCCCGCAGCAGGGTCGGGACGTTGCTGAGCGTTGGTGGTGTTTTTGATGGAGGTTGGAGGTTGAAAAAAGACGTTTTTTCACCCTACTTTGGCTCGTTTGTGGTCATTTTGATGTAAACTCGTCTTAGCTAGGGTTAGAGGCGAAAATCGAGCTAACGGGTATGGTTAGGGCTAACCCTAGTGCGATAGGGGGTTAGCTAGGGTTAGGTCGATTTTACTGTTGTTCGATGTTTTTGTGTTTTTTTGGACGTCCCGCAGCAGGGTCGGGACGTTGCAGAGCGTTGGTGGTGATTTTGATGGAGGTTGGATGTTGAAAAAAGACGTTTTTTCACCCTAGTTGGGCTCGTTTGTGGTCATTTTGATGTAAACTCGTCTTAGCTAGGGTTAGAGGCGAACATCGAGCCAAAGGGTATGGTTAGGGTTAAATCTAGTTGGATAGGGGGTTAAGTAGGGCTAGGTCGATTTTACTGTTTTTTCGATGTTTTTGTGTTTTTGTGGAGTACCTGCATCATGGTCGGGATGTTGCGGAGCGTTGTTGGTTTTTTTGATGGAGGTTGGAGGTTGAAAAAAGATGTTTTTTCACCCTACTTTGGCTCGTTTGGGGTCATTTTGACCTAAACTGGTCTTAGCTAGGGTTAGAGTTGAAAATCCAGTTAACGGGTATGGTTAGGGTTAATCCAAGGGGTTAGGGGTTTAGCTAGGGTTAGGTCAATTTTGCTTTTTTTTTTTGATGTTTCGGTGGATTTTTGGAGGTCCCGCAGCAGGGTCGGGACGTTGCTGAGCGTTGGTGGTGTTTTTGATGGAGGTTGGATGTTGAAAAAAGACGTTTTTTCCCCCAAGTTTGGCTCGTTTGTGGTCATTTTGATGTAAACTCGTCTTAGCTAGGGTTAGAGGCGAAAATCGAGCTAACGGGTATGGTTAAGGCTAACCCTAGTGCGATAGGGGGTTAGCTAGGGTTAGGTCGATTTTACTGTTTTATCGATGTTTTTGTGTTTTTTTGGAGGTCCCGCAGCAGGGGCAGGACGTTGCTGAGCGTTGGTGGTGTTCTTGATGGAGGTTGGATGTTGAAAAAAGACGTTTTTTTATCCTACTTTGGCTCGTTTGGGGTCATTTTGACCTAAACTGGTCTTAGCTAGGGTTAGAGTTGAAAATCCAGTTAACGGGTATGGTTAGGGTTAATCCAAGGGGTTAGGGGGTTAGCTAGGGTTAGGTTGATTTTGCTTCTTTTTTTTTTGATGTTTCGGTGGATTTTTGGAGGTCCCGCGGCAGGGTCGGGACGTTGCTGAGCGTTGGTGGTGTTTTTGATGGAGGTTGGAGGTTGAAAAAGGACGTTTTTTCACCCTACTTTGGCTCGTTTGGGGTCATTTTGAGGTAAACTCGTCTTAGCTAGGGTTAGAGGCGAAAATCGAGCTAACGGGTATGGTTAGGGCTAACCCTAGTGCGATAGGGGGTTAGCTAGGGTTAGGTCGATTTTACTGTTTTTCGATGTTTTTTTTTTTTTTTGGAGGTCCCGCAGCAGGGGCGGGACGTTGCAGAGCGTTGGTGGTGATTTTGATGGAGGTTGGATGTTGAAAAAAGACGTTTTTTCACCCTACTTTGGCTCGTTTGTGGTCATTTTGAGGTAAACTCGTCTTAGCTAGGGTTAGAGGCGAAAATCGAGCCAAAGGGTATGGTTAGGGCTAAATCTAGTGGGATAGGGGGTTAAGTAGGGCTAGGTCGATTTTACTGTTTTTTCGATGTTTTTGTGTTTTTGTGGAGTACCTGCATCATGGTCGGGATGTTGCGGAGCGTTGTTGGTTTTTTTGATGGAGGTTGGAGGTTGAAAAAAGATGTTTTTTCACCCTACTTTGGCTCGTTTGGGGTCATTTTGACCTAAACTGGTCTTAGCTAGGGTTAGAGTTGAAAATCCAGTTAACGGGTATGGTTAGGTTTAATCCAAGGGGTTAGGGGGTTAGCTAGGGTTAGGTCGATTTTGCTTTTTTTTTTTGATGTTTCGGTGGATTTTTGGAGGTCCCGCAGCAGGGTCGGGACGTTGCTGAGCGTTGGTGGTGTTTTTGATGGAGGTTGGATGTTGAAAAAAGTCGTTTTTTTCCCCCAAGTTTGGCTCGTTTGGGGTCATTTTGATGTAAACTCGTCTTAGCTAGGGTTAGAGGCGAAAATCGAGCTAACAGGTATGGTTAGGGCTAACCCTAGTGCGATAGGGGGTTAGCTAGGGTTAGGTCGATTTTACTGTTTTATCGATGTTTTTGTGTTTTTTTTGTAGGTCCCGCAGCAGGGGCAGGACGTTGCAGAGCGTTGGTGGTGTTTTTGATGGAGGTTGGAGGTTGAAAAAAGACGTTTTTTCACCCTACTTTGGCTCGTTTGGGGTCATTTTGACCTAAACTGGTCTTAGCTAGGGTTAGAGTTGAAAATCCAGTTAACAGGTATGGTTAGGGTTAATCCAAGGGGTTAGGGGGTTAGCTAGGGTTAGGTCGATTTTGCTTTTTTTTTTTGATGTTTCGGTGGATTTTTGGAGGTCCCGCAGGAGGGTCGGGACGTTGCTGAGCGTTGGTGGTGTTTTTGATGGAGGTTGGATGTTGAAAAAAGACGTTTTTTCCCCCTAGTTTGGCTCGTTTGTGGTCATTTTGATGTAAACTGGTCTTAGCTAGGGTTAGAGGCGAAAATCGAGCTAACGGGTATGGTTAGGGCTAACCCTAGTGCGATAGGGGGTTAGCTAGGGTTAGGTCGATTTTACTGTTTTATCGATGTTTTTGTGCTTTTTTGGAGGTCCCGCAGCAGGGGCAGGACGTTGCAGAGCGTTGTTGGTGTTTTTGATGGAGGTTGGAGGTTGAAAAAAAACGTTTTTTCACTCTACTTTGGCTCGTTTGTGGTCATTTTGACCTAAACTGGTCTTAGCTAGGGTTAGAGTTGAAAATCCAGTTAACGGGTATGGTTAGGGTTAATCCAAGGGGTTAGGGGGTTAGCTAGGGTTAGGTTGATTTTGCTTCTTTTTTTTTGATGTTTTGGTTGATTTTTGGAGGTCCCGCAGCAGGGTTGGGACGTTGCTGAGCGTTGGTGGTGTTTTTGATGGAGGTTGGAGGTTGAAAAAAGACGTTTTTTCACCCTACTTTGGCTCGTTTGTGGTCATTTTGAGGTAAACTGGTCTTAGCTAGGGTTAGAGGCGAAAATCGAGCTAACGGGTATGGTTAGGGTTAACCCTAGTGCGATAGGGGGTTAGCTAGGGTTAGGTCGATTTTACTGTTTTTCGATGTTTTTGTGTTTTTTTGGAGGTCCCGCAGCAGGGTCGGGACGTTGCAGAGCGTTGGTGGTGATTTTGATGGAGGCTGGATGTTGAAAAAAGACGTTTTTTCACCCTAATTGGGCTCGTTTGTGGTCATTTTGATGTAAACTCGTCTTAGCTAGGGTTAGAGGCGAAAATCGAGCCAAAGGGTATGGTTAGGGTTAAATCTAGTTGGATAGGGGGTTAAGTAGGGCTAGGTCGATTTTACTGTTTTTTCGATGTTTTTGTGGAGTACCTGCATCATGGTCGGGATGTTGCGGAGCGTTGTTGGTTTTTTTGATGGAGGTTGGAGGTTGAAAAAAGATGTTTTTTCACCCTACTTTGGCTCGTTTGGGGTCATTTTGACCTAAACTGGTCTTAGCTAGGGTTAGAGTTGAAAATCCAGTTAACGGGTATGGTTAGGGTTAATCCAAGGGGTTAGGGGTTTAGCTAGGGTTAGGTCAATTTTGCTTTTTTTTTTTGATGTTTCGGTGGATTTTTGGAGGTCCCGCAGCAGGGTCGGGACGTTGCTGAGCGTTGGTGGTGTTTTTGATGGAGGTTGGATGTTGAAAAAAGACGTTTTTTCCCCCAAGTTTGGTTCGTTTGGGGTCATTTTGATGTAAACTCGTCTTAGCTAGGGTTAGAGGCGAAAATCGAGCTAACAGGTATGGTTAGGGCTAACCCTAGTGCGATAGGGGGTTAGCTAGGGTTAGGTCGATTTTACTGTTTTATCGATGTTTTTGTGTTTTTTTTGTAGGTCCCGCAGCAGGGGCAGGACGTTGCAGAGCGTTGGTGGTGTTTTTGATGGAGGTTGGAGGTTGAAAAAAGACGTTTTTTCACCCTACTTTGGCTCGTTTGGGGTCATTTTGACCTAAACTGGTCTTAGCTAGGGTTAGAGTTGAAAATCCAGTTAACAGGTATGGTTAGGGTTAATCCAAGGGGTTAGGGGGTTAGCTAGGGTTAGGTCGATTTTGCTTTTTTTTTTTGATGTTTCGGTGGATTTTTGGAGGTCCCGCAGCAGGGTCGGGACGTTGCTGAGCGTTGGTGGTGTTTTTGATGGAGGTTGGATGTTGAAAAAAGACGTTTTTTCCCCCTAGTTTGGCTCGTTTGTGGTCATTTTGATGTAAACTGGTCTTAGCTAGGGTTAGAGGCGAAAATCGAGCTAACGGGTATGGTTAGGGCTAACCCTAGTGCGATAGGGGGTTAGCTAGGGTTAGGTCGATTTTACTGTTTTATCGATGTTTTTGTGCTTTTTTGGAGGTCCCGCAGCAGGGGCAGGACGTTGCAGAGCGTTGTTGGTGTTTTTGATGGAGGTTGGAGGTTGAAAAAAAACGTTTTTTCACTCTACTTTGGCTCGTTTGTGGTCATTTTGACCTAAACTGGTCTTAGCTAGGGTTAGAGTTGAAAATCCAGTTAACGGGTATGGTTAGGGTTAATCCAAGGGGTTAGGGGGTTAGCTAGGGTTAGGTTGATTTTGCTTCTTTTTTTTGGATGTTTTGGTTGATTTTTGGAGGTCCCGCAGCAGGGTTGGGACGTTGCTGAGCGTTGGTGGTGTTTTTGATGGAGGTTGGAGGTTAAAAAAAGACGTTTTTTCACCCTACTTTGGCTCGTTTGTGGTCATTTTGAGGTAAACTGGTCTTAGCTAGGGTTAGAGGCGAAAATCGAGCTAACGGGTATGGTTAGGGCTAACCCTAGTGCGATAGGGGGTTAGCTAGGGTTAGGTCGATTTTACTGTTTTTCGATGTTTTTGTGTTTTTTTGGAGGTCCCGCAGCAGGGTCGGGACGTTGCAGAGCGTTGGTGGTGATTTTGATGGAGGCTGGATGTTGAAAAAAGACGTTTTTTCACCCTAATTGGGCTCGTTTGTGGTCATTTTGATGTAAACTCGTCTTAGCTAGGGTTAGAGGCGAAAATCGAGCCAAAGGGTATGGTTAGGGTTAAATCTAGTTGGATAGGGGGTTAAATAGGGCTAGGTCGATTTTACTGTTTTTTCGATGTTTTTGTGGAGTACCTGCATCATGGTCGGGATGTTGCGGAGCGTTGTTGGTTTTTTTGATGGAGGTTGGAGGTTGAAAAAAGATGTTTTTTCACCCTACTTTGGCTCGTTTGGGGTCATTTTGACCTAAACTGGTCTTAGCTAGGGTTAGAGTTGAAAATCCAGTTAACGGGTATGGTTAGGGTTAATCCAAGGGGTTAGGGGTTTAGCTAGGGTTAGGTCAATTTTGCTTTTTTTTTTTGATGTTTCGGTGGATTTTTGGAGGTCCCGCAGCAGGGTCGGGACGTTGCTGAGCGTTGGTGGTGTTTTTGATGGAGGTTGGATGTTGAAAAAAGACGTTTTTTCCCCCAAGTTTGGCTCGTTTGTGGTCATTTTGATGTAAACTCGTCTTAGCTAGGGTTAGAGGCGAAAATCGAGCTAACGGGTATGGTTAAGGCTAACCCTAGTGCGATAGGGGGTTAGCTAGGGTTAGGTCGATTTTACTGTTTTATCGATGTTTTTGTGTTTTTTTTGTAGGTCCCGCAGCAGGGGCAGGACGTTGCAGAGTGTTGGTGGTGTTTTTGATGGAGGTTGGAGGTTGAAAAAAGACGTTTTTTCACCCTACTTTGGCTCGTTTGGGGTCATTTTGACCTAAACTGGTCTTAGCTAGGGTTAGAGTTGAAAATCCAGTTAACAGGTATGGTTAGGGTTAATCCAAGGGGTTAGGGGGTTAGCTAGGGTTAGGTCGATTTTGCTTTTTTTTTTTGATGTTTCGGTGGATTTTTGGAGGTCCCGCAGCAGGGTCGGGACGTTGCTGAGCGTTGGTGGTGTTTTTGATGGAGGTTGGAGGTTGAAAAAAGACGTTTTTTCACCCTACTTTGGCTCGTTTGTGGTCATTTTGAGGTAAACTGGTCTTAGCTAGGGTTAGAGGCGAAAATCGAGCTAACGGGTATGGTTAGGGTTAACCCTAGTGCGATAGGGGGTTAGCTAGGGTTAGGTCGATTTTACTGTTTTTCGATGTTTTTGTGTTTTTTTGGAGGTCCCGCAGCAGGGTCGGGACGTTGCAGAGCGTTGGTGGTGATTTTGATGGAGGCTGGATGTTGAAAAAAGACGTTTTTTCACCCTAATTGGGCTCGTTTGTGGTCATTTTGATGTAAACTCGTCTTAGCTAGGGTTAGAGGCGAAAATCGAGCCAAAGGGTATGGTTAGGGTTAAATCTAGTTGGATAGGGGGTTAAGTAGGGCTAGGTCGATTTTACTGTTTTTTCGATGTTTTTGTGGAGTACCTGCATCATGGTCGGGATGTTGCGGAGCGTTGTTGGTTTTTTTGATGGAGGTTGGAGGTTGAAAAAAGATGTTTTTTCACCCTACTTTGGCTCGTTTGGGGTCATTTTGACCTAAACTGGTCTTAGCTAGGGTTAGAGTTGAAAATCCAGTTAACGGGTATGGTTAGGGTTAATCCAAGGGGTTAGGGGTTTAGCTAGGGTTAGGTCAATTTTGCTTTTTTTTTTTGATGTTTCGGTGGATTTTTGGAGGTCCCGCAGCAGGGTCGGGACGTTGCTGAGCGTTGGTGGTGTTTTTGATGGAGGTTGGATGTTGAAAAAAGACGTTTTTTCCCCCAAGTTTGGTTCGTTTGGGGTCATTTTGATGTAAACTCGTCTTAGCTAGGGTTAGAGGCGAAAATCGAGCTAACAGGTATGGTTAGGGCTAACCCTAGTGCGATAGGGGGTTAGCTAGGGTTAGGTCGATTTTACTGTTTTATCGATGTTTTTGTGTTTTTTTTGTAGGTCCCGCAGCAGGGGCAGGACGTTGCAGAGCGTTGGTGGTGTTTTTGATGGAGGTTGGAGGTTGAAAAAAGACGTTTTTTCACCCTACTTTGGCTCGTTTGGGGTCATTTTGACCTAAACTGGTCTTAGCTAGGGTTAGAGTTGAAAATCCAGTTAACAGGTATGGTTAGGGTTAATCCAAGGGGTTAGGGGGTTAGCTAGGGTTAGGTCGATTTTGCTTTTTTTTTTTGATGTTTCGGTGGATTTTTGGAGGTCCCGCAGCAGGGTCGGGACGTTGCTGAGCGTTGGTGGTGTTTTTGATGGAGGTTGGATGTTGAAAAAAGACGTTTTTTCCCCCTAGTTTGGCTCGTTTGTGGTCATTTTGATGTAAACTGGTCTTAGCTAGGGTTAGAGGCGAAAATCGAGCTAACGGGTATGGTTAGGGCTAACCCTAGTGCGATAGGGGGTTAGCTAGGGTTAGGTCGATTTTACTGTTTTATCGATGTTTTTGTGCTTTTTTGGAGGTCCCGCAGCAGGGGCAGGACGTTGCAGAGCGTTGTTGGTGTTTTTGATGGAGGTTGGAGGTTGAAAAAAAACGTTTTTTCACTCTACTTTGGCTCGTTTGTGGTCATTTTGACCTAAACTGGTCTTAGCTAGGGTTAGAGTTGAAAATCCAGTTAACGGGTATGGTTAGGGTTAATCCAAGGGGTTAGGGGGTTAGCTAGGGTTAGGTTGATTTTGCTTCTTTTTTTTGGATGTTTTGGTTGATTTTTGGAGGTCCCGCAGCAGGGTTGGGACGTTGCTGAGCGTTGGTGGTGTTTTTGATGGAGGTTGGAGGTTGAAAAAAGACGTTTTTTCACCCTACTTTGGCTCGTTTGTGGTCATTTTGAGGTAAACTGGTCTTAGCTAGGGTTAGAGGCGAAAATCGAGCTAACGGGTATGGTTAGGGCTAACCCTAGTGCGATAGGGGGTTAGCTAGGGTTAGGTCGATTTTACTGTTTTTCGATGTTTTTGTGTTTTTTTGGAGGTCCCGCAGCAGGGTCGGGACGTTGCAGAGCGTTGGTGGTGATTTTGATGGAGGCTGGATGTTGAAAAAAGACGTTTTTTCACCCTAATTGGGCTCGTTTGTGGTCATTTTGATGTAAACTCGTCTTAGCTAGGGTTAGAGGCGAAAATCGAGCCAAAGGGTATGGTTAGGGTTAAATCTAGTTGGATAGGGGGTTAAATAGGGCTAGGTCGATTTTACTGTTTTTTCGATGTTTTTGTGGAGTACCTGCATCATGGTCGGGATGTTGCGGAGCGTTGTTGGTTTTTTTGATGGAGGTTGGAGGTTGAAAAAAGATGTTTTTTCACCCTACTTTGGCTCGTTTGGGGTCATTTTGACCTAAACTGGTCTTAGCTAGGGTTAGAGTTGAAAATCCAGTTAACGGGTATGGTTAGGGTTAATCCAAGGGGTTAGGGGTTTAGCTAGGGTTAGGTCAATTTTGCTTTTTTTTTTTGATGTTTCGGTGGATTTTTGGAGGTCCCGCAGCAGGGTCGGGACGTTGCTGAGCGTTGGTGGTGTTTTTGATGGAGGTTGGATGTTGAAAAAAGACGTTTTTTCCCCCAAGTTTGGCTCGTTTGTGGTCATTTTGATGTAAACTCGTCTTAGCTAGGGTTAGAGGCGAAAATCGAGCTAACGGGTATGGTTAAGGCTAACCCTAGTGCGATAGGGGGTTAGCTAGGGTTAGGTCGATTTTACTGTTTTATCGATGTTTTTGTGTTTTTTTTGTAGGTCCCGCAGCAGGGGCAGGACGTTGCAGAGTGTTGGTGGTGTTTTTGATGGAGGTTGGAGGTTGAAAAAAGACGTTTTTTCACCCTACTTTGGCTCGTTTGGGGTCATTTTGACCTAAACTGGTCTTAGCTAGGGTTAGAGTTGAAAATCCAGTTAACAGGTATGGTTAGGGTTAATCCAAGGGGTTAGGGGGTTAGCTAGGGTTAGGTCGATTTTGCTTTTTTTTTTTGATGTTTCGGTGGATTTTTGGAGGTCCCGCAGCAGGGTCGGGACGTTGCTGAGCGTTGGTGGTGTTTTTGATGGAGGTTGGATGTTGAAAAAAGACGTTTTTTCCCCCTAGTTTGGCTCGTTTGTGGTCATTTTGATGTAAACTGGTCTTAGCTAGGGTTAGAGGCGAAAATCGAGCTAACGGGTATGGTTAGGGCTAACCCTAGTGCGATAGGGGGTTAGCTAGGGTTAGGTCGATTTTACTGTTTTATCGATGTTTTTGTGCTTTTTTGGAGGTCCCGCAGCAGGGGCAGGACGTTGCAGAGCGTTGTTGGTGTTTTTGATGGAGGTTGGAGGTTGAAAAAAAACGTTTTTTCACTCTACTTTGGCTCGTTTGTGGTCATTTTGACCTAAACTGGTCTTAGCTAGGGTTAGAGTTGAAAATCCAGTTAACGGGTATGGTTAGGGTTAATCCAAGGGGTTAGGGGGTTAGCTAGGGTTAGGTTGATTTTGCTTCTTTTTTTTGGATGTTTTGGTTGATTTTTGGAGGTCCCGCAGCAGGGTTGGGACGTTGCTGAGCGTTGGTGGTGTTTTTGATGGAGGTTGGAGGTTGAAAAAAGACGTTTTTTTCACCCTACTTTGGCTCGTTTGTGGTCATTTTGAGGTAAACTGGTCTTAGCTAGGGTTAGAGGCGAAAATCGGGCTAACGGGTATGGTTAGGGCTAACCCTAGTGCGATAGGGGGTTAGCTAGGGTTAGGTCGATTTTACTGTTTTTCGATGTTTTTGTGTTTTTTTGGAGGTCCCGCAGCAGGGGCGGGACGTTGCAGAGCGTTGGTGGTGATTTTGATGGAGGTTGGATGTTGAAAAAAGACGTTTTTTCACCCTACTTTGGCTCGTTTGTGGTCATGTTGATGTAATCTCGTCTTAGCTAGGGTTAGAGGCGAAAATCGAGCCAAAGGGTATGGTTAGGCTAAATCTAGTGGGATAGGGGGTTAAGTAGGGCTAGGTCGATTTTACTGTTTTTTCGATGTTTTTGTGTTTTTGTGGAGTACCTGCATCATGGTCGGGATGTTGCGGAGCGTTGTTGGTTTTTTTTATGGAGGTTGGAGGTTGAAAAAAGATGTTTTTTCACCCTACTTTGGCTCGTTTGGGGTCATTTTGACCTAAACTGGTCTTAGCTAGGGTTAGAGTTGAAAATCCAGTTAACGGGTATGGTTAGGTTTAATCCAAGGGGTTAGGGGGTTAGCTAGGGTTAGGTCAATTTTGCTTTTTTTTTTTGATGTTTCGGTGGATTTTTGGAGGTCCCGCAGCAGGGTCGGGACGTTGCTGAGCGTTGGTGGTGTTTTTGATGGAGGTTGGATGTTGAAAAAAGACGTTTTTTCCCCCAAGTTTGGCTCGTTTGTGGTCATTTTGATGTAAACTCGTCTTAGCTAGGGTTAGAGGCGAAAATCGAGCTAACGGGTATGGTTAAGGCTAACCCTAGTGCGATAGGGGGTTAGCTAGGGTTAGGTCGATTTTACTGTTTTATCGATGTTTTTGTGTTTTTTTGTAGGTCCCGCAGCAGGGGCAGGACGTTGCTGAGCGTTGGTGGTGTTCTTGATGGAGGTTGGATGTTGAAAAAAGACGTTTTTTTACCCTACTTTGGCTCTTTTGTGGTCATTTTGACCTAAACTGGTCTTAGCTAGGGTTAGAGTTGAAAATCCAGTTAACGGGTATGGTTAGGGTTAATCCAAGGGGTTAGGGGGTTAGCTAGGGTTAGGTTGATTTTGCTTCTTTTTTTTTTGATGTTTCGGTGGATTTTTGGAGGTCCCGCGGCAGGGTCGGGACGTTGCTGAGCGTTGGTGGTGTTTTTGATGGAGGTTGGAGGTTGAAAAAAGACGTTTTTTCACCCTACTTTGGCTCGTTTGTGGTCATTTTGAGGTAAACTCGTCTTAGCTAGGGTTAGAGGCGAAAATCGAGCTAACGGGTATGGTTAGGGCTAAATCTAGTGGGATAGGGGGTTAAGTAGGGCTAGGTCGATTTTACTGTTTTTTCGATGTTTTTGTGTTTTTGTGGAGTACCTGCATCATGGTCGGGATGTTGCGGAGCGTTGTTGGTTTTTTTGATGGAGGTTGGAGGTTGAAAAAAGATGTTTTTTCACCCTACTTTGGCTCGTTTGGGGTCATTTTGACCTAAACTGGTCTTAGCTAGGGTTAGAGTTGAAAATCCAGTTAACGGGTATGGTTAGGTTTAATCCAAGGGGTTAGGGGGTTAGCTAGGGTTAGGTCGATTTTGCTTTTTTTTTTTGATGTTTTGGTGGATTTTTGGAGGTCCCGCAGCAGGGTCGGGACGTTGCTGAGCGTTGGTGGTGTTTTTGATGGAGGTTGGATGTTGAAAAAAGTCGTTTTTTCCCCCAAGTTTGGCTCGTTTGGGGTCATTTTGATGTAAACTCGTCTTAGCTAGGGTTAGAGGCGAAAATCGAGCTAACAGGTATGGTTAGGGCTAACCCTAGTGCGATAGGGGGTTAGCTAGGGTTAGGTCGATTTTACTGTTTTATCGATGTTTTTGTGTTTTTTTGTAGGTCCCGCAGCAGGGGCAGGACGTTGCTGAGCGTTGGTGGTGTTCTTGATGGAGGTTGGATGTTGAAAAAAGATGTTTTTTCACCCTACTTTGGCTCGTTTGGGGTCATTTTGACCTAAACTGGTCTTAGCTAGGGTTAGAGTTGAAAATCCAGTTAACGGGTATGGTTAGGTTTAATCCAAGGGGTTAGGGGGTTAGCTAGGGTTAGGTCGATTTTGCTTTTTTTTTTTGATGTTTTGGTGGATTTTTGGAGGTCCCGCAGCAGGGTCGGGACGTTGCTGAGCGTTGGTGGTGTTTTTGATGGAGGTTGGATGTTGAAAAAAGTCGTTTTTTCCCCCAAGTTTGGCTCGTTTGGGGTCATTTTGATGTAAACTCGTCTTAGCTAGGGTTAGAGGCGAAAATCGAGCTAACAGGTATGGTCAGGGCTAACCCTAGTGCGATAGGGGGTTAGCTAGGGTTAGGTCGATTTTACTGTTTTATCGATGTTTTTGTGTTTTTTTGTAGGTCGCCCAGCAGGGGCAGGACGTTGCTGAGCGTTGGTGGTGTTCTTGATGGAGGTTGGATGTTGAAAAAAGACGTTTTTTTACCCTACTTTGGCTCGTTTGGGGTCATTTTGACCTAAACTGCTCTTAGCTAGGGTTAGAGTTGAAAATCCAGTTAACGGGTATGGTTAGGGTTAATCCAAGGGGTTAGGGGGTTAGCTAGGGTTAGGTTGATTTTGCTTCTTTTTTTTTTGATGTTTCGGTGGATTTTTGGAGGTCCCGCGGCAGGGTCGGGACGTTGCTGAGCGTTGGTGGTGTTTTTGATGGAGGTTGGAGGTTGAAAAAAGACGTTTTTTCACCCTACTTTGGCTCGTTTGTGGTCATTTTGAGGTAAACTCGTCTTAGCTAGGGTTAGAGGCGAAAATCGAGCTAACGGGTATGGTTAGGGCTAAATCTAGTGCGATAGGGGGTTAAGTAGGGCTAGGTCGATTTTACTGTTTTTTCGATGTTTTTGTGTTTTTGTGGAGTACCTGCATCATGGTCGGGATGTTGCGGAGCGTTGTTGGTTTTTTTGATGGAGGTTGGAGGTTTAAAAAAGATGTTTTTTCACCCTACTTTGGCTCGTTTGGGGTCATTTTGACCTAAACTGGTCTTAGCTAGGGTTAGAGTTGAAAATCCAGTTAACGGGTATGGTTAGGTTTAATCCAAGGGGTTAGGGGGTTAGCTAGGGTTAGGTCGATTTTGCTTTTTTTTTTTGATGTTTCGGTGGATTTTTGGAGGTCCCGCAGCAGGGTCGGGACGTTGCTGAGCGTTGGTGGTGTTTTTGATGGAGGTTGGATGTTGAAAAAAGTCGTTTTTTCCCCCAAGTTTGGCTCGTTTGGGGTCATTTTGATGTAAACTCGTCTTAGCTAGGGTTAGAGGCGAAAATCGAGCTAACGGGTATGGTTAGGGCTAACCCTAGTGCGATAGGGGGTTAGCTAGGGTTAGGTCGATTTTACTGTTTTTCGATGTTTTTGTGTTTTTTTGGAGGTCCCGCAGCAGGGGCGGGACGTTGCAGAGCGTTGGTGGTGATTTTGATGGAGGTTGGATGTTGAAAAAAGACGTTTTTTCACCCTACTTTGGCTCGTTTGTGGTCATGTTGATGTAAACTCGTCTTAGCTAGGGTTAGAGGCGTAAATCGAGCCAAAGGGTATGGTTAGGCTAAATCTAGTGGGATAGGGGGTTAAGTAGGGCTAGGTCGATTTTACTGTTTTTTCGATGTTTTTGTGTTTTTGTGGAGTACCTGCATCATGGTCGGGATGTTGCGGAGCGTTGTTGGTTTTTTTGATGGAGGTTGGAGGTTGAAAAAAGATGTTTTTTCACCCTACTTTGGCTCGTTTGGGGTCATTTTGACCTAAACTGGTCTTAGCTAGGGTTAGAGTTGAAAATCCAGTTAACGGGTATGGTTAGGTTTAATCCAAGGGGTTAGGGGGTTAGCTAGGGGTAGGTCAATTTTGCTTTTTTTTTTTGATGTTTCGGTGGATTTTTGGAGGTCCCGCAGCAGGGTCGGGACGTTGCTGAGCGTTGGTGGTGTTTTTGATGGAGGTTGGATGTTGAAAAAAGACGTTTTTTCCCCCAAGTTTGGCTCGTTTGTGGTCATTTTGATGTAAACTCGTCTTAGCTAGGGTTAGAGGCGAAAATCGAGCTAACGGGTATGGTTAAGGCTAACCCTAGTGCGATAGGGGGTTAGCTAGGGTTAGGTCGATTTTACTGTTTTATCGATGTTTTTGTGTTTTTTTGTAGGTCCCGCAGCAGGGGCAGGACGTTGCTGAGCGTTGGTGGTGTTCTTGATGGAGGTTGGATGTTGAAAAAAGACGTTTTTTTACCCTACTTTGGCTCGTTTGGGGTCATTTTGACCTAAACTGCTCTTAGCTAGGGTTAGAGTTGAAAATCCAGTTAACGGGTATGGTTAGGGTTAATCCAAGGGGTTAGGGGGTTAGCTAGGGTTAGGTTGATTTTGCTTCTTTTTTTTTTGATGTTTCGGTGGATTTTTGGAGGTCCCGCGGCAGGGTCGGGACGTTGCTGAGCGTTGGTGGTGTTTTTGATGGAGGTTGGAGGTTGAAAAAAGACGTTTTTTCACCCTACTTTGGCTCGTTTGTGGTCATTTTGAGGTAAACTCGTCTTAGCTAGGGTTAGAGGCGAAAATCGAGCTAACGGGTATGGTTAGGGCTAACCCTAGTGCGATAGGGGGTTAGCTAGGGTTAGGTCGATTTTACTGTTTTTCGATGTTTTTGTGTTTTTTTGGAGGTCCCGCAGCAGGGGCGGGACGTTGCAGAGCGTTGGTGGTGATTTTGATGGAGGTTGGATGTTGAAAAAAGACGTTTTTTCCCCCTACTTTGGCTCGTTTGTGGTCATGTTGATGTAAACTCGTCTTAGCTAGGGTTAGAGGCGAAAATCGAGCCAAAGGGTATGGTTGGGGCTAAATCTAGTGGGATAAGGGGTTAAGTAGGGCTAGGTCGATTTTACTGTTTTTTCGATGTTTTTGTGTTTTTGTGGAGTACCTGCATCATGGTCGGGATGTTGCGGAGCGTTGTTGGTTTTTTTGATGGAGGTTGGAGGTTGAAAAAAGATGTTTTTTCACCCTACTTTGGCTCGTTTGGGGTCATTTTGACCTAAACTGGTCTTAGCTAGGGTTAGAGTTGAAAATCCAGTTAACGGGTATGGTTAGGTTTAATCCAAGGGGTTAGGGGGTTAGCTAGGGTTAGGTCGATTTTGCTTTTTTTTTTTGATGTTTCAGTGGATTTTTGGAGGTCCCGCAGCAGGGTCGGGACGTTGCTGAGCGTTGGTGGTGTTTTTGATGGAGGTTGGATGTTGAAAAAAGTCGTTTTTTTCCCCCAAGTTTGGCTCGTTTGGGGTCATTTTGATGTAAACTCGTCTTAGCTAGGGTTAGAGGCGAAAATCGAGCTAACAGGTATGGTTAGGGCTAACCCTAGTGCGATAGGGGGTTAGCTAGGGTTAGGTCGATTTTACTGTTTTATCGATGTTTTTGTGTTTTTTTGTAGGTCCCGCAGCAGGGGCAGGACGTTGCTGAGCGTTTGTGGTGTTTTTGATGGATGTTGGATGTTGAAAAAAGACTTTTTTTTACCCTACTTTGGCTCGTTTGTGGTCATTTTGACCTAAACTGGTCTTAGCTAGGGTTAGAGTTGAAAATCCAGTTAACGGGTATGGTTAGGGTTAATCCAAGGGGTTAGGGGTTTAGCTAGGGTTAGGTCGATTTTGCTCTTTTTTTTTGATGTTTCGGTGGATTTTTGGAGGTCCCGCGGCAGGGTCGGGACGTTGCTGAGCGTTGGTGGTGTTTTTGATGGAGGTTGGAGGTTGAAAAAAGACGTTTTTTCACCCTACTTTGGCTCGTTTGTGGTCATTTTGAGGTAAACTGGTCTTAGCTAGGGTTAGAGGCGAAAATCGAGCTAACGGGTATGGTTAGGGCTAACCCTAGTGCGATAGGGGGTTAGCTAGAGTTAGGTCGATTTTACTGTTTTTCGATGTTTTTGTGTTTTTTTGGAGGTCCCGCAGCAGGGGCAGGACGTTGCAGAGCGTTGGTGGTGATTTTGATGGAGGTTGGATGTTGAAAAAAGACGTTTTTTCACCCTACTTTGGCTCGTTTGTGGTCATGTTGATGTAAACTCGTCTTAGCTAGGGTTAGAGGCGAAAATCGAGCCAAAGGGTATGGTTAGGGCTAAATCTAGTGGGATAGGGGGTTAAGTAGGGCTAGGTCGATTTTACTGTTTTTTCGATGTTTTTGTGTTTTTGTGGAGTACCTGCATCATGGTCGGGATGTTGCGGAGCGTTGTTGGTTTTTTTGATGGAGGTTGGAGGTTGAAAAAAGATGTTTTTTCACCCTACTTTGGCTCGTTTGGGGTCATTTTGACCTAAACTGGTCTTAGCTAGGGTTAGAGTTGAAAATCCAGTTAACAGGTATGGTTAGGTTTAATCCAAGGGGTTAGGGGGTTAGCTAGGGTTAGGTCGATTTTGCTTTTTTTTTTTGATGTTTCGGTGGATTTTTGGAGGTCCCGCAGCAGGGTCGGGACGTTGCTGAGCGTTGGTGGTGTTTTTGATGGAGGTTGGATGTTGAAAAAAGTCGTTTTTTCCCCCAAGTTTGGCTCGTTTGGGGTCATTTTGATGTAAACTCGTCTTAGCTAGGGTTAGAGGCGAAAATCGAGCTAACGGGTATGGTTAAGGCTAACCCTAGTGCGATAGGGGGTTAGCTAGGGTTAGGTCGATTTTACTGTTTTATCGATGTTTTTGTGTTTTTTTGTAGGTCCCGCAGCAGGGGCAGGACGTTGCTGAGCGTTGGTGGTGTTCTTGATGGAGGTTGGATGTTGAAAAAAGACGTTTTTTTACCCTACTTTGGCTCGTTTGTGGTCATTTTGACCTAAACTGGTCTTAGCTAGGGTTAGAGTTGAAAATCCAGTTAACGGGTATGGTTAGGGTTAATCCAAGGGGTTAGGGGGTTAGCTAGGGTTAGGTTGATTTTGCTTCTTTTTTTTTTGATGTTTCGGTGGATTTTTGGAGGTCCCGCGGCAGGGTCGGGACGTTGCTGAGCGTTGGTGGTGTTTTTGATGGAGGTTGGAGGTTGAAAAAAGACGTTTTTTCACCCTACTTTGGCTCGTTTGTGGTCATTTTGAGGTAAACTCGTCTTAGCTAGGGTTAGAGGCGAAAATCGAGCTAACGGGTATGGTTAGGGCTAACCCTAGTGCGATAGGGGGTTAGCTAGGGTTAGGTCGATTTTACTGTTTTTCGATGTTTTTGTGTTTTTTTGGAGGTCCCGCAGCAGGGGCGGGACGTTGCAGAGCGTTGGTGGTGATTTTGATGGAGGTTGGATGTTGAAAAAAGACGTTTTTTTCACCCTACTTTGGCTCGTTTGTGGTCATGTTGATGTAAACTCGTCTTAGCTAGGGTTAGATGCGAAAATCGAGCCAAAGGGTATGGTTAGGGCTAAATCTAGTGGGATAGGGGGTTAAGTAGGGCTAGGTCGATTTTACTGTTTTTTCGATGTTTTTGTGTTTTTGTGGAGTACCTGCATCATGGTCGGGATGTTGCGGAGCGTTGTTGGTTTTTTTGATGGAGGTTGGAGGTTGAAAAAAGATGTTTTTTCACCCTACTTTGGCTCGTTTGGGGTCATTTTGACCTAAACTGGTCTTAGCTAGGGTTAGAGTTGAAAATCCAGTTAACGGGTATGGTTAGGTTTAATCCAAGGGGTTAGGGGGTTAGCTAGGGTTAGGTCGATTTTGCTTTTTTTTTTTGATGTTTCGGTGGATTTTTGGAGGTCCCGCAGCAGGGTCGGGACGTTGCTGAGCGTTGGTGGTGTTTTTGATGGAGGTTGGATGTTGAAAAAAGTCGTTTTTTCCCCCAAGTTTGGCTCGTTTGGGGTCATTTTGATGTAAACTCGTCTTAGCTAGGGTTAGAAGCGAAAATCGAGCTAACAGGTATGGTTAGGGCTAACCCTAGTGCGATAGGGGGTTAGCTAGGGTTAGGTCGATTTTACTGTTTTATCGATGTTTTTGTGTTTTTTTGTAGGTCCCGCAGCAGGGGCAGGACGTTGCTGAGCGTTGGTGGTGTTCTTGATGGAGGTTGGATGTTGAAAAAAGACGTTTTTTTACCCTACTTTGGCTCGTTTGTGGTCATTTTGACCTAAACTGGTCTTAGCTAGGGTTAGAGTTGAAAATCCAGTTAACGGGTATGGTTAGGGTTAATCCAAGGGGTTAGGGGGTTAGCTAGGGTTAGGTTGATTTTGCTTCTTTTTTTTTTGATGTTTCGGTGGATTTTTGGAGGTCCCGCGGCAGGGTCGGGACGTTGCTGAGCGTTGGTGGTGTTTTTGATGGAGGTTGGAGGTTGAAAAAAGACGTTTTTTCACCCTACTTTGGCTCGTTTGTGGTCATTTTGAGGTAAACTCGTCTTAGCTAGGGTTAGAGGCGAAAATCGAGCTAACGGGTATGGTTAGGGCTAACCCTAGTGCGATAGGGGGTTAGCTAGGGTTAGGTCGATTTTACTGTTTTTCGATGTTTTTGTGTTTTTTTGGAGGTCCCGCAGCAGGGGCGGGACGTTGCAGAGCGTTGGTGGTGATTTTGATGGAGGTTGGATGTTGAAAAAAGACGTTTTTTCACCCTACTTTGGCTCGTTTGTGGTCATGTTGATGTAAACTCGTCTTAGCTAGGGTTAGATGCGAAAATCGAGCCAAAGGGTATGGTTAGGGCTAAATCTAGTGGGATAGGGGGTTAAGTAGGGCTAGGTCGATTTTACTGTTTTTTCGATGTTTTTGTGTTTTTGTGGAGTACCTGCATCATGGTCGGGATGTTGCGGAGCGTTGTTGGTTTTTTTGATGGAGGTTGGAGGTTGAAAAAAGATGTTTTTTCACCCTACTTTGGCTCGTTTGGGGTCATTTTGACCTAAACTGGTCTTAGCTAGGGTTAGAGTTGAAAATCCAGTTAACGGGTATGGTTAGGTTTAATCCAAGGGGTTAGGGGGTTAGCTAGGGTTAGGTCGATTTTGCTTTTTTTTTTTTGATGTTTCGGTGGATTTTTGGAGGTCCCGCAGCAGGGTCGGGACGTTGCTGAGCGTTGGTGGTGTTTTTGATGGAGGTTGGATGTTGAAAAAAGTCGTTTTTTCCCCCAAGTTTGGCTCGTTTGGGGTCATTTTGATGTAAACTCGTCTTAGCTAGGGTTAGAAGCGAAAATCGAGCTAACAGGTATGGTTAGGGCTAACCCTAGTGCGATAGGGGGTTAGCTAGGGTTAGGTCGATTTTACTGTTTTATCGATGTTTTTGTGTTTTTTTGTAGGTCCCGCAGCAGGGGCAGGACGTTGCTGAGCGTTGGTGGTGTTCTTGATGGAGGTTGGATGTTGAAAAAAGACGTTTTTTTACCCTACTTTGGCTCGTTTGTGGTCATTTTGACCTAAACTGGTCTTAGCTAGGGTTAGAGTTGAAAATCCAGTTAACGGGTATGGTTAGGGTTAATCCAAGGGGTTAGGGGGTTAGCTAGGGTTAGGTTGATTTTGCTTCTTTTTTTTTTGATGTTTCGGTGGATTTTTGGAGGTCCCGCGGCAGGGTCGGGACGTTGCTGAGCGTTGGTGGTGTTTTTGATGGAGGTTGGAGGTTGAAAAAAGACGTTTTTTCACCCTACTTTGGCTCGTTTGTGGTCATTTTGAGGTAAACTCGTCTTAGCTAGGGTTAGAGGCGAAAATCGAGCTAACGGGTATGGTTAGGGCTAACCCTAGTGCAATAGGGGGTTAGCTAGGGTTAGGTCGATTTTACTGTTTTTCGATGTTTTTGTGTTTTTTTTAGGTCCCGCAGCAGGGTCGGGACGTTGCAGATCGTTGGTGGTGATTTTGATGGAGGTTGGATGTTGAAAAAAGACGTTTTGTCACCCTACTTTGGCTCGTTTGTGGTCATGTCGATGTAAACTCGTCTTAGCTAGGGTTAGAGGCGAAAATCGAGCCAAAGGGTATGGTTAGGGCTAAATCTAGTGGGATAGGGGGTTAAGTAGGGCTAGGTCGATTTTACTGTTTTTTCGATGTTTTTGTGTTTTTGTGGAGTACCTGCATCATGGTCGGGATGTTGCGGAGCGTTGTTGGTTTTTTTGATGGAGGTTGGAGGTTGAAAAAAGATGTTTTTTCACCCTACTTTGGCTCGTTTGGGGTCATTTTGACCTAAACTGGTCTTAGCTAGGGTTAGAGTTGAAAATCCAGTTAACGGGTATGGTTAGGTTTAATCCAAGGGGTTAGGGGGTTAGCTAGGGTTAGGTCGATTTTGCTTTTTTTTTTTGATGTTTCGGTGGATTTTTGGAGGTCCCGCAGCAGGGTCGGGACGTTGCTGAGCGTTGGTGGTGTTTTTGATGGAGGTTGGATGTTGAAAAAAGTCGTTTTTTCCCCCAAGTTTGGCTCGTTTGGGGTCATTTTGATGTAAACTCGTCTTAGCTAGGGTTAGAGGCGAAAATCGAGCTAACAGGTATGGTTAGGGCTAACCCTAGTGCGATAGGGGGTTAGCTAGGGTTAGGTCGATTTTACTGTTTTATCGATGTTTTTGTGTTTTTTTGTAGGTCGCCCAGCAGGGGCAGGACGTTGCTGAGCGTTTGTGGTGTTTTTGATGGATGTTGGATGTTGAAAAAAGACTTTTTTTTACCCTACTTTGGCTCGTTTGTGGTCATTTTGACCTAAACTGGTCTTAGCTAGGGTTAGAGTTGAAAATCCAGTTAACGGGTATGGTTAGGGTTAATCCAAGGGGTTAGGGGTTTAGCTAGGGTTAGGTCGATTTTGCTTTTTTTTTTTGATGTTTCGGAGGATTTTTGGAGGTCCCGCGGCAGGGTCGGGACGTTGCTGAGCGTTGGTGGTGTTTTTGATGGAGGTTGGAGGTTGAAAAAAGACGTTTTTTCACCCTACTTTGGCTCGTTTGTGGTCATTTTGAGGTAAACTCGTCTTAGCTAGGGTTAGAGGCGAAAATCGAGCTAACGGGTATGGTTAGGGCTAACCCTAGTGCGATAGGGGGTTAGCTAGGGTTAGGTCGATTTTACTGTTTTTCGATGTTTTTGTGTTTTTTTGGAGGTCCCGCAGCAGGGGCAGGACGTTGCAGAGCGTTGGTGGTGATTTTGATGGAGGTTGGATGTTGAAAAAAGACGTTTTTTCACCCTACTTTGGCTCGTTTGTGGTCATGTTGATGTAAACTCGTCTTAGCTAGGGTTAGAGGCGAAAATCGAGCCAAAGGGTATGGTTAGGGCTAAATCTAGTGGGATAGGGGGTTAAGTAGGGCTAGGTCGATTTTACTGTTTATTTTGATGTTTTTGTGGAGGTCCTGCGTCATGGTCGGGATGTTGCAGCGTTGTTGGTGTTTTTGATGGATGTTGGAGGTTGAAAAAAGATGTTTTTTCACCCTAGTTTGGCTCGTTTGGGGTCATTTTGACCTACACTAGCCTTTACTAGGGTTAGAGGCGAAAATTGAGCTAACGGGTATGGTTAGGGCTAACCCTAGTGGGATAGGGCGTTAGCTAAGGTTAGGTCGATTTTACTGTTTTATCGATGTTTTTGTGTTTTTATGGAGGTCCCGCAGCAGGGTCGGGGCGTTGCTGAGCATTGGTGGTGTTTTTGATGTCTGCAGTTATCGTGCGCGCGCGTGTGTTTTGTGGAGCTTTTTGAGCGGTTTGTTTTTGCAACAACTAGGGTTAGATAGTGCAATTATTTTTGTCAATCTCATTTAATTATTTTGGGATTTGCTATTGTTTACTGTGATTGCTATGGTCTTTGTGCGCTGTTTGTTTTGTTGTGGGAGTGGTTTGTGTTCTGTTGTGGTTGGTTTTGTTTGGTACTCTTTTGTGTCATTTTAGGGCACGTCTCCAACGGTTTTACTCAATATTTAATATGAAATACATTGCTGAAAATAAAATATATTTTAAAGAAGCTTTCCTCACTCCTTGTAGCTTTAGCATGGCATAAAGGACAGTTTCATATTGCTAAGTATATTTGAATGCTTCAAATGTAGGCAAATAGTGATCGTGCACTATTATTTTACTCAAAAAACATATAAGGTGACATGGTTTCGTGAAACTTGTTTTTTGAAATCAATTTTAACAAAGTATGATAGTAATGGTTATCGGATGATTGTTTCTACTTGGATAATGTAATAGTATTAGTCTGCTCGTCATATCCAGTTTTAGTTATAGTTTATGCTGAAGGCATTTTTCAGGTTATTTCCAAATGACGTTCACCTCGCTGCAATCCCAGAATGTATGAATGATTGTGTCTGTGTGTTTGGCGCATATGCTCTTTGTGACCTGAACTTATCATTTTGTAAGAACGAGGTGTGGAAAGAGGTAGAAATGTCCTTGGGTGCCCCTAGGAGTGTGCGTTTGGAAGTTGGAGGTTTGAAAAAAGACGTTTTTTCACCCTAGTTTGGCTCGTTTGGGGTCATTTTGACCTAAACTAGCCTTTGCTAGGGTTAGAGGCGAAAATTGAGCTAACGGGTATGGTTAGGGCTAACCCTAGTGGGATAGGGGGTTAGCTAGGGTTAGGTCGATTTTACTGTTTTATCGATGTTTTTGTGTTTTTATGGAGGTCCCGCAGCAGGGGCGGGACGTTGCAGAGTGTTGGTGGTGTTTTTGATGGAGGTTGGATGTTGAGAAAAGACGTTTTTTCACCCTAGTTTGGCTCGTTTGGGGTCATTTTGACCTAAACTGGTCTTAGCTAGGGTTAGAGGCGAAAGTTGAGCTAACGGGTATGGTTAGGGCTAACCCTAGTGGGATAGGGCGTTAGCTAGGGTTAGGTCGATTTTACTGTTTTATCGATGTTTTTGTGTTTTTTTTAGTTCCCGCAGCAGGGGCGGGACGTTGCAGCGCGTTGTTGGTGTTTTTGATGGAGGTTGGATGTCGAAAAAAGACGTATTTTCACCCTAGTTTGGCTCGTTTGGGGTCATTTTGACGTAAACTCGTCTTAGCTAGGGTTAGAGGCGAAAATCGAGCCAACGGGTATGGTTAGGGCTAAATCTAGTGGCAAAGGGGGTTAAGTAGGGCTAGGTCGATTTTACTGTTTATTTTGATGTTTTTGTGGAGGTCCTGCGTCATGGTCGGGATGTTGCAGCGTTGTTGGTGTTTTTGATGGATGTTGGAGGTTGAAAAAAGATGTTTTTTCACCCTAGTTTGGCTCGTTTGGGGTCATTTTGACCTACACTAGCCTTTACTAGGGTTAGAGGCGAAAATTGAGCTAACGGGTATGGTTAGGGCTAACCCTAGTGGGATAGGGCGTTAGCTAAGGTTAGGTCGATTTTACTGTTTTATCGATGTTTTTGTGTTTTTATGGAGGTCCCGCAGCAGGGTCGGGGCGTTGCTGAGCATTGGTGGTGTTTTTGATGTCTGCAGTTATCGTGCGCGCGCGTGTGTTTTGTGGAGCTTTTTGAGCGGTTTGTTTTTGCAACAACTAGGGTTAGATAGTGCAATTATTTTTGTCAATCTCAATTAATTATTTTGGGATTTGCTATTGTTTACTGTGATTGCTATGGTCTTTGTGCGCTGTTTGTTTTGTTGTGGGAGTGGTTTGTGTTCTGTTGTGGTTGGTTTTGTTTGGTACTCTTTTGTGTCATTTTAGGGCACGTCTCCAACGGTTTTACTCAATATTTAATATGAAATACATTGCTGAAAATAAAATATATTTTAAAGAAGCTTTCCTCACTCCTTGTAGCTTTAGCATGGCATAAAGGACAGTTTCATATTGCTAAGTATATTTGAATGCTTCAAATGTAGGCAAATAGTGATCGTGCACTATTATTTTACTCAAAAAACATATAAGGTGACATGGTTTCGTGAAACTTGTTTTTTGAAATCAATTTTAACAAAGTATGATAGTAATGGTTATCGGATGATTGTTTCTACTTGGATAATGTAATAGTATTAGTCTGCTCGTCATATCCAGTTTTAGTTATAGTTTATGCTGAAGGCATTTTTCAGGTTATTTCCAAATGACGTTCACCTCGCTGCAATCCCAGAATGTATGAATGATTGTGTCTGTGTGTTTGGCGCATATGCTCTTTGTGACCTGAACTTATCATTTTGTAAGAACGAGGTGTGGAAAGAGGTAGAAATGTCCTTGGGTGCCCCTAGGAGTGTGCGTTTGGAAGTTGGAGGTTTGAAAAAAGACGTTTTTCACCCTAGTTTGGCTCGTTTGGGGTCATTTTGATCTAAACTAGCCTTTGCTAGGGTTAGAGGCGAAAATTGAGCTAACGGGTATGGTTAGGGCTAACCCTAGTGGGATAGGGGGTTAGCTAGGGTTAGGTCGATTTTACTGTTTTATCGATGTTTTTGTGGTTTTATGGAGGTCCCGCAGCAGGGGCGGGACGTTGCAGCGCGTTCGTGGTGTTTTTGATGGAGGTTGGATGTTGAAAAAAGACGTATTTTCACCCTAGTTTGGCTCGTTTGGGGTCATTTTGACGTAAACTGGTCTTAGCTAGGGTTAGAGGCGAAAGTTGAGCCAACGGGTATGGTTAGGCTAAATGTAGTGGGATAGGGGGTTAAGTAGGGCTAGGTCGATTTTACTGTTTTTTCGATGTTTTTGTGTTTTTGTGGAGGTCCTGCGTCATGGTCAGGATGTTGCGGAGTGTTGTTGGTATTTTTGATGGAGGTTGGAGGTTGAAAAAAGACGTATTTTCACCCTAGTTTGGCTCTTTTGGGGTCATTTTGACGTAAACTCGTCTTAGCTAGGGTTAGAGGCGAACATCGAGCCAACGGGTATGGTTAGGGCTAAATCTAGTGGCAAAGGGGGTTAAGTAGGGCTAGGTCGATTTTACTGTTTATTTTGATGTTTTTTTGGAGGTCCTGCGTCATGGTCGGGATGTTGCGGAGCGTTGTTGGTGTTTTTGATGGAGGTTGGAGGTTGAAAAAAGATGTTTTTTCACCCTAGTTTGGCTCGTTTGGGGTCATTTTGACCTAAACTAGCCTTTACTAGGGTTAGAGGCGAAAATTGAGCTAACGGGTATGGTTAGGGCTAACCCTAGTGGGATAGGGGGTTAGCTAGGGTTAGGTCGATTTTACTGTTTTATCGATGTTTTTGTGTTTTTATGGAGGTCCCGCAGCAGGGGCGGGACGTTGCAGAGTGTTGGTGGTGTTTTTGATGGAGGTTGGATGTAGAGAAAAGACGTTTTTTCACCCTAGTTTGGCTCGTTTGGGGTCATTTTGACCTAAACTGGTCTTAGCTAGGGTTAGAGGCGAAAGTTGAGCTAACGGGTATGGTTAGGGCTAACCCTAGTGGGATAGGGCGTTAGCTAGGGTTAGGTCGATTTTACTGTTTTATCGATGTTTTTGTGGTTTTTTTAGGTCCCGCAGCAGGGGCGGGACGTTGCAGCGCGTTCGTGGTGTTTTTGATGGAGGTTGGATGTCGAAAAAAGACGTATTTTCACCCTAGTTTGGCTCGTTTGGGGTCATTTTGACGTAAACTCGTCTTAGCTAGGGTTAGAGGCGAAAATCGAGCCAGCGGGTATGGTTAGGGCTAAATCTAGTGGCAAAGGGGGTTAAGTAGGGCTAGGTCGATTTTACTGTTGATTTTGATGTTTTTGTGGAGGTCCTGCGTCATGGTCGGGATGTTGCAGCGTTGTTGGTGTTTTTGATGGAGGTTGGAGGTTGAAAAAAGATGTTTTTTCACCCTAGTTTGGCTCGTTTGGGGTCATTTTGACCTAATCTAGTCTTAGCTAGGGTTAGAGGCGAAAATCGAGGTAACGGGTATGGTTAGGGCTAACCCTAGTGGGATAGGGGGTTAGCTAGGGTTAGGTCGATTTTACTGTTTTATCGATGTTTTTGTGGTTTTATGGAGGTCCCGCAGCAGGGGCGGGACGTTGCAGCGCGTTTGTGGTGTTTTTGATGGAGGTTGGATGTTGAAAAAACACGTATTTTCACCCTAGTTTGGCTCGTTTGGGGTCATTTTGACGTAAACTCGTCTTATCTAGGGTTAGAGGAGAAAATCGAGCCAACGGGTATGGTTAGGCTAAATGTAGTGAGATAGGGGGTTAAGTAGGGCTAGGTCGATTTTACTGTTTTTTCGATGTTTTTGTGTTTTTGTGGAGGTCCTGCGTCATGGTCAGGATGTTGCGGAGTGTTGTTGGTATTTTTGATGGAGGTTGGAGGTTGAAAAAAGACGTATTTTCACCCTAGTTTGGCTCTTTTGGGGTCATTTTGACGTAAACTCGTCTTAGCTAGGGTTAGAGGCGAACATCGAGCCAACGGGTATGGTTAGGGCTAAATCTAGTGGCAAAGGGGGTTAAGTAGGGCTAGGTCGATTTTACTGTTTATTTTGATGTTTTTTTGGAGGTCCTGCGTCATGGTCGGGATGTTGCGGAGCGTTGATGGTGTTTTTGATGGAGGTTGGAGGTTGAAAAAAGATGTTTTTTCACCCTAGTTTGGCTCGTTTGGGGTCATTTTGACCTAAACTAGCCTTTACTAGGGTTAGAGGCGAAAATTGAGCTAACGGGTATGATTAGGGCTAACCCTAGTGGGATAGGGCGTTAGCTAAGGTTAGGTCGATTTTACTGTTTTATCGATGTTTTTGTGTTTTTATGGAGGTCCCGCAGCAGGGTCGGGGCGTTGCTGAGCATTGGTGGTGTTTTTGATGTCTGCAGTTATCGTGCGCGCGCGTGTGTTTTGTGGAGCTTTTTGAGCGGTTTGTTTTTGCAACAACTAGGGTTAGATAGTGCAATTATTTTTGTCAATCTCATTTAATTATTTTGGGATTTGCTATTGTTTACTGTGATTGCTATGGTCTTTGTGCGCTGTTTGTTTTGTTGTGGGAGTGGTTTGTGTTCTGTTGTGGTTGGTTTTGTTTGGTACTCTTTTGTGTCATTTTAGGGCACGTCTCCAACGGTTTTACTCAATATTTAATATGAAATACATTGCTGAAAATAAAATATATTTTAAAGAAGCTTTCCTCACTCCTTGTAGCTTTAGCATGGCATAAAGGACAGTTTCATATTGCTAAGTATATTTGAATGCTTCAAATGTAGGCAAATAGTGATCGTGCACTATTATTTTACTCAAAAAACATATAAGGTGACATGCTTTCGTGAAACTTGTTTTTTGAAATCAATTTTAACAAAGTATGATAGTAATGGTTATCGGATGATTGTTTCTACTTGGATAATGTAATAGTATTAGTCTGCTCGTCATATCCAGTTTTAGTTATAGTTTATGCTGAAGGCATTTTTCAGGTTATTTCCAAATGACGTTCACCTCGCTGCAATCCCAGAATGTATGAATGATTGTGTCTGTGTGTTTGGCGCATATGCTCTTTGTGACCTGAACTTATCATTTTGTAAGAACGAGGTGTGGAAAGAGGTAGAAATGTCCCTGGGTGCCCCTAGGAGTGTGCGTTTGGAAGTTGGAGGTTTGAAAAAAGACGTTTTTTCACCCTAGTTTGGCTCGTTTGGGGTCATTTTGAACTAAACTAACCTTTGCTAGGGTTAGAGGCGAAAATTGAGCTAACGGGTATGGTTAGGGCTAACCCTAGTGGGATAGGGGGTTAGCTAGGGTTAGGTCGATTTTACTGTTTTATCGATGTTTTTGTGTTTTTATGGCGGTCCCGCAGCAGGGGCGGGACGTTGCAGAGTGTTGGTGGTGTTTTTGATGGAGGTTGGATGTTGAAAAAAGACGTTTTTTCACCCTAGTTTGGCTCGTTTGGGGTCATTTTGACATAAACTGGTCTTAGCTAGGGTTAGAGGCGAAAGTTGAGCTAACGGGTATGGTTAGGGCTAACCCTAGTGGGATAGGGGGTTAGCTAGGGTTAGGTCGATTTTACTGTTTTATCGATGTTTTTGTGTTTTTTTTGAGGTCCCGCAGCAGGGGCGGGACGTTGCAGCGCGTTCGTGGTGTTTTTGATGGAGGTTGGATGTTGAAAAAAGACGTATTTTCACCCTAGTTTGGCTCGTTTGGGGTCATTTTGACGTAAACTGGTCTTAGCTAGGGTTAGAGGCGAAAGTTGAGCCAACGGGTATGGTTAGGCTAAATGTAGTGGGATAGGGGGTTAAGTAGGGCTAGGTCGATTTTACTGTTTTTTCGATGTTTTTGTGTTTTTGTGGAGGTCCTGCGTCATGGTCAGGATGTTGCGGAGTGTTGTTGGTATTTTTGATGGAGGTTGGAGGTTGAAAAAAGACGTATTTTCACCCTAGTTTGGCTCTTTTGGGGTCATTTTGACGTAAACTCGTCTTAGCTAGGGTTAGAGGCGAACATCGAGCCAACGGGTATGGTTAGGGCTAAATCTAGTGGCAAAGGGGGTTAAGTAGGGCTAGGTCGATTTTACTGTTTATTTTGATGTTTTTTTGGAGGTCCTGCGTCATGGTCGGGATGTTGCGGAGCGTTGTTGGTGTTTTTGATGGAGGTTGGAGGTTGAAAAAAGATGTTTTTTCACCCTAGTTTGGCTCGTTTGGGGTCATTTTGACCTAAACTAGCCTTTACTAGGGTTAGAGGCGAAAATTGAGCTAACGGGTATGGTTAGGGCTAACCCTAGTGGGATAGGGGGTTAGCTAGGGTTAGGTCGATTTTACTGTTTTATCGATGTTTTTGTGTTTTTATGGAGGTCCCGCAGCAGGGGCGGGACGTTGCAGAGTGTTGGTGGTGTTTTTGATGGAGGTTGGATGTAGAGAAAAGACGTTTTTTCACCCTAGTTTGGCTCGTTTGGGGTCATTTTGACCTAAACTGGTCTTAGCTAGGGTTAGAGGCGAAAGTTGAGCTAACGGGTATGGTTAGGGCTAACCCTAGTGGGATAGGGCGTTAGCTAGGGTTAGGTCGATTTTACTGTTTTATCGATGTTTTTGTGTTTTTTTTAGGTCCCGCAGCAGGGGCGGGACGTTGCAGCGCGTTCGTGGTGTTTTTGATGGAGGTTGGATGTCGAAAAAAGACGTATTTTCACCCTAGTTTGGCTCGTTTGGGGTCATTTTGACGTAAACTCGTCTTAGCTAGGGTTAGAGGCGAAAATCGAGCCAGCGGGTATGGTTAGGGCTAAATCTAGTGGCAAAGGGGGTTAAGTAGGGCTAGGTCGATTTTACTGTTGATTTTGATGTTTTTGTGGAGGTCCTGCGTCATGGTCGGGATGTTGCAGCGTTGTTGGTGTTTTTGATGGAGGTTGGAGGTTGAAAAAAGATGTTTTTTCACCCTAGTTTGGCTCGTTTGGGGTCATTTTGACCTAATCTAGTCTTAGCTAGGGTTAGAGGCGAAAATCGAGGTAACGGGTATGGTTAGGGCTAACCCTAGTGGGATAGGGGGTTAGCTAGGGTTAGGTCGATTTTACTGTTTTATCGATGTTTTTGTGGTTTTATGGAGGTCCCGCAGCAGGGGCGGGACGTTGCAGCGCGTTTGTGGTGTTTTTGATGGAGGTTGGATGTTGAAAAAACACGTATTTTCACCCTAGTTTGGCTCGTTTGGGGTCATTTTGACGTAAACTCGTCTTATCTAGGGTTAGAGGAGAAAATCGAGCCAACGGGTATGGTTAGGCTAAATGTAGTGAGATAGGGGGTTAAGTAGGGCTAGGTCGATTTTACTGTTTTTTCGATGTTTTTGTGTTTTTGTGGAGGTCCTGCGTCATGGTCAGGATGTTGCGGAGTGTTGTTGGTATTTTTGATGGAGGTTGGAGGTTGAAAAAAGACGTATTTTCACCCTAGTTTGGCTCTTTTGGGGTCATTTTGACGTAAACTCGTCTTAGCTAGGGTTAGAGGCGAACATCGAGCCAACGGGTATGGTTAGGGCTAAATCTAGTGGCAAAGGGGGTTAAGTAGGGCTAGGTCGATTTTACTGTTTATTTTGATGTTTTTTTGGAGGTCCTGCGTCATGGTCGGGATGTTGCGGAGCGTTGATGGTGTTTTTGATGGAGGTTGGAGGTTGAAAAAAGATGTTTTTTCACCCTAGTTTGGCTCGTTTGGGGTCATTTTGACCTAAACTAGCCTTTACTAGGGTTAGAGGCGAAAATTGAGCTAACGGGTATGATTAGGGCTAACCCTAGTGGGATAGGGCGTTAGCTAAGGTTAGGTCGATTTTACTGTTTTATCGATGTTTTTGTGTTTTTATGGAGGTCCCGCAGCAGGGTCGGGGCGTTGCTGAGCATTGGTGGTGTTTTTGATGTCTGCAGTTATCGTGCGCGCGCGTGTGTTTTGTGGAGCTTTTTGAGCGGTTTGTTTTTGCAACAACTAGGGTTAGATAGTGCAATTATTTTTGTCAATCTCATTTAATTATTTTGGGATTTGCTATTGTTTACTGTGATTGCTATGGTCTTTGTGCGCTGTTTGTTTTGTTGTGGGAGTGGTTTGTGTTCTGTTGTGGTTGGTTTTGTTTGGTACTCTTTTGTGTCATTTTAGGGCACGTCTCCAACGGTTTTACTCAATATTTAATATGAAATACATTGCTGAAAATAAAATATATTTTAAAGAAGCTTTCCTCACTCCTTGTAGCTTTAGCATGGCATAAAGGACAGTTTCATATTGCTAAGTATATTTGAATGCTTCAAATGTAGGCAAATAGTGATCGTGCACTATTATTTTACTCAAAAAACATATAAGGTGACATGCTTTCGTGAAACTTGTTTTTTGAAATCAATTTTAACAAAGTATGATAGTAATGGTTATCGGATGATTGTTTCTACTTGGATAATGTAATAGTATTAGTCTGCTCGTCATATCCAGTTTTAGTTATAGTTTATGCTGAAGGCATTTTTCAGGTTATTTCCAAATGACGTTCACCTCGCTGCAATCCCAGAATGTATGAATGATTGTGTCTGTGTGTTTGGCGCATATGCTCTTTGTGACCTGAACTTATCATTTTGTAAGAACGAGGTGTGGAAAGAGGTAGAAATGTCCCTGGGTGCCCCTAGGAGTGTGCGTTTGGAAGTTGGAGGTTTGAAAAAAGACGTTTTTTCACCCTAGTTTGGCTCGTTTGGGGTCATTTTGACCTAAACTAACCTTTGCTAGGGTTAGAGGCGAAAATTGAGCTAACGGGTATGGTTAGGGCTAACCCTAGTGGGATAGGGGGTTAGCTAGGGTTAGGTCGATTTTACTGTTTTATCGATGTTTTTGTGTTTTTATGGCGGTCCCGCAGCAGGGGCGGGACGTTGCAGAGTGTTGGTGGTGTTTTTGATGGAGGTTGGATGTTGAAAAAAGACGTTTTTTCACCCTAGTTTGGCTCGTTTGGGGTCATTTTGACCTAAACTGGTCTTAGCTAGGGTTAGAGGCGAAAGTTGAGCTAACGGGTATGGTTAGGGCTAACCCTAGTGGGATAGGGGGTTAGCTAGGGTTAGGTCGATTTTACTGTTTTATCGATGTTTTTGTGTTTTTTTTGAGGTCCCGCAGCAGGGGCGGGACGTTGCAGCGCGTTCGTGGTGTTTTTGATGGAGGTTGGATGTCGAAAAAAGACGTATTTTCACCCTAGTTTGGCTCGTTTGGGGTCATTTTGACGTAAACTCGTCTTAGCTAGGGTTAGAGGCGAAAATCGAGCCAACGGGTATGGTTAGGGCTAAATCTAGTGGCAAAGGGGGTTAAGTAGGGCTAGGTCGATTTTACTGTTGATTTTGATGTTTTTGTGGAGGTCCTGCGTCATGGTCGGGATGTTGCGGAGCGTTGTTGGTGTTTTTGAAGGATGTTGGAGGTTGAAAAAAGATGTTTTTTCACCCTAGTTTGGCTCGTTTGGGGTCATTTTGACCCAAACTGGTCTTAGCTAGGGTTAGAGTTGAAAATCCAGTTAACGGGTATGGTTAGGGTTAATCCAAGGGGTTAGGGGGTTAGCTAGGGTTAGGTCGATTTTGCTTCTTTTTTCTTGATGTTTCGGTGGATTTTTGGAGGTCCCGCGGCAGGGTCGGGACTTTGCTGAGCATTGGTGGTGTTTTTGATGTCTGCAGTTATCGTGCGCACGCGTGTGTTTTGTGGAGCTTTTTGAGCGGTTTGTTTTTGCAACAACTAGGGTTAGATAGTGCAATTATTTTTGTCAGTCTCATTTAATTATTTTGGGATTTGCTATTGTTTACTGTGATTGCTATGGTCTTTGTGCGCTGTTTGTTTTGTTGTGGGAGTGGTTTGTGTTCTGTTGTGGTTGGTTTTGTTTGGTACTCTTTTGTGTCATTTTAGGGCACGTCTCCAACGGTTTTACTCAATATTTAATATGAAATACATTGCTGAAAATAAAATATATTTTAAAGAAGCTTTCCTCACTCCTTGTAGCTTTAGCATGGCATAAAGGGCAGTTTCATATTGCTAAGTATATTTGAATGCTTCAAATGTAGGCAAATAGTGATCGTGCACTATTATTTTACTCAAAAAACATATAAGGTGACATGGTTTCGTGAAACTTGTTTTTTGAAATCAATTTTAACAAAGTATGATAGTAATGGTTATCGGATGATTGTTTCTACTTGGATAATGTAATAGTATTAGTCTGCTCGTCATATCCAGTTTTAGTTATAGTTTATGCTGAAGGCATTTTTCAGGTTATTTCCAAATGACGTTCACCTCGCTGCAATCCCAGAATGTATGAATGATTGTGTCTGTGTGTTTGGCGCATATGCTCTTTGTGACCTGAACTTATCATTTTGTAAGAACGAGGTGTGGAAAGAGGTAGAAATGTCCTTGGGTGCCCCTAGGAGTGTGCGTTTGGAAGTTGGAGGTTTGAAAAAAGACGTTTTTCACCCTAGTTTGGCTCGTTTGGGGTCATTTTGACCTAAACTAGCCTTTGCTAGGGTTAGAGGCGAAAATTGAGCTAACGGCTATGGTTAGGGCTAACCCTAGTGGGATAAGGGGTTAGCTAGGGTTAGGTCGATTTTACTGTTTTATCGATGTTTTTGTGGTTTTATGGAGGTCCCGCAGCAGGGGCGGGACGTTGCAGAGTGTTGGTGGTGTTTTTGATGGAGGTTGGATGTTGAGAAAAGACGTTTTTTCACCCTAGTTTGGCTCGTTTGGGGTCATTTTGACCTAAACTGGTCTTAGCTAGGGTTAGAGGCGAAAGTTGAGCTAACGGGTATGGTTAGGGCTAACCCTAGTGGGATAGGGGGTTAGCTAGGGTTAGGTCGATTTTACTGTTTTATCGAAGTTTTTGTGTTTTTTTTGAGGTCCCGCAGCAGGGGCGGGACGTTGCAGCGCGTTCGTGGTGTTTTTGATGGAGGTTGGATGTCGAAAAAAGACGTATTTTCACCCTAGTTTGGCTCGTTTGGGGTCATTTTGACCTAATCTAGTCTTAGCTAGGGTTAGAGGCGAAAATCGAGGTAACGGGTATGGTTAGGGCTAACCCTAGTGGGATAGGGGGTTAGCTAGGGTTAGGTCGATTTTACTGTTTTATCGATGTTTTTGTGTTTTTATGGAGGTCCCGCAGCAGGGGCGGGACGTTGCAGCGCGTTTGTGGTGTTTTTGATGGAGGTTGGATGTCGAAAAAAGACGTATTTTCACCCTAGTTTGGCTCGTTTGGGGTCATTTTGACGTAAACTCGTCTTATCTAGGGTTAGAGGAGAAAATCGAGCCAACGGGTATGGTTAGGCTAAATGTAGTGGGATAGGGGGTTAAATAGGGCTAGGTCGATTTTACTGTTTTTTCGATGTTTTTGTGTTTTTGTGGAGGTCCTGCGTCATGGTCAGGATGTTGCGGAGTGTTGTTGGTATTTTTGATGGAGGTTGGAGGTTGAAAAAAGACGTATTTTCACCCTAGTTTGGCTCTTTTGGGGTCATTTTGACGTAAACTCGTCTTAGCTAGGGTTAGAGGCGAACATCGAGCCAACGGGTATGGTTAGGGCTAAATCTAGTGGCAAAGGGGGTTAAGTAGGGCTAGGTCGATTTTACTGTTTATTTTGATGTTTTTTTGGAGGTCCTGCGTCATGGTCGGGATGTTGCGGAGCGTTGTTGGTGTTTTTGATGGAGGTTGGAGGTTGAAAAAAGATGTTTTTTCACCCTAGTTTGGCTCGTTTGGGGTCATTTTGACCTAAACTAGCCTTTACTAGGGTTAGAGGCGAAAATTGAGCTAACGGGTATGGTTAGGGCTAACCCTAGTGGGATAGGGGGTTAGCTAGGGTTAGGTCGATTTTACTGTTTTATCGATGTTTTTGTGTTTTTATGGAGGTCCCGCAGCAGGGGCGGGACGTTGCAGAGTGTTGGTGGTGTTTTTGATGGAGGTTGGATGTTGAGAAAAGACGTTTTTTCACCCTAGTTTGACTCGTTTGGGGTCATTTTGACCTAAACTGGTCTTAGCTAGGGTTAGAGGCGAAAGTTGAGCTAACGGGTATGGTTAGGGCTAACCCTAGTGGGATAGGGCGTTAGCTAGGGTTAGGTCGATTTTACTGTTTTATCGATGTTTTTGTGTTTTTTTTAGTTCCCGCAGCAGGGGCGGGACGTTGCAGCGCGTTCGTGGTGTTTTTGATGGAGGTTGGATGTCGAAAAAAGACGTATTTTCACCCTAGTTTGGCTCGTTTGGGGTCATTTTGACGTAAACTCGTCTTAGCTAGGGTTAGAGGCGAAAATCGAGCCAACGGGTATGGTTAGGGCTAAATCTAGTGGCAAAGGGGGTTAAGTAGGGCTAGGTCGATTTTACTGTTTATTTTGATGTTTTTGTGGAGGTCCTGCGTCATGGTCGGGATGTTGCAGCGTTGTTGGTGTTTTTGATGGATGTTGGAGGTTGAAAAAAGATGTTTTTTCACCCTAGTTTGGCTCGTTTGGGGTCATTTTGACCTACACTAGCCTTTACTAGGGTTAGAGGCGAAAATTGAGCTAACGGGTATGGTTAGGGCTAACCCTAGTGGGATAGGGCGTTAGCTAAGGTTAGGTCGATTTTACTGTTTTATCGATGTTTTTGTGTTTTTATGGAGGTCCCGCAGCAGGGTCGGGGCGTTGCTGAGCATTGGTGGTGTTTTTGATGTCTGCAGTTATCGTGCGCGCGCGTGTGTTTTGTGGAGCTTTTTGAGCGGTTTGTTTTTGCAACAACTAGGGTTAGATAGTGCAATTATTTTTGTCAATCTCATTTAATTATTTTGGGATTTGCTATTGTTTACTGTGATTGCTATGGTCTTTGTGCGCTGTTTGTTTTGTTGTGGGAGTGGTTTGTGTTCTGTTGTGGTTGGTTTTGTTTGGTACTCTTTTGTGTCATTTTAGGGCACGTCTCCAACGGTTTTACTCAATATTTAATATGAAATACATTGCTGAAAATAAAATATATTTTAAAGAAGCTTTCCTCACTCCTTGTAGCTTTAGCATGGCATAAAGGACAGTTTCATATTGCTAAGTATATTTGAATGCTTCAAATGTAGGCAAATAGTGATCGTGCACTATTATTTTACTCAAAAAACATATAAGGTGACATGGTTTCGTGAAACTTGTTTTTTGAAATCAATTTTAACAAAGTATGATAGTAATGGTTATCGGATGATTGTTTCTACTTGGATAATGTAATAGTATTAGTCTGCTCGTCATATCCAGTTTTAGTTATAGTTTATGCTGAAGGCATTTTTCAGGTTATTTCCAAATGACGTTCACCTCGCTGCAATCCCAGAATGTATGAATGATTGTGTCTGTGTGTTTGGCGCATATGCTCTTTGTGACCTGAACTTATCATTTTGTAAGAACGAGGTGTGGAAAGAGGTAGAAATGTCCTTGGGTGCCCCTAGGAGTGTGCGTTTGGAAGTTGGAGGTTTGAAAAAAGACGTTTTTCACCCTAGTTTGGCTCGTTTGGGGTCATTTTGATCTAAACTAGCCTTTGCTAGGGTTAGAGGCGAAAATTGAGCTAACGGTTATGGTTAGGGCTAACCCTAGTGGGATAGGGGGTTAGCTAGGGTTAGGTCGATTTTACTGTTTTATCGATGTTTTTGTGGTTTTATGGAGGTCCCGCAGCAGGGGCGGGACGTTGCAGCGCGTTCGTGGTGTTTTTGATGGAGGTTGGATGTTGAAAAAAGACGTATTTTCACCCTAGTTTGGCTCGTTTGGGGTCATTTTGACGTAAACTGGTCTTAGCTAGGGTTAGAGGCGAAAGTTGAGCCAACGGGTATGGTTAGGCTAAATGTAGTGGGATAGGGGGTTAAGTAGGGCTAGGTCGATTTTACTGTTTTTTCGATGTTTTTGTGTTTTTGTGGAGGTCCTGCGTCATGGTCAGGATGTTGCGGAGTGTTGTTGATATTTTTGATGGAGGTTGGAGGTTGAAAAAAGACGTATTTTCACCCTAGTTTGGCTCTTTTGGGGTCATTTTGACGTAAACTCGTCTTAGCTAGGGTTAGAGGCGAACATCGAGCCAACGGGTATGGTTAGGGCTAAATCTAGTGGCAAAGGGGGTTAAGTAGGGCTAGGTCGATTTTACTGTTTATTTTGATGTTTTTTTGGAGGTCCTGCGTCATGGTCGGGATGTTGCGGAGCGTTGTTGGTGTTTTTGATGGAGGTTGGAGGTTGAAAAAAGATGTTTTTTCACCCTAGTTTGGCTCGTTTGGGGTCATTTTGACCTAAACTAGCCTTTACTAGGGTTAGAGGCGAAAATTGAGCTAACGGGTATGGTTAGGGCTAACCCTAGTGGGATAGGGGGTTAGCTAGGGTTAGGTCGATTTTACTGTTTTATCGATGTTTTTGTGTTTTTATGGAGGTCCCGCAGCAGGGGCGGGACGTTGCAGAGTGTTCGTGGTGTTTTTGATGGAGGTTGGATGTAGAGAAAAGACGTTTTTTCACCCTAGTTTGGCTCGTTTGGGGTCATTTTGACCTAAACTGGTCTTAGCTAGGGTTATAGGCGAAAGTTGAGCTAACGGGTATGGTTAGGGCTAACCCTAGTGGGATAGGGCGTTAGCTAGGGTTAGGTCGATTTTACTGTTTTATCGATGTTTTTGTGTTTTTTTTAGGTCCCGCAGCAGGGGCGGGACGTTGCAGCGCGTTCGTGGTGTTTTTGATGGAGGTTGGATGTCGAAAAAAGACGTATTTTCACCCTAGTTTGGCTCGTTTGGGGTCATTTTGACGTAAACTCGTCTTAGCTAGGGTTAGAGGCGAAAATCGAGCCAGCGGGTATGGTTAGGGCTAAATCTAGTGGCAAAGGGGGTTAAGTAGGGCTAGGTCGATTTTACTGTTGATTTTGATGTTTTTGTGGAGGTCCTGCGTCATGGTCGGGATGTTGCAGCGTTGTTGGTGTTTTTGATGGAGGTTGGAGGTTGAAAAAAGATGTTTTTTCACCCTAGTTTGGCTCGTTTGGGGTCATTTTGACCTAATCTAGTCTTAGCTAGGGTTAGAGGCGAAAATCGAGGTAACGGGTATGGTTAGGGCTAACCCTAGTGGGATAGGGGGTTAGCTAGGGTTAGGTCGATTTTACTGTTTTATCGATGTTTTTGTGGTTTTATGGAGGTCCCGCAGCAGGGGCGGGACGTTGCAGCGCGTTTGTGGTGTTTTTGATGGAGGTTGGATGTTGAAAAAACACGTATTTTCACCCTAGTTTGGCTCGTTTGGGGTCATTTTGACGTAAACTCGTCTTATCTAGGGTTAGAGGAGAAAATCGAGCCAACGGGTATGGTTAGGCTAAATGTAGTGAGATAGGGGGTTAAGTAGGGCTAGGTCGATTTTACTGTTTTTTCGATGTTTTTGTGTTTTTGTGGAGGTCCTGCGTCATGGTCAGGATGTTGCGGAGTGTTGTTGGTATTTTTGATGGAGGTTGGAGGTTGAAAAAAGACGTATTTTCACCCTAGTTTGGCTCTTTTGGGGTCATTTTGACGTAAACTCGTCTTAGCTAGGGTTAGAGGCGAACATCGAGCCAACGGGTATGGTTAGGGCTAAATCTAGTGGCAAAGGGGGTTAAGTAGGGCTAGGTCGATTTTACTGTTTATTTTGATGTTTTTTTGGAGGTCCTGCGTCATGGTCGGGATGTTGCGGAGCGTTGATGGTGTTTTTGATGGAGGTTGGAGGTTGAAAAAAGATGTTTTTTCACCCTAGTTTGGCTCGTTTGGGGTCATTTTGACCTAAACTAGCCTTTACTAGGGTTAGAGGCGAAAATTGAGCTAACGGGTATGATTAGGGCTAACCCTAGTGGGATAGGGCGTTAGCTAAGGTTAGGTCGATTTTACTGTTTTATCGATGTTTTTGTGTTTTTATGGAGGTCCCGCAGCAGGGTCGGGGCGTTGCTGAGCATTGGTGGTGTTTTTGATGTCTGCAGTTATCGTGCGCGCGCGTGTGTTTTGTGGAGCTTTTTGAACGGTTTGTTTTTGCAACAACTAGGGTTAGATAGTGCAATTATTTTTGTCAATCTCATTTAATTATTTTGGAATTTGCTATTGTTTACTGTGATTGCTATGGTCTTTGTGCGCTGTTTGTTTTGTTGTGGGAGTGGTTTGTGTTCTGTTGTGGTTGGTTTTGTTTGGTACTCTTTTGTGTCATTTTAGGGCACGTCTCCAACGGTTTTACTCAATATTTAATATGAAATACATTGCTGAAAATAAAATATATTTTAAAGAAGCTTTCCTCACTCCTTGTAGCTTTAGCATGGCATAAAGGACAGTTTCATATTGCTAAGTATATTTGAATGCTTCAAATGTAGGCAAATAGTGATCGTGCACTATTATTTTACTCAAAAAACATATAAGGTGACATGGTTTCGTGAAACTTGTTTTTTGAAATCAATTTTAACAAAGTATGATAGTAATGGTTATCGGATGATTGTTTCTACTTGGATAATGTAATAGTATTAGTCTGCTCGTCATATCCAGTTTTAGTTATAGTTTATGCTGAAGGCATTTTTCAGGTAATTTCCAAATGACGTTCACCTCGCTGCAATCCCAGAATGTATGAATGATTGTGTCTGTGTGTTTGGCGCATATGCTATTTGTGACCTGAACTTATCATTTTGTAAGAACGAGGTGTGGAAAGAGGTAGAAATGTCCTGGGGTGCCCCTAGGAGTGTGTGTTTGGAAGTTGGAGGTTTGAAAAAAGACGTTTTTTCACCCTAGTTTGGCTCGTTTGGGGTCATTTTGACCTAAACTAGCCTTTGCTAGGGTTAGAGGCGAAAATTGAGCTAACAGGTATGGTTAGGGCTAACCCTATTGGGATAGGGGGTTAGCTAGGGTTAGGTCGATTTTACTGTTTTATCGATGTTTTGTGTTTTTATGGAGGTCCCGCAGCAGGGGCGGGTCGTAGCAGCGCGTTCGTGGTGTTTTTGATGGAGGTTGGATGTAGAAAAAAGACGTATTTTCACCCTAGTTTGGCTCGTTTGGGGTCATTTTGACCTAAACTCGTCTTAGCTAGGGTTAGAGGCGAAAATCGAGCCAACGGGTATGGTTAGGGCTAAATCTAGTGGCAAAGGGGGTTAAGTAGGGCTAGGTCGATTTTACTGTTTATTTTGATGTTTTTGTGGAGGTCCTGCGTCATGGTCGGGATGTTGCGGAGCGTTGTTGGTGTTTTTGATGGAGGTTGGATGTTGAAAAAAGACGTTTTTTCACCCTAGTTTGGCTCGTTTGGGTTCATTTTGACCTAAACTAGCCTTTGCTAGGGTTAGAGGCGAAAATTGAGCTAACGGGTATGGTTAGGGCTAAATCTAGTGGCAAAGGGGGTTAAGTAGGGCTAGGTCGATTTTACTGTTTATTTTGATGTTTTTGTGGAGGTCCTGCGTCATGGTCGGGATGTTGCGGAGCGTTGTTGGTGTTTTTGATGGAGGTTGGAGGTTGAAAAAAGACGTTTTTTCACCCTAGTTTGGCTCGTTTGGGGTCATTTTGACCTAAACTGGTCTTAGCTAGGGTTAGAGTTGAAAATCCAGTTAACGGGTATGGTTAGGGTTAATCCAAGGGGTTAGGGGGTTAGCTACGGTTAGGTCGATTTTGCTTCTTTTTTTTTGATGTTTCGGTGGATTTTTGGAGGTCCCGCGGCAGGGTTGGGACGTTGCTGAGCATTGGTGGTGTTTTTGATGTCTGCAGTTCCTCGTTATCGTGCGCGCGCGTGTGTTTTGTGGAGCTTTTTGAGCGTTTTGTTTTCGCAACAACTAGGGTTAGATAGTGCAATTATTTTTGTCAATCTCATTTAATTATTTTGGGATTTGCTATTGTTTACTGTGGTTTCTTTGGTCTTTGTGCGCTGTTTGTTTTGTTGTGGGAGTGGTTTGTGTTCTGTTGTGGTTGGTTTTGTTTGGTACTCTTTTGTGTCATTTTAGGGCACGTCTCCAACGGTTTTACTCAATATTTAATATGAAATACATTGCTGAAAATAAAATATATTTTAAAGAAGCTTTCCTCACTCCTTGTAGCTTTAGCATGGCATAAAGGACAGTTTCATATTGCTAAGTATATTTGAATGCTTCAAATGTAGGCAAATAGTGATCGTGCACTATTATTTTACTCAAAAAACATATAAGGTGGCATGGTTTCATGAAACTTGTTTTTTGAAATCAATTTTAACAAAGTATGATAGTAATGGTTATCGGATGATTGTTTCTACTTGGATAATGTAATAGTATTAGTCTGCTCGTCATATCCAGTTTTAGTTATAGTTTATGCTGAAGGCATTTTTCAGGTAATTTCCAAATGACGTTCACCTCGCTGCAATCCCAGAATGTATGAATGATTGTGTCTGTATGTTTGGCGCATATGCTATTTGTGACCTGAACTTATCATTTTGTAAGAACGAGGTGTGGAAAGAGGTAGAAATGTCCTGGGGTGCCCCTAGGAGTGTGCGTTTGGAAGTTGGAGGTTTGAAAAAAGACTTTTTTTCACCCTAGTTTGGCTCGTTTGGGGTCATTTTGACCTAAACTAGCCTTTGCTAGGGTTAGAGGCGAAAATCCAGCTAACGGGTATGGTTAGGGCTAACCCTATTGGGATAGGGGGTTAGCTAGGGTTAGGTCGATTTTACTGTTTTATCGATGTTTTGTGTTTTTATGGAGGTCCCGCAGCAGGGGCGGGACGTTGCAGAGCGTTGGTTGTGTTTTTGATGGAGGTTGATGTTGAGAAAAGACGTTTTTTCACCCTAGTTTGGCTCGTTTGGGGTCATTTTGACCTAAACTAGCCTTTGCTAGGGTTAGAGGCGAAAGTTGGGCTAACAGGTATGGTTAGGGCTAACCCTAGTTGGATAGGGGGTTAGCTAGGGTTAGGTCGATTTTACTGTTTTATCGATGTTTCTGTGTTTTTTTTAGGTCCCGCAGCAGGGGCGGGTCGTTGCAGCGCGTTCGTGGTGTTTTTGATGGAGGTTGGATGTAGAAAAAAGACGTATTTTCACCCTAGTTTGGCTCGTTTGGGGTCATTTTGACATAAACTCGTCTTAGCTAGGGTTAGAGGCGAAAATCGAGCCAACGGGTATGGTTAGGGCTAAATCTAGTGGCAAAGGGGGTTAAGTAGGGCTAGGTCGATTTTACTGTTTATTTTGATGTTTTTGTGGAGGTCCTGCGTCATGGTCGGGATGTTGCGGAGCGTTGTTGGTGTTTTTGATGGAGGTTGGAGGTTGAAAAAAGACGTTTTTTCACCCTAGTTTGGCTCGTTTGGGGTCATTTTGACCTAAACTAGCCTTTGCTAGGGTTAGAGGCGAAAATTGAGCTAACGGGTATGGTTAGGGCTAACCCTTATTGGGATAGGGGGTTAGCTAGGGTTAGGTCGATTTTACTGTTTTATCGATGTTTTTGTGTTTTTATGGAGGTCCCGCAGCAGGGGCGGGATGTTCCGGAGTGTTGTTGGTATTTTTGATGGAGGTTGGAGTTTGATAAAAGACGTTTTTTCACCCTAGTTTGGCTCGTTTGGGGTCATTTTGACCTAAACTGGTCTTAGCTAGGGTTAGAGTTGAAAATCCAGTTAACGGGTATGGTTAGGGTTAATCCAAGGGGTTAGGGGGTTAGCTAGGGTTAGGTCGATTTTGCTTCTTTTTTTTTGATGTTTCGGTGGATTTTTGGAGGTCCCGCGGCAGGGTCGGGACGTTGCTGAGCATTGGTGGTGTTTTTGATGTCTGCAGTTCCTCGTTATCGTGCGCGTGCGTGTGTTTTGTGGAGCTTTTTGAGCGTTTTGTTTTCGCAACAACTAGGGTTAGATAGTGCAATTATTTTTGTCAATCTCATTTAATTATTTTGGGATTTGCTATTGTTTACTGTGGTTTCTTTGGTCTTTGTGCGCTGTTTGTTTTGTTGTGGGAGTGGTTTGTGTTCTGTTGTGGTTGGTTTTGTTTGGTACTCTTTTGTGTCATGAAACTTGTTTTTTGAAATCAGTTTTAACAAAGTATGATAGTAATGGTTATCGGATGATTGTTTCTACTTGGATAATGTAATAGTATTAGTCTGCTCGTCATATCCAGTTTTAGTTATAGTTTATGCTTTAGGCATTTTTCAGGTAATTTCCAAATGACGTTCACCTCGCTGCAATCCCAGAATGTATGAATGATTGTGTCTGTGTGTTTGGCGCATATGCTATTTGTGACCTGAACTTATCATTTTGTAAGAACGAGGTGTGGAAAGAGGTAGAAATGTCCTGGGGTGCCCCTAGGAGTGTGTGTTTGGAAGTTGGAGGTTTGAAAAAAGACGTTTTTTCACCCTAGTTTGGCTCGTTTGGGGTCATTTTGACATAAACTAGCCTTTGCTAGGGTTAGAGGCGAAAGTTGAGCTAACAGGTATGGTTAGGGCTAACCCTAGTTGGATAGGGGGGTTAGCTAGGGTTAGGTCGATTTTACTGTTTTATCGATGTTTTTGTGTTTTTTTGAGGTCCCGCAGCAGGGGCGGGTCGTTGCAGCGCGTTCGTGGTGTTTTTGATGGAGGTTGGATGTAGAAAAAAGACGTATTTTCACCCTAGTTTGGCTCGTTTGGGGTCATTTTGACGTAAACTCGTCTTAGCTAGGGTTAGAGGCGAAAATCGAGCCAACGGGTATGGTTAGGGCTAAATCTAGTGGCAAAGGGGTTTAAGTAGGGCTAGGTCGATTTTACTGTTTATTTTGATGTTTTTGTGGAGGTCCTGCGTCATGGTCGGGATGTTGCGGAGCGTTGTTGGTGTTTTTGATGGAGGTTGGAGGTTGAAAAAAGACGTTTTTTCACCCTAGTTTGGCTCGTTTGGGGTCATTTTGACCTAAACTGGTCTTAGCTAGGGTTAGAGTTGAAAATCCAGTTAACGGGTATGGTTAGGGTTAATCCAAGGGGTTAGGGGGTTAGCTACAGTTAGGTCGATTTTGCTTCTTTTTTTTTGATGTTTCGGTGGATTTTTGGAGGTCCCGCGGCAGGGTCGGGACGTTGCTGAGCATTGGTGGTGTTTTTGATGTCTGCAGTTCCTCGTTATCGTGCGCGCGCGTGTGTTTTGTGGAGCTTTTTGAGCGTTTTGTTTTCGCAACAACTAGGGTTAGATAGTGCAATTATTTTTGTCAATCTCATTTAATTATTTTGGGATTTGCTATTGTTTACTGTGGTTTCTTTGGTCTTTGTGCGCTGTTTGTTTTGTTGTGGGAGTGGTTTGTGTTCTGTTGTGGTTGGTTTTGTTTGGTACTCTTTTGTGTCATTTTAGGGCACGTCTCCAACGGTTTTACTCAATATTTAATATGAAATACATTGCTGAAAATAAAATATATTTTAAAGAAGCTTTCCTCACTCCTTGTAGCTTTAGCATGGCATAAAGGACAGTTTCATATTGCTAAGTATATTTGAATGCTTCAAATGTAGGCAAATAGTGATCGTGCACTATTATTTTACTCAAAAAACATATAAGGTGGCATGGTTTCATGAAACTTGTTTTTTGAAATCAATTTTAACAAAGTATGATAGTAATGGTTATCGGATGATTGTTTCTACTTGGATAATGTAATAGTATTAGTCTGCTCGTCATATCCAGTTTTAGTTATAGTTTATGCTGAAGGCATTTTTCAGGTAATTTCCAAATGACGTTCACCTCGCTGCAATCCCAGAATGTATGAATGATTGTGTCTGTGTGTTTGGCGCATATGCTATTTGTGACCTGAACTTATCATTTTGTAAGAACGAGGTGTGGAAAGAGGTAGAAATGTCCTGGGGTGCCCCTAGGAGTGTGTGTTTGGAAGTTGGAGGTTTGAAAAAAGACGTTTTTTCACCCTAGTTTGGCTCGTTTGGGGTCATTTTGACCTAAACTGGTCTTAGCTAGGGTTAGAGGCGAAAGTTGAGCTAACGGGTATGGTTAGGGCTAACCCTAGTGGGATAGGGGGTTAGCTAGGGTTAGGTCGATTTTGCTTCTTTTTTTTTGATCTTTCGTTGGATTTTTGGAGGTCCCGCGGCAGGGTCGGGACGTTGCTGAGCATTGGTGGTGTTTTTGATGTCTGCAGTTCCTCGTTATCGTGCGCGCGCGTGTGTTTTGTGGAGCTTTTTGAGCGTTTTGTTTTCGCAACAACTAGGATTAGATAGTGCAATTATTTTTGTCAATCTCATTTAATTATTTTGGGATTTGCTATTGTTTACTGTGGTTTCTTTGGTCTTTGTGCGCTGTTTGTTTTGTTGTGGGAGTGGTTTGTGTTCTGTTGTGGTTGGTTTTGTTTGGTACTCTTTTGTGTCATGAAACTTGTTTTTTGAAATCAATTTTAACAAAGTATGATAGTAATGGTTATCGGATGATTGTTTCTACTTGGATAATGTAATAGTATTAGTCTGCTCGTCATATCCAGTTTTAGTTATAGTTTATGCTGAAGGCATTTTTCAGGTAATTTCCAAATGACGTTCACCTCGCTGCAATCCCAGAATGTATGAATGATTGTGTCTGTGTGTTTGGCGCATATGCTATTTGTGACCTGAACTTATCATTTTGTAAGAACGAGGTGTGGAAAGAGGTAGAAATGTCCTGGGGTGCCCCTAGGAGTGTGTGTTTGGAAGTTGGAGGTTTGAAAAAAGACGTTTTTTCACCCTAGTTTGGCTCGTTTGGGGTCATTTTGACCTAAACTGGTCTTAGCTAGGGTTAGAGGCGAAAGTTGAGCTAACGGGTATGGTTAGGGCTAACCCTAGTGGGATAGGGGGTTAGCTAGGGTTAGGTCGATTTTGCTTCTTTTTTTTTGATCTTTCGTTGGATTTTTGGAGGTCCCGCGGCAGGGTCGGGACGTTGCTGAGCATTGGTGGTGTTTTTGATGTCTGCAGTTCCTCGTTATCGTGCGCGCGCGTGTGTTTTGTGGAGCTTTTTGAGCGTTTTGTTTTCGCAACAACTAGGATTAGATAGTGCAATTATTTTTGTCAATCTCATTTAATTATTTTGGGATTTGCTATTGTTTACTGTGGTTTCTTTGGTCTTTGTGCGCTGTTTGTTTTGTTGTGGGAGTGGTTTGTGTTCTGTTGTGGTTGGTTTTGTTTGGTACTCTTTTGTGTCATGAAACTTGTTTTTTGAAATCAATTTTAACAAAGTATGATAGTAATGGTTATCGGATGATTGTTTCTACTTGGATAATGTAATAGTATTAGTCTGCTCGTCATATCCAGTTTTAGTTATAGTTTATGCTGAAGGCATTTTTCAGGTAATTTCCAAATGACGTTCACCTCGCTGCAATCCCAGAATGTATGAATGATTGTGTCTGTGTGTTTGGCGCATATGCTATTTGTGACCTGAACTTATCATTTTGTAAGAACGAGGTGTGGAAAGAGGTAGAAATGTCCTGGGGTGCCCCTAGGAGTGTGCGTTTGGAAGTTGGAGGTTTGAAAAAAGACGTTTTTTCACCCTAGTTTGGCTCGTTTGGGGTCATTTTGACATAAACTAGCCTTTGCTAGGGTTAGAGGCAAAAGTTGAGCTAACAGGTATGGTTAGGGCTAACCCTAGTTGGATAGGGGGTTAGCTAGGGTTAGGTCGATTTTACTGTTTTATCGATGTTTTTGTGTTTTTTTGAGGTCCCGCAGCAGGGGCGGGTCGTTGCAGCGCGTTCGTGGTGTTTTTGATGGAGGTTGGATGTAGAAAAAAGACGTATTTTCACCCTAGTTTGGCTCGTTTGGGGTCATTTTGACATAAACTCGTCTTAGCTAGGGTTAGAGGCGAAAATCGAGCCAACGGGTATGGTTAGGGCTAAATCTAGTGGCAAAGGGGGTTAAGTAGGGCTAGGTCGATTTTACTGTTTATTTTGATGTTTTTGTGGAGGTCCTGCGTCATGGTCGGGATGTTGCGGAGCGTTGTTGGTGTTTTTGATGGAGGTTGGAGGTTGAAAAAAGACGTTTTTTCACCCTAGTTTGGCTCGTTTGGGGTCATTTTGACCTAAACTAGCCTTTGCTAGGGTTAGAGGCGAAAAATGAGCTAACGGGTATGGTTAGGGCTAACCCTATTGGGATAGGGGGTTAGCTAGGGTTAGGTCGATTTTTCTGTTTTATCGATGTTTTTGTGTTTTTATGAAGGTCCCGCAGCAGGGGCAGGATGTTCCGGAGTGTTGTTGGTATTTTTGATGGAGGTTGGAGTTTGATAAAAGACGTTTTTTCAGCCTAGTTTGGCTCGTTTGGGGTCATTTTGACCTAAACTGGTCTTAGCTAGGGTTAGAGTTGAAAATCCAGTTAACGGGTATGGTTAGGGTTAATCCAAGGGGTTAGGGGGTTAGCTAGGGTTAGGTCGATTTTGCTTCTTTTTTTTTGATGTTTCGGTGGATTTTTGGAGGTCCCGCGGCAGGGTCGGGACGTTGCTGAGCATTGGTGGTGTTTTTGATGTCTGCAGTTCCTCGTTATCGTGCGCGCGCGTGTGTTTTGTGGAGCTTTTTGAGCGTTTTGTTTTCGCAACAACTAGGGTTAGATAGTGCAATTATTTTTGTCAATCTCATTTAATTATTTTGGGATTTGCTATTGTTTACTGTGGTTTCTTTGGTCTTTGTGCGCTGTTTGTTTTGTTGTGGGAGTGGTTTGTGTTCTGTTGTGGTTGGTTTTGTTTGGTACTCTTTTGTGTCATGAAACTTGTTTTTTGAAATCAGTTTTAACAAAGTATGATAGTAATGGTTATCGGATGATTGTTTCTACTTGGATAATGTAATAGTATTAGTCTGCTCGTCATATCCAGTTTTAGTTATAGTTTATGCTGAAGGCATTTTTCAGGTAATTTCCAAATGACGTTCACCTCGCTGCAATCCCAGAATGTATGAATGATTGTGTCTGTATGTTTGGCGCATATGCTATTTGTGACCTGAACTTATCATTTTGTAAGAACGAGGTGTGGAAAGAGGTAGAAATGTCCTGGGGTGCCCCTAGGAGTGTGCGTTTGGAAGTTGGAGGTTTGAAAAAAGACGTTTTTTCACCCTAGTTTGGCTCGTTTGGGGTCATTTTGACCTAAACTAGCCTTTGCTAGGGTTAGAGGCGAAAATCCAGCCCGACGGGTATGGTTAGGGCTAACCCTATTGGGATAGGGGGTTACCTAGGGTTAGGTCGATTTTACTGTTTTATCGATGTTTTGTGTTTTTATGGAGGTCCCGCAGCAGGGGCGGGACGTTGCAGAGCGTTGGTTGTGTTTTTGATGGAGGTTGATGTTGAGAAAAGACGTTTTTTCACCCTAGTTTGGCTCGTTTGGGGTCATTTTGACATAAACTAGCCTTTGCTAGGGTTCGAGGCGAAAGTTGAGCTAACAGGTATGGTTAGGGCTAACCCTAGTTGGATAGGGGGTTAGCTAGGGTTAGGTCGATTTTACTGTTTTATCGATGTTTTTGTGTTTTTTTTAGGTCCCGCAGCAGGGGTGGGACGTTGCAGCGCGTTCGTGGTGTTTTTGATGGAGGTTGGATGTAGAAAAAAGACGTATTTTCACCCTAGTTTGGCTCGTTTGGTGTCATTTTGACGTAAACTCGTCTTAGCTAGGGTTAGAGGCGAAAATCGAGCCAACGGGTATGGTTAGGGCTAAATCTAGTGGCAAAGGGGGTGAAGTAGGGCTAGGTCGATTTTACTGTTTATTTTGATGTTTTTGTGGAGGTCCTGCGTCATGGTCGGGATGTTGCGGAGCGTTGTTGGTGTTTTTGATGGAGGTTGGAGGTTGAAAAAAGACGTTTTTTCACCCTAGTTTGGCTCGTTTGGGGTCATTTTGACCTAAACTAGCCTTTGCTAGGGTTAGAGGCGAAAATTGAGCTAACGGGTATGGTTAGGGCTAACCCTAGTGGGATAGGGGGTTAGCTAGGGTTAGGTCGATTTTACTGTTTTATCGATGTTTTTGTGTTTTTATGGAGGTCCCGCAGCAGGGGCGGGATGTTCCGGAGTGTTGTTGGTATTTTTGATGGAGGTTGGAGGTTTAAAAAAAGACGTTTTTTCACCCTAGTTTGGCTCGTTTGGGGTCATTTTGACCTAAACTGGTCTTAGCTAGGGTTAGAGTTGAAAATCCAGTTAACGGGTATGGTTAGGGTTAATCCAAGGGTTTAGGGGGTTAGCTACGGTTAGGTCGATTTTGCTTCTTTTTTTTTTGATGTTTTGGTGGATTTTTGGAGGTCCCGCGGCAGGGTCGAGACGTTGCTGAGCATTGGTGGTGTTTTTGATGTCTGCAGTTCCTCGTTATCGTGCGCGCGCGTGTGTTTTGTGGAGCTTTTTGAGCGTTTTGTTTTCGCAACAACTAGGGTTAGATAGTGCAATTATTTTTGTCAATCTTATTTAATTATTTTGGGATTTGCTATTGTTTACTGTGGTTTCTTTGGTCTTTGTGCGCTGTTTGTTTTGTTGTGGGAGTGGTTTGTGTTCTGTTGTGGTTGGTTTTGTTTGGTACTCTTTTGTGACATTTTAGGGCACGTCTCCAACGGTTTTACTCAATATTTAATATGAAATACATTGCTGAAAATAAAATATATTTTAAAGAAGCTTTCCTCACTCCTTGTAGCTTTAGCATGGCATAAAGGACAGTTTCATATTGCTAAGTATATTTGAATGCTTAAAATGTAGGCAAATAGTGATCGTGCACTATTATTTTACTCAAAAAACATATAAGGTGACATGGTTTCGTGAAACTTGTTTTTTGAAATCAATTTTAACAAAGTATGATAGTAATGGTTATCGGATGATTGTTTCTACTTGGATAATGTAATAGTATTAGTCTGCTCGTCATATCCAGTTTTAGTTATAGTTTATGCTGAAGGCATTTTTCAGGTAATTTCCAAATGACGTTCACCTCGCTGCAATCCCAGAATGTATGAATGATTGTGTCTGTATGTTTGGCGCATATGCTATTTGTGACCTGAACTTATCATTTTGTAAGAACGAGGTGTGGAAAGAGGTAGAAATGTCCTGGGGTGCCCCTAGGAGTGTGCATTTGGAAGTTGGAGGTTTGAGAAAAGACGTTTTTTCACCCTAGTTTGGCTCGTTTGGGGTCATTTTGACCTAAACTAGCCTTTGCTAGGGTTAGAGGCGAAAATTGAGCTAACAGGTATGGTTAGGGCTAACCCTAGTGGGATAGGGGGTTAGCTAGGGTTAGGTCGATTTTACTGTTTTATCGATGTTTTGTGTTTTTATGGAGGTCCCGCAGCAGGGGCGGGACGTTGCAAAGCGTTGGTTGTGTTTTTGATGGAGGTTGATGTTGAGAAAAGACGTTTTTTCACCCTAGTTTGGCTCGTTTGGGGTCATTTTGACATAAACTAGCCTTTGCTAGGGTTAGAGGCGAAAGTTGAGCTAACAGGTATGGCTAGGGCTAACCCTAGTTGGATAGGGGGTTAGCTAGTGTTAGGTCGATTTTACTGTTTTATCGATGTTTTTGTGTTTTTTTGAGGTCCCGCAGCAGGGGCGGGTCGTTGCAGCGCGTTCGTGGTGTTTTTGATGGAGGTTGGATGTAGAAAAAAGACGTATTTTCACCCTAGTTTGGCTCGTTTGGTGTCATTTTGACGTAAACTCGTCTTAGCTAGGGTTAGAGGCGAAAATCGAGCCAACGGGTATGGTTAGGGCTAAATCTAGTGGCAAAGGGGGTTAAGTAGGGCTAGGTCGATTTTACTGTTTATTTTGATGTTTTTGTGGAGGTCCTGCGTCATGGTCGGGATGTTGCGGAGCGTTGTTGGTGTTTTTGATGGAGGTTGGAGGTTGAAAAAAGACGTTTTTTCACCCTAGTTTGGCTCGTTTGGGGTCATTTTGACCTAAACTAGCCTTTGCTAGGGTTAGAGGCGAAAACTGAGCTAACGGGTATGGTTAGGGCTAAGCCTCGTGGGATAGGGGGTTAGCTAGGGTTAGGTCGATTTTACTGTTTTATCGATGTTTTTGTGTTTTTATGGAGGTCCCGCAGCAGGGGCGGGATGTTCCGGAGTGTTGTTGGTATTTTTGATGGAGGTTGGAGGTTTAAAAAAAGACGTTTTTTCACCCTAGTTTGGCTCGTTTGGGGTCATTTTGACCTAAACTGGTCTTAGCTAGGGTTAGAGTTGAAAATCCAGTTAACGGGTATGGTTAGGGTTAATCCAAGGGGTTAGGGGGTTAGCTAGGGTTAGGTCGATTTTGCTTCTTTTTTTTTGATGTTTCGGTGGATTTTTGGAGGTCCCGCGGCAGGGTCGGGACGTTGCTGAGCATTGGTGGTGTTTTTGATGTCTGCAGTTCCTCATTATCGTGCGCGCGCGTGTGTTTTGTGGAGCTTTTTGAGCGTTTTGTTTTCGCAACAACTAGGGTTAGATAGTGCAATTATTTTTGTCAATCTCATTTAATTATTTTGGGATTTGCTATTGTTTACTGTGGTTTCTTTGGTCTTTGTGCGCTGTTTGTTTTGTTGTGGGAGTGGTTTGTGTTCTGTTGTGGTTGGTTTTGTTTGGTACTCTTTTGTGTCATGAAACTTGTTTTTTGAAATCAGTTTTAACAAAGTATGATAGTAATGGTTATCGGATGATTGTTTCTACTTGGATAATGTAATAGTATTAGTCTGCTCGTCATATCCAGTTTTAGTTATAGTTTATGCTGAAGGCATTTTTCAGGTAATTTCCAAATGACGTTCACCTCGCTGCAATCCCAGAATGTATGAATGATTGTGTCTGTGTGTTTGGCGCATATGCTATTTGTGACCTGAACTTATCATTTTGTAAGAACGAGGTGTGGAAAGAGGTAGAAATGTCCTGGGGTGCCCCTAGGAGTGTGCATTTGGAAGTTGGAGGTTTGAAAAAAGACGTTTTTTCACCCTAGTTTGGCTCGTTTGGGGTCATTTTGACCTAAACTAGCCTTTGCTAGGGTTAGAGGCGAAAATCCAGCCCAACGGGTATGGTTAGGGCTAACCCTAGTGGGATAGGGGGTTACCTAGGGTTAGGTCGATTTTACTGTTTTATCGATGTTTTGTGTTTTTATGGAGGTCCCGCAGCAGGGGCGGGACGTTGCAGAGCGTTGGTTGTGTTTTTGATGGAGGTTGATGTTGAGAAAAGACGTTTTTTCACCCTAGTTTGGCTCGTTTGGGGTCATTTTGACCTAAACTAGCCTTTGCTAGGGTTCGAGGCGAAAGTTGAGCTAACAGGTATGGTTAGGGCTAACCCTAGTTGGATAGGGGGTTAGCTAGGGTTAGGTCGATTTTACTGTTTTATCGATGTTTTTGTGTTTTTTTGAGGTCCCGCAGCAGGGGTGGGACGTTGCAGCGCGTTCGTGGTGTTTTTGATGGAGGTTGGATGTAGAAAAAAGACGTATTTTCACCCTAGTTTGGCTCGTTTGGTGTCATTTTGACGTAAACTCGTCTTAGCTAGGGTTAGAGGCGAAAATCAAGCCAACGGGTATGGTTAGGGCTAAATCTAGTGGCAAAGGGGGTGAAGTAGGGCTAGGTCGATTTTACTGTTTATTTTGATGTTTTTGTGGAGGTCCTGCGTCATGGTCGGGATGTTGCGGAGCGTTGTTGGTGTTTTTGATGGAGGTTGGAGGTTGAAAAAAGACGTTTTTTCACCCTAGTTTGGCTCGTTTGGGGTCATTTTGACCTAAACTAGCCTTTGCTAGGGTTAGAGGCGAAAATTGAGCTTACGGGTATGGTTAGGGCTAACCCTAGTGGGATAGGGGGTTAGCTAGGGTTAGGTCGATTTTACTGTTTTATCGATGTTTTTGTGTTTTTATGGAGGTCCCGCAGCAGGGGCGGGATGTTCCGGAGTGTTGTTGGTATTTTTGATGGAGGTTGGAGGTTTAAAAAAAGACGTTTTTTCACCCTAGTTTGGCTCGTTTGGGGTCATTTTGACCTAAACTGGTCTTAGCTAGGGTTAGAGTTGAAAATCCAGTTAACGGGTATGGTTAGGGTTAATCCAAGGGTTTAGGGGGTTAGCTACGGTTAGGTCGATTTTGCTTCTTTTTTTTTTGATGTTTTGGTGGATTTTTGGAGGTCCCGCGGCAGGGTCGAGACGTTGCTGAGCATTGGTGGTGTTTTTGATGTCTGCAGTTCCTCGTTATCATGCGCGCGCGTGTGTTTTGTGGAGCTTTTTGAGTGTTTTGTTTTCGCAACAACTAGGGTTAGATAGTGCAATTATTTTTGTCAATCTTATTTAATTATTTTGGGATTTGCTATTGTTTACTGTGGTTTCTTTGGTCTTTGTGCGCTGTTTGTTTTGTTGTGGGAGTGGTTTGTGTTCTGTTGTGGTTGGTTTTGTTTGGTACTCTTTTGTGTCATTTTAGGGCACGTCTCCAACGGTTTTACTCAATATTTAATATGAAATACATTGCTGAAAATAAAATATATTTTGAAGAAGCTTTCCTCACTCCTTGTAGCTTTAGCATGGCATAAAGGACAGTTTCATATTGCTAAGTATATTTGAATGCTTAAAATGTAGGCAAATAGTGATCGTGCACTATTATTTTACTCAAAAAACATATAAGGTGGCATGGTTTCGTGAAACTTGTTTTTTGAAATCAATTTTAACAAAGTATGATAGTAATGGTTATCGGATGATTGTTTCTACTTGGATAATGTAATAGTATTAGTCTGCTCGTCATATCCAGTTTTAGTTATAGTTTATGCTGAAGGCATTTTTCAGGTAATTTCCAAATGACGTTCACCTCGCTGCAATCCCAGAATGTATGAATGATTGTGTCTGTATGTTTGGCGCATATGCTATTTGTGACCTGAACTTATCATTTTGTAAGAACGAGGTGTGGAAAGAGGTAGAAATGTCCTGGGGTGCCCCTAGGAGTGTGCATTTGGAAGTTGGAGGTTTGAGAAAAGACGTTTTTTCACCCTAGTTTGGCTCGTTTGGGGTCATTTTGACCTAAACTAGCCTTTGCTAGGGTTAGAGGCGAAAATTGAGCTAACAGGTATGGTTAGGGCTAACCCTAGTGGGATAGGGGGTTAGCTAGGGTTAGGTCGATTTTACTGTTTTATCGATGTTTTGTGTTTTTATGGAGGTCCCGCAGCAGGGGCGGGACGTTGCAAAGCGTTGGTTGTGTTTTTGATGGAGGTTGATGTTGAGAAAAGACGTTTTTTCACCCTAGTTTGGCTCGTTTGGGGTCATTTTGACCTAAACTAGCCTTTGCTAGGGTTAGAGGCGAAAGTTGAGCTAACAGGTATGGCTAGGGCTAACCCTAGTTGGATAGGGGGTTAGCTAGTGTTAGGTCGATTTTACTGTTTTATCGATGTTTTTGTGTTTTTTTGAGGTCCCGCAGCAGGGGCGGGTCGTTGCAGCGCGTTCGTGGTGTTTTTGATGGAGGTTGGATGTAGAAAAAAGACGTATTTTCACCCTAGTTTGGCTCGTTTGGTGTCATTTTGACGTAAACTCGTCTTAGCTAGGGTTAGAGGCGAAAATCGAGCCAACGGGTATGGTTAGGGCTAAATCTAGTGGCAAAGGGGGTTAAGTAGGGCTAGGTCGATTTTACTGTTTATTTTGATGTTTTTGTGGAGGTCCTGCGTCATGGTCGGGATGTTGCGGAGCGTTGTTGGTGTTTTTGATGGAGGTTGGAGGTTGAAAAAAGACGTTTTTTCACCCTAGTTTGGCTCGTTTGGGGTCATTTTGACCTAAACTAGCCTTTGCTAGGGTTAGAGGCGAAAACTGAGCTAACGGGTATGGTTAGGGCTAAGCCTAGTGGGATAGGGGGTTAGCTAGGGTTAGGTCGATTTTACTGTTTTATCGATGTTTTTGTGTTTTTATGGAGGTCCCGCAGCAGGGGCGGGATGTTCCGGAGTGTTGTTGGTATTTTTGATGGAGGTTGGAGGTTTAAAAAAAGACGTTTTTTCACCCTAGTTTGGCTCGTTTGGGGTCATTTTGACCTAAACTGGTCTTAGCTAGGGTTAGAGTTGAAAATCCAGTTAACGGGTATGGTTAGGGTTAATCCAAGGGGTTAGGGGGTTAGCTAGGGTTAGGTCGATTTTGCTTCTTTTTTTTTTGATGTTTTGGTGGATTTTTGGAGGTCCCGCGGCAGGGTCGAGACGTTGCTGAGCATTGGTGGTGTTTTTGATGTCTGCAGTTCCTCGTTATCGTGCGCGCGCGTGTGTTTTGTGGAGCTTTTTGAGTGTTTTGTTTTCGCAACAACTAGGGTTAGATAGTGCAATTATTTTTGTCAATCTCATTTAATTATTTTGGGATTTGCTATTGTTTACTGTGGTTTCTTTGGTCTTTGTGCGCTGTTTGTTTTGTTGTGGGAGTGGTTTGTGTTCTGTTGTGGTTGGTTTTGTTTGGTACTCTTTGGTGTCATTTTAGGGCACGTCTCCAACGGTTTTACTCAATATTTAATATGAAATACATTGCTGAAAATAAAATATATTTTAAAGAAGCTTTCCTCACTCCTTGTAGCTTTAGCATGGCATAAAGGACAGTTTCATATTGCTAAGTATATTTGAATGCTTAAAATGTAGGCAAATAGTGATCGTGCACTATTATTTTACTCAAAAAACATATAAGGTGGCATGGTTTCGTGAAACTTGTTTTTTGAAATCAATTTTAACAAAGTATGATAGTAATGGTTATCGGATGATTGTTTCTACTTGGATAATGTAATAGTATTAGTCTGCTCGTCATATCCAGTTTTAGTTATAGTTTATGCTGAAGGCATTTTTCAGGTAATTTCCAAATGACGTTCACCTCGCTGCAATCCCAGAATGTATGAATGATTGTGTCTGTATGTTTGGCGCATATGCTATTTGTGACCTGAACTTATCATTTTGTAAGAACGAGGTGTGGAAAGAGGTAGAAATGTCCTGGGGTGCCCCTAGGAGTGTGCATTTGGAAGTTGGAGGTTTGAGAAAAGACGTTTTTTCACCCTAGTTTGGCTCGTTTGGGGTCATTTTGACCTAAACTAGCCTTTGCTAGGGTTAGAGGCGAAAATTGAGCTAACAGGTATGGTTAGGGCTAACCCTAGTGGGATAGGGGGTTAGCTAGGGTTAGGTCGATTTTACTGTTTTATCGATGTTTTGTGTTTTTATGGAGGTCCCGCAGCAGGGGCGGGACGTTGCAAAGCGTTGGTTGTGTTTTTGATGGAGGTTGATGTTGAGAAAAGACGTTTTTTCACCCTAGTTTGGCTCGTTTGGGGTCATTTTGACCTAAACTAGCCTTTGCTAGGGTTAGAGGCGAAAGTTGAGCTAACAGGTATGGTTAGGGCTAACCCTAGTTGGATAGGGGGTTAGCTAGGGTTAAGTCGATTTTACTGTTTTATCGATGTTTTTGTGTTTTTTTGAGGTCCCGCAGCAGGGGCGGGACGTTGCAGCGCGTTCGTGGTGTTTTTGATGGAGGTTGGATGTAGAAAAAAGACGAATTTTCACCCTAGTTTGGCTCGTTTGGGGTCATTTTGACGTAAACTCGTCTTAGCTAGGGTTAGAGGCGAAAATCGAGCCAACGGGTATGGTTAGGGCTAAATCTAGTGGCAAAGGGGGTTAAGTAGGGCTAGGTCGATTTTACTGTTTATTTTGATGTTTTTGTGGAGGTCCTGCGTCATGGTCGGGATGTTGCGGAGCGTTGTTGGTGTTTTTGATGGAGGTTGGAGGTTGAAAAAAGACGGTTTTTCACCCTAGTTTGGCTCGTTTGGGGTCATTTTGACCTAAACTAGCCTTTGCTAGGGTTAGAGGCGAAAATTTAGCTAATGGGTATGGTTAGGGCTAACCCTCGTGGGATAGGGGGTTAGCTAGGGTTAGGTCGATTTTACTGTTTTATCGATGTTTTTGTGTTTTTATGGAGGTCCCGCAGCAGGGGCGGGATGTTCCGGAGTGTTGTTGGTATTTTTGATGGAGGTTGGAGGTTTAAAAAAAGACGTTTTTTCACCCTAGTTTGGCTCGTTTGGGGTCATTTTGACCTAAACTGGTCTTAGCTAGGGTTAGAGTTGAAAATCCAGTTAACGGGTATGGTTAGGGTTAATCCAAGGGGTTAGGGGGTTAGCTAGGGTTAGGTCGAATTTGCTTCTTTTTTTTTTGATTTTTCGGTGGATTTTTGGAGGTCCCGCGGCAGGGTCGAGACGTTGCTGAGCATTGGTGGTGTTTTTGATGTCTGCAGTTCCTCGTTATCGTGCGTGCGCGTGTGTTTTGTGGAGCTTTTTGAGCGTTTTGTTTTCGCAACAACTAGGGTTAGATAGTGCAATTATTTTTGTCAATCTCATTTAATTATTTTGGGATTTTCTATTGTTTACTGTGGTTTCTTTGGTCTTTGTGCGCTGTTTGTTTTGTTGTGGGAGTGGTTTGTGTTCTGTTGTGGTTGGTTTTGTTTGGTACTCTTTGGTGTCATTTTAGGGCACGTCTCCAACGGTTTTACTCAATATTTAATATGAAATACATTGCTGAAAATAAAATATATTTTAAAGAAGCTTTCCTCACTCCTTGTAGCTTTAGCATGGCATAAAGGACAGTTTCATATTGCTAAGTATATTTGAATGCTTCAAATGTAGGCAAATAGTGATCGTGCACTATTATTTTACTCAAAAAACATATAAGGTGGCATGGTTTCATGAAACTTGTTTTTTGAAATCAATTTTAACAAAGTATGATAGTAATGGTTATCGGATGATTGTTTCTACTTGGATAATGTAATAGTATTAGTCTGCTCGTCATATCCAGTTTTAGTTATAGTTTATGCTGAAGGCATTTTTCAGGTAATTTCCAAATGACGTTCACCTCGCTGCAATCCCAGAATGTATGAATGATTGTGTCTGTGTGTTTGGCACATATGCTATTTGTGACCTGAACTTATCATTTTGTAAGAACGAGGTGTGGAAAGAGGTAGAAATGTCCTGGGGTGCCCCTAGGAGTGTGCGTTTGGAAGTTGGAGGTTTGAAAAAAGACGTTTTTTCACCCTAGTTTGGCTCGTTTGGGGTCATTTTGACCTAAACTAGCCTTTGCTAGGGTTAGAGGCGAAAATCCAGCTAACGGGTATGGTTAGGGCTAACCCTAGTGGGATAGGGGGTTAGCTAGGGTTAGGTCGATTTTACTGTTTTATCGATGTTTTGTGTTTTTATGGAGGTCCCGCAGCAGGGGCGGGACGTTGCAGAGCGTTGGTGGTGTTTTTGATGGAGGTTGATGTTGAGAAAAGACGTTTTTTCACCCTAGTTTGGCTCGTTTGGGGTCATTTTGACATAAACTAGCCTTTGCTAGGGTTAGAGGCGAAAGTTGAGCTAACGGGTATGGTTAGGGCTAACCCTAGTTGGATAGGGGGTTAGCTAGGGTTAAGTCGATTTTACTGTTTTATCGATGTTTTTGTGTTTTTTTGAGGTCCCGCAGAAGGGGCGGGACGTTGCAGCGCGTTCGTGGTGTTTTTGATGGAGGTTGGATGTAGAAAAAAGACGAATTTTCACCCTAGTTTGGCTCGTTTGGGGTCATTTTGACGTAAACTCGTCTTAGCTAGGGTTAGAGGCGAAAATCGAGCCAACGGGTATGGTTAGGGCTAAATCTAGTGGCAAAGGGGGTTAAGTAGGGCTAGGTCGATTTTACTGTTTATTTTGATGTTTTTGTGGAGGTCCTGCGTCATGGTCGGGATGTTGCGGAGCGTTGTTGGTGTTTTTGATGGAGGTTGGAGGTTGAAAAAAGACGGTTTTTCACCCTAGTTTGGCTCGTTTGGGGTCATTTTGACCTAAACTAGCCTTTGCTAGGGTTAGAGGCGAAAATTCAGCTAACGGGTATGGTTAGGGCTAACCCTCGTGGGATAGGGGGTTAGCTAGGGTTAGGTCGATTTTACTGTTTTATCGATGTTTTTGTGTTTTTATGGAGGTCCCGCAGCAGGGGCGGGATGTTCCGGAGTGTTGTTGGTATTTTTGATGGAGGTTGGAGGTTTAAAAAAAGACGTTTTTTCACCCTAGTTTGGCTCGTTTGGGGTCATTTTGACCTAAACTGGTCTTAGCTAGGGTTAGAGTTGAAAATCCAGTTAACGGGTATGGTTAGGGTTAATCCAAGGGGTTAGGGGGTTAGCTAGGGTTAGGTCGAATTTGCTTCTTTTTTTTTTGATTTTTCGGTGGATTTTTGGAGGTCCCGCGGCAGGGTCGAGACGTTGCTGAGCATTGGTGGTGTTTTTGATGTCTGCAGTTCCTCGTTATCGTGCGTGCGCGTGTGTTTTGTGGAGCTTTTTGAGCGTTTTGTTTTCGCAACAACTAGGGTTAGATAGTGCAATTATTTTTGTCAATCTCATTTAATTATTTTGGGATTTTCTATTGTTTACTGTGGTTTCTTTGGTCCTTGTGCGCTGTTTGTTTTGTTGTGGGAGTGGTTTGTGTTCTGTTGTGGTTGGTTTTGTTTGGTACTCTTTTGTGTCATTTTAGGGCACGTCTCCAACGGTTTTACTCAATATTTAATATGAAATACATTGCTGAAAATAAAATATATTTTAAAGAAGCTTTCCTCACTCCTTGTAGCTTTAGCATGGCATAAAGGACAGTTTCATATTGCTAAGTATATTTGAATGCTTCAAATGTAGGCAAATAGTGATCGTGCACTATTATTTTACTCAAAAAACATATAAGGTGGCATGGTTTCATGAAACTTGTTTTTTGAAATCAATTTTAACAAAGTATGATAGTAATGGTTATCGGATGATTGTTTCTACTTGGATAATGTAATAGTATTAGTCTGCTCGTCATATCCAGTTTTAGTTATAGTTTATGCTGAAGGCATTTTTCAGGTAATTTCCAAATGACGTTCACCTCGCTGTAATCCCAGAATGTATGAATGATTGTGTCTGTGTGTTTGGCACATATGCTATTTGTGACCTGAACTTATCATTTTGTAAGAACGAGGTGTGGAAAGAGGTAGAAATGTCCTGGGGTGCCCCTAGGAGTGTGCGTTTGGAAGTTGGAGGTTTGAAAAAAGACGTTTTTTCACCCTAGTTTGGCTCGTTTGGGGTCATTTTGACCTAAACTAGCCTTTGCTAGGGTTAGAGGCGAAAATCCAGCTAACGGGTATGGTTAGGGCTAACCCTAGTGGGATAGGGGGTTAGCTAGGGTTAGGTCGATTTTACTGTTTTATCGATGTTTTGTGTTTTTATGGAGGTCCCGCAGCAGGGGCGGGACGTTGCAGAGCGTTGGTGGTGTTTTTGATGGAGGTTGATGTTGAGAAAAGACGTTTTTTCACCCTAGTTTGGCTCGTTTGGGGTCATTTTGACATAAACTAGCCTTTGCTAGGGTTAGAGGCGAAAGTTGAGCTAACGGGTATGGTTAGGGCTAACCCTAGTTGGATAGGGGGTTAGCTAGGGTTAAGTCGATTTTACTGTTTTATCGATGTTTTTGTGTTTTTTTGAGGTCCCGCAGAAGGGGCGGGACGTTGCAGCGCGTTCGTGGTGTTTTTGATGGAGGTTGGATGTAGAAAAAAGACGAATTTTCACCCTAGTTTGGCTCGTTTGGGGTCATTTTGACGTAAACTCGTCTTAGCTAGGGTTAGAGGCGAAAATCGAGCCAACGGGTATGGTTAGGGCTAAATCTAGTGGCAAAGGGGGTTAAGTAGGGCTAGGTCGATTTTACTGTTTATTTTGATGTTTTTGTGGAGGTCCTGCGTCATGGTCGGGATGTTGCGGAGCGTTGTTGGTGTTTTTGATGGAGGTTGGAGGTTGAAAAAAGACGGTTTTTCACCCTAGTTTGGCTCGTTTGGGGTCATTTTGACCTAAACTAGCCTTTGCTAGGGTTAGAGGCGAAAATTCAGCTAACGGGTATGGTTAGGGCTAACCCTCGTGGGATAGGGGGTTAGCTAGGGTTAGGTCGATTTTACTGTTTTATCGATGTTTTTGTGTTTTTATGGAGGTCCCGCAGCAGGGGCGGGATGTTCCGGAGTGTTGTTGGTATTTTTGATGGAGGTTGGAGGTTTAAAAAAAGACGTTTTTTCACCCTAGTTTGGCTCGTTTGGGGTCATTTTGACCTAAACTGGTCTTAGCTAGGGTTAGAGTTGAAAATCCAGTTAACGGGTATGGTTAGGGTTAATCCAAGGGGTTAGGGGGTTAGCTAGGGTTAGGTCGAATTTGCTTCTTTTTTTTTTGATTTTTCGGTGGATTTTTGGAGGTCCCGCGGCAGGGTCGAGACGTTGCTGAGCATTGGTGGTGTTTTTGATGTCTGCAGTTCCTCGTTATCGTGCGTGCGCGTGTGTTTTGTGGAGCTTTTTGAGCGTTTTGTTTTCGCAACAACTAGGGTTAGATAGTGCAATTATTTTTGTCAATCTCATTTAATTATTTTGGGATTTTCTATTGTTTACTGTGGTTTCTTTGGTCCTTGTGCGCTGTTTGTTTTGTTGTGGGAGTGGTTTGTGTTCTGTTGTGGTTGGTTTTGTTTGGTACTCTTTTGTGTCATTTTAGGGCACGTCTCCAACGGTTTTACTCAATATTTAATATGAAATACATTGCTGAAAATAAAATATATTTTAAAGAAGCTTTCCTCACTCCTTGTAGCTTTAGCATGGCATAAAGGACAGTTTCATATTGCTAAGTATATTTGAATGCTTCAAATGTAGGCAAATAGTGATCGTGCACTATTATTTTACTCAAAAAACATATAAGGTGGCATGGTTTCATGAAACTTGTTTTTTGAAATCAATTTTAACAAAGTATGATAGTAATGGTTATCGGATGATTGTTTCTACTTGGATAATGTAATAGTATTAGTCTGCTCGTCATATCCAGTTTTAGTTATAGTTTATGCTGAAGGCATTTTTCAGGTAATTTCCAAATGACGTTCACCTCGCTGTAATCCCAGAATGTATGAATGATTGTGTCTGTGTGTTTGGCACATATGCTATTTGTGACCTGAACTTATCATTTTGTAAGAACGAGGTGTGGAAAGAGGTAGAAATGTCCTGGGGTGCCCCTAGGAGTGTGCGTTTGGAAGTTGGAGGTTTGAAAAAAGACGTTTTTTCACCCTAGTTTGGCTCGTTTGGGGTCATTTTGACCTAAACTAGCCTTTGTTAGGGTTAGAGGCGAAAATCCAGCTAACGGGTATGGTTAGGGCTAACCCTAGTGGGATAGGGGGTTAGCTAGGGTTAGGTCGATTTTACTGTTTTATCGATGTTTTGTGTTTTTATGGAGGTCCCGCAACAGGGGCGGGACGTTGTAGAGCGTTGGTTGTGTTTTTGATGGAGGTTGATGTTGAGAAAAGACGTTTTTTCACCCTAGTTTGGCTCGTTTGGGGTCATTTTGACATAAAATAGCCTTTGCTAGTTTTAGAGGCGAAAGTTGAGCTAACGGGTATGGTTAGGGCTAACCCTAGTTGGATAGGGGGTTAGCTAGGGTTAAGTCGATTTTACTGTTTTATCGATGTTTTTGTGTTTTTTTGAGGTCCCGCAGCAGGGGCGGGACGTTGCAGCGCGTTCGTGGTGTTTTTGATGGAGGTTGGATGTAGAAAAAAGACGAATTTTCACCCTAGTTTGGCTCGTTTGGGGTCATTTTGACGTAAACTCGTCTTAGCTAGGGTTAGAGGCGAAAATCGAGCCAACGGGTATGGTTAGGGCTAAATCTAGTGGCAAAGGGGGTTAAGTAGGGCTAGGTCGATTTTACTGTTTATTTTGATGTTTTTGTGGAGGTCCTGCGTCATGGTCGGGATGTTGCGGAGCGTTGTTGGTGTTTTTGATGGAGGTTGGAGGTTGAAAAAAGACGGTTTTTCACCCTAGTTTGGCTCGTTTGGGGTCATTTTGACCTAAACTAGCCTTTGCTAGGGTTAGAGGCGAAAATTCAGCTAACGGGTATGGTTAGGGCTAACCCTCGTGGGATAGGGGGTTAGCTAGGGTTAGGTCGATTTTACTGTTTTATCGATGTTTTTGTGTTTTTATGGAGGTCCCGCAGCAGGGGCGGGATGTTCCGGAGTGTTGTTGGTATTTTTGATGGAGGTTGGAGGTTTAAAAAAAGACGTTTTTTCACCCTAGTTTGGCTCGTTTGGGGTCATTTTGACCTAAACTGGTCTTAGCTAGGGTTAGAGTTGAAAATCCAGTTAACGGGTATGGTTAGGGTTAATCCAAGGGGTTAGGGGGTTAGCTAGGGTTAGGTCGAATTTGCTTCCTTTTTTTTTGATTTTTCGGTGGATTTTTGGAGGTCCCGCGGCAGGGTCGAGACGTTGCTGAGCATTGGTGGTGTTTTTGATGTCTGCAGTTCCTCGTTATCGTGCGTGCGCGTGTGTTTTGTGGAGCTTTTTGAGCGTTTTGTTTTCGCAACAACTAGGGTTAGATAGTGCAATTATTTTTGTCAATCTCATTTAATTATTTTGGGATTTTCTATTGTTTACTGTGGTTTCTTTGGTCTTTGTGCGCTGTTTGTTTTGTTGTGGGAGTGGTTTGTGTTCTGTTGTGGTTGGTTTTGTTTGGTACTCTTTTGTGTCATTTTAGGGCACGTCTCCAACGGTTTTACTCAATATTTAATATGAAATACATTGCTGAAAATAAAATATATTTTAAAGAAGCTTTCCTCACTCCTTGTAGCTTTAGCATGGCATAAAGGACAGTTTCATATTGCTAAGTATATTTGAATGCTTCAAATGTAGGCAAATAGTGATCGTGCACTATTATTTTACTCAAAAAACATATAAGGTGGCATGGTTTCATGAAACTTGTTTTTTGAAATCAATTTTAACAAAGTATGATAGTAATGGTTATCGGATGATTGTTTCTACTTGGATAATGTAATAGTATTAGTCTGCTCGTCATATCCAGTTTTAGTTATAGTTTATGCTGAAGGCATTTTTCAGGTAATTTCCAAATGACGTTCACCTCGCTGTAATCCCAGAATGTATGAATGATTGTGTCTGTGTGTTTGGCACATATGCTATTTGTGACCTGAACTTATCATTTTGTAAGAACGAGGTGTGGAAAGAGGTAGAAATGTCCTGGGGTGCCCCTAGGAGTGTGCGTTTGGAAGTTGGAGGTTTGAAAAAAGACGTTTTTTCACCCTAGTTTGGCTCGTTTGGGGTCATTTTGACCTAAACTAGCCTTTGTTAGGGTTAGAGGCGAAAATCCAGCTAACGGGTATGGTTAGGGCTAACCCTAGTGGGATAGGGGGTTAGCTAGGGTTAGGTCGATTTTACTGTTTTATCGATGTTTTGTGTTTTTATGGAGGTCCCGCAACAGGGGCGGGACGTTGTAGAGCGTTGGTTGTGTTTTTGATGGAGGTTGATGTTGAGAAAAGACGTTTTTTCACCCTAGTTTGGCTCGTTTGGGGTCATTTTGACATAAAATAGCCTTTGCTAGTTTTAGAGGCGAAAGTTGAGCTAACGGGTATGGTTAGGGCTAACCCTAGTTGGATAGGGGGTTAGCTAGGGTTAAGTCGATTTTACTGTTTTATCGATGTTTTTGTGTTTTTTTGAGGTCCCGCAGCAGGGGCGGGACGTTGCAGCGCGTTCGTGGTGTTTTTGATGGAGGTTGGATGTAGAAAAAAGACGAATTTTCACCCTAGTTTGGCTCGTTTGGGGTCATTTTGACGTAAACTCGTCTTAGCTAGGGTTAGAGGCGAAAATCGAGCCAACGGGTATGGTTAGGGCTAAATCTAGTGGCAAAGGGGGTTAAGTAGGGCTAGGTCGATTTTACTGTTTATTTTGATGTTTTTGTGGAGGTCCTGCGTCATGGTCGGGATGTTGCGGAGCGTTGTTGGTGTTTTTGATGGAGGTTGGAGGTTGAAAAAAGACGGTTTTTCACCCTAGTTTGGCTCGTTTGGGGTCATTTTGACCTAAACTAGCCTTTGCTAGGGTTAGAGGCGAAAATTCAGCTAACGGGTATGGTTAGGGCTAACCCTCGTGGGATAGGGGGTTAGCTAGGGTTAGGTCGATTTTACTGTTTTATCGATGTTTTTGTGTTTTTATGGAGGTCCCGCAGCAGGGGCGGGATGTTCCGGAGTGTTGTTGGTATTTTTGATGGAGGTTGGAGGTTTAAAAAAAGACGTTTTTTCACCCTAGTTTGGCTCGTTTGGGGTCATTTTGACCTAAACTGGTCTTAGCTAGGGTTAGAGTTGAAAATCCAGTTAACGGGTATGGTTAGGGTTAATCCAAGGGGTTAGGGGGTTAGCTAGGGTTAGGTCGATTTTGCTTCTTTTTTTTTTGATTTTTCGGTGGATTTTTGGAGGTCCCGCGGCAGGGTCGGGACGTTGCTGAGCATTGGTGGTTTTTTTGATGTCTGCAGTTCCTCGTTATCGTGCGCGCGCGTGTGTTTTGTGGAGCTTTTTGAGCGTTTTGTTTTCGCAACAACTAGGGTTAGATAGTGCAATTATTTTTGTCAATCTCATTTAATTATTTTGGGATTTTCTATTGTTTACTGTGGTTTCTTTGGTCTTTGTGCGCTGTTTGTTTTGTTGTGGGAGTGGTTTGTGTTCTGTTGTGGTTGGTTTTGTTTGGTACTCTTTTGTGTCATTTTAGGGCACGTCTCCAACGGTTTTACTCAATATTTAATATGAAATACATTGCTGAAAATAAAATATATTTTAAAGAAGCTTTCCTCACTCCTTGTAGCTTTAGCATGGCATAAAGGACAGTTTCATATTGCTAAGTATATTTGAATGCTTCAAATGTAGGCAAATAGTGATCGTGCACTATTATTTTACTCAAAAAACATATAAGGTGGCATGGTTTCATGAAACTTGTTTTTTGAAATCAATTTTAACAAAGTATGATAGTAATGGTTATCGGATGATTGTTTCTACTTGGATAATGTAATAGTATTAGTCTGCTCGTCATATCCAGTTTTAGTTATAGTTTATGCTGAAGGCATTTTTCAGGTAATTTCCAAATGACGTTCACCTCGCTGTAATCCCAGAATGTATGAATGATTGTGTCTGTGTGTTTGGCACATATGCTATTTGTGACCTGAACTTATCATTTTGTAAGAACGAGGTGTGGAAAGAGGTAGAAATGTCCTGGGGTGCCCCTAGGAGTGTGCGTTTGGAAGTTGGAGGTTTGAAAAAAGACGTTTTTTCACCCTAGTTTGGCTCGTTTGGGGTCATTTTGACCTAAACTAGCCTTTGCTAGGGTTAGAGGCGAAAATCCAGCTAACGGGTATGGTTAGGGCTAACCCTAGTGGGATAGGGGGTTAGCTAGGGTTAGGTCGATTTTACTGTTTTATCGATGTTTTGTGTTTTTATGGAGGTCCCGCAACAGGGGCGGGACGTTGTAGAGCGTTGGTTGTGTTTTTGATGGAGGTTGATGTTGAGAAAAGACGTTTTTTCACCCTAGTTTGGCTCGTTTGGGGTCATTTTGACATAAAATAGCCTTTGCTAGTTTTAGAGGCGAAAGTTGAGCTAACGGGTATGGTTAGGGCTAACCCTAGTTGGATAGGGGGTTAGCTAGGGTTAAGTCGATTTTACTGTTTTATCGATGTTTTTGTGTTTTTTTGAGGTCCCGCAGCAGGGGCGGGACGTTGCAGCGCGTTCGTGGTGTTTTTGATGGAGGTTGGATGTAGAAAAAAGACGAATTTTCACCCTAGTTTGGCTCGTTTGGGGTCATTTTGACGTAAACTCGTCTTAGCTAGGGTTAGAGGCGAAAATCGAGCCAACGGGTATGGTTAGGGCTAAATCTAGTGGCAAAGGGGGTTAAGTAGGGCTAGGTCGATTTTACTGTTTATTTTGATGTTTTTGTGGAGGTCCTGCGTCATGGTCGGGATGTTGCGGAGCGTTGTTGGTGTTTTTGATGGAGGTTGGAGGTTGAAAAAAGACGGTTTTTCACCCTAGTTTGGCTCGTTTGGGGTCATTTTGACCTAAACTAGCCTTTGCTAGGGTTAGAGGCGAAAATTGAGCTAACGGGTATGGTTAGGGCTAACCCTAGTGGGATAGGGGGTTAGCTAGGGTTAGGTCGATTTGACTGTTTTATCGATGTTTTTGTGTTTTTATGGAGGTCCCGCAGCAGGGGCGGGATGTTCCGTAGTGTTGTTGGTATTTTTGATGGAGGTTGGAGGTTTAAAAAAAGACGTTTTTTCAGCCTAGTTTGGCTCGTTTGGGGTCATTTTGACCTAAACTGGTCTTAGCTAGGGTTAGAGTTGAAAATCCAGTTAACGGGTATGGTTAGGGTTAATCCAAGGGTTTAGGGGGTTAGCTAGGGTTAGGTCGATTTTGCTTCTTTTTTTTTTGATTTTTCGGTGGAGTTTTGGAGGTCCCGCGGCAGGGTCGGGACGTTGCTGAGCATTGGTGGTTTTTTTGATGTATGCAGTTCCTCGTTATCGTGCGCGCGCGTGTGTTTTGTGGAGCTTTTTGAGCGTTTTGTTTTCGCAACAACTAGGGTTAGATAGTGCAATTATTTTTGTCAATCTCATTTAATTATTTTGGGATTTGCTATTGTTTACTGTGGTTTCTTTGGTCTTTGTGCGCTGTTTGTTTTGTTGTGGGAGTGGTTTGTGTTCTGTTGTGGTTGGTTTTGTTTGGTACTCTTTTGTGTCATTTTAGGGCACGTCTCCAACGGTTTTACTCAATATTTAATATGAAATACATTGCTGAAAATAAAATATATTTTAAAGAAGCTTTCCTCACTCCTTGTAGCTTTAGCATGGCATAAAGGACAGTTTCATATTGCTAAGTATATTTGAATGCTTCAAATGTAGGCAAATAGTGATCGTGCACTATTATTTTACTCAAAAAACATATAAGGTGGCATGGTTTCATGAAACTTGTTTTTTGAAATCAATTTTAACAAAGTATGATAGTAATGGTTATCGGATGATTGTTTCTACTTGGATAATGTAATAGTATTAGTCTGCTCGTCATATCCAGTTTTAGTTATAGTTTATGCTGAAGGCATTTTTCAGGTAATTTCCAAATGACGTTCACCTCGCTGTAATCCCAGAATGTATGAATGATTGTGTCTGTGTGTTTGGCACATATGCTATTTGTGACCTGAACTTATCATTTTGTAAGAACGAGGTGTGGAAAGAGGTAGAAATGTCCTGGGGTGCCCCTAGGAGTGTGCGTTTGGAAGTTGGAGGTTTGAAAAAAGACGTTTTTTCACCCTAGTTTGGCTCGTTTGGGGTCATTTTGACCTAAACTAGCCTTTGCTAGGGTTAGAGGCGAAAATCCAGCTAACGGGTATGGTTAGGGCTAACCCTAGTGGGATAGGGGGTTAGCTAGGGTTAGGTCGATTTTACTGTTTTATCGATGTTTTGTGTTTTTATGGAGGTCCCGCAACAGGGGCGGGACGTTGTAGAGCGTTGGTTGTGTTTTTGATGGAGGTTGATGTTGAGAAAAGACGTTTTTTCACCCTAGTTTGGCTCGTTTGGGGTCATTTTGACATAAAATAGCCTTTGCTAGTTTTAGAGGCGAAAGTTGAGCTAACGGGTATGGTTAGGGCTAACCCTAGTTGGATAGGGGGTTAGCTAGGGTTAAGTCGATTTTACTGTTTTATCGATGTTTTTGTGTTTTTTTGAGGTCCCGCAGCAGGGGCGGGACGTTGCAGCGCGTTCGTGGTGTTTTTGATGGAGGTTGGATGTAGAAAAAAGACGAATTTTCACCCTAGTTTGGCTCGTTTGGGGTCATTTTGACGTAAACTCGTCTTAGCTAGGGTTAAAGGCGAAAATCGAGCCAACGGGTATGGTTAGGGCTAAATCTAGTGGCAAAGGGGGTTAAGTAGGGCTAGGTCGATTTTACTGTTTATTTTGATGTTTTTGTGGAGGTCCTGCGTCATGGTCGGGATGTTGCGGAGCGTTGTTGGTGTTTTTGATGGAGGTTGGAGGTTGAAAAAAGACGGTTTTTCACCCTAGTTTGGCTCGTTTGGGGTCATTTTGACCTAAACTAGCCTTTGCTAGGGTTAGAGGCGAAAATTGAGCTAACGGGTATGGTTAGGGCTAACCCTAGTGGGATAGGGGGTTAGCTAGGGTTAGGTCGATTTGACTGTTTTATCGATGTTTTTGTGTTTTTATGGAGGTCCCGCAGCAGGGGCGGGATGTTCCGTAGTGTTGTTGGTATTTTTGATGGAGGTTGGAGGTTTAAAAAAAGACGTTTTTTCAGCCTAGTTTGGCTCGTTTGGGGTCATTTTGACCTAAACTGGTCTTAGCTAGGGTTAGAGTTGAAAATCCAGTTAACGGGTATGGTTAGGGTTAATCCAAGGGTTTAGGGGGTTAGCTAGGGTTAGGTCGATTTTGCTTCTTTTTTTTTTGATTTTTCGGTGGATTTTTGGAGGTCCCGCGGCAGGGTCGGGACGTTGCTGAGCATTGGTGGTTTTTTTGATGTATGCAGTTCCTCGTTATCGTGCGCGCGCGTGTGTTTTGTGGAGCTTTTTGAGCGTTTTGTTTTCGCAACAACTAGGGTTAGATAGTGCAATTATTTTTGTCAATCTCATTTAATTATTTTGGGATTTGCTATTGTTTACTGTGGTTTCTTTGGTCTTTGTGCGCTGTTTGTTTTGTTGTGGGAGTGGTTTGTGTTCTGTTGTGGTTGGTTTTGTTTGGTACTCTTTTGTGTCATTTTAGGGCACGTCTCCAACGGTTTTACTCAATATTTAATATGAAATACATTGCTGAAAATAAAATATATTTTAAAGAAGCTTTCCTCACTCCTTGTAGCTTTAGCATGGCATAAAGGACAGTTTCATATTGCTAAGTATATTTGAATGCTTCAAATGTAGGCAAATAGTGATCGTGCACTATTATTTTACTCAAAAAACATATAAGGTGGCATGGTTTCATGAAACTTGTTTTTTGAAATCAATTTTAACAAAGTATGATAGTAATGGTTATCGGATGATTGTTTCTACTTGGATAATGTAATAGTATTAGTCTGCTCGTCATATCCAGTTTTAGTTATAGTTTATGCTGAAGGCATTTTTCAGGTAATTTCCAAATGACGTTAACCTCGCTGCAATCCCAGAATGTATGAATGATTGTGTCTGTGTGTTTGGCACATATGCTATTTGTGACCTGAACTTATCATTTTGTAAGAACGAGGTGTGGAAAGAGGTAGAAATGTCCTGGGGTGCCCCTAGGAGTGTGCGTTTGGAAGTTGGAGGTTTGAAAAAAGACGTTTTTTCACCCTAGTTTGGCTCGTTTGGGGTCATTTTGACCTAAACTAGCCTTTGCTAGGGTTAGAGGCGAAAATCCAGCTAACGGGTATGGTTAGGGCTAACCCTAGTGGGATAGGGGGTTAGCTAGGGTTAGGTCGATTTTACTGTTTTATCGATGTTTTGTGTTTTTATGGAGGTCCCGCAGCAGGGGCGGGACGTTGCAGAGCGTTGGTTGTGTTTTTGATGGAGGTTGATGTTGAGAAAAGACGTTTTTTCACCCTAGTTTGGCTCGTTTGGGGTCATTTTGACATAAACTAACCTTTGCTAGGGTTAGAGGCGAAAGTTGAGCTAACGGGTATGGTTAGGGTAACCCTAGTTGGATAGGGGGTTAGCTAGGGTTAAGTCGATTTTACTGTTTTATCGATGTTTTTGTGTTTTTTTGAGGTCCCGCAGCAGGGGCGGGACGTTGCAGCGCGTTCGTGGTGTTTTTGATGGAGGTTGGATGTAGAAAAAAGACGAATTTTCACCCTAGTTTGGCTCGTTTGGGGTCATTTTGACGTAAACTCGTCTTAGCTAGGGTTAGAGGCGAAAATCGAGCCAACGGGTATGGTTAGGGCTAAATCTAGTGGCAAAGGGGGTTAAGTAGGGCTAGGTCGATTTTACTGTTTATTTTGATGTTTTTGTGGAGGTCCTGCGTCATGGTCGGGATGTTGCGGAGCGTTGTTGGTGTTTTTGATGGAGGTTGGAGGTTGAAAAAAGATGTTTTTTTACCCTAGTTTGGCTCGTTTGGGGTTATTTTGACCTAAACTGGTCTTAGCTAGGGTTAGAGTTGAAAATCCAGTTAACGGGTATGGTTAGGGTTAATCCAAGGGGTTAGGGGGTTAGCTAGGGTTAGGTCGATTTTACTGTTTTATCGATGTTTTTTGTGTTTTTATGGAGGTCCCGCAGCAGGGGCGGGATGTTCCGGAGTGTTGTTGGTATTTTTGATGGAGGTTGGAGGTTGAAAAAAGACGTTTTTTCAGCCTAGTTTGGCTCGTTTGGGGTCATTTTGACCTAAACTGGTCTTAGCTAGGGTTAAAGTTGAAAATCCAGTTAACGGGTATGGTTAGGGTTAATCCAAGGGGTTAGGGGGTTAGCTAGGGTTAGGTCGATTTTGCTTCTTTTTTTTTTGATGTTTTGGTGGATTTTTGGAGGTCCCGCGGCAGGGTCGGGACGTTGCTGAGCATTGGTGGTGTTTTTGATGTCTGCAGTTCCTCGTTATCGTGCGCGCGCGTGTGTTTTGTGGAGCTTTTTGAGCGTTTTGTTTTCGCAACAACTAGGGTTAGATAGTGCAATTATTTTTGTCAATCTCATTTAATTATTTTGGGATTTGCTATTGTTTACTGTGGTTTCTTTGGTCTTTGTGCGCTGTTTGTTTTGTTGTGGGAGTGGTTTGTGTTCTGTTGTGGTTGGTTTTGTTTGGTACTCTTTTGTGTCATTTTAGGGCACGTCTCCAACGGTTTTACTCAATATTTAATATGAAATACATTGCTGAAAATAAAATATATTTTAAAGAAGCTTTCCTCACTCCTTGTAGCTTTAGCATGGCATAAAGGACAGTTTCATATTGCTAAGTATATTTGAATGCTTAAAATGTAGGCAAATAGTGATCGTGCACTATTATTTTACTCAAAAAACATATAAGGTGACATGGTTTCATGAAACTTGTTTTTTGAAATCAATTTTAACAAAGTATGATAGTAATGGTTATCGGATGATTGTTTCTACTTGGATAATGTAGTAGTGTTAGTCTGCTCGTCATATCCAGTTTTAGTTATAGTTTATGCTGAAGGCATTTTTCAGGTAATTTTCAAATGACGTTAACCTCGCTGCAATCCCAGAATGTATGAATGATTGTGTCTGTGTGTTTGGCGCATATGCTCTTTGTGACCTGAACTTATCATTTTGTAAGAACGAGTTGTGGAAAGAGGTAGAAATGTCCTGGGGTGCCCCTAGGAGTGTGCGTTTGGAAGTTGGAGGTTTGAAAAAAGACGTTTTTTCACCCTAGTTTGGCTCGTTTGGGGTCATTTTGACCTAAACTAGCCTTTGCTAGGGTTAGAGGCGAAAATTAAGCTAACAGGTATGGTTAGGGCTAACCCTAGTGGGATAGGGGGTTAGCTAGGGTTAGGTCGATTTTACTGTTTTATCGATGTTTTGTGTTTTTATGGAGGTCCCGCAGCAAAGCGTTGGTTGTGTTTTTGATGGAGGTTGATGTTGAGAAAAGACGTTTTTTCACCCTAGTTTGGCTCGTTTGGGGTCATTTTGACCTAAACTAGCCTTTGCTAGGGTTAGAGGCGAAAATCCAGCTAACGGGTATGGTTAGGGCTAACCCTAGTGGGATAGGGGGTTAGCTAGGGTTAGGTCGATTTTACTGTTTTATCGATGTTTTGTGTTTTTATGGAGGTCCCGCAGCAGGGGCGGGACGTTGCAGAGCGTTGGTTGTGTTTTTGATGGAGGTTGATGTTGAGAAAAGACGTTTTTTCACCCTAGTTTGGCTCGTTTGGGGTCATTTTGACCTAAACTAGCCTTTGCTAGGGTTAGAGGCGAAAATCCAGCTAACGGGTATGGTTAGGGCTAACCCTAGTGGGATAGGGGGTTAGCTAGGGTTAGGTCGATTTTACTGTTTTATCGATGTTTTGTGTTTTTATGGAGGTCCCGCAGCAAAGCGTTGGTTGTGTTTTTGATGGAGGTTGATGTTGAGAAAAGACGTTTTTTCACCCTATTTTGGCTCGTTTGGGGTCATTTTGACATAAACTAGCCTTTGCTAGGGTTAGAGGCGAAAGTTGAGCTAACAGGTATGGTTAGGGCTAACCCTAGTTGGATAGGGGGTTAGCTAGGGTTAGGTCGATTTTACTGTTTTATCGATGTTTTTGTGTTTTTTTGAGGTCCCGCAGCAGGGGCGGGACGTTGCAGCGCGTTCGTGGTGTTTTTGATGGAGGTTAGATGTGGAAAAAGACGTATTTTCACACTAGTTTGGCTCGTTTGGGGTCATTTTGACGTAAACTCGTCTTAGCTAGGGTTAGAGGCGAAAATCGAGCCAACGGGTATGGTTAGGGCTAAATGTTGTGGCAAAGGGGGTTAAGTAGGGCTAGGTCGATTTTACTGTTTATTTTGATGTTTTTGTGGAGGTCCCGCAGCAGGGGCGGGACGTTGCAGAGCGTTGTTGGTGTTTTTGATGGAGGTTGGAGGTTGAAAAAAGACTTTTTTTCACCCTAGTTTGGCTCGTTTGGGGTCATTTTGACCTAAACTCGTCTTAGCTAGGGTTAGAGGCGAACATCGAGCCAACGGGTATGGTTAGGGCTAACCCTAGTGGGATAGGGGGTTAGCTAGGGTTAGGTCGATTTTACTGTTTTATCGATGTTTTTGTGTTTTTATGGAGGTCCCGCAGCAGGGGCGGGATGTTGCGGAGTGTTGTTGGTATTTTTGATGGAGGTTGGATGTTGAAAAAAGACGTTTTTTTCACCTTAGTTTGGCTCGTTTGGGGTCATTTTGACGTAAACTCGTCTTAGCTAGGGTTAGAGTTGAAATCCAGTTAACAGGTATGGTTAGGGTTAATCCAAGGGGTTAGGGGGTTAGCTAGGGTTAGGTCGATTTTGCTTCCTTTTTTTTGATGTTTCGGTGGATTTTTGGAGGTCCCGCGGCAGGGTCGGGACGTTGCTGAGGATTGGTGGTGTTTTTGATGTCTGCAGTTCCTCGTTATCGTGCGCGCGCGTGTGTTTTGTGGAGCTTTTTGAGCGTTTTGTTTTTGCAACAACTAGGGTTAGATAGTGCAATTATTTTTGTCAATCTCATTTAATTATTTTGGGATTTCCTATTGTTTACTGTGGTTTCTTTGGTCTTTGTGCGTTGTTTGTTTTGTTGTGGGAGTGGTTTGTGTTCTGTTGTGGTTGGTTTTGTTTGGTACTCTTTTGTGTCATTTTAGGGCACGTCTCCAACGGTTGTACTCAATATTTAATATGAAATACATTGCTGAAAATGAAATATATTTTGAATAAGCTTTCCTCACTCCTTGTAGCTTTAGCATGGCATAAAGGACAGTTTCATATTGCTAAGTATATTTGAATGCTTCAAATGTAGGCAAATAGTGATCGTGCACTATTATTTTACTCAAAAAACATATAAGGTGGCATGGTTTCATGAAACTTGTTTTTTGAAATCAATTTTAACAAAGTATGATAGTAATGGTTATCGGATCATTGTATCTACTTGGATAATGTTGTAGTATTAGTCTGCTCGTAATATCCAGTTTTAGTTATAGTTTATGCTGAAGGCATTTTTCAGGTAATTTCCAAATGACGTTCACCTCGCTGCAATCCCAGAATGTATGAATGATTGTGTCTGTGTGTTTGGCGCATATGCTCTTTGTGACCTGAACTTATCATTTTGTAAGAACGAGTTGTGGAAAGAGGTAGAAATGTCCTTGGGTGCCCCTAGGAGTGTGCGTTTTGAAGTTGGAGGTTTGAAAAAAGACGTTTTTTCACCCTAGTTTGGCTCGTTTGGGGTCATTTTGACCTTACACTGCAAATAAAAATCCATATATACAAGCTTGTATATCCTTTGGAAAGATGATATTTCCAAAGGATATACAAGATTGGAATGATGATATATACAAAAATATACAAATTTGTATATATGGTATATCCAAATTTGTTTTCTTTGTATATATTTGTAAAGGGAGATAATTGTTATGTATTTGTGTATAATTATTATATATATATGCAAATTGAAGTGTTTAAAGTTGAGCACTGTGTTTCTTTGTATATGTTTGTAAAGGAGGATAATTGTTTTGTCTGTGCAAAATAGTATCAGCAAGTTACAAAATACTGATATTGTGGCGTGTAACATTACTGGAATGTTTAATTAGTACTCCACACTGTTAGCGGGAGTACATACTCTCCTTGCAATGATATTGACGGGTAAGCGATTGAGGCGTCTGGTACTTTTCCTGGCGCGGTGCTTGGTATGTGAGTAGACTTTATGGTCAAATGCACAGAGAGGATAAGCTGTCGGGGGTGATTGGCGGTGACTTCTGTTTTGAAAGTGTTGAAATCAATTTGTGCTGAGCTTGGATTCGTTTGTACGGGGAGGCCGCGATGTGATTTGTAACATGCTCTCGTGCACATGGCAGATTAGCCAACAGTGTGGATTGCACAGAGGATGAAAACTATTTTATTATTAATTTAAAGTGTTGAATTTGGTTTGTTCTGAGGTGTCGGTTTAATTGTAGGGAAAACATTGTCAAATCTAGGCGGAACGCGGAAAATCGCGTTTTTTTAAAATGGGCAGTCCTTGGAAAAATCCTTTTCAAAATATAATAAAAGATATTTTTTTTAAAATACTCCGAAAATATCGTGTTGCCGGACAACCGTTTCGGATTGTCCTGTTTTCGAGTTTTCAGCATCAAACATGCCTTTATTATTATTCATCACACAATCATGGAATCATTTCCGGACATCATACGTTTTCTATCCTGAATACTTGCACTATAACGGGAGGGGGTGGGGGTGGTGGGGAGGCGTCACACAGAAATTGTTAATAATCCAATAATGACTTTTTTATGATAAAGTTGTCTCTTATAAGTGAATGAGATGTTTTACAGTTGTTCATGTGAAAAAACTATGAATGTTTATTCAGCGTCCGAAAACCCATAACACGGGGATATATGTTGTATTAATGTTTTATGTTTTACAAAAGATAATAAGTACAAAGGTATGCTTTTCTCAATATGCTTCAACATGGGGAAAAAGACATTGCACGTTTGTGGCAGTATTGCTCCCAGGTGGCGTCCTCGTCCACTAATGCCTACATCCACTAATGCCTACGGCCTTCAATAAACAAAGTCATGCACCAGTGATTTTCAGCGACACCTACTATCAGTGCATCATTTCTGTATCATTGCATTAGTTCTTATAGTATATACACCAGCAGATATTTGATGATTTCAAAGAAATTTCAAAGAGTTCATTCCTAGCATGGGTATGTTGTTTTCATTGTGTAGGCATTATTCCACACTGTTTTGTTTATTTGTAGGCAATAGTAACTGTAGGCAAAAGTGGACTTAGGCATTAGTGGCTGGAATCCAGGTTGCGCAGAAACTATTCCCGATTTTTTAAAAGTACTGATTTTACTCCGAAATTTTACAGCCGCCATCTTTGTTTTTTTTTTACTTTTGCCACTGTTACATTTGTTGGTATGAATATTGTCATACGGCACAAAATTGCTTAAAATGCAATCAAATGTTCAAAACATTTCTTGGGGCTCAGTCTAATATTGTAAGCAAAGTCAACAAACTACGACCATAAATGTAATGTACAACAGGCGCAAGAAAATTAAAAAAAAATTCTTACAAATACAAATGATAAGAAGTCGAATATGAATACTTACACCTGTACTTTTTAGAACAAGAAATTGACACATTGACGTATTCAGATTAAATTGATATGTTCTTTACTTATGTAAATGCAAATGATAAAAAAATAATTTACAGTGATATACTATCGCTATTGTGCAAAGCATCCAGTCCCAATGAAAGTGAACAGCATGCCGATATTATACAAAGCAACCATGTAACATATCGCAACTGATAGTTCTAAACAATCAGGCAATCAACATAATGACGGTATCAGTGGGCACATCGTGATATTTGAAGATAAAAAATGATAACACATGTCAGCAGTCTGGGAAGTAATACACAGCATCTTGACAATGAACAAAAAGAAGAAGAAGAAGAAGAATAGTTTATTAAGGTGTCACTATTTAAACAACCAACCATTTTGGCTTCGGTCACTAACCCACCCACATATATTACGTTACACACACCACACCACACCACACCACACCACGGGATTCCATACTCGGTATTGACCCATGACATATCCTTCTTCATGTCAGGGATGGGTTTTTGGATGGTGGTCAACGGACACGTCTTGCCTTAGGGAAAGCTGCTGTACTGTCCTGCTTCTTAATGTATGTCTCATGTGCGAGCCTCTTCACCATCTGCAGTTCCGTCGACTCGCAGTTCTTTGGTCGTACTGTAAAAAATCTTTATGCCGTCTTCGTCATAGTTACTTTCCTCGGAGGGCATCAACTGAGCTATCTTTAATGCGTCCTCGTACCTCTGTTTCTTCTGGACGGGAAGGTTGCGATGGCGTATCCCGAGGACTCGGTTACAACTCTTCTAAAGAAAATCAACAACTTTATTTACAATTGCATTTCAAATTTAGAATGCATATGTATGTATATCCATGTATATGCTCATGAGCAATGGAGGAGAATATGTGAAAATCAAATTCAAATTTATTCCGATAACCCTTAAGCAACGTGTCAGTATTATAGCTTGACGTATTAGAACAACACTATTTGGGAATGCCAGGTACTACTGGTAGTGTTGGGTATGCTTACCCTTTTTGAAGATTCACTCTTTGTAATTCGACATCAAACGGATTACATCACACTCTGAGTAAACAATCTCATTTAACCCTTAATTAGTTAATTAATCTGCAGTATATTGTATCACTTAGTATTGCCTTAACGAGGAGTAATCCCTTGTCAGTTGTTGGTGAGTGATCAATTTATGTCTGGAGAAAGGGATTTGCCTTACTCACAATAAATTAACATTTCACACTGCAACAGAAGAGATTATCGATCATTATGCCTTAATAAGAAAGTGAGAAAGATAAAGATTGAATGATACATAACGGGCCGTGCCTGCATTATATAGCCTGCAAGAATCGTCACTGTAAACTAATAGAGGATTAATTTCAATTTTACAGAATATTCAACTGCTAAGTATATGATAAAGTGTTGAAGTAGCATTAGGTATGTTTGAGATTACAGTTTTCAATTAACTGTACAATGTAGCTTGCTGTCTTTTAGAGAGTCAGTATCTGTAGAGCTGGCTTGGTCTAATTGGTATTCAGTCCCTGGGACAAAAATATTGTTTAATAGCATTGTTTTGTGAGCAGCCGGATGCGTAAATGATATGTAATATATTTCCGTATTATATTTTATAGTACTTGTTGTTTTAATATTGTTAACAACAGAGAGAACGAAGATTTCTTTTTGAAAAACCATAACAGCATGCATATGTTCTAGCAAAAGGAAACTTGATAAATATTCATTTTGCTTAATTTCTACTTTGGAAAACTTATTTGGAGCTCTGAAAGCTTGACGCTGTATAATTTGGGACGCGCATGGTTGGATGCAAACTAAATGTTTAATTCTCGCAAATTAAGACACCAGCGGCGGTATAGGAGCATATATCTAATGTCATTCAATACAGAATAATACATGAAGATGTTTCAATTTTAAGATTAAATATATCTAACGATATGGAAATTAAATCTTGATAACTGTTTTTAATCTTTTGGGAAAATAATAGTGGAACTGGCTGAGTGACTGACGTATTCTACATTAAAAAGTGACAGATACGTGATTTACATCATTAAAATTTAAAGTGATACAGTGATACAATTATAAGTGAGGGTTGTGATTTATTTAGGAACGAAGTCAGTATTTGGGGATTTAACTTGCGCTTTCCGACATTACGCGTATTTCGCACACGATTAAGAAAATAATGTAATTCATTTATTTATATGAAGTACAAATGCATCAATCCTAAATCACCCGACTTGTTGAATGTTATTTCGTGAATACACAAATTGCATAACACATTCCCTGAGGACAAACTCAAATGGCCCGTCCCTTTGTGACAGATGTTAATTAGAGAATGTATTGCCACCACATTATGTCCCGGCACTTTTATGACATGTAATGAACCTAGTCGGTCCCTGAATCTGTAACAACAACATTGGTCTTATAAAATCAAAGTAGCATAAATGTTACGTAATTCGTATTAAAAAATTGACTGATAAATATAACATGAATATAATTGCCCTTTTGGGGATAATATAATATTGGGAAAATATACTTAAAAGTACATGATTAAAGAATTTCAGAATCAACTGTTTCTTGTATTTATGACTGACTTCACACAAACTGAATAATTAAACATATGTTTATATAGCTATAATTACATGCATGACACCTACATTATCATGAAATAATAATGTTGGTCATGTTTGTTAATTTGTACATTTCGTTGTTATTGGTATCCTGGGGATGATGTAATTATACACGTGTTCTGATCTTATTTGTCGTAGAATACATGAAAAACGATTGGTCAACAGTTTGGTGCGGTCGAGGGAAAGGTGTTAAATTACTAAGAAAAGCTATTCAACTGTTTAATACTTAATACGTGTCTTAAAATATGAATTAATTCTTAAGTTATAACATTAGTGCAAATTCACCCGAACGTAGGATGTACATGGACCGATTTCAAAATAGCTAAATTGACAAATTGTTTCCTATAAACCACTGAATATAAACTCACTTAGCCTTTAGAATAGAAAGGCGAATCGTTTCTTGATATATTGTCTTTTAAGCCGATGGAAGTTTAATTCACTACAACCGAGTCCGAGGCGATAAAGGATTATGTGACAAAATCTGGTATGATGGCTTCCCAGCTAGCACACCTACATCGGGCCGACGTTGGCTTTGCATCGGCAACCGCCGGCAATATCGACATCGGCAAACTGCAGCGGTCCGCTGTCGGGCCAATGCTGGTGACTGGCACTGACATTAAACCTGATACATGATTTGATCTTGTTATGATAACATAAAAGAAAAAAACACATTTGTCGATTACAATGTGACAAATAATAGATCAAGTATATTTACGAATAATACAATATTTCTATTCGAACTCAAAATATTAACTTTATTTTTAATTTTTAAATTAAATAGATCAAGCACATTCACTGACCATTTTGGCTGCACATATACAACAGACAGGATTCGTCACATCTTACAATTCATTCATCAAATTACATGATATTGGCAAAAGTTTGGAATATCGCGAGCGGTTATGTTACTTTGGTCCAACGTTTTCACAACATGTTTCCAAGGGAAGCTACTCTTGTTATAGAGGGCGCTGTTACTCACGCGCGTCTTTTCAAGCAGACGACGAAAGGATGATGCGTGGAGGGCTGAGGGAAAATCTATTTTGCGGTAAGTGTTTACTTCATTACTGTATTTACGAGGTGTTTATTTCATTTTCAAACCTTACAGACAGACATACAGACAATTGTTTATTAACGTCTCACTTCTGTACAACATACTACATACATATATACATAGAACATAGATAAAAGTACAGAACCACTCAGTATGAGTTATGAGAGACGAGGTCACATAAAAATAAATACAAGGTATAATTTATAAGTGGTAAAATATATCACGAAGGTAAATCATTATATAAAATATTCTTGCGTTTTTCGAGTAAAAGTTTGCAGGTTTTGGCCGTTAGAAACAACAAATCATCATTGGACATAATAAAAGAGAACTTATCAACATCAGATAAAATTTGAAAAGTAGCACAGAGATTCGCACATGTAGTTAAAAGGCTATCAGTAATGTTTTTATATAAAGGACAATGAAATAAAACATGGCTTTCATCCTCCACGCATTCATGACAGTTAAAACACACCCGTTCATTCAATGGTATATTATTGTAGCGACCTGTCTCAACACGGAGCGGGGCAACACCACAGCGGAATAGAGCTATAGCACGGCGGTGAGACCGGGGTAGGGGAAACTGTAAATACCGTTCAACTTCAAAACTTGTCTTAAAATGTCGATAAAGTCGGAGCTTGTTCTTTCCTGTTCCATGTCTACTTTCCTCCTGTCTGACTGACTTACTCCATTCCTGTATGAAGTTCTGCTTTATCTTCTCTCCAACCGTACTCGTTAAAAAGTGTATATAAAAAGTGTTTCCAATAGGGATAAAATGGTCTAACTGTAAACTTCGTAGTTTCTTGTGGACACGGAGATTCCAGTTACGTGTGCCTAATGACGCCGCTGAGTCTGCCCACTTGAACACTTTAAATATAAATCTGTCCGGATTCACGTCGCATGATCGCTTGTAATACCTTACTACACTTCTCCATAGCCGTACAACCGGTGGCTCCCATCCCATGTCCCCTGATACAGCGCTGTTTGGGGTTGACTTCCTCACTCCCATAAAATACTTCATGGCCCTGTTATGTACGGTGCTGATAGCTGGAATGTGATGAGCTCCCCATATCGCAGCTCCATAGTCTATTGTTGCCCACACCATGGAGTCATACAGCTTGGTAAATGTTTTGTACTCCATCCCTCCTAGAATCTTGCTCTTTGATATGAGAAGTCCCAGAGCACGACTTGCAGCACTTGCCACGGCATTCCCCATCCGAGTGTAGTCCAGATGTTCTGTTAGTAACAAACCGAGGTAACAGTAACTCTCCACTATTTCCAAATTATTGCCGCTACACTGGAATAAACTATCCGTTCTTGTCACTGCCTGGCTCCGAAAATGCACAATCTTCGATTTGTTGGGATTAATTGACATCTTGTTTGTCGTACACCACTGCCCAAGCCCGTTAAGAAGTATATTTAAGTCCTGTTCACTCTCAGCCAGAAGAATGATGTCATCAGCGTAAGCTAGAACACAAATGCATTCATCGTCAACAGATACACCAACTTCTAAGGCATTCAGCGTAGTTATGAGGTCATTGATGTACAGGTTGAATAACAGTGGAGAAAGTAGGCATCCCTGGCGTAGACCACTCTTGACGTTAAACCAAGACGTAAACGACCCGTTTATCCGCATACAAGCCTGAACATTCCGATACAGTGAGACAATAGCATTAAACATATTCCCCTGGATCCCGATGTCACTCAATTTACTAAATAGAATACCTCGATCAATACAGTCGTAAGCTTTCTTGAAGTCCACGAAAGCAGCAATTGAAACGAGAAACAGTGTACATTCATAAGTGTCAACATGAGTAGAGAAATCTAGGCCTATGTGTTTTGGAGGTTTTGAGAAACACACTCCTGTCAATTCTACGTCAGTGTCAAAATCCGTGAAATATGTCGTGACACTGCATCCTCACTAGATTCTCTATTTATATTTTTTAAACACCATATACATATTTCTAACAAAACGCGGGGACAAGGGCAAATACATAACACGACAAGAGATGTTTTATTTCCATGTAGATTCAGCGATGTTCAACCAACGAGTCGCAATCTCGGGGTGAGAGTATTACAGCGGTAAGCAAATGAATAGCCAAACATTTACTTACATTAGTATTTTTGAATGAACATTGCTTTATTTGTCATTGTCACAGGCGTATTTGTTAAGTGTGGGGATGGATGAGGTTAGGAAACTGATTACAAACTCGAATTTACAAGTCAATTTTGTGATTGCTGTCAGCGCAAAAAGCAGTGAACATGAAATTCATAACGAGGCTTTCGGAAACTTTCAGCGTTGCGTGTGCATGTCATGCGATCCAGCTAATGTTTCCTACTGATCGATGAACGGAGCTTCACTGCCGAGTTTGGTTTTCGATCACCAAAAAGTTGAAATAAAAAAAATAAAATTTATGTTTTTTAATGTCATAGTTACTTGCGAATTTTGAACTTTTTCTGGATAATGGGCGAAATGAAAGGACAGCTCTTTTAGTAAACGGATCACTGCGCATTACAGGTGGGGGCGGGGTATGGTAGTCTTATCTAGATAAGTAATTTCCCAGGTAGCTTGCCAACATCGGCCCTGCATCGGCCCAACGTCGGCTACATCATCGGCTCAACGTCGGCAAACTTCATCGGGCCGATGAAGTTTTGCTCATCGGATCGACATCGGCCCGGTGTAGGCAAACTTCATCGGCTTTGCATCGACCCACCGTCAGCTACATCATCAGCCCAACATCTGCAAACTTCATCAGCACTGTCCATCGTTTGCCATATTAATGTATTAATGTGGCTCACGTCTCCACCGTAGAGAACCATTCAAAATTGATTCTGTCGTACATATTTGCAGGTTTCACCTAACCACGTGTTGCATGCATGGTTACAGTCAGACATGAAATTTTGAATTTTGAGGTTATTCTGTTATGTATGAATGTAAATTTTACCATTTTTCAACAGTTCATGAGCCAAAATGTTTCAGTTATGAGACACCATATCTTGAGGTAATGTCAATAGAATTAGTAAAAAGATATATATTTCATAAGATTTGTCAGAGTAATAATATAATTACATCTAACAGAAAATAAAATATCTGAACCTGGATATTTGCCTCACAAACCACCAAAGTCCATAACATATACTGTCAACTCTCACAAGATGTAGGATTGATTGTGTGTTTGCTGTTTAACATCGCTTTCAGCACTATTCCAGCTATTTAACATTGGTCTGTACAATCCAGTAATTGACATCAAGAGAATGAGCATCGATTCGTGCGATTGGGATACGACAATTTGATACTCAAAGGGGGGAGGAGAGAGAGAGAGAGAGAGCTGTGATTTTGTCTGCAGGTACAAAACCAGATATTTTATTTTTTTTCAAGAATGTTTTACGACAAACAATATTTCCAATAAAATCCAAGCCAGCTCCCCCCTCCCCAACTTCAAAATGGCAACAAGCAAGGGACATAACTCAATCATCTCATGCAAGACGATGACATCACCAACAAACTGGTAAGGATCTGTGATGTGTCTGACTGACTTGGGCAGGATTTAATAAGGTAACAAGGTTAGAACTATTAACTTAATAGCTTTTCTAGCCCGGGTAAAGATAGAATGTCCTTGTAATGTTAAGCCAAAGGGTAAACACAAATACCCCAACTTCAACATATTTCTAAGTTCATAACCTGAAAAAAATAATCAATATTTTCTCAACAAAATACACTTATTGAAATCAAACTTTGCACTGCACCTCTTCTATCGATATAGAAACTGCACCCCAAATTGGAAAACAATCCAAGAAGTAGTTTTGGGGTTTCACAAATGTTGACGTGAAATACATGTCAAAGTTTACAAAATGAAAAACATTTTTTTTCATGAAATTCAGCTAATGAGAATGAAATCTGTTCCCCAAATTTGGAAAAATCAAGTAAAAGTCTGGAAAAATGTTTCAACAAAACAAATTCTGAGTACAAAAATGAAAACAAGTAAGAAAATCCAAGTAATGAAATCAAACTTCTCACTGCACCTCTCCTATAGTTATAAAATAGTGTTCACCAAGTATATATGTAGTAATTTTCCAATTATAGGTTGCACACAAAAAAATGCCCTCAGAAGGACTGACTGACAGAATTCATTGCTATAATGATATACACCATCCCTTTATGGTCGGGGTATAATTAGGAAATTGGTACTTGCCCACATGAATTGTACTAGCCCCCGGGCTAGCAGCAGGCTAGTGTTAAGTTCTAACCATGTGTATCTGATAATGAAACAGGTTGATTATTTGTCAGATTAATGATTGTTAAACACTGATTGTTATGCAAAGACACCCAAAACGATGATTACATGAAGAATATTTATTTATGAGATAACCACATCGGCAGTTCATTCCTCAGGCATCTCTGTAGTAGAAGCTGCAGCTGCAGCTGCAGCCCGCATATATCTTAGTTTCCGGGCCCCATTTCTGTCACTTGCGCCACGGAGCCAATCCTTGGCGCACTTCTCAATGTCGTTGTCTGTGGCCTTGTGTATTTCAGGATTTCTTCTCACAGCTTCTGTTGAAACATAGCACAACAATATTATACCTCAACATTACTTGAATTACCTGTGAATCAGCTATTATTCACCATCTTTGTAAAATGCACTGAATGCTCAATGCTCTACAGCTTCCCAAGCTGGTATAAAAACTTGCAGCTATACAATTTAGTATAAAGTGAGTGAGTGAGTATGGTTTTTCGCCGCTTTTAGCAATATTCCAGTCATATCACGGTGAGGGACACCAGAAATGGACTTCACACAGTGTACCCATGTCATCGAACCTGGGTCTTCGGCATGACGAGCGAACGCTTAAACCACTAGGCTACCTGTCCGCCCCCTGGTATACAAGAACCGAAACAGCTACAACATCTGCACTTTGTTAATGGGTAATTTCGATTGAAACAAGGTAAGACCAAATCCAGACATTTCTGTAACATCAATGCATGCAAGCGGCTGGTCTGTTGGACTTTTTAATGATAATATTGCTTGGTCTCTCCGACCTTTAGATTTTCAACCCCTGCCCTTGCTAAAACAATATATGTAGCAGATCTAAAAGAGCACTCACTGTAAAGAACGATGAACCCAATACCCTTCAGTGCTTCATCAATTAGAGTGTGCAGAGCTCCAGCAATATTTTAATGTTTCGTAAATATTTCAGTGTCTACCTCATGCTTAGCTACAATTCTTTGCCGTAGATGAATCACAATTCCAAAATATCTGGTGGTGTTCTCAAAATCAGATTTGCCAAAAAGCAAGACAATCTGTCTCCAAAGAGTCTCTATCACAAATGTTGTATCGTTATGATTATGTCTGATCAACATTCTCATTTCATGTAAAAATGATAGTAAAAGAAAATTGTAGTGTAAATAGAAATACCGGTACATATACTCCTAATAGGTGGGCTTTTCCAAATTATCATAAATGTCACGAATAATATTTGGATATTTCAATGATTAAATACAAATATATCCATATCATATGGCATTATGATACATGTCAGTTTTGTGAGGGATCCTTTGAGTTAAATTTTACTTACTGAAAATAACTTCTTTAAGACAGAGAGTCGAAAAGCCTGTTTTTTCTCCTTTGCCCATCCAATTGAGTTGCAATGCCAGTGGATGGCTAACCACAGAAGTCATAATTCTTGTTGTCGTATCTTTGACCGATTCACCACCGATGAGTCCAAGCCTGGACACCTGTACACTAAACACCTGACATAGAGTTATACATGTTATATGCAACTTCTGCATTCATTATTCTGTGACTAAACTCGTAATCATGGAGTAGCAGAGTGTGTAAGTACTGGTATATTAATACAGGTTTTGGCAAGTATGACAATAGTGCCCTGTTTATCGGTATTTTTCTTATAATGCACCTGTTATAATATTGATTTTGAACGGACTCATTGGGATATCAGTGGTTTTGCAAAGCAATTTCATCAGCCTTATGGTTAGAGTAAACAGTTGACAGAATAAACAATACCATGAGTCACAAAGCATTGTAGTGTTACTATCATTTTTCACAGCATAACAAAATATAGCTAAAATGTTTTGAAATATGCAATCCAGTAAACATCACAATAAATCTTTGATTTAACTGACTAAAAGAATATGGGATCAACAAGGAATTTCAACTGAAAGTAATAAACAAGATCAGATATGTACAATGACTGTATCTACAAGCATCTTTGTTTTATAATTATACAGGGTTCACTTCACGTTAGGAATTTCCTGACCCTTTATCATCCCCCCCTCCCAGAATTATCCCTGACTATACTATATAAAGACGATTAGAGTAGGTTTGGTAATGAAATATTGCTAAAATTATAAGACTATCATTCTTAAATTTAACAGTAAAACACTTTAGTTAGCAGTATAATAATATAAAATGTTACAAATCCGATTTCACCTACCAGAGCCCTTGCAGTAGCTTCATTTTGAAGCAAACGCTCAAGTTCACCAAAGCAGTCAAGTCTGCAAGAGGCAGAGAAACATCTTCAGGAAGCTCCTGTCCGACTTCTTTCCCATTGCTTGCCATTTGATCCAAACGGGCTAAAACCCTGTCCATTTTTATAGACAGGTGTGCCACATCTGCACGCACATGCTCCATCGTCCTAAGAATTCGTAAATTCATTCCTGGATATAAGTAAAAGAAGGATATGTTAGCATATTCAAAGAAAGCAAACAGAATATTTATTACAAGATCATTAAGTAAATGACATGTCATCAGAGGTAGATTTAACAAATTTGTGTGTAGCCATAAGGGTTTGCTCCTTTTGAAAGTTACTTCTCCAAATTAATTAACTGGCCTACAACTAAACGCCTCTGAAAATTTAAGAACCCCTTGTCCCATATAACCTTTTTGCCTGCACTTTGAGATTAAATCTTGGCTTCCAATTGCCTCATTCATGGGGATTTATAAGCAAATAAAGAAGTTGCTGAACACATTACAATATGGCGGCTGATGGTCATTCTAACAGAGATGATCCAATTAAAAATATATATATCTACTTGAAGAAGGGGTGAAATTTTGACTAGCCAGAGGGGGCCATCTACTTTACGATTCAACAAGACCTTTGTAATTTTAATAGGCCATGGGCCAACAATCCAGCAGTTAAATCAACCCCTGGTCATGTGATAAATATGTATGTGTTACACAATGCCATATAGTGCCAGAATAAAGAAAACATTCATTTTCTTTCCAAAAGAATAATTTAAGGCTACTAAGCATCACAAGGTACAGTAGATAGTCCATATATCAGTCAATGAAATTTGTCACACACCACTGTTGGGAGTAGCGAACTGCAGCCACTGCAAGCCAAGTTGGTTGCAAGACCTGATCCCATTAAAGTTCGTTCAGGGCATGAGAGCCAGGGTCCAGTGCCTTTTCATTGGTGGAACCCCAATGGGGTGGTTCAAGGGGCGAAATCAATAATTTTTTTATGTTTACCATCTCAGGAAAAGCTATTTCTAGACATGCTGAAGGGAAAATATGACATACCTCTTTAAACTGTGTATTCAAGGGCTCATCGAGTCTCATATGCATCACTGCTAAACATACATAAATGTAATAACAAAAGTTAACTTACCATATTCGACATAATAAGCTATATAAACGCCTCTGAAAAGACAAATAAGCATAATATTTGCTAATATATTGGCTTGTGAACAATCCCAAGTAGCACCCCTTCCGATTGATCGATGTACACAAGACTTATTTATGCACCCTTAATTATGGGCAATTAAATTCTGTAAAAATACACCAGTCGAATACAAACATTTCAGGCTGTCAGCATAAACCACAAAATTTATCTTTCGACTCTGTTTTTTTTTTACCAAAATAATATTCTAATAAGAGCCCCTATTTCTAATTTTGAGAGCGCCCTGGGCGCTTATTACGTCGAATATGGTATATGAATATATTTAAGAAAACCCAGTGTCATGAAACACGGTTGACATCATCTTGCCATATTTCTTCCTGCGTAATAATCTTCAACTATTTGACACATTTAAAGAGACTATTTCACTGATCGATAAATAATGTGGATATGCCATCTTGATCGACAGTAATGAAGAAGAATGTTACCAAGGATATGTTAAATAACAGGCGTTAGAACCTGATGCATTCCCATTATGAACTTATGAACTCAAAAACTGTACTTTATCGCTGGATAAAGTACAGCAGTCAGTACCTTTGATCTTTCAAGGAAGCATCTCACACTGCAAGCTGAGACAGTAGAAATTGGACATACCACTGATTGGTGAGTTGTTAGTTAGTTGTACAGTCGATAAATTTGGGTGGCACTTGTACACAGCTCGAAGATGGAACACTTGGCGGGACTGGTAGCCAACGATTGGTGACTGTGAACTGGGAAGCTGAGATGGGTTGCAGCTGCTGCATAGTTCGTGGGGGTGGGTTGTCACAGTAAGTATCATCGTTGCTGTCGTCTGCTTCATCAGTAATGAGACGTGCAGTGTTTCTAAAACATTCAGAGTCAATATAATTTTTTGCATGAACATCTAGTGATTGGCAGTAACAAATGTGTTTTTTCTTTTTGCATAAGTAAATTTGAAATATATATGAACATGATTTAGAACCCTACGGGTAGATCTAAAAAGATAAAATGAATATATGTTGAAAGGGTGATACCCTGCAGGTATGAGTGAAAATGAAAATACTTTGGGGGCCGCAAGCCATATAATGATAGTTTACAGAATGATTGGCTTGCAAAGCCCAAAACAAGGTAAAAAAAACAAGCCCCCAAGTGATATTAGTGTTTGTAATAGCACAAATTCTGGAATTATCCACTTAATAGCTACTGTCCTGAGCATACATCTAGCATATATAACCTGTTCCTAGTTTGTGCACAGTGAACAACTACAAATATGACATTCATGATGATCGTATCGCCATAGTCCGAATACTTCATGATATAGAGATCACATAACTTATGTCAGTAGTTTCCATATCAGTGATTTAAGCAAAGGTGTTTCAATAACATCAAAACTTAAATACTAAAAATGATAGTTATTTTTGCCCTAAAGTAATTATATATAATTTGTTGTTAGAAAACAAAGAACACTTATATCATATTAATAAGAACACTAACTCACAAAGCAAATACATGCAGTGAATAAGGATTCTCGATGTGTTTGCCCTTGACCGGAATCAAACCGATGTCTTAAGACTAATCTTTCAGACTACCATTCAAAAGATTCATTACATCTGATTTCATTTTTAAAAACATACACTTTGTTATTATGCGGATCAAAGTATGAACCCATCATACTTGTGATGAAATAATAAATGTGTGAACCTTTCACACTTGCTGAAATAATAAATGTGTGAACCCATCACACACGCTGAAATAATAAATGTGTGAACCCATCACACATACTGAAATAATAAATGTGTGAACCCATCACACACACTGAAATAATAATTGTGTGAACCCATCACACATACTGAAATAATAAATGTGTGAACCCATCACACATACTGAAATAATAAATGTGTGAACCCATCACACACACTGAAATAATAATTGTGTGAACCCATCACACATACTGAAATAATAAATGTGTGAACCCATCACACACACTGAAATAATAAATGTGTGAACCCATCACACATACTGAAATAATAAGTATGTAAAAGGGCACTCACTGAAAAGGGCGATGAACCCAATACCCCTCGGTTCTGCTTCAGCCATCAGAGTGTGCAGAGCTCCAGCAATATTTTAATGTTTCGCAAATGTTTAAGTGTCTACCTCATGACTAGTTATAATACTTTGCCATTGCTGAATCACATTTCCAAATATGTGATTGTGTTCTCAAAATCAGATTTGTCTAACAAGACATTGGGCCATTAACATGATTAAGCAATATTATCCTTCTTCTTAATTTTCAATGCATAATGTTTTCGGACAACCATGCATTATTAAATATTTTCATTAAAAATAAAACAATTCATTGGTCATAACCATGATTACCGGTTTGGTAACCAGATTTTTAGCAAATATTAGGACAAATTTGGGTCAAGAATATTTGATGTTTATTCCCACAAATACTGCCAAATTCACACAAAAGTCTATTGACTTAAATAATTTGTATGTGCATTGTAAGTGATACATTATTTTTCATAAATTTTCAGAGCTTACTCCTTCATCTGGTGAATAACTTCTAAATTATTTTCAAAGGCTTATATTTTCTGACCAAAATTTATCATGGGCTTTAATCTCATAATAACATCAATCACTGCAAAAGATTGAGGCAATCAATCACAAGAACATGGATAAGGATATAAACATCCAACAAAATTTGAAAAATAGTATTCACTGGCCATCAAAACCCATTGTCCAACCCAGACCGCGCAGGGTTAGAAACTAACAGTTTTTGTCTGCTAGTCCTTACAATGATAACATACCGTTATAAGCGTAATAAGCGCCCCGCTCTAATAAGCGCCCACGGCGATATTTGCTAATATATTGGCAAGTGAACAATCCTAATCAGCACCCCATCCGATTGATCAATGTAAACAAGACTTATTTATTCGTGTATAATACGCACTCGTGTGTTATATCACCCTTAATTATGGGCAGTTAAATTCTTGAAAAATATATGTCGTATGTAAACATTTCAGGCTGTTAGCATAAAGCACGAAATTTACGATCTTTCAACTCAAAATAATATTCTAATAAGCGCCCTCTGTTTCTAATTTTGAGAGCGCCCTGGGCGCTTATTACGTTGAATACGGTGTAGCAAAACCCTTAAAATGGGCCAATGTCTACTAGTCCTTAGGATACCTTTACTATTGGGCAGTTTGGTAAGGACTACAGGACTAGTGCTAATTTCTAACGCTGCCGTGTAAATCGCACCTCATAAAAAAACTCGAAGCGCGATCTGTCGCACACAGTAATTTCTTGTACAGTCACTTACTTTATCAGCTGTTTATCCCTACCTTTAGACTCTAGACTCACTCAATCTTTAATCAATTTACGAAGAAAGACAGTTCACAGCAAACATTGTAAACAACTGTCGAAGACTGATCGATAATAACCGGAAGTTCGAACACGAGTTACGTCTCTTGGGTTGCTAAAATAATTTTTTGACAGGATTTGCATAGGAATCCGAAACGAAATTTACTTTACTTTAGTAGAAAGCGTAACAAAACCTTGATCACAATTATGTTGTATTTTGTTGCTAGTAATCAAAAACCTTTGACAAGATGCTAAAGGACAATAAATATTTTTGAGCATTTTAGTTTCGTTTCTGAAATCACACAATATGAATCGCTGACTGTCATTGCAGACGATCTTTTGAATAGTGAAAATGTCGCTAAAAAAAAATTAAAAAAATTACAGACTTTTTAAATCAAAATAGATGTTCTAAAAAAGACAATGATGAAGCCACAGTCACCGTAATTACTTCTCGAACTGAAGGGAAAAATCGATCCCGGTCCTAATGACAAAAAAAAAAGCAGTTCTTTATTCTTATCTGTTACACTTTTATATGATGACATTTTTTGAAGAAAGCAGTTATCCCCCCTGCTTTTTCAAAATCCCCCTATTTTCTACATGATGGGGCGACAAGTCCCCCCTTGATTTTCAATTCTGGGTTGGACACTGAAAACCTGGTACAAATCATTATCAAACATGAAGGTATTTATATCTTTCAAGTACAAAGAAATCATGCAACCTACCTCTTCTTCCTTTTGGAATGTCGGAGACTTTCCTCTTCCTCCTCAGATTTCTGCAGTTTGCAGGTCTGACGTGTCCTCCGCCAAACGCAGCTTCTCACGAGCGCGCTCGTAATTGTCTGTATTATGAGCATCATGTATCATCAAATTTTCACAATATCATTCTCAATATGTACTTATACTTAAAACTGATAGAAGATTAAAACACTAGATTTAGTAATTAATATTTTCTTCTGAACTGATAAAATATTAAAAATAATACTACATTTCGTTATTATCATAAACAGGTACATAAATTATGATTTTACATAAATTATGATTTTACAGTGTTGTATATTCAAGTATTTTTGTAAGATAAAATTAACCTACCTGATTCACCACCAGGAAGCAGCCGGATTTGATAAGACTTCCATGTCTCAGAGGACTTTTCCTGATTAATAACTGCCTTTGTCAATTTTGTGCTTGACTTTAAGGGCGGCCAAAGACAACAACCTTTGCCATCCAGCCAATTTGATGGCACAACAGCTAGTTCATCATCATCCGTGAACAGGACAACTTTGTACATTGCGATGTTAACTGATATAATAGGCAGAAAAGTGTCCAGAGTTGTTCATGGTTCCTTAACTTTGCAAGCTGCTTTTTTAGCATATTGTAAATTTGCTCCAGTATAAATCCATTTTTCAATTTTTCACTGAAAGAGCAAGTTGAACAGAATACTATTAAAACACTAGTCTGCCTCAAAGAATCTCAAGCTTTTTAGTTTCCTTTCTGCCTTCCCCTCACTGAAATGCTATAGCTTTAAAATATGAAGCAAGTGTAAAATTTTCTAAAAGCTGAATCTCTCATCTCAGTGTGGCTCTTTTTCAATTTATTGGCGTTATTGTTTTTTATCAAAATTATATAGACTAAGGGTTAGTCTACTAACATACCTATGACTATGAGCCTAACCCTAAACTACCACCATTAGTAATGGCTAATGAATTGCCTAATTGGGTTTAAACCCGATATATATAAATGCTTACCACATTGAACATGATTTAAATATTGGTCAAGGGATGTCAGTTTCCAGTGAATAGACACTTTATTATAATTATTACCTTCAAAACGTTTATCAAAGAGTTGATTTAGTCACTGTAGTTTCACTGTTTTGTCTTGGAGTGTTATGTTTCAATCCTTGGGTGTCAAGCTGGCCCATGCCATCAGTGCCCTAAAGTAAACAAACTTGGACCAGCTTGACCGTGCCTGCTTCACTGGAGCAGGGGAACAACTGATAAGATCATGGCTAAAGAGTATCAGATTCAGTGAGAGGGGGGATGCTGACAGGGAGAGTTTGGGCTTATGCCACTAAGTGTACTGTGCTTCTGGGATCCACCAAAGTGGTAAATGTCTAAGAACTGCATCAATTTGGACTTCCCACCCACATTATGATGACACGCCGTGATATAACTGAAATACTGTTCAAAGCTGCGTTGTTAACACCAATTCACTCACTCACTCAACATATTCAATATTTATAACAACAATCACATCATAGATCTATGCAAATACCTGAAGTGGAATCCAATTGCTGAATGGGAGGTTGGGTGCACTACATCTTCCGTAAAACAAACTAGATTCAGTATGTCAGATTAATCAACAGTATTATAACAGTATTAATTTCAGTGAGTTCAGCACTTCAGAACAAGTGCAAACGAGAGTGAGCTACCGTGGCAACGCTATAGCGAGACAGCGGCAGCGCTATAGCGAGATAACAGCACTGCTGGGGTTTGAAATGCCGATCGGGCTGCGCCGGGTAAACTGAACTGTTTCCCAAATTTAGTACATCGGAAACAAATACGCAGTGGTCAAACAAACACAATGCGAACCACTACTGTACCGGAAAATCAGTTACTAGCTTAAAGTTTTTTAGAAAATATACACGACAAGTGTTACGTTCAGTCTATAAATAGACAAATGGCTGACAACACCTCCCGTCAATTTTCTGACTCCACAAGCTTATTTAGCTGAATGTGCCCATTTTGCCATGCAGCAATCCATAATATGTCTAACAATTTCTTGCAACAATTAGACAATGCATTTCAATGAAAAGACAATAGATTGTGTACATGAATGAGCAGGAAGCCCTTGATCTAACCTTTTGGTCTTGTTTGCTTTTGCCGCCAAAATGATCACGCTAATCCGCAGTGAATGTGCTATTTACTGCTGGAGATTTTCTGATAAAATATCGAGTCCTCATGAAAACATATATTTTACTACATATCACTACTTATTTGTAAATACATTTTTGTATGTTATATCAATAATAGTGTAGCCTTCATTGGCCCGCTGTCGGCCCAGCGCTGTTCAACGATGCCGATATAAGCCGATGGTGCCGACCATCAGCCGATGTCGGGCCGATGATGGCATGCTACCTGGGTTATGATGTACATTTTTGATGAAATACTGAATTAATTTTTTTAAATGTACTATTTCAAAGGTATGATGCTAAATATATAATCCAAAACAATTTAGAATGTCATTTATTTAATCAAATTTCAAATTAATGGTAAAACTTTGAGGAAGATACTTCAGTACAGATTTTTCAGGACATTATCCATTGTAGAAAAACACCCACAGCCTTGTTTCAAATTTGATTTATTCTAACTAAAGATATATTATTTCAGTTTATCATTATCCCTTTGCCTATGTTTACAAGCAATGAAACTGCATAAAATTACTTGTCCCCAATACTTTCCTGCTATTTTTTGCATACAAGTGTTTGTAATATGTACATACCTTTGTATCTGATCTTTTAATGATAAACGTTTATTTGCAGTTTTGGTTTACCATGATGTAATCTACATATATTTTGGCATCATATAATAAATGAAATCTGTTTTGTGGTAACCAGACTTCACAGGATCTGTTCAATATTATGTCAATATGGGGATTTTCTCACTGCTTTTTAATGGATGTGGCTATGGCTATTAACGTGAAACTACTTTCCCTGGAAAATTATTTCTGCTACATGGCTCCAGATAAGGACTGTATGTACAAGTGCAAATATATGAGATAAGATGTATGACTTAAGGAAAGGACCTGATATCTGTGTATGGCCAAAGCTTTATTTAAATGTTACTTTTATGTTTTGAGCAATATTCCCCTCAACCTCTTGACATCATCACCATAATAGCTAAGTGCTCACTGCTGCTACACAAACTTGACATATAATATTCTTATATTTCTATTTAAGAAAATCAGATTGGCAAACATGGATGAGCTGAATGAACTCTTAGCAGCTTTTCCAAAATCGAGCAACTGAGAGAGAACTGGTGAGTGAATTAAATTTCTTTAGATGTATCAAGTATGGGAAATTTACTCCAATTTTGATTCATATAGAAGATCCGGGGTAGAAGATATCTTCAGCAACCCATGTTTGCCGTAAAAGGCAACTATGCTTGTCGTATGAGGCGACTAATGGGATTGGGAGGTGAGGCTGTCTGACTTGGTTGATGCATGTCATCGATCCCAATTGCATGGATTGATGCTCATGATGCTAATCACTGGATTGTCTTGTCCAGACTCGATTATTTACAGACCGCCGTCATATAGCTGGAATATTGCTGAGTGAGGCGTTAAACAACAAACCAAACCAACTGATACATGTTTCTGCTTGAAATATTTATAAGCATATATTTAATATCATGTTTGCCCTATTAAGGGCCCCTGACACTTACTATGGTAATCTTCCAAATGAAATTTCATGCTGACTTACTTTTGATGGACATACAAGAGAGATTGCACACCTAAAACTGTTCTCCAGCAAGATTGGAGGAGTGTGGTTATGTGGTTATTGGGGATTTTTATTGGGCTAAATTAATAGGGTGATATGTCAGTTATAAAATCTTTTTTAATTGACTTAAGAAACAGATTAGGGACCTACCATACAATATTGGGAGTTGATATGTTATTTGCGTATATAATTACACATAATTCAATTTACTTATTTACACATATTATTAACTCATCAATTTACTTACTGGGATTCCGATAATTCTAGGGTGGGGCCTTCTGCTTTTAGCCCCTAAATTTGGAAAAAGGCCCACATTTTCAAATACAATGGAGCATTTTAACATTGTGTTGTATGGGCAAGTGCGGGTGTACCTAGGAAATATATGAAATTGTCACATAAAGGGCCCATGGCAGAAAATTCCTTGAGTGAACCCTGTATTTATTAACAGGTGTCAAGACTTAAAATAAAATATACACAAATATGTAAGGTGGTGCATGTGAACAGGGTATTACTTATTCTATTATTCCATTATGTGAAGTCCATTACTTGTAATTGTGAGAGTGCATGCAATGACTGATAATATGCACACTGACATTTTTTGCTATCATTTGTAAACAGAAGCTGAGGAGGAAGCCTGCAGCTGGGCTCTTACAAGCCACTGACAAGTACATGGTGACCTGTGTAAAAGAATGGCTTCGAGTTCCAGGAGCAAGGCTTAGAAATGGCATAAGGAAAACGCGTACTGAAAAACAGAGGTGTAGATAGAGAATCTGCAAACAAAAGTGCTGAATTGCAACGGAACAAAGAAATCCAAAAAGTTGGTGTTGACAACATATATTTCACAGGGTTATGACCCTTGTTTTTGAACTTGGTACATATACTGACAGGTTCTCTTGGACACTACTGAAGTTAATAAATGAAACTTTCCGTGCTCCGGAGGTACAAACTCCAGAAGATGGTTATAAGAACTTATTTTGTATGGAGTTATGGCCTTTGCTTCATGCTATTTTAACTTGATGAAATATAGGGGGGGGGGGGGGGGTTTGTCTCGCAAACGAATTCGAAGCCACATAAATGAAATTTTGCAGGCCAATATGAGGGGTATATATTTAGGCTGTGTTTTAAAACAGGTTTTGAGAATATATGTTTCACATCCGCCTTGTTGCAGGTAGTAACACTGTTTTCTTGTAAATAATAATTAATTAATAATAAAGTTTATTATTCTATTTTGCTCTTTGTGTTTATTTATAAGTATTAACTACACATGTATTAGGGTACATAAAAAAATAGTACTGTAACTAGTGTAAGCATTTCGATTGTTTTGTACAGCTAGAAGTATTTAGATTACTTACATTTGGTTTTCAAAGTATTAACTATGACAAAAAATTATTATCTTTTTAAACATTCAGTATTTTTAAGTTTTCCCTTTTATCTTTGTAACTTTAACATCACGACTAGCTGCAGCTTTTAGAAATGTTTAGTTTTATGTACCCTAACACTACACTTGGAAAAGTTCTATTGTGGCATCATTTCCATGAAATATTAAGATGAGATGTTGTCAGTTATGACTTCTGATGACATCAGCCTATTTAAGACAATGGCAGATGGCAGATGCTGCGCTGATAACTATTGACGACGTTGGGCCGATGTTCATCCAATGCTGATTCCATAACAGTTGCCGGAGGCTTGCCAGATAACTATTTACGACGTTGGGCCGATGTCGATCCGATGAGCAAAACTTCATCGGCCCGACATTGTTTGCCGACGCTGGGCCAATGCTGGGCCGGTGCATTGCCGATGCAGGGCCGATGATGTTTGCCGACGTTGGGCCAATGTCGATCCGATGAGCAAAACTTCATCGGCCCGATGCAGTTTGCCGACGTTGGGCCGATGGTGTAGCCGACGTTGGGCCGATGCAGGGCCGATGATGGCATGCTACCTGGGTTAACTATATAAGTCACACTGTCCAAGTTTAATAATCCTCTATATCAGATGACTATTCCAATTATTAATGGTATCAGGTAGGAATAACTTGGCAAAGCATTCTGTTCTACAACATATAGCCTGTATACATGTATTGGTTTGATTTCTATAAATGTAATTACTAACAGCAAAGATGTTTTCCATCTTGTAAAAAGGTGTAATGGCTGTGTTAGTTTCTCTATATATTTTCTCGTGGCCTGTACCCATTATCGCCCCACAAATAGTCCGTATAGTCCGTATTCAGTGAGTGAGTTAAAATTTAACGTCTCATCGGCAATATTTCAGCGTCCGGAATGAATCTTAGCGTAAACATTCTAGGATTAATTCTTGTTCTTGGTACAATTATCCCAAATATGGGCATTATATGCTTGTTCATAACTTCTAACGATTTATGTGAAAGGAGTTATTTAACTGAGTGAGTGAGTATGGTTTACGGCTGTGGACACCAGAAAGGTATTTAAGACTTCTAAGGCAATTAATCATAGGGATTTCCTTTTTAACTCGTCAATATCAGAATCTGACTGAAATATTATTCCCAAAGTCATAAATATTAATTCCTTTCATTTTAAGATTAGGTTTTGCACTTGGGAAGACTTTAATTTAACGTGAAATAGAAAGCTTCTGTTTTCTCTGGATTCAATTTTACTTACTTTCATCCATTTGGTAATTTTCTCCAAATCAGCATTAATATTTTACACAGTAGTATTTGGAATTGTCCCTTTAGGGAATTGTCTGGACCCCACCGCAAACACAGTTAACAGAAATTCCAATGTGAATAATATGTACACTAGTTTGTTTGCTCGACATGCAAGACTCCATAATTTTGGTTATAATGTAAAACTCATAGTAATATTAAATTATATTTAAAACAAATAATTAATGTATTTTACATGGGAGACGAAGCGACACACATTGTATTTTATAATAATGCACAATTTTGAATGCTTTAAACCTGTTGCATTAAACAAATACTGGATTTGATGTAGTCATATAGTGAATCAATATGTGTCTAGTCTTCCAAATGTTCTATTGCGAACACATATAGTGTCAGCTCTCATGATCGCCATATCTATGCATGAATAAAAATATCATCATTAATTAACTCACCTGAGCTCACTGTGTGTTCTGAAGACAAATCGCTGTTAGGCATCCTGCACGGCTTCGTTCACGTTCACCCTCAAATGTACCATAGAAATCTGCGATTATGTGTGTTCAATGTTCGAATGCATTTTTGCGACAGGCGTCCGTTTATTTATTAAAATTCCACTAATTTATTAATCACATTGAGCTGCTCGCCTCTTCTCCAGTTGCTCGCACTCTCAACTGATGTAGCTGCCTTGATTTAACTGGAGTCCGGATGTACCTAATTACAAACTCTGTTCTAATTATGCTAATCGTGGAAGTGCATTATACTGGATGACAAACTTAGTAATCCTTTCACACTAATGATCCTTGTTTACAATGAACGCATGCCAATTGACTAAACAAACATCCTTAAGTAGAAGTGTCACAATGGACGGTGTGTACAACTGTTTGACAAACAATATCAACCAATATTTCATATTTAGAATCACCATTACATGAAATCACAGAAACATATATATATCAAATTTTACTTTGAAAACTCCAGAACTAATGTCCTGAACGTAATATAATAGGAATTTATTCCAACGATGTGTTTCCTATATATGTTTCCTTGTACAATTTTAAATTCATGGATTTTTTATCTATTATTTTGCAATGATCGTGACAATCACTAAAAGGCTACTCTCTTGCTATTCCGTTTAGTGGTTATTCTAGTTTAGACAGCGATAGCCTCTCGTTATACAACCAGCGCTTTTCTAACCCCGATTTATTTAAGACAGCGTCTGTCATTCGCTATACAAACAGTGTTTTTTCTAAGCCCGATTTAGTTAAGACAGCGGCAGCCTTTCCCCATACAAACAGTGCTTTTCTAACCCCGACCTAGTTAAGACATCGGCAGCCTTTCGTTATACAAACAGTGCTTTTCTAACCCCAATTAAGTTTATACAGCGGCAGCCTTTCGTTAAACAAACAGTCCTTTTCTAACTCCGACCTAATTAAAACAGCAGCAGCCTTTCGTTATACAAACAGTGCTTTTTCAAACCGCGATCTATTAAGACAGCGGTATTATTTACATTATCTGTTACCAAAATCTGCACAAATGTTCTATTTCTTATGTAAAATGCTGTCAACATAAAGAAATAAAAATTATTTTTATAACACTCTAAATATAGTTGCCATAATGAAATAGTATTAACGTATTATTACCACGTGTTCGGTAACATTAGTTTCAAACCCCAAGAAAACCTCTTACGAGTTAAAAAAATTCAATGAAGCAGTGGTAAAATCTATCCATATATACAAAATTGTATAGTTTTGGAAATACCAACTATACAAAATTGTATATTTTGGAAATACCAAATATACAAAATTGTAAATTTTGTATATATGGGTATTTTTTCTTGTGTTAACTAGCCTTTGCTAGGGTTAGAGGCGAAAATTGAGCTAACGGGTATGGTTAGGGCTAACCCTAGTGGGATAGGGGGTTAGCTAGGGTTAGGTCGATTTGACTGTTTTATCGATGTTTTTGTGTTTTTTTGGCGGTCCCGCAGCAGGGACGGGACGTTGCATAGCGTTGGTGGTGTTTTTGATGGATGTTGGATGTTGAAAAAAGACGTAATTTCACCCTAATTTGGCTCGTTTGGGGTTATTTTGACGTAAACTCGTCTTAGCTAGGGTTAGAGTTGAAAATCCAGCCAACAGGTATGGTTAGGCTAAATCTAGTGGGATAGGGGGTTAAGTAGTGCTAGGTCGATTTTACTGTTTTTTCGATGTTTTTGTGTTTTTATAGAGGTCCCTGCAGCAGGGGCAGGATGTTGCAGAGCGTTGTTGGTGTTTTTGATGGAGGTTGGAGGTTGAAAAAAGACGTTTTTTCACCCTAGTTTGGCTCGTTCGGGGTCATTTTGACGTAAATTCGTCTTAGCTAGGGTGAGAGGCGAAAATCGAGCCAACGGGTATGATTAGGGCTAAATCTAATGGGATAGGGGGTAAAGTAGGGCTAGGTCGATTTTACTGTTTTTTTCGATGTTTTTGTGTTTTTGTGGAGGTCCTGCATCATGGTCGGGATGTTGCGGAGCGTTGTTGGTGTTTTTGATGGAGGTTGGAGGTTGAAAAAAGACGTTTTTTCACCCTAGTTTGGCTCGTTTGGGATCATTTTGACCTAAACTGGTCTTAGCTAGGGTTAGAGATGAAAATCCAGTTAACGGGTATGGTTAGGCTTAATCAAGGGGTTAGGGGGTTAGCTAGGGTGAGGTCGATTTTGCTTTTTTATTTTTGATGTTTCGGTGGATTTTTGAAGGTCCCGCGGCAGGGTCGGGACGTTGCTGAGCATTGGTAGTGTTTTTGATGTCTGCAGTTCCTCATTATCGTGCGCGCGCGTGTGTTTTGTGGAGCTTTTTTAGCGTTTTGTTTTCGTTGCAACTAGGGTTAGATAGTGCAATTATTTTTGTCAATCTTATTTCATTATTTTGGGATTTGCCATTGTTTACTGTGATTGCTATGGTCTTTGTGCGCTGTTTGTTTTGTTGTGGGAGTGGTTTGTGTTCTGTTGTGGTTGGTTTTGTTTGGTACTCTTTTGTGTCATTTTAGGGCACGTCTCCAACGGTTTTACTCAATATTTAATATGAAATACATTGCTGAAAATAAAATATATTTTAAATAAGTTTTCCTCACACCTTGTAGCTTTAGCATGGCATAAAGGACAGTTTCATATTGCTAAGTATATTTGAATGCTTCAAATGTAGGCAAATAGTGATCGTGCACTATTATTTTACTCAAAAAACATATAAGGTGGCATGGTTTCATGAAACTTGTTTTTTGAAATCAATTCTAACAAAGTATGATAGTAATGGTTATCAGATCATTGTATCTACTTGGATAATGTTGTAGTATTAGTCTGCTCGTAATATCCAGTTTTAGTTCTAGTTTATGCTGAAGGCATTTTTCAGGTAATTTCCAAATGACGTTCACCTCGCTGCAATCCCAGAATATATGAATGATTGTGTCTGTGTGTTTGGCGCATATGCTCTTTGTGACCTGAACCTATCATTTTGTAAGAACGAGGTTTGGAAAGAGGTAGAAATGTCCTTGGGTGCCCCTAGGAGTGTGCGTTTGGAAGTTGGAGGTTTGAAAAAAGACGTTTTTTCACTCTAGTTTGGCTCATTTGGGGTCATTTTGACCTTAACTAGCCTTTGCTAGGGTTAGAGGCGAAAATTGAGCTAACGGGTATGGTTAGGGCTAGCCCTAGTGGGATAGGGGGTTAGCTAGGGTTAGTCAATTTAACTGTTTTATCGATGTTTTTGTGTTTTTGTGGAGGTCCCGCAGCAGGGGCGGGATGTTGCGGAGCGTTGTTGGTGGTTTTGGTGGAGGTTGGAGGTTGAAAAAAGACGTTTTTTCACCCTAGTTTGGCTGGTTTGGGGTCATTTTAACCTAAACTGGTCTTAGCTAGGGTTAGAGTTGAAAATCCAGTTAACGGGTATGGTTAGGGTTAATCCAAGGGGTTAGGGGGTTAGCTAGGACTAGGTCGATTTTGCTTCTTTTTTTTTGATGTTTCGGTCTTTTTTTGGAGGTCCCGCGGCAGGGTCGGGACGTTGCTGAGCATTGGTGGTGTTTTTGATGTCTGCAGTTCCTCGTTATCGTGCGCGCGCATGTGTTTTTTGGAGCTTTTTGAGCGTTTTGTTTTCGCCACAACTAGGGTTAGATAGTGCAATTATTTTTGTCAATCTTATTTCATTATTTTGGGATTTCCTATTGTTTACTGTGATTGCTATGGTCTTTGTGCGCTGTTTGTTTTGTTGTGGGAGTAGTTTGTGTTCTGTTGTGGTTGGTTTTGTTTGGTACTCTTTTGTGTCATTTTAGGGCACGTCTCCAACGGTTTTACTCAATATTTAATATGAAATACATTGCTGAAAATAAAATATATTTTAAATAAGCTTTCTTCACTCCTTGTAGCTTTAGAATGGCATAAAGGACAGTTTCATATTGCTAAGTATATTTGAATGCTTCAAATGTAGGCAAATAGTGATCGTGCACTATTACTTTACTCAAAAACATATAAGGTGGCATGGTTTCATGAAACTTGTTTTTTGAAATAAATTTTAACAAAGTATGATAGTAATGGTTATCGGATCATTGTATCTACTTGGATAATGTTGTAGTATTAGTCTGCTCGTAATATCCAGTTTTAGTTCTAGTTTATGCTGAAGGCATTTTTCAGGTAATTTCCAAATGACGTTCACCTCGCTGCAATCCCAGAATATATGAATGATTGTGTCTGTGTGTTTGGCGCATATGCTCTTTGTGACCTGAACCTATCATTTTGTAAGAACGAGGTGTGGAAAGAGGTAGAAATGTCTTTGGGTGCAACTAGGAGTGTGCGTTTGGAAGTTGGAGGTTTGAAAAAAGACGTTTTTTCACCCTAGTTTGGCTCGTTTGGGGTCATTTTGACCTAATCTAATGTTAGCTATGATTAGAGGCGAAAATCGAGCTAACGGGTATGGTTAGGGCTAACCCTAGTGGGATAGGGGGTTAGCTAGGGTTAGGCCGATTTGACTGTTTTTTGGATGTTTCGGTGTTTGTTTGGATCTCCTGCGGCAGGGTTGGGAAGTTCCGGAACGTTAGTTGTGTTTTTGATGGAGGTTGGAGGTTGCAGAAAGACGTTTTTTTCACCCTAGTTTGGCTCGTTTGGGGTCATTTTGATCTATATTCGTCTGAGCTAGGGTCAGAGGCGAACATCGAGCCAACGGGTATGGTTAGGGCTAAATCTAATGGGATAGGGGGTTAAGTAGGGCTAGGTCGATTTTACTGTTTTTTCGATGTTTTTGTGGAGGTCCTGCATCATCGTCGGGATGTTGCGGAGCGTTGTTGGTGTTTTTGATTGATGTTGGAGGTTGAAAAAAGACGTTTTTTCACCCTAGTTTGGCTCGTTTGGGGTCATTTTGACGTAAATTCGTCTTAGCTAGGGTTAGAGGCGAACATCGAGCCAAAGGTATGGTTAGGGCTAAATCTAGTGGGATAGGGGGTTAAGTAGAGCTAGGTCGATTTTACTGTTTTTTCGATGTTTTTGTGTTTTTGTGGAGGTCCTGCATCATGGTCGGGATGTTGCGAAGCGTTGTTGGTGTTTTTGATGGAGGTTGGAGGTTGAAAAAAGACGTTTTTTCACCCTAGTTTGGCTCGTTTGGGGTCATTTTGACCTAAACTGGTCTTAGCTAGGGTTAGAGTTGAAAATCCAGTTAACGGGTATGGTTAGGCTTAATCCAAGGGGTTAGGGGGTTAGCTAGGACTAGGTCGATTTTGCTTCTTTTTTTTTTGGTGTTTCGGTCTTTTTTTGGATGTCCCGCGGCAGGGTCGGGACGTTGCTGAGCATTGGTGGTGTTTTTGATGTCTGCAGTTCCTCATTATCGTGCGCGCGCGTGTGTTTTGTGGAGCTTTTTTAGCGTTTTGTTTTCGCAACAACTAGGGTTAGATAGTGCAATTATTTTTTGTCAATCTTATTTAATTATTTTGGGATTTGCTATTGTTTACTGTGATTGCTATGGTCTTTGTGCGCTGTTTGTTTTGTTGTGGGAGTGGTTTGTGTTCTGTTGTGGTTGTTTTTTTTGGGTACTCTTTTGTGTCATTTTAGGGCACGTCTCCAACGGTTTTACTCAAGATTTGATATGAAATACATTGCTGAAAATAGAATATATTTTAAAGAAGCTTTCCTCACTCCTTGTAGCTTTAGCATGGCATAAAGGACAGTTTCATATTGCTAAGTATATTTGAATGCTTCAAATGTAGGCAAATAGTGATCGTGCACTATTACTTTACTAAAAAAACATATAAGGTGGCATGGTTTCGTGAAACTTGTTTTTTGAAATCAATTGTAAGAAAGTATGATAGTAATGGTTATCGGATCATTGTATGTACTTGGATAAATAATAGTATTAGTCTGCTCGTAATATTCAGTTTTAGTTCTAGTTTATGCTGAATGCATTTTTCAGGTAATTTCCAAACGAAGTTTACCTTGCTGCAATCCCAGAATGTATGAATGATTGTGTCTATGTGTTTGGCGCATATGCTCTTTGTGACCTGAACTTATTATTTTGTAAGAACGAGGTATTTAAAGAGGTAGAAATGACCTTGGGTGCCCCTAGGAGTGTGCGTTTGGAGGTTGGGGGTTGAAAAAAGACGTTTTTTCACTCTAGTTTGGCTCGTTTGGGGTCACTTTGACCTAATCTAATCTTAGCTGGGATTAGAGGTGAAAATCGAGCTAACGGGTATGGTTAGGGCTAACCCTAGTGGGATAGGGGGTTAGCTAGGGTTAGGTCTATTTTACTGTCTTTTCCATGTTTCTGTGTTTGTTTGGAGCTCCTGCGGCAGGGTCTGGACGTTGCAGAACGTTGGTGGTGTTTTTGATGGAGGTTGGAGGTTGAAGAAAGACGTTTTTTCGTCCTAGTTTGGCTCGTTTTGGGTCATTTTGATCTAAATTGGTCTTAGCTAGGAATAGAGGCGAAAATCGAGCTAACGGGTATGGTTAGGGCTAACCCTAGTGGGATAGGGGGTTAGCTAGGGTTAGGTCGATTTTACTGTTTTTTCATGTTTTTGTGTTTTTTTTTAGGTCCTACGTCATGGTCGGGACGTTGCGGAACGTTGTTGGTGTTTTTGATGGAGGTTGGAGGTTGAAAGAAGACGTTTTTTCACCCTAGTTTGGCTCGTTTGGGGTCATTTTGACCTAAACTGGTCTTAGCTAGGGTTAGAGTTGAAAATCCAGTTAACGGATATGGTTAGGCTTAATCCAAGGGGTTAGGGGGTTAGCTAGGACTAGGTCGATTTTGCTTCTTTTTTTTTTGGTGTTTCGGTCTTTTTTTGGAGATCCCGCGGCAGGGTCGGGACGTTGCTGAGCATTGGTGGTGTTTTTGATGTCTGCAGTTCCTCATTATCGTGCGCGCGCGTGTGTTTTGTGGAGCTTTTTTAGCGTTTTGTTTTCGCAACAACTAGGGTTAGATAGTGCAATTATTTTTTGTCAATCTTATTTAATTATTTTGGGATTTGCTATTGTTTACTGTGATTGCTATGGTCTTTGTGCGCTGTTTGTTTTGTTGTGGGAGTGGTTTGTGTTCTGTTGTGGTTGTTTTTTTTGGGTACTCTTTTGTGTCATTTTAGGGCACGTCTCCAACGGTTTTACTCAAGATTTGATATGAAATACATTGCTGAAAATAGAATATATTTTAAAGAAGCTTTCCTCACTCCTTGTAGCTTTAGCATGGCATAAAGGACAGTTTCATATTGCTAAGTATATTTGAATGATTCAAATGTAGGCAAATAGTGATCGTGCACTATTACTTTACTAAAAAAACATATAAGGTGGCATGGTTTCGTGAAACTTGTTTTTTGAAATCAATTGTAAGAAAGTATGATAGTAATGGTTATCGGATCATTGTATGTACTTGGATAAATAATAGTATTAGTCTGCTCGTAATATTCAGTTTTAGTTCTAGTTTATGCTGAATGCATTTTTCAGGTAATTTCCAAACGAAGTTTACCTCGCTGCAATCCCAGAATGTATGAATGATTGTGTCTATGTGTTTGGCGCATATGCTCTTTGTGACCTGAACCTATCATTTTGTAAGAACGAGGTGTGGAAAGAGGTAGAAATGTCTTTGGGTGCAACTAGGAGTGTGCGTTTGGAAGTTGGAGGTTTGAAAAAAGACGTTTTTTCACCCTAGTTTGGCTCGTTTGGGGTCATTTTGACCTAATCTAATGTTAGCTATGATTAGAGGCGAAAATCGAGCTAACGGGTATGGTTAGGGCTAACCCTAGTGGGATAGGGGGTTAGCTAGGGTTAGGCCGATTTGACTGTTTTTTGGATGTTTCGGTGTTTGTTTGGATCTCCTGCGGCAGGGTTGGGAAGTTCCGGAACGTTATTTGTGTTTTTGATGGAGGTTGGAGGTTTCAGAAAGACGTTTTTTCACCCTAGTTTGGCTCGTTTGGGGTCATTTTGATCTATATTCGTCTTAGCTAGGGTTAGAGGCGAACATCGAGCCAAAGGTATGGTTAGGGCTAAATCTAGTGGGATAGGGGGTTAAGTAGAGCTAGGTCGATTTTACTGTTTTTTCGATGTTTTTGTGTTTTTGTGGAGGTCCTGCATCATGGTCGGGATGTTGCGAAGCGTTGTTGGTGTTTTTGATGGAGGTTGGAGGTTGAAAAAAGACGTTTTTTCACCCTAGTTTGGCTCGTTTGGGGTCATTTTGACCTAAACTGGTCTTAGCTAGGGTTAGAGTTGAAAATCCAGTTAACGGGTATGGTTAGGCTTAATCCAAGGGTTTAGGGGGTTAGCTAGGACTAGGTCGATTTTGCTTCTTTTTTTTTTGGTGTTTCGGTCTTTTTTTGGAGGTCCCGCGGCAGGGTCGGGACGTTGCTGAGCATTGGTGGTGTTTTTGATGTCTGCAGTTCCTCATTATCGTGCGCGCGCGTGTGTTTTGTGGAGCTTTTTTAGCGTTTTGTTTTCGCAACAACTAGGGTTAGATAGTGCAATTATTTTTTGTCAATCTTATTTAATTATTTTGGGATTTGCTATTGTTTACTGTGATTGCTATGGTCTTTGTGCGCTGTTTGTTTTGTTGTGGGAGTGGTTTGTGTTCTGTTGTGGTTGTTTTTTTGGGTACTCTTTTGTGTCATTTTAGGGCACGTCTCCAACGGTTTTACTCAAGATTTGATATGAAATACATTGCTGAAAATAGAATATATTTTAAAGAAGCTTTCCTCACTCCTTGTAGCTTTAGCATGGCATAAAGGACAGTTTCATATTGCTAAGTATATTTGAATGCTTCAAATGTAGGCAAATAGTGATCGTGCACTATTACTTTACTAAAAAAACATATAAGGTGGCATGGTTTCGTGAAACTTGTTTTTTGAAATCAATTGTAAGAAAGTATGATAGTAATGGTTATCGGATCATTGTATGTACTTGGATAAATAATAGTATTAGTCTGCTCGTAATATTCAGTTTTAGTTCTAGTTTATGCTGAATGCATTTTTCAGGTAATTTCCAAACGAAGTTTACCTTGCTGCAATCCCAGAATGTATGAATGATTGTGTCTATGTGTTTGGCGCATATGCTCTTTGTGACCTGAACTTATTATTTTGTAAGAACGAGGTATTTAAAGAGGTAGAAATGACCTTGGGTGCCCCTAGGAGTGTGCGTTTGGAGGTTGGGGGTTGAAAAAAGACGTTTTTTCACTCTAGTTTGGCTCGTTTGGGGTCACTTTGACCTAATCTAATCTTAGCTGGGATTAGAGGTGAAAATCGAGCTAACGGGTATGGTTAGGGCTAACCCTAGTGGGATAGGGGGTTAGCTAGGGTTAGTCCGATTTGACTGTTTTTTGGATGTTTCGGTGTTTGTTTGGATCTCCTGCGGCAGGGTTGGGAAGTTCCGGAACGTTATTTGTGTTTTTGATGGAGGTTGGAGGTTGCAGAAAGACGTTTTTTTCACCCTAGTTTGGCTCGTTTGGGGTCATTTTGATCTATATTCGTCTGAGCTAGGGTCAGAGGCGAACATCGAGCCAACGGGTATGGTTAGGGCTAAATCTAATGGGATAGGGGGTTAAGTAGGGCTAGGTCGATTTTACTGTTTTTTCGATGTTTTTGTGGAGGTCCTGCATCATCGTCGGGATGTTGCGGAGCGTTGTTGGTGTTTTTGATGGATGTTGGAGGTTGAAAAAAGACGTTTTTTCACCCTAGTTTGGCTCGTTTGGGGTCATTTTGACGTAAATTCGTCTTAGCTAGGGTTAGAGGCGAACATCGAGCCAAAGGTATGGTTAGGGCTAAATCTAGTGGGATAGGGGGTTAAGTAGAGCTAGGTCGATTTTACTGTTTTTTCGATGCTTTTGTGTTTTTGTGGAGGTCCTGCATCATGGTCGGGATGTTGCGAAGCGTTGTTGGTGTTTTTGATGGAGGTTGGAGGTTGAAAAAAGACGTTTTTTCACCCTAGTTTGGCTCGTTTGGGGTCATTTTGACCTAAACTGGTCTTAGCTAGGGTTAGAGTTGAAAATCCAGTTAACGGGTATGGTTAGGCTTAATCCAAGGGGTTAGGGGGTTAGCTAGGACTAGGTCGATTTTGCTTCTTTTTTTTTTGGTGTTTCGGTCTTTTTTTGGAGGTCCCGCGGCAGGGTCGGGACGTTGCTGAGCATTGGTGGTGTTTTTGATGTCTGCAGTTCCTCATTATCGTGCGCGCGCGTGTGTTTTGTGGAGCTTTTTTAGCGTTTTGTTTTCGCAACAACTAGGGTTAGATAGTGCAATTATTTTTTGTCAATCTTATTTAATTATTTTGGGATTTGCTATTGTTTACTGTGATTGCTATGGTCTTTGTGCGCTGTTTGTTTTGTTGTGGGAGTGGTTTGTGTTCTGTTGTGGTTGTTTTTTTTGGGTACTCTTTTGTGTCATTTTAGGGCACGTCTCCAACGGTTTTACTCAAGATTTGATATGAAATACATTGCTGAAAATAGAATATATTTTAAAGAAGCTTTCCTCACTCCTTGTAGCTTTAGCATGGCATAAAGGACAGTTTCATATTGCTAAGTATATTTGAATGCTTCAAATGTAGGCAAATAGTGATCGTGCACTATTACTTTACTAAAAAAACATATAAGGTGGCATGGTTTCGTGAAACTTGTTTTTTGAAATCAATTGTAAAAAAGTATGATAGTAATGGTTATCGGATCATTGTATGTACTTGGATAAATAATAGTATTAGTCTGCTCGTAATATTCAGTTTTAGTTCTAGTTTATGCTGAATGCATTTTTCAGGTAATTTCCAAACGAAGTTTACCGTGCTGCAATCCCAGAATGTATGAATGATTGTGTCTATGTGTTTGGCGCATATGCTCTTTGTGACCTGAACTTATTATTTTGTAAGAACGAGGTATTTAAAGAGGTAGAAATGACCTTGGGTGCCCCTAGGAGTGTGCGTTTGGAGGTTGGGGGTTGAAAAAAGACGTTTTTTCACTCTAGTTTGGCTCGTTTGGGGTCACTTTGACCTAATCTAATCTTAGCTGGGATTAGAGGTGAAAATCGAGCTAACGGGTATGGTTAGGGCTAACCCTAGTGGGATAGGGGGTTAGCTAGGGTTAGGTCTATTTTACTGTCTTTTCCATGTTTCTGTGTTTGTTTGGAGCTCCTGCGGCAGGGTCTGGACGTTGTAGAACGTTGTTGGTGTTTTTGATGGAGGTTGGAGGTTGAAGAAAGACGTTTTTTCACTCTAGTTTGGCTCGTTTTGGGTCATTTTGATCTAAATTGGTCTTAGCTAGGAATAGAGGCGAAAATCGAGCTAACGGGTATGGTTAGGGCTAACCCTAGTGGGATAGGGGGTTAGCTAGGGTTAGGTCGATTTTACTGTTTTTTCATGTTTTTGTGTTTTTTTTTTAGGTCCTACGTCATGGTCGGGACGTTGCGGAACGTTGTTGGTGTTTTTGATGGAGGTTGGAGGTTGAAAGAAGACGTTTTTTCACCCTAGTTTGGCTCGTTTGGGGTCATTTTGACCTAAACTGGTCTTAGCTAGGGTTAGAGTTGAAAATCCAGTTAACGGATATGGTTAGGCTTAATCCAAGGGGTTAGGGGGTTAGCTAGGACTAGGTTGATTTTGCTTCTTTTTTTTTTGGTGTTTCGGTCTTTTTTTGGAGATCCCGCGGCAGGGTCGGGACGTTGCTGAGCATTGGTGGTGTTTTTGATGTCTGCAGTTCCTCATTATCGTGCGCGCGCGTGTGTTTTGTGGAGCTTTTTTAGCGTTTTGTTTTCGCAACAACTAGGGTTAGATAGTGCAATTATTTTTTGTCAATCTTATTTAATTATTTTGGGATTTGCTATTGTTTACTGTGATTGCTATGGTCTTTGTGCGCTGTTTGTTTTGTTGTGGGAGTGGTTTGTGTTCTGTTGTGGTTGTTTTTTTTGGGTACTCTTTTGTGTCATTTTAGGGCACGTCTCCAACGGTTTTACTCAAGATTTGATATGAAATACATTGCTGAAAATAGAATATATTTTAAAGAAGCTTTCCTCACTCCTTGTAGCTTTAGCATGGCATAAAGGACAGTTTCATATTGCTAAGTATATTTGAATGATTCAAATGTAGGCAAATAGTGATCGTGCACTATTACTTTACTAAAAAAACATATAAGGTGGCATGGTTTCATGAAACTTGTTTTTTGAAATCAATTGTAAGAAAGTATGATAGTAATGGTTATCGGATCATTGTATGTACTTGGATAAATAATAGTATTAGTCTGCTCGTAATATTCAGTTTTAGTTCTAGTTTATGCTGAATGCATTTTTCAGGTAATTTCCAAACGAAGTTTACCTTGCTGCAATCCCAGAATGTATGAATGATTGTGTCTATGTGTTTGGCGCATATGCTCTTTGTGACCTGAACTTATTATTTTGTAAGAACGAGGTATTTAAAGAGGTAGAAATGACCTTGGGTGCCCCTAGGAGTGTGCGTTTGGAGGTTGGGGGTTGAAAAAAGACGTTTTTTCGCTCTAGTTTGGCTCGTTTGGGGTCACTTTGACCTAATCTAATCTTAGCTGGGATTAGAGGTGAAAATCGAGCTAACGGGTATGGTTAGGGCTAACCCTAGTGGGATAGGGGGTTAGCTAGGGTTAGGTCTATTTTACTGTCTTTTCCATGTTTCTGTGTTTGTTTGGAGCTCCTGCGGCAGGGTCTGGACGTTGCAGAACGTTGGTGGTGTTTTTGATGGAGGTTGGAGGTTGAAGAAAGACGTTTTTTCACTCTAGTTTGGCTCGTTTGGGGTCATTTTGATCTAAATTGGTCTTAGCTAGGAATAGAGGCGAAAATCGAGCTAACGGGTATGGTTAGGGCTAACCCTAGTGGGATAGGGGGTTAGCTAGGGTTAGGTCGATTTTACTGTTTTTTCATGTTTTTGTGTTTTTTTTTAGGTCCTACGTCATGGTCGGGACGTTGCGGAACGTTGTTGGTGTTTTTGATGGAGGTTGGAGGTTGAAAGAAGACGTTTTTTCACCCTAGTTTGGCTCGTTTGGGGTCATTTTGATCTAAATTCGTCTGAGCTAGGGTCAGAGGCGAACAACGAGGCAACGGGTATGGTTAGGGCTAAATCTTATGGGATAGGGGGTTAAGTAGGGCTAGGTCGATTTTACTGTTTTTTCGATGTTTTTGTGGAGGCCCTGCGTCATGGTGGGGATGTTGCGGAGCGTTGTTGGTGTTTTTGATGGATGTTGGAGGTTGAAAAAAGACGTTTTTTCACCCTAGTTTGGCTCGTTTGGGGTCATTTTGACGTAAATTCGTCTTAGCTATTGTTAGAGGCGAACATCGAGCCAACGGGTATGGTTAGGGCTAACCCTAGTGGGAAAGGGGGTTAAGTACGGCTAGATCGATTTTACTGTTTTTTCGATGTTTTTGTGTTTTTGTGGAGGTCTTGCTTCATGGTCGGGATGTTGCGAAGCGTTGTTGGTGTTTTTGATGGAGGTTGGAGGTTGAAAAAAGACGTTTTTTCACCCTAGTTTGGCTCGTTTGGGGTCATTTTGACCTAAACTGGTCTTAGCTAGGGTTAGAGTTGAAAATCCAGTTAACGGGTATGGTTAGGGTTAATCCAAGGGGTTAGGGGGTTAGCTAGGACTAGGTCGATTTTGCTTCTTTTTTTTTTGATGTTTCGGTCTTTTTTTGGAGGTCCCGCGGCAGGGTCGGGACGTTGCTGAGTATTGGTGGTGTTTTTGATGTCTGCAGTTCCTCATTATCGTGCGCGCGCGTGTGTTTTGTGGAGCTTTTTTAGCGTTTTGTTTTTGCAACAACTAGGGTTATATAGTGCAATTATTTTTGTCAATCTTATCTAATTATTTTGGGATTTGCTATTGTTTACTGTGATTGCTATGGTCTTTGTGCGCTGTTTGTTTTGTTGTGGGAGTGGTTTGTGTTCTGTTGTGGTTGTTTTTTTTGGGTACTCTTTTGTGTCATTTTAGGGCACGTCTCCAACGGTTTTACTCAAGATTTGATATGAAATACATTGCTTAAAATAGAATATATTTTAAAGAAGCTTTCCTCACTCCTTGTAGCTTTAGCATGGCATAAAGGACAGTTTCATATTGCTAAGTATATTTGAATGCTTCAAATGTAGGCAAATAGTGATCGTGCACTATTACTTTACTAAAAAAACATATAAGGTGGCATGGTTTCGTGAAACTTGTTTTTTGAAATCAATTGTAAGAAAGTATGATAGTAATGGTTATCGGATCATTGTATGTACTTGGATAAATAATAGTATTAGTCTGCTCGTAATATTCAGTTTTAGTTATAGTTTATGCTGAATGCATTTTTCAGGTAATTTCCAAATGACGTTCACCTCGCTGCAATCCCAGAATATATGAATGATTGTGTCTGTGTGTTTGGCGCATATGCTCTTTGTGACCTGAACCTATCATTTTGTAAGAACGAGGTGTGGAAAGAGGTAGAAATGTCCTTGGGTGCAACTAGGAGTGTGCGTTTGGAAGTTGGAGGTTTGAAAAAAGACGTTTTTTCACCCTAGTTTGGCTCGTTTGGGGTCATTTTGACCTAATCTAATGTTAGCTATGATTAGAGGCGAAAATCGAGCTAACGGGTATGGTTAGGGCTAACCCTAGTGGGATAGGGGGTTAGCTAGGGTTAGGCCGATTTGACTGTTTTTTGGATGTTTCGGTGTTTGTTTGGATCTCCTGCGGCAGGGTTGGGAAGTTCCGGAACGTTAGTTGTGTTTTTGATGGAGGTTGGAGGTTGCAGAAAGACATTTTTTCACCCTAGTTTGGCTCGTTTGGGGTCATTTTGATCTATATTCGTCTGAGCTAGGGTCAGAGGCGAACATCGAGCCAACGGGTATGGTTAGGGCTAAATCTAATGGGATAGGGGGTTAAGTAGGGCTAGGTCGATTTTACTGTTTTTTCGATGTTTTTGTGGAGGTCCTGCATCATCGTCGGGATGTTGCGGAGCGTTGTTGGTGTTTTTGATGGATGTTGGAGGTTGAAAAAAGACGTTTTTTCACCCTAGTTTGGCTCGTTTGGGGTCATTTTGACGTAAATTCGTCTTAGCTAGGGTTAGAGGCGAACATCGAGCCAAAGGTATGGTTAGGGCTAAATCTAGTGGGATAGGGGGTTAAGTAGAGCTAGGTCGATTTTACTGTTTTTTCGATGTTTTTGTGTTTTTGTGGAGGTCCTGCATCATGGTCGGGATGTTGCGAAGCGTTGTTGGTGTTTTTGATGGAGGTTGGAGGTTGAAAAAAGACGTTTTTTCACCCTAGTTTGGCTCGTTTGGGGTCATTTTGACCTAAACTGGTCTTAGCTAGGGTTAGAGTTGAAAATCCAGTTAACGGGTATGGTTAGGCTTAATCCAAGGAGTTAGGGGGGGTAGCTAGGACTAGGTCGATTTTGCTTCTTTTTTTTTTGGTGTTTCGGTCTTTTTTTGGAGGTCCCGCGGCAGGGTCGGGACGTTGCTGAGCATTGGTGGTGTTTTTGATGTCTGCAGTTCCTCATTATCGTGCGCGCGCGTGTGTTTTGTGGAGCTTTTTTGGCGTTTTGTTTTCGCAACAACTAGGGTTAGATAGTGCAATTATTTTTTGTCAATCTTATTTAATTATTTTGGGATTTGCTATTGTTTACTGTGATTGCTATGGTCTTTGTGCGCTGTTTGTTTTGTTGTGGGAGTGGTTTGTGTTCTGTTGTGGTTGTTTTTTTTGGGTACTCTTTTGTGTCATTTTAGGGCACGTCTCCAACGGTTTTACTCAAGATTTGATATGAAATACATTGCTTAAAATAGAATATATTTTAAAGAAGCTTTCCTCACTCCTTGTAGCTTTAGCATGGCATAAAGGACAGTTTCATATTGCTAAGTATATTTGAATGCTTCAAATGTAGGCAAATAGTGATCGTGCACTATTACTTTACTCAAAAAACATATAAGGTGGCATGGTTTCGTGAAACTTGTTTTTTGAAATCAATTGTAAGAAAGTATGATAGTAATGGTTATCGGATCATTGTATGTACTTGGATAAATAATAGTATTAGTCTGCTCGTAATATTCAGTTTTAGTTATAGTTTATGCTGAATGCATTTTTCAGGTAATTACCAAACGAAGTTTACCGTGCTGCAATCCCAGAATGTATGAATGATTGTGTCTATGTGTTTGGCGCATATGCTCTTTGTGACCTGAACTTATTATTTTGTAAGAACGAGGTATTTAAAGAGGTAGAAATGACCTTGGGTGCCCCTAGGAGTGTGCCTTTGGAGGTTGGGGGTTGAAAAAAGACGTTTTTTTCACTCTAGTTTGGCTCGTTTGGGGTCACTTTGACCTAATCTAATCTTAGCTGGGATTAGATGTGAAAATCGAGCTAACGGGTATGGTTAGGGCTAACCCTAGTGGGATAGGGGGTTAGCTAGGGTTAGGTCTATTTTACTGTCTTTTCCATGTTTCTGTGTTTGTTTGGAGCTCCTGCGGCAGGGTCTGGACGTTGCAGAACGTTGGTGGTGTTTTTGATGGAGGTTGGAGGTTGAAGAAAGACGTTTTTTTCACTCTAGTTTGGCTCGTTTTGGGTCATTTTGATCTAAATTGGTCTTAGCTAGGAATAGAGGCGAAAATCGAGCTAACGGGTATGGTTAGGGCTAACCCTAGTGGGATAGGGGGTTAGCTAGGGTTAGGTCGATTTTACTGTTTTTTCATGTTTTTGTGGTTTTTTTTAGGTCCTACGTCATGGTCGGGACGTTGCGGAACGTTGTTGGTGTTTTTGATGGAGGTTGGAGGTTGAAAGAAGACGTTTTTTCACCCTAGTTTGGCTCGTTTGGGGTCATTTTGATCTAAATTCGTCTGAGCTAGGGTCAGAGGCGAACATCGAGGCAACGGGTATGGTTAGGGCTAAATCTAATTGGATAGGGGGTTAAGTAGGGCTAGGTCGATTTTACTGTTTTTTCATGTTTTTGTGGAGGTCCTGCGTCATGGTCGGGATGTTGCGGAGCGTTGTTGGTGTTTTTGATGGATGTTGGAGGTTGAAAAAAGACTTTTTTTCACCCTAGTTTGGCTCGTTTGGGGTCATTTTGACGTAAATTCGTCTTAGCTATTGTTAGAGGCGAACATCGAGCCAACGGGTATGGTTAGGGCTAACCCTAGTGGGAAAGGGGGTTAAGTAGGGCTAGGTCAATTTTACTGTTTTTTCGATGTTTTTGTGTTTTTGTGGAGGTCCTGCTTCATGGTCGGGATGTTGCGAAGCGTTGTTGGTGTTTTTGATGGAGGTTGGAGGTTGAAAAAAGACGTTTTTTCACCCTAGTTTGGCTCGTTTGGGGTCATTTTGACCTAAACTGGTCTTAGCTAGGGTTAGAGTTGAAAATCCAGTTAACGGGTATGGTTAGGGTTAATCCAAGGGGTTAGGGGGGGTAGCTAGAACTAGGTCGATTTTGCTTCTTTTTTTTTTGATGTTTCGGTCTTTTTTTGGAGGTCCCGCGGCAGGGTCGGGACGTTGCTGAGTATTGGTGGTGTTTTTGATGTCTGCAGTTCCTCATTATCGTGCGCGCGCGTGTGTTTTGTGGAGCTTTTTTAGCGTTTTGTTTTTGCAACAACTAGGGTTAGATAGTGCAATTATTTTTGTCAATCTTATCTAATTATTTTGGGATTTGCTATTGTTTACTGTGATTGCTATGGTCTTTGTGCGCTGTTTGTTTTGTTGTGGGAGTGGTTTGTGTTCTGTTGTGGTTTTTTTTTTTGGGTACTCTTTTGTGTCATTTTAGGGCACGTCTCCAACGGTTTTACTCAAGATTTGATATGAAATACATTGCTTAAAATAGAATATATTTTAAAGAAGCTTTCCTCACTCCTTGTAGCTTTAGCATGGCATAAAGGACAGCTTCATATTGCTAAGTATATTTGAATGCTTCAAATGTAGGCAAATAGTGATCGTGCACTATTACTTTACTAAAAAAACATAAAATAAGGTTGCATGGTTTCGTGAAACTTGTTTTTTGAAATCAATTGTAAGAAAGTATGATAGTAATGGTTATCGGATCATTGTATGTACTTGGATAAATAATAGTATTAGTCTGCTCGTAATGTTCAGTTTTAGTTATAGTTTATGCTGAATGCATTTTTCAGGTAATTTCCAAACGAAGTTTACCCTGCTGCAATCCCAGAATGTATGAATGATTGTGTCTATGTGTTTGGCGCATATGCTCTTTGTGACCTGAACTTATTATTTTGTAAGAACGAGGTATTTAAAGAGGTAGAAATGACCTTGGGTGCCCCTAGGAGTGTGCCTTTGGAGGTTGGGGGTTGAAAAAAGACGTTTTTTCACTCTAGTTTGGCTCGTTTGGGGTCACTTTGACCTAATCTAATCTTAGCTGGGATTAGAGGCGAAAATCGAGCTAACGGGTATGGTTAGGGCTAACCCTAGTGGGATAGGGGGTTAGCTAGGGTTAGGTCTATTTTACTGTTTTTTCCATGTTTCTGTGTTTGTTTGGAGCTCCTGCGGCAGGGTCTGGACGTTGCAGAACGTTGGTGGTGTTTTTGATGGAGGTTGGAGGTTGAAGAAAGACGTTTTTTCACTCTAGTTTGGCTCGTTTTGGGTCATTTTGATCTAAATTGGTCTTAGCTAGGAATAGAGGCGAAAATCGAGCTAACGGGTATGGTTAGGGCTAACCCTAGTGGGATAGGGGGTTAGCTAGGGTTAGGTCGATTTTACTGTTTTTTCATGTTTTTGTGGTTTTTTTTAGGTCCTACGTCATGGTCGGGATGTTGCAGAGCTTTGTTGGTGTTTTTGATGGAGGTTGGAGGTTGAAAAAAGACGTTTTTTCACCCTAGTTAGGCTCGTTTGGGGTCATTTTGATCTATATTCGTCTGAGCTAGGGTCAGAGGCGAACATCGAGCCAACGGGTATGGTTAGGGCTAAATCTAATGGGATAGGGGGTTAAGTAGGTTTTGTTTGGTACTCTTTTGTGTCATTTTAGGGCACGTCTCCAACGGTTTTACTCAATATTTAATATGAAATACATTCGTGAAAATAAAATATATTTTAAATAAGCTTTCCTCACTCCTTGTAGCTTTAGCATGGCATAAAGGACAGTTTCATATTGTTAATTATATTTGAATGCTTCAAATGTAGGCAAATAGTGATCGTGCACTATTATTTTACTCAAAAAACATATAAGGTGGCATGGTTTCATGAAACTTGTTTTTTGAAATCAATTGTAAGAAAGTATGATAGTAATGGTTATCGGATCATTGTATCTACTTGAATAATGTAGTAGTATTAGTCTGCTCGTAATATCCAGTTTTAGTTATAGTTTATGCTGAAGGCATTTTTCAGGTAATTTCCAAATGACGTTCACCTCGCTGCAATCCCAGAATGTATGAATGATTGTGTCTGTGTGTTTGGCGCATATGCTCTTTGTGACCTGAACTTATCATTTTGTAAGAATGAGGTGTGGAAAGAGGTAGAAATGACCTTGGGTGCCCCTAGGTGTGTGAGTTTGGTGGTTGGGGGCTGAAAAAAGACGTTTTTTTCACCCTAGTTTGGCTCGTTTGGGGTCACTTTGACCTAATCTAGTCTTAGCTAGGGTTAGAGGCGAAAATCGAGCTAACGGGTATGGTTAGGGCTAACGCTAGTTGGATAGGGGATTAGCTAGGGTTAGGTCGATTTTACTGTTTTATCGATGTTTCTGTGCTTGTTTGGAGCTCCCGTGGCAGGGTCGGGACGTTACGGAACGTTGGTTGTGTTTTTGAAGAAGGTTGGAGGTTGAAGAAAAACGTTTTTTTCACTCTAGTTTGGCTCGTTTTGGGTCATTTTGATCTAAATTGGTCTTAGCTAGGAATAGAGGCGAAAATCGAGCTAACGGGTACGGTTAGGGCTAACCCTAGTGGGATAGGGGGTTAGCTAGGGTTAGGTCGATTTTACTGTTTTTTCGATGTTTTGGTGGGTTTTTTTAGGTCCTACGTCATGGTCGGGATGTTGCGGAGCGTTGTTGGTGTTTTTGATGGAGGTTGGATGTTGAAAAAAGACGTTTTTTCACCCTAGTTTGGCTCGTTTGGGGTCATTTTGACGTAAATTCGTCTTAGCTATTGTTAGAGGCGAACATCGAGCTAACGGGTATTGTTACGGCTAAATCTAGTGGGATAGGGGTTAAGTAGGGCTAGGTCGATTTTACTGTTTTTTCGATGTTTTTGTGGAGGTCCTGCGTCATGGTCGGGATGTTGCGGAGCGTTGTTGGTGTTTTTGATGGAGGTTGGAGGTTGAAAAAAAACGTTTTTCACTCTAGTTTGGCTCGTTTGGGGTCATTTTGACGTAAATTCGTCTTAGCTAGGGTCAGAGGCGAACATCGACCCAACGGGTATGGTTAGGGCTAAATCTAATGGGATAGGGGGTTAAGTAGGGTTAGGTCGATTTTACTGTTTTTTCGATGTTTTTGTGCAGGTCCCGCAGCAGGGTCGGGACGTTGCTGAGCATTGGTGGTGTTTTTGATGTGTGCAGTTCCTCGTTATAGTGCGCGCGCGTGTGTTTTGTTTTCGCCACAACTAGGGTTAGATAGTGCAATTATTTTGGTCAATCTTATTTAATTATTTTGGGATTTCCTATTGTTTACTGTGATTGCTATGGTCTTTGTGCGCTGTTTGTTTTGTTGTGGGAGTGGTTTGTGTTCTGTTGTTGTTGGTTTTGTTTGGTATTCTTTTGTGTCATTTTAGGGCACGTCTCCAACGGTTTTACTCAATATTTAATATGAAATACATTGCTGAAAATAAAATATATTTTAAAGAAGCTTTCCTCACTCCTTGTAGCTTTAGCATGGCATAAAGGACAGTTTCATATTGCTAATTATATTTGAATGCTTCAAATGTAGGCAAATAGTGATCGTGCACTATTATTTTACTCAAAAAACATATAAGGTGGCATGGTTTCATGAAACTTGTTTTTTGAAATCAATTGTAAGAAAGTATGATAGTAATGGTTATCGGATCATTGTATCTACTTGAATAATGTAGTAGTATTAGTCTGCTCGTAATATCCAGTTTTAGTTATAGTTTATGCTGAAGGCATTTTTCAGGTAATTTCCAAATGACGTCCACCTCGCTGCAATCCCAGAATGTATGAATGATTGTGTCTGTGTGTTTGGCGCATATGCTCTTTGTGACCTGAACTTATCATTTTGTAAGAACGAGGTGTGGAAAGAGGTAGAAATGTCCTTGGGTGCCCCTAGGAGTGTGCGTTTGGAAGTTGGAGGTTTGAAAAAAGACGTTTTTTCACTCTAGTTTGGCTCGTTTGGGGTCACTTTGACCTAATCTAATCTTAGCTGGGATTAGAGGCGAAAATCGAGCTAACGGGTATGGTTAGGGCTAACCCTAGTGGGATAGGGGGTTAGCTATGGTTAGGTCGATTTTACTGTTTTTTCCATGTTTTAGTGGGTTTTTTTAGGTCCTACGTCATGGTCGGGATGTTGCGGAGCGTTGTTGGTGTTTTTTATGGAGGTTGGAGGTTGAAAAAAGACGTTTTTTCACCCTAGTTTGGCTCGTTTGGGGTCATTTTGACGTAAATTCGTCTTAGCTAGGGTCAGAGGTGAACATCGAGCCAATGGGTATGGTTTAGGCTAAATCTAATGGGATAGGGGGTTAAGTAGGGCTAGGTCGATTTTACTGTTTTTTCGATGTTTTTGTGGAGGTCCTGCGTCATGGTCGGGATGTTGCGGAGCGTTGTTGGTGTTTTTGATGGAAGTTGCAGGTTGAAAAAAGACGTTTTTCACCCTAGTTTGGCTTGTTTGGGGTCACTTTGACCTAACTTAATCTTATCTGGGATTACAGGCGAAAATCGAGCTAACGGGTATGGTTAGGGCTAACGCTAGTTGGATAGGGGATTAGCTAGGGTTAGGTCGATTTTACTGTTTTATCGATGTTTCTGTGTTTGTTTGGAGCTCCCGCGGCAGGGTCGGGACGTTACGGAATGTTGGTGGTGTTTTTGATGGAGATTGGAGGTTGAAGTAAGACGTTTTTTTCACTCTAGTTTGGCTCGTTTTGGGTCATTTTGATCTAAATTGGTCTTAGCTAGGAATAGAGGCGAAAATCGAGCTAACGGGTACGGTTAGGGCTAACCCTAGTGGGATAGGGGGTTAGCTAGGGTTAGGTCGATTTTACTGTTTTTTCGATGTTTTGGTGTGTTTTTTTAGGTCCTACGTCATGGTCGGGATGTTGCGGAGCGTTGTTGGTGTTATTGATGGAGGTTGGATGTTGAAAAAAGACGTTTTTTCACCCTAGTTTGGCTCGTTTGGGGTCATTTTGACGTAAATTCGTCTTAGCTAGGGTTAGAGACAAACATCGAGCCAATGGGTATGGTTAGGGCTAAATCAAGTGGGATAGGGGGTTAAGTAGGGCTAGGTCGATTTTACTGTTTTTTCGATGTTTTTGTGCAGGTCCCGCAGCAGGGTCGGGACGTTGCTGAGCATTGGTGGTGTTTTTGATGTGTGCAGTTCCTCGTTATAGTGCGCGCGCGTGTGTTTTGTTTTCGCCACAACTAGGGTTAGATAGTGCAATTATTTTGGTCAATCTTATTTAATTATTTTGGGATTTCCTATTGTTTACTGTGATTGCTATGGTCTTTGTGCGCTGTTTGTTTTGTTGTGGGAGTGGTTTGTGTTCTGTTGTTGTTGGTTTTGTTTGGTATTCTTTTGTGTCATTTTAGGGCACGTCTCCAACGGTTTTACTCAATATTTAATATGAAATACATTGCTGAAAATAAAATATATTTTAAAGAAGCTTTCCTCACTCCTTGTAGCTTTAGCATGGCATAAAGGACAGTTTCATATTGCTAATTATATTTGAATGCTTCAAATGTAGGCAAATAGTGATCGTGCACTATTATTTTACTCAAAAAACATATAAGGTGGCATGGTTTCATGAAACTTGTTTTTTGAAATCAATTGTAAGAAAGTATGATAGTAATGGTTATCGGATCATTGTATCTACTTGAATAATGTAGTAGTATTAGTCTGCTCGTAATATCCAGTTTTAGTTATAGTTTATGCTGAATGCATTTTTCAGGTAATTTCCAAATGACGTCCACCTCGCTGCAATCCCAGAATGTATGAATGATTGTGTCTGTGTGTTTGGCGCATATGCTCTTTGTGACCTGAACTTATCATTTTGTAAGAACGAGGTGTGGAAAGAGGTAGAAATGTCCTTGGGTGCCCCTAGGAGTGTGCGTTTGGAAGTTGGAGGTTTGAAAAAAGACGTTTTTTCACTCTAGTTTGGCTCGTTTGGGGTCACTTTGACCTAATCTAATCTTAGCTGGGATTAGAGGCGAAAATCGAGCTAACGGGTATGGTTCGGGCTAACCCTAGTGGGATAGGGGGTTAGCTATGGTTAGGTCGATTTTACTGTTTTTTCCATGTTTTAGTGGGTTTTTTTAGGTCCTACGTCCTGGTCGGGATGTTGCGGAGCGTTGTTGGTGTTTTTGATGGAGGTTGGATGTTGAAAAAAGACGTTTTTTCACCCTAGTTTGGCTCGTTTGGGGTCATTTTGACGTAAATTCGTCTTAGCTAGGGTCAGAGGTGAACATCGAGCCAATGGGTATGGTTTAGGCTAAATCTAATGGGATAGGGGGTTAAGTAGGGCTAGGTCGATTTTACTGTTTTTTCGATGTTTTTGTGGAGGTCCTGCGTCATGGTCGGGATGTTGCGGAGCGTTGTTGGTGTTTTTGATGGAAGTTGCAGGTTGAAAAAAGACGTTTTTCACCCTAGTTTGGCTCGTTTGGGGTCACTTTGACCTAACTTAATCTTATCTGGGATTACAGGCGAAAATCGAGCTAACGGGTATGGTTAGGGCTAACGCTAGTTGGATAGGGGATTAGCTAGGGTTAGGTCGATTTTACTGTTTTATCGATGTTTCTGTGTTTGTTTGGAGCTCCCGCGGCAGGGTCGGGACGTTACGGAATGTTGGTGGTGTTTTTGATGGAGATTGGAGGTTGAAGTAAGACGTTTTTTTCACTCTAGTTTGGCTCGTTTTGGGTCATTTTGATCTAAATTGGTCTTAGCTAGGAATAGAGGCGAAAATCGAGCTAACGGGTACGGTTAGGGCTAACCCTAGTGGGATAGGGGGTTAGCTAGGGTTAGGTCGATTTTATTGTTTTTTCGATGTTTTGGTGTGTTTTTTTAGGTCCTACGTCATGGTCGGGATGTTGCGGAGCGTTGTTGGTGTTATTGATGGAGGTTGGATGTTGAAAAAAGACGTTTTTTCACCCTAGTTTGGCTCGTTTGGGGTCATTTTGACGTAAATTCGTCTTAGCTATTGTTAGAGGCGAACATCGATCCAACGGGTATTGTTAGGACTAAATCTAGTGGGATAGGGGTTAAGTAGGGCTAGGTCGATTTTACTGTTTTTTCGATGTTTTTGTGGAGGTTCCGCGTCATGGTCAGGATGTTGCAGAGCGTTGTTGGTGTTTTTGATGGAGGTTGGAGGTTGAAAAAAGACGTTTTTCACCCTAGTTTGGCTCGTTTTGGGTCATTTTGATCTAAATTCGTCTTAGCTAGGGTTAGAGGCGAACATCGATCCAACGGGTATTGTTAGGACTAAATCTAGTGTGATAGGGGGTTAAGTAGGGCTAGGTCGATTTTACTGTTTTTTCGATGTTTTTGTGGAGGTCCTGCGTCATGGTCGGGATGTTGCGGAGCGTTGTTGGTGTTTTTGATGGAGGTTGGAGGTTGAAAAAAGACGTTTTTTCACCCTAGTTTGGCTCGTTTAGGGTCATTTTGACCTAAACTGGTCTTAGCTAGGGTTAGAGTTGAAAATCCAGTTAACGTGTATAGTTAAGGTTAATCAAGGGGTTAGGGGGTTAGCTACGGTTACGTCGATTTTGCTTCTTTTTTTGTGGATGTTTTGGGTGGATTTTTGGAGGTCCCGCGGCAGGGTCGGGACGTTGCTGAGCATTGGTGGTGTTTTTGATGTCTGCAGTTCCTCGTTATCGTGCGCGCGCGTGTGTTTTGTGGAGCTTTTTTAGCGTTTTGTTTTTGCAACAACTAGGGTTAGATAGTGCAATTATTTTTGTCAATCTTATCTAATTATTTTAGGATTTGCTATTGTTTACTGTGATTGCTATGGTCTTTGTGCGCTGTTTGTTTTGTTGTGGGAGTGGTTTGTGTTCTGTTGTGGTTGGTTTTGTTTGGTACTCTTTTGTGTCATTTTAGGGCACGTCTCCAACGGTTTTACTCAATATTTAATATGAAATACATTGCTGAAAATAAAATATATTTTAAATAAGCTTTCCTCACTCCTTGTAGCTTTAGCATGGCATAAAGGACAGTTTCATATTGCTAAGTATATTTGAATGCTTCAAATGTAGGCAAATAGTGATCGTGCACTATTATTTTACTCACAAAACATATAAGGTGGCATGGTTTCATGAAACTTGTTTTTTTAAATCAATTGTAAGAAAGTATGATAGTAATGGTTATCGGATCATTGTATCTACTTGAATAATGTAGTAGTATTAGTCTGCTCGTAATATCCAGTTTTAGTTATAGTTTATGCTGAAGGCATTTTTCAGGTAATTTCCAAATGACGTTCACCTTGCTGCAATCCCAGAATGTATGAATGATTGTGTCTGTGTGTTTGGCGCATATGCTCTTTGTGACCTGAACTTATCATTTTGTAAGAACGAGGTGTGGAAAGAGGTAGAAATGTCCTTGGGTGCCCCTAGGAGTGTGCGTTTGGAAGTTGGAGGTTTGAAAAAAGACGTTTTTTCACTCTAGTTTGGCTCGTTTGGGGTCACTTTGACCTAATCTAATCTTAGCTAGGATTAGAGGCGAACATCGAGCCAAAGGTATGGTTAGGGCTAAATCTAGTGAGATAGGGGTTTAAGTAGGGCTAGGTCGATTTTACTGTTTTTTTTATGTTTTTGTGTTTTTGTGGAGGTCCTGCGTCATGGTCGGGATGTTGCGGAGCGTTGTTGGTGGTTTTGATGGAGGTTGGAGGTTGAAAAAAGACGTTTTTTCACCCTAGTTTGGCTTGTTTGGGGTTGTTTTGACCTAAACTGGTCTTAGCTAGGGTTAGAGTTGAAAATCCAGTTATCGGGTATGGTTAGGGTTAATCCAAGGGATTAGGGGGTTAGCTAGGACTAGGTCGATTTTGCTTCTTTTTTTGGGATATTTCGGTGGATTTTTGGAGGTCCCGCGGCAGGGTCGGGACGTTGCTGAGCATTGGTGGTGTTTTTGATGTCTGCAGTTCCTCGTTATCGTGCGTGCGCGTGTGTTTTGTGGAGCTTTTTGAGCGTTTTGTTTTCGCCACAACTAGGGTTAGATAGTGCAATTATTTTTGTCAATCTTATTTCATTATTTTGGATTTGCTATTGTTTACTGTGGTTGCTATGGTCTTTGTGCGCTGTTTGTTTTGTTGTGGGAGTGGTTTGTGTTATGTTGTTGTTGGTTTTGTTTGGTACTCTTTTGTGTCATTTTAAGGCACGTCTCCAACGGTTTTACTCAATATTTAATATGAAATACATTGCTGAAAATAAAATATATTTTAAAGAAGCTTTCCTCACTCCTTGTAGCTTTAGCATGGCATAAAGGATAGTTTCATATTGTTAATTATATTTGAAGGCTTCAAATGTAAGCAAATAGTGATCGTGCACTATTATTTTACACAAAAAACATATAAGGTGGCATGGTTTCGTGAAACTTGTTTTTTGAAATCAATTGTAAGAAAGTATGATAGTAATGGTTATCGGATCATTGTATCTACTTGAATAATGTAGTAGTATTAGTCTGCTCGTAATATCCAGTTTTAGTTATAGTTTATGCTGAAGGCATTTTTCAGGTAATTTCCAAATGACGTTCACCTTGCTGCAATCCCAGAATGTATGAATGATTGTGTCTGTGTGTTTGGCGCATATGCTCTTTGTGACCTGAACTTATCATTTTGTAAGAACGAGGTGTGGAAAGAGGTAGAAATGTCCTTGGGTGCCCCTAGGAGTGTGCGTTTGGAAGTTGGAGGTTTGAAAAAAGACGTTTTTTCACTCTAGTTTGGCTCGTTTGGGGTCACTTTGACCTAATCTAATCTTAGCTAGGATTAGAGGCGAACATCGAGCCAAAGGTATGGTTAGGGCTAAATCTAGTGAGATAGGGGTTTAAGTAGGGCTAGGTCGATTTTACTGTTTTTTTTATGTTTTTGTGTTTTTGTGGAGGTCCTGCGTCATGGTCGGGATGTTGCGGAGCGTTGTTGGTGGTTTTGATGGAGGTTGGAGGTTGAAAAAAGACGTTTTTTCACCCTAGTTTGGCTTGTTTGGGGTTGTTTTGACCTAAACTGGTCTTAGCTAGGGTTAGAGTTGAAAATCCAGTTAACGGGTATGGTTAGGGTTAATCCAAGGGATTAGGGGGTTAGCTAGGACTAGGTCGATTTTGCTTCTTTTTTTGGGATATTTCGGTGGATTTTTGGAGGTCCCGCGGCAGGGTCGGGACGTTGCTGAGCATTGGTGGTGTTTTTGATGTCTGCAGTTCCTCGTTATCGTGCGTGCGCGTGTGTTTTGTGGAGCTTTTTGAGCGTTTTGTTTTCGCCACAACTAGGGTTAGATAGTGCAATTATTTTTGTCAATCTTATTTCATTATTTTGGATTTGCTATTGTTTACTGTGGTTGCTATGGTCTTTGTGCGCTGTTTGTTTTGTTGTGGGAGTGGTTTGTGTTATGTTGTTGTTGGTTTTGTTTGGTACTCTTTTGTGTCATTTTAAGGCACGTCTCCAACGGTTTTACTCAATATTTAATATGAAATACATTGCTGAAAATAAAATATATTTTAAAGAAGCTTTCCTCACTCCTTGTAGCTTTAGCATGGCATAAAGGATAGTTTCATATTGTTAATTATATTTGAAGGCTTCAAATGTAAGCAAATAGTGATCGTGCACTATTATTTTACACAAAAAACATATAAGGTGGCATGGTTTCGTGAAACTTGTTTTTTGAAATCAATTGTAAGAAAGTATGATAGTAATGGTTATCGGATCATTGTATCTACTTGAATAATGTAGTAGTATTAGTCTGCTCGTAATATCCAGTTTTAGTTATAGTTTATGCTGAAGGCATTTTTCAGGTAATTTCCAAATGACGTTCACCTTGCTGCAATCCCAGAATGTATGAATGATTGTGTCTGTGTGTTTGGCGCATATGCTCTTTGTGACCTGAACTTATCATTTTGTAAGAACGAGGTGTGGAAAGAGGTAGAAATGTCCTTGGGTGCCCCTAGGAGTGTGCGTTTGGAAGTTGGAGGTTTGAAAAAAGACGTTTTTTCACTCTAGTTTGGCTCGTTTGGGGTCACTTTGACCTAATCTAATCTTAGCTAGGATTAGAGGCGAACATCGAGCCAAAGGTATGGTTAGGGCTAAATCTAGTGAGATAGGGGTTTAAGTAGGGCTAGGTCGATTTTACTGTTTTTTCGATGTTTTTGTGTTTTTGTGGAGGTCCTGCGTCATAGTCGGGATGTTGCGGAGCGTTGTTGGTGGTTTTGATGGAGGTTGGAGGTTGAAAAAAGACGTTTTTTCACCCTAGTTTGGCTTGTTTGGGGTTGTTTTGACCTAAACTGGTCTTAGCTAGGGTTAGAGTTGAAAATCCAGTTAACGGGTATGGTTAGGGTTAATCCAAGGGATTAGGGGGTTAGCTAGGACTAGGTCGATTTTGCTTCTTTTTTTGGGATATTTCGGTGGATTTTTGGAGGTCCCGCGGCAGGGTCGGGACGTTGCTGAGCATTGGTGGTGTTTTTGATGTCTGCAGTTCCTCGTTATCGTGCGCGCGCGTGTGTTTTGTGGAGCTTTTTGAGCGTTTTGTTTTCGCCACAACTAGGGTTAGATAGTGCAATTATTTTTGTCAATCTTATTTCATTATTTTGGATTTGCTATTGTTTACTGTGATTGCTATGCTCTTTGTGCGCTGTTTGTTTTGTTGTGGGAGTGGTTTGTGTTATGTTGTTGTTGGTTTTGTTTGGTACTCTTTTGTGTCATTTTAGGGCACGTCTCCAACGGTTTTACTCAATATTTAATATGAAATACATTGCTTAAAATAAAATATATTTTAAAGAAGCTTTCCTCACTCCTTGTAGCTTTAGCATGACATAAAGGATAGTTTCATATTGCTAAGTATATTTGAATGATTCAAATGTAGGCAAATAGTGATCGTGCACTATTATTTTACTCCAAAAACATATAAGGTGGCATGGTTTCGTGAAACTTGTTTTTTGAAATCAATTGTAAGAAAGTATGATAGTAATGGTTATCGGATCATTGTATGTACTTGGATAAGTAATAGTATTAGTCTGCTCGTAATATTCAGTTTTAGTTATAGTTTATGCTGAATGCATTTTTCAGGTAATTTCCAAATGAAGTTTACCTTGCTGCAATCCCAGAATGTATGAATGATTGTGTCTATGTGTTTGGCGCATATGTTCTTTGTGACCCGAACTTATTATTTTGTAAGAACGAGGTATGGAAAGAGGTAGAAATGACCTTGGGTGCCCCTAGGAGTGTGCGTTTGGAGGTTGGGGGCTGAAAAAAGACGTTGTTTCACCCTAGTTTGGCTCGTTATGGGTCATTTTGACCTAATCCAGTCTTAGCTAGGGTTTGAGTCGAAAATTGAGCTAACGGGTATGGTTAGGGCTAACCCTAGTGGGATAGGGGGTTAGCTAGTATTAGGTCCATTTTACTGTTTTTTCGATGTTTTTGTGTTTGTTTGGAGCTCCTGCGTCATGGTCGGGACGTTGTAAAGCGTTAGTGGTGTTTTTGATGGAGGTTGGAGGATGAAGAAAGACGTTTTTTCACCCTAGTTTGGCTCGTTTTGGGTCATTTTGACCTAAACTTGTCTTAGCTAGGGTTAGAGGCGAAAATCCAGCTAACGGGTATGGTTAGGTCTATCCCTAGGGGATAGGGCGTTAGCTAGGGTGACTTCGATATTACTGTTTTTTCGATGTTTCGCTGTTTGTTTTGAGCTCCGCGGCAGTGTCGGGCTGTTGCAGGTTGTTGGTGTTTTTGATGGAGGTTGGAGGTTGAAAAAGACGTTTTTTCACCCTAATTTGGCTCGTTTGTGATCATTTTGATCTAAACTGGTCTTAGCTAGTGTAGAGTTGAAATTCCAACTAATAGGTAACCAAACACGTTATCTTCATTTTCAACTCTAACCATTACTAAGACCAGTATAGGTATAAATGATCACAAACGACTCAAATTAGAGTAACAAAACCGTCTTTTTTCAACCTCCAACCTCCATAAAAAAACACCAACGCTCAGCAACATCCCGACCATGCCGTGGGACCTCCACAAAAACACCAAAACATCGAAGAAACAGTAAAATCGACATAACCCTAGCTAACCCCCTATCCCACTAGGTTTAGCTCTAACCATACCCGTTAGCTCGATTTTCGCCTCTAACCCAAGCTAAAACCAGTTTAGGTCAAAATGACCCATAACGAGCCAAACTAGAGTGAAACAACGTCTTTTTTCAGCCTCCAAACATAGACACAATCATTCATACATTCTGGGATTGCAGCAAGGTAAACTTCATTTCGAAATTACCTGAAAAATGCATTCAGCATAAACTATAACTAAAACTGAATATTACGAGCAGACTAATACTATTACTTATCCAAGTACATACAATGATCCGATAACCATTACTATCATACTTTGTTACAATTGATTTCAAAAAACAAGTTTCACGAAACCATGCCACCTTATATATTTTTGGAGTAAAACAATAGTGCACGATCACTATTTGCCTACATTTTAAAACGACACAAAAGAGTACCAATCACAACAGAACACAAACCACTCCCACAACAAAACAAACAGCGCACAAAGACCATAGCAATCACAGAAAACAATAGCAAATCCCAAAATAATTAAATAAGATTGACAAAAAAGATTGCACTATCTAACCCTAGTTGTGTTCCAAACAAAACGCTCAAAAATTCCACAAAACACACGCGCGCGCACGACAACGGGAAACTGCAGACATCAAAAACATCACCAACGCTCTGCAACGTCCCCACCCTGCCGAGGGACCTCCAAAAATCCACCTAAACATAAAAAGAGAGCAAAATCGACCTAACACTAGCTAACCCCTACGGTAAGCCCTAACCATACCCGTTAGCTGGATTTTCAACTCTAACCCTAGTTAAGACCAGTATAGGTATAAATGATCACAAACGACTCAAATTAGGGTAAAAAACCGTCTTTTTTCAACCTCCAACCTCCATCCAAAAAAAACACCAACGCTCAGCAACATCCCGACCATGCCGTGGGACCTCCACAAAAACACCAAAACATCGAAGAAACAGTAAAATCGACATAACCCTAGCTAACCCCCTATCCCACTAGGTTTAGCTCTAACCATACCCGTTAGCTCGATTTTCGCCTCTAACCCAAGCTAAAACCAGTTTAGGTCAAAATGACCCATAACGAGCCAAACTAGGGTGAAACAACGTCTTTTTTCAGCCTCCAAACATAGACACAATCATTCATACATTCTGGGATTGCAGCAAGGTAAACTTCATTTCGAAATTACCTGAAAAATGCATTCAGCATAAACTATAACTAAAACTGAATATTACGAGCAGACTAATACTATTACTTATCCAAGTACATACAATGATCCGATAACCATTACTATCATACTTTGTTACAATTGATTTCAAAAAACAAGTTTCACGAAACCATGCCACCTTATATATTTTTGGAGTAAAACAATAGTGCACGATCACTATTTGCCTACATTTTAAAACGACACAAAAGAGTACCAATCACAACAGAACACAAACCACTCCCACAACAAAACAAACAGCGCACAAAGACCATAGCAATCACAGAAAACAATAGCAAATCCCAAAATAATTAAATAAGATTGACAAAAAAGATTGCACTATCTAACCCTAGTTGTGTTGCAAACAAAACGCTCAAAACTTCCACAAAACACACGCGCGCGCACGACAACGGGAAACTGCAGACATCAAAAACATCACCAACGCTCTGCAACGTCCCCACCCTGCCGAGGGACCTCCAAAAATCCACCTAAACATAAAAAGAGAGCAAAATCGACCTAACACTAGCTAACCCCTAGGGTAAGCCCTAACCATACCCGTTAGCTGGATTTTCAACTCTAACCCTAGTTAAGACCAGTATAGGTATAAATGATCACAAACGACTCAAATTAGGGTAAAAAACCGTCTTTTTTCAACCTCCAACCTCCATCCAAAAAAAACACCAACGCTCAGCAACATCCCGACTATGCCGTGGGACCTCCACAAAAACACCAAAACATCGAAGAAACAGTAAAATCGACATAACCCTAGCTAACCCCCTATCCCACTAGGGTTAGCCCTAACCATACCCGTTAGCTTGATTTTCGCCTCTAACCCTAGCTAAGACCAATTTCGATCAAAATGACCCAAAACGAGCCAAACTAGGGTGAAAAAACGTCTTTCTTCAACCTCCAACCTCCATAAAAAACACCTCCAACGTTCCGCGACGTCCCGACCCTGCCGCGGGAGCTCCAAACAAACACAAAAACATCTAAGAAACAGTCAAATCGACCTAAGCCTAGCTAACCCCCTATCCCACTAGGGCTGGCCCTAACCATACCCGTTAGCTCGATTTTCGCCTCTAACCCTAGCTAAGACTAGATTAGGTCAAAGTGACCCCAAACGAGCCAAACTAGGGTGAAAAAACGTCTTTTTTCAGCCCCCAACCTTCAAACGCACACTCCTAGGGGCACCCAAGGTCATTTCTACCTCTTTCCATACCTCGTTCTTACAAAATAATAAGTTCGGGTCACAAAGAGCATATGCGCCAAACACATAGACACAATCATTCATACATTCTGGAATTGCAGCAAGGTAAACTTCATTTGGAAATTACCTGAAAAATGCATTCAGCATAAACTATAACTAAAACTGAATATTACGAGCAGACTAATACTATTACTTATCCAAGTACATACAATGATCCGATAACCATTACTATCATACTTTGTTACAATTGATTTCAAAAAACAAGTTTCACGAAACCATGCCACCTTATATATTTTTGGAGTAAAACAATAGTGCACGATCACTATTTGCCTACATTTTAAAACGACACAAAAGAGTACCAATCACAACAGAACACAAACCACTCCCACAACAAAACAAACAGCGCACAAAGACCATAGCAATCACAGAAAACAATAGCAAATCCCAAAATAATTAAATAAGATTGACAAAAAAGATTGCACTATCTAACCCTAGTTGTGTTGCAAACAAAACGCTCAAAACTTCCACAAAACACACGCGCGCGCACGACAACGGGAAACTGCAGACATCAAAAACATCACCAACGCTCTGCAACGTCCCCACCCTGCCGAGGGACCTCCAAAAATCCACCTAAACATAAAAAGAGAGCAAAATCGACCTAACACTAGCTAACCCCTAGGGTAAGCCCTAACCATACCCGTTAGCTGGATTATCAACTCTAACCCTAGTTAAGACCAGTATAGGTATAAATGATCACAAACGACTCAAATTAGGGTAAAAAACCGTCTTTTTTCAACCTCCAACCTCCATCCAAAAAAAACACCAACGCTCAGCAACATCCCGACCATGCCGCGGGAGCTCCACAAAAACATCGAAAAAACAGTCAAATCGACCTAACCCTAGCTAACCCCCTATCCCACTAGGGTTAGCCCTAACCATACCCGTTAGCTTGATTTTCGCCTCTAACCCTAGCTAAGACCAATTTCGATCAAAATGACCCAAAACGAGCCAAACTAGGGTGGAAAAACGTCTTTCTTCAACCTCCAACCTCCATAAAAAACACCTCCAACGTTCCGCGACGTCCCGACCCTGCCGCGGGAGCTCCAAACAAACACAAAAACATCTAAAAAACAGTCAAATCGACCTAAGCCTAGCTAACCCCCTATCCCACTAGGGCTGGCCCTAACCATACCCGTTAGCTCGATTTTCGCCTCTAACCCTAGCTAAGACTAGATTAGGTCAAAGTGACCCCAAACGAGCCAAACTAGGGTGAAAAAACGTCTTTTTTCAGCCCCCAACCTTCAAACGCACACTCCTAGGGGCACCCAAGGTCATTTCTACCTCTTTCCATACCTCGTTCTTACAAAATAATAAGTTCGGGTCACAAAGAGCATATGCGCCAAACACATAGACACAATCATTCATACATTCTGGAATTGCAGCAAGGTAAACTTCATTTGGAAATTACCTGAAAAATGCATTCAGCATAAACTATAACTAAAACTGAATATTACGAGCAGACTAATACTATTACTTATCCAAGTACATACAATGATCCGATAACCATTACTATCATACTTTGTTACAATTGATTTCAAAAAACAAGTTTCACGAAACCATGCCACCTTATATATTTTTGGAGTAAAACAATAGTGCACGATCACTATTTGCCTACATTTTAAAACGACACAAAAGAGTACCAATCACAACAGAACACCAACCACTCCCACAACAAAACAAACAGCGCACAAAGACCATAGCAATCACAGAAAACAATAGCAAATCCCAAAATAATTAAATAAGATTGACAAAAAAGATTGCACTATCTAACCCTAGTTGCGGCGCAAACAAAACGCTCAAAACTTCCACAAAACACACGCGCGCGCACGACAACGGGAAACTGCAGACATCAAAAACATCACCAACGCTCTGCAACGTCCCCACCCTGCCGAAGGACCTCCAAAAATCCACCTAAACATAAAAAAAGAGCAAAATCGACCTAACACTAGCTAACCCCTAGGGTTAGCCCTAACCATACCCGTTAGCTGGATTTTCAACTCTAACCCTAGTTAAGACCAGTATAGGTATGAATGATCACAAACGACTCAAATTAGGGTAAAAAACCGTCTTTTTTCAACCTCCAACCTCCATCCAAAAAAAAAACACCAACGCTCAGCAACATCCCGACCATGCCGTGGGACCTCCACAAAAACATCTAAAAAACAGTCAAATCGACCTAACCCTAGCTAACCCCCTATCCCACTAGGGTTAGCCCTAACCATACCCGTTAGCTTGATTTTCGCCTCTAACCCTAGCTAAGACCAATTTCGATCAAAATGACCCAAAACGAGCCAAACTTGCGTGAAAAAACGTCTTTCTTCAACCTCCAACCTCCATAAAAAACACCTCCAACGTTCCGCGACGTCCCGACCCTGCCGCAGGAGCTCCAAACAAACACAAAAACATCTAAAAAACAGTCAAATCGACCTAAGCCTAGCTAACCCCCTATCCCACTAGGGCTGGCCCTAACCATACCCGTTAGCTCGATTTTCGCCTCTAACCCTAGCTAAGACTAGATTAGGTCAAAGTGACCCCAAACGAGCCAAACTAGGGTGAAAAAACGTCTTTTTTCAGCCCCCAACCTTCAAACGCACACTCCTAGGGGCACCCAAGGTCATTTCTACCTCTTTCCATACCTCGTTCTTACAAAATAATAAGTTCGGGTCACAAAGAGCATATGCGCCAAACACATAGACACAATCATTCATACATTCTGGAATTGCAGCAAGGTAAACTTCATTTCGAAATTACATGAAAAATGCATTCAGCATAAACTGTAACTAAAACTGAATATTACGAGCAGACTAATACTATTACTTATCCAAGTACATACAATGATCCGATAACCATTACTATCATACTTTGTTACAATTGATTTAAAAAAACAAGTTTCACGAAACCATGCCACCTTATATATTTTTGGAGTAAAACAATAGTGCACGCTCACTATTTGCCTACATTTTAAAACGACACAAAAGAGTACCAATCACAACAGAACACAAACCACTCCCACAACAAAACAAACAGCGCACAAAGACCATAGCAATCACAGAAAACAATAGCAAATCCCAAAATAATTAAATAAGATTGACAAAAAAGATTGCACTATCTAACCCTAGATGTGTTGCAAACAAAACGCTCAAAACTTCCACAAAACACACGCGCGCGCACGACAACGGGAAACTGCAGACATCAAAAACATCACCAACGCTCTGCAACGTCCCCACCCTGCCGAGGGACCTCCAAAAATCCACCTAAACATAAAAAGAGAGCAAAATCGACCTAACACTAGCTAACCCCTAGGGTAAGCCCTAACCATACCCGTTAGCTGGATTTTCAGCTCTAACCCTAGTTAAGACCAGTATAGGTATAAATGATCACAAACGACTCAAATTAGGGTAAAAAACCGTCTTTTTTCAACCTCCAACCTCCATCCAAAAAAAACACCAACGCTCAGCAACATCCCGACCATGCCGTGGGACCTCCACAAAAACACCAAAACATCGAAGAAACAGTAAAATCGACATAACCCTAGCTAACCCCCTATCCCACTAGGTTTAGCTCTAACCATACCCGTTAGCTCGATTTTAGCCTCTAACCCAAGCTAAAACCAGTTTAGGTCAAAATGACCCAAAACGAGCCAAACTAGGGTGAAACAACGTCTTTTTTCAGCCTCCAAACATAAACACAATCATTCATACATTCTGGGATTGCAGCAAGGTAAACTTCATTTCGAAATTACCTGAAAAATGCATTCAGCATAAACTATAACTAAAACTGAATATTACGAGCAGACTAATACTATTACTTATCCAAGTACATACAATGATCCGATAACCATTACTATCATACTTTGTTACAATTGATTTCAAAAAACAAGTTTCACGAAACCATGCCACCTTATATATTTTTGGAGTAAAACAATAGTGCACGCTCACTATTTGCCTACATTTTAAAACGACACAAAAGAGTACCAATCACAACAGAACACAAACCACTCCCACAACAAAACAAACAGCGCACAAAGACCATAGCAATCACAGAAAACAATAGCAAATCCCAAAATAATTAAATAAGATTGACAAAAAAGATTGCACTATCTAACCCTAGTTGTGTTGCAAACAAAACGCTCAAAAATTCCACAAAACACACGCGCGCGCACGACAACGGGAAACTGCAGACATCAAAAACATCACCAACGCTCTGCAACGTCCCCACCCTGCCGAGGGACCTCCAAACATCCACCTAAACATAAAAAGAGAGCAAAATCGACCTAACACTAGCTAACCCCTAGGGTAAGCCCTAACCATACCCGTTAGCTGGATTTTCAACTCTAACCCTAGTTAAGACCAGTATAGGTATAAATGATCACAAACGACTCAAATTAGGGTAAAAAACCGTCTTTTTTCAACCTCCAACCTCCATCCAAAAAAAACACCAACGCTCAGCAACATCCCGACCATGCCGTGGGATCTCCACAAAAACATCGAAAAAACAGTCAAATCGACCTAACCCTAGCTAACCCCCTATCCCACTAGGGTTAGCCCTAACCATACCCGTTAGCTTGATTTTCGCCTCTAACCCTAGCTAAGACCAATTTCGATCAAAATGACCCAAAACGAGCCAAACTAGGGTGAAAAAACGTCTTTCTTCAACCTCCAACCTCCATAAAAAACACCTCCAACGTTCCGCGACGTCCCGACCCTGCCGCGGGAGCTCCAAACAAACACAAAAACATCTAAAAAACAGTCAAATCGACGTAAGCCTAGCTAACCCCCTATCCCACTAGGGCTGGCCCTAACCATACCCGTTAGCTCGATTTTCGCCTCTAACCCTAGCTAAGACTAGATTAGGTCAAAGTGACCCCAAACGAGCCAAACTAGGGTGAAAAAACGTCTTTTTTCAGCCCCCAACCTTCAAACGCACACTCCTAGGGGCACCCAAGGTCATTTCTACCTCTTTCCATACCTCGTTCTTACAAAATAATAAGTTCGGGTCACAAAGAGCATATGCGCCAAACACATAGACACAATCATTCATACATTCTGGAATTGCAGCAAGGTAAACTTCATTTCGAAATTACCTGAAAAATGCATTCAGCATAAACTATAACTAAAACTGAATATTACGAGCAGACTAATACTATTACTTATCCAAGTACATACAATGATCCGATAACCATTACTATCATACTTTGTTACAATTGATTTCAAAAAACAAGTTTCACGAAACCATGCCACCTTATATATTTTTGGAGTAAAACAATAGTGCACGATCACTATTTGCCTACATTTTAAAACGACACAAAAGAGTACCAATCACAACAGAACACAAACCACTCCCACAACAAAACAAACAGCGCACAAAGACCATAGCAATCACAGAAAACAATCGCAAATCCCAAAATAATTAAATAAGATTGACAAAAAAGATTGCACTATCTAACCCTAGTTGTGTTGCAAACAAAACGCTCAAAACTTCCACAAAACACACGCGCGCGCACGACAACGGGAAACTGCAGACATCAAAAACATCACCAACGCTCTGCAACGTCCCCACCCTGCCGAGGGACCTCCAAAAATCCACCTAAACATAAAAAGAGAGCAAAATCGACCTAACACTAGCTAACCCCTAGGGTAAGCCCTAACCATACCCGTTAGCTGGATTTTCAACTCTAACCCTAGTTAAGACCAGTATAGGTATAAATGATCACAAACGACTCAAATTAGGGTAAAAAACCGTCTTTTTTCAACCTCCAACCTCCATCCAAAAAAAACACCAACGCTCAGCAACATCCCGACCATGCCGTGGGACCTCCACAAAAACACCAAAACATCGAAGAAACATTAAAATCGACATAACCCTAGCTAACCCCCTATCCCACTAGGTTTAGCTCTAACCATACCTGTTAGCTCGATTTTCGCCTCTAACCCAAGCTAAAACCAGTTTAGGTCAAAATGACCCATAACGAGCCAAACTAGGGTGAAACAACGTCTTTTTTCAGCCTCCAAACATAAACACAATCATTCATACATTCTGGAATTTCAGCAAGGTAAACTTCATTTCGAAATTACCTGAAAAATGCATTCAGCATAAACTATAACTAAAACTGAATATTACGAGCAGACTAATACTATTACTTATCCAAGTACATACAATGATCCGATAACCATTACTATCATACTTTGTTACAATTGATTTCAAAAAACAAGTTTCACGAAACCATGCCACCTTATATATTTTTGGAGTAAAACAATAGTGCATGATCACTATTTGCCTACATTTTAAAACGACACAAAAGAGTACCAATCACAACAGAACACAAACCACTCCCACAACAAAACAAACAGCGCACAAAGACCATAGCAATCACAGAAAACAATAGCAAATCCCAAAATAATTAAATAAGATTGACAAAAAAGATTGCACTATCTAACCCTAGTTGTGTTGCAAACAAAACGCTCAAAACTTCCACAAAACACACGCGCGCGCACGACAACGGGAAACTGCAGACATCAAAAACATCACCAACGCTCTGCAACGTCCCCACCCTGCCGAGGGACCTCCAAAAATCCACCTAAACATAAAAAGAGAGCAAAATCGACCTAACACTAGCTAACCCCTAGGGTAAGCCCTAACCATACCCGTTAGCTGGATTTTCAACTCTAACCCTAGTTAAGACCAGTATAGGTATAAATGATCACAAACGACTCAAATTAGGGTAAAAAACCGTCTTTTTTCAACCTCCAACCTCCATCCAAAAAAAACACCAACGCTCAGCAACATCCCGACCATGCCGTGGGACCTCCACAAAAACACCAAAACATCGAAGAAACATTAAAATCGACATAACCCTAGCTAACCCCCTATCCCACTAGGTTTAGCTCTAACCATACCTGTTAGCTCGATTTTCGCCTCTAACCCAAGCTAAAACCAGTTTAGGTCAAAATGACCCATAACGAGCCAAACTAGGGTGAAACAACGTCTTTTTTCAGCCTCCAAACATAAACACAATCATTCATACATTCTGGAATTTCAGCAAGGTAAACTTCATTTCGAAATTACCTGAAAAATGCATTCAGCATAAACTATAACTAAAACTGAATATTACGAGCAGACTAATACTATTACTTATCCAAGTACATACAATGATCCGATAACCATTACTATCATACTTTGTTACAATTGATTTCAAAAAACAAGTTTCACGAAACCATGCCACCTTATATATTTTTGGAGTAAAACAATAGTGCATGATCACTATTTGCCTACATTTTAAAACGACACAAAAGAGTACCAATCACAACAGAACACAAACCACTCCCACAACAAAACAAACAGCGCACAAAGACCATAGCAATCACAGAAAACAATAGCAAATCCCAAAATAATTAAACAAGATTGACAAAAAAGATTGCACTATCTAACCCTAGATGTGTTGCAAACAAAACGCTCAAAAATTCCACAAAACACACGCGCGCGCACGACAACGGGAAACTGCAGACATCAAAAACATCACCAACGCTCTGCAACGTCCCCACCCTGCCGAAGGACCTCCAAAAATCCACCTAAACATAAAAAGAGAGCAAAATCGACCTAACACTAGCTAACCCCTAGGGTTAGCCCTAACCATACCCGTTAGCTGGATTTTCAACTCTAACCCTAGTTAAGACCAGTATAGGTATGAATGATCACAAACGACTCAAATTAGGGTAAAAAACCGTCTTTTTTCAACCTCCAACCTCCATCCAAAAAAAAAACACCAACGCTCAGCAACATCCCGACCATGCCGTGGGACCTCCACAAAAACATCTAAAAAACAGTCAAATCGACCTAACCCTAGCTAACCCCCTATCCCACTAGGGTTAGCCCTAACCATACCCGTTAGCTTGATTTTCGCCTCTAACCCTAGCTAAGACCAATTTCGATCAAAATGACCCAAAACGAGCCAAACTAGGGTGAAAAAACGTCTTTCTTCAACCTCTAACCTCCATAAAAAACACCTCCAACGTTCCGCGACGTCCCGACCCTGCCGCGGGAGCTCCAAACAAACACAAAAACATTTAAAAAACAGTCAAATCGACCTAAGCCTAGCTAACCCCCTATCCCACTAGGGCTGGCCCTAACCATACCCGTTAGCTCGATTTTCGCCTCTAACCCTAGCTAAGACTAGATTAGGTCAAAGTGACCCCAAACGAGCCAAACTAGGGTGAAAAAACGTCTTTTTTCAGCCCCCAACCTTCAAACGCACACTCCTAGGGGCACCCAAGGTCATTTCTACCTCTTTCCATACCTCGTTCTTACAAAATAATAAGTTCGGGTCACAAAGAGCATATGCGCCAAACACATAGACACAATCATTCATACATTCTGGAATTGCAGCAAGGTAAACTTCATTTCGAAATTACCTGAAAAATGCATTCAGCATAAACTGTAACTAAAACTCAATATTACGAGCAGACTAATACTATTACTTATCCAAGTACATACAATGATCCGATAACCATTACTATCATACTTTGTTACAATTGATTTCAAAAAACAAGTTTCACGAAACCATGCCACCTTATATATTTTTGGAGTAAAACAATAGTGCACGATCACTATTTGCCTACATTTTAAAACGACACAAAAGAGTACCAATCACAACAGAACACAAACCACTCCCACAACAAAACAAACAGCGCACAAAGACCATAGCAATCACAGAAAACAATAGCAAATCCCAAAATAATTAAATAAGATTGACAAAAAAGATTGCACTATCTAACCCTAGTTGTGTTGCAAACAAAACGCTCAAAACTTCCACAAAACACACGCGCGCTCACGACAACGGGAAACTGCAGACATCAAAAACATCACCAACGCTCTGCAACGTCCCCACCCTGCCGAGGGACCTCCAAAAATCCACCTAAACATAAAAAGAGAGCAAAATCGACCTAACACTAGCTAACCCCTAGGGTAAGCCCTAACCATACCCGTTAGCTGGATTTTCAACTCTAACCCTAGTTAAGACCAGTATAGGTATAAATGATCACAAACGACTCAAATTAGGGTAAAAAACCGTCTTTTTTCAACCTCCAACCTCCATCCAAAAAAAACACCAACGCTCAGCAACATCCCGACCATGCCGTGGGACCTCCACAAAAACACCAAAACATCGAAGAAACATTAAAATCGACATAACCCTAGCTAACCCCCTATCCCACTAGGTTTAGCTCTAACCATACCTGTTAGCTCGATTTTCGCCTCTAACCCAAGCTAAAACCAGTTTAGGTCAAAATGACCCATAACGAGCCAAACTAGGGTGAAACAACGTCTTTTTTCAGCCTCCAAACATAAACACAATCATTCATACATTCTGGGATTGCAGCAAGGTAAACTTCATTTCGAAATTACCTGAAAAATGCATTCAGCATAAACTATAACTAAAACTGAATATTACGAGCAGACTAATACTATTACTTATCCAAGTACATACAATGATCCGATAACCATTACTATCATACTTTGTTACAATTGATTTCAAAAAACAAGTTTCACGAAACCATGCCACCTTATATATTTTTGGAGTAAAACAATAGTGCACGATCACTATTTGCCTACATTTTAAAACGACACAAAAGAGTACCAATCACAACAGAACACAAACCACTCCCACAACAAAACAAACAGCGCACAAAGACCATAGCAATCACAGAAAACAATAGCAAATCCCAAAATAATTAAATAAGATTGACAAAAAAGATTGCACTATCTAACCCTAGATGTGTTGCAAACAAAACGCTCAAAACTTCCACAAAACACACGCGCGCACGACAACGGGAAACTGCAGACATCAAAAACATCACCAACGCTCTGCAACGTCCCCACCCTGCCGAAGGACCTCCAAAAATCCACCTAAACATAAAAAAAGAGCAAAATCGACCTAACACTAGCTAACCCCTAGGGTTAGCCCTAACCATACCCGTTAGCTGGATTTTCAACTCTAACCCTAGTTAAGACCAGTATAGGTATGAATGATCACAAACGACTCAAATTAGGGTAAAAAACCGTCTTTTTTCAACCTCCAACCTCCATCCAAAAAAAAAACACCAACGCTCAGCAACATCCCGACCATGCCGTGGGACCTCCACAAAAACATCGAAAAAACAGTCAAATCGACCTAACCCTAGCTAACCCCCTATCCCACTAGGGTTAGCCCTAACCATACCCGTTAGCTTGATTTTCGCCTCTAACCCTAGCTAAGACCAATTTCGATCAAAATGACCCAAAACGAGCCAAACTAGGGTGAAAAAACGTCTTTCTTCAACCTCCAACCTCCATAAAAAACACCTCCAACGTTCCGCGACGTCCCGACCCTGCCGCGGGAGCTCCAAACAAACACAAAAACATCTAAAAAACAGTCAAATCGACCTAAGCCTAGCTAACCCCCTATCCCACTAGGGCTGGCCCTAACCATACCCGTTAGCTCGATTTTCGCCTCTAACCCTAGCTAAGACTAGATTAGGTCAAAGTGACCCCAAACGAGCCAAACTAGGGTGAAAAAACGTCTTTTTTCAGCCCCCAACCTTCAAACGCACACTCCTAGGGGCACCCAAGGTCATTTCTACCTCTTTCCATACCTCGTTCTTACAAAATAATAAGTTCGGGTCACAAAGAGCATATGCGCCAAACACATAGACACAATCATTCATACATTCTGGAATTGCAGCAAGGTAAACTTCATTTCGAAATTACATGAAAAATGCATTCAGCATAAACTGTAACTAAAACTGAATATTACGAGCAGACTAATACTATTACTTATCCAAGTACATACAATGATCCGATAACCATTACTATCATACTTTGTTACAATTGATTTAAAAAAACAAGTTTCACGAAACCATGCCACCTTATATATTTTTGGAGTAAAACAATAGTGCACGCTCACTATTTGCCTACATTTTAAAACGACACAAAAGAGTACCAATCACAACAGAACACAAACCACTCCCACAACAAAACAAACAGCGCACAAAGACCATAGCAATCACAGAAAACAATAGCAAATCCCAAAATAATTAAATAAGATTGACAAAAAAGATTGCACTATCTAACCCTAGTTGTGTTGCAAACAAAACGCTCAAAACTTCCACAAAACACACGCGCGCGCACGACAACGGGAAACTGCAGACATCAAAAATATCACCAACGCTCTGCAACGTCCCCACCCTGCCGAGGGACCTCCAAAAATCCACCTAAACATAAAAAGAGAGCAAAATCGACCTAACACTAGCTAACCCCTAGGGTAAGCCCTAACCATACCCGTTAGCTGGATTTTCAACTCTAACCCTAGTTAAGACCAGTATAGGTATAAATGATCACAAACGACTCAAATTAGGGTAAAAAACCGTCTTTTTTCAACCTCCAACCTCCATCCAAAAAAAACACCAACGCTCAGCAACATCCCGACCATGCCGTGGGACCTCCACAAAAACACCAAAACATCGAAGAAACAGTAAAATCGACATAACCCTAGCTAACCCCCTATCCCACTATGTTTAGCTCTAACCATACCTGTTAGCTCGATTTTCGCCTCTAACCCAAGCTAAAACCAGTTTAGGTCAAAATGACCCATAACGAGCCAAACTAGGGTGAAACAACGTCTTTTTTCAGCCTCCAAACATAAACACAATCATTCATACATTCTGGAATTGCAGCAAGGTAAACTTCATTTCGAAATTACCTGAAAAATGCATTCAGCATAAACTATAACTAAAACTGAATATTACGAGCAGACTAATACTATTACTTATCCAAGTACATACAATGATCCGATAACCATTACTATCATACTTTGTTACAATTGATTTCAAAAAACAAGTTTCACGAAACCATGCCACCTTATATATTTTTGGAGTAAAACAATAGTGCACGATCACTATTTGCCTACATTTTAAAACGACACAAAAGAGTACCAATCACAACAGAACACAAACCACTCCCACAACAAAACAAACAGCGCACAAAGACCATAGCAATCACAGAAAACAATAGCAAATCCCAAAATAATTAAATAAGATTGACAAAAAAGATTGCACTATCTAACCCTAGTTGTGTTGCAAACAAAACGCTCAAAACTTCCACAAAACACACGCGCGCGCACGACAACGGGAAACTGCAGACATCAAAAACATCACCAACGCTCTGCAACGTCCCCACCCTGCCGAGGGACCTCCAAAAATCCACCTAAACATAAAAAAAGAGCAAAATCGACCTAACACTAGCTAACCCCTAGGGTTAGCCCTAACCATACCCGTTAGCTGGATTTTCAACTCTAACCCTAGTTAAGACCAGTATAGGTATGAATGATCACAAACGACTCAAATTAGGGTAAAAAACCGTCTTTTTTCAACCTCCAACCTCCATCCCAAAAAACCACCAACGCTCAGCAACATCCCGACCATGCCGTGGGACCTCCACAAAAACACCAAAACATCGAAGAAACATTAAAATCGACATAACCCTAGCTAACCCCCTATCCCACTAGGTTTAGCTCTAACCATACCTGTTAGCTCGATTTTCGCCTCTAACCCAAGCTAAAACCAGTTTAGGTCAAAATGACCCATAACGAGCCAAACTAGGGTGAAACAACGTCTTTTTTCAGCCTCCAAACATAAACACAATCATTCATACATTCTGGGATTGCAGCAAGGTAAACTTCATTTCGAAATTACCTGAAAAATGCATTCAGCATAAACTATAACTAAAACTGAATATTACGAGCAGACTAATACTATTACTTATCCAAGTACATACAATGATCCGATAACCATTACTATCATACTTTGTTACAATTGATTTCAAAAAACAAGTTTCACGAAACCATGCCACCTTATATATTTTTGGAGTAAAACAATAGTGCACGATCACTATTTGCCTACATTTTAAAACGACACAAAAGAGTACCAATCACAACAGAACACAAACCACTCCCACAACAAAACAAACAGCGCACAAAGACCATAGCAATCACAGAAAACAATAGCAAATCCCAAAATAATTAAATAAGATTGACAAAAAAGATTGCACTATCTAACCCTAGGTGTGTTGCAAACAAAACGCTCAAAAATTCCACAAAACACACGCGCGCGCACGACAACGGGAAACTGCAGACATCAAAAACATCACCAACGCTCTGCAACGTCCCCACCCTGCCGAAGGACCTCCAAAAATCCACCTAAACATAAAAAGAGAGCAAAATCGACCTAACACTAGCTAACCCCTAGGGTTAGACCTAACCATACCCGTTAGCTGGATTTTCAACTCTAACCCTAGTTAAGACCAGTATGGGTATGAATGATCACAAACGACTCAAATTAGGGTAAAAAACCGTCTTTTTTCAACCTCCAACCTCCATCCAAAAAAAAAACACCAACGCTCAGCAACATCCCGACCATGCCGTGGGACCTCCACAAAAACATCGAAAAAACAGTCAAATCGACCTAACCCTAGCTAACCCCCTATCCCACTAGGGTTAGCCCTAACCATACCCGTTAGCTTGATTTTCGCCTCTAACCCTAGCTAAGACCAATTTCGATCAAAATGACCCAAAACGAGCCAAACTAGGGTGAAAAAACGTCTTTCTTCAACCTCCAACCTCCATAAAAAACACCTCCAACGTTCCGCGACGTCCCGACCCTGCCGCGGGAGCTCCAAACAAACACAAAAACATCTAAAAAACAGTCAAATCGACCTAAGCCTAGCTAACCCCCTATCCCACTAGGGCTGGCCCTAACCATACCCGTTAGCTCGATTTTCGCCTCTAACCCTAGCTAAGACTAGATTAGGTCAAAGTGACCCCAAACGAGCCAAACTAGGGTGAAAAAACGTCTTTTTTCAGCCCCCAACCTTCAAACGCACACTCCTAGGGGCACCCAAGGTCATTTCTACCTCTTTCTATACCTCGTTCTTACAAAATAATAAGTTCGGGTCACAAAGAGCATATGCGCCAAACACATAGACACAATCATTCATACATTCTGGAATTGCAGCAAGGTAAACTTCATTTGGAAATTACCTGAAAAATGCATTCAGCATAAACTATAACTAAAACTGAATATTACGAGCAGACTAATACTATTACTTATCCAAGTACATACAATGATCCGATAACCATTACTATCATACTTTGTTACAATTGATTTCAAAAAACAAGTTTCACGAAACCATGCCACCTTATATATTTTTGGAGTAAAACAATAGTGCACGATCACTATTTGCCTACATTTTAAAACGACACAAAAGAGTACCAATCACAACAGAACACAAACCACTCCCACAACAAAACAAACAGCGCACAAAGACCATAGCAATCACAGAAAACAATAGCAAATCCCAAAATAATTAAATAAGATTGACAAAAAAGATTGCACTATCTAACCCTAGTTGTGTTGCAAACAAAACGCTCAACACTTCCACAAAACACATGCGCGCGCACGACAACGGGAAACTGCAGACATCAAAAACATCACCAACGCTCTGCAACGTCCCCACCCTGCCGAGGGACCTCCAAAAATCCACCTAAACATAAAAAGAGAGCAAAATCGACCTAACACTAGCTAACCCCTAGGGTAAGCCCTAACCATACCCGTTAGCTGGATTTTCAACTCTAACCCTAGTTAAGACCAGTATAGGTATAAATGATCACAAACGACTCAAATTAGGGTAAAAAACCGTCTTTTTTCAACCTCCAACCTCCATCCCAAAAAAACACCAACGCTCAGCAACATCCCGACCATGCCGTGGGACCTCCACAAAAACACCAAAACATCGAAGAAACATTAAAATCGACATAACCCTAGCTAACCCCCTATCCCACTAGGTTTAGCTCTAACCATACCCGTTAGCTCGATTTTCGCCTCTAACCCAAGCTAAAACCAGTTTAGGTCAAAATGACCCATAACGAGCCAAACTAGGGAAAACAACGTCTTTTTTCAGCCTCCAAACATAAACACAATCATTCATACATTCTGGAATTGCAGCAAGGTAAACTTCATTTCGAAATTACCTGAAAAATGCATTCAGCATAAACTATAACTAAAACTGAATATTACGAGCAGACTAATACTATTACTTATCCAAGTACATACAATGATCCGATAACCATTACTATCATACTTTGTTACAATTGATTTCAAAAAACAAGTTTCACGAAACCATGCCACCTTATATATTTTTGGAGTAAAACAATAGTGCACGATCACTATTTGCCTACATTTTAAAACGACACAAAAGAGTACCAATCACAACAGAACACAAACCACTCCCACAACAAAACAAACAGCGCACAAAGACCATAGCAATCACAGAAAACAATAGCAAATCCCAAAATAATTAAATAAGATTGACAAAAAAGATTGCACTATCTAACCCTAGTTGTGTTGCAAACAAAACGCTCAAAACTTCCACAAAACACACGCGCGCGCACGACAACGGGAAACTGCAGACATCAAAAACATCACCAACGCTCTGCAACGTCCCCACCCTGCCGAGGGACCTCCAAAAATCCACCTAAACATAAAAAAAGAGCAAAATCGACCTAACACTAGCTAACCCCTAGGGTTAGCCCTAACCATACCCGTTAGCTGGATTTTCAACTCTAACCCTAGTTAAGACCAGTATAGGTATGAATGATCACAAACGACTCAAATTAGGGTAAAAAACCGTCTTTTTTCAACCTCCAACCTCCATCCAAAAAAAAACCACCAACGCTCAGCAACATCCCGACCATGCCGTGGGACCTCCACAAAAACATCGAAAAAACAGTCAAATCGACCTAACCCTAGCTAACCCCCTATCCCACTAGGGTTAGCCCTAACCATACCCGTTAGCTTGATTTTCGCCTCTAACCCTAGCTAAGACCAATTTCGATCAAAATGACCCAAAACGAGCCAAACTAGGGTGAAAAAACGTCTTTCTTCAACCTCCAACCTCCATAAAAAACACCTCCAACGTTCCGCGACGTCCCGACCCTGCCGCGGGAGCTCCAAACAAACACAAAAACATCTAAAAAACAGTCAAATCGACCTAAGCCTAGCTAACCCCCTATCCCACTAGGGCTGGCCCTAACCATACCCGTTAGCTCGATTTTCGCCTCTAACCCTAGCTAAGACTAGATTAGGTCAAAGTGACCCCAAACGAGCCAAACTAGGGTGAAAAAACGTCTTTTTTCAGCCCCCAACCTTCAAACGCACACTCCTAGGGGCACCCAAGGTCATTTCTACCTCTTTCCATACCTCGTTCTTACAAAATAATAAGTTCGGGTCACAAAGAGCATATGCGCCAAACACATAGACACAATCATTCATACATTCTGGAATTGCAGCAAGGTAAACTTCATTTCGAAATTACCTGAAAAATGCATTCAGCATAAACTGTAACTAAAACTGAATATTACGAGCAGACTAATACTATTACTTATCCAAGTACATACAATGATCCGATAACCATTACTATCATACTTTGTTACAATTGATTTAAAAAAACAAGTTTCACGAAACCATGCCACCTTATATATTTTTGGAGTAAAACAATAGTGCACGATCACTATTTGCCTACATTTTAAAACGACACAAAAGAGTACCAATCACAACAGAACACAAACCACTCCCACAACAAAACAAACAGCGCACAAAGACCATAGCAATCACAGAAAACAATAGCAAATCCCAAAATAATTAAATAAGATTGACAAAAAAGATTGCACTATCTAACCCTAGGTGTGTTGCAAACAAAACGCTCAAAAATTCCACAAAACACACGCGCGCGCACGACAACGGGAAACTGCAGACATCAAAAAACATCACCAACGCTCTGCAACGTCCCCACCCTGCCGAAGGACCTCCAAAAATCCACCTAAACATAAAAAAAGAGCAAAATCGACCTAACACTAGCTAACCCCTAGGGTTAGCCCTAACCATACCCGTTAGCTGGATTTTCAACTCTAACCCTAGTTAAGACCAGTATAGGTATAAATGATCACAAACGACTCAAATTAGGGTAAAAAACCGTCTTTTTTCAACCTCCAACCTCCATCCAAAAAAAAAACACCAACGCTCAGCAACATCCCGACCATGCCGTGGGACCTCCACAAAAACACCAAAACATCGAAGAAACAGTCAAATCGACATAACCCTAGCTAACCCCCTATCCCACTAGGTTTAGCTCTAACCATACCCGTTAGCTCGATTTTCGCCTCTAACCCAAGCTAAAACCAGTTTAGGTCAAAATGACCCATAACGAGCCAAACTAGGGTGAAACAACGTCTTTTTTCAGCCTCCAAACATAAACACAATCATTCATACATTCTGGGATTGCAGCAAGGTAAACTTCATTTCGAAATTACCTGAAAAATGCATTCAGCATAAACTATAACTAAAACTGAATATTACGAGCAGACTAATACTATTACTTATCCAAGTACATACAATGATCCGATAACCATTACTATCATACTTTGTTACAATTGATTTCAAAAAACAAGTTTCACGAAACCATGCCACCTTATATATTTTTGGAGTAAAACAATAGTGCACGATCACTATTTGCCTACATTTTAAAACGACACAAAAGAGTACCAATCACAACAGAACACAAACCACTCCCACAACAAAACAAACAGCGCACAAAGACCATAGCAATCACAGAAAACAATAGCAAATCCCAAAATAATTAAATAAGATTGACAAAAAAGATTGCACTATCTAACCCTAGTTGTGTTGCAAACAAAACGCTCAAAAATTCCACAAAACACACGCGCGCGCACGACAACGGGAAACTGCAGACATCAAAAACATCACCAACGCTCTGCAACGTCCCCACCCTGCCGAAGGACCTCCAAAAATCCACCTAAACATAAAAAAAGAGCAAAATCGACCTAACACTAGCTAACCCCTAGGGTTAGCCCTAACCATACCCGTTAGCTGGATTTTCAACTCTAACCCTAGTTAAGACCAGTATAGGTATAAATGATCACAAACGACTCAAATTAGGGTAAAAAACCGTCTTTTTTCAACCTCCAACCTCCATCCAAAAAAAAAACACCAACGCTCAGCAACATCCCGACCATGCCGTGGGACCTCCACAAAAACACCAAAACATCGAAGAAACAGTCAAATCGACATAACCCTAGCTAACCCCCTATCCCACTAGGTTTAGCTCTAACCATACCCGTTAGCTCGATTTTCGCCTCTAACCCAAGCTAAAACCAGTTTAGGTCAAAATGACCCATAACGAGCCAAACTAAGGTGAAACAACGTCTTTTTTCAGCCTCCAAACATAAACACAATCATTCATACATTCTGGGATTGCAGCAAGGTAAACTTCATTTCGAAATTACCTGAAAAATGCATTCAGCATAAACTATAACTAAAACTGAATATTACGAGCAGACTAATACTATTACTTATCCAAGTACATACAATGATCCGATAACCATTACTATCATACTTTGTTACAATTGATTTCAAAAAACAAGTTTCACGAAACCATGCCACCTTATATATTTTTGGAGTAAAACAATAGTGCACGATCACTATTTGCCTACATTTTAAAACGACACAAAAGAGTACCAATCACAACAGAACACAAACCACTCCCACAACAAAACAAACAGCGCACAAAGACCATAGCAATCACAGAAAACAATAGCAAATCCCAAAATAATTAAATAAGATTGACAAAAAAGATTGCACTATCTAACCCTAGGTGTGTTGCAAACAAAACGCTCAAAAATTCCACAAAACACACGCGCGCGCACGACAACGGGAAACTGCAGACATCAAAAAACATCACCAACGCTCTGCAACGTCCCCACCCTGCCGAAGGACCTCCAAAAATCCACCTAAACATAAAAAAAGAGCAAAATCGACCTAACACTAGCTAACCCCTAGGGTTAGCCCTAACCATACCCGTTAGCTGGATTTTCAACTCTAACCCTAGTTAAGACCAGTATAGGTATAAATGATCACAAACGACTCAAATTAGGGTAAAAAACCGTCTTTTTTCAACCTCCAACCTCCATCCAAAAAAAAAACACCAACGCTCAGCAACATCCCGACCATGCCGTGGGACCTCCACAAAAACACCAAAACATCGAAGAAACAGTCAAATCGACATAACCCTAGCTAACCCCCTATCCCACTAGGTTTAGCTCTAACCATACCCGTTAGCTCGATTTTCGCCTCTAACCCAAGCTAAAACCAGTTTAGGTCAAAATGACCCATAACGAGCCAAACTAGGGTGAAACAACGTCTTTTTTCAGCCTCCAAACATAAACACAATCATTCATACATTCTGGGATTGCAGCAAGGTAAACTTCATTTCGAAATTACCTGAAAAATGCATTCAGCATAAACTATAACTAAAACTGAATATTACGAGCAGACTAATACTATTACTTATCCAAGTACATACAATGATCCGATAACCATTACTATCATACTTTGTTACAATTGATTTCAAAAAACAAGTTTCACGAAACCATGCCACCTTATATATTTTTGGAGTAAAACAATAGTGCACGATCACTATTTGCCTACATTTTAAAACGACACAAAAGAGTACCAATCACAACAGAACACAAACCACTCCCACAACAAAACAAACAGCGCACAAAGACCATAGCAATCACAGAAAACAATAGCAAATCCCAAAATAATTAAATAAGATTGACAAAAAAGATTGCACTATCTAACCCTAGTTGTGTTGCAAACAAAACGCTCAAAACTTCCACAAAACACACGCGCGCGCACGACAACGGGAAACTGCAGACATCAAAAACATCACCAACGCTCTGCAACGTCCCCACCCTGCCGAAGGACCTCCAAAAATCCACCTAAACATAAAAAAAGAGCAAAATCGACCTAACACTAGCTAACCCCTAGGGTTAGCCCTAACCATACCCGTTAGCTGGATTTTCAACTCTAACCCTAGTTAAGACCAGTATAGGTATAAATGATCACAAACGACTCAAATTAGGGTAAAAAACCGTCTTTTTTCAACCTCCAACCTCCATCCAAAAAAAAAACACCAACGCTCAGCAACATCCCGACCATGCCGTGGGACCTCCACAAAAACATCGAAAAAACAGTCAAATCGACCTAACCCTAGCTAACCCCCTATCCCACTAGGGTTAGCCCTAACCATACCCGTTAGCTTGATTTTCGCCTCTAACCCTAGCTAAGACCAATTTCGATCAAAATGACCCAAAACGAGCCAAACTAGGGTGAAAAAACGTCTTTCTTCAACCTCCAACCTCCATAAAAAACACCTCCAACGTTCCGCGACGTCCCGACCCTGCCGCGGGAGCTCCAAACAAACACAAAAACATCTAAAAAACAGTCAAATCGACCTAAGCCTAGCTAACCCCCTATCCCACTAGGGCTGGCCCTAACCATACCCGTTAGCTCGATTTTCGCCTCTAACCCTAGCTAAGACTAGATTAGGTCAAAGTGACCCCAAACGAGCCAAACTAGGGTGAAAAAACGTCTTTTTTCAGCCCCCAACCTTCAAACGCACACTCCTAGGGGCACCCAAGGTCATTTCTACCTCTTTCCATACCTCGTTCTTACAAAATAATAAGTTCGGGTCACAAAGAGCATATGCGCCAAACACATAGACACAATCATTCATACATTCTGGAATTGCAGCAAGGTAAACTTCATTTCGAAATTACCTGAAAAATGCATTCAGCATAAACTGTAACTAAAACTGAATATTACGAGCAGACTAATACTATTACTTATCCAAGTACATACAATGATCCGATAACCATTACTATCATACTTTGTTACAATTGATTTAAAAAAACAAGTTTCACGAAACCATGCCACCTTATATATTTTTGGAGTAAAACAATAGTGCACGATCACTATTTGCCTACATTTTAAAACGACACAAAAGAGTACCAATCACAACAGAACACAAACCACTCCCACAACAAAACAAACAGCGCACAAAGACCATAGCAATCACAGAAAACAATAGCAAATCCCAAAATAATTAAATAAGATTGACAAAAAAGATTGCACTATCTAACCCTAGTTGTGTTGCAAACAAAACGCTCAAAACTTCCACAAAACACACGCGCGCGCACGACAACGGGAAACTGCAGACATCAAAAACATCACCAACGCTCTGCAACGTCCCCACCCTGCCGAGGGACCTCCAAAAATCCACCTAAACATAAAAAGAGAGCAAAATCGACCTAACACTAGCTAACCCCTAGGGTAAGCCCTAACCATACCCGTTAGCTGGATTTTCAACTCTAACCCTAGTTAAGACCAGTATAGGTATAAATGATCACAAACGACTCAAATTAGGGTTAAAAACCGTCTTTTTTCAACCTCCAACCTCCATCCAAAAAAAACACCAACGCTCAGCAACATCCCGACCATGCCGTGGGACATCCACAAAAACACCAAAACATCGAAGAAACAGTAAAATCGACATAACCCTAGCTAACCCCCTATCCCACTAGGTTTAGCTCTAACCATACCCGTTAGCTCGATTTTCGCCTCTAACCCAAGCTAAAACCAGTTTAGGTCAAAATGACCCATAACGAGCCAAACTAGGGTGAAACAACGTCTTTTTTCAGCCTCCAAACATAAACAAAATCATTCATACATTCTGGGATTGCAGCAAGGTAAACTTCATTTCGAAATTACCTGAAAAATGCATTCAGCATAAACTATAACTAAAACTGAATATTACGAGCAGACTAATACTATTACTTATCCAAGTACATACAATGATCCGATAACCATTACTATCATACTTTGTTACAATTGATTTCAAAAAACAAGTTTCACGAAACCATGCCACCTTATATATTTTTGGAGTAAAACAATAGTGCACGATCACTATTTGCCTACATTTTAAAACGACACAAAAGAGTACCAATCACAACAGAACACAAACCACTCCCACAACAAAACAAACAGCGCACAAAGACCATAGCAATCACAGAAAACAATAGCAAATCCCAAAATAATTAAATAAGATTGACAAAAAAGATTGCACTATCTAACCCTAGTTGTGTTGCAAACAAAACGCTCAAAAATTCCACAAAACACACGCGCGCGCACGACAACGGGAAACTGCAGACATCAAAAACATCACCAACGCTCTGCAACGTCCCCACCCTGCCGAGGGACCTCCAAAAATCCACCTAAACATAAAAAGAGAGCAAAATCGACCTAACACTAGCTAACCCCTAGGGTAAGCCCTAACCATACCCGTTAGCTGGATTTTCAACTCTAACCCTAGTTAAGACCAGTATAGGTATAAATGATCACAAACGACTCAAATTAGGGTAAAAAACCGTCTTTTTTCAACCTCCAACCTCCATCCCCAAAAAACACCAACGCTCAGCAACATCCCGACCATGCCGTGGGATCTCCACAAAAACATCGAAAAAACAGTCAAATCGACCTAACCCTAGCTAACCCCCTATCCCACTAGGGTTAGCCCTAACCATACCCGTTAGCTTGATTTTCGCCTCTAACCCTAGCTAAGACCAATTTCGATCAAAATGACCCAAAACGAGCCAAACTAGGGTGAAAAAACGTCTTTCTTCAACCTCCAACCTCCATAAAAAACACCTCCAACGTTCCGCGACGTCCCGACCCTGCCGCGGGAGCTCCAAACAAACACAAAAACATCTAAAAAACAGTCAAATCGACCTAAGCCTAGCTAACCCCCTATCCCACTAGGGCTGGCCCTAACCATACCCGTTAGCTCGATTTTCGCCTCTAACCCTAGCTAAGACTAGATTAGGTCAAAGTGACCCCAAACGAGCCAAACTAGGGTGAAAAAACGTCTTTTTTCAGCCCCCAACCTTCAAACGCACACTCCTAGGGGCACCCAAGGTCATTTCTACCTCTTTCCATACCTCGTTCTTACAAAATAATAAGTTCGGGTCACAAAGAGCATATGCGCCAAACACATAGACACAATCATTCATACATTCTGGAATTGCAGCAAGGTAAACTTCATTTCGAAATTACCTGAAAAATGCATTCAGCATAAACTGTAACTAAAACTGAATATTACGAGCAGACTAATACTATTACTTATCCAAGTACATACAATGATCCGATAACCATTACTATCATACTTTGTTACAATTGATTTCAAAAAACAAGTTTCACGAAACCATGCCACCTTATATATTTTTGGAGTAAAACAATAGTGCACGATCACTATTTGCCTACATTTTAAAACGACACAAAAGAGTACCAATCACAACAGAACACAAACCACTCCCACAACAAAACAAACAGCGCACAAAGACCATAGCAATCACAGAAAACAATAGCAAATCCCAAAATAATTAAATAAGATTGACAAAAAAGATTGCACTATCTAACCCTAGTTGTGTTGCAAACAAAACGCTCAAAACTTCCACAAAACACACGCGCGCGCACGACAACGGGAAACTGCAGACATCAAAAACATCACCAACGCTCTGCAACGTCCCCACCCTGCCGAGGGACCTCCAAAAATCCACCTAAACATAAAAAGAGAGCAAAATCGACCTAACACTAGCTAACCCCTAGGGTAAGCCCTAACCATACCCGTTAGCTGGATTTTCAACTCTAACCCTAGTTAAGACCAGTATAGGTATAAATGATCACAAACGACTCAAATTAGGGTAAAAAACCGTCTTTTTTCAACCTCCAACCTCCATCCCCAAAAAACACCAACGCTCAGCAACATCCCGACCATGCCGTGGGACCTCCACAAAAACACCAAAACATCGAAGAAACAGTAAAATCGACATAACCCTAGCTAACCCCCTATCCCACTAGGTTTAGCTCTAACCATACCCGTTAGCTCGATTTTCGCCTCTAACCCAAGCTAAAACCAGTTTAGGTCAAAATGACCCATAACGAGCCAAACTAAGGTGAAACAACGTCTTTTTTCAGCCTCCAAACATAAACACAATCATTCATACATTCTGGGATTGCAGCAAGGTAAACTTCATTTCGAAATTACCTGAAAAATGCATTCAGCATAAACTATAACTAAAACTGAATATTACGAGCAGACTAATACTATTACTTATCCAAGTACATACAATGATCCGATAACCATTACTATCATACTTTGTTACAATTGATTTCAAAAAACAAGTTTCACGAAACCATGCCACCTTATATATTTTTGGAGTAAAACAATAGTGCACGATCACTATTTGCCTACATTTTAAAACGACACAAAAGAGTACCAATCACAACAGAACACAAACCACTCCCACAACAAAACAAACAGCGCACAAAGACCATAGCAATCACAGAAAACAATAGCAAATCCCAAAATAATTAAATAAGATTGACAAAAAAGATTGCACTATCTAACCCTAGGTGTGTTGCAAACAAAACGCTCAAAAATTCCACAAAACACACGCGCGCGCACGACAACGGGAAACTGCAGACATCAAAAAACATCACCAACGCTCTGCAACGTCCCCACCCTGCCGAAGGACCTCCAAAAATCCACCTAAACATAAAAAAAGAGCAAAATCGACCTAACACTAGCTAACCCCTAGGGTTAGCCCTAACCATACCCGTTAGCTGGATTTTCAACTCTAACCCTAGTTAAGACCAGTATAGGTATAAATGATCACAAACGACTCAAATTAGGGTAAAAAACCGTCTTTTTTCAACCTCCAACCTCCATCCAAAAAAAAAACACCAACGCTCAGCAACATCCCGACCATGCCGTGGGACCTCCACAAAAACACCAAAACATCGAAGAAACAGTAAAATCGACATAACCCTAGCTAACCCCCTATCCCACTAGGTTTAGCTCTAACCATACCCGTTAGCTCGATTTTCGCCTCTAACCCAAGCTAAAACCAGTTTAGGTCAAAATGACCCATAACGAGCCAAACTAGGGTGAAACAACGTCTTTTTTCAGCCTCCAAACATAAACACAATCATTCATACATTCTGGGATTGCAGCAAGGTAAACTTCATTTCGAAATTACCTGAAAAATGCATTCAGCATAAACTATAACTAAAACTGAATATTACGAGCAGACTAATACTATTACTTATCCAAGTACATACAATGATCCGATAACCATTACTATCATACTTTGTTACAATTGATTTCAAAAAACAAGTTTCACGAAACCATGCCACCTTATATATTTTTGGAGTAAAACAATAGTGCACGATCACTATTTGCCTACATTTTAAAACGACACAAAAGAGTACCAATCACAACAGAACACAAACCACTCCCACAACAAAACAAACAGCGCACAAAGACCATAGCAATCACAGAAAACAATAGCAAATCCCAAAATAATTAAATAAGATTGACAAAAAAGATTGCACTATCTAACCCTAGTTGTGTTGCAAACAAAACGCTCAAAAATTCCACAAAACACACGCGCGCGCACGACAACGGGAAACTGCAGACATCAAAAACATCACCAACGCTCTGCAACGTCCCCACCCTGCCGAAGGACCTCCAAAAATCCACCTAAACATAAAAAAAGAGCAAAATCGACCTAACACTAGCTAACCCCTAGGGTTAGCCCTAACCATACCCGTTAGCTGGATTTTCAACTCTAACCCTAGTTAAGACCAGTATAGGTATAAATGATCACAAACGACTCAAATTAGGGTAAAAAACCGTCTTTTTTCAACCTCCAACCTCCATCCCCAAAAAACACCAACGCTCAGCAACATCCCGACCATGCCGTGGGACCTCCACAAAAACACCAAAACATCGAAGAAACAGTAAAATCGACATAACCCTAGCTAACCCCCTATCCCACTAGGTTTAGCTCTAACCATACCCGTTAGCTCGATTTTCGCCTCTAACCCAAGCTAAAACCAGTTTAGGTCAAAATGACCCATAACGAGCCAAACTAAGGTGAAACAACGTCTTTTTTCAGCCTCCAAACATAAACACAATCATTCATACATTCTGGGATTGCAGCAAGGTAAACTTCATTTCGAAATTACCTGAAAAATGCATTCAGCATAAACTATAACTAAAACTGAATATTACGAGCAGACTAATACTATTACTTATCCAAGTACATACAATGATCCGATAACCATTACTATCATACTTTGTTACAATTGATTTCAAAAAACAAGTTTCACGAAACCATGCCACCTTATATATTTTTGGAGTAAAACAATAGTGCACGATCACTATTTGCCTACATTTTAAAACGACACAAAAGAGTACCAATCACAACAGAACACAAACCACTCCCACAACAAAACAAACAGCGCACAAAGACCATAGCAATCACAGAAAACAATAGCAAATCCCAAAATAATTAAATAAGATTGACAAAAAAGATTGCACTATCTAACCCTAGGTGTGTTGCAAACAAAACGCTCAAAAATTCCACAAAACACACGCGCGCGCACGACAACGGGAAACTGCAGACATCAAAAAACATCACCAACGCTCTGCAACGTCCCCACCCTGCCGAAGGACCTCCAAAAATCCACCTAAACATAAAAAAAGAGCAAAATCGACCTAACACTAGCTAACCCCTAGGGTTAGCCCTAACCATACCCGTTAGCTGGATTTTCAACTCTAACCCTAGTTAAGACCAGTATAGGTATGAATGATCACAAACGACTCAAATTAGGGTAAAAAACCGTCTTTTTTCAACCTCCAACCTCCATCCAAAAAAAAAACACCAACGCTCAGCAACATCCCGACCATGCCGTGGGACCTCCACAAAAACACCAAAACATCGAAGAAACAGTCAAATCGACATAACCCTAGCTAACCCCCTATCCCACTAGGTTTAGCTCTAACCATACCCGTTAGCTCGATTTTCGCCTCTAACCCAAGCTAAAACCAGTTTAGGTCAAAATGACCCATAACGAGCCAAACTAGGGTGAAACAACGTCTTTTTTCAGCCTCCAAACATAAACACAATCATTCATACATTCTGGGATTGCAGCAAGGTAAACTTCATTTCGAAATTACCTGAAAAATGCATTCAGCATAAACTATAACTAAAACTGAATATTACGAGCAGACTAATACTATTACTTATCCAAGTACATACAATGATCCGATAACCATTACTATCATACTTTGTTACAATTGATTTCAAAAAACAAGTTTCACGAAACCATGCCACCTTATATATTTTTGGAGTAAAACAATAGTGCACGATCACTATTTGCCTACATTTTAAAACGACACAAAAGAGTACCAATCACAACAGAACACAAACCACTCCCACAACAAAACAAACAGCGCACAAAGACCATAGCAATCACAGAAAACAATAGCAAATCCCAAAATAATTAAATAAGATTGACAAAAAAGATTGCACTATCTAACCCTAGTTGTGTTGCAAACAAAACGCTCAAAAATTCCACAAAACACACGCGCGCGCACGACAACGGGAAACTGCAGACATCAAAAACATCACCAACGCTCTGCAACGTCCCCACCCTGCCGAAGGACCTCCAAAAATCCACCTAAACATAAAAAAAGAGCAAAATCGACCTAACACTAGCTAACCCCTAGGGTTAGCCCTAACCATACCCGTTAGCTGGATTTTCAACTCTAACCCTAGTTAAGACCAGTATAGGTATAAATGATCACAAACGACTCAAATTAGGGTAAAAAACCGTCTTTTTTCAACCTCCAACCTCCATCCAAAAAAAAACCACCAACGCTCAGCAACATCCCGACCATGCCGTGGGACCTCCACAAAAACATCGAAAAAACAGTCAAATCGACCTAACCCTAGCTAACCCCCTATCCCACTAGGGTTAGCCCTAACCATACCCGTTAGCTTGATTTTCGCCTCTAACCCTAGCTAAGACCAATTTCGATCAAAATGACCCAAAACGAGCCAAACTAGGGTGAAAAAACGTCTTTCTTCAACCTCCAACCTCCATAAAAAACACCTCCAACGTTCCGCGACGTCCCGACCCTGCCGCGGGAGCTCCAAACAAACACAAAAACATCTAAAAAACAGTCAAATCGACCTAAGCCTAGCTAACCCCCTATCCCACTAGGGCTGGCCCTAACCATACCCGTTAGCTCGATTTTCGCCTCTAACCCTAGCTAAGACTAGATTAGGTCAAAGTGACCCCAAACGAGCCAAACTAGGGTGAAAAAACGTCTTTTTTCAGCCCCCAACCTTCAAACGCACACTCCTAGGGGCACCCAAGGTCATTTCTACCTCTTTCCATACCTCGTTCTTACAAAATAATAAGTTCGGGTCACAAAGAGCATATGCGCCAAACACATAGACACAATCATTCATACATTCTGGAATTGCAGCAAGGTAAACTTCATTTCGAAATTACCTGAAAAATGCATTCAGCATAAACTGTAACTAAAACTGAATATTACGAGCAGACTAATACTATTACTTATCCAAGTACATACAATGATCCGATAACCATTACTATCATACTTTGTTACAATTGATTTAAAAAAACAAGTTTCACGAAACCATGCCACCTTATATATTTTTGGAGTAAAACAATAGTGCACGATCACTATTTGCCTACATTTTAAAACGACACAAAAGAGTACCAATCACAACAGAACACAAACCACTCCCACAACAAAACAAACAGCGCACAAAGACCATAGCAATCACAGAAAACAATAGCAAATCCCAAAATAATTAAATAAGATTGACAAAAAAGATTGCACTATCTAACCCTAGTTGTGTTGCAAACAAAACGCTCAAAACTTCCACAAAACACACGCGCGCGCACGACAACGGGAAACTGCAGACATCAAAAACATCACCAACGCTCTGCAACGTCCCCACCCTGCCGAGGGACCTCCAAAAATCCACCTAAACATAAAAAGAGAGCAAAATCGACCTAACACTAGCTAACCCCTAGGGTAAGCCCTAACCATACCCGTTAGCTGGATTTTCAACTCTAACCCTAGTTAAGACCAGTATAGGTATAAATGATCACAAACGACTCAAATTAGGGTTAAAAACCGTCTTTTTTCAACCTCCAACCTCCATCCAAAAAAAACACCAACGCTCAGCAACATCCCGACCATGCCGTGGGACATCCACAAAAACACCAAAACATCGAAGAAACAGTAAAATCGACATAACCCTAGCTAACCCCCTATCCCACTAGGTTTAGCTCTAACCATACCCGTTAGCTCGATTTTCGCCTCTAACCCAAGCTAAAACCAGTTTAGGTCAAAATGACCCATAACGAGCCAAACTAGGGTGAAACAACGTCTTTTTTCAGCCTCCAAACATAAACAAAATCATTCATACATTCTGGGATTGCAGCAAGGTAAACTTCATTTCGAAATTACCTGAAAAATGCATTCAGCATAAACTATAACTAAAACTGAATATTACGAGCAGACTAATACTATTACTTATCCAAGTACATACAATGATCCGATAACCATTACTATCATACTTTGTTACAATTGATTTCAAAAAACAAGTTTCACGAAACCATGCCACCTTATATATTTTTGGAGTAAAACAATAGTGCACGATCACTATTTGCCTACATTTTAAAACGACACAAAAGAGTACCAATCACAACAGAACACAAACCACTCCCACAACAAAACAAACAGCGCACAAAGACCATAGCAATCACAGAAAACAATAGCAAATCCCAAAATAATTAAATAAGATTGACAAAAAAGATTGCACTATCTAACCCTAGTTGTGTTGCAAACAAAACGCTCAAAAATTCCACAAAACACACGCGCGCGCACGACAACGGGAAACTGCAGACATCAAAAACATCACCAACGCTCTGCAACGTCCCCACCCTGCCGAGGGACCTCCAAAAATCCACCTAAACATAAAAAGAGAGCAAAATCGACCTAACACTAGCTAACCCCTAGGGTAAGCCCTAACCATACCCGTTAGCTGGATTTTCAACTCTAACCCTAGTTAAGACCAGTATAGGTATAAATGATCACAAACGACTCAAATTAGGGTAAAAAACCGTCTTTTTTCAACCTCCAACCTCCATCCCCAAAAAACACCAACGCTCAGCAACATCCCGACCATGCCGTGGGATCTCCACAAAAACATCGAAAAAACAGTCAAATCGACCTAACCCTAGCTAACCCCCTATCCCACTAGGGTTAGCCCTAACCATACCCGTTAGCTTGATTTTCGCCTCTAACCCTAGCTAAGACCAATTTCGATCAAAATGACCCAAAACGAGCCAAACTAGGGTGAAAAAACGTCTTTCTTCAACCTCCAACCTCCATAAAAAACACCTCCAACGTTCCGCGACGTCCCGACCCTGCCGCGGGAGCTCCAAACAAACACAAAAACATCTAAAAAACAGTCAAATCGACCTAAGCCTAGCTAACCCCCTATCCCACTAGGGCTGGCCCTAACCATACCCGTTAGCTCGATTTTCGCCTCTAACCCTAGCTAAGACTAGATTAGGTCAAAGTGACCCCAAACGAGCCAAACTAGGGTGAAAAAACGTCTTTTTTCAGCCCCCAACCTTCAAACGCACACTCCTAGGGGCACCCAAGGTCATTTCTACCTCTTTCCATACCTCGTTCTTACAAAATAATAAGTTCGGGTCACAAAGAGCATATGCGCCAAACACATAGACACAATCATTCATACATTCTGGAATTGCAGCAAGGTAAACTTCATTTCGAAATTACCTGAAAAATGCATTCAGCATAAACTATAACTAAAACTGAATATTACGAGCAGACTAATACTATTACTTATCCAAGTACATACAATGATCCGATAACCATTACTATCATACTTTGTTACAATTGATTTCAAAAAACAAGTTTCACGAAACCATGCCACCTTATATATTTTTGGAGTAAAACAATAGTGCACGATCACTATTTGCCTACATTTTAAAACGACACAAAAGAGTACCAATCACAACAGAACACAAACCACTCCCACAACAAAACAAACAGCGCACAAAGACCATAGCAATCACAGAAAACAATAGCAAATCCCAAAATAATTAAATAAGATTGACAAAAAAGATTGCACTATCTAACCCTAGTTGTGTTGCAAACAAAACGCTCAAAAATTCCACAAAACACACGCGCGCGCACGACAACGGGAAACTGCAGACATCAAAAACATCACCAACGCTCTGCAACGTCCCCACCCTGCCGAGGGACCTCCAAAAATCCACCTAAACATAAAAAGAGAGCAAAATCGACCTAACACTAGCTAACCCCTAGGGTAAGCCCTAACCATACCCGTTAGCTGGATTTTCAACTCTAACCCTAGTTAAGACCAGTATAGGTATAAATGATCACAAACGACTCAAATTAGGGTAAAAAAACCGTCTTTTTTCAACCTCCAACCTCCATCCCCAAAAAACACCAACGCTCAGCAACATCCCGACCATGCCGTGGGATCTCCACAAAAACATCGAAAAAACAGTCAAATCGACCTAACCCTAGCTAACCCCCTATCCCACTAGGGTTAGCCCTAACCATACCCGTTAGCTTGATTTTCGCCTCTAACCCTAGCTAAGACCAATTTCGATCAAAATGACCCAAAACGAGCCAAACTAGGGTGAAAAAACGTCTTTCTTCAACCTCCAACCTCCATAAAAAACACCTCCAACGTTCCGCGACGTCCCGACCCTGCCGCGGGAGCTCCAAACAAACACAAAAACATCTAAAAAACAGTCAAATCGACCTAAGCCTAGCTAACCCCCTATCCCACTAGGGCTGGCCCTAACCATACCCGTTAGCTCGATTTTCGCCTCTAACCCTAGCTAAGACTAGATTAGGTCAAAGTGACCCCAAACGAGCCAAACTAGGGTGAAAAAACGTCTTTTTTCAGCCCCCAACCTTCAAACGCACACTCCTAGGGGCACCCAAGGTCATTTCTACCTCTTTCCATACCTCGTTCTTACAAAATAATAAGTTCGGGTCACAAAGAGCATATGCGCCAAACACATAGACACAATCATTCATACATTCTGGAATTGCAGCAAGGTAAACTTCATTTCGAAATTACCTGAAAAATGCATTCAGCATAAACTATAACTAAAACTGAATATTACGAGCAGACTAATACTATTACTTATCCAAGTACATACAATGATCCGATAACCATTACTATCATACTTTGTTACAATTGATTTCAAAAAACAAGTTTCACGAAACCATGCCACCTTATATATTTTTGGAGTAAAACAATAGTGCACGATCACTATTTGCCTACATTTTAAAACGACACAAAAGAGTACCAATCACAACAGAACACAAACCACTCCCACAACAAAACAAACAGCGCACAAAGACCATAGCAATCACAGAAAACAATAGCAAATCCCAAAATAATTAAATAAGATTGACAAAAAAGATTGCACTATCTAACCCTAGTTGTGTTGCAAACAAAACGCTCAAAACTTCCACAAAACACACGCGCGCGCACGACAACGGGAAACTGCAGACATCAAAAACATCACCAACGCTCTGCAACGTCCCCACCCTGCCGAAGGACCTCCAAAAATCCACCTAAACATAAAAAAAGAGCAAAATCGACCTAACACTAGCTAACCCCTAGGGTTAGCCCTAACCATACCCGTTAGCTGGATTTTCAACTCTAACCCTAGTTAAGACCAGTATAGGTATAAATGATCACAAACGACTCAAATTAGGGTAAAAAACCGTCTTTTTTCAACCTCCAACCTCCATCCAAAAAAAAAACCACCAACGCTCAGCAACATCCCGACCATGCCGTGGGACCTCCACAAAAACATCGAAAAAACAGTCAAATCGACCTAACCCTAGCTAACCCCCTATCCCACTAGGGTTAGCCCTAACCATACCCGTTAGCTTGATTTTCGCCTCTAACCCTAGCTAAGACCAATTTCGATCAAAATGACCCAAAACGAGCCAAACTAGGGTGAAAAAACGTCTTTCTTCAACCTCCAACCTCCATAAAAAACACCTCCAACGTTCCGCGACGTCCCGACCCTGCCGCGGGAGCTCCAAACAAACACAAAAACATCTAAAAAACAGTCAAATCGACCTAAGCCTAGCTAACCCCCTATCCCACTAGGGCTGGCCCTAACCATACCCGTTAGCTCGATTTTCGCCTCTAACCCTAGCTAAGACTAGATTAGGTCAAAGTGACCCCAAACGAGCCAAACTAGGGTGAAAAAACGTCTTTTTTCAGCCCCCAACCTTCAAACGCACACTCCTAGGGGCACCCAAGGTCATTTCTACCTCTTTCCATACCTCGTTCTTACAAAATAATAAGTTCGGGTCACAAAGAGCATATGCGCCAAACACATAGACACAATCATTCATACATTCTGGAATTGCAGCAAGGTAAACTTCATTTCGAAATTACCTGAAAAATGCATTCAGCATAAACTATAACTAAAACTGAATATTACGAGCAGACTAATACTATTACTTATCCAAGTACATACAATGATCCGATAACCATTACTATCATACTTTGTTACAATTGATTTCAAAAAACAAGTTTCACGAAACCATGCCACCTTATATATTTTTGGAGTAAAACAATAGTGCACGATCACTATTTGCCTACATTTTAAAACGACACAAAAGAGTACCAATCACAACAGAACACAAACCACTCCCACAACAAAACAAACAGCGCACAAAGACCATAGCAATCACAGAAAACAATAGCAAATCCCAAAATAATTAAATAAGATTGACAAAAAAGATTGCACTATCTAACCCTAGTTGTGTTGCAAACAAAACGCTCAAAACTTCCACAAAACACACGCGCGCGCACGACAACGGGAAACTGCAGACATCAAAAACATCACCAACGCTCTGCAACGTCCCCACCCTGCCGAAGGACCTCCAAAAATCCACCTAAACATAAAAAAAGAGCAAAATCGACCTAACACTAGCTAACCCCTAGGGTTAGCCCTAACCATACCCGTTAGCTGGATTTTCAACTCTAACCCTAGTTAAGACCAGTATAGGTATAAATGATCACAAACGACTCAAATTAGGGTAAAAAAACGTCTTTTTTCAACCTCCAACCTCCATCCAAAAAAAAACCACCAACGCTCAGCAACATCCCGACCATGCCGTGGGACCTCCACAAAAACATCGAAAAAACAGTCAAATCGACCTAACCCTAGCTAACCCCCTATCCCACTAGGGTTAGCCCTAACCATACCCGTTAGCTTGATTTTCGCCTCTAACCCTAGCTAAGACCAATTTCGATCAAAATGACCCAAAACGAGCCAAACTAGGGTGAAAAAACGTCTTTCTTCAACCTCCAACCTCCATAAAAAACACCTCCAACGTTCCGCGACGTCCCGACCCTGCCGCGGGAGCTCCAAACAAACACAAAAACATCTAAAAAACAGTCAAATCGACCTAAGCCTAGCTAACCCCCTATCCCACTAGGGCTGGCCCTAACCATACCCGTTAGCTCGATTTTCGCCTCTAACCCTAGCTAAGACTAGATTAGGTCAAAGTGACCCCAAACGAGCCAAACTAGGGTGAAAAAACGTCTTTTTTCAGCCCCCAACCTTCAAACGCACACTCCTAGGGGCACCCAAGGTCATTTCTACCTCTTTCCATACCTCGTTCTTACAAAATAATAAGTTCGGGTCACAAAGAGCATATGCGCCAAACACATAGACACAATCATTCATACATTCTGGAATTGCAGCAAGGTAAACTTCATTTCGAAATTACCTGAAAAATGCATTCAGCATAAACTGTAACTAAAACTGAATATTACGAGCAGACTAATACTATTACTTATCCAAGTACATACAATGATCCGATAACCATTACTATCATACTTTGTTACAATTGATTTCAAAAAACAAGTTTCACGAAACCATGCCACCTTATATATTTTTGGAGTAAAACAATAGTGCACGATCACTATTTGCCTACATTTTAAAACGACACAAAAGAGTACCAATCACAACAGAACACAAACCACTCCCACAACAAAACAAACAGCGCACAAAGACCATAGCAATCACAGAAAACAATAGCAAATCCCAAAATAATTAAATAAGATTGACAAAAAAGATTGCACTATCTAACCCTAGTTGTGTTGCAAACAAAACGCTCAAAACTTCCACAAAACACACGCGCGCGCACGACAACGGGAAACTGCAGACATCAAAAACATCACCAACGCTCTGCAACGTCCCCACCCTGCCGAGGGACCTCCAAAAATCCACCTAAACATAAAAAGAGAGCAAAATCGACCTAACACTAGCTAACCCCTAGGGTAAGCCCTAACCATACCCGTTAGCTGGATTTTCAACTCTAACCCTAGTTAAGACCAGTATAGGTATAAATGATCACAAACGACTCAAATTAGGGTAAAAAAACGTCTTTTTTCAACCTCCAACCTCCATCCAAAAAAAACACCAACGCTCAGCAACATCCCGACCATGCCGTGGGATCTCCACAAAAACATCGAAAAAACAGTCAAATCGACCTAACCCTAGCTAACCCCCTATCCCACTAGGGTTAGCCCTAACCATACCCGTTAGCTTGATATTCGCCTCTAACCCTAGCTAAGACCAATTTCGATCAAAATGACCCAAAACGAGCCAAACTAGGGTGAAAAAACGTCTTTCTTCAACCTCCAACCTCCATAAAAAACACCTCCAACGTTCCGCAACGTCCCGACCCTGCCGCGGGAGCTCCAAACAAACACAAAAACATCTAAAAACAGTCAAATCGACCTAAGCCTAGCTAACCCCCTATCCCACTAGGGCTGGCCCTAACCATACCCGTTAGCTCGATTTTCGCCTCTAACCCTAGCTAAGACTAGATTAGGTCAAAGTGACCCCAAACGAGCCAAACTAGGGTGAAAAAACGTCTTTTTTCAGCCCCCAACCTTCAAACGCACACTCCTAGGGGCACCCAAGGTCATTTCTACCTCTTTCCATACCTCGTTCTTACAAAATAATAAGTTCGGGTCACAAAGAGCATATGCGCCAAACACATAGACACAATCATTCATACATTCTGGAATTGCAGCAAGGTAAACTTCATTTGGAAATTACCTGAAAAATGCATTCAGCATAAACTGTAACTAAAACTGAATATTACGAGCAGACTAATACTATTACTTATCCAAGTACATACAATGATCCGATAACCATTACTATCATACTTTGTTACAATGGATTTCAAAAAACAAGTTTCACGAAACCATGCCACCTTATATATTTTTGGAGTAAAACAATAGTGCACGATCACTATTTGCCTACATTTTAAAACGACACAAAAGAGTACCAATCACAACAGAACACAAACCACTCCCACAACAAAACAAACAGCGCACAAAGACCATAGCAATCACAGAAAACAATAGCAAATCCCAAAATAATTAAATAAGATTGACAAAAAAGATTGCACTATCTAACCCTAGTTGTGTTGCAAACAAAACGCTCAAAACTTCCACAAAACACACGCGCGCGCACGACAACGGGAAACTGCAGACATCAAAAACATCACCAACGCTCTGCAACGTCCCCACCCTGCCGAAGGACCTCCAAAAATCCACCTAAACATAAAAAAAGAGCAAAATCGACCTAACACTAGCTAACCCCTAGGGTTAGCCCTAACCATACCCGTTAGCTGGATTTTCAACTCTAACCCTAGTTAAGACCAGTATAGGTATAAATGATCACAAACGACTCAAATTAGGGTAAAAAACCGTCTTTTTTCAACCTCCAACCTCCATCCAAAAAAAAACCACCAACGCTCAGCAACATCCCGACCATGCCGTGGGACCTCCACAAAAACATCGAAAAAACAGTCAAATCGACCTAACCCTAGCTAACCCCCTATCCCACTAGGGTTAGCCCTAACCATACCCGTTAGCTTGATTTTCGCCTCTAACCCTAGCTAAGACCAATTTCGATCAAAATGACCCAAAACGAGCCAAACTAGGGTGAAAAAACGTCTTTCTTCAACCTCCAACCTCCATAAAAAACACCTCCAACGTTCCGCGACGTCCCGACCCTGCCACGGGAGCTCCAAACAAACACAAAAACATCTAAAAAACAGTCAAATCGACCTAAGCCTAGCTAACCCCCTATCCCACTAGGGCTGGCCCTAACCATACCCGTTAGCTCGATTTTCGCCTCTAACCCTAGCTAAGACTAGATTAGGTCAAAGTGACCCCAAACGAGCCAAACTAGGGTGAAAAAACGTCTTTTTTCAGCCCCCAACCTTCAAACGCACACTCCTAGGGGCACCCAAGGTCATTTCTACCTCTTTCCATACCTCGTTCTTACAAAATAATAAGTTCGGGTCACAAAGAGCATATGCGCCAAACACATAGACACAATCATTCATACATTCTGGAATTGCAGCAAGGTAAACTTCATTTCGAAATTACCTGAAAAATGCATTCAGCATAAACTGTAACTAAAACTGAATATTACGAGCAGACTAATACTATTACTTATCCAAGTACATACAATGATCCGATAACCATTACTATCATACTTTGTTACAATTGATTTCAAAAAACAAGTTTCACGAAACCATGCCACCTTATATATTTTTGGAGTAAAACAATAGTGCACGATCACTACTTGCCTACATTTTAAAACGACACAAAAGAGTACCAATCACAACAGAACACAAACCACTCCCACAACAAAACAAACAGCGCACAAAGACCATAGCAATCACAGAAAACAATAGCAAATCCCAAAATAATTAAATAAGATTGACAAAAAAGATTGCACTATCTAACCCTAGTTGTGTTGCAAACAAAACGCTCAAAACTTCCACAAAACACACGCGCGCGCACGACAACGGGAAACTGCAGACATCAAAAACATCAGCAACGCTCTGCAACGTCCCCACCCTGCCGAAGGACCTCCAAAAATCCACCTAAACATAAAAAAAGAGCAAAATCGACCTAACACTAGCTAACCCCTAGGGTTAGCCCTAACCATACCCGTTAGCTGGATTTTCAACTCTAACCCTAGTTAAGACCAGTATAGGTATAAATGATCACAAACGACTCAAATTAGGGTAAAAAACCGTCTTTTTTCAACCTCCAACCTCCATCCAAAAAAAAAACACCAACGCTCAGCAACATCCCGACCAAGCCGTGGGACCTCCACAAAAACATCGAAAAAACAGTCAAATCGACCTAACCCTAGCTAACCCCCTATCCCACTAGGGTTAGCCCTAACCATACCCGTTAGCTTGATTTTCGCCTCTAACCCTAGCTAAGACCAATTTCGATCAAAATGACCCAAAACGAGCCAAACTAGGGTGAAAAAACGTCTTTCTTCAACCTCCAACCTCCATAAAAAACACCTCCAACGTTCCGCGACGTCCCGACCCTGCCGCGGGAGCTCCAAACAAACACAAAAACATCTAAAAAACAGTCAAATCGACCTAAGCCTAGCTAACCCCCTATCCCACTAGGGCTGGCCCTAACCATACCCGTTAGCTCGATTTTCGCCTCTAACCCTAGCTAAGACTAGATTAGGTCAAAGTGACCCCAAACGAGCCAAACTAGGGTGAAAAAACGTCTTTTTTCAGCCCCCAACCTTCAAACGCACACTCCTAGGGGCACCCAAGGTCATTTCTACCTCTTTCCATACCTCGTTCTTACAAAATAATAAGTTCGGGTCACAAAGAGCATATGCGCCAAACACATAGACACAATCATTCATACATTCTGGAATTGCAGCAAGGTAAACTTCATTTCGAAATTACCTGAAAAATGCATTCAGCATAAACTGTAACTAAAACTGAATATTACGAGCAGACTAATACTATTACTTATCCAAGTACATACAATGATCCGATAACCATTACTATCATACTTTGTTACAATTGATTTCAAAAAACAAGTTTCACGAAACCATGCCACCTTATATATTTTTGGAGTAAAACAATAGTGCACGATCACTACTTGCCTACATTTTAAAACGACACAAAAGAGTACCAATCACAACAGAACACAAACCACTCCCACAACAAAACAAACAGCGCACAAAGACCATAGCAATCACAGAAAACAATAGCAAATCCCAAAATAATTAAATAAGATTGACAAAAAAGATTGCACTATCTAACCCTAGTTGTGTTGCAAACAAAACGCTCAAAACTTCCACAAAACACACGCGCGCGCACGACAACGGGAAACTGCAGACATCAAAAACATCAGCAACGCTCTGCAACGTCCCCACCCTGCCGAAGGACCTCCAAAAATCCACCTAAACATAAAAAAAGAGCAAAATCGACCTAACACTAGCTAACCCCTAGGGTTAGCCCTAACCATACCCGTTAGCTGGATTTTCAACTCTAACCCTAGTTAAGACCAGTATAGGTATAAATGATCACAAACGACTCAAATTAGGGTAAAAAACCGTCTTTTTTCAACCTCCAACCTCCATCCAAAAAAAAAACACCAACGCTCAGCAACATCCCGACCAAGCCGTGGGACCTCCACAAAAACATCGAAAAAACAGTCAAATCGACCTAACCCTAGCTAACCCCCTATCCCACTAGGGTTAGCCCTAACCATACCCGTTAGCTTGATTTTCGCCTCTAACCCTAGCTAAGACCAATTTCGATCAAAATGACCCAAAACGAGCCAAACTAGGGTGAAAAAACGTCTTTCTTCAACCTCCAACCTCCATAAAAAACACCTCCAACGTTCCGCGACGTCCCGACCCTGCCGCGGGAGCTCCAAACAAACACAAAAACATCTAAAAAACAGTCAAATCGACCTAAGCCTAGCTAACCCCCTATCCCACTAGGGCTGGCCCTAACCATACCCGTTAGCTCGATTTTCGCCTCTAACCCTAGCTAAGACTAGATTAGGTCAAAGTGACCCCAAACGAGCCAAACTAGAGTGAAAAAACGTCTTTTTTCAGCCCCCAACCTTCAAACGCACACTCCTAGGGGCACCCAAGGTCATTTCTACCTCTTTCCATACCTCGTTCTTACAAAATAATAAGTTCGGGTCACAAAGAGCATATGCGCCAAACACATAGACACAATCATTCATACATTCTGGAATTGCAGCAAGGTAAACTTCATTTCGAAATTACCTGAAAAATGCATTCAGCATAAACTGTAACTAAAACTGAATATTACGAGCAGACTAATACTAATACTTATCCAAGTACATACAATGATCCGATAACCATTACTATCATACTTTGTTACAATTGATTTCAAAAAACAAGTTTCACGAAACCATGCCACCTTATATATTTTTGGAGTAAAACAATAGTGCACGATCACTATTTGCCTACATTTTAAAACGACACAAAAGAGTACCAATCACAACAGAACACAAACCACTCCCACAACAAAACAAACAGCGCACAAAGACCATAGCAATCACAGAAAACAATAGCAAATCCCAAAATAATTAAATAAGATTGACAAAAAAGATTGCACTATCTAACCCTAGTTGTGTTGCAAACAAAACGCTCAAAACTTCCACAAAACACACGCGCGCGCACGACAACGGGAAACTGCAGACATCAAAAACATCACCAACGCTCTGCAACGTCCCCACCCTGCCGAAGGACCTCCAAAAATCCACCTAAACATAAAAAAAGAGCAAAATCGACCTAACACTAGCTAACCCCTAGGGTTAGCCCTAACCATACCCGTTAGCTGGATTTTCAACTCTAACCCTAGTTAAGACCAGTATAGGTATAAATGATCACAAACGACTCAAATTAGGGTAAAAAACCGTCTTTTTTCAACCTCCAACCTCCATCCAAAAAAAAAACACCAACGCTCAGCAACATCCCGACCATGCCGTGGGACCTCCACAAAAACATCGAAAAAACAGTCAAATCGACCTAACCCTAGCTAACCCCCTATCCCACTAGGGTTAGCCCTAACCATACCCGTTAGCTTGATTTTCGCCTCTAACCCTAGCTAAGACCAATTTCGATCAAAATGACCCAAAACGAGCCAAACTAGGGTGAAAAAACGTCTTTCTTCAACCTCCAACCTCCATAAAAAACACCTCCAACGTTCCGCGACGTCCCGACCCTGCCACGGGAGCTCCAAACAAACACAAAAACATCTAAAAAACAGTCAAATCGACCTAAGCCTAGCTAACCCCCTATCCCACTAGGGCTGGCCCTAACCATACCCGTTAGCTCGATTTTCGCCTCTAACCCTAGCTAAGACTAGATTAGGTCAAAGTGACCCCAAACGAGCCAAACTAGGGTGAAAAAACGTCTTTTTTCAGCCCCCAACCTTCAAACGCACACTCCTAGGGGCACCCAAGGTCATTTCTACCTCTTTCCATACCTCGTTCTTACAAAATAATAAGTTCGGGTCACAAAGAGCATATGCGCCAAACACATAGACACAATCATTCATACATTCTGGAATTGCAGCAAGGTAAACTTCATTTCGAAATTACCTGAAAAATGCATTCAGCATAAACTGTAACTAAAACTGAATATTACGAGCAGACTAATACTATTACTTATCCAAGTACATACAATGATCCGATAACCATTACTATCATACTTTGTTACAATTGATTTCAAAAAACAAGTTTCACGAAACCATGCCACCTTATATATTTTTGGAGTAAAACAATAGTGCACGATCACTATTTGCCTACATTTTAAAACGACACAAAAGAGTACCAATCACAACAGAACACAAACCACTCCCACAACAAAACAAACAGCGCACAAAGACCATAGCAATCACAGAAAACAATAGCAAATCCCAAAATAATTAAATAAGATTGACAAAAAAGATTGCACTATCTAACCCTAGTTGTGTTGCAAACAAAACGCTCAAAACTTCCACAAAACACACGCGCGCGCACGACAACGGGAAACTGCAGACATCAAAAACATCACCAACGCTCTGCAACGTCCCCACCCTGCCGAGGGACCTCCAAAAATCCACCTAAACATAAAAAGAGAGCAAAATCGACCTAACACTAGCTAACCCCTAGGGTAAGCCCTAACCATACCCGTTAGCTGGATTTTCAACTCTAACCCTAGTTAAGACCAGTATAGGTATAAATGATCACAAACGACTCAAATTAGGGTAAAAAACCGTCTTTTTTCAACCTCCAACCTCCATCCAAAAAAAACACCAACGCTCAGCAACATCCCGACCATGCCGTGGGATCTCCACAAAAACATCGAAAAAACAGTCAAATCGACCTAACCCTAGCTAACCCCCTATCCCACTAGGGTTAGCCCTAACCATACCCGTTAGCTTGATTTTCGCCTCTAACCCTAGCTAAGACCAATTTCGATCAAAATGACCCAAAACGAGCCAAACTAGGGTGAAAAAACGTCTTTCTTCAACCTCCAACCTCCATAAAAAACACCTCCAACGTTCCGCGACGTCCCGACCCTGCCGCGGGAGCTCCAAACAAACACAAAAACATCTAAAAAACAGTCAAATCGACCTAAGCCTAGCTAACCCCCTATCCCACTAGGGCTGGCCCTAACCATACCCGTTAGCTCGATTTTCGCCTCTAACCCTAGCTAAGACTAGATTAGGTCAAAGTGACCCCAAACGAGCCAAACTAGGGTGAAAAAACGTCTTTTTTCAGCCCCCAACCTTCAAACGCACACTCCTAGGGGCACCCAAGGTCATTTCTACCTCTTTCCATACCTCGTTCTTACAAAATAATAAGTTCGGGTCACAAAGAGCATATGCGCCAAACACATAGACACAATCATTCATACATTCTGGAATTGCAGCAAGGTAAACTTCATTTGGAAATTACCTGAAAAATGCATTCAGCATAAACTATAACTAAAACTGAATATTACGAGCAGACTAATACTATTACTTATCCAAGTACATACAATGATCCGATAACCATTACTATCATACTTTGTTACAATTGATTTCAAAAAACAAGTTTCACGAAACCATGCCACCTTATATATTTTTGGAGTAAAACAATAGTGCACGATCACTATTTGCCTACATTTTAAAACGACACAAAAGAGTACCAATCACAACAGAACACAAACCACTCCCACAACAAAACAAACAGCGCACAAAGACCATAGCAATCACAGAAAACAATAGCAAATCCCAAAATAATTAAATAAGATTGACAAAAAAGATTGCACTATCTAACCCTAGTTGTGTTGCAAACAAAACGCTCAAAACTTCCACAAAACACACGCGCGCGCACGACAACGGGAAACTGCAGACATCAAAAACATCACCAACGCTCTGCAACGTCCCCACCCTGCCGAAGCACCTCCAAAAATCCACCTAAACATAAAAAAAGAGCAAAATCGACCTAACACTAGCTAACCCCTAGGGTTAGCCCTAACCATACCCGTTAGCTGGATTTTTAACTCTAACCCTAGTTAAGACCAGTATAGGTATAAATGATCACAAACGACTCAAATTAGGGTAAAAAACCGTCTTTTTTCAACCTCCAACCTCCATCCAAAAAAAAAACACCAATGCTCAGCAACATCCCGACCATGCCGTGGGACCTCCACAAAAACATCGAAAAAACAGTCAAATCGACCTAACCCTAGCTAACCCCCTATCCCACTAGGGTTAGCCTTAACCATACCCGTTAGCTTGATTTTCGCTTCTAACCCTAGCTAAGACCAATTTCGATCAAAATGACCCAAAACGAGCCAAACTACGGTGAAAAAACGTCTTTCTTCAACCTCCAACCTCCATCAAAAACACCTCCAACGTTCCGCGACGTCCCGACCCTGCCGCGGGAGCTCCAAACAAACACAAAAACATCTAAAAAACAGTCAAATCGACCTAAGCCTAGCTAACCCCCTATCCCACTAGGGCTGGCCCTAACCATACCCGTTAGCTCGATTTTCGCCTCTAACCCTAGCTAAGACTAGATTAGGTCAAAGTGACCCCAAACGAGCCAAACTAGGGTGAAAAAACGTCTTTTTTCAGCCCCCAACCTTCAAACGCACACTCCTAGGGGCACCCAAGGTCATTTCTACCTCTTTCCATACCTCGTTCTTACAAAATAATCTGTTCAGGTCACAAAGAGCATATGCGCCAAACACATAGACACAATCATTCATACATTCTGGAATTGCAGCAAGGTAAACTTCATTTGGAAATTACCTGAAAAATGCATTCAGCATAAACTATAACTAAAACTGAATATTACGAGCAGACTAATACTATTACTTATCCAAGTACAAACAATGATCCGATAACCATTACTATCATACTTTGTTACAATTGATTTCAAAAAACAAGTTTCACGAAACCATGCCACCTTATATATTTTTGGAGTAAAACAATAGTGCACGATCACTATTTGCCTACATTTTAAAATGACACAAAAGAGTACCAATCACAACAGAACACAAACCACTTCCACAACAATACAAACAGCGCACAAAGACCATAGCAATCACAGAAAACAATAGCAAATCCCAAAATAATTAAATAAGATTGATAAAAAAGATTGCCCTATCTAACCCTAGTTGCGGCGCTAACAAAACGCTCAAAAATTCCACAAAACACACGCGCGCGCACGACAACGGGAAACTGCAGACATCAAAAACATCACCAACGCTCTGCAACGTCCCCACCCTGCCGAGGGACCTCTAAAAATCCACCTAAACATAAAAAGAGAGCAAAATCGACCTAACACTAGCTAACCTCTAGGGTAAGCCCTAACCATACCCGTTAGCTGGATTTTCAACTCTAACCCTAGTTAAGACCAGTATAGGTATGAATGATCACAAACGACTCAAATTAGGGTAAAAAACCGTCTTTTTTCAACCTCCAACCTCCATCCAAAAAAAACACCAACGCTCAGCAACATCCCGACCATGCCGTGGGATCTCCACAAAAACATCGAAAAAACAGTCAAATCGACCTAACCCTAGCTAACCCCCTATCCCACTAGGGTTAGCCCTAACCATACCCGTTAGCTTGATTTTCGCCTCTAACCCTAGGTAAGACCAATTTCGATCAAAATGACCCAAAACGAGCCAAACTAGGGTGAAAAAACGTCTTTCTTCAACCTCCAACCTCCATAAAAAACACCTCCAACGTTCCGCGACGTCCCGACCCTGCCGCGGGAGCTCCAAACAAACACAAAAACATCTAAAAAACAGTCAAATCGACCTAAGCCTAGCTAATCCCCTATCCCACTAGGGCTGGCCCTAACCATACCCGTTAGCTCGATTTTCGCCTCTAACCCTAGCTAAGACTAGATTAGGTCAAAGTGACCCCAAACGAGCCAAACTAGAGTGAAAAAACGTCTTTTTTCAGCCCCCAACCTCCAAACGCACACTCCTAGGGGCACCCAAGGTCATTTCTACCTCTTTCCATACCTCGTTCTTACAAAATAATCTGTTCAGGTCACAAAGAGCATATGCGCCAAACACAAAGACACAATCATTCATACATTCTGGAATTGCAGCAAGGTAAACTTCATTTGGAAATTACCTGAAAAATGCATTCAGCATAAACTATAACTAAAACTGAATATTACGAGCAGACTAATACTATTACTTATCCAAGTACAAACAATGATCCGATAACCATTACTATCATACTTTGTTACAATTGATTTCAAAAAACAAGTTTCACGAAACCATGCCACCTTATATATTTTTGGAGTAAAACAATAGTGCACGATCACTATTTGCCTACATTTTAAAATGACACAAAAGAGTACCAATCACAACAGAACACAAACCACTCCCACAACAATACAAACAGCGCACAAAGACCATAGCAATCACAGAAAACAATAGCAAATCCCAAAATAATTAAATAAGATTGATAAAAAAGATTGCCCTATCTAACCCTAGTTGCGGCGCTAAGAAAACGCTCAAAAATTCCACAAAACACACGCGCGCGCACGACAACGGGAAACTGCAGACATCAAAAACATCACCAACGCTCTGCAACGTCCCCACCCTGCCGAGGGACCTCTAAAAATCCACCTAAACATAAAAAGAGAGCAAAATCGACCTAACACTAGCTAACCCCTAGGGTAAGCCCTAACCATACCCGTTAGCTGGATTTTCAACTCTAACCCTAGTTAAGACCAGTATAGGTATAAATGATCACAAACGACTCAAATTAGGGTAAAAAACCGTCTTTTTTCAACCTCCAACCTCCATCCAAAAAAAACACCAACGCTCAGCAACATCCCGACCATGCCGTGGGATCTCCACAAAAACATCGAAAAAACAGTCAAATCGACCTAACCCTAGCTAACCCCCTATCCCACTAGGGTTAGCCCTAACCATACCCGTTAGCTTGATTTTCGCTTCTAACCCTAGGTAAGACCAATTTCGATCAAAATGACCAAAAACGAGCCAAACTAGGGTGAAAAAACGTCTTTCTTCAACCTCCAACCTCCATAAAAAACACCTCCAACGTTCCGCGACGTCCCGACCCTGCCGCGGGAGCTCCAAACAAACACAAAAACATCTAAAAAACAGTCAAATCGACCTAAGCCTAGCTAATCCCCTATCCCACTAGGGCTGGCCCTAACCATACCCGTTAGCTCGATTTTCGCCTCTAACCCTAGCTAAGACTAGATTAGGTCAAAGTGACCCCAAACGAGCCAAACTAGAGTGAAAAAACGTCTTTTTTCAGCCCCCAACCTCCAAACGCACACTCCTAGGGGCACCCAAGGTCATTTCTACCTCTTTCCATACCTCGTTCTTACAAAATAATCTGTTCAGGTCACAAAGAGCATATGCGCCAAACACATAGACACAATCATTCATACATTCTGGAATTGCAGCAAGGTAAACTTCATTTGGAAATTACCTGAAAAATGCATTCAGCATAAACTATAACTAAAACTGAATATTACGAGCAGACTAATACTATTACTTATCCAAGTACATACAATGATCCGATAACCATTACTATCATACTTTGTTACAATGGATTTCAAAAAACAAGTTTCACGAAACCATGCCACCTTATATATTTTTGGAGTAAAACAATAGTGCACGATCACTATTTGCCTACATTTTAAAATGACACAAAAGAGTACCAATCACAACAGAACACAAACCACTCCCACAACAATACAAACAGCGCACAAAGACCATAGCAATCACAGAAAACAATAGCAAATCCCAAAATAATTAAATAAGATTGATAAAAAAGATTGCCCTATCTAACCCTAGTTGCGGCGCTAACAAAACGCTCAAAAATTCCACAAAACACACGCGCGCGCACGACAACGGGAAACTGCAGACATCAAAAACATCACCAACGCTCTGCAACGTCCCCACCCTGCCGAAGCACCTCCAAAAATCCACCTAAACATAAAAAAAGAGCAAAATCGACCTAACACTAGCTAACCCCTAGGGTTAGCCCTAACCATACCCGTTAGCTGGATTTTTAACTCTAACCCTAGTTAAGACCAGTATAGGTATAAATGATCACAAACGACTCAAATTAGGGTAAAAAACCGTCTTTTTTCAACCTCCAACCTCCATCCAAAAAAAAAACACCAATGCTCAGCAACATCCCGACCATGCCGTGGGACCTCCACAAAAACATCGAAAAAACAGTCAAATCGACCTAACCCTAGCTAACCCCCTATCCCACTAGGGTTAGCCCTAACCATACCCGTTAGCTTGATTTTCGCTTCTAACCCTAGCTAAGACCAATTTAGATCAAAATTACCCAAAACGAGCCAAACTAGGGTGAAAAAACGTCTTTCTTCAACCTCCAACCTCCATCAAAAACACCTCCAACGTTCCGCGACGTCCCGACCCTGCCGCGGGAGCTCCAAACAAACACAAAAACATCTAAAAAACAGTCAAATCGACCTAAGCCTAGCTAATCCCCTATCCCACTAGGGCTGGCCCTAACCATACCCGTTAGCTCGATTTTCGCCTCTAACCCTAGCTAAGACTAGATTAGGTCAAAGTGACCCCAAACGAGCCAAACTAGGGTGAAAAAACGTCTTTTTTCAGCCCCCAACCTTCAAACGCACACTCCTAGGGGCACCCAAGGTCATTTCTACCTCTTTCCATACCTCGTTCTTACAAAATAATCTGTTCAGGTCACAAAGAGCATATGCGCCAAACACATAGACACAATCATTCATACATTCTGGAATTGCAGCAAGGTAAACTTCATTTGGAAATTACCTGAAAAATGCATTCAGCATAAACTATAACTAAAACTGAATATTACGAGCAGACTAATACTATTACTTATCCAAGTACAAACAATGATCCGATAACCATTACTATCATACTTTGTTACAATGGATTTCAAAAAACAAGTTTCACGAAACCATGCCACCTTATATATTTTTGGAGTAAAACAATAGTGCACGATCACTATTTGCCTACATTTTAAAATGACACAAAAGAGTACCAATCACAACAGAACACAAACCACTCCCACAACAATACAAACAGCGCACAAAGACCATAGCAATCACAGAAAACAATAGCAAATCCCAAAATAATTAAATAAGATTGATAAAAAAGATTGCCCTATCTAACCCTAGTTGCGGCGCTAACAAAACGCTCAAAAATTCCACAAAACACACGCGCGCGCACGACAACGGGAAACTGCAGACATCAAAAACATCACCAACGCTCTGCAACGTCCCCACCCTGCCGAGGGACCTCTAAAAATCCACCTAAACATAAAAAAAGAGCAAAATCGACCTAACACTAGCTAACCCCTAGGGTTAGCCCTAACCATACCCGTTAGCTGGATTTTCAACTCTAACCCTAGTTAAGACCAGTATAGGTATAAATGATCACAAACGACTCAAATTAGGGTAAAAAACCGTCTTTTTTCAACCTCCAACCTCCATCCAAAAAAAAAACACCAATGCTCAGCAACATCCCGACCATGCCGTGGGACCTCCACAAAAACATCGAAAAAACAGTCAAATCGACCTAACCCTAGCTAACCCCCTATCCCACTAGGGTTAGCCCTAACCATACCCGTTAGCTTGATTTTCGCTTCTAACCCTAGCTAAGACCAATTTAGATCAAAATTACCCAAAACGAGCCAAACTAGGGTGAAAAAACGTCTTTCTTCAACCTCCAACCTCCATCAAAAACACCTCCAACGTTCCGCGACGTCCCGACCCTGCCGCGGGAGCTCCAAACAAACACAAAAACATCTAAAAAACAGTCAAATCGACCTAAGCCTAGCTAATCCCCTATCCCACTAGGGCTGGCCCTAACCATACCCGTTAGCTCGATTTTCGCCTCTAACCCTAGCTAAGACTAGATTAGGTCAAAGTGACCCCAAACGAGCCAAACTAGGGTGAAAAAACGTCTTTTTTCAGCCCCCAACCTTCAAACGCACACTCCTAGGGGCACCCAAGGTCATTTCTACCTCTTTCCATACCTCGTTCTTACAAAATAATCTGTTCAGGTCACAAAGAGCATATGCGCCAAACACATAGACACAATCATTCATACATTCTGGAATTGCAGCAAGGTAAACTTCATTTGGAAATTACCTGAAAAATGCATTCAGCATAAACTATAACTAAAACTGAATATTACGAGCAGACTAATACTATTACTTATCCAAGTACAAACAATGATCCGATAACCATTACTATCATACTTTGTTACAATTGATTTCAAAAAACAAGTTTCACGAAACCATGCCACCTTATATATTTTTGGAGTAAAACAATAGTGCACGATCACTATTTGCCTACATTTTAAAATGACACAAAAGAGTACCAATCACAACAGAACACAAACCACTTCCACAACAATACAAACAGCGCACAAAGACCATAGCAATCACAGAAAACAATAGCAAATCCCAAAATAATTAAATAAGATTGATAAAAAAGATTGCCCTATCTAACCCTAGTTGCGGCGCTAACAAAACGCTCAAAAATTCCACAAAACACACGCGCGCGCACGACAACGGGAAACTGCAGACATCAAAAACATCACCAACGCTCTGCAACGTCCCCACCCTGCCGAGGGACCTCTAAAAATCCACCTAAACATAAAAAGAGAGCAAAATCGACCTAACACTAGCTAACCTCTAGGGTAAGCCCTAACCATACCCGTTAGCTGGATTTTCAACTCTAACCCTAGTTAAGACCAGTATAGGTATAAATGATCACAAACGACTCAAATTAGGGTAAAAAACCGTCTTTTTTCAACCTCCAACCTCCATCCAAAAAAAACACCAACGCTCAGCAACATCCCGACCATGCCGTGGGATCTCCACAAAAACATCGAAAAAACAGTCAAATCGACCTAACCCTAGCTAACCCCCTATCCCACTAGGGTTAGCCCTAACCATACCCGTTAGCTTGATTTTCGCCTCTAACCCTAGGTAAGACCAATTTCGATCAAAATGACCCAAAACGAGCCAAACTAGGGTGAAAAAACGTCTTTCTTCAACCTCCAACCTCCATAAAAAACACCTCCAACGTTCCGCGACGTCCCGACCCTGCCGCGGGAGCTCCAAACAAACACAAAAACATCTAAAAAACAGTCAAATCGACCTAAGCCTAGCTAATCCCCTATCCCACTAGGGCTGGCCCTAACCATACCCGTTAGCTCGATTTTCGCCTCTAACCCTAGCTAAGACTAGATTAGGTCAAAGTGACCCCAAACGAGCCAAACTAGAGTGAAAAAACGTCTTTTTTCAGCCCCCAACCTCCAAACGCACACTCCTAGGGGCACCCAAGGTCATTTCTACCTCTTTCCATACCTCGTTCTTACAAAATAATCTGTTCAGGTCACAAAGAGCATATGCGCCAAACACAAAGACACAATCATTCATACATTCTGGAATTGCAGCAAGGTAAACTTCATTTGGAAATTACCTGAAAAATGCATTCAGCATAAACTATAACTAAAACTGAATATTACGAGCAGACTAATACTATTACTTATCCAAGTACAAACAATGATCCGATAACCATTACTATCATACTTTGTTACAATTGATTTCAAAAAACAAGTTTCACGAAACCATGCCACCTTATATATTTTTGGAGTAAAACAATAGTGCACGATCACTATTTGCCTACATTTTAAAATGACACAAAAGAGTACCAATCACAACAGAACACAAACCACTCCCACAACAATACAAACAGCGCACAAAGACCATAGCAATCACAGAAAACAATAGCAAATCCCAAAATAATTAAATAAGATTGATAAAAAAGATTGCCCTATCTAACCCTAGTTGCGGCGCAAACAAAACGCTCAAAAATTCCACAAAACACACGCGCGCGCACGACAACGGGAAACTGCAGACATCAAAAACATCACCAACGCTCTGCAACGTCCCCACCCTGCCGAAGCACCTCCAAAAATCCACCTAAACATAAAAAAAGAGCAAAATCGACCTAACACTAGCTAACCCCTAGGGTTAGCCCTAACCATACCCGTTAGCTGGATTTTTAACTCTAACCCTAGTTAAGACCAGTATAGGTATAAATGATCACAAACGACTCAAATTAGGGTAAAAAACCGTCTTTTTTCAACCTCCAACCTCCATCCAAAAAAAAAACACCAATGCTCAGCAACATCCCGACCATGCCGTGGGACCTCCACAAAAACATCGAAAAAACAGTCAAATCGACCTAACCCTAGCTAACCCCCTATCCCACTAGGGTTAGCCCTAACCATACCCGTTAGCTTGATTTTCGCCTCTAACCCTAGCTAAGACCAATTTAGATCAAAATTACCCAAAACGAGCCAAACTAGGGTGAAAAAACGTCTTTCGTCAACCTCCAACCTCCATAAAAAACACCTCCAACGTTCTGCGACGTCCCGACCCTGCCGCGGGAGCTCCAAACAAACACAAAATCATCTAAAAAACGGTCAAATCGACCTAAACCTAGCTAACCCCCTATCCCACTAAGGCTGGCCCTAACCATACCCGTTAGCTCGATTTTCGCCTCTAACCCTAGCTAAGACTAGATTAGGTCAAAGTGACCCCAAACGAGCCAAACTAGAGTGAAAAAACGTCTTTTTTCAGCCCCCAACCTCCAAACGCACACTCCTAGGGGCACCCAAGGTCATTTCTACCTCTTTCCATACCTCGTTCTTACAAAATAATCTGTTCAGGTCACAAAGAGCATATGCGCCAAACACATAGACACAATCATTCATACATTCTGGAATTGCAGCAAGGTAAACTTCATTTGGAAATTACCTGAAAAATGCCTTCAGCATAAACTATAACTAAAACTGAATATTACGAGCAGACTAATACTATTACTTATCCAAGTACATACAATGATCCGATAACCATTGCTATCATACTTTGTTACAATTGATTTCAAAAAACAAGTTTCACGAAACCATGCCACCTTATATATTTTTGGAGTAAAACAATAGTGCACGATCACTATTTGCCTACATTAAAAAATGACACAAAAGAGTACCAATCACAACAGAACACAAACCACTTCCACAACAATACAAACAGCGCACAAAGACCATAGCAATCACAGAAAACAATAGCAAATCCCAAAATAATTAAATAAGATTGATAAAAAAGATTGCCCTATCTAACCCTAGTTGCGGCGCAAACAAAACGCTCAAAAATTCCACAAAACACACGCGCGCGCACGACAACGGGAAACTGCAGACATCAAAAACATCACCAACGCTCTGCAACGTCCCCACCCTGCCGAAGCACCTCCAAAAATCCACCTAAACATAAAAAAAGAGCAAAATCGACCTAACACTAGCTAACCCCTAGGGTTAGCCCTAACCATACCCGTTAGCTGGATTTTTAACTCTAACCCTAGTTAAGACCAGTATAGGTATAAATGATCACAAACGACTCAAATTAGGGTAAAAAACCGTCTTTTTTCAACCTCCAACCTCCATCCAAAAAAAAAACACCAATGCTCAGCAACATCCCGACCATGCCGTGGGACCTCCACAAAAACATCGAAAAAACAGTCAAATCGACCTAACCCTAGCTAACCCCCTATCCCACTAGGGTTAGCCCTAACCATACCCGTTAGCTTGATTTTCGCCTCTAACCCTAGCTAAGACCAATTTAGATCAAAATTACCCAAAACGAGCCAAACTAGGGTGAAAAAACGTCTTTCGTCAACCTCCAACCTCCATAAAAAACACCTCCAACGTTCTGCGACGTCCCGACCCTGCCGCGGGAGCTCCAAACAAACACAAAATCATCTAAAAAACGGTCAAATCGACCTAAACCTAGCTAACCCCCTATCCCACTAAGGCTGGCCCTAACCATACCCGTTAGCTCGATTTTCGCCTCTAACCCTAGCTAAGACTAGATTAGGTCAAAGTGACCCCAAACGAGCCAAACTAGAGTGAAAAAACGTCTTTTTTCAGCCCCCAACCTCCAAACGCACACTCCTAGGGGCACCCAAGGTCATTTCTACCTCTTTCCATACCTCGTTCTTACAAAATAATCTGTTCAGGTCACAAAGAGCATATGCGCCAAACACATAGACACAATCATTCATACATTCTGGAATTGCAGCAAGGTAAACTTCATTTGGAAATTACCTGAAAAATGCCTTCAGCATAAACTATAACTAAAACTGAATATTACGAGCAGACTAATACTATTACTTATCCAAGTACATACAATGATCCGATAACCATTGCTATCATACTTTGTTACAATTGATTTCAAAAAACAAGTTTCACGAAACCATGCCACCTTATATATTTTTGGAGTAAAACAATAGTGCACGATCACTATTTGCCTACATTAAAAAATGACACAAAAGAGTACCAATCACAACAGAACACAAACCACTTCCACAACAATACAAACAGCGCACAAAGACCATAGCAATCACAGAAAACAATAGCAAATCCCAAAATAATTAAATAAGATTGATAAAAAAGATTGCCCTATCTAACCCTAGTTGCGGCGCAAACAAAACGCTCAAAAATTCCACAAAACACACGCGCGCGCACGACAACGGGAAACTGCAGACATCAAAAACATCACCAACGCTCTGCAACGTCCCCACCCTGCCGAAGCACCTCCAAAAATCCACCTAAACATAAAAAAAGAGCAAAATCGACCTAACACTAGCTAACTCCTAGGGTTAGCCCTAACCATACCCGTTAGCTGGATTTTTAACTCTAACCCTAGTTAAGACCAGTATAGGTATAAATGATCACAAACGACTCAAATTAGGGTAAAAAACCGTCTTTTTTCAACCTCCAACCTCCATCCAAAAAAAAAACACCAATGCTCAGCAACATCCCGACCATGCCGTGGGACCTCCACAAAAACATCGAAAAAACAGTCAAATCGACCTAACCCTAGCTAACCCCCTATCCCACTAGGGTTAGCCCTAACCATACCCGTTAGCTTGATTTTCGCCTCTAACCCTAGCTAAGACCAATTTCGATCAAAATGACCCAAAACGAGCCAAACTAGGGTGAAAAAACGTCTTTCTTCAACCTCCAACCTCCATAAAAAACACCTCCAACGTTCTGCGACGTCCCGACCCTGCCGCGGGAGCTCCAAACAAACACAAAATCATCTAAAAAACGGTCAAATCGACCTAAACCTAGCTAACCCCCTATCCCACTAAGGCTGGCCCTAACCATACCCGTTAGCTCGATTTTCGCCTCTAACCCTAGCTAAGACTAGATTAGGTCAAAGTGACCCCAAACGAGCCAAACTAGAGTGAAAAAACGTCTTTTTTCAGCCCCCAACCTTCAAACGCACACTCCTAGGGGCACCCAAGGTCATTTCTACCTCTTTCCATACCTCGTTCTTACAAAATAATCTGTTCAGGTCACAAAGAGCATATGCGCCAAACACATAGACACAATCATTCATACATTCTGAGATTGCAGCAAGGTAAACTTCATTTGGAAATTACCTGAAAAATGCCTTCAGCATAAACTATAACTAAAACTGAATATTACGAGCAGACTAATACTATTACTTATCCAAGTACATACAATGATCCGATAACCATTACTATCATACTTTGTTACAATTGATTTCAAAAAACAAGTTTCACGAAACCATGCCACCTTATATATTTTTGGAGTAAAACAATAGTGCACGATCACTATTTGCCTACATTAAAAAATGACACAAAAGAGTACCAATCACAACAGAACACAAACCACTTCCACAACAATACAAACAGCGCACAAAGACCATAGCAATCACAGAAAACAATAGCAAATCCCAAAATAATTAAATAAGATTGACAAAAAAGATTGCCCTATCTAACCCTAGTTGCGGCGCAAACAAAACGCTCAAAAATTCCACAAAACACACGCGCGCGCACGACAACAGGAAACTGCAGACATCAAAAACATCACCAACGCTCTGCAACGTCCCCACCCTGCCGAGGGACCTCCAAAAATCCACCTAAACATAAAAAGAGCAAAATCGACCTAACACTAGCTAACCTCTAGGGTAAGCCCTAACCATACCCGTTAGCTGGATTTTCAACTCTAACCCTAGTTAAGACCAGTATAGGTATAAATGATCACAAACGACTCAAATTAGGGTAAAAAACCGTCTTTTTTCAACCTCCAACCTCCATCCAAAAAAAAAACACCAACGCTCAGCAACATCCCGACCATGCCGTGGGACCTCCACAAAAACATCGAAAAAACAGTCAAATCGACCTAACCCTAGCTAACCCCCTATCCCACTAGGGTTAGCCCTAACCATACCCGTTAGCTTGATTTTCGCCTCTAACCCTAGCTAAGACCAATTTCGATCAAAATGACCCAAAACGAGCCAAACTAGGGTGAAAAAACGTCTTTCTTCAACCTCCAACCTCCATAAAAAACACCTCCAACGTTCCGCGACGTCCCGACCCTGCCGCGGGAGCTCCAAACAAACACAAAAACAGTCAAATCGACCTAAACCTAGCTAACCCCCTATCCCACTAGGGCTGGCCCTAACCATACCCGTTAGCTCGATTTTCGCCTCTAACCCTAGCTAAGACTAGATTAGGTCAAAGTGACCCCAAACGAGCCAAACTAGAGTGAAAAAACGTCTTTTTTCAGCCCCCAACCTCCAAACGCACACTCCTAGGGGCACCCAAGGTCATTTCTACCTCTTTCCATACCTCGTTCTTACAAAATAATCTGTTCAGGTCACAAAGAGCATATGCGCCAAACACATAGACACAATCATTCATACATTCTGGGATTGCAGCAAGGTAAACTTCATTTGGAAATTACCTGAAAAATGCATTCAGCATAAACTATAACTAAAACTGAATATTACGAGCAGACTAATACTATTACTTATCCAAGTACATACAATGATCCGATAACCATTACTATCATACTTTGTTACAATTGATTTCAAAAAACAAGTTTCACGAAACCATGCCACCTTATATATTTTTGGAGTAAAACAATAGTGCACGATCACTATTTGCCTACATTTTAAAATGACACAAAAGAGTACCAATCACAACAGAACACAAACCACTTCCACAACAATACAAACAGCGCACAAAGACCATAGCAATCACAGAAAACAATAGCAAATCCCAAAATAATTAAATAAGATTGATAAAAAAGATTGCCCTATCTAACCCTAGTTGCGGCGCAAAAAAAACGCTCAAAAATTCCACAAAACACACGCGCGCGCACGACAACGGGAAACTGCAGACATCAAAAACATCACCAACGCTCTGCAACGTCCCCACCCTGCCGAAGGACCTCCAAAAATCCACCTAAACATAAAAAAGAGCAAAATCGACCTAACACTAGCTAACCCCTAGGGTTAGCCCTAACCATACCCGTTAGCTGGATTTTCAACTCTAACCCTAGTTAAGACCAGTATAGGTATAAATGATCACAAACGACTCAAATTAGGGTAAAAAACCGTCTTTTTTCAACCTCCAACCTCCATCCAAAAAAAAAACACCAACGCTCAGCAACATCCCGACCATGCCGTGGGACCTCCACAAAAACATCGAAAAAACAGTCAAATCGACCTAACCCTAGCTAACCCCCTATCCCACTAGGGTTAGCCCTAACCATACCCGTTAGCTTGATTTTCGCCTCCACCCTAGCTAAGACCAATTTCGATCAAAATGACCCAAAACGAGCCAAACTAGGGTGAAAAAACGTCTTTCTTCAACCTCCAACCTCCATAAAAAACACCTCCAACGTTCCGCGACGTCCCGACCCTGCCGCGGGAGCTCCAAACAAACACAAAAACATCGAAAAAACAGTCAAATCGACCTAAACCTAGCTAACCCCCTATCCCACTAGGGCTGGCCCTAACCATACCCGTTAGCTCGATTTTCGCCTCTAACCCTAGCTAAGACTAGATTAGGTCAAAGTGACCCCAAACGAGCCAAACTAGAGTGAAAAAACGTCTTTTTTCAGCCCCCAACCTCCAAACGCACACTCCTAGGGGCACCCAAGGTCATTTCTACCTCTTTCCATACCTCGTTCTTACAAAATAATCTGTTCAGGTCACAAAGAGCATATGCGCCAAACACATAGACACAATCATTCATACATTCTGGGATTGCAGCAAGGTAAACTTCATTTGGAAATTACCTGAAAAATGCATTCAGCATAAACTATAACTAAAACTGAATATTACGAGCAGACTAATACTATTACTTATCCAAGTACATACAATGATCCGATAACCATTACTATCATACTTTGTTACAATTGATTTCAAAAAACAAGTTTCACGAAACCATGCCACCTTATATATTTTTGGAGTAAAACAATAGTGCACGATCACTATTTGCCTACATTTTAAAATGACACAAAAGAGTACCAATCACAACAGAACACAAACCACTTCCACAACAATACAAACAGCGCACAAAGACCATAGCAATCACAGAAAACAATAGCAAATCCCAAAATAATTAAATAAGATTGATAAAAAAGATTGCCCTATCTAACCCTAGTTGCGGCGCAAAAAAAACGCTCAAAAATTCCACAAAACACACGCGCGCGCACGACAACGGGAAACTGCAGACATCAAAAACATCACCAACGCTCTGCAACGTCCCCACCCTGCCGAAGGACCTCCAAAAATCCACCTAAACATAAAAAAAGAGCAAAATCGACCTAACACTAGCTAACCCCTAGGGTTAGCCCTAACCATACCCGTTAGCTGGATTTTCAACTCTAACCCTAGTTAAGACCAGTATAGGTATAAATGATCACAAACGACTCAAATTAGGGTAAAAAACCGTCTTTTTTCAACCTCCAACCTCCATCCAAAAAAAAAACACCAACGCTCAGCAACATCCCGACCATGCCGTGGGACCTCCACAAAAACATCGAAAAAACAGTCAAATCGACCTAACCCTAGCTAACCCCCTATCCCACTAGGGTTAGCCCTAACCATACCCGTTAGCTTGATTTTCGCCTCCATCCTAGCTAAGACCAATTTCGATCAAAATGACCCAAAACGAGCCAAACTAGGGTGAAAAAACGTCTTTCTTCAACCTCCAACCTCCATCAAAAACACCTCCAACGTTCCGCGACGTCCCGACCCTGCCGCGGGAGCTCCAAACAAACACAAAAACATCGAAAAAACAGTCAAATCGACCTAAACCTAGCTAACCCCCTATCCCACTAGGGCTGGCCCTAACCATACCCGTTAGCTCGATTTTCGCCTCTAACCCTAGCTAAGACTAGATTAGGTCAAAGTGACCCCAAACGAGCCAAACTAGGGTGAAAAAACGTCTTTTTTCAGCCCCCAACCTCCAAACGCACACTCCTAGGGGCACCCAAGGTCATTTCTACCTCTTTCCATACCTCGTTCTTACAAAATAATCTGTTCAGGTCACAAAGAGCATATGCGCCAAACACAAAGACACAATCATTCATACATTCTGGAATTGCAGCAAGGTAAACTTCATTTGGAAATTACCTGAAAAATGCATTCAGCATAAACTATAACTAAAACTGAATATTACGAGCAGACTAATACTATTACTTATCCAAGTACAAACAATGATCCGATAACCATTACTATCATACTTTGTTACAATTGATTTCAAAAAACAAGTTTCACGAAACCATGCCACCTTATATATTTTTGGAGTAAAACAATAGTGCACGATCACTATTTGCCTACATTTTAAAATGACACAAAAGAGTACCAATCACAACAGAACACAAACCACTTCCACAACAATACAAACAGCGCACAAAGAACATAGCAATCACAGAAAACAATAGCAAATCCCAAAATAATTAAATAAGATTGATAAAAAAGATTGCCCTATCTAACCCTAGTTGCGGCGCTAACAAAACGCTCAAAAATTCCACAAAACACACGCGCGCGCACGACAACGGGAAACTGCAGACATCAAAAACATCACCAACGCTCTGCAACGTCCCCACCCTGCCGAGGGACCTCTAAAAATCCACCTAAACATAAAAAGAGAGCAAAATCGACCTAACACTAGCTAACCTCTAGGGTAAGCCCTAACCATACCCGTTAGCTGGATTTTCAACTCTAACCCTAGTTAAGACCAGTATAGGTATAAATGATCACAAACGACTCAAATTAGGGTAAAAAACCGTCTTTTTTCAACCTCCAACCTCCATCCAAAAAAAACACCAACGCTCAGCAACATCCCGACCATGCCGTGGGATCTCCACAAAAACATCGAAAAAACAGTCAAATCGACCTAACCCTAGCTAACCCCCTATCCCACTAGGGTTAGCCCTAACCATACCCGTTAGCTTGATTTTCGCCTCTAACCCTAGGTAAGACCAATTTCGATCAAAATGACCCAAAACGAGCCAAACTAGGGTGAAAAAACGTCTTTCTTCAACCTCCAACCTCCATAAAAAACACCTCCAACGTTCCGCGACGTCCCGACCCTGCCGCGGGAGCTCCAAACAAACACAAAAACATCTAAAAAACAGTCAAATCGACCTAAGCCTAGCTAATCCCCTATCCCACTAGGGCTGGCCCTAACCATACCCGTTAGCTCGATTTTCGCCTCTAACCCTAGCTAAGACTAGATTAGGTCAAAGTGACCCCAAACGAGCCAAACTAGGGTGAAAAAACGTCTTTTTTCAGCCCCCAACCTCCAAACGCACACTCCTAGGGGCACCCAAGGTCATTTCTACCTCTTTCCATACCTCGTTCTTACAAAATAATCTGTTCAGGTCACAAAGAGCATATGCGCCAAACACATAGACACAATCATTCATACATTCTGGAATTGCAGCAAGGTAAACTTCATTTGGAAATTACCTGAAAAATGCATTCAGCATAAACTATAACTAAAACTGAATATTACGAGCAGACTAATACTATTACTTATCCAAGTACATACAATGATCCGATAACCATTACTATCATACTTTGTTACAATGGATTTAAAAAAACAAGTTTCACGAAACCATGCCACCTTATATATTTTTGGAGTAAAACAATAGTGCACGATCACTATTTGCCTACATTTTAAAATGACACAAAAGAGTACCAATCACAACAGAACACAAACCACTCCCACTACAAAACAAACAGCGCACAAAGACCATAGCAATCACAGAAAACAATAGCAAATCCCAAAATAATTAAATAAGATTGATAAAAAAGATTGCCCTATCTAACCCTAGTTGCGGCGCTAACAAAACGCTCAAAAATTCCACAAAACACACGCGCGCGCACGACAACGGGAAACTGCAGACATCAAAAACATCACCAACGCTCTGCAACGTCCCCACCCTGCCGAGGGACCTCTAAAAATCCACCTAAACATAAAAAGAGAGCAAAATCGACCTAACACTAGCTAACCTCTAGGGTAAGCCCTAACCATACCCGTTAGCTGGATTTTCAACTCTAACCCTAGTTAAGACCAGTATAGGTATAAATGATCACAAACGACTCAAATTAGGGTAAAAAACCGTCTTTTTTCAACCTCCAACCTCCATCCAAAAAAAACACCAACGCTCAGCAACATCCCGACCATGCCGTGGGATCTCCACAAAAACATCGAAAAAACAGTCAAATCGACCTAACCCTAGCTAACCCCCTATCCCACTAGGGTTAGCCCTAACCATACCCGTTAGCTTGATTTTCGCCTCTAACCCTAGGTAAGACCAATTTCGATCAAAATGACCCAAAACGAGCCAAACTAGGGTGAAAAAACGTCTTTCTTCAACCTCCAACCTCCATAAAAAACACCTCCAACGTTCCGCGACGTCCCGACCCTGCCGCGGGAGCTCCAAACAAACACAAAAACATCTAAAAAACAGTCAAATCGACCTAAGCCTAGCTAATCCCCTATCCCACTAGGGCTGGCCCTAACCATACCCGTTAGCTCGATTTTCGCCTCTAACCCTAGCTAAGACTAGATTAGGTCAAAGTGACCCCAAACGAGCCAAACTAGGGTGAAAAAACGTCTTTTTTCAGCCCCCAACCTCCAAACGCACACTCCTAGGGGCACCCAAGGTCATTTCTACCTCTTTCCATACCTCGTTCTTACAAAATAATCTGTTCAGGTCACAAAGAGCATATGCGCCAAACACATAGACACAATCATTCATACATTCTGGAATTGCAGCAAGGTAAACTTCATTTGGAAATTACCTGAAAAATGCATTCAGCATAAACTATAACTAAAACTGAATATTACGAGCAGACTAATACTATTACTTATCCAAGTACATACAATGATCCGATAACCATTACTATCATACTTTGTTACAATGGATTTAAAAAAACAAGTTTCACGAAACCATGCCACCTTATATATTTTTGGAGTAAAACAATAGTGCACGATCACTATTTGCCTACATTTTAAAATGACACAAAAGAGTACCAATCACAACAGAACACAAACCACTCCCACAACAATACAAACAGCGCACAAAGACCATAGCAATCACAGAAAACAATAGCAAATCCCAAAATAATTAAATAAGATTGATAAAAAAGATTGCCCTATCTAACCCTAGTTGCGGCGCAAACAAAACGCTCAAAAATTCCACAAAACACACGCGCGCGCACGACAACGGGAAACTGCAGACATCAAAAACATCACCAACGCTCTGCAACGTCCCCACCCTGCCGAAGGACCTCCAAAAATCCACCTAAACATAAAAAAAGAGCAAAATCGACCTAACACTAGCTAACCCCTAGGGTTAGCCCTAACCATACCCGTTAGCTGGATTTTTAACTCTAACCCTAGTTAAGACCAGTATAGGTATAAATGATCACAAACGACTCAAATTAGGGTAAAAAACCGTCTTTTTTCAACCTCCAACCTCCATCCAAAAAAAAAACACCAATGCTCAGCAACATCCCGACCATGCCGTGGGACCTCCACAAAAACATCGAAAAAACAGTCAAATCGACCTAACCCTAGCTAACCCCCTATCCCACTAGGGTTAGCCCTAACCATACCCGTTAGCTTGATTTTCGCTTCTAACCCTAGCTAAGACCAATTTAGATCAAAATTACCCAAAACGAGCCAAACTAGGGTGAAAAAACGTCTTTCTTCAACCTCCAACCTCCATCAAAAACACCTCCAACGTTCCGCGACGTCCCGACCCTGCCGCGGGAGCTCCAAACAAACACAAAAACATCTAAAAAACAGTCAAATCGACCTAAGCCTAGCTAATCCCCTATCCCACTAGGGCTGGCCCTAACCATACCCGTTAGCTCGATTTTCGCCTCTAACCCTAGCTAAGACTAGATTAGGTCAAAGTGACCCCAAACGAGCCAAACTAGGGTGAAAAAACGTCTTTTTTCAGCCCCCAACCTTCAAACGCACACTCCTAGGGGCACCCAAGGTCATTTCTACCTCTTTCCATACCTCGTTCTTACAAAATAATCTGTTCAGGTCACAAAGAGCATATGCGCCAAACACATAGACACAATCATTCATACATTCTGGAATTGCAGCAAGGTAAACTTCATTTGGAAATTACCTGAAAAATGCATTCAGCATAAACTATAACTAAAACTGAATATTACGAGCAGACTAATACTATTACTTATCCAAGTACATACAATGATCCGATAACCATTACTATCATACTTTGTTACAATGGATTTAAAAAAACAAGTTTCACGAAACCATGCCACCTTATATATTTTTGGAGTAAAACAATAGTGCACGATCACTATTTGCCTACATTTTAAAATGACACAAAAGAGTACCAATCACAACAGAACACAAACCACTCCCACAACAATACAAACAGCGCACAAAGACCATAGCAATCACAGAAAACAATAGCAAATCCCAAAATAATTAAATAAGATTGATAAAAAAGATTGCCCTATCTAACCCTAGTTGCGGCGCAAACAAAACGCTCAAAAATTCCACAAAACACACGTGCGCGCACGACAACGGGAAACTGCAGACATCAAAAACATCACCAACGCTCTGCAACGTCCCCACCCTGCCGAAGCACCTCCAAAAATCCACCTAAACATAAAAAAAGAGCAAAATCGACCTAACACTAGCTAACCCCTAGGGTTAGCCCTAACCATACCCGTTAGCTGGATTTTCAACTCTAACCCTAGTTAAGACCAGTATAGGTATAAATGATCACAAACGACTCAAATTAGGGTAAAAAACCGTCTTTTTTCAACCTCCAACCTCCATCCCAAAAAAAAACACCAATGCTCAGCAACATCCCGACCATGCCGTGGGACCTCCACAAAAACATCGAAAAAACAGTCAAATCGACCTAACCCTAGCTAACCCCCTATCCCACTAGGGTTAGCCCTAACCATACCCGTTAGCTTGATTTTCGCCTCTAACCCTAGCTAAGACCAATTTAGATCAAAATTACCCAAAACGAGCCAAACTAGGGTGAAAAAACGTCTTTCGTCAACCTCCAACCTCCATAAAAAACACCTCCAACGTTCCGCGACGTCCCGACCCTGCCGCGGGAGCTCCAAACAAACACAAAATCATCTAAAAAACGGTCAAATCGACCTAAACCTAGCTAACCCCCTATCCCACTAAGGCTGGCCCTAACCATACCCGTTAGCTCGATTTTCGCCTCTAACCCTAGCTAAGACTAGATTAGGTCAAAGTGACCCCAAACGAGCCAAACTAGAGTGAAAAAACGTCTTTTTTCAGCCCCCAACCTCCAAACGCACACTCCTAGGGGCACCCAAGGTCATTTCTACCTCTTTCCATACCTCGTTCTTACAAAATAATCTGTTCAGGTCACAAAGAGCATATGCGCCAAACACATAGACACAATCATTCATACATTCTGGAATTGCAGCAAGGTAAACTTCATTTGGAAATTACCTGAAAAATGCATTCAGCATAAACTATAACTAAAACTGAATATTACGAGCAGACTAATACTATTACTTATCCAAGTACATACAATGATCCGATAACCATTGCTATCATACTTTGTTACAATTGATTTCAAAAAACAAGTTTCACGAAACCATGCCACCTTATATATTTTTGGAGTAAAACAATAGTGCACGATCACTATTTGCCTACATTAAAAAATGACACAAAAGAGTACCAATCACAACAGAACACAAACCACTTCCACAACAATACAAACAGCGCACAAAGACCATAGCAATCACAGAAAACAATAGCAAATCCCAAAATAATTAAATAAGATTGATAAAAAAGATTGCCCTATCTAACCCTAGTTGCGGCGCAAACAAAACGCTCAAAAATTCCACAAAACACACGCGCGCGCACGACAACGGGAAACTGCAGACATCAAAAACATCACCAACGCTCTGCAACGTCCCCACCCTGCCGAAGCACCTCCAAAAATCCACCTAAACATAAAAAAAGAGCAAAATCGACCTAACACTAGCTAACCCCTAGGGTTAGCCCTAACCATACCCGTTAGCTGGATTTTTAACTCTAACCCTAGTTAAGACCAGTATAGGTATAAATGATCACAAACGACTCAAATTAGGGTAAAAAACCGTCTTTTTTCAACCTCCAACCTCCATCCAAAAAAAAAACACCAATGCTCAGCAACATCCCGACCATGCCGTGGGACCTCCACAAAAACATCGAAAAAACAGTCAAATCGACCTAACCCTAGCTAACCCCCTATCCCACTAGGGTTAGCCCTAACCATACCCGTTAGCTTGATTTTCGCCTCTAACCCTAGCTAAGACCAATTTAGATCAAAATTACCCAAAACGAGCCAAACTAGGGTGAAAAAAACGTCTTTTGTCAACCTCCAACCTCCATAAAAAACACCTCCAACGTTCTGCGACGTCCCGACCCTGCCGCGGGAGCTCCAAACAAACACAAAATCATCTAAAAAACGGTCAAATCGACCTAAACCTAGCTAACCCCCTATCCCACTAAGGCTGGCCCTAACCATACCCGTTAGCTCGATTTTCGCCTCTAACCCTAGCTAAGACTAGATTAGGTCAAAGTGACCCCAAACGAGCCAAACTAGAGTGAAAAAACGTCTTTTTTCATCCCCCAACCTCCAAACGCACACTCCTAGGGGCACCCAAGGTCATTTCTACCTCTTTCCATACCTCGTTCTTACAAAATAATCTGTTCAGGTCACAAAGAGCATATGCGCCAAACACATAGACACAATCATTCATACATTCTGGAATTGCAGCAAGGTAAACTTCATTTGGAAATTACCTGAAAAATGCCTTCAGCATAAACTATAACTAAAACTCAATATTACGAGCAGACTAATACTATTACTTATCCAAGTACATACAATGATCCGATAACCATTACTATCATACTTTGTTACAATTGATTTCAAAAAACAAGTTTCACGAAACCATGCCACCTTATATATTTTTGGAGTAAAACAATAGTGCACGATCACTATTTGCCTACATTAAAAAATGACACAAAAGAGTACCAATCACAACAGAACACAAACCACTTCCACAACAATACAAACAGCGCACAAAGACCATAGCAATCACAGAAAACAATAGCAAATCCCAAAATAATTAAATAAGATTGACAAAAAAGATTGCCCTATCTAACCCTAGTTGCGGCGCAAACAAAACGCTCAAAAATTCCACAAAACACACGCGCGCGCACGACAACAGGAAACTGCAGACATCAAAAACATCACCAACGCTCTGCAACGTCCCCACCCTGCCGAGGGAACTCCAAAAATCCACCTAAACATAAAAAAAGAGCAAAATCGACCTAACACTAGCTAACCCCTATGGTTAGCCCTAACCATACCCGTTAGCTGGATTTTCAACTCTAACCCTAGTTAAGACCAGTTTAGGTATAAATGATCACAAACGACTCAAATTAGGGTAAAAACCCGTCTTTTTTCAACCTCCAACCTCCATCCAAAAAAAACACCAACGCTCAGCAACATCCCGACCATGCCGTGGGACCTCCACAAAAACATCGAAAAAACAGTCAAATCGACCTAACCCTAGCTAACCCCCTATCCCACTAGGGTTAGCCCTAACCATACCCGTTAGCTCGATTTTCGCCTCTATTCCTATCTAAGACCAATTTAGATCAAAATGACCCAAAACGAGCCAAACTAGGGTGAAAAAACGTCTTTCGTCAACCTCCAACCTCCATCAAAAACACCACCAACGTTCCGCAACGTCCCGACCCTGCCGCGGGAGCTCCAAACAAACACAAAAACATCGAAAAAACAGTCAAATCGGCCTAATCCTAGCTAACCCCCTATCCCACTAGGATTAGCCCTAACAATACCCGTTAGCTCGATTTTCGCCTCTAACCCTAGCTAAGACTAGATTAGGTCAAAGTGACCCCAAACGAGCCAAACTAGGGTGATTAAACGTCTTTTTTCAGCCCCCAACCTCCAAACGCACACTCCTAGGGGCACCCAAGGTCATTTCTACCTCTTTCCATACCTCGTTCTTACAAAATAATAAGATCAGGTCACAAAGAGCATATGCGCCAAACACATAGACACAATCATTCATACATTCTGGGATTGCAGCAAGGTAAACTTCATTTGGAAATTACCTGAAAAATGCATTCAGCATAAACTATAACTAAAACTGAATATTACGAGCAGACTAATACTATTACTTATCCAAGTACATACAATGATCCGATAACCATTACTATCATACTTTGTTACAATTGATTTAAAAAAACAAGTTTCACAAAACCATGCCACCTTATATATTTTTGGAGTAAAATAATAATGGACGATCACTATTTGCCTACATTTTAAAATGACACAAAAGAGTACCAATCACAACAGAACACAAACCACTCCCACAACAATACAAACAGCGCACAAAGACCATAGCAATCACAGAAAACAATAGCAAATCCCAAAATAATTAAATAAGATTGACAAAAAACCGTCTTTTTTCAACCTCCAACCTCCATAAAAAAACCACGAACGCTCAGCAACATCCCGACCATGCCGTGGGACCTCCACAAAAACACCAAAACATCGAAAAAACAGTCAAATCGACCTAACCCTAGCTAACCCCCTATCCCACTAGGGTTAACCCTAACCATACCCGTTAGCTCGATTTTCGCCTCTATTCCTATCTAAGACCAATTTAGATCAAAATGACCCAAAACGAGCCAAACTAGGGTGAAAAACGTCTTTCTTCAACCTCCAACCTCCATCAAAAACACCACCAACGTTCTGCAACGTCCCGACCCTGCCGCCGGAGCTCCAAACAAACACAAAAACATCTAAAAAACAGTCAAATCGGCCTAACCCTAGCTAACCCCCTATCCCACTAGGATTAGCCCTAACCATACCCGTTAGCTCGATTTTCGCCTCTAACCCTAGCTAAGACTAGATTAGGTCAAAGTGACCCCAAACGAGCCAAACTAGGGTGAAAAAACGTCTTTTTTCAGCCCCCAACCTCCAAACGCACACTCCTAGGGGCACCCAAGGTCATTTCTACCTCTTTCCATACCTCGTTCTTACAAAATAATAAGTTCAGGTCACAAAGAGCATATGCGCCAAACACATAGACACAATCATTCATACATTCTGGGATTGCAGCAAGGTAAACTTCATTTGGAAATTACCTGAAAAATGCATTCAGCATAAACTATAACTAAAACTGAATATTACGAGCAGACTAATACTATTACTTATCCAAGTACATACAATGATCCGATAACCATTACTATCATACTTTGTTACAATTGATTTCAAAAAACAAGTTTCACGAAACCATGCCACCTTATATATTTTTGGAGTAAAACAATAGTGCACGATCACTATTTGCCTACATTTTAAAATGACACAAAAGAGTACCAATCACAACAGAACACAAACCACTCCCACTACAAAGCAAACAGCGCACAAAGACCATAGCAATCACAGAAAACAATAGCAAATCCCAAAATAATTAAATAATATTGACAAAAAATATTGCACTATCTAACCCCTAGGGTTAGCCCTAACCATACCCGTTAGCTGGATTTTCAACTCTAACCCTAGTTAAGACCAGTATAGGTATAAATGATCACAAACGACTCAAATTAGGGTAAAAAACCGCCTTTTTTCAACCTCCAACCTCCATTAAAAAAACACCAACGCTCAGCAACATCCCGACCATGCCGTGGGACCTCCACAAAAACACCAAAACATCGAAAAAACAGTCAAATCGACCTAACCCTAGCTAACCCCCTATCCCACTAGGGTTAGCCCTAACCATATCCGTTAGCTCGATTTTCGCCTCTATTCCTATCTAAGACCAATTTAGATCAAAATGACCCAAAACGAGCCAAACTAGGGTGAAAAAACGTCTTTCGTCAACCTCCAACCTCCATCAAAAACACCACCAACGTTCTGCAACGTCCCGACCCTGCCGCGGGAGCTCCAAACAAACACAAAAACATCTAAAAAACAGTCAAATCGGCCTAACCCTAGCTAACGCCGTATCCCACTAGGATTAGCCCTAACCATACCCGTTAGCTCGATTTTCGCCTCTAACCCTAGCTAAGACTAGATTAGGTCAAAGTGACCCCAAACGAGCCAAACTAGAGTGAAAAAACGTCTTTTTTCAGCCCCCAACCTCCAAACGCACACTCCTAGGGGCACCCAAGGTCATTTCTACCTCTTTCCATACCTCGTTCTTACAAAATAATAAGTTAGGGTCACAAAGAGCATATGCGCCAAACACATAGACACAATCATTCATACATTCTGGAATTGCAGCAAGGTAAACTTCATTTGGAAATTACCTGAAAAATGCATTCAGCATAAACTATAACTAAAACTGAATATTACGAGCAGACTAATACTATTACTTATCCAAGTACATACAACGATCCGATAACCATTACTATCATACTTTGTTACAATTGATTTCAAAAAACAAGTTTCACGAAACCATGCCACCTTATATATTTTTGGAGTAAAACAATAGTGCACGATCACTATTTGCCTACATTTTAAAATGACACAAAAGAGTACCAATCACAACAGAACACAAACCACTCCCACTACAAAACAAACAGCGCACAAAGACCATAGCAATCACAGAAAACAATAGCAAATCCCAAAATAATTAAATAAGATTGACAAAAAAGATTGCACTCTCTAACCCTAGTTGCGGCGCAAACAAAACGCTCAAAAATTCCACAAAACACACGCGCGAGCACGACAACGGGAAACTGTAGACATCAAAAACATCACCAACGCTCTGCAACGTCCCCACCCTGCGGAGGGACCTCCAAAAATCCACCTAAACATAAAAAAAGAGCAAAATCGACCTAACACTAGCTAACCCCTAGGGTTAGCCCTAACCATACCCGTTAGCTGGATTTTTAACTCTAACCCTAGTTAAGACCAGTTTAGGTATAAATGATCACAAACGACTCAAATTAGGGTAAAAAACCGTCTTTTTTCAACCTCCAACCTCCATCCAAAAAAAACACCAACGCTCAGCAACATCCCGACCATGCCGTGGGACCTCCACAAAAACATCGAAAAAACATCGAAAAAACAGTCAAATCGACCTAACCCTAGCTAACCCCCTATCCCACTAGGGTTAGCCCTGACCATACCCGTTAGCTCGATTTTCGCCTCTAACACTAGCTAAGACCAATTTAGATCAAAATTACCCAAAACGAGCCAAACTAGGGTGAAAAAACGTCTTTCTTCAACCTCTAACCTCCATCAAAAACACCACCAACGTTCCGCAACGTCCCGACCCTGCCGCGGGAGCTCCAAACAAACACAAAAACATCGAAAAAACAGTCAAATCGGCCTAATCCTAGCTAACCCCCTATCCCACTAGGATTAGCCCTAACAATACCCGTTAGCTCGATTTTCGCCTCTAACCCTAGCTAAGACTAGATTAGGTCAAAGTGACCCCAAACGAGCCCAACTAGGGTGATTAAACGTCTTTTTTCAGCCCCCAACCTCCAAACCCACACTCCTAGGGGCACCCAAGGTCATTTCTACCTCTTTCCATACCTCGTTCTTACAAAATAATAAGTTCAGGTCACAAAGAGCATATGCGCCAAACACATAGACACAATCATTCATACATTCTGGAATTGCAGCAAGGTAAACTTCATTTGGAAATTACCTGAAAAATGCCTTCAGCATAAACTATAACTAAAACTGAATATTACGAGCAGACTAATACTATTACTTATCCAAGTACATACAACGATCCGATAACCATTACTATCATACTTTGTTACAATTGATTTCAAAAAACAAGTTTCACGAAACCATGCCACCTTATATATTTTTGGAGTAAAACAATAGTGCACGATCACTATTTGCCTACATTTTAAAATGACACAAAAGAGTACCAATCACAACAGAACACAAACTACTCCCACTACAAAGCAAACAGCGCACAAAGACCATAGCAATCACAGAAAACAATAGCAAATCCCAAAATAATTAAATAAGATTGACAAAAAAAACGCCTTTTTTCAACCTCCAACCTCCATTAAAAAAACCACCAACGCTCAGCAACATCCCGACCATGCCGTGGGACCTCCACAAAAACACCAAAACATCGAAAAAACAGTCAAATCGACCTAATCCTAGCTAACCCCCTATCCCACTAGGGTTAGCCCTAACCATACCCGTTAGCTCGATTTTCGCCTCTATTCCTATCTAAGACCAATTTAGATCAAAATGACCCAAAACGAGCCAAACTAGGGTGAAAAAACGTCTTTCTTCAACCTCCAACCTCCATCAAAAACACCACCAACGTTCTGCAACGTCCCGACCCTGCCGCGGGAGCTCCAAACAAACACAAAAACATCGAAAAAAACAGTCAAATCGGCCTAACCCTAGCTAACCCCCTATCCCACTAGGATTAGCCCTAACCATACCCGTTAGCTCGATTTTCGCCTCTAACCCTAGCTAAGACTAGATTAGGTCAAAGTGACCCCAAACGAGCCCAACTAGAGTGAAAAAACGTCTTTTTTCAGCCCCCAACCTCCAAACGCACACTCCTAGGGGCACCCAAGGTCATTTCTACCTCTTTCCATACCTCGTTCTTACAAAATAATAAGTTCAGGTCACAAAGAGCATATGCGCCAAACACATAGACACAATCATTCATACATTCTGGAATTGCAGCAAGGTAAACTTCATTTGGAAATTACCTGAAAAATGCCTTCAGCATAAACTATAACTAAAACTGAATATTACGAGCAGACTAATACATAGAGGATTCATCACGAGTGTTTTTTGATATGGGAAATATCAACCGAGTCTTAGTTAATCGGTATTTGCCGAGCCTTTGGCGAGGCAAATACCGATTAACGGGACGAGGTTGATATTTCCCATATTAAAAAACACGAGTGATGAATTCTATTTATCATTTTTGCTTCCCTATTAAGGAATAATTGCATTAACAATAACATCAGCAACTTGTCGACATCTTACGTATAGATCGTGCGTAGTGATACATGTTTTCCATAGCCGTGTAAACCAAAATAAACAACCTCTTAACTCCTTTATGGCATATTCCTTCGCTGAGAAAAAAAAGTACCATCAACCTGTAACCTGTAATATCCATTTGTCAACACGGATATCACTGTAGCACTTCCCCTTTGATCTATTAAAACATTGTCTCCAACATCAAAGGTATCCATGTTGTTTGTAAACACCTACTCACGTGCACCGGCGAAAAAAGTCCCACTTCCGGTTATCTAATTTGCATATCTAATTTGCATACTTATGTCATTGGGGTATGACATACATGTTTTTATGTCATAAGCTTATGTCATGGATAAATGCTTTAGTTAAATGATAATATTTTTTATCCAAGTACATACAATGATCCGATAACCATTACTATCATACTTTGTTACAATTGATTTCAAAAAACAAGTTTCACGAAACCATGCCACCTTATATATTTTTGGAGTAAAATAATAGTGCACGATCACTATTTGCCTACATTTTAAAATGACACAAAAGAGTACCAATCACAACGGAACACAAACCACTCCCACAACAATACAAACAGCGCACAAATACCATAGCAATCACAGAAAACAATAGCAAATCCCAAAATAATTAAATAAGATTGACAAAAAAGATTGCACTATCTAACCCCTAGGGTTAGCCCTAACCATACCCATTAGCTGGAATTTTAACTCTAACCCTAGTTAAGACCAGTATAGGTATAAATGATCACAAACGACTCAAATTAGGGTAAAAAACCGTCTTTTTTCAACCTCCAACCTCCATAAAAAAACACCAACGCTCAGCAACATCCCGACCATGCCGTGGGACCTCCACAAAAACACCAAAACATCGAAAAAACAGTCAAATCGACCTAACCCTAGCTAACCCCCTATCCCACTAGGGTTAGCCCTAACCATATCCGTTAGCTCGATTTTCGCCTCTATTCCTATCTAAGACCAATTTAGATCAAAATGACCCAAAACGAGCCAAACTAGGGTGAAAAAACGTCTTTCGTCAACCTCCAACCTCCATCAAAAACACCACCAACGTTCTGCAACGTCCCGACCCTGCCGCGGGAGCTCCAAACAAACACAAAAACATCGAAAAAAACAGTCAAATCGGCCTAACCCTAGCTAACGCCCTATCCCACTAGGATTAGCCCTAACCATACCCGTTAGCTCGATTTTCGCCTCTAACCCTAGCTAAGACTAGATTAGGTCAAAGTGACCCCAAACGAGCCAAACTAGGGTGAAAAAACGTCTTTTTTCAGCCCCCAACCTCCAAACGCACACTCCTAGGGGCACCCAAGGTCATTTCTACCTCTTTCCATACCTCGTTCTTACAAAATAATAAGTTCGGGTCACAAAGAGCATATGCGCCAAACACATAGACACAATCATTCATACATTCTGGAATTGCAGCAAGGTAAACTTCATTTGGAAATTACCTGAAAAATGCATTCAGCATAAACTATAACTAAAACTGAATATTACGAGCAGACTAATACTATTACTTATCCAAGTACATACAACGATCCGATAACCATTACTATCATACTTTGTTACAATTGATTTCAAAAAACAAGTTTCACGAAACCATGCCACCTTATATATTTTCGGAGTAAAATAATAGTGCACGATCACTATTTGCCTACATTTTAAAATGACACAAAAGAGTACCAATCACAACAGAACACAAACCACTCCCACAACAATACAAACAGCGCACAAAGACCATAGCAATCACAGAAAACAATAGCAAATCCCAAAATAATTAAATAAGATTGACAAAAAAACGCCTTTTTTCAACCTCCAACCTCCATTAAAAAAACCACCAACGCTCAGCAACATCCCGACCATGCCGTGGGACCTCCACAAAAACACCAAAACATCGAAAAAACAGTCAAATCGACCTAATCCTAGCTAACCCCCTATCCCACTAGGGTTAGCCCTAACCATACCCGTTAGCTCGATTTTCGCCTCTATTCCTATCTAAGACCAATTTAGATCAAAATGACCCAAAACGAGCCAAACTAGGGTGAAAAAACGTCTTTCGTCAACCTCCAACCTCCATCAAAAACACCACCAACGTTCTGCAACGTCCCGACCCTGCCGCGGGAGCTCCAAACAAACACAAAAACATCGAAAAAACAGTCAAATCGGCCTAACCCTAGCTAACCCCCTATCCCACTAGGATTAGCCCTAACCATACCCGTTAGCTCGATTTTCGCCTCTAACCCTAGCTAAGACTAGATTAGGTCAAAGTGACCCCAAACGAGCCAAACTAGGGTGAAAAAACGTCTTTTTTCAGCCCCCAACCTCCAAACGCACACTCCTAGGGGCACCCAAGGTCATTTCTACCTCTTTCCATACCTCGTTCTTACAAAATAATAAGTTCAGGTCACAAAGAGCATATGCGCCAAACACATAGACACAATCATTCATACATTCTGGAATTGCAGCAAGGTAAACTTCATTTGGAAATTACCTGAAAAATGCATTCAGCATAAACTATAACTAAAACTGAATATTACGAGCAGACTAATACATAGAGGATTCATCACGAGTGTTTTTTGATATGGGAAATATCAACCGAGTCTTAGTTAATCGGTATTTGCCGAGCCTTTGGCGAGGCAAATACCGATTAACGGGACGAGGTTGATATTTCCCATATTAAAAAACACGAGTGATGAATTCTATTTATCATTTTTGCTTCCCTATTAAGGAATAATTGCATTAACAATAACATCAGCAACTTGTCGACATCTTACGTATAGATCGTGCGTAGTGATACATGTTTTCCATAGCCGTGTAAACCAAAATAAACAACCTCTTAACTCCTTTATGGCATATTCCTTCGCTGAGAAAAAAAAGTACCATCAACCTGTAACCTGTAATATCCATTTGTCAACACGGATATCACTGTAGCACTTCCCCTTTGATCTATTAAAACATTGTCTCCAACATCAAAGGTATCCATGTTGTTTGTAAACACCTACTCACGTGCACCGGCGAAAAAAGTCCCACTTCCGGTTATCTAATTTGCATATCTAATTTGCATACTTATGTCATTGGGGTATGACATACATGTTTTTATGTCATAAGCTTATGTCATGGATAAATGCTTTAGTTAAATGATAATATTTTTTATCCAAGTACATACAATGATCCGATAACCATTACTATCATACTTTGTTACAATTGATTTCAAAAAACAAGTTTCACGAAACCATGCCACCTTATATATTTTTGGAGTAAAATAATAGTGCACGATCACTATTTGCCTACATTTTAAAATGACACAAAAGAGTACCAATCACAACGGAACACAAACCACTCCCACAACAATACAAACAGCGCACAAATACCATAGCAATCACAGAAAACAATAGCAAATCCCAAAATAATTAAATAAGATTGACAAAAAAGATTGCACTATCTAACCCCTAGGGTTAGCCCTAACCATACCCATTAGCTGGAATTTTAACTCTAACCCTAGTTAAGACCAGTATAGGTATAAATGATCACAAACGACTCAAATTAGGGTAAAAAACCGCCTTTTTTCAACCTCCAACCTCCATAAGAAAAACACCAACGCTCAGCAACATCCCGACCATGCCGTGGGACCTCCACAAAAACACCAAAACATCGAAAAAACAGTCAAATCGACCTAACCCTAGCTAACCCCCTATCCCACTAGGGTTAGCCCTAACCATATCCGTTAGCTCGATTTTCGCCTCTATTCCTATCTAAGACCAATTTAGATCAAAATGACCCAAAACGAGCCAAACTAGGGTGAAAAAACGTCTTTCGTCAACCTCCAACCTCCATCAAAAACACCACCAACGTTCTGCAACGTCCCGACCCTGCCGCGGGAGCTCCAAACAAACACAAAAACATCGAAAAAACAGTCAAATCGGCCTAACCCTAGCTAACGCCCTATCCCACTAGGATTAGCCCTAACCATACCCGTTAGCTCGATTTTCGCCTCTAACCCTAGCTAAGACTAGATTAGGTCAAAATGACCCCAAACGAGCCAAACTAGGGTGAAAAAACGTCTTTTTTCAGCCCCCAACCTCCAAACGCACACTCCTAGGGGCACCCAAGGTCATTTCTACCTCTTTCCATACCTCGTTCTTACAAAATAATAAGTTCGGGTCACAAAGAGCATATGCGCCAAACACATAGACACAATCATTCATACATTCTGGAATTGCAGCAAGGTAAACTTCATTTGGAAATTACCTGAAAAATGCATTCAGCATAAACTATAACTAAAACTGAATATTACGAGCAGACTAATACTATTACTTATCCAAGTACATACAACGATCCGATAACCATTACTATCATACTTTGTTACAATTGATTTCAAAAAACAAGTTTCACGAAACCATGCCACCTTATATATTTTTGGAGTAAAACAATAGTGCACGATCACTATTTGCCTACATTTTAAAATGACACAAAAGAGTACCAATCACAACAGAACACAAACCACTCCCACTACAAAACAAACAGCGCACAAAGACCATAGCAATCACAGAAAACAATAGCAAATCCCAAAATAATTAAATAAGATTGACAAAAAAGATTGCACTCTCTAACCCTAGTTGCAGCGCAAACAAAACGCTCAAAAATTCCACAAAACACACGCGCGAGCACGACAACGGGAAACTGTAGACATCAAAAACATCACCAACGCTCTGCAACGTCCCCACCCTGCGGAGGGACCTCCAAAAATCCACCTAAACATAAAAAAAGAGCAAAATCGACCTAACACTAGCTAACCCCTAGGGTTAGCCCTAACCATACCCGTTAGCTGGATTTTTAACTCTAACCCTAGTTAAGACCAGTTTAGGTATAAATGATCACAAACGACTCAAATTAGGGTAAAAAACCGTCTTTTTTCAACCTCCAACCTCCATCCAAAAAAAAACACCAACGCTCAGCAACATCCCGACCATGCCGTGGGACCTCCACAAAAACATCGAAAAAACATCGAAAAAACAGTCAAATCGACCTAACCCTAGCTAACCCCCTATCCCACTAGGGTTAGCCCTAACCATACCCGTTAGCTCGATTTTCGCCTCTAACACTAGCTAAGACCAATTTAGATCAAAATGACCCAAAACGAGCCAAACTAGGGTGAAAAAACGTCTTTCTTCAACCTCTAACCTCCATCAAAAACACCACCAACGTTCCGCAACGTCCCGACCCTGCCGCGGGAGCTCCAAACAAACACAAAAACATCGAAAAAACAGTCAAATCGGCCTAATCCTAGCTAACCCCCTATCCCACTAGGATTAGCCCTAACAATACCCGTTAGCTCGATTTTCGCCTCTAACCCTAGCTAAGACTAGATTAGGTCAAAGTGACCCCAAACGAGCCCAACTAGGGTGATTAAACGTCTTTTTTCAGCCCCCAACCTCCAAACGCACACTCCTAGGGGCACCCAAGGTCATTTCTACCTCTTTCCATACCTCGTTCTTACAAAATAATAAGTTCAGGTCACAAAGAGCATATGCGCCAAACACATAGACACAATCATTCATACATTCTGGGATTGCAGCAAGGTAAACTTCATTTGGAAATTACCTGAAAAATGCATTCAGCATAAACTATAACTAAAACTGAATACTACGAGCAGACTAATACTATTTTTTATCCAAGTACATACAATGATCCGATAACCATTACTATCATACTTTGTTACAATTGATTTCAAAAAACAAGTTTCACGAAACCATGCCACCTTATATATTTTCGGAGTAAAATAATAGTGCACGATCACTATTTGCCTACATTTTAAAATGACACAAAAGAGTACCAATCACAACAGAACACAAACCACTCCCACAACAATACAAACAGCGCACAAAGACCATAGCAATCACAGAAAACAATAGCAAATCCCAAAATAATTAAATAAGATTGACAAAAAAACGCCTTTTTTCAACCTCCAACCTCCATTAAAAAAAACACCAACGCTCAGCAACATCCCGACCATGCCGTGGGACCTCCACAAAAACACCAAAACATCGAAAAAACAGTCAAATCGACCTAATCCTAGCTAACCCCCTATCCCACTAGGGTTAGCCCTAACCATATCCGTTAGCTCGATTTTCGCCTCTATTCCTATCTAAGACCAATTTAGATCAAAATGACCCAAAACGAGCCAAACTAGGGTGAAAAAACGTCTTTCTTCAACCTCCAACCTCCATCAAAAACACCACCAACGTTCTGCAACGTCCCGACCCTGCCGCGGGAGCTCCAAACAAACACAAAAACATCGAAAAAACAGTCAAATCGGCCTAACCCTAGCTAACCCCCTATCCCACTAGGATTAGCCCTAACCATACCCGTTAGCTCGATTTTCGCCTCTAACCCTAGCTAAGACTAGATTAGGTCAAAGTGACCCCAAACGAGCCAAACTAGGGTGAAAAAACGTCTTTTTTCAGCCCCCAACCTCCAAACGCACACTCCTAGGGGCACCCAAGGTCATTTCTACCTCTTTCCATACCTCGTTCTTACAAAATAATAAGTTCAGGTCACAAAGAGCATATGCGCCAAACACATAGACACAATCATTCATACATTCTGGAATTGCAGCAAGGTAAACTTCATTTGGAAATTACCTGAAAAATGCATTCAGCATAAACTATAACTAAAACTGAATATTACGAGCAGACTAATACATAGAGGATTCATCACGAGTGTTTTTTGATATGGGAAATATCAACCGAGTCTTAGTTAATCGGTATTTGCCGAGCCTTTGGCGAGGCAAATACCGATTAACGGGACGAGGTTGATATTTCCCATATTAAAAAACACGAGTGATGAATTCTATTTATCATTTTTGCTTCCCTATTAAGGAATAATTGCATTAACAATAACATCAGCAACTTGTCGACATCTTACGTATAGATCGTGCGTAGTGATACATGTTTTCCATAGCCGTGTAAACCAAAATAAACAACCTCTTAACTCCTTTATGGCATATTCCTTCGCTGAGAAAAAAAAGTACCATCAACCTGTAACCTGTAATATCCATTTGTCAACACGGATATCACTGTAGCACTTCCCCTTTGATCTATTAAAACATTGTCTCCAACATCAAAGGTATCCATGTTGTTTGTAAACACCTACTCACGTGCACCGGCGAAAAAAGTCCCACTTCCGGTTATCTAATTTGCATATCTAATTTGCATACTTATGTCATTGGGGTATGACATACATGTTTTTATGTCATAAGCTTATGTCATGGATAAATGCTTTAGTTAAATGATAATATTTTTTATCCAAGTACATACAATGATCCGATAACCATTACTATCATACTTTGTTACAATTGATTTCAAAAAACAAGTTTCACGAAACCATGCCACCTTATATATTTTTGGAGTAAAATAATAGTGCACGATCACTATTTGCCTACATTTTAAAATGACACAAAAGAGTACCAAACACAACGGAACACAAACCACTCCCACAACAATACAAACAGCGCACAAATACCATAGCAATCACAGAAAACAATAGCAAATCCCAAAATAATTAAATAAGATTGACAAAAAAGATTGCACTATCTAACCCCTAGGGTTAGCCCTAACCATACCCATTAGCTGGATTTTCAACTCTAACCCTAGTTAAGACCAGTATAGGTATAAATGATCACAAACGACTCAAATTAGGGTAAAAAACCGCCTTTTTTCAACCTCCAACCTCCATAAAAAAAACACCAACGCTCAGCAACATCCCGACCATGCCGTGGGACCTCCACAAAAACACCAAAACATCGAAAAAACAGTCAAATCGACCTAACCCTAGCTAACCCCCTATCCCACTAGGGTTAGCCCTAACCATATCCGTTAGCTCGATTTTCGCCTCTATTCCTATCTAAGACCAATTTAGATCAAAATGACCCAAAACGAGCCAAACTAGGGTGAAAAAACGTCTTTCGTCAACCTCCAACCTCCATCAAAACACCACCAACGTTCTGCAACGTCCCGACCCTGCCGCGGGAGCTCCAAACAAACACAAAAACATCGAAAAAACAGTCAAATCGGCCTAACCCTAGCTAACGCCCTATCCCACTAGGATTAGCCCTAACCATACCCGTTAGCTCGATTTTCGCCTCTAACCCTAGCTAAGACTAGATTAGGTCAAAGTGACCCCAAACGAGCCAAACTAGGGTGAAAAAACGTCTTTTTTCAGCCCCCAACCTCCAAACGCACACTCCTAGGGGCACCCAAGGTCATTTCTACCTCTTTCCATACCTCGTTCTTACAAAATAATAAGTTCGGGTCACAAAGAGCATATGCGCCAAACACATAGACACAATCATTCATACATTCTGGAATTGCAGCAAGGTAAACTTCATTTGGAAATTACCTGAAAAATGCATTCAGCATAAACTATAACTAAAACTGAATATTACGAGCAGACTAATACTATTACTTATCCAAGTACATACAACGATCCGATAACCATTACTATCATACTTTGTTACAATTGATTTCAAAAAACAAGTTTCACGAAACCATGCCACCTTATATATTTTTGGAGTAAAACAATAGTGCACGATCACTATTTGCCTACATTTTAAAATGACACAAAAGAGTACCAATCACAACAGAACACAAACCACTCCCACTACAAAACAAACAGCGCACAAAGACCATAGCAATCACAGAAAACAATAGCAAATCCCAAAATAATTAAATAAGATTGACAAAAAAGATTGCACTCTCTAACCCTAGTTGCAGCGCAAACAAAACGCTCAAAAATTCCACAAAACACACGCGCGAGCACGACAACGGGAAACTGTAGACATCAAAAACATCACCAACGCTCTGCAACGTCCCCACCCTGCGGAGGGACCTCCAAAAATCCACCTAAACATAAAAAAAGAGCAAAATCGACCTAACACTAGCTAAGACCAATTTAGATCAAAATGACCCAAAACGAGCCAAACTAGGGTGAAAAAACGTCTTTCTTCAACCTCTAACCTCCATCAAAAACACCACCAACGTTCCGCAACGTCCCAACCCTGCCGCGGGAGCTCCAAACAAACACAAAAACATCGAAAAAACAGTCAAATCGGCCTAATCCTAGCTAACCCCCTATCCCACTAGGATTAGCCCTAACAATACCCGTTAGCTCGATTTTCGCCTCTAACCCTAGCTAAGACTAGATTAGGTCAAAGTGACCCCAAACGAGCCCAACTAGGGTGATTAAACGTCTTTTTTCAGCCCCCAACCTCCAAACGCACACTCCTAGGGGCACCCAAGGTCATTTCTACCTCTTTCCATACCTCGTTCTTACAAAATAATAAGTTCAGGTCACAAAAAGCATATGCGCCAAACACATAGACACAATCATTCATACATTCTGGGATTGCAGCAAGGTAAACTTCATTTGGAAATTACCTGAAAAATGCATTCAGCATAAACTATAACTAAAACTGAATACTACGAGCAGACTAATACTATTTTTTATCCAAGTACATACAATGATCCGATAACCATTACTATCATACTTTGTTACAATTGATTTCAAAAAACAAGTTTCACGAAACCATGCCACCTTATATATTTTCGGAGTAAAATAATAGTGCACGATCACTATTTGCCTACATTTTAAAATGACACAAAAGAGTACCAATCACAACAGAACACAAACCACTCCCACAACAATACAAACAGCGCACAAAGACCATAGCAATCACAGAAAACAATAGCAAATCCCAAAATAATTAAATAAGATTGACAAAAAAACGCCTTTTTTCAACCTCCAACCTCCATTAAAAAAAACACCAACGCTCAGCAACATCCCGACCATGCCGTGGGACCTCCACAAAAACACCAAAACATCGAAAAAACAGTCAAATCGACCTAATCCTAGCTAACCCCCTATCCCACTAGGGTTAGCCCTAACCATACCCGTTAGCTCGATTTTCGCCTCTATTCCTATCTAAGACCAATTTAGATCAAAATGACCCAAAACGAGCCAAACTAGGGTGAAAAAACGTCTTTCTTCAACCTCTAACCTCCATCAAAAACACCACCAACGTTCCGCAACGTCCCAACCCTGCCGCGGGAGCTCCAAACAAACACAAAAACATCGAAAAAACAGTCAAATCGGCCTAATCCTAGCTAACCCCCTATCCCACTAGGATTAGCCCTAACAATACCCGTTAGCTCGATTTTCGCCTCTAACCCTAGCTAAGACTAGATTAGGTCAAAGTGACCCCAAACGAGCCAAACTAGGGTGAAAAAACGTCTTTTTTCAGCCCCCAACCTCCAAACGCACACTCCTAGGGGCACCCAAGGTCATTTCTACCTCTTTCCATACCTCGTTCTTACAAAATAATAAGTTCAGGTCACAAAGAGCATATGCGCCAAACACATAGACACAATCATTCATACATTCTGGAATTGCAGCAAGGTAAACTTCATTTGGAAATTACCTGAAAAATGCATTCAGCATAAACTATAACTAAAACTGAATATTACGAGCAGACTAATACATAGAGGATTCATCACGAGTGTTTTTTGATATGGGAAATATCAACCGAGTCTTAGTTAATCGGTATTTGCCGAGCCTTTGGCGAGGCAAATACCGATTAACGGGACGAGGTTGATATTTCCCATATTAAAAAACACGAGTGATGAATTCTATTTATCATTTTTGCTTCCCTATTAAGGAATAATTGCATTAACAATAACATCAGCAACTTGTCGACATCTTACGTATAGATCGTGCGTAGTGATACATGTTTTCCATAGCCGTGTAAACCAAAATAAACAACCTCTTAACTCCTTTATGGCATATTCCTTCGCTGAGAAAAAAAAGTACCATCAACCTGTAACCTGTAATATCCATTTGTCAACACGGATATCACTGTAGCACTTCCCCTTTGATCTATTAAAACATTGTCTCCAACATCAAAGGTATCCATGTTGTTTGTAAACACCTACTCACGTGCACCGGCGAAAAAAGTCCCACTTCCGGTTATCTAATTTGCATATCTAATTTGCATACTTATGTCATTGGGGTATGACATACATGTTTTTATGTCATAAGCTTATGTCATGGATAAATGCTTTAGTTAAATGATAATATTTTTTATCCAAGTACATACAATGATCCGATAACCATTACTATCATACTTTGTTACAATTGATTTCAAAAAACAAGTTTCACGAAACCATGCCACCTTATATATTTTTGGAGTAAAATAATAGTGCACGATCACTATTTGCCTACATTTTAAAATGACACAAAAGAGTACCAAACACAACGGAACACAAACCACTCCCACAACAATACAAACAGCGCACAAATACCATAGCAATCACAGAAAACAATAGCAAATCCCAAAATAATTAAATAAGATTGACAAAAAAGATTGCACTATCTAACCCCTAGGGTTAGCCCTAACCATACCCATTAGCTGGATTTTCAACTCTAACCCTAGTTAAGACCAGTATAGGTATAAATGATCACAAACGACTCAAATTAGGGTAAAAAACCGCCTTTTTTCAACCTCCAACCTCCATAAAAAAAACACCAACGCTCAGCAACATCCCGACCATGCCGTGGGACCTCCACAAAAACACCAAAACATCGAAAAAACAGTCAAATCGACCTAACCCTAGCTAACCCCCTATCCCACTAGGGTTAGCCCTAACCATATCCGTTAGCTCGATTTTCGCCTCTATTCCTATCTAAGACCAATTTAGATCAAAATGACCCAAAACGAGCCAAACTAGGGTGAAAAAACGTCTTTCGTCAACCTCCAACCTCCATCAAAACACCACCAACGTTCTGCAACGTCCCGACCCTGCCGCGGGAGCTCCAAACAAACACAAAAACATCGAAAAAACAGTCAAATCGGCCTAACCCTAGCTAACGCCCTATCCCACTAGGATTAGCCCTAACCATACCCGTTAGCTCGATTTTCGCCTCTAACCCTAGCTAAGACTAGATTAGGTCAAAGTGACCCCAAACGAGCCAAACTAGGGTGAAAAAACGTCTTTTTTCAGCCCCCAACCTCCAAACGCACACTCCTAGGGGCACCCAAGGTCATTTCTACCTCTTTCCATACCTCGTTCTTACAAAATAATAAGTTCGGGTCACAAAGAGCATATGCGCCAAACACATAGACACAATCATTCATACATTCTGGAATTGCAGCAAGGTAAACTTCATTTGGAAATTACCTGAAAAATGCATTCAGCATAAACTATAACTAAAACTGAATATTACGAGCAGACTAATACTATTACTTATCCAAGTACATACAACGATCCGATAACCATTACTATCATACTTTGTTACAATTGATTTCAAAAAACAAGTTTCACGAAACCATGCCACCTTATATATTTTTGGAGTAAAACAATAGTGCACGATCACTATTTGCCTACATTTTAAAATGACACAAAAGAGTACCAATCACAACAGAACACAAACCACTCCCACTACAAAACAAACAGCGCACAAAGACCATAGCAATCACAGAAAACAATAGCAAATCCCAAAATAATTAAATAAGATTGACAAAAAAGATTGCACTCTCTAACCCTAGTTGCAGCGCAAACAAAACGCTCAAAAATTCCACAAAACACACGCGCGAGCACGACAACGGGAAACTGTAGACATCAAAAACATCACCAACGCTCTGCAACGTCCCCACCCTGCGGAGGGACCTCCAAAAATCCACCTAAACATAAAAAAAGAGCAAAATCGACCTAACACTAGCTAACCCCTAGGGTTAGCCCTAACCATACCCATTAGCTGGATTTTTAACTCTAACCCTAGTTAAGACCAGTTTAGGTATAAATGATCACAAACGACTCAAATTAGGGTAAAAAACCGTCTTTTTTCAACCTCCAACCTCCATCCAAAAAAAACACCAACGCTCAGCAACATCCCGACCATGCCGTGGGACCTCCACAAAAACATCGAAAAAACATCGAAAAAACAGTCAAATCGACCTAACCCTAGCTAACCCCCTATCCCACTAGGGTTAGCCCTAACCATACCCGTTAGCTCGATTTTCGCCTCTAACACTAGCTAAGACCAATTTAGATCAAAATGACCCAAAACGAGCCAAACTAGGGTGAAAAAACGTCTTTCTTCAACCTCTAACCTCCATCAAAAACACCACCAACGTTCCGCAACGTCCCAACCCTGCCGCGGGAGCTCCAAACAAACACAAAAACATCGAAAAAACAGTCAAATCGGCCTAATCCTAGCTAACCCCCTATCCCACTAGGATTAGCCCTAACAATACCCGTTAGCTCGATTTTCGCCTCTAACCCTAGCTAAGACTAGATTAGGTCAAAGTGACCCCAAACGAGCCCAACTAGGGTGATTAAACGTCTTTTTTCAGCCCCCAACCTCCAAACGCACACTCCTAGGGGCACCCAAGGTCATTTCTACCTCTTTCCATACCTCGTTCTTACAAAATAATAAGTTCAGGTCACAAAAAGCATATGCGCCAAACACATAGACACAATCATTCATACATTCTGGGATTGCAGCAAGGTAAACTTCATTTGGAAATTACCTGAAAAATGCATTCAGCATAAACTATAACTAAAACTGAATACTACGAGCAGACTAATACTATTTTTTATCCAAGTACATACAATGATCCGATAACCATTACTATCATACTTTGTTACAATTGATTTCAAAAAACAAGTTTCACGAAACCATGCCACCTTATATATTTTCGGAGTAAAATAATAGTGCACGATCACTATTTGCCTACATTTTAAAATGACACAAAAGAGTACCAATCACAACAGAACACAAACCACTCCCACAACAATACAAACAGCGCACAAAGACCATAGCAATCACAGAAAACAATAGCAAATCCCAAAATAATTAAATAAGATTGACAAAAAAACGCCTTTTTTCAACCTCCAACCTCCATTAAAAAAAACACCAACGCTCAGCAACATCCCGACCATGCCGTGGGACCTCCACAAAAACACCAAAACATCGAAAAAACAGTCAAATCGACCTAATCCTAGCTAACCCCCTATCCCACTAGGGTTAGCCCTAACCATACCCGTTAGCTCGATTTTCGCCTCTATTCCTATCTAAGACCAATTTAGATCAAAATGACCCAAAACGAGCCAAACTAGGGTGAAAAAACGTCTTTCTTCAACCTCTAACCTCCATCAAAAACACCACCAACGTTCCGCAACGTCCCAACCCTGCCGCGGGAGCTCCAAACAAACACAAAAACATCGAAAAAACAGTCAAATCGGCCTAATCCTAGCTAACCCCCTATCCCACTAGGATTAGCCCTAACAATACCCGTTAGCTCGATTTTCGCCTCTAACCCTAGCTAAGACTAGATTAGGTCAAAGTGACCCCAAACGAGCCAAACTAGGGTGAAAAAACGTCTTTTTTCAGCCCCCAACCTCCAAACGCACACTCCTAGGGGCACCCAAGGTCATTTCTACCTCTTTCCATACCTCGTTCTTACAAAATAATAAGTTCAGGTCACAAAGAGCATATGCGCCAAACACATAGACACAATCATTCATACATTCTGGAATTGCAGCAAGGTAAACTTCATTTGGAAATTACCTGAAAAATGCATTCAGCATAAACTATAACTAAAACTGAATATTACGAGCAGACTAATACATAGAGGATTCATCACGAGTGTTTTTTGATATGGGAAATATCAACCGAGTCTTAGTTAATCGGTATTTGCCGAGCCTTTGGCGAGGCAAATACCGATTAACGGGACGAGGTTGATATTTCCCATATTAAAAAACACGAGTGATGAATTCTATTTATCATTTTTGCTTCCCTATTAAGGAATAATTGCATTAACAATAACATCAGCAACTTGTCGACATCTTACGTATAGATCGTGCGTAGTGATACATGTTTTCCATAGCCGTGTAAACCAAAATAAACAACCTCTTAACTCCTTTATGGCATATTCCTTCGCTGAGAAAAAAAAGTACCATCAACCTGTAACCTGTAATATCCATTTGTCAACACGGATATCACTGTAGCACTTCCCCTTTGATCTATTAAAACATTGTCTCCAACATCAAAGGTATCCATGTTGTTTGTAAACACCTACTCACGTGCACCGGCGAAAAAAGTCCCACTTCCGGTTATCTAATTTGCATATCTAATTTGCATACTTATGTCATTGGGGTATGACATACATGTTTTTATGTCATAAGCTTATGTCATGGATAAATGCTTTAGTTAAATGATAATATTTTTTATCCAAGTACATACAATGATCCGATAACCATTACTATCATACTTTGTTACAATTGATTTCAAAAAACAAGTTTCACGAAACCATGCCACCTTATATATTTTTGGAGTAAAATAATAGTGCACGATCACTATTTGCCTACATTTTAAAATGACACAAAAGAGTACCAAACACAACGGAACACAAACCACTCCCACAACAATACAAACAGCGCACAAATACCATAGCAATCACAGAAAACAATAGCAAATCCCAAAATAATTAAATAAGATTGACAAAAAAGATTGCACTATCTAACCCCTAGGGTTAGCCCTAACCATACCCATTAGCTGGATTTTCAACTCTAACCCTAGTTAAGACCAGTATAGGTATAAATGATCACAAACGACTCAAATTAGGGTAAAAAACCGCCTTTTTTCAACCTCCAACCTCCATAAAAAAAACACCAACGCTCAGCAACATCCCGACCATGCCGTGGGACCTCCACAAAAACACCAAAACATCGAAAAAACAGTCAAATCGACCTAACCCTAGCTAACCCCCTATCCCACTAGGGTTAGCCCTAACCATATCCGTTAGCTCGATTTTCGCCTCTATTCCTATCTAAGACCAATTTAGATCAAAATGACCCAAAACGAGCCAAACTAGGGTGAAAAAACGTCTTTCGTCAACCTCCAACCTCCATCAAAACACCACCAACGTTCTGCAACGTCCCGACCCTGCCGCGGGAGCTCCAAACAAACACAAAAACATCGAAAAAACAGTCAAATCGGCCTAACCCTAGCTAACGCCCTATCCCACTAGGATTAGCCCTAACCATACCCGTTAGCTCGATTTTCGCCTCTAACCCTAGCTAAGACTAGATTAGGTCAAAGTGACCCCAAACGAGCCAAACTAGGGTGAAAAAACGTCTTTTTTCAGCCCCCAACCTCCAAACGCACACTCCTAGGGGCACCCAAGGTCATTTCTACCTCTTTCCATACCTCGTTCTTACAAAATAATAAGTTCGGGTCACAAAGAGCATATGCGCCAAACACATAGACACAATCATTCATACATTCTGGAATTGCAGCAAGGTAAACTTCATTTGGAAATTACCTGAAAAATGCATTCAGCATAAACTATAACTAAAACTGAATATTACGAGCAGACTAATACTATTACTTATCCAAGTACATACAACGATCCGATAACCATTACTATCATACTTTGTTACAATTGATTTCAAAAAACAAGTTTCACGAAACCATGCCACCTTATATATTTTTGGAGTAAAACAATAGTGCACGATCACTATTTGCCTACATTTTAAAATGACACAAAAGAGTACCAATCACAACAGAACACAAACCACTCCCACTACAAAACAAACAGCGCACAAAGACCATAGCAATCACAGAAAACAATAGCAAATCCCAAAATAATTAAATAAGATTGACAAAAAAGATTGCACTCTCTAACCCTAGTTGCAGCGCAAACAAAACGCTCAAAAATTCCACAAAACACACGCGCGAGCACGACAACGGGAAACTGTAGACATCAAAAACATCACCAACGCTCTGCAACGTCCCCACCCTGCGGAGGGACCTCCAAAAATCCACCTAAACATAAAAAAAGAGCAAAATCGACCTAACACTAGCTAACCCCTAGGGTTAGCCCTAACCATACCCATTAGCTGGATTTTTAACTCTAACCCTAGTTAAGACCAGTTTAGGTATAAATGATCACAAACGACTCAAATTAGGGTAAAAAACCGTCTTTTTTCAACCTCCAACCTCCATCCAAAAAAAACACCAACGCTCAGCAACATCCCGACCATGCCGTGGGACCTCCACAAAAACATCGAAAAAACATCGAAAAAACAGTCAAATCGACCTAACCCTAGCTAACCCCCTATCCCACTAGGGTTAGCCCTAACCATACCCGTTAGCTCGATTTTCGCCTCTAACACTAGCTAAGACCAATTTAGATCAAAATGACCCAAAACGAGCCAAACTAGGGTGAAAAAACGTCTTTCTTCAACCTCTAACCTCCATCAAAAACACCACCAACGTTCCGCAACGTCCCAACCCTGCCGCGGGAGCTCCAAACAAACACAAAAACATCGAAAAAACAGTCAAATCGGCCTAATCCTAGCTAACCCCCTATCCCACTAGGATTAGCCCTAACAATACCCGTTAGCTCGATTTTCGCCTCTAACCCTAGCTAAGACTAGATTAGGTCAAAGTGACCCCAAACGAGCCCAACTAGGGTGATTAAACGTCTTTTTTCAGCCCCCAACCTCCAAACGCACACTCCTAGGGGCACCCAAGGTCATTTCTACCTCTTTCCATACCTCGTTCTTACAAAATAATAAGTTCAGGTCACAAAAAGCATATGCGCCAAACACATAGACACAATCATTCATACATTCTGGGATTGCAGCAAGGTAAACTTCATTTGGAAATTACCTGAAAAATGCATTCAGCATAAACTATAACTAAAACTGAATACTACGAGCAGACTAATACTATTTTTTATCCAAGTACATACAATGATCCGATAACCATTACTATCATACTTTGTTACAATTGATTTCAAAAAACAAGTTTCACGAAACCATGCCACCTTATATATTTTCGGAGTAAAATAATAGTGCACGATCACTATTTGCCTACATTTTAAAATGACACAAAAGAGTACCAATCACAACAGAACACAAACCACTCCCACAACAATACAAACAGCGCACAAAGACCATAGCAATCACAGAAAACAATAGCAAATCCCAAAATAATTAAATAAGATTGACAAAAAAACGCCTTTTTTCAACCTCCAACCTCCATTAAAAAAAACACCAACGCTCAGCAACATCCCGACCATGCCGTGGGACCTCCACAAAAACATCAAAACATCGAAAAAACAGTCAAATCGACCTAATCCTAGCTAACCCCCTATCCCACTAGGGTTAGCCCTAACCATACCCGTTAGCTCGATTTTCGCCTCTATTCCTATCTAAGACCAATTTAGATCAAAATGACCCAAAACGAGCCAAACTAGGGTGAAAAAACGTCTTTCTTCAACCTCTAACCTCCATCAAAAACACCACCAACGTTCCGCAACGTCCCAACCCTGCCGCGGGAGCTCCAAACAAACACAAAAACATCGAAAAAACAGTCAAATCGGCCTAATCCTAGCTAACCCCCTATCCCACTAGGATTAGCCCTAACAATACCCGTTAGCTCGATTTTCGCCTCTAACCCTAGCTAAGACTAGATTAGGTCAAAGTGACCCCAAACGAGCCAAACTAGGGTGAAAAAACGTCTTTTTTCAGCCCCCAACCTCCAAACGCACACTCCTAGGGGCACCCAAGGTCATTTCTACCTCTTTCCATACCTCGTTCTTACAAAATAATAAGTTCAGGTCACAAAGAGCATATGCGCCAAACACATAGACACAATCATTCATACATTCTGGAATTGCAGCAAGGTAAACTTCATTTGGAAATTACCTGAAAAATGCATTCAGCATAAACTATAACTAAAACTGAATATTACGAGCAGACTAATACATAGAGGATTCATCACGAGTGTTTTTTGATATGGGAAATATCAACCGAGTCTTAGTTAATCGGTATTTGCCGAGCCTTTGGCGAGGCAAATACCGATTAACGGGACGAGGTTGATATTTCCCATATTAAAAAACACGAGTGATGAATTCTATTTATCATTTTTGCTTCCCTATTAAGGAATAATTGCATTAACAATAACATCAGCAACTTGTCGACATCTTACGTATAGATCGTGCGTAGTGATACATGTTTTCCATAGCCGTGTAAACCAAAATAAACAACCTCTTAACTCCTTTATGGCATATTCCTTCGCTGAGAAAAAAAAGTACCATCAACCTGTAACCTGTAATATCCATTTGTCAACACGGATATCACTGTAGCACTTCCCCTTTGATCTATTAAAACATTGTCTCCAACATCAAAGGTATCCATGTTGTTTGTAAACACCTACTCACGTGCACCGGCGAAAAAAGTCCCACTTCCGGTTATCTAATTTGCATATCTAATTTGCATACTTATGTCATTGGGGTATGACATACATGTTTTTATGTCATAAGCTTATGTCATGGATAAATGCTTTAGTTAAATGATAATATTTTTTATCCAAGTACATACAATGATCCGATAACCATTACTATCATACTTTGTTACAATTGATTTCAAAAAACAAGTTTCACGAAACCATGCCACCTTATATATTTTTGGAGTAAAATAATAGTGCACGATCACTATTTGCCTACATTTTAAAATGACACAAAAGAGTACCAAACACAACGGAACACAAACCACTCCCACAACAATACAAACAGCGCACAAATACCATAGCAATCACAGAAAACAATAGCAAATCCCAAAATAATTAAATAAGATTGACAAAAAAGATTGCACTATCTAACCCCTAGGGTTAGCCCTAACCATACCCATTAGCTGGATTTTCAACTCTAACCCTAGTTAAGACCAGTATAGGTATAAATGATCACAAACGACTCAAATTAGGGTAAAAAACCGCCTTTTTTCAACCTCCAACCTCCATAAAAAAAACACCAACGCTCAGCAACATCCCGACCATGCCGTGGGACCTCCACAAAAACACCAAAACATCGAAAAAACAGTCAAATCGACCTAACCCTAGCTAACCCCCTATCCCACTAGGGTTAGCCCTAACCATATCCGTTAGCTCGATTTTCGCCTCTATTCCTATCTAAGACCAATTTAGATCAAAATGACCCAAAACGAGCCAAACTAGGGTGAAAAAACGTCTTTCGTCAACCTCCAACCTCCATCAAAACACCACCAACGTTCTGCAACGTCCCGACCCTGCCGCGGGAGCTCCAAACAAACACAAAAACATCGAAAAAACAGTCAAATCGGCCTAACCCTAGCTAACGCCCTATCCCACTAGGATTAGCCCTAACCATACCCGTTAGCTCGATTTTCGCCTCTAACCCTAGCTAAGACTAGATTAGGTCAAAGTGACCCCAAACGAGCCAAACTAGGGTGAAAAAACGTCTTTTTTCAGCCCCCAACCTCCAAACGCACACTCCTAGGGGCACCCAAGGTCATTTCTACCTCTTTCCATACCTCGTTCTTACAAAATAATAAGTTCGGGTCACAAAGAGCATATGCGCCAAACACATAGACACAATCATTCATACATTCTGGAATTGCAGCAAGGTAAACTTCATTTGGAAATTACCTGAAAAATGCATTCAGCATAAACTATAACTAAAACTGAATATTACGAGCAGACTAATACTATTACTTATCCAAGTACATACAACGATCCGATAACCATTACTATCATACTTTGTTACAATTGATTTCAAAAAACAAGTTTCACGAAACCATGCCACCTTATATATTTTTGGAGTAAAACAATAGTGCACGATCACTATTTGCCTACATTTTAAAATGACACAAAAGAGTACCAATCACAACAGAACACAAACCACTCCCACTACAAAACAAACAGCGCACAAAGACCATAGCAATCACAGAAAACAATAGCAAATCCCAAAATAATTAAATAAGATTGACAAAAAAGATTGCACTCTCTAACCCTAGTTGCAGCGCAAACAAAACGCTCAAAAATTCCACAAAACACACGCGCGAGCACGACAACGGGAAACTGTAGACATCAAAAACATCACCAACGCTCTGCAACGTCCCCACCCTGCGGAGGGACCTCCAAAAATCCACCTAAACATAAAAAAAGAGCAAAATCGACCTAACACTAGCTAACCCCTAGGGTTAGCCCTAACCATACCCATTAGCTGGATTTTTAACTCTAACCCTAGTTAAGACCAGTTTAGGTATAAATGATCACAAACGACTCAAATTAGGGTAAAAAACCGTCTTTTTTCAACCTCCAACCTCCATCCAAAAAAAACACCAACGCTCAGCAACATCCCGACCATGCCGTGGGACCTCCACAAAAACATCGAAAAAACATCGAAAAAACAGTCAAATCGACCTAACCCTAGCTAACCCCCTATCCCACTAGGGTTAGCCCTAACCATACCCGTTAGCTCGATTTTCGCCTCTAACACTAGCTAAGACCAATTTAGATCAAAATGACCCAAAACGAGCCAAACTAGGGTGAAAAAACGTCTTTCTTCAACCTCTAACCTCCATCAAAAACACCACCAACGTTCCGCAACGTCCCAACCCTGCCGCGGGAGCTCCAAACAAACACAAAAACATCGAAAAAACAGTCAAATCGGCCTAATCCTAGCTAACCCCCTATCCCACTAGGATTAGCCCTAACAATACCCGTTAGCTCGATTTTCGCCTCTAACCCTAGCTAAGACTAGATTAGGTCAAAGTGACCCCAAACGAGCCCAACTAGGGTGATTAAACGTCTTTTTTCAGCCCCCAACCTCCAAACGCACACTCCTAGGGGCACCCAAGGTCATTTCTACCTCTTTCCATACCTCGTTCTTACAAAATAATAAGTTCAGGTCACAAAAAGCATATGCGCCAAACACATAGACACAATCATTCATACATTCTGGGATTGCAGCAAGGTAAACTTCATTTGGAAATTACCTGAAAAATGCATTCAGCATAAACTATAACTAAAACTGAATACTACGAGCAGACTAATACTATTTTTTATCCAAGTACATACAATGATCCGATAACCATTACTATCATACTTTGTTACAATTGATTTCAAAAAACAAGTTTCACGAAACCATGCCACCTTATATATTTTCGGAGTAAAATAATAGTGCACGATCACTATTTGCCTACATTTTAAAATGACACAAAAGAGTACCAATCACAACAGAACACAAACCACTCCCACAACAATACAAACAGCGCACAAAGACCATAGCAATCACAGAAAACAATAGCAAATCCCAAAATAATTAAATAAGATTGACAAAAAAACGCCTTTTTTCAACCTCCAACCTCCATTAAAAAAAACACCAACGCTCAGCAACATCCCGACCATGCCGTGGGACCTCCACAAAAACACCAAAACATCGAAAAAACAGTCAAATCGACCTAATCCTAGCTAACCCCCTATCCCACTAGGGTTAGCCCTAACCATACCCGTTAGCTCGATTTTCGCCTCTATTCCTATCTAAGACCAATTTAGATCAAAATGACCCAAAACGAGCCAAACTAGGGTGAAAAAACGTCTTTCTTCAACCTCCAACCTCCATCAAAAACACCACCAACGTTCTGCAACGTCCCGACCCTGCCGCGGGAGCTCCAAACAAACACAAAAACATCGAAAAAACAGTCAAATCGGCCTAACCCTAGCTAACCCCCTATCCCACTAGGATTAGCCCTAACCATACCCGTTAGCTCGATTTTCGCCTCTAACCCTAGCTAAGACTAGATTAGGTCAAAGTGACCCCAAACGAGCCAAACTAGGGTGAAAAAACGTCTTTTTTCAGCCCCCAACCTCCAAACGCACACTCCTAGGGGCACCCAAGGTCATTTCTACCTCTTTCCATACCTCGTTCTTACAAAATAATAAGTTCAGGTCACAAAGAGCATATGCGCCAAACACATAGACACAATCATTCATACATTCTGGAATTGCAGCAAGGTAAACTTCATTTGGAAATTACCTGAAAAATGCATTCAGCATAAACTATAACTAAAACTGAATATTACGAGCAGACTAATACATAGAGGATTCATCACGAGTGTTTTTTGATATGGGAAATATCAACCGAGTCTTAGTTAATCGGTATTTGCCGAGCCTTTGGCGAGGCAAATACCGATTAACGGGACGAGGTTGATATTTCCCATATTAAAAAACACGAGTGATGAATTCTATTTATCATTTTTGCTTCCCTATTAAGGAATAATTGCATTAACAATAACATCAGCAACTTGTCGACATCTTACGTATAGATCGTGCGTAGTGATACATGTTTTCCATAGCCGTGTAAACCAAAATAAACAACCTCTTAACTCCTTTATGGCATATTCCTTCGCTGAGAAAAAAAAGTACCATCAACCTGTAACCTGTAATATCCATTTGTCAACACGGATATCACTGTAGCACTTCCCCTTTGATCTATTAAAACATTGTCTCCAACATCAAAGGTATCCATGTTGTTTGTAAACACCTACTCACGTGCACCGGCGAAAAAAGTCCCACTTCCGGTTATCTAATTTGCATATCTAATTTGCATACTTATGTCATTGGGGTATGACATACATGTTTTTATGTCATAAGCTTATGTCATGGATAAATGCTTTAGTTAAATGATAATATTTTTTATCCAAGTACATACAATGATCCGATAACCATTACTATCATACTTTGTTACAATTGATTTCAAAAAACAAGTTTCACGAAACCATGCCACCTTATATATTTTTGGAGTAAAATAATAGTGCACGATCACTATTTGCCTACATTTTAAAATGACACAAAAGAGTACCAATCACAACGGAACACAAACCACTCCCACAACAATACAAACAGCGCACAAATACCATAGCAATCACAGAAAACAATAGCAAATCCCAAAATAATTAAATAAGATTGACAAAAAAGATTGCACTATCTAACCCCTAGGGTTAGCCCTAACCATACCCATTAGCTGGATTTTCAACTCTAACCCTAGTTAAGACCAGTATAGGTATAAATGATCACAAACGACTCAAATTAGGGTAAAAAACCGTCTTTTTTCAACCTCCAACCTCCATAACAAAAACACCAACGCTCAGCAACATCCCGACCATGCCGTGGGACCTCCACAAAAACACCAAAACATCGAAAAAACAGTCAAATCGACCTAACCCTAGCTAACCCCCTATCCCACTAGGGTTAGCCCTAACCATATCCGTTAGCTCGATTTTCGCCTCTATTCCTATCTAAGAGCAATTTAGATCAAAATGACCCAAAACGAGCCAAACTAGGGTGAAAAAACGTCTTTTTTCAGCCCCCAACCTCCAAACGCACACTGCTAGGGGCACCCAAGGTCATTTCTACCTCTTTCCATACCTCGATCTTACAAAATAATAAATTCAGGTCACAAAGAGCATATGCGCCAAACACATAGACACAATCATTCATACATTCTGGGATTGCAGCAAGGTAAACTTCATTTGGAAATTACCTGAAAAATGCATTCAGCATAAACTATAACTAAAACTGAATATTACGAGCAGACTAATACTATTTTTTATCCAAGTACATACAATGATCCGATAACCATTACTATCATACTTTGTTACAATTGATTTCAAAAAACAAGTTTCACGAAACCATGCCACCTTATATATTTTTGGAGTAAAACAATAGTGCACGATCACTATTTGCCTACATTTTAAAATGACACAAAAGAGTACCAACCACAACAGAACACAAACCACTCCCACAACAATACAAACAGCGCACAAAGACCATAGCAATCACAGAAAACAATAGCAAATCCCAAAATAATTAAATAAGATTGACAAAAAAGATTGCACTATCTAACCCCTAGGGTTAGCCCTAACCATACCCATTAGCTGGATTTTCAACTCTAACCCTAGTTAAGACCAGTATAGGTATAAATGATCACAAACGACTCAAATTAGGGTAAAAAACCGTCTTTTTTCAACCTCCAACCTCCATAACAAAAACACCAACGCTCAGCAACATCCCGACCATGCCGTGGGACCTCCACAAAAACACCAAAACATCGAAAAAACAGTCAAATCGACCTAACCCTAGCTAACCCTCTATCCCACTAGGGTTAGCCCTAACCATACCCGTTAGCTCGATTTTCGCCTCTATTCCTATCTAAGACCAATTTAGATCAAAATGACCCAAAACGAGCCAAACTAGGGTGAAAAAACGTCTTTCTTCAACCTCCAACCTCCATCAAAAACACCTCCAACGTTCTGCAACGTCCCGACCCTGCCGCGGGAGCTCCAAACAAACACAAAAACATCGAAAAAACAGTCAAATCGGCCTAACCCTAGCTAACCCCCTATCCCACTAGGATTAGCCCTAACCATACCCGTTAGCTCGATTTTCGCCTCTAACCCTAGCTAAGACTAGATTAGGTCAAAGTGACCCCAAACGAGCCAAACTAGGGTGAAAAAACGTCTTTTTTCAGCCCCCAACCTCCAAACGCACACTCCTAGGGGCACCCAAGGTCATTTCTACCTCTTTCCATACCTCGTTCTTACAAAATAATAAGTTCGGGTCACAAAGAGCATATGCGCCAAACACATAGACACAATCATTCATACATTCTGGAATTGCAGCAAGGTAAACTTCATTTCGAAATTACCTGAAAAATGCATTCAGCATAAACTATAACTAAAACTGAATATTACGAGCAGACTAATACATAGAGGATTCATCACGAGTGTTTTTTGATATGGGAAATATCAACCGAGTCTTAGTTAATCGGTATTTGCCGAGCCTTTGGCGAGGCAAATACCGATTAACGGGACGAGGTTGATATTTCCCATATTAAAAAACACGAGTGATGAATTCTATTTATCATTTTTGCTTCCCTATTAAGGAATAATTGCATTAACAATAACATCAGCAACTTGTCGACATCTTACGTATAGATCGTGCGTAGTGATACATGTTTTCCATAGCCGTGTAAACCAAAATAAACAACCTCTTAACTCCTTTATGGCATATTCCTTCGCTGAGAAAAAAAAGTACCATCAACCTGTAACCTGTAATATCCATTTGTCAACACGGATATCACTGTAGCACTTCCCCTTTGATCTATTAAAACATTGTCTCCAACATCAAAGGTATCCATGTTGTTTGTAAACACCTACTCACGTGCACCGGCGAAAAAAGTCCCACTTCCGGTTATCTAATTTGCATATCTAATTTGCATACTTATGTCATTGGGGTATGACATACATGTTTTTATGTCATAAGCTTATGTCATGGATAAATGCTTTAGTTAAATGATAATATTTTTTATCCAAGTACATACAATGATCCGATAACCATTACTATCATACTTTGTTACAATTGATTTCAAAAAACAAGTTTCACGAAACCATGCCACCTTATATATTTTTGGAGTAAAATAATAGTGCACGATCACTATTTGCCTACATTTTAAAATGACACAAAAGAGTACCAATCACAACGGAACACAAACCACTCCCACAACAATACAAACAGCGCACAAATACCATAGCAATCACAGAAAACAATAGCAAATCCCAAAATAATTAAATAAGATTGACAAAAAAGATTGCACTATCTAACCCCTAGGGTTAGCCCTAACCATACCCATTAGCTGGATTTTTAACTCTAACCCTAGTTAAGACCAGTATAGGTATAAATGATCACAAACGACTCAAATTAGGGTAAAAAACCGCCTTTTTTCAACCTCCAACCTCCATAAAAAAAACACCAACGCTCAGCAACATCCCGACCATGCCGTGGGACCTCCACAAAAACACCAAAACATCGAAAAAACAGTCAAATCGACCTAACCCTAGCTAACCCCCTATCCCACTAGGGTTAGCCCTAACCATATCCGTTAGCTCGATTTTCGCCTCTATTCCTATCGAAGACCAATTTAGATCAAAATGACCCAAAACGAGCCAAACTAGGGTGAAAAAACGTCTTTCGTCAACCTCCAACCTCCATCAAAAACACCACCAACGTTCTGCAACGTCCCGACCCTGCCGCGGGAGCTCCAAACAAACACAAAAACATCGAAAAAACAGTCTAATCGGCCTAACCCTAGCTAACGCCCTATCCCACTAGGATTAGCCCTAACCATACCCGTTAGCTCGATTTTCGCCTCTAACCCTAGCTAAGACTAGATTAGGTCAAAGTGACCCCAAACGAGCCAAACTAGGGTGAAAAAACGTCTTTTTTCAGCCCCCAACCTCCAAACGCACACTCCTAGGGGCACCCAAGGTCATTTCTACCTCTTTCCATACCTCGTTCTTACAAAATAATAAGTTCGGGTCACAAAGAGCATATGCGCCAAACACATAGACACAATCATTCATACATTCTGGAATTGCAGCAAGGTAAACTTCATTTGGAAATTACCTGAAAAATGCATTCAGCATAAACTATAACTAAAACTGAATATTACGAGCAGACTAATACTATTACTTATCCAAGTACATACAACGATCCGATAACCATTACTATCATACTTTGTTACAATTGATTTCAAAAAACAAGTTTCACGAAACCATGCCACCTTATATATTTTTGGAGTAAAACAATAGTGCACGATCACTATTTGCCTACATTTTAAAATGACACAAAAGAGTACCAACCACAACAGAACACAAACCACTCCTAAAACAATACAAACAGCGCACAAAGACCATAGCAATCACAGAAAACAATAGCAAATCCCAAAATAATTAAATAAGATTGACAAAAAAGATTGCACTATCTAACCCTAGTTGCGGCGCAAACAAAACGCTCAAAAATTCCACAAAACACACGCGCGCGCACGACAACGGGAAACTGCAGACATCAAAAACATCACCAACGCTCTGCAACGTCCCGACCCTGCCGAGGGACCTCCAAAAATCCACCTAAACATAAATAAAGAGCAAAATCGACCTAACACTAGCTAAACCCTAGGGTTAGCCCTAACCATACCCGTTAGCTGGATTTTCAACTCTAACCATAGTTAAGACCAGTATAGGTATAAATGATCACAAACGACTCAAATTAGGGTAAAAAAACGTCTTTTTTCAACCTCCAACCTCCATCCAAAAAAAACACCAACGCTCAGCAACATCCCGACCATGCAGTGGGACCTCCACAAAAACACCAAAACATCGAAAAAAAAAGTCAAATCGACCTAACCCTAGCTAACCCCCTATCCCACTAGGTTTAGCCCTAACCATACCCGTTAGCTCGATTTTCGCCTCTTACCCTAGCTAAGTTTAGATTAGGTCAAAGTGACCCCAAACAAGCCAAACTAGGGTGAAAAAACGTCTTTTTTCAGCCCCCAACCTCCAAACGCACACTCCTAGGGGCACCCAAGGTCATTTCTACCTCTTTCCATACCTCGTTCTTACAAAATAATAAGTTCAGGTCACAAAGAGCATATGCACCAAACACATAGACACAATCATTCATACATTCTGGAATTGCAGCAAGGTAAACTTCATTTGGAAATTACCTGAAAAATGCATTCAGCATAAACTATAACTAAAACTGAATATTACGAGCAGACTAATACTATTACTTATCCAAGTACATACAATGATCCGATAACCATTACTATCATACTTTGTTACAATTGATTTAAAAAAACAAGTTTCACGAAACCATGCCACCTTATATATTTTTGGAGTAAAACAATAGTGCACGATCACTATTTGCCTACATTTTAAAATGACACAAAAGAGTACCAATCACAACAGAACACAAACCACTCCCACAACAAAACAAACAGCGCACAAAGACCATAGCAATCACAGAAAACAATAGCAAATCCCAAAATAATTAAATAAGATTGACAAAAAAAATTGCACTATCTAACCCTAGTTGCGGCGCAAACAAAACGCTCAAAAAATTCCACAAAACACACGCGCGCGCACGACAACGGGAAACTGCAGACATCAAAAACATCACCAACGCTCTGCAACGTCCCGACCCTGCCGAGGGACCTCCAAAATTCCACCTAAACATCAAAAAAGAGCAAAATCGACCTAACACTAGCTAACCCCTAGGGTTAGCCCTAACCATACCCGTTAGCTGCATTTTCAACTCTAACCCTAGTTAAGACCAGTATAGGTATAAATGATCACAAACGACTCAAATTAGGGTAAAAAAACGCCTTTTTTCAACCTCCAACCTCCATCAAAAAAAAACACCAACGCTCAGCAACATCCCGACCATGCAGTGGGACCTCCACAAAAACACCAAAACATCGAAAAAACAGTCAAATCTACCTAACACTAGCTAACCCCCTATCCCACTAGGGTTAGCCCTAACCATACCCGTTAGCTCGATTTTCGCCTCTTACCCTAGCTAAGTTTAGATTAGGTCAAAGTGACCCCAAACAAGCCAAACTAGGGTGAAAAAACGTCTTTTTTCAGCCCCCAACCTCCAAACGCACACTCCTAGGGGCACCCAAGGTCATTTCTACCTCTTTCCATACCTCGTTCTTACAAAATAATAAGTTCAGGTCACAAAGAGCATATGCACCAAACACATAGACACAATCATTCATACATTCTGGAATTGCAGCAAGGTAAACTTCATTTGGAAATTACCTGAAAAATGCATTCAGCATAAACTATAACTAAAACTGAATATTACGAGCAGACTAATACTATTACTTATCCAAGTACATACAATGATCCGATAACCATTACTATCATACTTTGTTACAATTGATTTAAAAAAACAAGTTTCACGAAACCATGCCACCTTATATATTTTTGGAGTAAAACAATAGTGCACGATCACTATTTGCCTACATTTTAAAATGACACAAAAGAGTACCAATCACAACAGAACACAAACCACTCCCACAACAAAACAAACAGCGCACAAAGACCATAGCAATCACAGAAAACAATAGCAAATCCCAAAATAATTAAATAAGATTGACAAAAAAAATTGCACTATCTAACCCTAGTTGCGGCGCAAACAAAACGCTCAAAAAATTCCACAAAACACACGCGCGCGCACGACAACGGGAAACTGCAGACATCAAAAACATCACCAACGCTCTGCAACGTCCCGACCCTGCCGAGGGACCTCCAAAATTCCACCTAAACATCAAAAAAGAGCAAAATCGACCTAACACTAGCTAACCCCTAGGGTTAGCCCTAACCATACCCGTTAGCTGCATTTTCAACTCTAACCCTAGTTAAGACCAGTATAGGTATAAATGATCACAAACGACTCAAATTAGGGTAAAAAAACGCCTTTTTTCAACCTCCAACCTCCATCAAAAAAAAACACCAACGCTCAGCAACATCCCGACCATGCAGTGGGACCTCCACAAAAACACCAAAACATCGAAAAAACAGTCAAATCTACCTAACACTAGCTAACCCCCTATCCCACTAGGGTTAGCCCTAACCATACCCGTTAGCTCGATTATCGCCTCTAACCCTAGCTAAGACTAGATTAGGTCAAAGTGACCCCAAACGAGCCAAACTAGGGTGAAAAAACGTCTTTTTTCAGCCCCCAACCTCCAAACGCACACTCCTAGGGGCACCCAAGGTCATTTCTACCTCTTTCCATACCTCGTTCTTACAAAATAATAAGTTCAGGTCACAAAGAGCATATGCACCAAACACATAGACACAATCATTCATACATTCTGGAATTGCAGCAAGGTAAACTTCATTTGGAAATTACCTGAAAAATGCATTCAGCATAAACTATAACTAAAACTGATTATTACGAGCAGACTAATACTATTACTTATCCAAGTACATACAATGATCCGATAACCATTACTATCATACTTTGTTACAATTGATTTCAAAAAACAAGTTTCACGAAACCATGCCACCTTATGTATTATTGGAGTAAAACAATAGTGCACGATCACTATTTGCCTACATTTTAAAATGACACAAAAGAGTACCAATCACAACAGAACACAAACCACTCCCACAACAAAACAAACAGCGCACAAAGACCATAGCAATCACAGAAAACAATAGCAAATCCCAAAATAATTAAATAAGATTGACAAAAAAGATTGCACTATCTAACCCTAGTTGCGGCGCAAACAAAACGCTCAAAAATTCCACAAAACACACGCGCGCGCACGACAACGGGAAACTGCAGACATCAAAAACATCACCAACGCTCTGCAACGTCCCGACCCTGCCGAGGGACCTCCAAAAATCCACCTAAACATAAATAAAGAGCAAAATCGACCTAACACTAGCTAAACCCTAGGGTTAGCCCTAACCATACCCGTTAGCTGGATTTTCAACTCTAACCATAGTTAAGACCAGTATAGGTATAAATGATCACAAACGACTCAAATTAGGGTAAAAAAACGTCTTTTTTCAACCTCCAACCTCCATCCAAAAAAAACACCAACGCTCAGCAACATCCCGACCATGCAGTGGGACCTCCACAAAAACACCAAAACATCGAAAAAAAAAGTCAAATCGACCTAACCCTAGCTAACCCCCTATCCCACTAGGTTTAGCCCTAACCATACCCGTTAGCTCGATTTTCGCCTCTTACCCTAGCTAAGTTTAGATTAGGTCAAAGTGACCCCAAACAAGCCAAACTAGGGTGAAAAAACGTCTTTTTTCAGCCCCCAACCTCCAAACGCACACTCCTAGGGGCACCCAAGGTCATTTCTACCTCTTTCCATACCTCGTTCTTACAAAATAATAAGTTCAGGTCACAAAGAGCATATGCACCAAACACATAGACACAATCATTCATACATTCTGGAATTGCAGCAAGGTAAACTTCATTTGGAAATTACCTGAAAAATGCATTCAGCATAAACTATAACTAAAACTGAATATTACGAGCAGACTAATACTATTACTTATCCAAGTACATACAATGATCCGATAACCATTACTATCATACTTTGTTACAATTGATTTAAAAAAACAAGTTTCACGAAACCATGCCACCTTATATATTTTTGGAGTAAAACAATAGTGCACGATCACTATTTGCCTACATTTTAAAATGACACAAAAGAGTACCAATCACAACAGAACACAAACCACTCCCACAACAAAACAAACAGCGCACAAAGACCATAGCAATCACAGAAAACAATAGCAAATCCCAAAATAATTAAATAAGATTGACAAAAAAAATTGCACTATCTAACCCTAGTTGCGGCGCAAACAAAACGCTCAAAAAATTCCACAAAACAAACGCGCGCGCACGACAACGGGAAACTGCAGACATCAAAAACATCACCAACGCTCTGCAACGTCCCGACCCTGCCGAGGGACCTCCAAAATTCCACCTAAACATCAAAAAAGAGCAAAATCGACCTAACACTAGCTAACCCCTAGGGTTAGCCCTAACCATACCCGTTAGCTGCATTTTCAACTCTAACCCTAGTTAAGACCAGTATAGGTATAAATGATCACAAACGACTCAAATTAGGGTAAAAAAACGCCTTTTTTCAACCTCCAACCTCCATAAAAAAAAAACACCAACGCTCAGCAACATCCCGACCATGCAGTGGGACCTCCACAAAAACACCAAAACATCGAAAAAACAGTCAAATCTACCTAACACTAGCTAACCCCCTATCCCACTAGGGTTAGCCCTAACCATACCCGTTAGCTCGATTATCGCCTCTAACCCTAGCTAAGACTAGATTAGGTCAAAGTGACCCCAAACGAGCCAAACTAGGGTGAAAAAACGTCTTTTTTCAGCCCCCAACCTCCAAACGCACACTCCTAGGGGCACCCAAGGTCATTTCTACCTCTTTCCATACCTCGTTCTTACAAAATAATAAGTTCAGGTCACAAAGAGCATATGCACCAAACACATAGACACAATCATTCATACATTCTGGAATTGCAGCAAGGTAAACTTCATTTCGAAATTACCTGAAAAATGCATTCAGCATAAACTATAACTAAAACTGATTATTACGAGCAGACTAATACTATTACTTATCCAAGTACATACAATGATCCGATAACCATTACTATCATACTTTGTTACAATTGATTTCAAAAAACAAGTTTCACGAAACCATGCCACCTTATGTATTATTGGAGTAAAACAATAGTGCACGATCACTATTTGCCTACATTTTAAAATGACACAAAAGAGTACCAATCACAACAGAACACAAACCACTCCCACAACAAAACAAACAGCGCACAAAGACCATAGCAATCACAGAAAACAATAGCAAATCCCAAAATAATTAAATAAGATTGACAAAAAAAATTGCACTATCTAACCCTAGTTGCGGCGCAAACAAAACGCTCAAAAAATTCCACAAAACACACGCGCGCGCACGACAACGGGAAACTGCAGACATCAAAAACATCACCAACGCTCTGCAACGTCCCGACCCTGCCGAGGGACCTCCAAAAATCCACCTAAACATAAAAAAAGAGCAAAATCGACCTAACACTAGCTAACCCCTAGGGTTAGCCCTAACCATACCCGTTAGCTGGATTTTCAACTCTAACCCTAGTTAAGACCAGTATAGGTATAAATGATCACAAACGACTCAAATTAGCGTAAAAAACCGTCTTTTTTCAACCTCCAACCTCCATCCCAAAAAAACACCAACGCTCAGCAACATCCCGACCCTGCCGTGGGACCTCCACAAAAACACCAAAACATCGAAAAAAAAAGTCAAATCGACATAACCCTAGCTAACACCCTATCCCACTAAGGTTAGGCCTAACCATACCCGTTAGCTCGATTTTCGCCTCTAACCCTAGCTAAGACTAGATTAAGTCAAAGTGACCCCAAACGAGCCAAACTAGGGTGAAAAAACGTCTTTTTTCAGCCCCCAACCTCCATCCAAAAAAAACACCAACGCTCAGCAACATCCCGACCATGCAGTGGGACCTCCACAAAAACACCAAAACATCAAAAAAAAAAGTCAAATCGACCTAACCCTAGCTAACCCCCTATCCCACTAAGTTTAGCCCTAACCATACCCGTTAGCTCGATTTTCGCCTCTTACCCTAGCTAAGTTTAGATTAGGTCAAAGTGACCCCAAACAAGCCAAACTAGGGTGAAAAAACGTCTTTTTTCAGCCCCCAACCTCCAAACGCACACTCCTAGGTGCACCCAAGGTCATTTCTACCTCTTTCCATACCTCGTTCTTACAAAATAATAAGTTCAGGTCACAAAGAGCATATGCACCAAACACATAGACACAATCATTCATACATTCTGGAATTGCAGCAAGGTAAACTTCATTTGGAAATTACCTGAAAAATGCATTCAGCATAAACTATAACTAAAACTGAATATTACGAGCAGACTAATGCTATTACTTATCCAAGTACATACAATGATCCGATAACCATTACTATCATACTTTGTTACAATTGATTTAAAAAAACAAGTTTCACGAAACCATGCCACCTTATATATTTTTGGAGTAAAACAATAGTGCACGATCACTATTTGCCTACATTTTGAAATGACACAAAAGAGTACCAATCACAACAGAACACAAACCACTCCCACAACAAAACAAACAGCGCACAAAGACCATAGCAATCACAGAAAACAATAGCAAATCCCAAAATAATTAAATAAGATTGACAAAAAAAATTGCACTATCTAACCCTAGTTGCGGCGCAAACAAAACGCTCAAAACATTCCACAAAACACACGCGCGCGCACGACAACGGGAAACTGCAGACATCAAAAACATCACCAACGCTCTGCAACGTCCCGACCCTGCCGAGGGACCTCCAAAAATCCACCTAAACATCAAAAAAGAGCAAAATCGACCTAACACTAGCTAACCCCTAGGGTTAGCCCTAACCATACCCGTTAGCTGGATTTTCAACTCTAACCCTAGTGAAGACCAGTATAGGTATAAATGATCACAAACGACTCAAATTAGGGTAAAAAACCGTCTTTTTTCAACCTCCAACCTCCATCAAAAAAAAACACCAACGCTCAGCAACATCCCGACCCTGCCGTGGGACCTCCACAAAAACACCAAAACATCGAAAAAAAAAGTCAAATCGACATAACCCTAGCTAACACCCTATCCCACTAAGGTTAGGCCTAACCATACCCGTTAGCTCGATTTTCGCCTCTAACCCTAGCTAAGACTAGATTAAGTCAAAGTGACCCCAAACGAGCCAAACTAGGGTGAAAAAACGTCTTTTTTCAGCCCCCAACCTCCATCCAAAAAAAACACCAACGCTCAGCAACATCCCGACCATGCAGTGGGACCTCCACAAAAACACAAAAACATCTAAAAAAAAGTCAAATCGACCTAACCCTAGCTAACCCCCTATCCCACTATGGTTAGGCCTAACCATACCCGTTAGCTCGATTTTCGCCTCTAACCCTAGCTAAGACTAGATTAGGTCAAAGTGACCCCAAACGAGCCAAACTAGGGTGAAAAAACGTCTTTTTTTCAGCCCCCAACCTCCAAACGCACACTCCTAGGGGCACCCAAGGTCATTTCTACCTCTTTCCATACCTCGTTCTTACAAAATAATAAGTTCAGGTCACAAAAAGCATATGTGCCAAACACATAGACACAATCATTCATACATTCTGGAATTGCAGCAAGGTAAACTTCATTTGGAAATTACCTGAAAAATGCATTCAGCATAAACTATAACTAAAACTGAATATTACGAGCAGACTAATACTATTACTTATCCAAGTACATACAATGATTCGATAACCATTACTATCATACTTTGTTACAATTGATTTCAAAAAACAAGTTTCACGAAACCATGCCACCTTATGTATTTTTGGAGTAAAACAATAGTGCACGATCACTATTTGCCTACATTTTAAAATGACACAAAAGAGTACCAATCACAACAGAACACAAACCACTCCCACAACAAAACAAACAGCGCACAAAGACCATAGCAATCACAGAAAACAATAGCAAATCCCAAAATAATTAAATAAGATTGACAAAAAAAATTGCACTATCTAACCCTAGTTGCGGCGCAAACAAAACGCTCAAAAAATTCCACAAAACACACGCGCGCGCACGACAACGGGAAACTGCAGACATCAAAAACATCACCAACGCTCTGCAACGTCCCGACCCTGCCGAGGGACCTCCAAAAATCCACCTAAACATAAAAAAAGAGCAAAATCGACCTAACACTAGCTATTCCCTAGGGTTAGCCCTAACCATACCCGTTAGCTGGATTTTCAACTCTAACCCTAGTTAAGACCAGTATAGGTATAAATGATCACAAACGACTCAAATTAGGGTAAAAAAACGCCTTTTTTCAACCTCCAACCTCCATCCAAAAAAAACACCAACGCTCAGCAACATCCCGACCATGCAGTGGGACCTCCACAAAAACACAAAAACATCGAAAAACAGTCAAATCGACCTAACCCTAGCTAACCCCCTATCCCACTAGGGTTAGCCCTAACCATACCCGTTGGCTCGATTTTCGCCTCTAACCCTTGCTAAGACTAGATTAGGTCAAAGTGACCCCAAACGAGCCAAACTAGGGTGAAAAAACGTCTTTTTTCAGCCCCCAACCTCCAAACGCACACTCCTAGGGGCACCCAAGGTCATTTCTACCTCTTTCCATACCTCGTTCTTACAAAATAATAAGTTCAGGTCACAAAAAGCATATGTGCCAAACACATAGACACAATCATTCATACATTCTGGAATTGCAGCAAGGTAAACTTCATTTGGAAATTACCTGAAAAATGCATTCAGCATAAACTATAACTAAAACTGAATATTACGAGCAGACTAATACTATTACTTATCCAAGTACATACAATGATCCGATAACCATTACTATCATACTTTGTTACAATTGATTTCAAAAAACAAGTTTCACGAAACCATGCCACCTTATGTATTTTTGGAGTAAAACAATAGTGCACGATCACTATTTGCCTACATTTTAAAATGACACAAAAGAGTACCAATCACAACAGAACACAAACCACTCCCACAACAAAACAAACAGCGCACAAAGACCATAGCAATCACAGAAAACAATAGCAAATCCCAAAATAATTAAATAAGATTGACAAAATAAATTGCACTATCTAACCCTAGTTGCGGCGCAAACAAAACGCTCAAAAAATTCCACAAAACACACGTGCGCGCACGACAACCGGAAACTGCAGACATCAAAAACATCACCAACGCTCTGCAACGTCCCCACCCTGCCGAGGGACCTCCAAAAATCCACCTAAACATAAAAAAAGAGCAAAATCGACCTAACACTAGCTAACCCCTAGGGTTAGCCCTAACCATACCCGTTAGCTGGATTTTCAATTCTAACCCTAGTTAAGACCAGTATAGGTATAAATGATCACAAACGACTCAAATTAGGGTAAAAAAACGTCTTTTTTCAACCTCCAACCTCCATCCCAAAAAAACACCAACGCTCAGCAACATCCCGACCATGCAGTGGGACCTCCACAAAAACACAAAAACATCGAAAAACAGTCAAATCGACCTAACCCTAGCTAACCCCCTATCCCACTAGGGTTAGCCCTAACCATACCCGTTGGCTCGATTTTCGCCTCTAACCCTTGCTAAGACTAGATTAGGTCAAAGTGACCCCAAACGAGCCAAACTAGGGTGAAAAAACGTCTTTTTTCAGCCCCCAACCTCCAAACGCACACTCCTAGGGGCACCCAAGGTCATTTCTACCTCTTTCCATACCTCGTTCTTACAAAATAATAAGTTCAGGTCACAAAAAGCATATGTGCCAAACACATAGACACAATCATTCATACATTCTGGAATTGCAGCAAGGTAAACTTCATTTGGAAATTACCTGAAAAATGCATTCAGCATAAACTATAACTAAAACTGAATATTACGAGCAGACTAATACTATTACTTATCCAAGTACATACAATGATCCGATAACCATTACTATCATACTTTGTTACAATTGATTTCAAAAAACAAGTTTCACGAAACCATGCCACCTTATGTATTTTTGGAGTAAAACAATTGTGCACGATCACTATTTGCCTACATTTTAAAATGACACAAAAGAGTACCAATCACAACAGAACACAAACCACTCCCACAACAAAACAAACAGCGCACAAAGACCATAGCAATCACAGAAAACAATAGCAAATCCCAAAATAATTAAATAAGATTGACAAAATAAATTGCACTATCTAACCCTAGTTGCGGCGCAAACAAAACGCTCAAAAAATTCCACAAAACACACGTGCGCGCACGACAACCGGAAACTGCAGACATCAAAAACATCACCAACGCTCTGCAACGTCCCCACCCTGCCGAGGGACCTCCAAAAATCCACCTAAACATAAAAAAAGAGCAAAATCGACCTAACACTAGCTAACCCCTAGGGTTAGCCCTAACCATACCCGTTAGCTGGATTTTCAATTCTAACCCTAGTTAAGACCAGTATAGGTATAAATGATCACAAACGACTCAAATTAGGGTAAAAAAACGTCTTTTTTCAACCTCCAACCTCCATCCCAAAAAAACACCAACGCTCAGCAACATCCCGACCATGCAGTGGGACCTCCACAAAAACACAAAAACATCGAAAAACAGTCAAATCGACCTAACCCTAGCTAACCCCCTATCCCACTATGGTTAGGCCTAACCATACCCGTTAGCTCGATTATCGCCTCTAACCCTAGCTAAGACTAGATTAGGTCAAAGTGACCCCAAACGAGCCAAACTAGGGTGAAAAAACGTCTTTTTTCAGCCCCCAACCTCCAAACGCACACTCCTAGGGGCACCCAAGGTCATTTCTACCTCTTTCCATACCTCGTTCTTACAAAATAATAAGTTCAGGTCACAAAAAGCATATGTGCCAAACACATAGACACAATCATTCATACATTCTGGAATTGCAGCAAGGTAAACTTCATTTGGAAATTACCTGAAAAATGCATTCAGCATAAACTATAACTAAAACTGAATATTACGAGCAGACTAATACTATTACTTATCCAAGTACATACAATGATCCGATAACCATTACTATCATACTTTGTTACAATTGATTTCAAAAAACAAGTTTCACGAAACCATGCCACCTTATGTATTTTTGGAGTAAAACAATAGTGCACGATCACTATTTGCCTACATTTTAAAATGACACAAAAGAGTACCAATCACAACAGAACACAAACCACTCCCACAACAAAACAAACAGCGCACAAAGACCATAGCAATCACAGAAAACAATAGCAAATCCCAAAATAATTAAATAAGATTGACAAAAAAAATTGCACTATCTAACCCTAGTTGCGGCGCAAACAAAACGCTCAAAAAATTCCACAAAACACACGCGCGCGCACGACAACGGGAAACTGCAGACATCAAAAACATCACCAACGCTCTGCAACGTCCCGACCCTGCCGAGGGACCTCCAAAAATCCACCTAAACATAAAAAAAGAGCAAAATCGACCTAACACTAGCTATTCCCTAGGGTTAGCCCTAACCATACCCGTTAGCTGGATTTTCAACTCTAACCCTAGTTAAGACCAGTATAGGTATAAATGATCACAAACGACTCAAATTAGGGTAAAAAAACGCCTTTTTTCAACCTCCAACCTCCATCCAAAAAAAACACCAACGCTCAGCAACATCCCGACCATGCAGTGGGACCTCCACAAAAACACCAAAACATCGAAAAAAAAAGTCAAATCGACATAACCCTAGCTAACACCCTATCCCACTAAGGTTAGGCCTAACCATACCCGTTAGCTCGATTTTCGCCTCTAACCCTAGCTAAGACTAGATTAAGTCAAAGTGACCCCAAACGAGCCAAACTAGGGTGAAAAAACGTCTTTTTTCAGCCCCCAACCTCCATCCAAAAAAAACCACCAACGCTCAGCAACATCCCGACCATGCAGTGGGACCTCCACAAAAACACAAAAACATCGAAAAAAAAGTCAAATCGACCTAACCCTAGCTAACCCCCTATCCCACTATGGTTAGGCCTAACCATACCCGTTAGCTCGATTTTCGCCTCTAACCCTAGCTAAGACTAGATTAGGTCAAAGTGACCCCAAACGAGCCAAACTAGGGTGAAAAAACGTCTTTTTTTCAGCCCCCAACCTCCAAACGCACACTCCTAGGGGCACCCAAGGTCATTTCTACCTCTTTCCATACCTCGTTCTTACAAAATAATAAGTTCAGGTCACAAAAAGCATATGTGCCAAACACATAGACACAATCATTCATACATTCTGGAATTGCAGCAAGGTAAACTTCATTTGGAAATTACCTGAAAAATGCATTCAGCATAAACTATAACTAAAACTGAATATTACGAGCAGACTAATACTATTACTTATCCAAGTACATACAATGATTCGATAACCATTACTATCATACTTTGTTACAATTGATTTCAAAAAACAAGTTTCACGAAACCATGCCACCTTATGTATTTTTGGAGTAAAACAATAGTGCACGATCACTATTTGCCTACATTTTAAAATGACACAAAAGAGTACCAATCACAACAGAACACAAACCACTCCCACAACAAAACAAACAGCGCACAAAGACCATAGCAATCACAGAAAACAATAGCAAATCCCAAAATAATTAAATAAGATTGACAAAAAAAATTGCACTATCTAACCCTAGTTGCGGCGCAAACAAAACGCTCAAAAAATTCCACAAAACACACGCGCGCGCACGACAACGGGAAACTGCAGACATCAAAAACATCACCAACGCTCTGCAACGTCCCGACCCTGCCGAGGGACCTCCAAAAATCCACCTAAACATAAAAAAAGAGCAAAATCGACCTAACACTAGCTATTCCCTAGGGTTAGCCCTAACCATACCCGTTAGCTGGATTTTCAACTCTAACCCTAGTTAAGACCAGTATAGGTATAAATGATCACAAACGACTCAAATTAGGGTAAAAAAACGCCTTTTTTCAACCTCCAACCTCCATCCAAAAAAAACACCAACGCTCAGCAACATCCCGACCATGCAGTGGGACCTCCACAAAAACACAAAAACATCGAAAAACAGTCAAATCGACCTAACCCTAGCTAACCCCCTATCCCACTAGGGTTAGCCCTAACCATACCCGTTGGCTCGATTTTCGCCTCTAACCCTTGCTAAGACTAGATTAGGTCAAAGTGACCCCAAACGAGCCAAACTAGGGTGAAAAAACGTCTTTTTTCAGCCCCCAACCTCCAAACGCACACTCCTAGGGGCACCCAAGGTCATTTCTACCTCTTTCCATACCTCGTTCTTACAAAATAATAAGTTCAGGTCACAAAGAGCATATGCGCCAAACACATAGACACAATCATTCATACATTCTGGAATTGCAGCAAGGTAAACTTCATTTGGAAATTACCTGAAAAATGCATTCAGCATAAACTATAACTAAAACTGAATATTACGAGCAGACTAATACTATTACTTATCCAAGTACATACAATGATCCGATAACCATTACTATCATACTTTGTTACAATTGATTTCAAAAAACAAGTTTCACGAAACCATGCCACCTTATATATTTTTGGAGTAAAACAATAGTGCACGATCACTATTTGCCTACATTTTAAAATGACACAAAAGAGTACCAATCACAACAGAACACAAACCACTCCCACAACAAAACAAACAGCGCACAAAGACCATAGCAATCACAGAAAACAATAGCAAATCCCAAAATAATTAAATAAGATTGACAAAAAAAATTGCACTATCTAACCCTAGTTGCGGCGCAAACAAAACGCTCAAAAAATTCCACAAAACACACGCGCGCGCACGACAACGGGAAACTGCAGACATCAAAAACATCACCAACGCTCTGCAACGTCCCGACCCTGCCGAGGGACCTCCAAAAATCCACCTAAACATAAAAAAAGAGCAAAATCGACCTAACACTAGCTAACCCCTAGGGTTAGCCCTAACCATACCCGTTAGCTGGATTTTCAACTCTAACCCTAGTTAAGACCAGTATAGGTATAAATGATCACAAACGACTCAAATTAGGGTAAAAAACCGTCTTTTTTCAACCTCCAACCTCCATCCAAAAAAAACACCAACGCTCAGCAACATCCCGACCCTGCCGTGGGACCTCCACAAAAACACCAAAACATCGAAAAAAAAAGTCAAATCTACCTAACACTAGCTAACACCCTATCCCACTAAGGTTAGGCCTAACCATACCCGTTAGCTCGATTTTCGCCTCTAACCCTAGCTAAGACTAGATTAAGTCAAAGTGACCCCAAACGAGCCAAACTAGGGTGAAAAAACGTCTTTTTTCAGCCCCCAACCTCCATCCAAAAAAAACACCAACGCTCAGCAACATCCCGACCATGCAGTGGGACCTCCACAAAAACACAAAAACATCGAAAAAAAAGTCAAATCGACCTAACCCTAGCTAACCCCCTATCCCACTATGGTTAGGCCTAACCATACCCGTTAGCTCGATTTTCGCCTCTAACCCTAGCTAAGACTAGATTAGGTCAAAGTGACCCCAAACGAGCCAAACTAGGGTGAAAAAACGTCTTTTTTTCAGCCCCCAACCTCCAAACGCACACTCCTAGGGGCACCCAAGGTCATTTCTACCTCTTTCCATACCTCGTTCTTACAAAATAATAAGTTCAGGTCACAAAAAGCATATGTGCCAAACACATAGACACAATCATTCATACATTCTGGAATTGCAGTAAGGTAAACTTCATTTGGAAATTACCTGAAAAATGCATTCAGCATAAACTATAACTAAAACTGAATATTACGAGCAGACTAATACTATTACTTATCCAAGTACATACAATGATTCGATAACCATTACTATCATACTTTGTTACAATTGATTTCAAAAAACAAGTTTCACGAAACCATGCCACCTTATATATTTTTGGAGTAAAACAATAGTGCACGATCACTATTTGCCTACATTTTAAAATGACACAAAAGAGTACCAATCACAACAGAACACAAACCACTCCCACAACAAAACAAACAGCGCACAAAGACCATAGCAATGACAGAAAACAATAGCAAATCCCAAAATAATTAAATAAGATTGACAAAAAAAATTGCACTATCTAACCCTAGTTGCGGCGCAAACAAAACGCTAAAAAAATTCCACAAAACACACGCGCGCGCACGACAACGGGAAACTGCAGACATCAAAAACATCACCAACGCTCTGCAACGTCCCGACCCTGCCGAGGGACCTCCAAAAATCCACCTAAACATAAAAAAAGAGCAAAACCGACCTAACACTAGCTATTCCCTAGGGTTAGCCCTAACCATACCCGTTAGCTGGATTTTCAACTCTAACCCTAGTTAAGACCAGTATAGGTATAAATGATCACAAACGACTCAAATTAGGGTAAAAAAACGCCTTTTTTCAACCTCCAACCTCCATCCAAAAAAACCACCAACGCTCAGCAACATCCCGACCATGCAGTGGGACCTCCACAAAAACACAAAAACATCGAAAAACAGTCAAATCGACCTAACCCTAGCTAACCCCCTATCCCACTAGGGTTAGCCCTAACCATACCCGTTGGCTCGATTTTCGCCTCTAACCCTTGCTAAGACTAGATTAGGTCAAAGTGACCCCAAACGAGCCAAACTAGGGTGAAAAAACGTCTTTTTTCAGCCCCCAACCTCCAAACGCACACTCCTAGGGGCACCCAAGGTCATTTCTACCTCTTTCCATACCTCGTTCTTACAAAATAATAAGTTCAGGTCACAAAGAGCATATGCGCCAAACACATAGACACAATCATTCATACATTCTGGAATTGCAGCAAGGTAAACTTCATTTGGAAATTACCTGAAAAATGCATTCAGCATAAACTATAACTAAAACTGAATATTACGAGCAGACTAATACTATTACTTATCCAAGTACATACAATGATCCGATAACCATTACTATCATACTTTGTTACAATTGATTTCAAAAAACAAGTTTCACGAAACCATGCCACCTTATGTATTTTTGGAGTAAAACAATAGTGCACGATCACTATTTGCCTACATTTTAAAATGACACAAAAGAGTACCAATCACAACAGAACACAAACCACTCCCACAACAAAACAAACAGCGCACAAAGACCATAGCAATCACAGAAAACAATAGCAAATCCCAAAATAATTAAATAAGATTGACAAAAAAAATTGCACTATCTAACCCTAGTTGCGGCGCAAACAAAACGCTAAAAAAATTCCACAAAACACACGCGCGCGCACGACAACGGGAAACTGCAGACATCAAAAACATCACCAACGCTCTGCAACGTCCCGACCCTGCCGAGAGACCTCCAAAAATCCACCTAAACATAAAAAAAGAGCAAAATCGACCTAACACTAGCTAACCCCTAGGGTTAGCCCTAACCATACCCGTTAGCTGGATTTTCAACTCTAACCCTAGTTAAGACCAGTATAGGTATAAATGATCCCAAACGACTCAAATTAGGGTAAAAAAACGTCTTTTTTCAACCTCCAACCTCCATCCAAAAAAAACACCGACGCTCAGCAACATCCCGACCATACAGTGGGACCTCCACAAAAACACCAAAACATCGAAAAAAAAGTCAAATCGACCTAACCCTAGCTAACCCCCTATCCCACTATGGTTAGGCCTAACCATACCCGTTAGCTCGATTATCGCCTCTAACCCTAGCTAAGACTAGATTAGGTCAAAGTGACCCCAAACGGGCCAAACTAGGGTGAAAAAACGTCTTTTTTCAGCCCCCAACCTCCAAACGCACACTCCTAGGGGCACCCAAGGTCATTTCTACCTCTTTCCATACCTCGTTCTTACAAAATAATAAGTTCAGGTCACAAAAAGCATATGTGCCAAACACATAGACACAATCATTCATACATTCTGGAATTGCAGCAAGGTAAACTTCATTTGGAAATTACCTGAAAAATGCATTCAGCATAAACTATAACTAAAACTGAATATTACGAGCAGACTAATACTATTACTTATCCAAGTACATACAATGATCCGATAACCATTACTATCATACTTTGTTACAATTGATTTCAAAAAACAAGTTTCACGAAACCATGCCACCTTATGTATTTTTGGAGTAAAACAATAGTGCACGATCACTATTTGCCTACATTTTAAAATGACACAAAAGAGTACCAATCACAACAGAACACAAACCACTCCCACAACAAAACAAACAGCGCACAAAGACCATAGCAATCACAGAAAACAATAGCAAATCCCAAAATAATTAAATAAGATTGACAAAAAAAATTGCACTATCTAACCCTAGTTGCGGCGCAAACAAAACGCTCAAAAAATTCCACAAAACACACGTGCGCACACGACAACGGGAAACTGCAGACATCAAAAACATCACCAACGCTCTGCAACGTCCCCACCCTGCCGAGGGACCTCCAAAAATCCACCTAAACATAAAAAAAGAGCAAAATCGACCTAACACTAGCTAACCCCTAGGGTTAGCCCTAACCATACCCGTTAGCTGGATTTTCAATTCTAACCCTAGTTAAGACCAGTATAGGTATAAATGATCACAAACGACTCAAATTAGGGTAAAAAACCGTCTTTTTTCAACCTCCAACCTCCATCCCAAAAAAACACCAACGCTCAGCAACATCCCGACCATGCAGTGGGACCTCCACAAAAACACAAAAACATCGAAAAAAAAGTCAAATCGACCTAACCCTAGCTAACCGCCTATCCCACTAAGGTTAGCCCTAACCATACCCGTTAGCTCGATTTTCGCCTCTTACCCTAGCTAAGACTAGATTAGGTCAAAGTGACCCCAAACGAGCCAAACTAGGGTGAAAAAACGTCTTTTTTCAGCCCCCAACCTCCAAACGCACACTCCTAGGGGCACCCAAGGTCATTTCTACCTCTTTCCATACCTCGTTCTTACAAAATAATAAGTTCAGGTCACAAAAAGCATATGTGCCAAACACATAGACACAATCATTCATACATTCTGGAATTGCAGCAAGGTAAACTTCATTTGGAAATTACCTGAAAAATGCATTCAGCATAAACTATAACTAAAACTGAATATTACGAGCAGACTAATACTATTACTTATCCAAGTACATACAATGATCCGATAACCATTACTATCATACTTTGTTACAATTGATTTCAAAAAACAAGTTTCACGAAACCATGCCACCTTATGTATTTTTGGAGTAAAACAATAGTGCACGATCACTATTTGCCTACATTTTAAAATGACACAAAAGAGTACCAATCACAACAGAACACAAACCACTCCCACAACAAAACAAACAGCGCACAAAGACCATAGCAATCACAGAAAACAATAGCAAATCCCAAAATAATTAAATAAGATTGACAAAAAAAATTGCACTATCTAACCCTAGTTGCGGCGCAAACAAAACGCTCAAAAAATTCCACAAAACACACGTGCGCACACGACAACGGGAAACTGCAGACATCAAAAACATCACCAACGCTCTGCAACGTCCCCACCCTGCCGAGGGACCTCCAAAAATCCACCTAAACATAAAAAAAGAGCAAAATCGACCTAACACTAGCTAACCCCTAGGGTTAGCCCTAACCATACCCGTTAGCTGGATTTTCAATTCTAACCCTAGTTAAGACCAGTATAGGTATAAATGATCACAAACGACTCAAATTAGGGTAAAAAACCGTCTTTTTTCAACCTCCAACCTCCATCCCAAAAAAACACCAACGCTCAGCAACATCCCGACCATGCAGTGGGACCTCCACAAAAACACAAAAACATCGAAAAAAAAGTCAAATCGACCTAACCCTAGCTAACCGCCTATCCGGCTAAGGTTAGCCCTAACCATACCCGTTAGCTCGATTTTCGCCTCTTACCCTAGCTAAGACTAGATTAGGTCAAAGTGACCCCAAACGAGCCAAACTAGGGTGAAAAAACGTCTTTTTTCAGCCCCCAACCTCCAAACGCACACTCCTAGGGGCACCCAAGGCCATTTCTACCTCTTTCCATACCTCGTTCTTACAAAATAATAAGTTCAGGTCACAAAGAGCATATGCACCAAACACATAGACACAATCATTCATACATTCTGGAATTGCAGCAAGGTAAACTTCATTTGGAAATTACCTGAAAAATGCATTCAGCATAAACTATAACTAAAACTGAATATTACGAGCAGACTAATACTATTACTTATCCAAGTACATACAATGATCCGATAACCATTACTATCATACTTTGTTACAATTCATTTCAAAAAACAAGTTTCACGAAACCATGCCACCTTATATATTTTTGGAGTAAAACAATAGTGCACGATCACTATTTGCCTACATTTTAAAATGACACAAAAGAGTACCAATCACAACAGAACACAAACCACTCCCACAACAAAACAAACAGCGCACAAAGACCATAGCAATCACAGAAAACAATAGCAAATCCCAAAATAATTAAATAAGATTGACAAAAAAGATTGCACTATCTAACCCCTAGGGTTAGCCCTAACCATACCCATTAGCTGGATTTTCAACTCTAACCCTAGTTAAGACCAGTATAGGTATAAATGATCACAAACGACTCAAATTAGGGTAAAAAACCGTCTTTTTTCAACCTCCAACCTCCATGAATAAAAACACCAACGCTCAGCAACATCCCGACCATACCGAGGGACCTCCACAAAAACACAAAAACATCGAATAAACAGTCAAATCGACTTAACCCTAGCTAACCCCCTATCCCACTAGATTTAGCCCTAACCATACCCGTTAGCTCGATTTTCGCCTCTAACCCTAGCTAAGACCAATTTAGATCAAAATGACCCAAAACGAGCCAAACTAGGGTAAAAAAACGTCTTTCTTCAACCTCCAACCTCCATCAAAAACACCACCAACGTTCTGCAACGTCCCGACCCTGCCGCGGGAGCTCCAAACAAACACAAAATCATCGAAAAAACAGTCAAATCGGCCTAACCCTAGCTAACCCCCTATCCCACTAGGGTTAGCCCTAACCATACCCGTTAGCTCGATTTTCGCCTCTAACCCTTGATAAGACTAGATTAGGTCAAAGTGACCCCAAACGAGCCAAACTAGGGTGAAAAAACGTCTTTTTTCAGCCCCCAACCTCCAAACGCACATTCCTAGGGGCACCCAAGGTCATTTCTACCTCTTTCCATACCTCGTTCTTACAAAATAATAAGTTCAGGTCACAAAGAGCATATGCGCCAAACACATAGACACAATCATTCATACATTCTGGAATTGCAGCAAGGTAAACTTCATTTGGAAATTACCTGAAAAATGCATTCAGCATAAACTATAACTAAAACTGAATATTACGAGCAGACTAATACTATTACTTATCCAAGTACATACAATGATCCGAAAACCATTACTATCATACTTTGTTACAATTGATTTCAAAAAACAAGTTTCACGAAACCATGCCACCTTATATATTTTTGGAGTAAAACAATAGTGCACGATCACTATTTGCCTACATTTTAAAATGACACAAAAGAGTACCAATCACAACAGAACACAAACCACTCCCACAACAAAACAAACAGCGCACAAAGACCATAGCAATCACAGAAAACAATAGCAAATCCCAAAATAATTAAATAAGATTGACAAAAAAGATTGCACTATCTAACCCCTAGGGTTAGCCCTAACCATACCCATTAGCTGGATTTTCAACTCTAACCCTAGTTAAGACCAGTATAGGTATAAATGATCACAAACGACTCAAATTAGGGTAAAAAAACGTCTTTTTTCAACCTCCAACCTCCATGAAAAAAACACCAACGCTCAGCAACATCCCGACCATGCCGTGGGACCTCCACAAAAACACCAAAACATCGAAAAAACAGTCAAATCGACTTAACCCTAGCTAACCCCCTATCCCACTAGGGTTAGCCCTAACCATACCCGTTAGCTCGATTTTCGCCTTAAACCCTAGCTAAGACCAATTTAGATCAAAATAACCCAAAACGAGCCAAACTAGGGTGAAAAAACGTCTTTCTTCAACCTCCAACCTCCATCAAAAACACCACCAACGTTCTGCAACGTCCCGACCCTGCCGCGGGAGCTCCAAACAAACACAAAATCATCGAAAAAACAGTCAAATCGGCCTAACCCTAGCTAACCCCCTATCCCACTAGGGTTAGCCCTAACCATACCCGTTAGCTGGATTTTCAACTCTAACCCTAGTTAAGACCAGTATAGGTATAAATGATCACAAACGAGCTCAAATTAGGGTAAAAAAACGTCTTTTTTCAACCTCCAACCTCCATCCAAAAAAAACACCAACGCTCAGCAACATCCCGACCATGCAGTGGGACCTCCACAAAAACACAAAAACATCGAAAAAACAGTCAAATCGACCTAACCCTAGCTAACCCCCTATCCCACTAGGATTAGCCCTAACCATACCCGTTAGCTCGATTTTCGCCTCTAACCCTTGATAAGACTAGATTAGGTCAAAGTGACCCCAAACGAGCCAAACTAGGGTGAAAAAACGTCTTTTTTCAGCCCCCAACCTCCAAACGCACACTCCTAGGGGCACCCAAGGCCATTTCTACCTCTTTCCATACCTCGTTCTTACAAAATAATAAGTTCAGGTCACAAAGGGCATATGTGCCAAACACATAGACACAATCATTCATACATTCTGGAATTGCAGCAAGGTAAACTTCATTTGGAAATTACCTGAAAAATGCATTCAGCATAAACTATAACTAAAACTGAATATTACGAGCAGACTAATACTATTACTTATCCAAGTACATACAATGATCCGATAACCATTACTATCATACTTTGTTACAATTGATTTCAAAAAACAAGTTTCACGAAACCATGCCACCTTATATATTTTTGGAGTAAAACAATAGTGCACGATCACTATTTGCCTACATTTTAAAATGACACAAAAGAGTACCAATCACAACAGAACACAAACCACTCCCACAACAAAACAAACAGCGCACAAAGACCATAGCAATCACAGAAAACAATAGCAAATCCCAAAATAATTAAATAAGATTGACAAAAAAGATTGCACTATCTAACCCCTAGGGTTAGCCCTAACCATACCCATTAGCTGGATTTTCAACTCTAACCCTAGTTAAGACCAGTATAGGTATAAATGATCACAAACGACTCAAATTAGGGTAAAAAACCGTCTTTTTTCAACCTCCAACCTCCATGAAAAAAACACCAACGCTCAGCAACATCCCGACCATGCCGTGGGACCTCCACAAAAACACCAAAACATCGAAAAAACAGTCAAATCGACTTAACCCTAGCTAACCCCCTATCCCACTAGGGTTAGCCCTAACCATACCCGTTAGCTCGATTTTCGCCTTAAACCCTAGCTAAGACCAATTTAGATCAAAATAACCCAAAACGAGCCAAACTAGGGTGAAAAAACGTCTTTCTTCAACCTCCAACCTCCATCAAAAACACCACCAACGTTCTGCAACGTCCCGACCCTGCCGCGGGAGCTCCAAACAAACACAAAATCATCGAAAAAACAGTCAAATCGGCCTAACCCTAGCTAACCCCCTATCCCACTAGGGTTAGCCCTAACCATACCCGTTAGCTGGATTTTCAACTCTAACCCTAGTTAAGACCAGTATAGGTATAAATGATCACAAACGAGCTCAAATTAGGGTAAAAAACCGTCTTTTTTCAACCTCCAACCTCCATCCCAAAAAAACACCAACGCTCAGCAACATCCCGACCATGCAGTGGGACCTCCACAAAAACACAAAAACATCGAAAAAAAAGTCAAATCGACCTAACCCTAGCTAACCGCCTATCCCACTAAGGTTAGCCCTAACCATACCCGTTAGCTCGATTTTCGCCTCTTACCCTAGCTAAGACTAGATTAGGTCAAAGTGACCCCAAACGAGCCAAACTAGGGTGAAAAAACGTCTTTTTTCAGCCCCCAACCTCCAAACGCACACTCCTAGGGGCACCCAAGGTCATTTCTACCTCTTTCCATACCTCGTTCTTACAAAATAATAAGTTCAGGTCACAAAAAGCATATGTGCCAAACACATAGACACAATCATTCATACATTCTGGAATTGCAGCAAGGTAAACTTCATTTGGAAATTACCTGAAAAATGCATTCAGCATAAACTATAACTAAAACTGAATATTACGAGCAGACTAATACTATTACTTATCCAAGTACATACAATGATCCGATAACCATTACTATCATACTTTGTTACAATTGATTTCAAAAAACAAGTTTCACGAAACCATGCCACCTTATGTATTTTTGGAGTAAAACAATAGTGCACGATCACTATTTGCCTACATTTTAAAATGACACAAAAGAGTACCAATCACAACAGAACACAAACCACTCCCACAACAAAACAAACAGCGCACAAAGACCATAGCAATCACAGAAAACAATAGCAAATCCCAAAATAATTAAATAAGATTGACAAAAAAAATTGCACTATCTAACCCTAGTTGCGGCGCAAACAAAACGCTCAAAAAATTCCACAAAACACACGTGCGCGCACGACAACGGGAAACTGCAGACATCAAAAACATCACCAACGCTCTGCAACGTCCCCACCCTGCCGAGGTACCTCCAAAAATCCACCTAAACATAAAAAAAGAGCAAAATCGACCTAACACTAGCTAACCCCTAGGGTTAGCCCTAACCATACCCGTTAGCTGGATTTTCAATTCTAACCCTAGTTAAGACCAGTATAGGTATAAATGATCACAAACGACTCAAATTAGGGTAAAAAACCGTCTTTTTTCAACCTCCAACCTCCATCCCAAAAAAACACCAACGCTCAGCAACATCCCGACCATGCAGTGGGACCTCCACAAAAACACAAAAACATCGAAAAAAAAGTCAAATCGACCTAACCCTAGCTAACCGCCTATCCCACTAAGGTTAGCCCTAACCATACCCGTTAGCTCGATTTTCGCCTCTTACCCTAGCTAAGACTAGATTAGGTCAAAGTGACCCCAAACGAGCCAAACTAGGGTGAAAAAACGTCTTTTTTCAGCCCCCAACCTCCAAACGCACACTCCTAGGGGCACCCAAGGCCATTTCTACCTCTTTCCATACCTCGTTCTTACAAAATAATAAGTTCAGGTCACAAAGAGCATATGCACCAAACACATAGACACAATCATTCATACATTCTGGAATTGCAGCAAGGTAAACTTCATTTGGAAATTACCTGAAAAATGCATTCAGCATAAACTATAACTAAAACTGAATATTACGAGCAGACTAATACTATTACTTATCCAAGTACATACAATGATCCGATAACCATTACTATCATACTTTGTTACAATTCATTTCAAAAAACAAGTTTCACGAAACCATGCCACCTTATATATTTTTGGAGTAAAACAATAGTGCACGATCACTATTTGCCTACATTTTAAAATGACACAAAAGAGTACCAATCACAACAGAACACAAACCACTCCCACAACAAAACAAACAGCGCACAAAGACCATAGCAATCACAGAAAACAATAGCAAATCCCAAAATAATTAAATAAGATTGACAAAAAAGATTGCACTATCTAACCCCTAGGGTTAGCCCTAACCATACCCATTAGCTGGATTTTCAACTCTAACCCTAGTTAAGACCAGTATAGGTATAAATGATCACAAACGACTCAAATTAGGGTAAAAAACCGTCTTTTTTCAACCTCCAACCTCCATGAATAAAAACACCAACGCTCAGCAACATCCCGACCATACCGAGGGACCTCCACAAAAACACAAAAACATCGAATAAACAGTCAAATCGACTTAACCCTAGCTAACCCCCTATCCCACTAGATTTAGCCCTAACCATACCCGTTAGCTCGATTTTCGCCTCTAACCCTAGCTAAGACCAATTTAGATCAAAATGACCCAAAACGAGCCAAACTAGGGTAAAAAAACGTCTTTCTTCAACCTCCAACCTCCATCAAAAACACCACCAACGTTCTGCAACGTCCCGACCCTGCCGCGGGAGCTCCAAACAAACACAAAATCATCGAAAAAACAGTCAAATCGGCCTAACCCTAGCTAACCCCCTATCCCACTAGGGTTAGCCCTAACCATACCCGTTAGCTCGATTTTCGCCTCTAACCCTTGATAAGACTAGATTAGGTCAAAGTGACCCCAAACGAGCCAAACTAGGGTGAAAAAACGTCTTTTTTCAGCCCCCAACCTCCAAACGCACACTCCTAGGGGCACCCAAGGTCATTTCTACCTCTTTCCATACCTCGTTCTTACAAAATAATAAGTTCAGGTCACAAAGAGCATATGCGCCAAACACATAGACACAATCATTCATACATTCTGGAATTGCAGCAAGGTAAACTTCATTTGGAAATTACCTGAAAAATGCATTCAGCATAAACTATAACTAAAACTGAATATTACGAGCAGACTAATACTATTACTTATCCAAGTACATACAATGATCCGAAAACCATTACTATCATACTTTGTTACAATTGATTTCAAAAAACAAGTTTCACGAAACCATGCCACCTTATATATTTTTGGAGTAAAACAATAGTGCACGATCACTATTTGCCTACATTTTAAAATGACACAAAAGAGTACCAATCACAACAGAACACAAACCACTCCCACAACAAAACAAACAGCGCACAAAGACCATAGCAATCACAGAAAACAATAGCAAATCCCAAAATAATTAAATAAGATTGACAAAAAAGATTGCACTATCTAACCCCTAGGGTTAGCCCTAACCATACCCATTAGCTGGATTTTCAACTCTAACCCTAGTTAAGACCAGTATAGGTATAAATGATCACAAACGACTCAAATTAGGGTAAAAAAACGTCTTTTTTCAACCTCCAACCTCCATGAAAAAAACACCAACGCTCAGCAACATCCCGACCATGCCGTGGGACCTCCACAAAAACACCAAAACATCGAAAAAACAGTCAAATCGACTTAACCCTAGCTAACCCCCTATCCCACTAGGGTTAGCCCTAACCATACCCGTTAGCTCGATTTTCGCCTTAAACCCTAGCTAAGACCAATTTAGATCAAAATAACCCAAAACGAGCCAAACTAGGGTGAAAAAACGTCTTTCTTCAACCTCCAACCTCCATCAAAAACACCACCAACGTTCTGCAACGTCCCGACCCTGCCGCGGGAGCTCCAAACAAACACAAAATCATCGAAAAAACAGTCAAATCGGCCTAACCCTAGCTAACCCCCTATCCCACTAGGGTTAGCCCTAACCATACCCGTTAGCTGGATTTTCAACTCTAACCCTAGTTAAGACCAGTATAGGTATAAATGATCACAAACGAGCTCAAATTAGGGTAAAAAAACGTCTTTTTTCAACCTCCAACCTCCATCCAAAAAAAACACCAACGCTCAGCAACATCCCGACCATGCAGTGGGACCTCCACAAAAACACAAAAACATCGAAAAAACAGTCAAATCGACCTAACCCTAGCTAACCCCCTATCCCACTAGGATTAGCCCTAACCATACCCGTTAGCTCGATTTTCGCCTCTAACCCTTGATAAGACTAGATTAGGTCAAAGTGACCCCAAACGAGCCAAACTAGGGTGAAAAAACGTCTTTTTTCAGCCCCCAACCTCCAAACGCACACTCCTAGGGGCACCCAAGGCCATTTCTACCTCTTTCCATACCTCGTTCTTACAAAATAATAAGTTCAGGTCACAAAGGGCATATGTGCCAAACACATAGACACAATCATTCATACATTCTGGAATTGCAGCAAGGTAAACTTCATTTGGAAATTACCTGAAAAATGCATTCAGCATAAACTATAACTAAAACTGAATATTACGAGCAGACTAATACTATTACTTATCCAAGTACATACAATGATCCGATAACCATTACTATCATACTTTGTTACAATTGATTTCAAAAAACAAGTTTCACGAAACCATGCCACCTTATATATTTTTGGAGTAAAACAATAGTGCACGATCACTATTTGCCTACATTTTAAAATGACACAAAAGAGTACCAATCACAACAGAACACAAACCACTCCCACAACAAAACAAACAGCGCACAAAGACCATAGCAATCACAGAAAACAATAGCAAATCCCAAAATAATTAAATAAGATTGACAAAAAAGATTGCACTATCTAACCCCTAGGGTTAGCCCTAACCATACCCATTAGCTGGATTTTCAACTCTAACCCTAGTTAAGACCAGTATAGGTATAAATGATCACAAACGACTCAAATTAGGGTAAAAAACCGTCTTTTTTCAACCTCCAACCTCCATGAAAAAAACACCAACGCTCAGCAACATCCCGACCATGCCGTGGGACCTCCACAAAAACACCAAAACATCGAAAAAACAGTCAAATCGACTTAACCCTAGCTAACCCCCTATCCCACTAGGGTTAGCCCTAACCATACCCGTTAGCTCGATTTTCGCCTTAAACCCTAGCTAAGACCAATTTAGATCAAAATAACCCAAAACGAGCCAAACTAGGGTGAAAAAACGTCTTTCTTCAACCTCCAACCTCCATCAAAAACACCACCAACGTTCTGCAACGTCCCGACCCTGCCGCGGGAGCTCCAAACAAACACAAAATCATCGAAAAAACAGTCAAATCGGCCTAACCCTAGCTAACCCCCTATCCCACTAGGGTTAGCCCTAACCATACCCGTTAGCTGGATTTTCAACTCTAACCCTAGTTAAGACCAGTATAGGTATAAATGATCACAAACGAGCTCAAATTAGGGTAAAAAAACGTCTTTTTTCAACCTCCAACCTCCATCCAAAAAAAACACCAACGCTCAGCAACATCCCGACCATGCAGTGGGACCTCCACAAAAACACAAAAACATCGAAAAAACAGTCAAATCGACCTAACCCTAGCTAACCCCCTATCCCACTAGGGTTAGCCCTAACCATACCCGTTAGCTCGATTTTCGCCTCTAACCCTTGATAAGACTAGATTAGGTCAAAGTGACCCCAAACGAGCCAAACTAGGGTGAAAAAACGTCTTTTTTCAGCCCCCAACCTCCAAACGCACACTCCTAGGGGCACCCAAGGTCATTTCTACCTCTTTCCATACCTCGTTCTTACAAAATAATAAGTTCAGGTCACAAAGGGCATATGTGCCAAACACATAGACACAATCATTCATACATTCTGGAATTGCAGCAAGGTAAACTTCATTTGGAAATTACCTGAAAAATGCATTCAGCATAAACTATAACTAAAACTGAATATTACGAGCAGACTAATACTATTACTTATCCAAGTACATACAATGATCCGATAACCATTACTATCATACTTTGTTACAATTGATTTAAAAAAACAAGTTTCACGAAACCATGCCACCTTATATATTTTTGGAGTAAAACAATAGTGCACGATCACTATTTGCCTACATTTTAAAATGACACAAAAGAGTACCAATCACAACAGAACACAAACCACTCCCACAACAAAACAAACAGCGCACAAAGACCATAGCAATCACAGAAAACAATAGCAAATCCCAAAATAATTAAATAAGATTGACAAAAAAGATTGCACTATCTAACCCCTAGGGTTAGCCCTAACCATACCCATTAGCTGGATTTTCAACTCTAACCCTAGTTAAGACCAGTATAGGTATAAATGATCACAAACGACTCAAATTAGGGTAAAAAACCGTCTTTTTTCAACCTCCAACCTCCATGAATAAAAACACCAACGCTCAGCAACATCCCGACCATACCGAGGGACCTCCACAAAAACACAAAAACATCGAATAAACAGTCAAATCGACTTAACCCTAGCTAACCCCCTATCCCACTAGATTTAGCCCTAACCATACCCGTTAGCTCGATTTTCGCCTCTAACCCTAGCTAAGACCAATTTAGATCAAAATGACCCAAAACGAGCCAAACTAGGGTAAAAAAACGTCTTTCTTCAACCTCCAACCTCCATCAAAAACACCACCAACGTTCTGCAACGTCCCGACCCTGCCGCGGGAGCTCCAAACAAACACAAAATCATCGAAAAAACAGTCAAATCGGCCTAACCCTAGCTAACCCCCTATCCCACTAGGGTTAGCCCTAACCATACCCGTTAGCTCGATTTTCGCCTCTAACCCTTGATAAGACTAGATTAGGTCAAAGTGACCCCAAACGAGCCAAACTAGGGTGAAAAAACGTCTTTTTTCAGCCCCCAACCTCCAAACGCACACTCCTAGGGGCACCCAAGGTCATTTCTACCTCTTTCCATACCTCGTTCTTACAAAATAATAAGTTCAGGTCACAAAGAGCATATGCGCCAAACACATAGACACAATCATTCATACATTCTGGAATTGCAGCAAGGTAAACTTCATTTGGAAATTACCTGAAAAATGCATTCAGCATAAACTATAACTAAAACTGAATATTACGAGCAGACTAATACTATTACTTATCCAAGTACATACAATGATCCGATAACCATTACTATCATACTTTGTTACAATTGATTTCAAAAAACAAGTTTCACGAAACCATGCCACCTTATATATTTTTGGAGTAAAACAATAGTGCACGATCACTATTTGCCTACATTTTAAAATGACACAAAAGAGTACCAATCACAACAGAACACAAACCACTCCCACAACAAAACAAACAGCGCACAAAGACCATAGCAATCACAGAAAACAATAGCAAATCCCAAAATAATTAAATAAGATTGACAAAAAAGATTGCACTATCTAACCCCTAGGGTTAGCCCTAACCATACCCATTAGCTGGATTTTCAACTCTAACCCTAGTTAAGACCAGTATAGGTATAAATGATCACAAACGACTCAAATTAGGGTAAAAAAACGTCTTTTTTCAACCTCCAACCTCCATGAAAAAAACACCAACGCTCAGCAACATCCCGACCATGCCGTGGGACCTCCACAAAAACACCAAAACATCGAAAAAACAGTCAAATCGACTTAACCCTAGCTAACCCCCTATCCCACTAGGGTTAGCCCTAACCATACCCGTTAGCTCGATTTTCGCCTTAAACCCTAGCTAAGACCAATTTAGATCAAAATAACCCAAAACGAGCCAAACTAGGGTGAAAAAACGTCTTTCTTCAACCTCCAACCTCCATCAAAAACACCACCAACGTTCTGCAACGTCCCGACCCTGCCGCGGGAGCTCCAAACAAACACAAAATCATCGAAAAAACAGTCAAATCGGCCTAACCCTAGCTAACCCCCTATCCCACTAGGGTTAGCCCTAACCATACCCGTTAGCTGGATTTTCAACTCTAACCCTAGTTAAGACCAGTATAGGTATAAATGATCACAAACGAGCTCAAATTAGGGTGAAAAAACGTCTTTTTTCAACCTCCAACCTCCATCCAAAAAAAACACCAACGCTCAGCAACATCCCGACCATGCAGTGGGACCTCCACAAAAACACAAAAACATCGAAAAAACAGTCAAATCGACCTAACCCTAGCTAACCCCCTATCCCACTAGGATTAGCCCTAACCATACCCGTTAGCTCGATTTTCGCCTCTAACCCTTGATAAGACTAGATTAGGTCAAAGTGACCCCAAACGAGCCAAACTAGGGTGAAAAAACGTCTTTTTTCAGCCCCCAACCTCCAAACGCACACTCCTAGGGGCACCCAAGGCCATTTCTACCTCTTTCCATACCTCGTTCTTACAAAATAATAAGTTCAGGTCACAAAGGGCATATGTGCCAAACACATAGACACAATCATTCATACATTCTGGAATTGCAGCAAGGTAAACTTCATTTGGAAATTACCTGAAAAATGCATTCAGCATAAACTATAACTAAAACTGAATATTACGAGCAGACTAATACTATTACTTATCCAAGTACATACAATGATCCAATAACCATTACTATCATACTTTGTTACAATTGATTTCAAAAAACAAGTTTCACGAAACCATGCCACCTTATATATTTTTGGAGTAAAACAATAGTGCACGATCACTATTTGCCTACATTTTAAAATGACACAAAAGAGTACCAATCACAACAGAACACAAACCACTCCCACAACAAAACAAACAGCGCACAAAGACCATAGCAATCACAGAAAACAATAGCAAATCCCAAAATAATTAAATAAGATTGACAAAAAAGATTGCACTATCTAACCCCTAGGGTTAGCCCTAACCATACCCATTAGCTGGATTTTCAACTCTAACCCTAGTTAAGACCAGTATAGGTATAAATGATCACAAACGACTCAAATTAGGGTAAAAAACCGTCTTTTTTCAACCTCCAACCTCCATGAAAAAAACACCAACGCTCAGCAACATCCCGACCATGCCGTGGGACCTCCACAAAAACACCAAAACATCGAAAAAACAGTCAAATCGACTTAACCCTAGCTAACCCCCTATCCCACTAGGGTTAGCCCTAACCATACCCGTTAGCTCGATTTTCGCCTTAAACCCTAGCTAAGACCAATTTAGATCAAAATAACCCAAAACGAGCCAAACTAGGGTGAAAAAACGTCTTTCTTCAACCTCCAACCTCCATCAAAAACACCACCAACGTTCTGCAACGTCCCGACCCTGCCGCGGGAGCTCCAAACAAACACAAAATCATCGAAAAAACAGTCAAATCGGCCTAACCCTAGCTAACCCCCTATCCCACTAGGGTTAGCCCTAACCATACCCGTTAGCTGGATTTTCAACTCTAACCCTAGTTAAGACCAGTATAGGTATAAATGATCACAAACGAGCTCAAATTAGGGTAAAAAAACGTCTTTTTTCAACCTCCAACCTCCATCCAAAAAAAACACCAACGCTCAGCAACATCCCGACCATGCAGTGGGACCTCCACAAAAACACAAAAACATCGAAAAAACAGTCAAATCGACCTAACCCTAGCTAACCCCCTATCCCACTAGGATTAGCCCTAACCATACCCGTTAGCTCGATTTTCGCCTCTAACCCTTGATAAGACTAGATTAGGTCAAAGTGACCCCAAACGAGCCAAACTAGGGTGAAAAAACGTCTTTTTTCAGCCCCCAACCTCCAAACGCACACTCCTAGGGGCACCCAAGGTCATTTCTACCTCTTTCCATACCTCGTTCTTACAAAATAATAAGTTCAGGTCACAAAGGGCATATGTGCCAAACACATAGACACAATCATTCATACATTCTGGAATTGCAGCAAGGTAAACTTCATTTGGAAATTACCTGAAAAATGCATTCAGCATAAACTATAACTAAAACTGAATATTACGAGCAGACTAATACTATTACTTATCCAAGTACATACAATGATCCGATAACCATTACTATCATACTTTGTTACAATTGATTTCAAAAAACAAGTTTCACGAAACCATGCCACCTTATATATTTTTGGAGTAAAACAATAGTGCACGATCACTATTTGCCTACATTTTAAAATGACACAAAAGAGTACCAATCACAACAGAACACAAACCACTCCCACAACAAAACAAACAGCGCACAAAGACCATAGCAATCACAGAAAACAATAGCAAATCCCAAAATAATTAAATAAGATTGACAAAAAAGATTGCACTATCTAACCCCTAGGGTTAGCCCTAACCATACCCATTAGCTGCATTTTCAACTCTAACCCTAGTTAAGACCAGTATAGGTATAAATGATCACAAACGACTCAAATTAGGGTAAAAAACCGTCTTTTTTCAACCTCCAACCTCCATGAAAAAAACACCAACGCTCAGCAACATCCCGACCATGCCGTGGGACCTCCACAAAAACACCAAAACATCGAAAAAACAGTCAAATCGACTTAACCCTAGCTAACCCCCTATCCCACTAGGGTTAGCCCTAACCATACCCGTTAGCTCGATTTTCGCCTTAAACCCTAGCTAAGACCAATTTAGATCAAAATAACCCAAAACGAGCCAAACTAGGGTGAAAAAACGTCTTTCTTCAACCTCCAACCTCCATCAAAAACACCACCAACGTTCTGCAACGTCCCGACCCTGCCGCGGGAGCTCCAAACAAACACAAAATCATCGAAAAAACAGTCAAATCGGCCTAACCCTAGCTAACCCCCTATCCCACTAGGGTTAGCCCTAACCATACCCGTTAGCTCGATTTTCGCCTCTAACCCTAGCTAAGACTAGATTAGGTCAAAGTGACCCCAAACGAGCCAAATTAAGGTGAAAAAACGTCTTTTTTCAAAGAGTACCAATCACAACAGAACACAAACCACTCCCACAACAAAACAAACAGCGCACAAAGACCATAGCAATCACAGAAAACAATAGCAAATCCCAAAATAATTAAATAAGATTGACAAAAAAAATTGCACTATCTAACCCTAGTTGCGGCGCAAACAAAACGCTCAAAAAATTCCACAAAACACACGCGCACGCACGACAACGGGAAACTGCAGACATCAAAAACATCACCAACGCTCTGCAACGTCCCGACCCTGCCGAGGGACCTCCAAAAATCCACCTAAACATAAAAAAAGAGCAAAATCGACCTAACACTAGCTAACCCCTAGGGTTAGCCCTAACCATACCCGTTAGCTGGATTTTCAACTCTAACCCTAGTTAAGACCAGTATAGGTATAAATGATCCCAAACGACTCAAATTAGGGTAAAAAAACGTCTTTTTTCAACCTCCAACCTCCATCCAAAAAAAACACCAACGCTCAGCAACATCCCGACCATGCAGTGGGACCTCCACAAAAACACCAAAACATCGAAAAAACAGTCAAATCGACTTAACCCTAGCTAACCCCCTATCCCACTAGGGTTAGCCCTAACCATACCCGTTAGCTCGATTTTCGCCTTTAACCCTAGCTAAGACCAATTTAGATCAAAATGACCCAAAACGAGCCAAACTAGGGTGAAAAAACGTCTTTCTTCAACCTCCAACCTCCATCAAAAACACCACCAACGTTCTGCAACGTCCCGACCCTGCCGCGGGAGCTCCAAACAAACACAAAAACATCGAAAAAACAGTCAAATCGGCCTAACCCTAGCTAACCCCCTATCCCACTAGGGTTAGCCCTAACCATACCCGTTAGCTCGATTTTCGCCTCTAACCCTAGCTAAGACTAGATTAGGTCAAAGTGACCCCAAACGAGCCAAACTAGGGTGAAAAAACGTCTTTTTTCAGCCCCCAACCTCCAAACGCACACTCCTAGGGGCACCCAAGGTCATTTCTACCTCTTTCCATACCTCGTTCTTACAAAATAATAAGTTCAGGTCACAAAGAGCATATGTGCCAAACACATAGACACAATCATTCATACATTCTGGAATTGCAGCAAGGTAAACTTCATTTGGAAATTACCTGAAAAATGCATTCAGCATAAACTATAACTAAAACTGAATATTACGAGCAGACTAATACTATTACTTATCCAAGTACATACAATGCTCCGAAAACCATTACTATCATACTTTGTTACAATTGATTTCAAAAAACAAGTTTCACGAAACCATGCCACCTTATATATTTTTGGAGTAAAACAATAGTGCACGATCACTATTTGCCTACATTTTAAAATGACACAAAAGAGTACCAATCACAACAGAACACAAACCACTCCCACAACAAAACAAACAGCGCACAAAGACCATAGCAATCACAGAAAACAATAGCAAATCCCAAAATAATTAAATAAGATTGACAAAAAAGATTGCACTATCTAACCCCTAGGGTTAGCCCTAACCATACCCATTAGCTGCATTTTCAACTCTAACCCTAGTTAAGACCAGTATAGGTATAAATGATCACAAACGACTCAAATTAGGGTAAAAAACCGTCTTTTTTCAACCTCCAACCTCCATGAAAAAAACACCAACGCTCAGCAACATCCCGACCATGCCGTGGGACCTCCACAAAAACACCAAAACATCGAAAAAACAGTCAAATCGACTTAACCCTAGCTAACCCCCTATCCCACTAGGGTTAGCCCTAACCATACCCGTTAGCTCGATTTTCGCCTTAAACCCTAGCTAAGACCAATTTAGATCAAAATAACCCAAAACGAGCCAAACTAGGGTGAAAAAACGTCTTTCTTCAACCTCCAACCTCCATCAAAAACACCACCAACGTTCTGCAACGTCCCGACCCTGCCGCGGGAGCTCCAAACAAACACAAAATCATCGAAAAAACAGTCAAATCGGCCTAACCCTAGCTAACCCCCTATCCCACTAGGGTTAGCCCTAACCATACCCGTTAGCTCGATTTTCGCCTCTAACCCTAGCTAAGACTAGATTAGGTCAAAGTGACCCCAAACGAGCCAAATTAAGGTGAAAAAACGTCTTTTTTCAAAGAGTACCAATCACAACAGAACACAAACCACTCCCACAACAAAACAAACAGCGCACAAAGACCATAGCAATCACAGAAAACAATAGCAAATCCCAAAATAATTAAATAAGATTGACAAAAAAAATTGCACTATCTAACCCTAGTTGCGGCGCAAACAAAACGCTCAAAAAATTCCACAAAACACACGCGCACGCACGACAACGGGAAACTGCAGACATCAAAAACATCACCAACGCTCTGCAACGTCCCGACCCTGCCGAGGGACCTCCAAAAATCCACCTAAACATAAAAAAAGAGCAAAATCGACCTAACACTAGCTAACCCCTAGGGTTAGCCCTAACCATACCCGTTAGCTGGATTTTCAACTCTAACCCTAGTTAAGACCAGTATAGGTATAAATGATCCCAAACGACTCAAATTAGGGTAAAAAAACGTCTTTTTTCAACCTCCAACCTCCATCCAAAAAAAACACCAACGCTCAGCAACATCCCGACCATGCAGTGGGACCTCCACAAAAACACCAAAACATCGAAAAAACAGTCAAATCGACTTAACCCTAGCTAACCCCCTATCCCACTAGGGTTAGCCCTAACCATACCCGTTAGCTCGATTTTCGCCTTTAACCCTAGCTAAGACCAATTTAGATCAAAATGACCCAAAACGAGCCAAACTAGGGTGAAAAAACGTCTTTCTTCAACCTCCAACCTCCATCAAAAACACCACCAACGTTCTGCAACGTCCCGACCCTGCCGCGGGAGCTCCAAACAAACACAAAAACATCGAAAAAACAGTCAAATCGGCCTAACCCTAGCTAACCCCCTATCCCACTAGGGTTAGCCCTAACCATACCCGTTAGCTCGATTTTCGCCTCTAACCCTAGCTAAGACTAGATTAGGTCAAAGTGACCCCAAACGAGCCAAACTAGGGTGAAAAAACGTCTTTTTTCAGCCCCCAACCTCCAAACGCACACTCCTAGGGGCACCCAAGGTCATTTCTACCTCTTTCCATACCTCGTTCTTACAAAATAATAAGTTCAGGTCACAAAGAGCATATGTGCCAAACACATAGACACAATCATTCATACATTCTGGAATTGCAGCAAGGTAAACTTCATTTGGAAATTACCTGAAAAATGCATTCAGCATAAACTATAACTAAAACTGAATATTACGAGCAGACTAATACTATTACTTATCCAAGTACATACAATGCTCCGAAAACCATTACTATCATACTTTGTTACAATTGATTTCAAAAAACAAGTTTCACGAAACCATGCCACCTTATATATTTTTGGAGTAAAACAATAGTGCACGATCACTATTTGCCTACATTTTAAAATGACACAAAAGAGTACCAATCACAACAGAACACAAACCACTCCCACAACAAAACAAACAGCGCACAAAGACCATAGCAATCACAGAAAACAATAGCAAATCCCAAAATAATTAAATAAGATTGACAAAAAAAATTGCACTATCTAACCCTAGTTGCGGCGCAAACAAAACGCTCAAAAAATTCCACAAAACACACGCGCGCGCACGACAACGGGAAACTGCAGACATCAAAAACATCACCAACGCTCTGCAACGTCCCCACCCTGCCGAGGGACCTCCAAAAATCCACCTAAACATAAAAAAAGAGCAAAATCGACCTAACACTAGCTAACCCCTAGGGTTAGCCCTAACCATACCCGTTAGCTGCATTTTCAACTCTAACCCTAGTTAAGACCAGTATAAATATAAATGATCACAAACGACTCAAATTAGGGTAAAAAAACGTCTTTTTTCAACCTCCAACCTCCATCCAAAAAAAACACCAACGCTCAGCAACATCCCGACCATGCAGTGGGACCTCCACAAAAACACAAAAACATCGAAAAAACAGTCAAATCGACCTAACCCTAGCTAACCCCCTATCCCACTAGGGTTAGCCCTAACCATACCCGTTAGCTCGATTTTCGCCTCTAACCCTTGCTAAGACTAGATTAGGTCAAAGTGACCCCAAACGAGCCAAACTAGGGTGAAAAAACGTCTTTTTTCAGCCCCCAACCTCCAAACGCACACTCCTAGGGGCACCCAAGGTCATTTCTACCTCTTTCCATACCTCGTTCTTACAAAATAATAAGTTCAGGTCACAAAGAGCATATGTGCCAAACACATAGACACAATCATTCATACATTCTGGAATTGCAGCAAGGTAAACTTCATTTGGAAATTACCTGAAAAATGCATTCAGCATAAACTATAACTAAAACTGAATATTACGAGCAGACTAATACTATTACTTATCCAAGTACATACAATGATCCGATAACCATTACTATCATACTTTGTTACAATTGATTTCAAAAAACAAGTTTCACGAAACCATGCCACCTTATATATTTTTGGAGTAAAACAATAGTGCACGATCACTATTTGCCTACATTTTAAAATGACACAAAAGAGTACCAATCACAACAGAACACAAACCACTCCCACAACAAAACAAACAGCGCACAAAGACCATAGCAATCACAGAAAACAATAGCAAATCCCAAAATAATTAAATAAGATTGACAAAAAAGATTGCACTATCTAACCCCTAGGGTTAGCCCTAACCATACCCATTAGCTGGATTTTCAACTCTAACCCTAGTTAAGACCAGTATAGGTATAAATGATCACAAACGACTCAAATTAGGGTAAAAAACCGTCTTTTTTCAACCTCCAACCTCCATGAAAAAAACACCAACGCTCAGCAACATCCCGACCATGCCGTGGGACCTCCACAAAAACACCAAAACATCGAAAAAACAGTCAAATCGACTTAACCCTAGCTAACCCCCTATCCCACTAGGGTTAGCCCTAACCATACCCGTTAGCTCGATTTTCGCCTTTAACCCTAGCTAAGACCAATTTAGATCAAAATGACCCAAAACGAGCCAAACTAGGGTGAAAAAACGTCTTTCTTCAACCTCCAACCTCCATCAAAAACACCACCAACGTTCTGCAACGTCCCGACCCTGCCGCGGGAGCTCCAAACAAACACAAAATCATCGAAAAAACAGTCAAATCGGCCTAACCCTAGCTAACCCCCTATCCCACTAGGGTTAGCCCTAACCATACCCGTTAGCTCGATTTTCGCCTCTAACCCTTGATAAGACTAGATTAGGTCAAAGTGACCCCAAACGAGCCAAACTAGGGTGAAAAAACGTCTTTTTTCAGCCCCCAACCTCCAAACGCACACTCCTAGGGGCACCCAAGGTCATTTCTACCTCTTTCCATACCTCGTTCTTACAAAATAATAAGTTCAGGTCACAAAGAGCATATGCGCCAAACACATAGACACAATCATTCATACATTCTGGAATTGCAGCAAGGTAAACTTCATTTGGAAATTACCTGAAAAATGCATTCAGCATAAACTATAACTAAAACTGAATATTACGAGCAGACTAATACTATTACTTATCCAAGTACATAAAATGATCCGATAACCATTACTATCATACTTTGTTACAATTGATTTCAAAAAACAAGTTTCACGAAACCATGCCACCTTATATATTTTTGGAGTAAAACAATAGTGCACGATCACTATTTGCCTACATTTTAAAATGACACAAAAGAGTACCAATCACAACAGAACACAAACCACTCCCACAACAAAACAAACAGCGCACAAAGACCATAGCAATCACAGAAAACAATAGCAAATCCCAAAATAATTAAATAAGATTGACAAAAAAAATTGCACTATCTAACCCTAGTTGCGGCGCAAACAAAACGCTCAAAAAATTCCACAAAACACACGCGCGCGCACGACAACGGGAAACTGCAGACATCAAAAACATCACCAACGCTCTGCAACGTCCCCACCCTGCCGAGGGACCTCCAAAAATCCACCTAAACATAAAAAAAGAGCAAAATCGACCTAACACTAGCTAACCCCTAGGGTTAGCCCTAACCATACCCATTAGCTGCATTTTCAACTCTAACCCTAGTTAAGACCAGTATAGGTATAAATGATCACAAACGACTCAAATTAGGGTAAAAAAACGTCTTTCTTCAACTTCCAACCTCCATCCAAAAAAAACACCAACGCTCAGCAACATCCCGACCATGCAGTGGGACCTCCACAAAAACACAAAAACATCGAAAAAACGGTCAAATCGACCTAACCCTAGCTAACCCCCTATCCCACTAGGGTTAGCCCTAACCATACCCGTTAGCTCGATTTTCGCCTCTAACCCTAGCTAAGACCAATTTAGATCAAAATGACCCAAAACGAGCCAAACTAGGGTGACAAAACGTCTTTCTTCAACCTCCATCAAAAACACCACCAACGTTCGGCAACGTCCCGACGCTGCCGCGGGAGCTATAAACAAACACAAAATCATCGAAAAAACAGTCAAATCGGCCTAACCCTAGCTAACCCCCTATCCCACTAGGGTTAGCCCTAACCATACCCGTTAGCTCGATTTTCGCCTCTAACCCTTGCTAAGACTAGATTAGGTCAAAGTGACCCCAAACGAGCCAAACTAGGGTGAAAAAACGTCTTTTTTCAGCCCCCAACCTCCAAACGCACACTCCTAGGGGCACCCAAGGTCATTTCTACCTCTTTCCATACCTCGTTCTTACAAAATAATAAGTTCAGGTCACAAAGAGCATATGCGCCAAACACATAGACACAATCATTCATACATTCTGGAATTGCAGCAAGGTAAACTTCATTTGGAAATTACCTGAAAAATGCATTCAGCATAAACTATAACTAAAACTGATTATTACAAGCAGACTAATACTATTACTTATCCAAGTACATACAATGATCCGATAACCATTACTATCATACTTTGTTACAATTGATTTCAAAAAACAAGTTTCACGAAACCATGCCACCTTATATATTTTTGGAGTAAAACAATAGTGCACGATCACTATTTGCCTACATTTTAAAAGGACACAAAAGAGTACCAATCACAACAGAACACAAACCACTCCCACAACAAAACAAACAGCGCACAAAGACCATAGCAATCACAGAAAACAATAGCAAATCCCAAAATAATTAAATAAGATTGACAAAAAAGATTGCACTATCTAACCCCTAGGGTTAGCCCTAACCATACCCATTAGCTGGATTTTCAACTCTAACCCTAGTTAAGACCAGTATAGGTATAAATGATCACAAACGACTCAAATTAGGGTAAAAAACCGTCTTTTTTCAACCTCCAACCTCCATGAAAAAAACACCAACGCTCAGCAACATCCCGACCATGCCGTGGGACCTCCACAAAAACTCCAAAACATCGAAAAAACAGTCAAATCGACTTAACCCTAGCTAACCCCCTATCCCACTAGGGTTAGCCCTAACCATACCCGTTAGCTCGATTTTCGCCTCTAACCCTAGCTAAGACCAATTTAGATCAAAATGACCCAAAACGAGCCAAACTAGGGTGAAAAAACGTCTTTCTTCAACCTCCATCAAAAACACCACCAACGTTCTGCAACGTCCCGACCCTGCCGCGGGAGCTCCAAACAAACACAAAATCATCGAAAAAACAGTCAACTCGGCCTAACCCTAGCTAACCCCCTATCCCACTAGGGTTAGCCCTAACCATACCCGTTAGCTCGATTTTCGCCTCTAACCCTTGCTAAGACTAGATTAGGTCAAAGTGACCCCAAACGAGCCAAACTAGGGTGAAAAAACGTCTTTTTTCAGCCCCCAACCTCCAAACGCACACTCCTAGGGGCACCCAAGGTCATTTCTACCTCTTTCCATACCTCGTTCTTACAAAATAATAAGTTCAGGTCACAAAGAGCATATGTGCAAAACACATAGACACAATCATTCATACATTCTGGAATTGCAGCAAGGTAAACTTCATTTGGAAATTACCTGAAAAATGCATTCAGCATAAACTATAACTAAAACTGAATATTACGAGCAGACTAATACTATTACTTATCCAAGTACATACAATGATCCGATAACCATTACTATCATACTTTGTTACAATTGATTTCAAAAAACAAGTTTCACGAAACCATGCCACCTTATATATTTTTGGAGTAAAACAATAGTGCACGATCACTATTTGCCTACATTTTAAAAGGACACAAAAGAGTACCAATCACAACAGAACACAAACCACTCCCACAACAAAACAAACAGCGCACAAAGACCATAGCAATCACAGAAAACAATAGCAAATCCCAAAATAATTAAATAAGATTGACAAAAAAGATTGCACTATCTAACCCCTAGGGTTAGCCCTAACCATACCCATTAGCTGGATTTTCAACTCTAACCCTAGTTAAGACCAGTATAGGTATAAATGATCACAAACGACTCAAATTAGGGTAAAAAACCGTCTTTTTTCAACCTCCAACCTCCATGAAAAAAACACCAACGCTCAGCAACATCCCGACCATGCCGTGGGACCTCCACAAAAACTCCAAAACATCGAAAAAACAGTCAAATCGACTTAACCCTAGCTAACCCCCTATCCCACTAGGGTTAGCCCTAACCATACCCGTTAGCTCGATTTTCGCCTCTAACCCTAGCTAAGACCAATTTAGATCAAAATGACCCAAAACGAGCCAAACTAGGGTGAAAAAACGTCTTTCTTCAACCTCCATCAAAAACACCACCAACGTTCGGCAACGTCCCGACCCTGCCGCGGGAGCTCCAAACAAACACAAAATCATCGAAAAAACAGTCAAATCGGCCTAACCCTAGCTAACCCCCTATCCCACTAGGGTTAGCCCTAACCATACCCGTTAGCTCGATTTTCGCCTCTAACCCTTGCTAAGACTAGATTAGGTCAAAGTGACCCCAAACGAGCCAAACTAGGGTGAAAAAACGTCTTTTTTCAGCCCCCAACCTCCAAACGCACACTCCTAGGGGCACCCAAGGTCATTTCTACCTCTTTCCATACCTCGTTCTTACAAAATAATAAGTTCAGGTCACAAAGAGCATATGCGCCAAACACATAGACACAATCATTCATACATTCTGGAATTGCAGCAAGGTAAACTTCATTTGGAAATTACCTGAAAAATGCATTCAGCATAAACTATCACTAAAACTGATTATTACAAGCAGACTAATACTATTACTTATCCAAGTACATACAATGATCCGATAACCATTACTATCATACTTTGTTACAATTGATTTCAAAAAACAAGTTTCACGAAACCATGCCACCTTATATATTTTTGGAGTAAAACAATAGTGCACGATCACTATTTGCCTACATTTTAAAAGGACACAAAAGAGTACCAATCACAACAGAACACAAACCACTCCCACAACAAAACAAACAGCGCACAAAGACCATAGCAATCACAGAAAACAATAGCAAATCCCAAAATAATTAAATAAGATTGACAAAAAAGATTGCACTATCTAACCCCTAGGGTTAGCCCTAACCATACCCATTAGCTGGATTTTCAACTCTAACCCTAGTTAAGACCAGTATAGGTATAAATGATCACAAACGACTCAAATTAGGGTAAAAAACCGTCTTTTTTCAACCTCCAACCTCCATGAAAAAAACACCAACGCTCAGCAACATCCCGACCATGCCGTGGGACCTCCACAAAAACTCCAAAACATCGAAAAAACAGTCAAATCGACTTAACCCTAGCTAACCCCCTATCCCACTAGGGTTAGCCCTAACCATACCCGTTAGCTCGATTTTCGCCTCTAACCCTAGCTAAGACCAATTTAGATCAAAATGACCCAAAACGAGCCAAACTAGGGTGAAAAAACGTCTTTCTTCAACCTCCATCAAAAACACCACCAACGTTCTGCAACGTCCCGACCCTGCCGCGGGAGCTCCAAACAAACACAAAATCATCGAAAAAACAGTCAACTCGGCCTAACCCTAGCTAACCCCCTATCCCACTAGGGTTAGCCCTAACCATACCCGTTAGCTCGATTTTCGCCTCTAACCCTTGCTAAGACTAGATTAGGTCAAAGTGACCCCAAACGAGCCAAACTAGGGTGAAAAAACGTCTTTTTTCAGCCCCCAACCTCCAAACGCACACTCCTAGGGGCACCCAAGGTCATTTCTACCTCTTTCCATACCTCGTTCTTACAAAATAATAAGTTCAGGTCACAAAGAGCATATGTGCAAAACACATAGACACAATCATTCATACATTCTGGAATTGCAGCAAGGTAAACTTCATTTGGAAATTACCTGAAAAATGCATTCAGCATAAACTATAACTAAAACTGAATATTACGAGCAGACTAATACTATTACTTATCCAAGTACATACAATGATCCGATAACCATTACTATCATACTTTGTTACAATTGATTTCAAAAAACAAGTTTCACGAAACCATGCCACCTTATATATTTTTGGAGTAAAACAATAGTGCACGATCACTATTTGCCTACATTTTAAAAGGACACAAAAGAGTACCAATCACAACAGAACACAAACCACTCCCACAACAAAACAAACAGCGCACAAAGACCATAGCAATCACAGAAAACAATAGCAAATCCCAAAATAATTAAATAAGATTGACAAAAAAGATTGCACTATCTAACCCCTAGGGTTAGCCCTAACCATACCCATTAGCTGGATTTTCAACTCTAACCCTAGTTAAGACCAGTATAGGTATAAATGATCACAAACGACTCAAATTAGGGTAAAAAACCGTCTTTTTTCAACCTCCAACCTCCATGAAAAAAACACCAACGCTCAGCAACATCCCGACCATGCCGTGGGACCTCCACAAAAACTCCAAAACATCGAAAAAACAGTCAAATCGACTTAACCCTAGCTAACCCCCTATCCCACTAGGGTTAGCCCTAACCATACCCGTTAGCTCGATTTTCGCCTCTAACCCTAGCTAAGACCAATTTAGATCAAAATGACCCAAAACGAGCCAAACTAGGGTGAAAAAACGTCTTTCTTCAACCTCCATCAAAAACACCACCAACGTTCGGCAACGTCCCGACCCTGCCGCGGGAGCTCCAAACAAACACAAAATCATCGAAAAAACAGTCAAATCGGCCTAACCCTAGCTAACCCCCTATCCCACTAGGGTTAGCCCTAACCATACCCGTTAGCTCGATTTTCGCCTCTAACCCTTGCTAAGACTAGATTAGGTCAAAGTGACCCCAAACGAGCCAAACTAGGGTGAAAAAAACGTCTTTTTTCAGCCCCCAACCTCCAAACGCACACTCCTAGGGGCACCCAAGGTCATTTCTACCTCTTTCCATACCTCGTTCTTACAAAATAATAAGTTCAGGTCACAAAGAGCATATGCGCCAAACACATAGACACAATCATTCATACATTCTGGAATTGCAGCAAGGTAAACTTCATTTGGAAATTACCTGAAAAATGCATTTAGCATAAACTATCACTAAAACTGATTATTACAAGCAGACTAATACTATTACTTATCCAAGTACATACAATGATCCGATAACCATTACTATCATACTTTGTTACAATTGATTTCAAAAAACAAGTTTCACGAAACCATGCCACCTTATATATTTTTGGAGTAAAACAATAGTGCACGATCACTATTTGCCTACATTTTAAAAGGACACAAAAGAGTACCAATCACAACAGAACACAAACCACTCCCACAACAAAACAAACAGCGCACAAAGACCATAGCAATCACAGAAAACAATAGCAAATCCCAAAATAATTAAATAAGATTGACAAAAAAAATTGCACTATCTAACCCTAGTTGCGGCGCAAACAAAACGCTCAAAAAATTCCACAAAACACACGCGCGCGCACGACAACGGGAAACTGCAGACATCAAAAACATCACCAACGCTCTGCAACGTCCCCACCCTGCCGAGGGACCTCCAAAAATCCACCTAAACATAAAAAAAGAGCAAAATCGACCTAACACTAGCTAACCCCTAGGGTTAGCCCTAACCATACCCGTTAGCTGCATTTTCAACTCTAACCCTAGTTAAGACCAGTATAAATATAAATGATCACAAACGACTCAAATTAGGGTAAAAAAACGTCTTTTTTCAACCTCCAACCTCCATCCAAAAAAAACACCAACGCTCAGCAACATCCCGACCATGCAGTGGGACCTCCACAAAAACACAAAAACATCGAAAAAAAAGTCAAATCGACCTAACCCTAGCTAACCGCCTATCCCACTAAGGTTAGCCCTAACCATACCCGTTAGCTCGATTTTCGCCTCTTACCCTAGCTAAGACTAGATTAGGTCAAAGTGACCCCAAACGAGCCAAACTAGGGTGAAAAAACGTCTTTTTTCAGCCCCCAACCTCCAAACGCACACTCCTAGGGGCACCCAAGGTCATTTCTACCTCTTTCCATACCTCGTTCTTACAAAATAATAAGTTCAGGTCACAAAGAGCATATGTGCCAAACACATAGACACAATCATTCATACATTCTGGAATTGCAGCAAGGTAAACTTCATTTGGAAATTACCTGAAAAATGCATTCAGCATAAACTATAACTAAAACTGAATATTACGAGCAGACTAATACTATTACTTATCCAAGTACATACAATGATCCGATAACCATTACTATCATACTTTGTTACAATTGATTTCAAAAAACAAGTTTCACGAAACCATGCCACCTTATGTATTTTTGGAGTAAAACAATAGTGCACGATCACTATTTGCCTACATTTTAAAATGACACAAAAGAGTACCAATCACAACAGAACACAAACCACTCCCACAACAAAACAAACAGCGCACAAAGACCATAGCAATCACAGAAAACAATAGCAAATCCCAAAATAATTAAATAAGATTGACAAAAAAGATTGCACTATCTAACCCCTAGGGTTAGCCCTAACCATACCCATTAGCTGGATTTTCAACTCTAACCCTAGTTAAGACCAGTATAGGTATAAATGATCACAAACGACTCAAATTAGGGTAAAAAACCGTCTTTTTTCAACCTCCAACCTCCATGAAAAAAACACCAACGCTCAGCAACATCCCGACCATGCCGTGGGACCTCCACAAAAACACCAAAACATCGAAAAAACAGTCAAATCGACTTAACCCTAGCTAACCCCCTATCCCACTAGGGTTAGCCCTAACCATACCCGTTAGCTCGATTTTCGCCTTTAACCCTAGCTAAGACCAATTTAGATCAAAATGACCCAAAACGAGCCAAACTAGGGTGAAAAAACGTCTTTCTTCAACCTCCAACCTCCATCAAAAACACCACCAACGTTCTGCAACGTCCCGACCCTGCCGCGGGAGCTCCAAACAAACACAAAATCATCGAAAAAACAGTCAAATCGGCCTAACCCTAGCTAACCCCCTATCCCACTAGGGTTAGCCCTAACCATACCCGTTAGCTCGATTTTCGCCTCTAACCCTTGATAAGACTAGATTAGGTCAAAGTGACCCCAAACGAGCCAAACTAGGGTGAAAAAACGTCTTTTTTCAGCCCCCAACCTCCAAACGCACACTCCTAGGGGCACCCAAGGTCATTTCTACCTCTTTCCATACCTCGTTCTTACAAAATAATAAGTTCAGGTCACAAAGAGCATATGCGCCAAACACATAGACACAATCATTCATACATTCTGGAATTGCAGCAAGGTAAACTTCATTTCGAAATTACCTGAAAAATGCATTCAGCATAAACTATAACTAAAACTGAATATTACGAGCAGACTAATACTATTACTTATCCAAGTACATAAAATGATCCGATAACCATTACTATCATACTTTGTTACAATTGATTTCAAAAAACAAGTTTCACGAAACCATGCCACCTTATATATTTTTGGAGTAAAACAATAGTGCACGATCACTATTTGCCTACATTTTAAAATGACACAAAAGAGTACCAATCACAACAGAACACAAACCACTCCCACAACAAAACAAACAGCGCACAAAGACCATAGCAATCACAGAAAACAATAGCAAATCCCAAAATAATTAAATAAGATTGACAAAAAAAATTGCACTATCTAACCCTAGTTGCGGCGCAAACAAAACGCTCAAAAAATTCCACAAAACACACGCGCGCGCACGACAACGGGAAACTGCAGACATCAAAAACATCACCAACGCTCTGCAACGTCCCCACCCTGCCGAGGGACCTCCAAAAATCCACCTAAACATAAAAAAAGAGCAAAATCGACCTAACACTAGCTAACCCCTAGGGTTAGCCCTAACCATACCCATTAGCTGCATTTTCAACTCTAACCCTAGTTAAGACCAGTATAGGTATAAATGATCACAAACGACTCAAATTAGGGTAAAAAAACGTCTTTCTTCAACTTCCAACCTCCATCCAAAAAAAACACCAACGCTCAGCAACATCCCGACCATGCAGTGGGACCTCCACAAAAACACAAAAACATCGAAAAAACAGTCAAATCGACCTAACCCTAGCTAACCCCCTATCCCACTAGGGTTAGCCCTAACCATACCCGTTAGCTCGATTTTCGCCTTTAACCCTAGCTAAGACCAATTTAGATCAAAATGACCCAAAACGAGCCAAACTAGGGTGACAAAACGTCTTTCTTCAACCTCCATCAAAAACACCACCAACGTTCGGCAACGTCCCGACCCTGCCGCGGGAGCTATAAACAAACACAAAATCATCGAAAAAACAGTCAAATCGGCCTAACCCTAGCTAACCCCCTATCCCACTAGGGTTAGCCCTAACCATACCCGTTAGCTCGATTTTCGCCTCTAACCCTTGCTAAGACTAGATTAGGTCAAAGTGACCCCAAACGAGCCAAACTAGGGTGAAAAAACGTCTTTTTTCAGCCCCCAACCTCCAAACGCACACTCCTAGGGGCACCCAAGGTCATTTCTACCTCTTTCCATACCTCGTTCTTACAAAATAATAAGTTCAGGTCACAAAGAGCATATGCGCCAAACACATAGACACAATCATTCATACATTCTGGAATTGCAGCAAGGTAAACTTCATTTGGAAATTACCTGAAAAATGCATTCAGCATAAACTATAACTAAAACTGATTATTACAAGCAGACTAATACTATTACTTATCCAAGTACATACAATGATCCGATAACCATTACTATCATACTTTGTTACAATTGATTTCAAAAAACAAGTTTCACGAAACCATGCCACCTTATATATTTTTGGAGTAAAACAATAGTGCACGATCACTATTTGCCTACATTTTAAAAGGACACAAAAGAGTACCAATCACAACAGAACACAAACCACTCCCACAACAAAACAAACAGCGCACAAAGACCATAGCAATCACAGAAAACAATAGCAAATCCCAAAATAATTAAATAAGATTGATAAAAAAGATTGCACTATCTAACCCCTAGGGTTAGCCCTAACCATACCCATTAGCTGGATTTTCAACTCTAACCCTAGTTAAGACCAGTATAGGTATAAATGATCACAAACGACTCAAATTAGGGTAAAAAACCGTCTTTTTTCAACCTCCAACCTCCATGAAAAAAACACCAACGCTCAGCAACATCCCGACCATGCCGTGGGACCTCCACAAAAACTCCAAAACATCGAAAAAACAGTCAAATCGACTTAACCCTAGCTAACCCCCTATCCCACTAGGGTTAGCCCTAACCATACCCGTTAGCTCGATTTTCGCCTCTAACCCTAGCTAAGACCAATTTAGATCAAAATGACCCAAAACGAGCCAAACTAGGGTGAAAAAACGTCTTTCTTCAACCTCCATCAAAAACACCACCAACGTTCGGCAACGTCCCGACCCTGCCGCGGGAGCTCCAAACAAACACAAAATCATCGAAAAAACAGTCAACTCGGCCTAACCCTAGCTAACCCCCTATCCCACTAGGGTTAGCCCTAACCATACCCGTTAGCTCGATTTTCGCCTCTAACCCTTGCTAAGACTAGATTAGGTCAAAGTGACCCCAAACGAGCCAAACTAGGGTGAAAAAACGTCTTTTTTCAGCCCCCAACCTCCAAACGCACACTCCTAGGGGCACCCAAGGTCATTTCTACCTCTTTCCATACCTCGTTCTTACAAAATAATAAGTTCAGGTCACAAAGAGCATATGTGCAAAACACATAGACACAATCATTCATACATTCTGGAATTGCAGCAAGGTAAACTTCATTTGGAAATTACCTGAAAAATGCATTCAGCATAAACTATAACTAAAACTGAATATTACGAGCAGACTAATACTATTACTTATCCAAGTACATACAATGATCCGATAACCATTACTATCATACTTTGTTACAATTGATTTCAAAAAACAAGTTTCACGAAACCATGCCACCTTATATATTTTTGGAGTAAAACAATAGTGCACGATCACTATTTGCCTACATTTTAAAAGGACACAAAAGAGTACCAATCACAACAGAACACAAACCACTCCCACAACAAAACAAACAGCGCACAAAGACCATAGCAATCACAGAAAACAATAGCAAATCCCAAAATAATTAAATAAGATTGACAAAAAAGATTGCACTATCTAACCCCTAGGGTTAGCCCTAACCATACCCATTAGCTGGATTTTCAACTCTAACCCTAGTTAAGACCAGTATAGGTATAAATGATCACAAACGACTCAAATTAGGGTAAAAAACCGTCTTTTTTCAACCTCCAACCTCCATGAAAAAAACACCAACGCTCAGCAACATCCCGACCATGCCGTGGGACCTCCACAAAAACACCAAAACATCGAAAAAACAGTCAAATCGACTTAACCCTAGCTAACCCCCTATCCCACTAGGGTTAGCCCTAACCATACCCGTTAGCTCGATTTTCGCCTTTAACCCTAGCTAAGACCAATTTAGATCAAAATGACCCAAAACGAGCCAAACTAGGGTGAAAAAACGTCTTTCTTCAACCTCCAACCTCCATCAAAAACACCACCAACGTTCTGCAACGTCCCGACCCTGCCGCGGGAGCTCCAAACAAACACAAAATCATCGAAAAAACAGTCAAATCGGCCTAACCCTAGCTAACCCCCTATCCCACTAGGGTTAGCCCTAACCATACCCGTTAGCTCGATTTTCGCCTCTAACCCTTGATAAGACTAGATTAGGTCAAAGTGACCCCAAACGAGCCAAACTAGGGTGAAAAAACGTCTTTTTTCAGCCCCCAACCTCCAAACGCACACTCCTAGGGGCACCCAAGGTCATTTCTACCTCTTTCCATACCTCGTTCTTACAAAATAATAAGTTCAGGTCACAAAGAGCATATGCGCCAAACACATAGACACAATCATTCATACATTCTGGAATTGCAGCAAGGTAAACTTCATTTCGAAATTACCTGAAAAATGCATTCAGCATAAACTATAACTAAAACTGAATATTACGAGCAGACTAATACTATTACTTATCCAAGTACATAAAATGATCCGATAACCATTACTATCATACTTTGTTACAATTGATTTCAAAAAACAAGTTTCACGAAACCATGCCACCTTATATATTTTTGGAGTAAAACAATAGTGCACGATCACTATTTGCCTACATTTTAAAATGACACAAAAGAGTACCAATCACAACAGAACACAAACCACTCCCACAACAAAACAAACAGCGCACAAAGACCATAGCAATCACAGAAAACAATAGCAAATCCCAAAATAATTAAATAAGTTTGACAAAAAAAATTGCACTATCTAACCCTAGTTGCGGCGCAAACAAAACGCTCAAAAAATTCCACAAAACACACGCGCGCGCACGACAACGGGAAACTGCAGACATCAAAAACATCACCAACGCTCTGCAACGTCCCCACCCTGCCGAGGGACCTCCAAAAATCCACCTAAACATAAAAAAAGAGCAAAATCGACCTAACACTAGCTAACCCCTAGGGTTAGCCCTAACCATACCCATTAGCTGCATTTTCAACTCTAACCCTAGTTAAGACCAGTATAGGTATAAATGATCACAAACGACTCAAATTAGGGTAAAAAAACGTCTTTCTTCAACTTCCAACCTCCATCCAAAAAAAACACCAACGCTCAGCAACATCCCGACCATGCAGTGGGACCTCCACAAAAACACAAAAACATCGAAAAAACAGTCAAATCGACCTAACCCTAGCTAACCCCCTATCCCACTAGGGTTAGCCCTAACCATACCCGTTAGCTCGATTTTCGCCTTTAACCCTAGCTAAGACCAATTTAGATCAAAATGACCCAAAACGAGCCAAACTAGGGTGACAAAACGTCTTTCTTCAACCTCCATCAAAAACACCACCAACGTTCGGCAACGTCCCGACCCTGCCGCGGGAGCTATAAACAAACACAAAATCATCGAAAAAACAGTCAAATCGGCCTAACCCTAGCTAACCCCCTATCCCACTAGGGTTAGCCCTAACCATACCCGTTAGCTCGATTTTCGCCTCTAACCCTTGCTAAGACTAGATTAGGTCAAAGTGACCCCAAACGAGCCAAACTAGGGTGAAAAAACGTCTTTTTTCAGCCCCCAACCTCCAAACGCACACTCCTAGGGGCACCCAAGGTCATTTCTACCTCTTTCCATACCTCGTTCTTACAAAATAATAAGTTCAGGTCACAAAGAGCATATGCGCCAAACACATAGACACAATCATTCATACATTCTGGAATTGCAGCAAGGTAAACTTCATTTGGAAATTACCTGAAAAATGCATTCAGCATAAACTATAACTAAAACTGATTATTACAAGCAGACTAATACTATTACTTATCCAAGTACATACAATGATCCGATAACCATTACTATCATACTTTGTTACAATTGATTTCAAAAAACAAGTTTCACGAAACCATGCCACCTTATATATTTTTGGAGTAAAACAATAGTGCACGATCACTATTTGCCTACATTTTAAAAGGACACAAAAGAGTACCAATCACAACAGAACACAAACCACTCCCACAACAAAACAAACAGCGCACAAAGACCATAGCAATCACAGAAAACAATAGCAAATCCCAAAATAATTAAATAAGATTGATAAAAAAGATTGCACTATCTAACCCCTAGGGTTAGCCCTAACCATACCCATTAGCTGGATTTTCAACTCTAACCCTAGTTAAGACCAGTATAGGTATAAATGATCACAAACGACTCAAATTAGGGTAAAAAACCGTCTTTTTTCAACCTCCAACCTCCATGAAAAAAACACCAACGCTCAGCAACATCCCGACCATGCCGTGGGACCTCCACAAAAACTCCAAAACATCGAAAAAACAGTCAAATCGACTTAACCCTAGCTAACCCCCTATCCCACTAGGGTTAGCCCTAACCATACCCGTTAGCTCGATTTTCGCCTCTAACCCTAGCTAAGACCAATTTAGATCAAAATGACCCAAAACGAGCCAAACTAGGGTGAAAAAACGTCTTTCTTCAACCTCCATCAAAAACACCACCAACGTTCGGCAACGTCCCGACCCTGCCGCGGGAGCTCCAAACAAACACAAAATCATCGAAAAAACAGTCAACTCGGCCTAACCCTAGCTAACCCCCTATCCCACTAGGGTTAGCCCTAACCATACCCGTTAGCTCGATTTTCGCCTCTAACCCTTGCTAAGACTAGATTAGGTCAAAGTGACCCCAAACGAGCCAAACTAGGGTGAAAAAACGTCTTTTTTCAGCCCCCAACCTCCAAACGCACACTCCTAGGGGCACCCAAGGTCATTTCTACCTCTTTCCATACCTCGTTCTTACAAAATAATAAGTTCAGGTCACAAAGAGCATATGTGCAAAACACATAGACACAATCATTCATACATTCTGGAATTGCAGCAAGGTAAACTTCATTTGGAAATTACCTGAAAAATGCATTCAGCATAAACTATAACTAAAACTGAATATTACGAGCAGACTAATACTATTACTTATCCAAGTACATACAATGATCCGATAACCATTACTATCATACTTTGTTACAATTGATTTCAAAAAACAAGTTTCACGAAACCATGCCACCTTATATATTTTTGGAGTAAAACAATAGTGCACGATCACTATTTGCCTACATTTTAAAAGGACACAAAAGAGTACCAATCACAACAGAACACAAACCACTCCCACAACAAAACAAACAGCGCACAAAGACCATAGCAATCACAGAAAACAATAGCAAATCCCAAAATAATTAAATAAGATTGACAAAAAAGATTGCACTATCTAACCCCTAGGGTTAGCCCTAACCATACCCATTAGCTGGATTTTCAACTCTAACCCTAGTTAAGACCAGTATAGGTATAAATGATCACAAACGACTCAAATTAGGGTAAAAAACCGTCTTTTTTCAACCTCCAACCTCCATGAAAAAAACACCAACGCTCAGCAACATCCCGACCATGCCGTGGGACCTCCACAAAAACTCCAAAACATCGAAAAAACAGTCAAATCGACTTAACCCTAGCTAACCCCCTATCCCACTAGGGTTAGCCCTAACCATACCCGTTAGCTCGATTTTCGCCTCTAACCCTAGCTAAGACCAATTTAGATCAAAATGACCCAAAACGAGCCAAACTAGGGTGAAAAAACGTCTTTCTTCAACCTCCATCAAAAACACCACCAACGTTCGGCAACGTCCCGACCCTGCCGCGGGAGCTCCAAACAAACACAAAATCATCGAAAAAACAGTCAAATCGGCCTAACCCTAGCTAACCCCCTATCCCACTAGGGTTAGCCCTAACCATACCCGTTAGCTCGATTTTCGCCTCTAACCCTTGCTAAGACTAGATTAGGTCAAAGTGACCCCAAACGAGCCAAACTAGAGTGAAAAAACGTCTTTTTTCAGCCCCCAACCTCCAAACGCACACTCCTAGGGGCACCCAAGGTCATTTCTACCTCTTTCCATACCTCGTTCTTACAAAATAATAAGTTCAGGTCACAAAGAGCATATGCGCCAAACACATAGACACAATCATTCATACATTCTGGAATTGCAGCAAGGTAAACTTCATTTGGAAATTACCTGAAAAATGCATTCAGCATAAACTATCACTAAAACTGATTATTACAAGCAGACTAATACTATTACTTATCCAAGTACATACAATGATCCGATAACCATTACTATCATACTTTGTTACAATTGATTTCAAAAAACAAGTTTCACGAAACCATGCCACCTTATATATTTTTGGAGTAAAACAATAGTGCACGATCACTATTTGCCTACATTTTAAAATGACACAAAAGAGTACCAATCACAACAGAACACAAACCACTCCCACAACAAAACAAACAGCGCACAAAGACCATAGCAATCACAGAAAACAATAGCAAATCCCAAAATAATTAAATAAGATTGACAAAAAAAATTGCACTATCTAACCCTAGTTGCGGCGCAAACAAAACGCTCACAAAATTCCACAAAACACACGCGCGCGCACGACAACGGGAAACTGCAGACATCAAAAACATCACCAACGCTCTGCAACGTCCCGACCCTGCCGAGGGACCTCCAAAAATCCACCTAAACATAAAAAAAGAGCAAAATCGACCTAACACTAGCTAACCCCTAGGGTTAGCCCTAACCATACCCATTAGCTGGATTTTCAACTCTAACCCTAGTTAAGACCAGTATAGGTATAAATGATCACAAACGACTCAAATTAGGGTAAAAAACCGTCTTTTTTCAACCTCCAACCTCCATGAAAAAAACACCAACGCTCAGCAACATCCCGACCATGCCGTGGGACCTCCACAAAAACACCAAAACATCGAAAAAACAGTCAAATCGACTTAACCCTAGCTAACCCCCTATCCCACTAGGGTTAGCCCTAACCATACCCGTTAGCTCGATTTTCGCCTCTAACCCTAGCTAAGACCAATTTAGATCAAAATGACCCAAAACGAGCCAAACTAGGGTGAAAAAACGTCTTTCTTCAACCTCCAACCTCCATCAAAAACACCACCAACGTTCTGCAACGTCCCGACCCTGCCGCGGGAGCTCCAAACAAACACAAAATCATCGAAAAAACAGTCAAATCGGCCTAACCCTAGCTAACCCCCTATCCCACTAGGGTTAGCCCTAACCATACCCGTTAGCTCGATTTTCGCCTCTAACCCTTGCTAAGACTAGATTAGGTCAAAGTGACCCCAAACGAGCCAAACTAGGGTGAAAAAACGTCTTTTTTCAGCCCCCAACCTCCAAACGCACACTCCTAGGGGCACCCAAGGTCATTTCTACCTCTTTCCATACCTCGTTCTTACAAAATAATAAGTTCAGGTCACAAAGAGCATATGCGCCAAACACATAGACACAATCATTCATACATTCTGGAATTGCAGCAAGGTAAACTTCATTTGGAAATTACCTGAAAAATGCATTCAGCATAAACTATAACTAAAACTGATTATTACGAGCAGACTAATACTATTACTTATCCAAGTACATACAATGATCCGATAACCATTACTATCATACTTTGTTACAATTGATTTCAAAAAACAAGTTTCACGAAACCATGCCACCTTATATATTTTTGGAGTAAAACAATAGTGCACGATCACTATTTGCCTACATTTTAAAAGGACACAAAAGAGTACCAATCACAACAGAACACAAACCACTCCCACAACAAAACAAACAGCGCACAAAGACCATAGCAATCACAGAAAACAATAGCAAATCCCAAAATAATTAAATAAGATTGACAAATAAAATTGCACTATCTAACCCCTAGGGTTAGCCCTAACCGTACCCATTAGCTGGATTTTCAACTCTAACCCTAGTTAAGACCAGTATAGGTATAAATGATCACAAACGACTCAAATTAGGGTAAAAAACCGTCTTTTTTCAACCTCCAACCTCCATGAAAAAAACACCAACGCTCAGCAACATCCCGACCATGCCGTGGGACCTCCACAAAAACACCAAAACATCGAAAAAACAGTCAAATCGACTTAACCCTAGCTAACCCCCTATCCCACTAGGGTTAGCCCTAACCATACCCGTTAGCTCGATTTTCGCCTCTAACCCTAGTTAAGACCAATTTAGATCAAAATGACCCAAAACGAGCCAAACTAGGGTGAAAAAACGTCTTTCTTCAACCTCCAACCTCCATCAAAAACACCACCAACGTTCTGCAACGTCCCGACCCTGCCGCGGGAGCTCCAAACAAACACAAAATCATCGAAAAAACAGTCAAATCGGCCTAACCCTAGCTAACCCCCTATCCCACTAGGGTTAGCCCTAACCATACCCGTTAGCTCGATTTTCGCCTCTAACCCTTGCTAAGACTAGATTAGGTCAAAGTGACCCCAAACGATCCAAACTAGGGTGAAAAAACGTCTTTTTTCAGCCCCCAACCTCCAAACGCACACTCCTAGGGGCACCCAAGGTCATTTCTACCTCTTTCCATACCTCGTTCTTACAAAATAATAAGTTCAGGTCACAAAGAGCATATGCGCCAAACACATAGACACAATCATTCATACATTCTGGAATTGCAGCAAGGTAAACTTCATTTCGAAATTACCTGAAAAATGCATTCAGCATAAACTATAACTAAAACTGATTATTACAAGCAGACTAATACTATTACTTATCCAAGTACATACAATGATCCGATAACCATTACTATCATACTTTGTTACAATTGATTTCAAAAAACAAGTTTCACGAAACCATGCCACCTTATATATTTTTGGAGTAAAACAATAGTGCACGATCACTATTTGCCTACATTTTAAAAGGACACAAAAGAGTACCAATCACAACAGAACACAAACCACTCCCACAACAAAACAAACAGCGCACAAAGACCATAGCAATCACAGAAAACAATAGCAAATCCCAAAATAATTAAATAAGATTGACAAAAAAGATTGCACTACCTAACCCCTAGGGTTAGCCCTAACCATACCCATTAGCTGGATTTTCAACTCTAACCCTAGTTAAGACCAGTATAGGTATAAATGATCACAAACGACTCAAATTAGGGTAAAAAACCGTCTTTTTTCAACCTCCAACCTCCATGAAAAAAACACCAACGCTCAGCAACATCCCGACCATGCCGTGGGACCTCCACAAAAACACCAAAACATCGAAAAAACAGTCAAATCGACTTAACCCTAGCTAACCCCCTATCCCACTAGGGTTAGCCCTAACCATACCCGTTAGCTCGATTTTCGCCTCTAACCCTAGCTAAGACCAATTTAGATCAAAATGACCCAAAACGAGCCAAACTAGGGTGAAAAAACGTCTTTCTTCAACCTCCAACCTCCATCAAAAACACCACCAACGTTCTGCAACGTCCCGACCATGCCGCGGGAGCTCCAAACAAACACAAAATCATCGAAAAAACAGTCAAATCGGCCTAACCCTAGCTAACCCCCTATCCCACTAGGGTTAGCCCTAACCATACCCGTTAGCTCGATTTTCGCCTCTAACCCTTGCTAAGACTAGATTAGGTCAAAGTGACCCCAAACGAGCCAAACTAGGGTGAAAAAACGTCTTTTTTCAGCCCCCAACCTCCAAACGCACACTCCTAGGGGCACCCAAGGTCATTTCTACCTCTTTCCATACCTCGTTCTTACAAAATAATAAGTTCAGGTCACAAAGAGCATATGCGCCAAACACATAGACACAATCATTCATACATTCTGGAATTGCAGCAAGGTAAACTTCATTTCGAAATTACCTGAAAAATGCATTCAGCATAAACTATAACTAAAACTGATTATTACGAGCAGACTAATACTATTACTTATCCAAGTACATACAATGATCCGATAACCATTACTATCATACTTTGTTACAATTGATTTCAAAAAACAAGTTTCACGAAACCATGCCACCTTATATATTTTTGGAGTAAAACAATAGTGCACGATCACTATTTGCCTACATTTTAAAAGGACACAAAAGAGTACCAATCACAACAGAACACAAACCACTCCCACAACAAAACAAACAGCGCACAAAGACCATAGCAATCACAGAAAACAATAGCAAATCCCAAAATAATTAAATAAGATTGACAAATAAAATTGCACTATCTAACCCCTAGGGTTAGCCCTAACCGTACCCATTAGCTGGATTTTCAACTCTAACCCTAGTTAAGACCAGTATAGGTATAAATGATCACAAACGACTCAAATTAGGGTAAAAAACCGTCTTTTTTCAACCTCCAACCTCCATGAAAAAAACACCAACGCTCAGCAACATCCCGACCATGCCGTGGGACCTCCACAAAAACACCAAAACATCGAAAAAACAGTCAAATCGACTTAACCCTAGCTAACCCCCTATCCCACTAGGGTTAGCCCTAACCATACCCGTTAGCTCGATTTTCGCCTCTAACCCTAGTTAAGACCAATTTAGATCAAAATGACCCAAAACGAGCCAAACTAGGGTGAAAAAACGTCTTTCTTCAACCTCCAACCTCCATCAAAAACACCACCAACGTTCTGCAACGTCCCGACCCTGCCGCGGGAGCTCCAAACAAACACAAAATCATCGAAAAAACAGTCAAATCGGCCTAACCCTAGCTAACCCCCTATCCCACTAGGGTTAGCCCTAACCATACCCGTTAGCTCGATTTTCGCCTCTAACCCTTGCTAAGACTAGATTAGGTCAAAGTGACCCCAAACGATCCAAACTAGGGTGAAAAAACGTCTTTTTTCAGCCCCCAACCTCCAAACGCACACTCCTAGGGGCACCCAAGGTCATTTCTACCTCTTTCCATACCTCGTTCTTACAAAATAATAAGTTCAGGTCACAAAGAGCATATGCGCCAAACACATAGACACAATCATTCATACATTCTGGAATTGCAGCAAGGTAAACTTCATTTGGAAATTACCTGAAAAATGCATTCAGCATAAACTATAACTAAAACTGATTATTACGAGCAGACTAATACTATTACTTATCCAAGTACATACAATGATCCGATAACCATTACTATCATACTTTGTTACAATTGATTTCAAAAAACAAGTTTCACGAAACCATGCCACCTTATATATTTTTGGAGTAAAACAATAGTGCACGATCACTATTTGCCTACATTTTAAAAGGACACAAAAGAGTACCAATCACAACAGAACACAAACCACTCCCACAACAAAACAAACAGCGCACAAAGACCATAGCAATCACAGAAAACAATAGCAAATCCCAAAATAATTAAATAAGATTGACAAAAAAGATTGCACTATCTAACCCCTAGGGTTAGCCCTAACCATACCCATTAGCTGGATTTTCAACTCTAACCCTAGTTAAGACCAGTATAGGTATAAATGATCACAAACGACTCAAATTAGGGTAAAAAACCGTCTTTTTTCAACCTCCAACCTCCATGAAAAAAACACCAACGCTCAGCAACATCCCGACCATGCCGTGGGACCTCCACAAAAACACCAAAACATCGAAAAAACAGTCAAATCGACTTAACCCTAGCTAACCCCCTATCCCACTAGGGTTAGCCCTAACCATACCCGTTAGCTCGATTTTCGCCTCTAACCCTAGCTAAGACCAATTTAGATCAAAATGACCCAAAACGAGCCAAACTAGGGTGAAAAAACGTCTTTCTTCAACCTCCAACCTCCATCAAAAACACCACCAACGTTCTGCAACGTCCCGACCCTGCCGCGGGAGCTCCAAACAAACACAAAATCATCGAAAAAACAGTCAAATCGGCCTAACCCTAGCTAACCCCCTATCCCACTAGGGTTAGCCCTAACCATACCCGTTAGCTCGATTTTCGCCTCTAACCCTTGCTAAGACTAGATTAGGTCAAAGTGACCCCAAACGAGCCAAACTAGGGTGAAAAAACGTCTTTTTTCAGCCCCCAACCTCCAAACGCACACTCCTAGGGGCACCCAAGGTCATTTCTACCTCTTTCCATACCTCGTTCTTACAAAATAATAAGTTCAGGTCACAAAGAGCATATGCGCCAAACACATAGACACAATCATTCATACATTCTGGAATTGCAGCAAGGTAAACTTCATTTGGAAATTACCTGAAAAATGCATTCAGCATAAACTATAACTAAAACTGATTATTACGAGCAGACTAATACTATTACTTATCCAAGTACATACAATGATCCGATAACCATTACTATCATACTTTGTTACAATTGATTTCAAAAAACAAGTTTCACGAAACCATGCCACCTTATATATTTTTGGAGTAAAACAATAGTGCACGATCACTATTTGCCTACATTTTAAAATGACACAAAAGAGTACCAATCACAACAGAACACAAACCACTCCCACAACAAAACAAACAGCGCACAAAGACCATAGCAATCACAGAAAACAATAGCAAATCCCAAAATAATTAAATAAGATTGAGAAAAAAAATTGCACTATCTAACCCCTAGGGTTAGCCCTAACCGTACCCATTAGCTGGATTTTCAACTCTAACCCTAGTTAAGACCAGTATAGGTATAAATGATCACAAACGACTCAAATTAGGGTAAAAAACCGTCTTTTTTCAACCTCCAACCTCCATGAAAAAAACACCAACGCTCAGCAACATCCCGACCATGCCGTGGGACCTCCACAAAAACACCAAAACATCGAAAAAACAGTCAAATCGACTTAACCCTAGCTAACCCCCTATCCCACTAGGGTTAGCCCTAACCATACCCGTTAGCTCGATTTTCGCCTCTAACCCTAGTTAAGACCAATTTAGATCAAAATGACCCAAAACGAGCCAAACTAGGGTGAAAAAACGTCTTTCTTCAACCTCCAACCTCCATCAAAAACACCACCAACGTTCTGCAACGTCCCGACCCTGCCGCGGGAGCTCCAAACAAACACAAAATCATCGAAAAAACAGTCAAATCGGCCTAACCCTAGCTAACCCCCTATCCCACTAGGGTTAGCCCTAACCATACCCGTTAGCTCGATTTTCGCCTCTAACCCTTGCTAAGACTAGATTAGGTCAAAGTGACCCCAAACGAGCCAAACTAGGGTGAAAAAACGTCTTTTTTCAGCCCCCAACCTCCAAACGCACACTCCTAGGGGCACCCAAGGTCATTTCTACCTCTTTCCATACCTCGTTCTTACAAAATAATAAGTTCAGGTCACAAAGAGCATATGCGCCAAACACATAGACACAATCATTCATACATTCTGGAATTGCAGCAAGGTAAACTTCATTTGGAAATTACCTGAAAAATGCATTCAGCATAAACTATAACTAAAACTGATTATTACGAGCAGACTAATACTATTACTTATCCAAGTACATACAATGATCCGATAACCATTACTATCATACTTTGTTACAACTGATTTCAAAAAACAAGTTTCACGAAACCATGCCACCTTATATATTTTTGGAGTAAAACAATAGTGCACGATCACTATTTGCCTACATTTTAAAATGACACAAAAGAGTACCAATCACAACAGAACACAAACCACTCCCACAACAAAACAAACAGCGCACAAAGACCATAGCAATCACAGAAAACAATAGCAAATCCCAAAATAATTAAATAAGATTGACAAAAAAAATTGCACTATCTAACCCCTAGGGTTAGCCCTAACCATACCCATTAGCTGGATTTTCAACTCTAACCCTAGTTAAGACCAGTATAGGTATAAATGATCACAAACGACTCAAATTAGGGTAAAAAACCGTCTTTTTTCAACCTCCAACCTCCATGAAAAAAACACCAAAGCTCAGCAACATCCCGACCATGCAGTGGGACCTCCACAAAAACACCAAAACATCGATAAAACAGTCAAATCGACTTAACCCTAGCTAACCCCCTATCCCACTAGGGTTAGCCCTAACCATACCCGTTAGCTCGATTTTCGCCTCTAACCCTTGCTAAGACCAATTTAGATCAAAATGACCCAAAACGAGCCAAACTAGGGTGAAAAAACGTCTTTCTTCAACCTCCAACCTCCATCAAAAACACCACCAACGTTCTGCAACGTCCCGACCCTGCCGCGGGAGCTCCAAACAAACACAAAATCATCGAAAAAACAGTCAAATCGGCCTAACCCTAGCTAACCCCCTATCCCACTAGGGTTAGCCCTAACCATACCCGTTAGCTCGATTTTCGCCTCTAACCCTTGCTAAGACTAGATTAGGTCAAAGTGACCCCAAACGAGCCAAACTAGGGTGAAAAAACGTCTTTTTTCAGCCCCCAACCTCCAAACGCACACTCCTAGGGGCACCCAAGGTCATTTCTACCTCTTTCCATACCTCGTTCTTACAAAATAATAAGTTCAGGTCACAAAGAGCATATGCGCCAAACACATAGACACAATCATTCATACATTCTGGAATTGCAGCAAGGTAAACTTCATTTGGAAATTACCTGAAAAATGCATTCAGCATAAACTATAACTAAAACTGAATATTACGAGCAGACTAATACTATTACTTATCCAAGTACATACAATGATCCGATAACCATTACTATCATACTTTGTTACAATTGATTTCAAAAAACAAGTTTCACGAAACCATGCCACCTTATATATTTTTGGAGTAAAACAATAGTGCACGATCACTATTTGCCTACATTTTAAAAGGACACAAAAGAGTACCAATCACAACAGAACACAAACCACTCCCACAACAAAACAAACAGCGCACAAAGACCATAGCAATCACAGAAAACAATAGCAAATCCCAAAATAATTAAATAAGATTGACAAAAAAGATTGCACTATCTAACCCCTAGGGTTAGCCCTAACCATACCCATTAGCTGCATTTTCAACTCTAACCCTAGTTAAGACCAGTATAGGTATAAATGATCACAAACGACTCAAATTAGGGTAAAAAACCGTCTTTTTTCAACCTCCAACCTCCATGAAAAAAACACCAACGCTCAGCAACATCCCGACCATGCCGTGGGACCTCCACAAAAACACCAAAACATCGAAAAAACAGTCAAATCGACTTAACCCTAGCTAACCCCCTATCCCACTAGGGTTAGCCCTAACCATACCCGTTAGCTCGATTTTCGCCTCTAACCCTAGCTAAGACCAATTTAGATCAAAATGACCCAAAACGAGCCAAACTAGGGTGAAAAAACGTCTTTCTTCAACCTCCAACCTCCATCAAAAACACCACCAACGTTCTGCAACGTCCCGACCCTGCCGCGGGAGCTCCAAACAAACACAAAATCATCGAAAAAACAGTCAAATCGGCCTAACCCTAGCTAACCCCCTATCCCACTAGGGTTAGCCCTAACCATACCCGTTAGCTCGATTTTCGCCTCTAACCCTTGCTAAGACTAGATTAGGTCAAAGTGACCCCAAACGAGCCAAACTAGGGTGAAAAAACGTCTTTTTTCAGCCCCCAACCTCCAAACGCACACTCCTAGGGGCACCCAAGGTCATTTCTACCTCTTTCCATACCTCGTTCTTACAAAATAATAAGTTCAGGTCACAAAGAGCATATGCGCCAAACACATAGACACAATCATTCATACATTCTGGAATTGCAGCAAGGTAAACTTCATTTGGAAATTACCTGAAAAATGCATTCAGCATAAACTATAACTAAAACTGATTATTACGAGCAGACTAATACTATTACTTATCCAAGTACATACAATGATCCGATAACCATTACTATCATACTTTGTTACAATTGATTTCAAAAAACAAGTTTCACGAAACCATGCCACCTTATATATTTTTGGAGTAAAACAATAGTGCACGATCACTATTTGCCTACATTTTAAAATGACACAAAAGAGTACCAATCACAACAGAACACAAACCACTCCCACAACAAAACAAACAGCGCACAAAGACCATAGCAATCACAGAAAACAATAGCAAATCCCAAAATAATTAAATAAGATTGACAAAAAAAATTGCACTATCTAACCCCTAGGGTTAGCCCTAACCATACCCATTAGCTGGATTTTCAACTCTAACCCTAGTTAAGACCAGTATAGGTATAAATGATCACAAACGACTCAAATTAGGGTAAAAAACCGTCTTTTTTCAACCTCCAACCTCCATGAAAAAAACACCAACGCTCAGCAACATCCCGACCATGCAGTGGGACCTCCACAAAAACACCAAAACATCGAAAAAACAGTCAAATCGACTTAACCCTAGCTAACCCCCTATCCCACTAGGGTTAGCCCTAACCATACCCGTTAGCTCGATTTTCGCCTCTAACCCTTGCTAAGACCAATTTAGATCAAAATGACCCAAAACGAGCCAAACTAGGGTGAAAAAACGTCTTTCTTCAACCTCCATCAAAAACACCACCAACGTTCGGCAACGTCCCGACCCTGCCGCGGGAGCTCCAAACAAACACAAAATCATCGAAAAAACAGTCAAATCGGCCTAACCCTAGCTAACCCCCTATCCCACTAGGGTTAGCCCTAACCATACCCGTTAGCTCGATTTTCGCCTCTAACCCTTGCTAAGACTAGATTAGGTCAAAGTGACCCCAAACGAGCCAAACTAGGGTGAAAAAACGTCTTTTTTCAGCCCCCAACCTCCAAACGCACACTCCTCGGGGCACCCAAGGTCATTTCTACCTCTTTCCATACCTCGTTCTTACAAAATAATAAGTTCAGGTCACAAAGAGCATATGCGCCAAACACATAGACACAATCATTCATACATTCTGGAATTGCAGCAAGGTAAACTTCATTTCGAAATTACCTGAAAAATGCATTCAGCATAAACTATAACTAAAACTGATTATTACGAGCAGACTAATACTATTACTTATCCAAGTACATACAATGATCCGATAACCATTACTATCATACTTTGTTACATTTGATTTCAAAAAACAAGTTTCACGAAACCATGCCACCTTATATATTTTTGGAGTAAAACAATAGTGCACGATCACTATTTGCCTACATTTTAAAATGACACAAAAGAGTACCAATCACAACAGAACACAAACCACTCCCACAACAAAACAAACAGCGCACAAAGACCATAGCAATCACAGAAAACAATAGCAAATCCCAAAATAATTAAATAAGATTAACAAAAAAAATTGCACTATCTAACCCTAGTTGCGGCGCAAACAAAACGCTCAAAAAATTCCACAAAACACACGCGCACGCACGACAACGGGAAACTGCAGACATCAAAAACATCACCAACGCTCTGCAACGTCCCGACCCTGCCGAGGGACCTCCAAAAATCCACCTAAACATAAAAAAAGAGCAAAATCGACCTAACACTAGCTAACCCCTAGGGTTAGCCCTAACCATACCCGTTAGCTGGATTTTCAACTCTAACCCTAGTTAAGACCAGTATAGGTATAAATGATCACAAACGACTCAAATTAGCGTAAAAAAACGTCTTTTTTCAACCTCCAACCTCCATCCAAAAAAACACCAACGCTCAGCAACATCCCGACCATGCAGTGGGACCTCCACAAAAACACAAAAACATCGAAAAAACAGTCAAATCGACCTAACCCTAGCTAACCCCCTATCCCACTAGGGATAGCCCTAACCATACCCGTTAGCTCGATTTTCGCCTCTAACCCTTGCTAAGACTAGATTAGGTCAAAGTGACCCCAAACGAGCCAAACTAGGGTGAAAAAACGTCTTTCTTCAGCCCCCAACCTCCAAACGCACACTCCTAGGGGCACCCAAGGTCATTTCTACCTCTTTCCATACCTCGTTCTTACAAAATAATAAGTTCAGGTCACAAAGAGCATATGTGCCAAACACATAGACACAATCATTCATACATTCTGGAATTGCAGCAAGGTAAACTTCATTTGGAAATTACCTGAAAAATGCATTCAGCATAAACTATAACTAAAACTGAATATTACGAGCAGACTAATACTATTACTTATCCAAGTACATACAATGATCCGATAACCATTACTATCATACTTTGTTACAATTGATTTCAAAAAACAAGTTTCACGAAACCATGCCACCTTATATATTTTTGGAGTAAAACAATAGTGCACGATCACTATTTGCCTACATTTTAAAATGACACAAAAGAGTACCAATCACAACAGAACACAAACCACTCCCACAACAAAACAAACAGCGCACAAAGACCATAGCAATCACAGAAAACAATAGCAAATCCCAAAATAATTAAATAAGATTGACAAAAAAGATTGCACTATCTAACCCCTAGGGTTAGCCCTAACCATACCCATTAGCTGGATTTTCAACTCTAACCCTAGTTAAGACCAGTATAGGTATAAATGATCACAAACAACTCAAATTAGGGTAAAAAACCGTCTTTTTTCAACCTCCAACCTCCATGAAAAAAACACCAACGCTCAGCAACATCCCGACCATGCAGTGGGACCTCCACAAAAACACCAAAACATCGAAAAAACAGTCAAATCGACTTAACCCTAGCTAACCCCCTATCCCACTAGGGTTAGCCCTAACCATACCCGTTAGCTCGATTTTCGCCTCTAACCCTTGCTAAGACCAATTTAGATCAAAATGACCCAAAACGAGCCAAACTAGGGTGAAAAAACGTCTTTCTTCAACCTCCATCAAAAACACCACCAACGTTCTGCAACGTCCCGACCCTGCCGCGGGAGCTCCAAACAAACACAAAATCATCGAAAAAACAGTCAAATCGGCCTAACCCTAGCTAACCCCCTATCCCACTAGGGTTAGCCCTAACCATACCCGTTAGCTCGATTTTCGCCTCTAACCCTTGCTAAGACTAGATTAGGTCAAAGTGACCCCAAACGAGCCAAACTAGGGTGAAAAAACGTCTTTTTTCAGCCCCCAACCTCCAAACGCACACTCCTCGGGGCACCCAAGGTCATTTCTACCTCTTTCCATACCTCGTTCTTACAAAATAATAAGTTCAGGTCACAAAGAGCATATGCGCCAAACACATAGACACAATCATTCATACATTCTGGAATTGCAGCAAGGTAAACTTCATTTCGAAATTACCTGAAAAATGCATTCAGCATAAACTATAACTAAAACTGATTATTACGAGCAGACTAATACTATTACTTATCCAAGTACATACAATGATCCGATAACCATTACTATCATACTTTGTTACATTTGATTTCAAAAAACAAGTTTCACGAAACCATGCCACCTTATATATTTTTGGAGTAAAACAATAGTGCACGATCACTATTTGCCTACATTTTAAAATGACACAAAAGAGTACCAATCACAACAGAACACAAACCACTCCCACAACAAAACAAACAGCGCACAAAGACCATAGCAATCACAGAAAACAATAGCAAATCCCAAAATAATTAAATAAGATTAACAAAAAAAATTGCACTATCTAACCCTAGTTGCGGCGCAAACAAAACGCTCAAAAAATTCCACAAAACACACGCGCACGCACGACAACGGGAAACTGCAGACATCAAAAACATCACCAACGCTCTGCAACGTCCCGACCCTGCCGAGGGACCTCCAAAAATCCACCTAAACATAAAAAAAGAGCAAAATCGACCTAACACTAGCTAACCCCTAGGGTTAGCCCTAACCATACCCGTTAGCTGGATTTTCAACTCTAACCCTAGTTAAGACCAGTATAGGTATAAATGATCACAAACGACTCAAATTAGCGTAAAAAAACGTCTTTTTTCAACCTCCAACCTCCATCCAAAAAAACACCAACGCTCAGCAACATCCCGACCATGCAGTGGGACCTCCACAAAAACACAAAAACATCGAAAAAACAGTCAAATCGACCTAACCCTAGCTAACCCCCTATCCCACTAGGGATAGCCCTAACCATACCCGTTAGCTCGATTTTCGCCTCTAACCCTTGCTAAGACTAGATTAGGTCAAAGTGACCCCAAACGAGCCAAACTAGGGTGAAAAAACGTCTTTCTTCAGCCCCCAACCTCCAAACGCACACTCCTAGGGGCACCCAAGGTCATTTCTACCTCTTTCCATACCTCGTTCTTACAAAATAATAAGTTCAGGTCACAAAGAGCATATGTGCCAAACACATAGACACAATCATTCATACATTCTGGAATTGCAGCAAGGTAAACTTCATTTCGAAATTACCTGAAAAATGCATTCAGCATAAACTATAACTAAAACTGAATATTACGAGCAGACTAATACTATTACTTATCCAAGTACATACAATGATCCGATAACCATTACTATCATACTTTGTTACAATTGATTTCAAAAAACAAGTTTCACGAAACCATGCCACCTTATATATTTTTGGAGTAAAACAATAGTGCACGATCACTATTTGCCTACATTTTAAAATGACACAAAAGAGTACCAATCACAACAGAACACAAACCACTCCCACAACAAAACAAACAGCGCACAAAGACCATAGCAATCACAGAAAACAATAGCAAATCCCAAAATAATTAAATAAGATTGACAAAAAAGATTGCACTATCTAACCCCTAGGGTTAGCCCTAACCATACCCATTAGCTGGATTTTCAACTCTAACCCTAGTTAAGACCAGTATAGGTATAAATGATCACAAACGACTCAAATTAGGGTAAAAAACCGTCTTTTTTCAACCTCCAACCTCCATGAAAAAAACACCAACGCTCAGCAACATCCCGACCATGCAGTGGGACCTCCACAAAAACACCAAAACATCGAAAAAACAGTCAAATCGACTTAACCCTAGCTAACCCCCTATCCCACTAGGGTTAGCCCTAACCATACCCGTTAGCTCGATTTTCGCCTCTAACCCTTGCTAAGACCAATTTAGATCAAAATGACCCAAAACGAGCCAAACTAGGGTGAAAAAACGTCTTTCTTCAACCTCCATCAAAAACACCACCAACGTTCTGCAACGTCCCGACCCTGCCGCGGGAGCTCCAAACAAACACAAAATCATCGAAAAAACAGTCAAATCGGCCTAACCCTAGCTAACCCCCTATCCCACTAGGGTTAGCCCTAACCATACCCGTTAGCTCGATTTTCGCCTCTAACCCTAGCTAAGACTAGATTAGGTCAAAGTGACCCCAAACGAGCCAAACTAGGGTGAAAAAACGTCTTTTTTCAGCCCCCAACCTCCAAACGCACACTCCTAGGGGCACCCAAGGTCATTTCTACCTCTTTCCATACCTCGTTCTTACAAAATAATAAGTTCAGGTCACAAAGAGCATATGCGCCAAACACATAGACACAATCATTCATACATTCTGGAATTGCAGCAAGGTAAACTTCATTTGGAAATTACCTGAAAAATGCATTCAGCATAAACTATAACTAAAACTGAATATTACGAGCAGACTAATACTATTACTTATCCAAGTACATACAATGATCCGATAACCATTACTATCATACTTTGTTACAATTGATTTCAAAAAACAAGTTTCACGAAACCATGCCACCTTATATATTTTTGGAGTAAAACAATAGTGCACGATCACTATTTGCCTACATTTTAAAATGACACAAAAGAGTACCAATCACAACAGAACACAAACCACTCCCACAACAAAACAAACAGCGCACAAAGACCATAGCAATCACAGAAAACAATAGCAAATCCCAAAATAATTAAATAAGATTGACAAAAAAAATTGCACTATCTAACCCCTAGGGTTAGCCCTAACCATACCCATTAGCTGGATTTTCAACTCTAACCCTAGTTAAGACCAGTATAGGTATAAATGATCACAAACGACTCAAATTAGGGTAAAAAACCGTCTTTTTTCAACCTCCAACCTCCATGAAAAAAACACCAACGCTCAGCAACATCCCGACCATGCAGTGGGACCTCCACAAAAACACCAAAACATCGAAAAAACAGTCAAATCGACTTAACCCTAGCTAACCCCCTATCCCACTAGGGTTAGCCCTAACCATACCCGTTAGCTCGATTTTCGCCTCTAACCCTTGCTAAGACCAATTTAGATCAAAATGACCCTTTCTTCAACCTCCATCAAAAACACCACCAACGTTCTGCAACGTCCCGACCCTGCCGCGGGAGCTCCAAACAAACACAAAATCATCGAAAAAACAGTCAAATCGGCCTAACCCTAGCTAACCCCCTATCCCACTAGGGTTAGCCCTAACCATACCCGTTAGCTCGATTTTCGCCTCTAACCCTAGCTAAGACTAGATTAGGTCAAAGTGACCCCAAACGAGCCAAACTAGGGTGAAAAAACGTCTTTTTTCAGCCCCCAACCTCCAAACGCACACTCCTAGGGGCACCCAAGGTCATTTCTACCTCTTTCCATACCTCGTTCTTACAAAATAATAAGTTCAGGTCACAAAGAGCATATGCGCCAAACACATAGACACAATCATTCATACATTCTGGAATTGCAGCAAGGTAAACTTCATTTCGAAATTACCTGAAAAATGCATTCAGCATAAACTATAACTAAAACTGATTATTACGAGCAGACTAATACTATTACTTATCCAAGTACATACAATGATCCGATAACCATTACTATCATACTTTGTTACATTTGATTTCAAAAAACAAGTTTCACGAAACCATGCCACCTTATATATTTTTGGAGTAAAACAATAGTGCACGATCACTATTTGCCTACATTTTAAAATGACACAAAAGAGTACCAATCACAACAGAACACAAACCACTCCCACAACAAAACAAACAGCGCACAAAGACCATAGCAATCACAGAAAACAATAGCAAATCCCAAAATAATTAAATAAGATTGACAAAAAAAATTGCACTATCTAACCCTAGTTGCGGCGCAAACAAAACGCTCAAAAAATTCCACAAAACACACGCGCACGCACGACAACGGGAAACTGCAGACATCAAAAACATCACCAACGCTCTGCAACGTCCCGACCCTGCCGAGGGACCTCCAAAAATCCACCTAAACATAAAAAAAGAGCAAAATCGACCTAACACTAGCTAACCCCTAGGGTTAGCCCTAACCATACCCGTTAGCTGGATTTTCAACTCTAACCCTAGTTAAGACCAGTATAGGTATAAATGATCACAAACGACTCAAATTAGCGTAAAAAAACGTCTTTTTTCAACCTCCAACCTCCATCCAAAAAAACACCAACGCTCAGCAACATCCCGACCATGCAGTGGGACCTCCACAAAAACACAAAAACATCGAAAAAACAGTCAAATCGACCTAACCCTAGCTAACCCCCTATCCCACTAGGGATAGCCCTAACCATACCCGTTAGCTCGATTTTCGCCTCTAACCCTTGCTAAGACTAGATTAGGTCAAAGTGACCCCAAACGAGCCAAACTAGGGTGAAAAAACGTCTTTCTTCAGCCCCCAACCTCCAAACGCACACTCCTAGGGGCACCCAAGGTCATTTCTACCTCTTTCCATACCTCGTTCTTACAAAATAATAAGTTCAGGTCACAAAGAGCATATGTGCCAAACACATAGACACAATCATTCATACATTCTGGAATTGCAGCAAGGTAAACTTCATTTCGAAATTACCTGAAAAATGCATTCAGCATAAACTATAACTAAAACTGAATATTACGAGCAGACTAATACTATTACTTATCCAAGTACATACAATGATCCGATAACCATTACTATCATACTTTGTTACAATTGATTTCAAAAAACAAGTTTCACGAAACCATGCCACCTTATATATTTTTGGAGTAAAACAATAGTGCACGATCACTATTTGCCTACATTTTAAAATGACACAAAAGAGTACCAATCACAACAGAACACAAACCACTCCCACAACAAAACAAACAGCGCACAAAGACCATAGCAATCACAGAAAACAATAGCAAATCCCAAAATAATTAAATAAGATTGACAAAAAAGATTGCACTATCTAACCCCTAGGGTTAGCCCTAACCATACCCATTAGCTGGATTTTCAACTCTAACCCTAGTTAAGACCAGTATAGGTATAAATGATCACAAACGACTCAAATTAGGGTAAAAAACCGTCTTTTTTCAACCTCCAACCTCCATGAAAAAAACACCAACGCTCAGCAACATCCCGACCATGCAGTGGGACCTCCACAAAAACACCAAAACATCGAAAAAACAGTCAAATCGACTTAACCCTAGCTAACCCCCTATCCCACTAGGGTTAGCCCTAACCATACCCGTTAGCTCGATTTTCGCCTCTAACCCTTGCTAAGACCAATTTAGATCAAAATGACCCAAAACGAGCCAAACTAGGGTGAAAAAACGTCTTTCTTCAACCTCCATCAAAAACACCACCAACGTTCTGCAACGTCCCGACCCTGCCGCGGGAGCTCCAAACAAACACAAAATCATCGAAAAAACAGTCAAATCGGCCTAACCCTAGCTAACCCCCTATCCCACTAGGGTTAGCCCTAACCATACCCGTTAGCTCGATTTTCGCCTCTAACCCTAGCTAAGACTAGATTAGGTCAAAGTGACCCCAAACGAGCCAAACTAGGGTGAAAAAACGTCTTTTTTCAGCCCCCAACCTCCAAACGCACACTCCTAGGGGCACCCAAGGTCATTTCTACCTCTTTCCATACCTCGTTCTTACAAAATAATAAGTTCAGGTCACAAAGAGCATATGCGCCAAACACATAGACACAATCATTCATACATTCTGGAATTGCAGCAAGGTAAACTTCATTTGGAAATTACCTGAAAAATGCATTCAGCATAAACTATAACTAAAACTGAATATTACGAGCAGACTAATACTATTACTTATCCAAGTACATACAATGATCCGATAACCATTACTATCATACTTTGTTACAATTGATTTCAAAAAACAAGTTTCACGAAACCATGCCACCTTATATATTTTTGGAGTAAAACAATAGTGCACGATCACTATTTGCCTACATTTTAAAATGACACAAAAGAGTACCAATCACAACAGAACACAAACCACTCCCACAACAAAACAAACAGCGCACAAAGACCATAGCAATCACAGAAAACAATAGCAAATCCCAAAATAATTAAATAAGATTGACAAAAAAAATTGCACTATCTAACCCCTAGGGTTAGCCCTAACCATACCCATTAGCTGGATTTTCAACTCTAACCCTAGTTAAGACCAGTATAGGTATAAATGATCACAAACGACTCAAATTAGGGTAAAAAACCGTCTTTTTTCAACCTCCAACCTCCATGAAAAAAACACCAACGCTCAGCAACATCCCGACCATGCAGTGGGACCTCCACAAAAACACCAAAACATCGAAAAAACAGTCAAATCGACTTAACCCTAGCTAACCCCCTATCCCACTAGGGTTAGCCCTAACCATACCCGTTAGCTCGATTTTCGCCTCTAACCCTTGCTAAGACCAATTTAGATCAAAATGACCCTTTCTTCAACCTCCATCAAAAACACCACCAACGTTCTGCAACGTCCCGACCCTGCCGCGGGAGCTCCAAACAAACACAAAATCATCGAAAAAACAGTCAAATCGGCCTAACCCTAGCTAACCCCCTATCCCACTAGGGTTAGCCCTAACCATACCCGTTAGCTCGATTTTCGCCTCTAACCCTAGCTAAGACCAATTTAGGTCAAAATGACCCAAAACGAGCCAAACTAGGGTGAAAAAACGTCTTTCTTCAACCTCCAACCTCCATCAAAAACACCACCAACGTTCTGCAACGTCCCGACCCTGCCGCGGGAGCTCCAAACAAACACAAAATCATCGAAAAAACAGTCAAATCGACTTAACCCTAGCTAACCCCCTATCCCACTAGGGTTAGCCCTAACCATACCCGTTAGCTCGATTTTCGCCTCTAACCCTAGCTAAGACCAATTTAGATCAAAATGACCCAAAACGAGCCAAACTAGGGTGAAAAAACGTCTTTCTTCAACCTCCATCAAAAACACCACCAACGTTCGGCAACGTCCCGACCCTGCCGCGGGAGCTCCAAACAAACACAAAATCATCGAAAAAACAGTCAAATCGGCCTAACCCTAGCTAACCCCCTATCCCACTAGGGTTAGCCCTAACCATACCCGTTGCTCGATTTTCGCCTCTAACCCTAGCTAAGACTAGATTAGGTCAAAGTGACCCCAAACGAGCCAAACTAGGGTGAAAAAACGTCTTTTTTCAGCCCCCAACCTCCAAACGCACACTCCTAGGGGCACCCAAGGTCATTTCTACCTTTTTCCATACCTCGTTCTTACAAAATAATAAGTTCAGGTCACAAAGAGCATATGCGCCAAACACATAGACACAATCATTCATACATTCTGGAATTGCAGCAAGGTAAACTTCATTTCGAAATTACCTGAAAAATGCATTCAGCATAAACTATAACTAAAACTGATTATTACGAGCAGACTAATACTATTACTTATCCAAGTACATACAATGATCCGATAACCATTACTATCATACTTTGTTACAATTGATTTCAAAAAACAAGTTTCACGAAACCATGCCACCTTATATATTTTTGGAGTAAAACAATAGTGCACGATCACTATTTGCCTACATTTTGAAATGACACAAAAGAGTACCAATCACAACAGAACACAAACCACTCCCACAACAAAACAAACAGCGCACAAAGACCATAGCAATCACAGAAAACAATAGCAAATCCCAAAATAATTAAATAAGATTGACAAAAAAAATTGCACTATCTAACCCTAGTCGCGGCGCAAACAAAACGCTCAAAAAATTCCACAAAACACACGCGCACGCACGACAACGGGAAACTGCAGACATCAAAAACATCACCAACGCTCTGCAACGTCCCGACCCTGCCGAGGGACCTCCAAAAATCCACCTAAACATAAAAAAAGAGCAAAATCGACCTAACACTAGCTAACCCCGGGGGTTAGCCCTAACCATACCCGTTAGCTGGATTTTCAACTCTAACCCTAGTTAAGACCAGTATAGGTATAAATGATCACAAACGACTCAAATTAGCGTAAAAAACCGTCTTTTTTCAACCTCCAACCTCCATGAAAAAAACACCAACGCTCAGCAACATCCCGACCATGCCGTGGGACCTCCACAAAAACACCAAAACATCGAAAAAACAGTCAAATCGACTTAACCCTAGCTAACCCCCTATCCCACTAGGGTTAGCCCTAACCATACCCGTTAGCTCGATTTTCGCCTCTAACCCTAGCTAAGACCAATTTAGATCAAAATGACCCAAAACGAGCCAAACTAGGGTGAAAAAACGTCTTTCTTCAACCTCCAACCTCCATCAAAAACACCACCAACGTTCTGCAACGTCCCGGCCCTGCCGCGGGAGCTCCAAACAAACACAAAATCATCGAAAAAACAGTCAAATCGGCCTAACCCTAGCTAACCCCCTATCCCACTAGGGTTAGCCCTAACCATACCCGTTAGCTCGATTTTCGCCTCTAACCCTAGCTAAGACCAGTTTAGATCAAAATGACCCAAAACGAGCCAAACTAGGGTGAAAAAACGTCTTTCTTCAACCTCCATCAAAAACACCACCAACGTTCGGCAACATCCCGACCCTGCCGCGGGAGCTCCAAACAAACACAAAATCATCGAAAAAACAGTCAAATCGGCCTAACCCTAGCTAACCCCCTATCCCACTAGGGTTAGCCCTAACCATACCCGTTAGCTCGATTTTCGCCTCTAACCCTAGCTAAGACTAGATTAGGTCAAAGTGACCCAAAACGAGCCAAACTAGGGTGAAAAAACGTCTTTTTTCAGCCCCCAACCTCCAAACGCACACTCCTAGGGGCACCCAAGGTCATTTCTACCTTTTTCCATACCTCGTTCTTACAAAATAATAAGTTCAGGTCACAAAGAGCATATGCGCCAAACACATAGACACAATCATTCATACATTCTGGAATTGCAGCAATGTAAACTTCATTTCGAAATTACCTGAAAAATGCATTCAGCATAAACTATAACTAAAACTGATTATTACGAGCAGACTAATACTATTACTTATCCAAGTACATACAATGATCCGATAACCATTACTATCATACTTTGTTACAATTGATTTCAAAAAACAAGTTTCACGAAACCATGCCACCTTATATATTTTTGGAGTAAAACAATAGTGCACGATCACTATTTGCCTACATTTTGAAATGACACAAAAGAGTACCAATCACAACAGAACACAAACCACTCCCACAACAAAACAAACAGCGCACAAAGACCATAGCAATCACAGAAAACAATAGCAAATCCCAAAATAATTAAATAAGATTGACAAAAAAAATTGCACTATCTAACCCTAGTTGCGGCGCAAACAAAACGCTCAAAAAATTCCACAAAACACACGCGCACGCACGACAACGGGAAACTGCAGACATCAAAAACATCACCAACGCTCTGCAACGTCCCGACCCTGCCGAGGGACCTCCAAAAATCCACCTAAACATAAAAAAAGAGCAAAATCGACCTAACACTAGCTAACCCCTAGGGTTAGCCCTAACCATACCCGTTAGCTGGATTTTCAACTCTAACCCTAGTTAAGACCAGTATAGGTATAAATGATCACAAACGACTCAAATTAGCGTAAAAAACCGTCTTTTTTCAACCTCCAACCTCCATGAAAAAAACACCAACGCTCAGCAACATCCCGACCATGCCGTGGGACCTCCACAAAAACACCAAAACATCGAAAAAACAGTCAAATCGACTTAACCCTAGCTAACCCCCTATCCCACTAGGGTTAGCCCTAACCATACCCGTTAGCTTGATTTTCGCCTCTAACCCTAGCTAAGACCAATTTAGATCAAAATGACCCAAAACGAGCCAAACTAGGGTGAAAAAACGTCTTTCTTCAACCTCCAACCTCCATCAAAAACACCACCAACGTTCTGCAACGTCCCGGCCCTGCCGCGGGAGCTCCAAACAAACACAAAATCATCGAAAAAACAGTCAAATCGGCCTAACCCTAGCTAACCCCCTATCCCACTAGGGTTAGCCCTAACCATACCCGTTAGCTCGATTTTCGCCTCTAACCCTAGCTAAGACCAATTTAGATGAAAATGACCCAAAACGAGCCAAACTAGGGTGAAAAAACGTCTTTCTTCAACCTCCATCAAAAACACCACCAACGTTCGGCAACGTCCCGACCCTGCCGCGGGAGCTCCAAACAAACACAAAATCATCGAAAAAACAGTCAAATCGGCCTAACCCTAGCTAACCCCCTATCCCACTAGGGTTAGCCCTAACCATACCCGTTAGCTCGATTTTCGCCTCTAACCCTAGCTAAGACTAGATTAGGTCAAAGTGACCCCAAACGAGCCAAACTAGGGTGAAAAAACGTCTTTTTTCAGCCCCCAACCTCCAAACGCACACTCCTAGGGGCACCCAAGGTCATTTCTACCTTTTTCCATACCTCGTTCTTACAAAATAATAAGTTCAGGTCACAAAGAGCATATGCGCCAAACACATAGACACAATCATTCATACATTCTGGAATTGCAGCAATGTAAACTTCATTTCGAAATTACCTGAAAAATGCATTCAGCATAAACTATAACTAAAACTGATTATTACGAGCAGACTAATACTATTACTTATCCAAGTACATACAATGATCCGATAACCATTACTATCATACTTTGTTACAATTGATTTCAAAAAACAAGTTTCACGAAACCATGCCACCTTATATATTTTTGGAGTAAAACAATAGTGCACGATCACTATTTGCCTACATTTTGAAATGACACAAAAGAGTACCAATCACAACAGAACACAAACCACTCCCACAACAAAACAAACAGCGCACAAAGACCATAGCAATCACAGAAAACAATAGCAAATCCCAAAATAATTAAATAAGATTGACAAAAAAAATTGCACTATCTAACCCTAGTTGCGGCGCAAACAAAACGCTCAAAAAATTCCACAAAACACACGCGCACGCACGACAACGGGAAACTGCAGACATCAAAAACATCACCAACGCTCTGCAACGTCCCGACCCTGCCGAGGGACCTCCAAAAATCCACCTAAACATAAAAAAAGAGCAAAATCGACCTAACACTAGCTAACCCCTAGGGTTAGCCCTAACCATACCCGTTAGCTGGATTTTCAACTCTAACCCTAGTTAAGACCAGTATAGGTATAAATGATCACAAACGACTCAAATTAGGGTAAAAAACCGTCTTTTTTCAACCTCCAACCTCCATGAAAAAAACACCAACGCTCAGCAACATCCCGACCATGCCGTGGGACCTCCACAAAAACACCAAAACATCGAAAAAACAGTCAAATCGACTTAACCCTAGCTAACCCCCTATCCCACTAGGGTTAGCCCTAACCATACCCGTTAGCTCGATTTTCGCCTCTAACCCTAGCTAAGACCAATTTAGATCAAAATGACCCAAAACGAGCCAAACTAGGGTGAAAAAACGTCTTTCTTCAACCTCCAACCTCCATCAAAAACACCACCAACGTTCTGCAACGTCCCGACCCTGCCGCGGGAGCTCCAAACAAACACAAAATCATCGAAAAAACAGTCAAATCGGCCTAACCCTAGCTAACCCCCTATCCCACTAGGGTTAGCCCTAACCATACCCGTTAGCTCGATTTTCGCCTCTAACCCTAGCTAAGACCATTTTAGATCAAAATGACCCAAAACGAGCCAAACTAGGGTGAAAAAACGTCTTTCTTCAACCTCCAACCTCCATCAAAAACACCACCAACGTTCGGCAACGTCCCGACCCTGCCGCGGGAGCTCCAAACAAACACAAAATCATCGAAAAAACAGTCAAATCGGCCTAACCCTAGCTAACCCCCTATCCCACTAGGGTTAGCCCTAACCATACCCGTTAGCTCGATTTTCGCCTCTAACCCTAGCTAAGACCAATTTAGATCAAAATGACCCAAAACGAGCCAAACTAGGGTGAAAAAACGTCTTTCTTCAACCTCCATCAAAAACACCACCAACGTTCGGCAACGTCCCGACCCTGCCGCGGGAGCTCCAAACAAACACAAAATCATCGAAAAAACAGTCAAATCGGCCTAACCCTAGCTAACCCCCTATCCCACTAGGGTTAGCCCTAACCATACCCGTTAGCTCGATTTTCGCCTCTAACCCTAGCTAAGACTAGATTAGGTCAAAGTGACCCCAAACGAGCCAAACTAGGGTGAAAAAACGTCTTTTTTCAGCCCCCAACCTCCAAACGCACACTCCTAGGGGCACCCAAGGTCATTTCTACCTTTTTCCATACCTCGTTCTTACAAAATAATAAGTTCAGGTCACAAAGAGCATATGTGCAAAACACATAGACACAATCATTCATACATTCTGGAATTGCAGCAAGGTAAACTTCATTTGGAAATTACCTGAAAAATGCATTCAGCATAAACTATAACTAAAACTGATTATTACGAGCAGACTAATACTATTACTTATCCAAGTACATACAATGATCCGATAACCATTACTATCATACTTTGTTACAATTGATTTCAAAAAACAAGTTTCACGAAACCATGCCACCTTATATATTTTTGGAGTAAAACAATAGTGCACGATCACTATTTGCCTACATTTTAAAATGACACAAAAGAGTACCAATCACAACAGAACACAAACCACTCCCACAACAAAACAAACAGCGCACAAAGACCATAGCAATCACAGAAAACAATAGCAAATCCCAAAATAATTAAATAAGATTGACAAAAAAAATTGCACTATCTAACCCTAGTCGCGGCGCAAACAAAACGCTCAAAAAATTCCACAAAACACACGCGCACGCACGACAACGGGAAACTGCAGACATCAAAAACATCACCAACGCTCTGCAACGTCCCGACCCTGCCGAGGGACCTCCAAAAATCCACCTAAACATAAAAAATGAGCAAAATCGACCTAACACTAGCTAACCCCTAGGGTTAGCCCTAACCATACCCGTTAGCTGGATTTTCAACTCTAACCCTAGTTAAGACCAGTATAGGTATAAATGATCACAAACGACTCAAATTAGCGTAAAAAACCGTCTTTTTTCAACCTCCAACCTCCATGAAAAAAACACCAACGCTCAGCAACATCCCGACCATGCCGTGGGACCTCCACAAAAACACCAAAACATCGAAAAAACAGTCAAATCGACTTAACCCTAGCTAACCCCCTATCCCACTAGGGTTAGCCCTAACCATACCCGTTAGCTCGATTTTCGCCTCTAACCCTAGCTAAGACCAATTTAGATCAAAATGACCCAAAACGAGCCAAACTAGGGTGAAAAAACGTCTTTCTTCAACCTCCAACCTCCATCAAAAACACCACCAACGTTCTGCAACGTCCCGACCCTGCCGCGGGAGCTCCAAACAAACACAAAATCATCGAAAAAACAGTCAAATCGGCCTAACCCTAGCTAACCCCCTATCCCACTAGGGTTAGCCCTAACCATACCCGTTAGCTCGATTTTCGCCTCTAACCCTAGCTAAGACCAATTTAGATCAAAATGACCCAAAACGAGCCAAACTAGGGTGAAAAAACGTCTTTCTTCAACCTCCATCAAAAACACCACCAACGTTCGGCAACGTCCCGACCCTGCCGCGGGAGCTCCAAACAAACACAAAATCATCGAAAAAACAGTCAAATCGGCCTAACCCTAGCTAACCCCCTATCCCACTAGGGTTAGCCCTAACCATACCCGTTAGCTCGATTTTCGCCTCTAACCCTAGCTAAGACTAGATTAGGTCAAAGTGACCCCAAACGAGCCAAACTAGGGTGAAAAAACGTCTTTTTTCAGCCCCCAACCTCCAAACGCACACTCCTAGGGGCACCCAAGGTCATTTCTACCTTTTTCCATGCCTCGTTCTTACAAAATAATAAGTTCAGGTCACAAAGAGCATATGCGCCAAACACATAGACACAATCATTCATACATTCTGGAATTGCAGCAAGGTAAACTTCATTTCGAAATTACCTGAAAAATGCATTCAGCATAAACTATAACTAAAACTGATTATTACGAGCAGACTAATACTATTACTTATCCAAGTACATACAATGATCCGATAACCATTACTATCATACTTTGTTACAATTGATTTCAAAAAACAAGTTTCACGAAACCATGCCACCTTATATATTTTTGGAGTAAAACAATAGTGCACGATCACTATTTGCCTACATTTTAAAATGACACAAAAGAGTACCAATCACAACAGAACACAAACCACTCCCACAACAAAACAAACAGCGCACAAAGACCATAGCAATCACAGAAAACAATAGCAAATCCCAAAATAATTAAATAAGATTGACAAAAAAGATTGCACTATCTAACCCCTAGGGTTAGCCCTAACCATACCCATTAGCTGGATTTTCAACTCTAACCCTAGTTAAGACCAGTATAGGTATAAATGATCACAAACGACTCAAATTAGGGTAAAAATTGTCTTTTTTCAACCTCCAACCTCCATGAAAAAAACACCAACGCTCAGCAACATCCCGACCATGCCGTGGGACCTCCACAAAAACACCAAAACATCGAAAAAACAGTCAAATCGACTTAACCCTAGCTAACCCCCTATCCCACTAGGGTTAGCCCTAACCATACCCGTTAGCTCGATTTTCGCCTCTAACCCTAGCTAAGACCAATTTAGATCAAAATGACCCAAAACGAGCCAAACTAGGGTGAAAAAACGTCTTTCTTCAACCTCCAACCTCCATCAAAAACACCACCAACGTTCTGCAACGTCCCGACCCTGCCGCGGGAGCTCCAAACAAACACAAAATCATCGAAAAAACAGTCAAATCGGCCTAACCCTAGCTAACCCCCTATCCCACTAGGGTTAGCCCTAACCATACCCGTTAGCTCGATTTTCGCCTCTAACCCTAGCTAAGACCAATTTAGATCAAAATGACCCAAAACGAGCCAAACTAGGGTGAAAAAACGTCTTTCTTCAACCTCCATCAAAAACACCACCAACGTTCGGCAACGTCCCGACCCTGCCGCGGGAGCTCCAAACAAACACAAAATCATCGAAAAAACAGTCAAATCGGCCTAACCCTAGCTAACCCCCTATCCCACTAGGGTTAGCCCTAACCATACCCGTTAGCTCGATTTTCGCCTCTAACCCTAGCTAAGACTAGATTAGGTCAAAGTGACCCCAAACGAGCCAAACTAGGGTGAAAAAACGTCTTTTTTCAGCCCCCAACCTCCAAACGCACACTCCTAGGGGCACCCAAGGTCATTTCTACCTTTTTCCATACCTCGTTCTTACAAAATAATAAGTTCAGGTCACAAAGAGCATATGTGCAAAACACATAGACACAATCATTCATACATTCTGGAATTGCAGCAAGGTAAACTTCATTTCGAAATTACCTGAAAAATGCATTCAGCATAAACTATAACTAAAACTGATTATTACGAGCAGACTAATACTATTACTTATCCAAGTACATACAATGATCCGATAACCATTACTATCATACTTTGTTACAATTGATTTCAAAAAACAAGTTTCACGAAACCATGCCACCTTATATATTTTTGGAGTAAAACAATAGTGCACGATCACTATTTGCCTACATTTTAAAATGACACAAAAGAGTACCAATCACAACAGAACACAAACCACTCCCACAACAAAACAAACAGCGCACAAAGACCATAGCAATCACAGAAAACAATAGCAAATCCCAAAATAATTAAATAAGATTGACAAAAAAAATTGCACTATCTAACCCTAGTCGCGGCGCAAACAAAACGCTCAAAAAATTCCACAAAACACACGCGCACGCACGACAACGGGAAACTGCAGACATCAAAAACATCACCAACGCTCTGCAACGTCCCGACCCTGCCGAGGGACCTCCAAAAATCCACCTAAACATAAAAAAAGAGCAAAATCGACCTAACACTAGCTAACCCCTAGGGTTAGCCCTAACCATACCCGTTAGCTGGATTTTCAACTCTAACCCTAGTTAAGACCAGTATAGGTATAAATGATCACAAACGACTCAAATTAGCGTAAAAAACCGTCTTTTTTAAACCTCCAACCTCCATGAAAAAAACACCAACGCTCAGCAACATCCCGACCATGCCGTGGGACCTCCAAACAAACACAAAATCATCGAAAAAACAGTCAAATCGGCCTAACCCTAGCTAACCCCCTATCCCACTAGGGTTAGCCCTAACCATACCCGTTAGCTCGATTTTCGCCTCTAACCCTAGCTAAGACCAATTTAGATCAAAATGACCCAAAACGAGCCAAACTAGGGTGAAAAAACGTCTTTCTTCAACCTCCATCAAAAACACCACCAACGTTCGGCAACGTCCCGACCCTGCCGCGGGAGCTCCAAACAAACACAAAATCATCGAAAAAACAGTCAAATCGGCCTAACCCTAGCTAACCCCCTATCCCACTAGGGTTAGCCCTAACCATACCCGTTAGCTCGATTTTCGCCTCTAACCCTAGCTAAGACTAGATTAGGTCAAAGTGACCCCAAACGAGCCAAACTAGGGTGAAAAAACGTCTTTTTTCAGCCCCCAACCTCCAAACGCACACTCCTAGGGGCACCCAAGGTCATTTCTACCTTTTTCCATACCTCGTTCTTACAAAATAATAAGTTCAGGTCACAAAGAGCATATGCGCCAAACACATAGACACAATCATTCATACATTCTGGAATTGCAGCAAGGTAAACTTCATTTCGAAATTACCTGAAAAATGCATTCAGCATAAACTATAACTAAAACTGATTATTACGAGCAGACTAATACTATTACTTATCCAAGTACATACAATGATCCGATAACCATTACTATCATACTTTGTTACAATTGATTTCAAAAAACAAGTTTCACGAAACCATGCCACCTTATATATTTTTGGAGTAAAACAATAGTGCACGATCACTATTTGCCTACATTTTAAAATGACACAAAAGAGTACCAATCACAACAGAACACAAACCACTCCCACAACAAAACAAACAGCGCACAAAGACCATAGCAATCACAGAAAACAATAGCAAATCCCAAAATAATTAAATAAGATTGACAAAAAAAATTGCACTATCTAACCCTAGTCGCGGCGCAAACAAAACGCTCAAACAATTCCACAAAACACACGCGCACGCACGACAACGGGAAACTGCAGACATCAAAAACATCACCAACGCTCTGCAACGTCCCGACCCTGCCGAGGGACCTCCAAAAATCCACCTAAACATAAAAAAAGAGCAAAATCGACCTAACACTAGCTAACCCCTAGGGTTAGCCCTAACCATACCCGTTAGCTGGATTTTCAACTCTAACCCTAGTTAAGACCAGTATAGGTATAAATGATCACAAACGACTCAAATTAGGGTAAAAAACCGTCTTTTTTCAACCTCCAACCTCCATGAAAAAAACACCAACGCTCAGCAACATCCCGACCATGCCGTGGGACCTCCACAAAAACACCAAAACATCGAAAAAACAGTCAAATCGACTTAACCCTAGCTAACCCCCTATCCCACTAGGGTTAGCCCTAACCATACCCGTTAGCTCGATTTTCGCCTCTAACCCTAGCTAAGACCAATTTAGATAAAAATGACCCAAAACGAGCCAAACTAGGGTGAAAAAACGTCTTTCTTCAACCTCCAACCTCCATCAAAAACACCACCAACGTTCTGCAACGTCCCGACCCTGCCGCGGGAGCTCCAAACAAACACAAAATCATCGAAAAAACAGTCAAATCGGCCTAACCCTAGCTAACCCCCTATCCCACTAGGGTTAGCCCTAACCATACCCGTTAGCTCGATTTTCGCCTCTAACCCTAGCTAAGAGCAATTTAGATCAAAATGACCCAAAACGAGCCAAACTAGGGTGAAAAAACGTCTTTCTTCAACCTCCATCAAAAACACCACCAACGTTCGGCAACGTCCCGACCCTGCCGCGGGAGCTCCAAACAAACACAAAATCATCGAAAAAACAGTCAAATCGGCCTAACCCTAGCTAACCCCCTATCCCACTAGGGTTAGCCCTAACCATACCCGTTAGCTCGATTTTCGCCTCTAACCCTAGCTAAGACTAGATTAGGTCAAAGTGACCCCAAACGAGCCAAACTAGGGTGAAAAAACGTCTTTTTTCAGCCCCCAACCTCCAAACGCACACTCCTAGGGGCACCCAAGGTCATTTCTACCTTTTTCCATACCTCGTTCTTACAAAATAATAAGTTCAGGTCACAAAGAGCATATGCGCCAAACACATAGACACAATCATTCATACATTCTGGAATTGCAGCAAGGTAAACTTCATTTCGAAATTACCTGAAAAATGCATTCAGCATAAACTATAACTAAAACTGATTATTACGAGCAGACTAATACTATTACTTATCCAAGTACATACAATGATCCGATAACCATTACTATCATACTTTGTTACAATTGATTTCAAAAAACAAGTTTCACGAAACCATGCCACCTTATATATTTTTGGAGTAAAACAATAGTGCACGATCACTATTTGCCTACATTTTAAAATGACACAAAAGAGTACCAATCACAACAGAACACAAACCACTCCCACAACAAAACAAACAGCGCACAAAGACCATAGCAATCACAGAAAACAATAGCAAATCCCAAAATAATTAAATAAGATTGACAAAAAAAATTGCACTATCTAACCCTAGTTGCGGCGCAAACAAAACGCTCAAAAAATTCCACAAAACACACGCGCACGCACGACAACGGGAAACTGCAGACATCAAAAACATCACCAACGCTCTGCAACGTCCCGACCCTGCCGGGGGACCTCCAAAAATCCACCTAAACATAAAAAAAGAGCAAAATCGACCTAACACTAGCTAACCCCTAGGGTTAGCCCTAACCATACCCGTTAGCTGGATTTTCAACTCTAACCCTAGTTAAGACCAGTATAGGTATAAATGATCACAAACGACTCAAATTAGCGTAAAAAAACGTCTTTTTTCAACCTCCAACCTCCATCCAAAAAAAACACCAACGCTCAGCAACATCCCGACCATGCAGTGGGACCTCCACAAAAACACAAAAACATCGAAAAAACAGTCAAATCGGCCTAACCCTAGCTAACCCCCTATCCCACTAGGGTTAGCCCTAACCATACCCGTTAGCTCGATTTTCGCCTCTAACCCTAGCTAAGACTAGATTAGGTCAAAGTGACCCCAAACGAGCCAAACTAGGGTGAAAAAACGTCTTTTTTCAGCCCCCAACCTCCAAACGCACACTCCTAGGGGCACCCAAGGTCATTTCTACCTTTTTCCATACCTCGTTCTTACAAAATAATAAGTTCAGGTCACAAAGAGCATATGCGCCAAACACATAGACACAATCATTCATACATTCTGGAATTGCAGCAAGGTAAACTTCATTTCGAAATTACCTGAAAAATGCATTCAGCATAAACTATAACTAAAACTGATTATTACGAGCAGACTAATACTATTACTTATCCAAGTACATACAATGATCCGATAACCATTACTGTCATACTTTGTTACAATTGATTTCAAAAAACAAGTTTCACGAAACCATGCCACCTTATATATTTTTGGAGTAAAACAATAGTGCACGATCACTATTTGCCTACATTTTAAAATGACACAAAAGAGTACCAATCACAACAGAACACAAACCACTCCCACAACAAAACAAACAGCGCACAAAGACCATAGCAATCACAGAAAACAATAGCAAATCCCAAAATAATTAAATAAGATTGACAAAAAAAATTGCACTATCTAACCCTAGTTGCGGCGCAAACAAAACGCTCAAAAAATTCCACAAAACACACGCGCACGCACGACAACGGGAAACTGCAGACATCAAAAACATCACCAACGCTCTGCAACGTCCCGACCCTGCCGGGGGACCTCCAAAAATCCACCTAAACATAAAAAAAGAGCAAAATCGACCTAACACTAGCTAACCCCTAGGGTTAGCCCTAACCATACCCGTTAGCTGGATTTTCAACTCTAACCCTAGTTAAGACCAGTATAGGTATAAATGATCACAAACGACTCAAATTAGCGTAAAAAAACGTCTTTTTTCAACCTCCAACCTCCATCCAAAAAAAACACCAACGCTCAGCAACATCCCGACCATGCAGTGGGACCTCCACAAAAACACAAAAACATCGAAAAAACAGTCAAATCGACCTAACCCTAGCTAACCCCCTATCCCACTAGGGTTAGCCCTAACCATACCCGTTAGCTCGATTTTCGCCTCTAACCCTTTCTAAGACTAGATTAGGTCAAAGTGACCCCAAACGAGCCAAACTAGGGTGAAAAAACGTCTTTTTTCAGCCCCCAACCTCCAAACGCACACTCCTAGGGGCACCCAAGGTCATTTCTACCTCTTTCCATACCTCGTTCTTACAAAATAATAAGTTCAGGTCACAAAGAGCATATGTGCCAAACACATAGACACAATCATTCATACATTCTGGAATTGCAGCAAGGTAAACTTCATTTCGAAATTACCTGAAAAATGCATTCAGCATAAACTATAACTAAAACTGAATATTACGAGCAGACTAATACTATTACTTATCCAAGTACATACAATGATCCGATAACCATTACTATCATACTTTGTTACAATTGATTTCAAAAAACAAGTTTCTCGAAACCATGCCACCTTATATATTTTTGGAGTAAAACAATAGTGCACGATCACTATTTGCCTACATTTTAAAATGACACAAAAGAGTACCAATCACAACAGAACACAAACCACTCCCACAACAAAACAAACAGCGCACAAAGACCATAGCAATCACAGAAAACAATAGCAAATCCCAAAATAATTAAATAAGATTGACAAAAAAGATTGCACTATCTAACCCCTAGGGTTAGCCCTAACCATACCCATTAGCTGGATTTTCAACTCTAACCCTAGTTAAGACCAGTATAGGTATAAATGATCACAAACGACTCAAATTAGGGTAAAAAACCGTCTTTTTTCAACCTCCAACCTCCATGAAAAAAACACCAACGCTCAGCAACATCCCGACCATGCCGTGGGACCTCCACAAAAACACAAAAACATCGAAAAAACAGTCAAATCGACTTAACCCCAGCTAACCCCCTATCCCACTAGGGTTAGCCCTAACCATACCCGTTAGCTCGATTTTCGCCTCTAACCCTAGCTAAGACCAATTTAGATCAAAATGACCCAAAACGAGCCAAACTAGGGTGAAAAAACGTCTTTCTTCAACCTCCAACCTCCATCAAAAACACCACCAACGTTCTGCAACGTCCCGACCCTGCCGCGGGAGCTCCAAACAAACACAAAATCATCGAAAAAACAGTCAAATCGGCCTAACCCTAGCTAACCCCCTATCCCACTAGGGTTAGCCCTAACCATACCCGTTAGCTCGATTTTCGCCTCTAACCCTAGCTAAGACCAATTTAGATCAAAATGACCCAAAACGAGCCAAACTAGGGTGAAAAAACGTCTTTCTTCAACCTCCATCAAAAACACCACCAACGTTCGGCAACGTCCCGACCCTGCCGCGGGAGCTCCAAACAAACACAAAATCATCGAAAAAACAGTCAAATCGGCCTAACCCTAGCTAACCCCCTATCCCACTAGGGTTAGCCCTAACCATACCCGTTAGCTCGATTTTCGCCTCTAACCCTAGCTAAGACTAGATTAGGTCAAAGTGACCCCAAACGAGCCAAACTAGGGTGAAAAAACGTCTTTTTTCAGCCCCCAACCTCCAAACGCACACTCCTAGGGGCACCCAAGGTCATTTCTACCTTTTTCCATACCTCGTTCTTACAAAATAATAAGTTCAGGTCACAAAGAGCATATGCGCCAAACACATAGACACAATCATTCATACATTCTGGAATTGCAGCAAGGTAAACTTCATTTCGAAATTACCTGAAAAATGCATTCAGCATAAACTATAACTAAAACTGATTATTACGAGCAGACTAATACTATTACTTATCCAAGTACATACAATGATCCGATAACCATTACTATCATACTTTGTTACAATTGATTTCAAAAAACAAGTTTCACGAAACCATGCCACCTTATATATTTTTGGAGTAAAACAATAGTGCACGATCACTATTTGCCTACATTTTAAAATGACACAAAAGAGTACCAATCACAACAGAACACAAACCACTCCCACAACAAAACAAACAGCGCACAAAGACCATAGCAATCACAGAAAACAATAGCAAATCCCAAAATAATTAAATAAGATTGACAAAAAAAATTGCACTATCTAACCCTAGTTGCGGCGCAAACAAAACGCTCAAAAAATTCCACAAAACACACGCGCACGCACGACAACGGGAAACTGCAGACATCAAAAACATCACCAACGCTCTGCAACGTCCCGACCCTGCCGAGGGACCTCCAAAAATCCACCTAAACATAAAAAAAGAGCAAAATCGACCTAACACTAGCTAACCCCTAGGGTTAGCCCTAACCATACCCGTTAGCTGGATTTTCAACTCTAACCCTAGTTAAGACCAGTATAGGTATAAATGATCACAAACGACTCAAATTAGGGTAAAAAACCGTCTTTTTTCAACCTCCAACCTCCATGAAAAAAACACCAACGCTCAGCAACATCCCGACCATGCCGTGGGACCTCCACAAAAACACCAAAACATCGAAAAAACAGTCAAATCGACTTAACCCTAGCTAACCCCCTATCCCACTAGGGTTAGCCCTAACCATACCCGTTAGCTCGATTTTCGCCTCTAACCCTAGCTAAGACCAATTTAGATCAAAATGACCCAAAACGAGCCAAACTAGGGTGAAAAAACGTCTTTCTTCAACCTCCAACCTCCATGAAAAACACCACCAACATTCTGCAACGTCCCGACCCTGCCGCGGGAGCTCCAAACAAACACAAAATCATCGAAAAAACAGTCAAATCGGCCTAACCCTAGCTAACCCCCTATCCCACTAGGGTTAGCCCTAACCATACCCGTTAGCTCGATTTTCGCCTCTAACCCTAGCTAAGACCAATTTAGATCAAAATGACCCAAAACGAGCCAAACTAGGGTGAAAAAACGTCTTTCTTCAACCTCCATCAAAAACACCACCAACGTTCGGCAACGTCCCGACCCTGCCGCGGGAGCTCCAAACAAACACAAAATCATCGAAAAAACAGTCAAATCGGCCTAACCCTAGCTAACCCCCTATCCCACTAGGGTTAGCCCTAACCATACCCGTTAGCTCGATTTTCGCCTCTAACCCTAGCTAAGACTAGATTAGGTCAAAGTGACCCCAAACGAGCCAAACTAGGGTGAAAAAACGTCTTTTTTCAGCCCCCAACCTCCAAACGCACACTCCTAGGGGCACCCAAGGTCATTTCTACCTTTTTCCATACCTCGTTCTTACAAAATAATAAGTTCAGGTCACAAAGAGCATATGCGCCAAACACATAGACACAATCATTCATACATTCTGGAATTGCAGCAAGGTAAACTTCATTTGGAAATTACCTGAAAAATGCATTCAGCATAAACTATAACTAAAACTGATTATTACGAGCAGACTAATACTATTACTTATCCAAGTACATACAATGATCCGATAACCATTACTATCATACTTTGTTACAATTGATTTCAAAAAACAAGTTTCACGAAACCATGCCACCTTATATATTTTTGGAGTAAAACAATAGTGCACGATCACTATTTGCCTACATTTTAAAATGACACAAAAGAGTACCAATCACAACAGAACACAAACCACTCCCACAACAAAACAAACAGCGCACAAAGACCATAGCAATCACAGAAAACAATAGCAAATCCCAAAATAATTAAATAAGATTGACAAAAAAAATTGCACTATCTAACCCTAGTTGCGGCGCAAACAAAACGCTCAAAAAATTCCACAAAACACACGCGCACGCACGACAACGGGAAACTGCAGACATCAAAAACATCACCAACGCTCTGCAACGTCCCGACCCTGCCGGGGGACCTCCAAAAATCCACCTAAACATAAAAAAAGAGCAAAATCGACCTAACACTAGCTAACCCCTAGGGTTAGCCCTAACCATACCCGTTAGCTGGATTTTCAACTCTAACCCTAGTTAAGACCAGTATAGGTATAAATGATCACAAACGACTCAAATTAGGGTAAAAAAACGTCTTTTTTCAACCTCCAACCTCCATCCAAAAAAAACACCAACGCTCAGCAACATCCCGACCATGCCGTGGGACCTCCACAAAAACACAAAAACATCGAAAAAACAGTCAAATCGGCCTAACCCTAGCTAATCCCCTATCCCACTAGGGTTAGCCCTAACCATACCCGTTAGCTCGATTTTCGCCTCTAACCCTAGCTAAGACTAGATTAGGTCAAAGTGACCCCAAACGAGCCAAACTAGGGTGAAAAAACGTCTTTTTTCAGCCCCCAACCTCCAAACGCACACTCCTAGGGGCACCCAAGGTCATTTCTACCTCTTTCCATACCTCGTTCTTACAAAATAATAAGTTCAGGTCACAAAGAGCATATGCGCCAAACACATAGACACAATCATTCATACATTCTGGAATTGCAGCAAGGTAAACTTCATTTCGAAATTACCTGAAAAATGCATTCAGCATAAACTATAACTAAAACTGATTATTACGAGCAGACTAATACTATTACTTATCCAAGTACATACAATGATCCGATAACCATTACTATCATACTTTGTTACAATTGATTTCAAAAAACAAGTTTCACGAAACCATGCCACCTTATATATTTTTGGAGTAAAACAATAGTGCACGATCACTATTTGCCTACATTTTAAAATGACACAAAAGAGTACCAATCACAACAGAACACAAACCACTCCCACAACAAAACAAACAGCGCACAAAGACCATAGCAATCACAGAAAACAATAGCAAATCCCAAAATAATTAAATAAGATTGACAAAAAAAATTGCACTATCTAACCCTAGTTGCGGCGCAAACAAAACGCTCAAAAAATTCCACAAAACACACGCGCACGCACGACAACGGGAAACTGCAGACATCAAAAACATCACCAACGCTCTGCAACGTCCCGACCCTGCCGGGGGACCTCCAAAAATCCACCTAAACATAAAAAAAGAGCAAAATCGACCTAACACTAGCTAACCCCTAGGGTTAGCCCTAACCATACCCGTTAGCTGGATTTTCAACTCTAACCCTAGTTAAGACCAGTATAGGTATAAATGATCACAAACGACTCAAATTAGCGTAAAAAAACGTCTTTTTTCAACCTCCAACCTCCATCCAAAAAAAACACCAACGCTCAGCAACATCCCGACCATGCAGTGGGACCTCCACAAAAACACAAAAACATCGAAAAAACAGTCAAATCGACCTAACCCTAGCTAACCCCCTATCCCACTAGGGTTAGCCCTAACCATACCCGTTAGCTCGATTTTCGCCTCTAACCCTTTCTAAGACTAGATTAGGTCAAAGTGACCCCAAACGAGCCAAACTAGGGTGAAAAAACGTCTTTTTTCAGCCCCCAACCTCCAAACGCACACTCCTAGGGGCACCCAAGGTCATTTCTACCTCTTTCCATACCTCGTTCTTACAAAATAATAAGTTCAGGTCACAAAGAGCATATGTGCCAAACACATAGACACAATCATTCATACATTCTGGAATTGCAGCAAGGTAAACTTCATTTCGAAATTACCTGAAAAATGCATTCAGCATAAACTATAACTAAAACTGAATATTACGAGCAGACTAATACTATTACTTATCCAAGTACATACAATGATCCGATAACCATTACTATCATACTTTGTTACAATTGATTTCAAAAAACAAGTTTCACGAAACCATGCCACCTTATATATTTTTGGAGTAAAACAATAGTGCACGATCACTATTTGCCTACATTTTAAAATGACACAAAAGAGTACCAATCACAACAGAACACAAACCACTCCCACAACAAAACAAACAGCGCACAAAGACCATAGCAATCACAGAAAACAATAGCAAATCCCAAAATAATTAAATAAGATTGACAAAAAAGATTGCACTATCTAACCCCTAGGGTTAGCCCTAACCATACCCATTAGCTGGATTTTCAACTCTAACCCTAGTTAAGACCAGTATAGGTATAAATGATCACAAACGACTCAAATTAGGGTAAAAAACCGTCTTTTTTCAACCTCCAACCTCCATGAAAAAAACACCAACGCTCAGCAACATCCCGACCATGCCGTGGGACCTCCACAAAAACACAAAAACATCGAAAAAACAGTCAAATCGACTTAACCCTAGCTAACCCCCTATCCCACTAGGGTTAGCCCTAACCATACCCGTTAGCTCGATTTTCGCCTCTAACCCTAGCTAAGACCAATTTAGATCAAAATGACCCAAAACGAGCCAAACTAGGGTGAAAAAACGTCTTTCTTCAACCTCCAACCTCCATCAAAAACACCACCAACGTTCTGCAACGTCCCGACCCTGCCGCGGGAGCTCCAAACAAACACAAAATCATCGAAAAAACAGTCAAATCGGCCTAACCCTAGCTAACCCCCTATCCCACTAGGGTTAGCCCTAACCATACCCGTTAGCTCGATTTTCGCCTCTAACCCTAGCTAAGACCAATTTAGATCAAAATGACCCAAAACGAGCCAAACTAGGGTGAAAAAACGTCTTTCTTCAACCTCCATCAAAAACACCACCAACGTTCGGCAACGTCCCGACCCTGCCGCGGGAGCTCCAAACAAACACAAAATCATCGAAAAAACAGTCAAATCGGCCTAACCCTAGCTAACCCCCTATCCCACTAGGGTTAGCCCTAACCATACCCGTTAGCTCGATTTTCGCCTCTAACCCTAGCTAAGACTAGATTAGGTCAAAGTGACCCCAAACGAGCCAAACTAGGGTGAAAAAACGTCTTTTTTCAGCCCCCAACCTCCAAACGCACACTCCTAGGGGCACCCAAGGTCATTTCTACCTTTTTCCATACCTCGTTCTTACAAAATAATAAGTTCAGGTCACAAAGAGCATATGCGCCAAACACATAGACACAATCATTCATACATTCTGGAATTGCAGCAAGGTAAACTTCATTTGGAAATTACCTGAAAAATGCATTCAGCATAAACTATAACTAAAACTGATTATTACGAGCAGACTAATACTATTACTTATCCAAGTACATACAATGATCCGATAACCATTACTATCATACTTTGTTACAATTGATTTCAAAAAACAAGTTTCACGAAACCATGCCACCTTATATATTTTTGGAGTAAAACAATAGTGCACGATCACTATTTGCCTACATTTTAAAATGACACAAAAGAGTACCAATCACAACAGAACACAAACCACTCCCACAACAAAACAAACAGCGCACAAAGACCATAGCAATCACAGAAAACAATAGCAAATCCCAAAATAATTAAATAAGATTGACAAAAAAAATTGCACTATCTAACCCTAGTTGCGGCGCAAACAAAACGCTAAAAAAATTCCACAAAACACACGCGCACGCACGACAACGGGAAACTGCAGACATCAAAAACATCACCAACGCTCTGCAACGTCCCGACCCTGCCGGGGGACCTCCAAAAATCCTGCTAAACGTAAAAAAAGAGCAAAATCGACCTAACACTAGCTAACCCCTAGGGTTAGCCCTAACCATACCCGTTAGCTGGATTTTCAACTCTAACCCTAGTTAAGACCAGTATAGGTATAAATGATCACAAACGACTCAAATTAGGGTAAAAAACCGTCTTTTTTCAACCTCCAACCTCCATGAAAAAAACACCAACGCTCAGCAACATCCCGACCATGCCGTGGGACCTCCACAAAAACACCAAAACATCGAAAAAACAGTCAAATCGACTTAACCCTAGCTAACCCCCTATCCCACTAGGGTTAGCCCTAACCATACCCGTTAGCTCGATTTTCGCCTCTAACCCTAGCTAAGACCAATTTAGATCAAAATGACCCAAAACGAGCCAAACTAGGGTGAAAAAACGTCTTTCTTCAACCTCCAACCTCCATTAAAAACACCACCAACGTTCTGCAACGTCCCGACCCTGCCGCGGGAGCTCCAAACAAACACAAAATCATCGAAAAAACAGTCAAATCGGCCTAACCCTAGCTAACCCCCTATCCCACTAGGGTTAGCCCTAACCATACCCGTTAGCTCGATTTTCGCCTCTAACCCTAGCTAAGACTAGATTAGGTCAAAGTGACCCCAAACGAGCCAAACTAGGGTGAAAAAACGTCTTTTTTCAGCCCCCAACCTCCAAACGCACACTCCTAGGGGCACCCAAGGTCATTTCTACCTTTTTCCATACCTCGTTCTTACAAAATAATAAGTTCAGGTCACAAAGAGCATATGCGCCAAACACATAGACACAATCATTCATACATTCTGGAATTGCAGCAAGGTAAACTTCATTTGGAAATTACCTGAAAAATGCATTCAGCATAAACTATAACTAAAACTGATTATTACGAGCAGACTAATACTATTACTTATCCAAGTACATACAATGATCCGATAACCATTACTATCATACTTTGTTACAATTGATTTCAAAAAACAAGTTTCACGAAACCATGCCACCTTATATATTTTTGGAGTAAAACAATAGTGCACGATCACTATTTGCCTACATTTTAAAATGACACAAAAGAGTACCAATCACAACAGAACACAAACCACTCCCACAACAAAACAAACAGCGCACAAAGACCATAGCAATCACAGAAAACAATAGCAAATCCCAAAATAATTAAATAAGATTGACAAAAAAAATTGCACTATCTAACCCTAGTTGCGGCGCAAACAAAACGCTCAAAAAATTCCACAAAATACACGCGCACGCACGACAACGGGAAACTGCAGACATCAAAAACATCACCAACGCTCTGCAACGTCCCGACCCTGCCGAGGGACCTCCAAAAATCCACCTAAACATAAAAAAAGAGCAAAATCGACCTAACACTAGCTAACCCCTAGGGTTAGCCCTAACCATACCCGTTAGCTGGATTTTCAACTCTAACCCTAGTTAAGACCAGTATAGGTATAAATGATCACAAACGACTCAAATTAGGGTAAAAAACCGTTTTTTTTCAACCTCCAACCTCCATGAAAAAAACACCAACGCTCAGCAACATCCCGACCATGCCGTGGGACCTCCACAAAAACACCAAAACATCGAAAAAACAGTCAAATCGACTTAACCCTAGCTAACCCCCTATCCCACTAGGGTTAGCCCTAACCATACCCGTTAGCTCGATTTTCGCCTCTAACCCTAGCTAAGACCAATTTAGATCAAAATGACCCAAAACGAGCCAAACTAGGGTGAAAAAACGTCTTTCTTCAACCTCCAACCTCCATCAAAAACACCACCAACGTTCTGCAACGTCCCGACCCTGCCGCGGGAGCTCCAAACAAACACAAAATCATCGAAAAAACAGTCAAATCGGCCTAACCCTAGCTAACCCCCTATCCCACTAGGGTTAGCCCTAACCATACCCGTTAGCTCGATTTTCGCCTCTAACCCTAGCTAAGACTAGATTAGGTCAAAGTGACCCCAAACGAGCCAAACTAGGGTGAAAAAACGTCTTTTTTCAGCCCCCAACCTCCAAACGCACACTCCTAGGGGCACCCAAGGTCATTTCTACCTTTTTCCATACCTCGTTCTTACAAAATAATAAGTTCAGGTCACAAAGAGCATATGCGCCAAACACATAGACACAATCATTCATACATTCTGGAATTGCAGCAAGGTAAACTTCATTTGGAAATTACCTGAAAAATGCATTCAGCATAAACTATAACTAAAACTGATTATTACGAGCAGACTAATACTATTACTTATCCAAGTACATACAATGATCCGATAACCATTACTATCATACTTTGTTACAATTGATTTCAAAAAACAAGTTTCACGAAACCATGCCACCTTATATATTTTTGGAGTAAAACAATAGTGCACGATCACTATTTGCCTACATTTTAAAATGACACAAAAGAGTACCAATCACAACAGAACACAAACCACTCCCACAACAAAACAAACAGCGCACAAAGACCATAGCAATCACAGAAAACAATAGCAAATCCCAAAATAATTAAATAAGATTGACAAAAAAAATTGCACTATCTAACCCTAGTTGCGGCGCAAACAAAACGCTCAAAAAATTCCACAAAACACACGCGCACGCACGACAACGGGAAACTGCAGACATCAAAAACATCACCAACGCTCTGCAACGTCCCGACCCTGCCGAGGGACCTCCAAAAATCCACCTAAACATAAAAAAAGAGCAAAATCGACCTAACACTAGCTAACCCCTAGGGTTAGCCCTAACCATACCCGTTAGCTGGATTTTCAACTCTAACCCTAGTTAAGACCAGTATAGGTATAAATGATCACAAACGACTCAAATTAGCGTAAAAAAACGTCTTTTTTCAACCTCCAACCTCCATCCAAAAAAAACACCAACGCTCAGCAACATCCCGACCATGCCGTGGGACCTCCACAAAAACACCAAAACATCGAAAAAACAGTCAAATCGACTTAACCCTAGCTAACCCCCTATCCCACTAGGGTTAGCCCTAACCATACCCGTTAGCTCGATTTTCGCCTCTAACCCTAGCTAAGACCAATTTAGATCAAAATGACCCAAAACGAGCCAAACTAGGGTGAAAAAACGTCTTTCTTCAACCTCCAACCTCCATCAAAAACACCACCAACGTTCTGCAACGTCCCGACCCTGCCGCGGGAGCTCCAAACAAACACAAAATCATCGAAAAAACAGTCAAATCGGCCTAACCCTAGCTAACCCCCTATCCCACTAGGGTTAGCCCTAACCATACCCGTTAGCTCGATTTTCGCCTCTAACCCTAGCTAAGACTAGATTAGGTCAAAGTGACCCCAAACGAGCCAAACTAGGGTGAAAAAAACGTCTTTTTTCAGCCCCCAACCTCCAAACGCACACTCCTAGGGGCACCCAAGGTCATTTCTACCTTTTTCCATACCTCGTTCTTACAAAATAATAAGTTCAGGTCACAAAGAGCATATGCGCCAAACACATAGACACAATCATTCATACATTCTGGAATTGCAGCAAGGTAAACTTCATTTCGAAATTACCTGAAAAATGCATTCAGCATAAACTATAACTAAAACTGATTATTACGAGCAGACTAATACTATTACTTATCCAAGTACATACAATGATCCGATAACCATTACTATCATACTTTGTTACAATTGATTTCAAAAAACAAGTTTCACGAAACCATGCCACCATATATATTTTTGGAGTAAAACAATAGTGCACGATCACTATTTGCCTACATTTTAAAATGACACAAAAGAGTACCAATCACAACAGAACACAAACCACTCCCACAACAAAACAAACAGCGCACAAAGACCATAGCAATCACAGAAAACAATAGCAAATCCCAAAATAATTAAATAAGATTGATAAAAAAGATTGCCCTATCTAACCCTAGTTGCGGCGCTAACAAAACGCTCAAAAATTCCACAAAACACACGCGCGCGCACGACAACGGGAAACTGCAGACATCAAAAACATCACCAACGCTCTGCAACGTCCCGACCCTGCCGAGGGACCTCCAAAAATCCACCTAAACATAAAAAAAGAGCAAAATCGACCTAACACTAGCTAACCCCTAGGGTTAGCCCTAACCATACCCATTAGCTGCATTTTCAACTCTAACCCTAGTTAAGACCAGTATAGGTATAAATGATCACAAACGATTCAAATTAGGGTACAAAACCGTCTTTTTTCAACCTCCAACCTCCATCCAAAAAAAACACCAACGCTCAGCAACATCCCGACCATGCCGTGGGACCTCCACAAAAACACAAAAACATCGAAAAAACAGTCAAATCGACTTAACCCTAGCTAACCCCCTATCCCACTAGGGTTAGCCCTAACCATACCCGTTAGCTCGATTTTCGCCTCTAACCCTAGCTAAGAGCAATTTAGATCAAAATGACCCAAAACGAGCCAAACTAGGGTGAAAAAACGTCTTTTTTCTGCCCCCAACCTCCAAACGCACACTCCTAGGGGCACCCAAGGTCATTTCTACCTCTTTCCATACCTCGTTCTTACAAAATAATAAGTTCAGGTCACAAAGAGCATATGCGCCAAACACATAGACACAATCATTCATACATTCAGGAATTGCAGAAAGGTAAACTTCATTTGGTAATTACCTGAGAAATGCATTCAGCATAAACTATAACTAAAACTTAATATTACGAGCAGACTAATACTATTACTTATCCAAGTACATACAATGATCCGATAACCATTACTATCATACTTTGTTACAATTGATTTCAAAAAACAAGTTTCACGAAACCATGCCACCTTATATATTTTTGGAGTAAAACAATAGTCCACGATCACTATTTGCCTACATTTTAAAATGACACAAAAGAGTACCAATCACAACAGAACACAAACCACTCCCACAACAAAACAAACAGCGCACAAAGACCATAGCAATCACAGAAAACAATAGCAAATCCCAAAATAATTAAATAAGATTGACAAAAAAAATTGCACTATCTAACCCTAGTTGCGGCGCAAACAAAACGCTCAAAAAATTCCACAAAACACACGCGCGCGCACGACAACGGGAAACTGCAGACATCAAAAACATCACCAACGCTCTGCAACGTCCCGACCCTGCCGAGAGACCTCCAAAAATCCACCTAAACATAAAAAAAGAGCAAAATCGACCTAACACTAGCTAACCCCTAGGGTTAGCCCTAACCATACCCGTTAGCTGGATTTTCAACTCTAACCCTAGTTAAGACCAGTATAGGTATAAATGATCACAAACGACTCAAATTAGGGTAAAAAAACGTCTTTTTTCAACCTCCAACCTCCATCCAAAAAAAACACCAACGCTCAGCAACATCCCGACCATGCCGTGGGACTTCCACAAAAACACCAAAACATCGAAAAAACAGTCAAATCGACCTAACCCTAGCTAACCACCTATCCCACTAGGGTTAGCCCTAACCATACCCGTTAGCTCGATTTTCGCCTCTTACCCTAGCTAAGACTAGATTAGGTCAAAGTGACCCCAAACGAGCCAAACTAGGGTGAAAAAACGTCTTTTTTCAGCCCCCAACCTCCAAACACACACTCCTAGGGGCACCCAAGGTCATTTCTACCTCTTTCCATACCTCGTTCTTACAAAATAATAAGTTCAGGTCACAAAGAGCATATGCACCAAACACATAGACACAATCATTCATACATTCTGGAATTGCAGCAAGGTAAACTTCATTTGGAAATTACCTGAAAAATGCATTCAGCATAAACTATAACTAAAACTGAATATTACGAGCAGACTAATACTATTACTTATCCAAGTACATACAATGATCCGATAACCATTACTATCATACTTTGTTACAATTGATTTCAAAAAACAAGTTTCACGAAACCATGCCACCTTATATATTATTGGAGTATAACAATAGTGCACGATCACTATTTGCCTACATTTTAAAATGACACAAAAGAGTACCAATCACAACAGAACACAAACCACTCCCACAACAAAACAAACAGCGCACAAAGACCATAGCAATCACAGAAAACAATAGCAAATCCCAAAATAATTAAATAAGATTGACAAAAAAGATTGCACTATCTAACCCCTAGGGTTAGCCCTAACCATACCCATTAGCTGGATTTTCAACTCTAACCCTAGTTAAGACCAGTATAGGTATAAATGATCACAAACGATTCAAATTAGGGTACAAAACCGTCTTTTTTCAACCTCCAACCTCCATCCAAAAAAAACACCAACGCTCAGCAACATCCCGACCATGCCGTGGGACCTCCACAAAAACACAAAAACATCGAAAAAACAGTCAAATCGACTTAACCCTAGCTAACCCCCTATCCCACTAGGGTTAGCCCTAACCATACCCGTTAGCTGGATTTTCGCCTCTAACCCTAGCTAAGACCAATTTAGATCAAAATGACCCAAAACGAGCCAAACTAGGGTGAAAAAACGTCTTTTTTCTGCCCCCAACCTCCAAACGCACACTCCTAGGGGCACCCAAGGTCATTTCTACCTCTTTCCATACCTCGTTCTTACAAAATAATAAGTTCAGGTCACAAAGAGCATATGCGCCAAACACATAGACACAATCATTCATACATTCAGGAATTGCAGAAAGGTAAACTTCATTTGGTAATTACCTGAGAAATGCATTCAGCATAAACTATAACTAAAACTTAATATTACGAGCAGACTAATACTATTACTTATCCAAGTACATACAATGATCCGATAACCATTACTATCATACTTTGTTACAATTGATTTCAAAAAACAAGTTTCACGAAACCATGCCACCTTATATATTTTTGGAGTAAAACAATAGTCCACGATCACTATTTGCCTACATTTTAAAATGACACAAAAGAGTACCAATCACAACAGAACACAAACCACTCCCACAACAAAACAAACAGCGCACAAAGACCATAGCAATCACAGAAAACAATAGCAAATCCCAAAATAATTAAATAAGATTGACAAAAAAAATTGCACTATCTAACCCTAGTTGCGGCGCAAACAAAACGCTCAAAAAATTCCACAAAACACACGCGCGCGCACGACAACGGGAAACTGCAGACATCAAAAACATCACCAACGCTCTGCAACGTCCCGACCCTGCCGAGAGACCTCCAAAAATCCACCTAAACATAAAAAAAGAGCAAAATCGACCTAACACTAGCTAACCCCTAGGGTTAGCCCTAACCATACCCGTTAGCTGGATTTTCAACTCTAACCCTAGTTAAGACCAGTATAGGTATAAATGATCACAAACGACTCAAATTAGGGTAAAAAAACGTCTTTTTTCAACCTCCAACCTCCATCCAAAAAAAACACCAACGCTCAGCAACATCCCGACCATGCAGTGGGACCTCCACAAAAACACCAAAACATCGAAAAAACAGTCAAATCGACCTAACCCTAGCTAACCACCTATCCCACTAGGGTTAGCCCTAACCATACCCGTTAGCTCGATTTTCGCCTCTTACCCTAGCTAAGACTAGATTAGGTCAAAGTGACCCCAAACGAGCCAAACTAGGGTGAAAAAACGTCTTTTTTCAGCCCCCAACCTCCAAACACACACTCCTAGGGGCACCCAAGGTCATTTCTACCTCTTTCCATACCTCGTTCTTACAAAATAATAAGTTCAGGTCACAAAGAGCATATGCACCAAACACATAGACACAATCATTCATACATTCTGGAATTGCAGCAAGGTAAACTTCATTTGGAAATTACCTGAAAAATGCATTCAGCATAAACTATAACTAAAACTGAATATTACGAGCAGACTAATACTATTACTTATCCAAGTACATACAATGATCCGATAACCATTACTATCATACTTTGTTACAATTGATTTCAAAAAAACAAGTTTCACGAAACCATGCCACCTTATGTATTATTGGAGTAAAACAATAGTGCACGATCACTATTTGCCTACATTTTAAAATGACACAAAAGAGTACCAATCACAACAGAACACAAACCACTCCCACAACAAAACAAACAGCGCACAAAGACCATAGCAATCACAGAAAACAATAGCAAATCCCAAAATAATTAAATAAGATTGACAAAAAAAATTGCACTATCTAACCCTAGTTGCGGCGCAAACAAAACGCTCAAAAAATTCCACAAAACACACGCGCACGCACGACAACGGGAAACTGCAGACATCAAAAACATCACCAACGCTCTGCAACGTCCCGACCCTGCCGAGAGACCTCCAAAAATCCACCTAAACATAAAAAAAGAGCAAAATCGACCTAACACTAGCTAACCCCTAGGGTTAGCCCTAACCATACCCATTAGCTGGATTTTCAACTCTAACCCTAGTTAAGACCAGTATAGGTATAAATGATCACAAACGACTCAAATTAGGGTAAAAAAACGTCTTTTTTCAACCTCCAACCTCCATCCAAAAAAAAACACCAACGCTCAGCAACATCCCGACCATGCAGTGGGACCTCCACAAAAACACCAAAACATCGAAAAAACAGTCAAATCGACCTAACCCTAGCTAACCCCGTATCCCACTAGGGTTAGCCCTAACCATACCCGTTAGTTTGATTTTCGCCTCTTACCCTAGCTAAGACTAGATTAGGTCAAAGTGACCCCAAACGAGCCAAACTAGGGTGAAAAAACGTCTTTTTTCAGCCGCCAACCTCCAAACACACACTCCTAGGGGCACCCAAGGTCATTTCTACCTCTTTCCATACCTCGTTCTTACAAAATAATAAGTTCAGGTCACAAAGAGCATATGCACCAAACACATAGACACAATCATTCATACATTCTGGAATTGCAGCAAGGTAAACTTCATTTGGAAATTACCTGAAAAATGCATTCAGCATAAACTATAACTAAAACTGAATATTACGAGCAGACTAATACTATTACTTATCCAAGTACATACAATGATCCGATAACCATTACTATCATACTTTGTTACAATTGATTTCAAAAAACAAGTTTCACGAAACCATGCCACCTTATGTATTATTGGAGTAAAACAATAGTGCACGATCACTATTTGCCTACATTTTAAAATGACACAAAAGAGTACCAATCACAACAGAACACAAACCACTCCCACAACAAAACAAACAGCGCACAAAGACCATAGCAATCACAGAAAACAATAGCAAATCCCAAAATAATTAAATAAGATTGACAAAAAAGATTGCACTATCTAACCCCTAGGGTTAGCCCTAACCATACCCATTAGCTGGATTTTCAACTCTAACCCTAGTTAAGACCAGTATAGGTATAAATGATCACAAACGATCCAAATTAGGGTACAAAACCGTCTTTTTTCAACCTCCAACCTCCATCCAAAAAAAACACCAACGCTCAGCAACATCCCGACCATGCCGTGGGACCTCCACAAAAACACAAAAACATCGAAAAAACAGTCAAATCGACTTAACCCTAGCTAACCCCGTATCCCACTAGGGTTAGCCCTAACCATACCCGTTAGCTCGATTTTCGCCTCTAACCCTAGCTAAGAGCAATTTAGATCAAAATGACCCAAAACGAGCCAAACTAGGGTGAAAAAACGTCTTTTTTCTGCCCCCAACCTCCAAACGCACACTCCTAGGGGCACCCAAGGTCATTTCTACCTCTTTCCATACCTCGTTCTTACAAAATAATAAGTTCAGGTCACAAAGAGCATATGCGCCAAACACATAGACACAATCATTCATACATTCAGGAATTGCAGAAAGGTAAACTTCATTTGGTAATTACCTGAGAAATGCATTCAGCATAAACTATAACTAAAACTTAATATTACGAGCAGACTAATACTATTACTTATCCAAGTACATACAATGATCCGATAACCATTACTATCATACTTTGTTACAATTGATTTCAAAAAACAAGTTTCACGAAACCATGCCACCTTATATATTTTTGGAGTAAAACAATAGTCCACGATCACTATTTGCCTACATTTTAAAATGACACAAAAGAGTACCAATCACAACAGAACACAAACCACTCCCACAACAAAACAAACAGCGCACAAAGACCATAGCAATCACAGAAAACAATAGCAAATCCCAAAATAATTAAATAAGATTGACAAAAAAAATTGCACTATCTAACCCTAGTTGCGGCGCAAACAAAACGCTCAAAAAATTCCACAAAACACACGCGCGCGCACGACAACGGGAAACTGCAGACATCAAAAACATCACCAACGCTCTGCAACGTCCCGACCCTGCCGAGAGACCTCCAAAAATCCACCTAAACATAAAAAAAGAGCAAAATCGACCTAACACTAGCTAACCCCTAGGGTTAGCCCTAACCATACCCGTTAGCTGGATTTTCAACTCTAACCCTAGTTAAGACCAGTATAGGTATAAATGATCACAAACGACTCAAATTAGGGTAAAAAAACGTCTTTTTTCAACCTCCAACCTCCATCCAAAAAAAACACCAACGCTCAGCAACATCCCGACCATGCAGTGGGACCTCCACAAAAACACCAAAACATCGAAAAAACAGTCAAATCGACCTAACCCTAGCTAACCACCTATCCCACTAGGGTTAGCCCTAACCATACCCGTTAGCTCGATTTTCGCCTCTTACCCTAGCTAAGACTAGATTAGGTCAAAGTGACCCCAAACGAGCCAAACTAGGGTGAAAAAACGTCTTTTTTCAGCCCCCAACCTCCAAACACACACTCCTAGGGGCACCCAAGGTCATTTCTACCTCTTTCCATACCTCGTTCTTACAAAATAATAAGTTCAGGTCACAAAGAGCATATGCACCAAACACATAGACACAATCATTCATACATTCTGGAATTGCAGCAAGGTAAACTTCATTTGGAAATTACCTGAAAAATGCATTCAGCATAAACTATAACTAAAACTGAATATTACGAGCAGACTAATACTATTACTTATCCAAGTACATACAATGATCCGATAACCATTACTATCATACTTTGTTACAATTGATTTCAAAAAAACAAGTTTCACGAAACCATGCCACCTTATGTATTATTGGAGTAAAACAATAGTGCACGATCACTATTTGCCTACATTTTAAAATGACACAAAAGAGTACCAATCACAACAGAACACAAACCACTCCCACAACAAAACAAACAGCGCACAAAGACCATAGCAATCACAGAAAACAATAGCAAATCCCAAAATAATTAAATAAGATTGACAAAAAAGATTGCACTATCTAACCCTAGTTGCGGCGCAAACAAAACGCTCAAAAAAATTCCACAAAACACACGCGCGCGCACGACAACGGGAAACTGCAGACATCAAAAACATCACCAACGCTCTGCAACGTCCCGACCCTGCCGAGAGACCTCCAAAAATCCACCTAAACATAAAAAAAGAGCAAAATCGACCTAACACTAGCTAACCCCTAGGGTTAGCCCTAACCATACCCATTAGCTGGATTTTCAACTCTAACCCTAGTTAAGACCAGTATAGGTATAAATGATCACAAACGATTCAAATTAGGGTACAAAACCGTCTTTTTTCAACCTCCAACCTCCATCCAAAAAAAACACCAACGCTCAGCAACATCCCGACCATGCCGTGGGACCTCCACAAAAACACAAAAACATCGAAAAAACAGTCAAATCGACTTAACCCTAGCTAACCCCCTATCCCACTAGGGTTAGCCCTAACCATACCCGTTAGCTCGATTTTCGCCTCTAACCCTAGCTAAGAGCAATTTAGATCAAAATGACCCAAAACGAGCCAAACTAGGGTGAAAAAACGTCTTTTTTCTGCCCCCAACCTCCAAACGCACACTCCTAGGGGCACCCAAGGTCATTTCTACCTCTTTCCATACCTCGTTCTTACAAAATAATAAGTTCAGGTCACAAAGAGCATATGCGCCAAACACATAGACACAATCATTCATACATTCAGGAATTGCAGAAAGGTAAACTTCATTTGGTAATTACCTGAGAAATGCATTCAGCATAAACTATAACTAAAACTGAATATTACGAGCAGACTAATACTATTACTTATCCAAGTACATACAATGATCCGATAACCATTACTATCATACTTTGTTACAATTGATTTCAAAAAACAAGTTTCACGAAACCATGCCACCTTATATATTTTTGGAGTAAAACAATAGTCCACGATCACTATTTGCCTACATTTTAAAATGACACAAAAGAGTACCAATCACAACAGAACACAAACCACTCCCACAACAAAACAAACAGCGCACAAAGACCATAGCAATCACAGAAAACAATAGCAAATCCCAAAATAATTAAATAAGATTGACAAAAAAAATTGCACTATCTAACCCTAGTTGCGGCGCAAACAAAACGCTCAAAAAATTCCACAAAACACACGCGCGCGCACGACAACGGGAAACTGCAGACATCAAAAACATCACCAACGCTCTGCAACGTCCCGACCCTGCCGAGAGACCTCCAAAAATCCACCTAAACATAAAAAAAGAGCAAAATCGACCTAACACTAGCTAACCCCTAGGGTTAGCCCTAACCATACCCGTTAGCTGGATTTTCAACTCTAACCCTAGTTAAGACCAGTATAGGTATAAATGATCACAAACGACTCAAATTAGGGTAAAAAAACGTCTTTTTTCAACCTCCAACCTCCATCCAAAAAAAACACCAACGCTCAGCAACATCCCGACCATGCAGTGGGACCTCCACAAAAACACCAAAACATCGAAAAAACAGTCAAATCGACCTAACCCTAGCTAACCACCTATCCCACTAGGGTTAGCCCTAACCATACCCGTTAGCTCGATTTTCGCCTCTTACCCTAGCTAAGACTAGATTAGGTCAAAGTGACCCCAAACGAGCCAAACTAGGGTGAAAAAACGTCTTTTTTCAGCCCCCAACCTCCAAACACACACTCCTAGGGGCACCCAAGGTCATTTCTACCTCTTTCCATACCTCGTTCTTACAAAATAATAAGTTCAGGTCACAAAGAGCATATGCACCAAACACATAGACACAATCATTCATACATTCTGGAATTGCAGCAAGGTAAACTTCATTTGGAAATTACCTGAAAAATGCATTCAGCATAAACTATAACTAAAACTGAATATTACGAGCAGACTAATACTATTACTTATCCAAGTACATACAATGATCCGATAACCATTACTATCATACTTTGTTACAATTGATTTCAAAAAAACAAGTTTCACGAAACCATGCCACCTTATGTATTATTGGAGTAAAACAATAGTGCACGATCACTATTTGCCTACATTTTAAAATGACACAAAAGAGTACCAATCACAACAGAACACAAACCACTCCCACAACAAAACAAACAGCGCACAAAGACCATAGCAATCACAGAAAACAATAGCAAATCCCAAAATAATTAAATAAGATTGACAAAAAAGATTGCACTATCTAACCCTAGTTGCGGCGCAAACAAAACGCTCAAAAAATTCCACAAAACACACGCGCGCGCACGACAACGGGAAACTGCAGACATCAAAAACATCACCAACGCTCTGCAACGTCCCGACCCTGCCGAGGGACCTCCAAAAATCCACCTAAACATAAAAAAAGAGCAAAATCGACCTAACACTAGCTAACCCCTAGGGTTAGCCCTAACCATACCCGTTAGCTGGATTTTCAACTCTAACTCTAGTTAAGACCAGTATAGGTATAAATGATCACAAACGACTCAAATTTGCGTAAAAAAAACGTCTTTTTTCAACCTCCAACCTCCATCCAAAAAAAACACCAACGCTCAGCAACATCCCGACCATGCAGTGGGACCTCCACAAAAACACCAAAACATCGAAAAAACAGTCAAACCAACTTAACCCTAGCTAACCCCCTATCCCACTAGGGTTAGCCCTAACCATACCCGTTAGCTCGATTTTCGCCTCTTACCCTAGCTAAGACTAGATTAGGTCAAAGTGACCCCAAACGAGCCAAACTAGGGTGAAAAAACGTCTTTTTTTCAGCCCCCAACCTCCAAACGCACACTCCTAGGGGCACCCAAGGTCATTTCTACCTTTTTCCATGCCTCGTTCTTACAAAATAATAAGTTCAGGTCACAAAGAGCATATGTGCCAAACACATAGACACAATCATTCATACATTCTGGAATTGCAGCAAGGTAAACTTCATTTGGAAATTACCTGAAAAATGCATTCAGCATAAACTATATCTAAAACTGAATATTACGAGCAGACTAATACTATTACTTATCCAAGTACATACAATGATCCGATAACCATTACTATCATACTTTGTTACAATTGATTTCAAAAAACAAGTTTCACGAAACCATGCCACCTTATATATTTTTGGAGTAAAACAATAGTGCACGATCACTATTTGCCTACATTTTAAAATGACACAAAAGAGTACCAATCACAACAGAACACAAACCACTCCCACAACAAAACAAACAGCGCACAAAGACCATAGCAATCACAGAAAACAATAGCAAATCCCAAAATAATTAAATAAGATTGACAAAAAAGATTGCACTATCTAACCCCTAGGGTTAGCCCTAACCATACCCATTAGCTGGATTTTCAACTCTAACCCTAGTTAAGACCAGTATAGGTATAAATGATCACAAACGACTCAAATTAGGGTAAAAAACCGTCTTTTTTCAACCTCCAACCTCCATCCAAAAAAAACACCAACGCTCAGCAACATCCCGACCATGCCGTGGGACCTCCACAAAAACACAAAAACATCGAAAAAACAGTCAAATCGACTTAACCCTAGCTAACCCCCTATCCCACTAGGGTTAGCCCTAACCATACCCGTTAGCTGGATTTTCGCCTCTAACCCTAGCTAAGACCAATTTAGATCAAAATGACCCAAAACGAGCCAAACTAGGGTGAAAAAACGTCTTTCTTCAACCTCCAACCTCCATCAAAAACACCACCAACGTTCTGCAACGTCCCGACCATGCCGCGGGAGCTCCAAACAAACACAAAATCATCGAAAAAACAGTCAAATCGGCCTAACCCTAGCTAACCCCCTATCCCACTAGGGTTAGCCCTAACCATACCCGTTAGCTCGATTTTCGCCTCTTACCCTAGCTAAGACTAGATTAGGTCAAAGTGACCCCAAACGAGCCAAACTAGGGTGAAAAAACGTCTTTTTTTCAGCCCCCAACCTCCAAACGCACACTCCTAGGGGCACCCAAGGTCATTTCTACCTTTTTCCATGCCTCGTTCTTACAAAATAATAAGTTCAGGTCACAAAGAGCATATGTGCCAAACACATAGACACAATCATTCATACATTCTGGAATTGCAGCAAGGTAAACTTCATTTGGAAATTACCTGAAAAATGCATTCAGCATAAACTATATCTAAAACTGAATATTACGAGCAGACTAATACTATTACTTATCCAAGTACATACAATGATCCGATAACCATTACTATCATACTTTGTTACAATTGATTTCAAAAAACAAGTTTCACGAAACCATGCCACCTTATATATTTTTGGAGTAAAACAATAGTGCACGATCACTATTTGCCTACATTTTAAAATGACACAAAAGAGTACCAATCACAACAGAACACAAACCACTCCCACAACAAAACAAACAGCGCACAAAGACCATAGCAATCACAGAAAACAATAGCAAATCCCAAAATAATTAAATAAGATTGACAAAAAAGATTGCACTATCTAACCCCTAGGGTTAGCCCTAACCATACCCATTAGCTGGATTTTCAACTCTAACCCTAGTTAAGACCAGTATAGGTATAAATGATCACAAACGACTCAAATTAGGGTAAAAAACCGTCTTTTTTCAACCTCCAACCTCCATCCAAAAAAAACACCAACGCTCAGCAACATCCCGACCATGCCGTGGGACCTCCACAAAAACACAAAAACATCGAAAAAACAGTCAAATCGACTTAACCCTAGCTAACCCCCTATCCCACTAGGGTTAGCCCTAACCATACCCGTTAGCTGGATTTTCGCCTCTAACCCTAGCTAAGACCAATTTAGATCAAAATGACCCAAAACGAGCCAAACTAGGGTGAAAAAACGTCTTTCTTCAACCTCCAACCTCCATCAAAAACACCACCAACGTTCTGCAACGTCCCGACCATGCCGCGGGAGCTCCAAACAAACACAAAATCATCGAAAAAACAGTCAAATCGGCCTAACCCTAGCTAACCCCCTATCCCACTAGGGTTAGCCCTAACCATACCCGTTAGCTCGATTTTCGCCTCTAACCCTAGCTAAGACTAGATTAGGTCAAAGTGACCCCAAACGAGCCAAACTAGGGTGAAAAAACGTCTTTTTTTCAGCCCCCAACCTCCAAACGCACACTCCTAGGGGCACCCAAGGTCATTTCTACCTCTTTCCATACCTCGTTCTTACAAAATAATAAGTTCAGGTCACAAAGAGCATATGCGCCAAACACATAGACACAATCATTCATACATTCTGGAAGTGCAGCAAGGTAAACTTCATTTGGAAATTACCTGAGAAATGCATTCAGCATAAACTATAACTAAAACTGAATATTACGAGCAGACTAATACTATTACTTATCCAAGTACATACAATGATCCGATAACCATTACTATCATACTTTGTTACAATTGATTTCAAAAAACAAGTTTCACGAAACCATGCCACCTTATATATTTTTGGAGTAAAACAATAGTGCACGATCACTATTTGCCTACATTTTAAAATGACACAAAAGAGTACCAATCACAGCAGAACACAAACCACTCCCACAACAAAACAAACAGCGCACAAAGACCATAGCAATCACAGAAAACAATAGCAAATCCCAAAATAATTAAATAAGATTGACAAAAAAAATTGCACTATCTAACCCTAGTTGCGGCGCAAACAAAACGCTCAAAAAATACCACAAAACACACGCGCGCGCACGACAACGGGAAACTGCAGACATCAAAAACATCACCAACGCTCTGCAACGTCCCGACCCTGCCGAGGGACCTCCAAAAATCCATCTAAACATAAAAAAAGAGCAAAATCGACCTAACACTAGCTTACCCCTAGGGTTAGCCCTAACCATACCCGTTAGCTGGATTTTCAACTCTAACCCTAGTTAAGACCAGTATTGGTATAAATGATCACAAACGACTCAAATTAACGTAAAAAAACGTCTTTTTTCAACCTCCAACCTCCGTCCAAAAAAAACACCAACGCTCAGCAACATCCCGACCATGCAGTGGGACCTCCACAAAAACACCAAAACATCGAAAAAACAGTCAAATCGACCTAACCCTAGCTAACCCCCTATCCCACTAGGGTTAGCCCTAACCATACCCGTTAGCTCGATTTTCGCCTCTTACCCTAGCTAAGACTAGATTAGGTCAAAGTGACCCCAAACGAGCCAAACTAGGGTGAAAAAACGTCTTTTTTTCAGCCCCCAACCTCCAAACGCACACTCCTAGGGGCACCCAAGGTCATTTCTACCTTTTTCCATGCCTCGTTCTTACAAAATAATAAGTTCAGGTCACAAAGAGCATATGTGCCAAACACATAGACACAATCATTCATACATTCTGGAATTGCAGCAAGGTAAACTTCATTTGGAAATTACCTGAAAAATGCATTCAGCATAAACTATATCTAAAACTGAATATTACGAGCAGACTAATACTATTACTTATCCAAGTACATACAATGATCCGATAACCATTACTATCATACTTTGTTACAATTGATTTCAAAAAACAAGTTTCACGAAACCATGCCACCTTATATATTTTTGGAGTAAAACAATAGTGCACGATCACTATTTGCCTACATTTTAAAATGACACAAAAGAGTACCAATCACAACAGAACACAAACCACTCCCACAACAAAACAAACAGCGCACAAAGACCATAGCAATCACAGAAAACAATAGCAAATCCCAAAATAATTAAATAAGATTGACAAAAAAGATTGCACTATCTAACCCCTAGGGTTAGCCCTAACCATACCCATTAGCTGGATTTTCAACTCTAACCCTAGTTAAGACCAGTATAGGTATAAATGATCACAAACGACTCAAATTAGGGTAAAAAACCGTCTTTTTTCAACCTCCAACCTCCATGAAAAAAACACCAACGCTCAGCAACATCCCGACCATGCCGTGGGACCTCCACAAAAACACAAAAACATCGAAAAAACAGTCAAATCGACTTAACCCTAGCTAACCCCCTATCCCACTAGGGTTAGCCCTAACCATACCCGTTAGCTGGATTTTCGCCTCTAACCCTAGCTAAGACCAATTTAGATCAAAATGACCCAAAACGAGCCAAACTAGGGTGAAAAAACGTCTTTCTTCAACCTCCAACCTCCATCAAAAACACCACCAACGTTCTGCAACGTCCCGACCCTGCCGCGGGAGCTCCAAACAAACACAAAATCATCGAAAAAACAGTCAAATCGGCCTAACCCTAGCTAACCCCCTATCCCACTAGGGTTAGCCCTAACCATACCCGTTAGCTCGATTTTCGCCTCTAACCCTAGCTAAGACTAGATTAGGTCAAAGTGACCCCAAACGAGCCAAACTAGGGTGAAAAAACGTCTTTTTTTCAGCCCCCAACCTCCAAACGCACACTCCTAGGGGCACCCAAGGTCATTTCTACCTCTTTCCATACCTCGTTCTTACAAAATAATAAGTTCAGGTCACAAAGAGCATATGCGCCAAACACATAGACACAATCATTCATACATTCTGGAATTGCAGCAAGCTAAACTTCATTTGGAAATTACCTGAGAAATGCATTCAGCATAAACTATAACTAAAACTGAATATTACGAGCAGACTAATACTATTACTTATCCAAGTACATACAATGATCCGATAACCATTACTATCATACTTTGTTACAATTGATTTCAAAAAACAAGTTTCACGAAACCATGCCACCTTATATATTTTTGGAGTAAAACAATAGTGCACGATCACTATTTGCCTACATTTTAAAATGACACAAAAGAGTACCAATCACAACAGAACACAAACCACTCCCACAACAAAACAAACAGCGCACAAAGACCATAGCAATCACAGAAAACAATAGCAAATCCCAAAATAATTAAATAAGATTGACAAAAAAGATTGCACTATCTAACCCCTAGGGTTAGCCCTAACCATACCCATTAGCTGGATTTTCAACTCTAACCCTAGTTAAGACCAGTATAGGTATAAATGATCACAAACGACTCAAATTAGGGTAAAAAACCGTCTTTTTTCAACCTCCAACCTCCATGAAAAAAACACCAACGCTCAGCAACATCCCGACCATGCCGTGGGACCTCCACAAAAACACAAAAACATCGAAAAAACAGTCAAATCGACTTAACCCTAGCTAACCCCCTATCCCACTAGGGTTAGCCCTAACCATACCCGTTAGCTCGATTTTCGCCTCTAACCCTAGCTAAGACCAATTTAGATCAAAATGACCCAAAACGAGCCAAACTAGGGTGAAAAAACGTCTTTCTTCAACCTCCAACCTCCATCAAAAACACCACCAACTTTCTGCAACGTCCCGACCCTGCCGCGGGAGTTCCAAACAAACACAAAATCATCGAAAAAACAGTCAAATCGGCCTAACCCTAGCTAACCCCCTATCCCACTAGGGTTAGCCCTAACCATACCCGTTAGCTCGATTTTCGCCTCTAACCCTAGCTAAGACTAGATTAGGTCAAAGTGACCCCAAACGAGCCAAACTAGGGTGAAAAAACGTCTTTTTTTCAGCCCCCAACCTCCAAACGCACACTCCTAGGGGCACCCAAGGTCATTTCTACCTCTTTCCATACCTCGTTCTTACAAAATAATAAGTTCAGGTCACAAAGAGCATATGCGCCAAACACATAGACACAATCATTCATACATTCTGGAATTGCAGCAAGCTAAACTTCATTTGGAAATTACCTGAGAAATGCATTCAGCATAAACTATAACTAAAACTGAATATTACGAGCAGACTAATACTATTACTTATCCAAGTACATACAATGATCCGATAACCATTACTATCATACTTTGTTACAATTGATTTCAAAAAACAAGTTTCACGAAACCATGCCACCTTATATATTTTTGGAGTAAAACAATAGTGCACGATCACTATTTGCCTACATTTTAAAATGACACAAAAGAGTACCAATCACAACAGAACACAAACCACTCCCACAACAAAACAAACAGCGCACAAAGACCATAGCAATCACAGAAAACAATAGCAAATCCCAAAATAATTAAATAAGATTGACAAAAAAGATTGCACTATCTAACCCCTAGGGTTAGCCCTAACCATACCCATTAGCTGGATTTTCAACTCTAACCCTAGTTAAGACCAGTATAGGTATAAATGATCACAAACGACTCAAATTAGGGTAAAAAACGTCTTTTTTCAACCTCCAACCTCCATGAAAAAAACACCAACGCTCAGCAACATCCCGACCATGCCGTGGGACCTCCACAAAAACACAAAAACATCGAAAAAACAGTCAAATCGACTTAACCCTAGCTAACCCCCTATCCCACTAGGGTTAGCCCTAACCATACCCGTTAGCTGGATTTTCGCCTCTAACCCTAGCTAAGACCAATTTAGATCAAAATGACCCAAAACGAGCCAAACTAGGGTGAAAAAACGTCTTTCTTCAACCTCCAACCTCCATCAAAAACACCACCAACGTTCTGCAACGTTCCGACCATGCCGCGGGAGCTCCAAACAAACACAAAATCATCGAAAAAACAGTCAAATCGGCCTAACCCTAGCTAACCCCCTATCCCACTAGGGTTAGCCCTAACCATACCCGTTAGCTCGATTTTCGCCTCTAACCCTAGCTAAGACTAGATTAGGTCAAAGTGACCCCAAACGAGCCAAACTAGGGTGAAAAAACGTCTTTTTTTCAGCCCCCAACCTCCAAACGCACACTCCTAGGGGCACCCAAGGTCATTTCTACCTCTTTCCATACCTCGTTCTTACAAAATAATAAGTTCAGGTCACAAAGAGCATATGCGCCAAACACATAGACACAATCATTCATACATTCTGGAAGTGCAGCAAGGTAAACTTCATTTGGAAATTACCTGAGAAATGCATTCAGCATAAACTATAACTAAAACTGAATATTACGAGCAGACTAATACTATTACTTATCCAAGTACATACAATGATCCGATAACCATTACTATCATACTTTGTTACAATTGATTTCAAAAAACAAGTTTCACGAAACCATGCCACCTTATATATTTTTGGAGTAAAACAATAGTGCACGATCACTATTTGCCTACATTTTAAAATGACACAAAAGAGTACCAATCACAGCAGAACACAAACCACTCCCACAACAAAACAAACAGCGCACAAAGACCATAGCAATCACAGAAAACAATAGCAAATCCCAAAATAATTAAATAAGATTGACAAAAAAAATTGCACTATCTAACCCTAGTTGCGGCGCAAACAAAACGCTCAAAAAATACCACAAAACACACGCGCGAGCACGACAACGGGAAACTGCAGACATCAAAAACATCACCAACGCTCTGCAACGTCCCGACCCTGCCGAGGGACCTCCAAAAATCCACCTAAACATAAAAAAAGAGCAAAATCGACCTAACACTAGCTTACCCCTAGGGTTAGCCCTAACCATACCCGTTAGCTGGATTTTCAACTCTAACCCTAGTTAAGACCAGTATAGGTATAAATGATCACAAACGACTCAAATTAGGGTAAAAAAACGTCTTTTTTCAACCTCCAACCTCCATCCAAAAAAAACACCAACGCTCAGCAACATCCCGACCATGCAGTGGGACCTCCACAAAAACACCAAAACATCGAAAAAACAGTCAAATCGACCTAACCCTAGCTAACCCCCTATCCCACTAGGGTTAGCCCTAACCATACCCGTTAGCTCGATTTTCGCCTCTTACCCTAGCTAAGACTAGATTAGGTCAAAGTGACCCCAAACGAGCCAAACTAGGGTGAAAAAACGTCTTTTTTTCAGCCCCCAACCTCCAAACGCACACTCCTAGGGGCACCCAAGGTCATTTCTACCTCTTTCCATACCTCGTTCTTACAAAATAATAAGTTCAGGTCACAAAGAGCATATGCGCCAAACACATAGACACAATCATTCATACATTCTGGAATTGCAGCAAGGTAAACTTCATTTGGAAATTACCTGAGAAATGCATTCAGCATAAACTATAACTAAAACTGAATATTACGAGCAGACTAATACTATTACTTATCCAAGTACATACAATGATCCGATAACCATTACTATCATACTTTGTTACAATTGATTTCAAAAAACAAGTTTCACGAAACCATGCCACCTTATATATTTTTGGAGTAAAACAATAGTGCACGATCACTATTTGCCTACATTTTAAAATGACACAAAAGAGTACCAATCACAACAGAACACAAACCACTCCCACAACAAAACAAACAGCGCACAAAGACCATAGCAATCACAGAAAAACAATAGCAAATCCCAAAATAATTAAATAAGATTGACAAAAAAGATTGCACTATCTAACCCCTAGGGTTAGCCCTAACCATACCCATTAGCTGGATTTTCAACTCTAACCCTAGTTAAGACCAGTATAGGTATAAATGATCACAAACGACTCAAATTAGGGTAAAAAACCGTCTTTTTTCAACCTCCAACCTCCATGAAAAAAACACCAACGCTCAGCAACATCCCGACCATGCCGTGGGACCTCCACAAAAGCACCAAAACATCGAAAAAACAGTCAAATCGACTTAACCCTAGCTAACCCCCTATCCCACTAGGGTTAGCCCTAACCATACCCGTTAGCTGGATTTTCGCCTCTAACCCTAGCTAAGACCAATTTAGATCAAAATGACCCAAAACGAGCAAAACTAGGGTGAAAAAACGTCTTTCTTCAACCTCCAACCTCCATCAAAAACACCACCAACGTTCTGCAACGTCCCGACCATGCCGCGGGAGCTCCAAACAAACACAAAATCATCGAAAAAACAGTCAAATCGGCCTAACCCTAGCTAACCCCCTATCCCACTAGGGTTAGCCCTAACCATACCCGTTAGCTCGATTTTCGCCTCTAACCCTAGCTAAGACTAGATTAGGTCAAAGTGACCCCAAACGAGCCAAACTAGGGTGAAAAAACGTCTTTTTTTCAGCCCCCAACCTCCAAACGCACACTCCTAGGGGCACCCATGGTCATTTCTACCTCTTTCCATACCTCGTTCTTACAAAATAATAAGTTCAGGTCACAAAGAGCATATGTGCCAAACACATAGACACAATCATTCATACATTCTGGAATTGCAGCAAGGTAAACTTCATTTGGAAATTACCTGAAAAATGCATTCAGCATAAACTATAACTAAAACTGAATATTACGAGCAGACTAATACTATTACTTATCCAAGTACATACAATGATCCGATAACCATTACTATCATACTTTGTTACAATTGATTTCAAAAAACAAGTTTCACGAAACCATGCCACCTTATATATTTTTGGAGTAAAACAATAGTGCACGATCACTATTTGCCTACATTTTAAAATGACACAAAAGAGTACCAATCACAGCAGAACACAAACCACTCCCACAACAAAACAAACAGCGCACAAAGACCATAGCAATCACAGAAAACAATAGCAAATCCCAAAATAATTAAATAAGATTGACAAAAAAAATTGCACTATCTAACCCTAGTTGCGGCGCAAACAAAACGCTCAAAAAATACCACAAAACACACGCGCGAGCACGACAACGGGAAACTGCAGACATCAAAAACATCACCAACGCTCTGCAACGTCCCGACCCTGCCGAGGGACCTCCAAAAATCCACCTAAACATAAAAAAAGAGCAAAATCGACCTAACACTAGCTTACCCCTAGGGTTAGCCCTAACCATACCCGTTAGCTGGATTTTCAACTCTAACCCTAGTTAAGACCAGTATAGGTATAAATGATCACAAACGACTCAAATTAGGGTAAAAAAACGTCTTTTTTCAACCTCCAACCTCCATCCAAAAAAAACACCAACGCTCAGCAACATCCCGACCATGCAGTGGGACCTCCACAAAAACACCAAAACATCGAAAAAACAGTCAAATCGACCTAACCCTAGCTAACCCCCTATCCCACTAGGGTTAGCCCTAACCATACCCGTTAGCTCGATTTTCGCCTCTTACCCTAGCTAAGACTAGATTAGGTCAAAGTGACCCCAAACGAGCCAAACTAGGGTGAAAAAACGTCTTTTTTTCAGCCCCCAACCTCCAAACGCACACTCCTAGGGGCACCCAAGGTCATTTCTACCTCTTTCCATACCTCGTTCTTACAAAATAATAAGTTCAGGTCACAAAGAGCATATGCGCCAAACACATAGACACAATCATTCATACATTCTGGAATTGCAGCAAGGTAAACTTCATTTGGAAATTACCTGAGAAATGCATTCAGCATAAACTATAACTAAAACTGAATATTACGAGCAGACTAATACTATTACTTATCCAAGTACATACAATGATCCGATAACCATTACTATCATACTTTGTTACAATTGATTTCAAAAAACAAGTTTCACGAAACCATGCCACCTTATATATTTTTGGAGTAAAACAATAGTGCACGATCACTATTTGCCTACATTTTAAAATGACACAAAAGAGTACCAATCACAACAGAACACAAACCACTCCCACAACAAAACAAACAGCGCACAAAGACCATAGCAATCACAGAAAAACAATAGCAAATCCCAAAATAATTAAATAAGATTGACAAAAAAGATTGCACTATCTAACCCCTAGGGTTAGCCCTAACCATACCCATTAGCTGGATTTTCAACTCTAACCCTAGTTAAGACCAGTATAGGTATAAATGATCACAAACGACTCAAATTAGGGTAAAAAACCGTCTTTTTTCAACCTCCAACCTCCATGAAAAAAACACCAACGCTCAGCAACATCCCGACCATGCCGTGGGACCTCCACAAAAGCACCAAAACATCGAAAAAACAGTCAAATCGACTTAACCCTAGCTAACCCCCTATCCCACTAGGGTTAGCCCTAACCATACCCGTTAGCTGGATTTTCGCCTCTAACCCTAGCTAAGACCAATTTAGATCAAAATGACCCAAAACGAGCAAAACTAGGGTGAAAAAACGTCTTTCTTCAACCTCCAACCTCCATCAAAAACACCACCAACGTTCTGCAACGTCCCGACCATGCCGCGGGAGCTCCAAACAAACACAAAATCATCGAAAAAACAGTCAAATCGGCCTAACCCTAGCTAACCCCCTATCCCACTAGGGTTAGCCCTAACCATACCCGTTAGCTCGATTTTCGCCTCTAACCCTAGCTAAGACTAGATTAGGTCAAAGTGACCCCAAACGAGCCAAACTAGGGTGAAAAAACGTCTTTTTTTCAGCCCCCAACCTCCAAACGCACACTCCTAGGGGCACCCATGGTCATTTCTACCTCTTTCCATACCTCGTTCTTACAAAATAATAAGTTCAGGTCACAAAGAGCATATGTGCCAAACACATAGACACAATCATTCATACATTCTGGAATTGCAGCAAGGTAAACTTCATTTGGAAATTACCTGAAAAATGCATTCAGCATAAACTATAACTAAAACTGAATATTACGAGCAGACTAATACTATTACTTATCCAAGTACATACAATGATCCGATAACCATTACTATCATACTTTGTTACAATTGATTTCAAAAAACAAGTTTCACGAAACCATGCCACCTTATATATTTTTGGAGTAAAACAATAGTGCACGATCACTATTTGCCTACATTTTAAAATGACACAAAAGAGTACCAATCACAACAGAACACAAACCACTCCCACAACAAAACAAACAGCGCACAAAGACCATAGCAATCACAGAAAACAATAGCAAATCCCAAAATAATTAAATAAGATTGACAAAAAAGATTGCACTATCTAACCCCTAGGGTTAGCCCTAACCATACCCATTAGCTGGATTTTCAACTCTAACCCTAGTTAAGACCAGTATAGGTATAAATGATCACAAACGACTCAAATTAGGGTAAAAAACCGTCTTTTTTCAACCTCCAACCTTCATGAAAAAAACACCAACGCTCAGCAACATCCCGACCATGCCGTGGGACCTCCACAAAAGCACCAACACAGCAAAAAAAGTGTAGGTTTCCGTCTTCCGGAAACCTTCCGGAAACCTTCCGGATACCTTCCCATTTTGGATCCGGCCCGGATACCTTCCGGAAACCTTCCGGAAACCTTCCAAAAAAAATGTCAAAATTTGGGGGGTGCATTTTGTTCACTTAAGTGTGAAACACATAAAAAAATTAACTTGAAAATACCAAGCAATTTGAAGGTTGTTGAAGGCATCTGGAAGGTTTCCGGAAGGTTTCCGGAAGGTTTCCGGAAGGTATCCGGATGCAAATTTTCTTCATGACTTGCTTCTGGTAAATAATGTTAGCCTGTGCATTACAGATACCTGTTGTAATATTCTGTGTTATTTTAATGGTAAATATCCTCCTAAAACATTTTTGGAGAAGAAAATTGTTCAATTTCATATTTTGTCCTTTTCGGATGTTAATGGTATTTAATGAACAAACATCAGTTCTTGTATAATGATATCCTTAAATTTCATGTCCAGACTTCCAGTTTGTACTGAGAAAAAGAAAAAGTCATTGACAATGTGCTCACTTGGGCCTTTGGTCCTATTAGATGATAATAAGACTATTTGTAACGGTACTTGTACTTGTTATATCCAAAATACTAACTTCATTGACATTTGCCTCACCCTAGTTTTATGGTACTACAGTAAGCTCTTCCTCAGTTACTGTGAATTATTTTATTAAAAGGGATTGACAGTTAATTTGACACTGGAGTTGTAACCACTGCACATATATGTGTATTCAAATAATATAACAACGATGTGCTTAATACTTCACAAATATCTCCAGAAGTAGGCATTTTAGTTATAATTGCAGAAATACTTTATGAATGACCCCTTCACTGTTGCCTTGATCTTACACTTCAACCCCTCATGAGTTATCACTTTTGAGTGTGAATTTGACCTTCAATATCAGTGATAAATATTTCAAAAACATTTCAAAGAGCTATCCAGCACATAAACCAAATATGCAGTCCTTTTGTAGAATTCAACATATCATTGACCAAAATATGGAAGTAATGTAACCAGTATATGTATAAGAGTTACTAAGACTTCTGTAGAAAAGGCAATTTAAGGGAAAATGTAGTATATATTGATCACACACGACCTTTTTCCAACTTCGACCCCTGCCCAAAGGAAGAGTTAGACCACAAACAAACTTTTTGTCTGGTTGTGACTTTAACCTTTGACATAACAGATCAATGTGTCATCAGACGTTTTCAGAGCAAAGGAAACATGTGTTATTTATCTTGAGATGCCCAAGCAATGCATGGTTTCATAAGATAAGTGTGGCTATTAAACTGAGGCAAAATCATGAAACATCCCCATTTACACAGCTGGCAAATGAAACATAAGCAACAATCAAATTATCAATTTCTTTTATTCATATGCCTATAGTATATCGCACATTGAACAGTGTTCACATGATGGTTCCTGATGCAGTATGCAATTTCATCCTATTCTTCAATACTCATAACAGAGTGTGATAACTGTTCGCTTGACAGTACCTACGGATTATGTTCACCAGTTCAGATAACTTACTTTCCCTCAATCCTCCTTTTCTTTCTATATTGCCATGGATGAACAGGAACCAGGATGAGGGGATACCAGTTAGACTCTATCTCTGCTGCATTGTGTTAGTAGAATTGTGCACTTTCCATTTGGTGTTTGGGTCCACATTTAAAGACAATAAGTCCCATTTATCATTCCTTTCAAGTGTTTACAAGAATTTCCTGAATGTCCTGGAAGAATTCCACTCCAGCTTGGCATTGGTTGGTCTTCTCACATTAGCCAGACCAGCCTTTGTGTGTCCCAGTACCATTTGGCATACAATTTCTCGGTCGGCCTCCATTGAAATAACAGGACCCTCATCATCGCTGTCTGCAAATCACCTCTGATATCTGAAGGGGTGCAGCCTCTGTTTAGGACTCCCTTGTCTGGTCCTTCCAGACTGTCAACCTGGAGTACTCATCCAGGGACCTCAAGCAGGACTTCAGTTTCTGCAGCATTATGTAAAAAGATTTTAGCAATCAAAAAGAATTGTTGCCACATGTACTTACAAATAGAAGGCAGCAAAATCACTTAAGTTGTCATATGTGAGTCTTGTTATATGCTAAACATTTAAGATAATCACATCTCAAATCTCAACCAGACAAACCAGTGACTAATGTTATGAACTCGGTCCAGACAAACCGATGATAACTATTATGGACAATATCCCACATCACTGTGGTATGATTACATGTGATCAATGAGCCTACTCAATCACAACCTTATCTATTAATTAGGCTTGGAATGCTGGGAATCTCTTTTTAAGAGATGTCATTTAGTGATTGTTTCAACTCATCAACATGGAAAAATATATATTCACAATCCTTGTCATATAGCCAAACTATTGCTGGATGCAGTGTTAAATAAATGATTTGGCTTTAACACTGCTTTGAACAGTATTCCAGATATATCACCGCATGTTAGTTTGATGTGGGAAGAAAGTCCTAAGTGGTGCAGGTCTTTGATGAATCCCACGAGTATGTGTATAATGCTGACAAACCTAGCAACATAATCGGGGAGTACCAGGATTTGAACACATGACTATAGGTTTCTGCTAAGCCCAAGAGATGCAACTCTGCACAGAAAATTGTAGTGCCTTAGATAATAGGACATCCGTGCCTACAGCGATAAGGAACAAACTGAAGACATATTTGCTAAATAACCATATGAACCAAACAAAATATTTACCACTCACTGTTGCTCTTCTATGGTCTTTCTTTGCATTGATGCTGCACGGATGACTGTCTCTTTTATTCATCCGGACATTCTACAAACATAAGTAGCATTCACATCACAGAAATGTCCAAACTGTACATGTTGTACATTTGATTCAAATGAAAAGACCCCGGTTGTGATTCCGACTTAGAACTACCCTAATCATAATAATTCATGTCAAACATTCAGAGATGACATTTATCCCCATATTTAACAAATGTTAAAACAATATTTTGACAACAAAGTCAGGGTCATTCAACACATACATTACATAGGAAATAACTTGTTCGACAATGCAGAGAGATCCTCACCGAGGTGAATATCATTCCATGAATTATTGCCACATTTTCTTGAAATGCAGATTAATGCAATGCAGTATTTACTTTTATTTCTAGGCTATTTGTTTGGCTTTTCCATGACACTTTGTTCAGAAATGACATAAATAAGAGAATACTTTATTATTCCAGAGAAAATTTGGGTTACATTGTAAAAGCACAGAGAAACAAGTATAAGATTCATGATTTAAGTTAAATACACTCAACCCGTGAAGATTCCGGGGTAGACTAGGTCTTCAGCAACCCATACTTGCCGTAAAAGGCCATTATGCTTGTCGTAAAAGGCGACTAACGGGATCGGGTGGTCAGACTCTCTGACTAGGTTGATGCATGTCATTGATCTAAATTCCGTGGCTCGATGCTCATGATATGAATCACTGGGTTGTCTGGTCCAGACTCGATTATTTACAGACCGCCGTCATATAGCTGAGTGCGGCGTTAAACAACAAACCAACCTAAATACACTCATACATACACACACAAACACAACATCCAAACACCAGGGTTAGAAATTGGCACTGGTCATTTTGACATTTTAAAGGTTTTGCTATATGCTATCATTTTAGGACTGGTGGACTGAAAGTGTTAGTTTCTACCGCTGCAAACACTAATCAACTAATGAATTGAGTGGTCAGACTAGGTTGTCATCATACTCTGAGGGCATGGATCTTTGCTGAAAATAACAATCACTAGATTGTCTGGTCCATGTTCAATTATTTACAGGCTGCCATCACAGAGCTGGACTATTGTGAGTGTGATGTTTCACATTACATTGAAATATACCATGATGAATACATGTAGTTTGTATTTATCACAAACAAAAATACTCACTCAATACTTGGTATCCTCCCTGAGGATGTCTGTGAACCTGCCCACAAACCCTGAACATGCTGAAACAGAAAACAACTAACTTGTCTTTATCCTTTCAATGTTTCAGTGAGAATTTGTTAAAGATTGATAAGCTGTCATTATTCATTGTAATCCATATCTCACTTTCAGGTGGTTCAGGTGGCAACACATGATTGAAATTGAATGCCACGTTTTGTTTGACATGCACTTTGCCAGATTTATACCCTTGGTAACTAACCCTCATCATCAAATCCCAGCGTTATGTTGAGAATAAGGACACGACCCTTAAAAGTCCTGCACCTGTAGCTCTTATGCAATCCCAAATAGAAATACCATGTCACAACAAACACTTGATCATAATAATAACAAAGGGTTTCCGAAAACAACAAAACTAAAAGGCCCTTGACGTTTACAGTAGTAACATGGAGATCAGGAAAATATCTAAATCAATCCATTCCATAAGATCTCTGTATAGAAATCATTGACCATTATGTCTCGAAGCCCTGCTACGTACCTGGCATCTGCAAGCTGCTCTTCCTTCTTCGGCTGTCAATCGAGTTTTCGAAATACTTGACGTCCTCGTTGTGGATGGCTCAGGTGGATTTCGACCGGGATTTCCGAGTTAGAGGTGATTGAGAACAATGTATCGATACACGAGGTAAGCATATCGCAATCAAGCATCACGGTGTACATCGATTACACGAGCTTTGAGTGTTTGTTTACATTTGTGTTCCAAAATGGCGCCTTCGGCCATACAGGGAATTATGGGTAGACTTGCTTGTCCCGGAATAACACGAGTTGGTCACGAATGACGAGCGGTCATTTCTGCAGCAGTTACGGAAAGAGACGAGGTTGGCCGATTACAGTTCATACAGGCCATATTGGGAGCCGCGGGGATTTCGACAGTGTGTATTAGGAAGTATACCTATGTGGTGTATGGGATATACGTTTGCCTACCATGCCAGGCAGTGTGACAAGCGATATCCCAGCGGATGTAATATCCCTACAGCAGAAATGTTTCACAACCTCGATTGCAGGGAGCTGAAGACGTGACATATTCAGACAGAGACCATAATACATAGACTGTTATATGGTCTCTGATTCAGGTAAGGAATATGTTAATAATATTGATCACGTATTAAAGTTATTTATCTTCTGTTAGCCACTTATTCTGTTTTATATATGTTAGTAAATGTGTGATTTAATTTTTGTAGGATAAGCAATCTACCTAACTTATGTTAATCCTTGCTAATGTATATGATGTAGAAATATGTTTGCTTATTTATATTCCTTTATCTAGATACTCTATAGTGACTCATTTTTTTAGTTCATACCGTACCGACTAAACTTACTTTTGCAGGTGTGAATAATCAAGAACAAATTAAATGACAGGAGTTTTGCAACAGTGAACATTGTGAAGTGGAAGATAAGACATTTGAAAGGTATGGATATTTTCACTTGAACTTGTTGAAGAATACCGTGATGACAACTTGATCATGTTGGGAATTTTGGCGGTGGGGTACCCTAGTGGTTGAAGTGCTGAAGACCAAGGTTCGATTCTTGTCATGGGTACAATGTGTGAAGTCTATGTCAGGTGTCCCTTGCTGTGGTATTGCTAAAAACAGCGTAAAACCATACCCACTCATTTGGGGATTCCGGGTTGGAATTGGTCCCCATCAACCTATGCTAGTTGTAAGAGAGGGTTATACTATAAAGGGAAATAGCACCTCGCCTACTATTGCCTGGTGAAAACAGCACCTTGTTATTTTTTTTAACTTGGGTCTGAATATGCCCGAATACATGAAATTAAACTTGCATGGTCACTTGTAAACACAAATAACTGAGAAATGTTCAAAAAGGTTTACATTAAAAACTAGCATCTACTTGCTGACTCTGATTTGGAGATGCAACTAAACTTATTGTGAAAATATAATATGCTTTGATTTCTTTGAAGTAAAATAAATGCAATTAAACTTGCAAACACAAATAATTGTTAAATGTTAGTCACCTAAAAATAATTTACATTAGAAAAATTTAAATGCTCAAATTTACTCATGATTCTGATTGGGAGGTGCAACTAAACTTATCATTGAAAGATCACATGCTTTGAAGTTTTAAGTAGCTTTACTCAGATTAGCTCAATGTCAAGCTGAACCTGAGTCTGGCGAAAATGTCAAGAAACTGGACAACAGGTATACTATATATGGCATATTTATTTGAGTAAGTAGGAAATAAATAGTAATTTTATAGAAATTTCATTTATATATATTTCGGCCAGGAATCAACATGTCTCTCCAGATAACAGACAACAATTAGTAGCCTTTTTGCCAAATCAAGGTGCTGTTTTCGTTGGAGAAATCAGTGACATTTTGCTGAGGTGCCGTTTTAGCCTCAACCATAAGAGATAACCTAATAGATCAGGTGATCAGGCTCAGTGACCTGGTTCATGGCATCTGACAGTGACCATCTAACAGTGTGGATTGATGTTCATAATATCAATCACTGGATTGTCTAGAATTTTGGGCCTACCTTTAGAATACAGTACCTAACTTTTCAAACAGGTCACAGTACCCTGTGATGTAATTCGTAGTATTCTGTTGCCTGACACACTGGCAAAACAATGCCTTGTGATGTCAGGGGTCATTGGATGTGCATATATATATGCTCTTTTCAGTGGTCTATCGTCTCCACACGCTATGTTGTTGCATGAGTTTAAATTATTTGTTTACTAAATATTGTTTTAAACATTTATATGTGAACTGGATGGGTAAACAAGCAAAAACTTATTTGAATACCGCTCCAGAATTAGAATACAATATGATATGACAAAAGTACAGTCAAGGAATACAATTATATACATGTTCTTATTATAGAAACTACGTTGTCGGCGCTGTCAGGTCGCATTTTTAGTAGTAATAGTGTACTGCAATATACGGCAAGGAATAGTATTATAAATTTAAGATGCTATGTACAATCACAAAACCTATTGGATAGCTGAATGTAGTCTTCTACTGATTTAAGAATTTCTAAGTTTATTTTTGACGTCCTTTCAGGATTATCTAATAGAATTGAATTTAGATCATATCCCTTAACATAATAGTACATATTCTGTCTTAAATCATTGTAATTTGGACATATGAGAAAGAAGTGAAGTGCATCTTCAGTGTGATGGCCACAGCTACATGCAGGATTATCTTATAAATATTGCCTGCGGATGCACATTTTATAACATTTCCTTGTTTATTTTCTATATACTTTTATTTCATTTTTTACTTATTACAGTGGTTAAAATGATTATAAATATAAATTGAAACTAATAATGTGCAATAAGCGGGTTATAGCTGAAACGACACCTTAGCAAAACAGCACTGACTGGCGAAATACTCGCCGAAAGCGAAAACGGCGATTATTACTTCTGACTGATATAAAAGATTTAACGTGCGCTTTCCGACTACAGCGTATTTCGCACACGGGCCTGGTCGGACCATTTAGTGTATTCCGAGAAGGGTGAAAGTGGTGTGTGCAACCCAAGAGGGGGCTTTTAGGGGTTGCTTATATTGATTTTTTGAAATTTTTAAATTTGGAATAAATGCCGAGGTGGGTGGAGGAGGGAACTAAGGGAGCCGGGTGAGGTGGGTGTTTGTAGATTATTACTTGACGAAAATGACACCTTATTTTTTATTTACCTTGGTAAAATAAATGAAATTAAACTAGGATTGATAACTTGCAAAGACCAATAATTGTGAAATGTTAAAACAAGTTTACAATAGAAATTAGCCTCTACTCCAACTTATCCTATACCCGACTCAATTTATTGTGATAACATGCTTTGAAGTAAAATATATGGAATTAAACACACATTGTCTCATACAAACACAAATGCATGTAGTTGTTAAACGTTGAAACAAGTTTACCTTCGAAATTAGTCCCCTACTCCAATTTACTCACCGACTGATTGGCAGACACAGCTCACTTGTTGTGAATGTATTTTTCACTTTAAAGTTTAAAGTACTCAATGTCAAGCTGAAACTGTATTTAAGAATCCTAACATGGTGCAATTTTTCACAATGCCCTTTCGATGTGTCATTTGAACATGTTGAAAGGTTTTACAAGGGATATTTGTAACCCAATACTTTCCGTAACGGGCGACAATGCTCGTCTAAAGAGTTGACTAACGCCATCAGGTGGCGATCAGGCTCGGTGACTTGGTTGATGCATGTCATTGATTCCAATTGTGTGGGTCGATGCTCATGATGTCAATCACTGGACTGTCTGGTCCAGACTCGATTATTTACATATAGCCGGAATATTGCTTGAGTGCGGCATAAAACAGCAAACCAAATCATAAGTGTGGGATGAATGATTTGAAATTAGCAAGTTTAATGTGGCCTTCAATCACAACAACCTGATCTGAGTCTTGAAAAGATATGACTTTGATTCAGTGAAAATTTGCATCATGATAGTTACAACTGTAGATACAGTTAATCTGTTTGTTGTACAGTTTCTGTATATCAATATATATGTTGTTCAAATAAGCTTTGCCTCTTCACCAACCCTATTCCTCTTTTGGAATAAATAGTGTCTAATAATTCAAACACCATCACCATCATCCTGGTGAACACAACAAAGAAATGCACATCAAAAACGTCATTATTATTATTTCTGATCTCTGATAAATTAGAAAAAAACTGTTATCCAGCAAGATACATTTCCTTGGTCCCAAGAAGCATGTTACATAGTAAACTGCCTCGATAAGTTGAATAGCAGTTGTAAAGGCACAACCGACTAAGCCGTCACTACTCAATTAAGTAATTAACAGACAATTGCAAGTACTAATACCCACCCGACACTAATTGCCCTGTTAATCCCTAGTCCACAATGAGTTGACATTGAGTTCATTTTGCTAATTAGCTGTAGTTTGAGTAGCAAGGTAATAAACATCAAAGGTGGGGCAGGCTTTGATCATGTGTTCTGTAGAAGAGATGATGTCACTTGTTTTATGTTTATTTAGGATTAGCTACATCCCTTGATGCTACCAAGGCAGCCCTTGAGATTATCAGACAGTTTGGCTAGACACAAACTGATGTCTCCCTTGTAGCACACTATGTGTCAGACACAGACTTTGACCACTCTGTGCAGATGCATATCAATGCATAAAGAACATTGGGTAGATGATTCAACAATGCCACACAAGTCAAAGTTGGGTTTCACTGTATTTAGAAACAGACGATGGATCCAAAACTTTATAACAGTAATTATGATTAATTTAAACTTTGCCAGGCCAATATTTTGGCAGATTTGCATGTTATTGTTAATCTTCATTTAGTTAATTTTCAAAAAAGATAGGATGAATGATAAAATATGATAATGAGTCATGAATATTTGAATTCAGATCAGAACAAACAGGGAGGGTCACCCCAAAATGTGAGAGTCTCTAGGGGAGACTTTTGACAAAATGGACAATAAAATATAAAGTGCTTTGCATTTTCTTTCAGGGAGGGTTGTGTCAAAAATGAATGAGAACATACCGGTAATACATGACCGGCCCCTTTAATGTAATATACATAGTTTTTAGTTGATGGTTCAGGTTGTACTTTTCAGTTGAATTTCTTATCACTGTCTATGATGGACTACCAATTAACGGTAGATATTTAATATCCATAATAACTTAGATAAATGCTTCTACAGTCTCATCCTAATTTGTCAAAATTTGAATTTCAATATAGCTTCCATTAATGAATTAATGAATTTGGTGAGAATATCTATTGTCTGAATTCCTAATATACTTTCTTTTGTATCTGGTGTGCAAGGGTAGCCTAGTGGGTGAAACAGTCTCTGAAACCCGGGTTCAATTCACCACATGGGTACAATGTGTGAAGCCCATAGCTGGAATATTGCTAACAAGCTGCATGAAACTATATCAACTCACTCGCTCATTATGTTGTATTTTGAGATCACTTACATGACATGTGTTTTGATAATTATGAATAGTTGCATTTATGTATTTATGTATAAGAACCTATGTAACTTAGTTTTGCATAGTCTTGTTTACCCTTCCTTACATTTTGATGTAATGCAAACATTCAAGCAAAATTCAGGTGAACCTTGTGGTATTGTTTTAGAAGACCGGATACATTTTTGTATTTTCTGAACACTTTTCTGTTTGCAATGGCTTATTTACATGTTCAAAGATTGGTTAAATATCAGTTGCAAGATAAATTGTCAATACCTCACTGTTTGAGAAAACAACTTTAAACATTTGTAAATATGTGTGTGTTTCATAACTTTTGACTAACAAGTTTCTAAAGATGTTATGAAATGTTTCAGGTACCTGGATTTCACAATCTGACACCAGCTACATTTAAGAAGATCTTGCTCACACAATTCAGACAAGGGACTCGCCGGAAGATGAACAGTACTCCTGATAACAACCAACAGATTCACCTCAGAAAGTGATGATTCTGAATGAGTAATGCCACATCTGTGTGACTGTAGGTGGTTTTATTATGTCACTAATGAAGTCTGAATGAATTTATGCCAAAGCACTGTGACTATGTCCAGGTTGTGTACACCGATGCTGACCATACAAATCTGAATGACTTTTGTGGTTTACTGCAGAAACATAATTGACTTTAGATATTCTTCTTCAATAAAATTCTTCTGAGATTTGACTAATTTGTTTATTTAGAAAATGGCATTGAAGCGTCTGTTCTGTAAGGCCTTGCAAACACCACTGGTTACTTTATGCTAGTTCCTCTTCTTGCTTGATCAAATTTCAATTTGTGATATGTACCAATGAAATGCCATATAATCAATAAATAAGATTTTTTTCCAAAAACATGATTTGTTTTGCTTCATTAGCATAAAGATATATAATACTGATCAGCCATAACATAGGTGCTGAACAAATATGAAATGTACTAATGCCCTGAATGTTTTCCTACTATAAATACTTAACAAAAGTTGTAGTTCCACCTTAGTAGACAAATGACATTGATATTTTTTCTGTACTTTATTTAGGTGTTTTCTATGGATGCCATTAGTCTTATGCACCAATTTGGGACAATTGTATTCTGTTTTATATTCCCATGAAACTACACTGTCCCGATATAACAAGTACTGATACCGTTCCAAACTAATCTGTTAATCTCACCAGGGCCAAATGCCAAAGCACATAGCCAATGACTTTCCATTTTTTTCTGAGTGAGAATGCTGTTTTGCCACTTTTAGCAATATTGCAACAATATCATGGTGGCGGACACCAGCAATAAGCTTCACACATTGGACCCATGTCGCAAAACAACTTGTGAACAATGCATGCCCACATATCTCAGTTTGAGGAGGATATTTACCATTAAAATAACACAGAATATTACAAAAGGTACCTGTAACCTTTTCTTTTTCTCAGTACAAACTGGAAGTCTGGACATGAAATTTAAGGATATCATTATACAAGAACTGATGTTTGTTCATTAAATACCATTAACATCCGAAAAGGACAAAATATGAAATTGAACAATTTTCTTCTCCAAAAATGTTTTAGGAGGATATTTACCATTAAAATAACACAGAATATTACAACAGGTACCTGTAATGCACAGGCTAACATTATTTACCAGAAGCAAGTCATGAAGAAAATTTGCATCCGGATACCTTCCGGAAACCTTCCGGAAACCTTCCGGAAACCTTCCAGATGCCTTCAACAACCTTCAAATTGCTTGGTATTTTCAAGTTAATTTTTTTATGTGTTTCACACTTAAGTGAACAAAATGCACCCCTCAAATTTTGACATTTTTTTTGGAAGGTTTCCGGAAGGTTTCCGGAAGGTATCCGGGCCGGATCCAAAATGGGAAGGTATCCGGAAGGTTTCCGGAAGGTTTCCGGAAGACGGAAACCTACACTTTTTTTGCTGTGCAAAACATCGAAAAAACAGTCAAATCGACTTAACCCTAGCTAACCCCCTATCCCACTAGGGTTAGCCCTAACCATACCCGTTAGCTGGATTTTCGCCTCTAACCCTAGCTAAGACCAATTTAGATCAAGATGACCCAAAACGAGCCAAACTAGGGTGAAAAAACGTCTTTCTTCAACCTCCAACCTCCATCAAAAACACCACCAACGTTCTGCAACGTCCCGACCCTGCCGCGGGAGCTCCAAACAAACACAAAATCATCGAAAAAACAGTCAAATCGGCCTAACCCTAGCTAACCCCCTATCCCACTAGGGTTAGCCCTAACCATACCCGTTAGCTCGATTTTCGCCTCTAACCCTAGCTAAGACTAGATTAGGTCAAAGTGACCCCAAACGAGCCAAACTAGGGTGAAAAAACGTCTTTTTTCAGCCCCCAACCTCCAAACGCACACTCCTAGGGGCACCCAAGGTCATTTCTACCTCTTTCCATACCTCGTTCTTACAAAATAATAAGTTCAGGTCACAAAGAGCATATGCGCCAAACACATAGACACAATCATTCATACATTCTGGAATTGCAGCAAGGTAAACTTCATTTGGAAATTACCTGAGAAATGCATTCAGCATAAACTATAACTAAAACTGAATATTACGAGCAGACTAATACTATTACTTATCCAAGTACATACAATGATCCGATAACCATTACTATCATACTTTGTTACAATTGATTTCAAAAAACAAGTTTCATGAAACCATGCCACCTTATATATTTTTGGAGTAAAACAATAGTGCACGATCACTATTTGCCTACATTTTAAAATGACACAAAAGAGTACCAATCACAACAGAACACAAACCACTCCCACAACAAAACAAACAGCGCACAAAGACCATAGCAATCACAGAAAACAATAGCAAATCCCAAAATAATTAAATAAGATTGACAAAAAAAATTGCACTATCTAACCCTAGTTGCGGCGCAAACAAAACGCTCAAAAAATTCCACAAAACACACGCGCGCGCACCACAACGGGAAACTGCAGACATCAAAAACATCACCAACGCTCTGCAACGTCCCGACCCTGCCGAGGGACCTCCAAAAATCCACCTAAACATAAAAAAAGAGCAAAATCGACCTAACACTAGCTAACACCTAGGGTTAGCCCTAACCATACCCGTTAGCTGGATTTTCAACTCTAACCCTAGTTAAGACCAGTATAGGTATAAATGATCACAAACGACTCAAATTAGGGTAAAAAAACGTCTTTTTTCAACCTCCAACCTCCATCCAAAAAAAACACCAACGCTCAGCAACATCCCGACCATGCAGTGGGACCTCCACAAAAACACCAAAACATCGAAAAAACAGTCAAATCGACCTAACCCTAGCTAACCCCCTATCCCACTAGGGTTAGCCCTAACCATACCCGTTAGCTCGATTTTCGCCTCTTACCCTAGCTAAGACTAGATTAGGTCAAAGTGACCCCAAACGAGCCAAACTAGGGTGAAAAAACGTCTTTTTTTCAGCCCCCAACCTCCAAACGCACACTCCTAGGGGCACCCAAGGTCATTTCTACCTCTTTCCATACCTCGTTCTTACAAAATAATAAGTTCAGGTCACAAAGAGCATATGCGCCAAACACATAGACACAATCATTCATACATTCTGGAATTGCAGCAAGGTAAACTTCATTTGGAAATTACCTGAGAAATGCATTCAGCATAAACTATAACTAAAACTGAATATTACGAGCAGACTAATACTATTACTTATCCAAGTACATACAATGATCCGATAACCATTACTATCATACTTTGTTACAATTGATTTCAAAAAACAAGTTTCACGAAACCATGCCACCTTATATATTTTTGGAGTAAAACAATAGTGCACGATCACTATTTGCCTACATTTTAAAATGACACAAAAGAGTACCAATCACAACAGAACACAAACCACTCCCACAACAAAACAAACAGCGCACAAAGACCATAGCAATCACAGAAAAACAATAGCAAATCCCAAAATAATTAAATAAGATTGACAAAAAAGATTGCACTATCTAACCCCTAGGGTTAGCCCTAACCATACCCATTAGCTGGATTTTCAACTCTAACCCTAGTTAAGACCAGTATAGGTATAAATGATCACAAACGACTCAAATTAGGGAAAAACACCGTCTTTTTTCAACCTCCATCCTCCATGAAAAAAACACCAACGCTCAGCAACATCCCGACCATGCCGTGGGACCTCCACAAAAGCACCAAAACATCGAAAAAACAGTCAAATCGACTTAACCCTAGCTAACCCCCTATCCCACTAGGGTTAGCCCTAACCATACCCGTTAGCTGGATTTTCGCCTCTAACCCTAGCTAAGACCAATTTAGATCAAAATGACCCAAAACGAGCAAAACTAGGGTGAAAAAACGTCTTTCTTCAACCTCCAACCTCCATCAAAAACACCACCAACGTTCTGCAACGTCCCGACCCTGCCGCGGGAGCTCCAAACAAACACAAAATCATCGAAAAAACAGTCAAATCGGCCTAACCCTAGCTAACCCCCTATCCCACTAGGGTTAGCCCTAACCATACCCGTTAGCTCGATTTTCGCCTCTAACCCTAGCTAAGACTAGATTAGGTCAAAGTGACCCCAAACGAGCCAAACTAGGGTGAAAAAACGTCTTTTTTTCAGCCCCCAACCTCCAAACGCACACTCCTAGGGGCACCCATGGTCATTTCTACCTCTTTCCATACCTCGTTCTTACAAAATAATAAGTTCAGGTCACAAAGAGCATATGTGCCAAACACATAGACACAATCATTCATACATTCTGGAATTGCAGCAAGGTAAACTTCATTTGGAAATTACCTGAAAAATGCATTCAGCATAAACTATAACTAAAACTGAATATTACGAGCAGACTAATACTATTACTTATCCAAGTACATACAATGATCCGATAACCATTACTATCATACTTTGTTACAATTGATTTCAAAAAACAAGTTTCACGAAACCATGCCACCTTATATATTTTTGGAGTAAAACAATAGTGCACGATCACTATTTGCCTACATTTTAAAATGACACAAAAGAGTACCAATCACAACAGAACACAAACCACTCCCACAACAAAACAAACAGCGCACAAAGACCATAGCAATCACAGAAAACAATAGCAAATCCCAAAATAATTAAATAAGATTGACAAAAAAGATTGCACTATCTAACCCCTAGGGTTAGCCCTAACCATACCCATTAGCTGGATTTTCAACTCTAACCCTAGTTAAGAACAGTATAGGTATAAATGATCACAAACGACTCAAATTAGGGTAAAAAACCGTCTTTTTTCAACCTCCAACCTCCATGAAAAAAACACCAACGCTCAGCAACATCCCGACCATGCCGTGGGACCTCCACAAAAGCACCAAAACATCGAAAAAACAGTCAAATCGACTTAACCCTAGCTAACCCCCTATCCCACTAGGGTTAGTCCTAACCATACCCGTTAGCTGGATTTTCGCCTCTAACCCTAGCTAAGACCAATTTAGATCAAGATGACCCAAAACGAGCCAAACTAGGGTGAAAAAACGTCTTTCTTCAACCTCCAACCTCCATCAAAAACACCACCAACGTTCTGCAACGTCCCGACCCTGCCGCGGGAGCTCCAAACAAACACAAAATCATCGAAAAAACAGTCAAATCGGCCTAACCCTAGCTAACCCCCTATCCCACTAGGGTTAGCCCTAACCATACCCGTTAGCTCGATTTTCGCCTCTAACCCTAGCTAAGACTAGATTAGGTCAAAGTGACCCCAAACGAGCCAAACTAGGGTGAAAAAACGTCTTTTTTCAGCCCCCAACCTCCAAACGCACACTCCTAGGGGCACCCAAGGTCATTTCTACCTCTTTCCATACCTCGTTCTTACAAAATAATAAGTTCAGGTCACAAAGAGCATATGCGCCAAACACATAGACACAATCATTCATACATTCTGGAATTGCAGCAAGGTAAACTTCATTTGGAAATTACCTGAGAAATGCATTCAGCATAAACTATAACTAAAACTGAATATTACGAGCAGACTAATACTATTACTTATCCAAGTACATACAATGATCCGATAACCATTACTATCATACTTTGTTACAATTGATTTCAAAAAACAAGTTTCATGAAACCATGCCACCTTATATATTTTTGGAGTAAAACAATAGTGCACGATCACTATTTGCCTACATTTTAAAATGACACAAAAGAGTACCAATCACAACAGAACACAAACCACTCCCACAACAAAACAAACAGCGCACAAAGACCATAGCAATCACAGAAAACAATAGCAAATCCCAAAATAATTAAATAAGATTGACAAAAAAAATTGCACTATCTAACCCTAGTTGCGGCGCAAACAAAACGCTCAAAAAATTCCACAAAACACACGCGCGCGCACGACAACGGGAAACTGCAGACATCAAAAACATCACCAACGCTCTGCAACGTCCCGACCCTGCCGAGGGACCTCCAAAAATCCATCTAAACATAAAAAAAGAGCAAAATCGACCTAACACTAGCTAACACCTAGGGTTAGCCCTAACCATACCCGTTAGCTGGATTTTCAACTCTAACCCTAGTTAAGACCAGTATAGGTATAAATGATCACAAACGACTCAAATTAGCGTAAAAAAACGTCTTTTTTCAACCTCCAACCTCCATCCAAAAAAAACACCAACGCTCAGCAACATCCCGACCATGCAGTGGGACCTCCACAAAAACACCAAAACATCGAAAAAACAGTCAAATCGACCTAACCCTAGCTAACCCCCTATCCCACTAGGGTTAGCCCTAACCATACCCGTTAGCTCGATTTTCGCCTCTTACCCTAGCTAAGACTAGATTAGGTAAAAGTGACCCCAAACGAGCCAAACTAGGGTGAAAAAACGTCTTTTTTTCAGCCCCCAACCTCCAAACGCACACTCCTAGGGGCACCCAAGGTCATTTCTACCTCTTTCCATACCTCGTTCTTACAAAATAATAAGTTCAGGTCACAAAGAGCATATGTGCCAAACACATAGACACAATCATTCATACATTCTGGAATTGCAGCAAGGTAAACTTCATTTGGAAATTACCTGAAAAATGCATTCAGCATAAACTATAACTAAAACTGAATATTACGAGCAGACTAATACTATTACTTATCCAAGTACATACAATGATCCGATAACCATTACTATCATACTTTGTTACAATTGATTTCAAAAAACAAGTTTCACGAAACCATGCCACCTTATATATTTTTGGAGTAAAACAATAGTGCACGATCACTATTTGCCTACATTTTAAAATGACACAAAAGAGTACCAATCACAACAGAACACAAACCACTCCCACAACAAAACAAACAGCGCACAAAGACCATAGCAATCACAGAAAACAATAGCAAATCCCAAAATAATTAAATAAGATTGACAAAAAAGATTGCACTATCTAACCCCTAGGGTTAGCCCTAACCATACCCATTAGCTGGATTTTCAACTCTAACCCTAGTTAAGACCAGTATAGGTATAAATGATCACAAACGACTCAAATTAGGGTAAAAAACCGTCTTTTTTCAACCTCCATCCTCCATGAAAAAAACACCAACGCTCAGCAACATCCCGACCATGCCGTGGGACCTCCACAAAAGCACCAAAACATCGAAAAAACAGTCAAATCGACTTAACCCTAGCTAACCCCCTATCCCACTAGGGTTAGCCCTAACCATACCCGTTAGCTGGATTTTCGCCTCTAACCCTAGCTAAGACCAATTTAGATCAAAATGACCCAAAACGAGCCAAACTAGGGTGAAAAAACGTCTTTCTTCAACCTCCAACCTCCATCAAAAACACCACCAACGTTCTGCAACGTCCCGACCCTGCCGCGGGAGCTCCAAACAAACACAAAATCATCGAAAAAACAGTCAAATCGGCCTAACCCTAGCTAACCCCCTATCCCACTAGGGTTAGCCCTAACCATACCCGTTAGCTCGATTTTCGCCTCTAACCCTAGCTAAGACTAGATTAGGTCAAAGTGACCCCAAACGAGCCAAACTAGGGTGAAAAAACGTCTTTTTTCGGCCCCCAACCTCCAAACGCACACTCCTAGGGGCACCCAAGGTCATTTCTACCTCTTTCCATACCTCGTTCTTACAAAATAATAAGTTCAGGTCACAAAGAGCATATGCGCCAAACACATAGACACAATCATTCATACATTCTGGAAGTGCAGCAAGCTAAACTTCATTTGGAAATTACCTGAGAAATGCATTCAGCATAAACTATAACTAAAACTGAATATTACGAGCAGACTAATACTATTACTTATCCAAGTACATACAATGATCCGATAACCATTACTGTCATACTTTGTTACAATTGATTTCAAAAAACAAGTTTCACGAAACCATGCCACCTTATATATTTTTGGAGTAAAACAATAGTGCACGATCACTATTTGCCTACATTTTAAAATGACACAAAAGAGTACCAATCACAACAGAACACAAACCACTCCCACAACAAAACAAACAGCGCACAAAGACCATAGCAATCACAGAAAACAATAGCAAATCCCAAAATAATTAAATAAGATTGACAAAAAAAATTGCACTATCTAACCCTAGTTGCGGCGCAAACAAAACTCTCAAAAAATTCCACAAAACACACGCGCGCGCACGACAACGGGAAACTGCAGACATCAAAAACATCACCAACGCTCTGCAACGTCCCGACCCTGCCGAGGGACCTCCAAAAATCCACCTAAACATAAAAAAAGAGCAAAATCGACCTAACACTAGCTAACACCTAGGGTTAGCCCTAACCATACCCGTTAGCTGGATTTTCAACTCTAACCCTAGTTAAGACCAGTATAGGTATAAATGATCACAAACGACTCAAATTAGCGTAAAGAACGTCTTTTTTCAACCTCCAACCTCCATCCAAAAAAAACACCAACGCTCAGCAACATCCCGACCATGCAGTGGGACCTCCACAAAAACACCAAAACATCGAAAAAACAGTCAAATCGACCTAACCCTAGCTAACCCCCTATCCCACTAGGGTTAGCCCTAACCATACCCGTTAGCTCGATTTTCGCCTCTTACCCTAGCTAAGACTAGATTACATCAAAGTGACCCCAAACGAGCCAAACTAGGGTGAAAAAACGTCTTTTTTTCAGCCCCCAACCTCCAAACGCACACTCCTAGGGGCACCCAAGGTCATTTCTACCTCTTTCCATACCTCGTTCTTACAAAATAATAAGTTCAGGTCACAAAGAGCATATGTGCCAAACACATAGACACAATCATTCATACATTCTGGAATTGCAGCAAGGTAAACTTCATTTGGAAATTACCTGAAAAATGCATTCAGCATAAACTATAACTAAAACTGAATATTACGAGCAGACTAATACTATTACTTATCCAAGTACATACAATGATCCGATAACCATTACTATCATACTTTGTTACAATTGATTTCAAAAAACAAGTTTCACGAAACCATGCCACCTTATATATTTTTGGAGTAAAACAATAGTGCACGATCACTATTTGCCTACATTTTAAAATGACACAAAAGAGTACCAATCACAACAGAACACAAACCACTCCCACAACAAAACAAACAGCGCACAAAGACCATAGCAATCACAGAAAACAATAGCAAATCCCAAAATAATTAAATAAGATTGACAAAAAAGATTGCACTATCTAACCCCTAGGGTTAGCCCTAACCATACCCATTAGCTGGATTTTCAACTCTAACCCTAGTTAAGACCAGTATAGGTATAAATGATCACAAACGACTCAAATTAGGGTAAAAAACCGTCTTTTTTCAACCTCCAACCTCCATGAAAAAAACACCAACGCTCAGCAACATCCCGACCATGCCGTGGGACCTCCACAAAAGCACCAAAACATCGAAAAAACAGTCAAATCGACTTAACCCTAGCTAACCCCCTATCCCACTAGGGTTAGCCCTAACCATACCCGTTAGCTGGATTTTCGCCTCTAACCCTAGCTAAGACCAATTTAGATCAAAATGACCCAAAACGAGCAAAACTAGGGTGAAAAAACGTCTTTCTTCAACCTCCAACCTCCATCAAAAACACCACCAACGTTCTGCAACGTCCCGACCATGCCGCGGGAGCTCCAAACAAACACAAAATCATCGAAAAAACAGTCAAATCGGCCTAACCCTAGCTAACCCCCTATCCCACTAGGGTTAGCCCTAACCATACCCGTTAGCTCGATTTTCGCCTCTAACCCTAGCTAAGACTAGATTAGGTCAAAGTGACCCCAAACGAGCCAAACTAGGGTGAAAAAACGTCTTTTTTTCAGCCCCCAACCTCCAAACGCACACTCCTAGGGGCACCCATGGTCATTTCTACCTCTTTCCATACCTCGTTCTTACAAAATAATAAGTTCAGGTCACAAAGAGCATATGTGCCAAACACATAGACACAATCATTCATACATTCTGGAATTGCAGCAAGCTAAACTTCATTTGGAAATTACCTGAAAAATGCATTCAGCATAAACTATAACTAAAACTGAATATTACGAGCAGACTAATACTATTACTTATCCAAGTACATACAATGATCCGATAACCATTACTATCATACTTTGTTACAATTGATTTCAAAAAACAAGTTTCACGAAACCATGCCACCTTATATATTTTTGGAGTAAAACAATAGTGCACGATCACTATTTGCCTACGTTTTAAAATGACACAAAAGAGTACCAATCACAACAGAACACAAACCACTCCCACAACAAAACAAACAGCGCACAAAGACCATAGCAATCACAGAAAACAATAGCAAATCCCAAAATAATTAAATAAGATTGACAAAAAAGATTGCACTATCTAACCCCTAGGGTTAGCCCTAACCATACCCATTAGCTGGATTTTCAACTCTAACCCTAGTTAAGACCAGTATAGGTATAAATGATCACAAACGACTCAAATTAGGGTAAAAAACCGTCTTTTTTCAACCTCCAACCTTCATGAAAAAAACACCAACGCTCAGCAACATCCCGACCATGCCGTGGGACCTCCACAAAAGCACCAAAACATCGAAAAAACAGTCAAATCGACTTAACCCTAGCTAACCCCCTATCCCACTAGGGTTAGCCCTAACCATACCCGTTAGCTGGATTTTCGCCTCTAACCCTAGCTAAGACCAATTTAGATCAAGATGACCCAAAACGAGCCAAACTAGGGTGAAAAAACGTCTTTCTTCAACCTCCAACCTCCATCAAAAACACCACCAACGTTCTGCAACGTCCCGACCCTGCCGCGGGAGCTCCAAACAAACACAAAATCATCGAAAAAACAGTCAAATCGGCCTAACCCTAGCTAACCCCCTATCCCACTAGGGTTAGCCCTAACCATACCCGTTAGCTCGATTTTCGCCTCTAACCCTAGCTAAGACTAGATTAGGTCAAAGTGACCCCAAACGAGCCAAACTAGGGTGAAAAAACGTCTTTTTTCAGCCCCCAACCTCCAAACGCACACTCCTAGGGGCACCCAAGGTCATTTCTACCTCTTTCCATACCTCGTTCTTACAAAATAATAAGTTCAGGTCACAAAGAGCATATGCGCCAAACACATAGACACAATCATTCATACATTCTGGAATTGCAGCAAGGTAAACTTCATTTGGAAATTACCTGAGAAATGCATTCAGCATAAACTATAACTAAAACTGAATATTACGAGCAGACTAATACTATTACTTATCCAAGTACATACAATGATCCGATAACCATTACTATCATACTTTGTTACAATTGATTTCAAAAAACAAGTTTCATGAAACCATGCCACCTTATATATTTTTGGAGTAAAACAATAGTGCACGATCACTATTTGCCTACATTTTAAAATGACACAAAAGAGTACCAATCACAACAGAACACAAACCACTCCCACAACAAAACAAACAGCGCACAAAGACCATAGCAATCACAGAAAACAATAGCAAATCCCAAAATAATTAAATAAGATTGACAAAAAAAATTGCACTATCTAACCCTAGTTGCGGCGCAAACAAAACGCTAAGAAAATTCCACAAAACACACGCGCGCGCACGACAACGGGAAACTGCAGACATCAAAAACATCACCAACGCTCTGCAACGTCCCGACCCTGCCGAGGGACCTCCAAAAATCCACCTAAACATAAAAAAAGAGCAAAATCGACCTAACACTAGCTAACACCTAGGGTTAGCCCTAACCATACCCGTTAGCTGGATTTTCAACTCTAACCTTAGTTAAGACCAGTATAGGTATAAATGATCACAAACGACTCAAATTAGGGTAAAAAAACGTCTTTTTTCAACCTCCAACCTCCATCCAAAAAAAACACCAACGCTCAGCAACATCCCGACCATGCAGTGGGACCTCCACAAAAACACCAAAACATCGAAAAAACAGTCAAATCGACCTAACCCTAGCTAACCCCCTATCCCACTAGGGTTAGCCCTAACCATACCCGTTAGCTCGATTTTCGCCTCTTACCCTAGCTAAGACTAGATTAGGTCAAAGTGACCCCAAACGAGCCAAACTAGGGTGAAAAAACGTCTTTTTTTCAGCCCCCAACCTCCAAACGCACACTCCTAGGGGCACCCAAGGTCATTTCTACCTCTTTCCATACCTCGTTCTTACAAAATAATAAGTTCAGGTCACAAAGAGCATATGCGCCAAACACATAGACACAATCATTCATACATTCTGGAATTGCAGCAAGGTAAACTTCATTTGGAAATTACCTGAGAAATGCATTCAGCATAAACTATAACTAAAACTGAATATTACGAGCAGACTAATACTATTACTTATCCAAGTACATACAATGATCCGATAACCATTACTATCATACTTTGTTACAATTGATTTCAAAAAACAAGTTTCACGAAACCATGCCACCTTATATATTTTTGGAGTAAAACAATAGTGCACGATCACTATTTGCCTACATTTTAAAATGACACAAAAGAGTACCAATCACAACAGAACACAAACCACTCCCACAACAAAACAAACAGCGCACAAAGACCATAGCAATCACAGAAAAACAATAGCAAATCCCAAAATAATTAAATAAGATTGACAAAAAAGATTGCACTATCTAACCCCTAGGGTTAGCCCTAACCATACCCATTAGCTGGATTTTCAACTCTAACCCTAGTTAAGACCAGTATAGGTATAAATGATCACAAACGACTCAAATTAGGGTAAAAAACCGTCTTTTTTCAACCTCCAACCTCCATGAAAAAAACACCAACGCTCAGCAACATCCCGACCATGCCGTGGGACCTCCACAAAAGCACCAAAACATCGAAAAAACAGTCAAATCGACTTAACCCTAGCTAACCCCCTATCCCACTAGGGTTAGCCCTAACCATACCCGTTAGCTGGATTTTCGCCTCTAACCCTAGCTAAGACCAATTTAGATCAAAATGACCCAAAACGAGCAAAACTAGGGTGAAAAAACGTCTTTCTTCAACCTCCAACCTCCATCAAAAACACCACCAACGTTCTGCAACGTCCCGACCCTGCCGCGGGAGCTCCAAACAAACACAAAATCATCGAAAAAACAGTCAAATCGGCCTAACCCTAGCTAACCCCCTATCCCACTAGGGTTAGCCCTAACCATACCCGTTAGCTCGATTTTCGCCTCTAACCCTAGCTAAGACTAGATTAGGTCAAAGTGACCCCAAACGAGCCAAACTAGGGTGAAAAAACGTCTTTTTTTCAGCCCCCAACCTCCAAACGCACACTCCTAGGGGCACCCATGGTCATTTCTACCTCTTTCCATACCTCGTTCTTACAAAATAATAAGTTCAGGTCACAAAGAGCATATGCGCCAAACACATAGACACAATCATTCATACATTCTGGAAGTGCAGCAAGCTAAACTTCATTTGGAAATTACCTGAGAAATGCATTCAGCATAAACTATAACTAAAACTGAATATTACGAGCAGACTAATACTATTACTTATCCAAGTACATACAATGATCCGATAACCATTACTGTCATACTTTGTTACAATTGATTTCAAAAAACAAGTTTCACGAAACCATGCCACCTTATATATTTTTGGAGTAAAACAATAGTGCACGATCACTATTTGCCTACATTTTAAAATGACACAAAAGAGTACCAATCACAACAGAACACAAACCACTCCCACAACAAAACAAACAGCGCACAAAGACCATAGCAATCACAGAAAACAATAGCAAATCCCAAAATAATTAAATAAGATTGACAAAAAAAATTGCACTATCTAACCCTAGTTGCGGCGCAAACAAAACGCTCAAAAAATTCCACAAAACACACGCGCGCGCACGACAACGGGAAACTGCAGACATCAAAAACATCACCAACGCTCTGCAACGTCCCGACCCTGCCGAGGGACCTCCAAAAATCCACCTAAACATAAAAAAAGAGCAAAATCGACCTAACACTAGCTAACACCTAGGGTTAGCCCTAACCATACCCGTTAGCTGGATTTTCAACTCTAACCCTAGTTAAGACCAGTATAGGTATAAATGATCACAAACGACTCAAATTAGCGTAAAAAACGTCTTTTTTCAACCTCCAACCTCCATCCAAAAAAAACACCAACGCTCAGCAACATCCCGACCATGCAGTGGGACCTCCACAAAAACACCAAAACATCGAAAAAACAGTCAAATCGACCTAACCCTAGCTAACCCCCTATCCCACTAGGGTTAGCCCTAACCATACCCGTTAGCTCGATTTTCGCCTCTTACCCTAGCTAAGACTAGATTAGATCAAAGTGACCCCAAACGAGCCAAACTAGGGTGAAAAAACGTCTTTTTTTCAGCCCCCAACCTCCAAACGCACACTCCTAGGGGCACCCAAGGTCATTTCTACCTCTTTCCATACCTCGTTCTTACAAAATAATAAGTTCAGGTCACAAAGAGCATATGTGCCAAACACATAGACACAATCATTCATACATTCTGGAATTGCAGCAAGGTAAACTTCATTTGGAAATTACCTGAAAAATGCATTCAGCATAAACTATAACTAAAACTGAATATTACGAGCAGACTAATACTATTACTTATCCAAGTACATACAATGATCCGATAACCATTACTATCATACTTTGTTACAATTGATTTCAAAAAACAAGTTTCACGAAACCATGCCACCTTATATATTTTTGGAGTAAAACAATAGTGCACGATCACTATTTGCCTACATTTTAAAATGACACAAAAGAGTACCAATCACAACAGAACACAAACCACTCCCACAACAAAACAAACAGCGCACAAAGACCATAGCAATCACAGAAAACAATAGCAAATCCCAAAATAATTAAATAAGATTGACAAAAAAGATTGCACTATCTAACCCCTAGGGTTAGCCCTAACCATACCCATTAGCTGGATTTTCAACTCTAACCCTAGTTAAGACCAGTATAGGTATAAATGATCACAAACGACTCAAATTAGGGTAAAAAACCGTCTTTTTCTCAACCTCCAACCTCCATGAAAAAAACACCAACGCTCAGCAACATCCCGACCATGCCGTGGGACCTCCACAAAAGCACCAAAACATCGAAAAAACAGTCAAATCGACTTAACCCTAGCTAACCCCCTATCCCACTAGGGTTAGCCCTAACCATACCCGTTAGCTGGATTTTCGCCTCTAACCCTAGCTAAGACCAATTTAGATCAAAATGACCCAAAACGAGCCAAACTAGGGTGAAAAAACGTCTTTCTTCAACCTCCAACCTCCATCAAAAACACCACCAACGTTCTGCAACGTCCCGACCCTGCCGCGGGAGCTCCAAACAAACACAAAATCATCGAAAAAACAGTCAAATCGGCCTAACCCTAGCTAACCCCCTATCCCACTAGGGTTAGCCCTAACCATACCCGTTAGCTCGATTTTCGCCTCTAACCCTAGCTAAGACTAGATTAGGTCAAAGTGACCCCAAACGAGCCAAACTAGGGTGAAAAAACGTCTTTTTTCGGCCCCCAACCTCCAAACGCACACTCCTAGGGGCACCCAAGGTCATTTCTACCTCTTTCCATACCTCGTTCTTACAAAATAATAAGTTCAGGTCACAAAGAGCATATGCGCCAAACACATAGACACAATCATTCATACATTCTGGAAGTGCAGCAAGCTAAACTTCATTTGGAAATTACCTGAGAAATGCATTCAGCATAAACTATAACTAAAACTGAATATTACGAGCAGACTAATACTATTACTTATCCAAGTACATACAATGATCCGATAACCATTACTGTCATACTTTGTTACAATTGATTTCAAAAAACAAGTTTCACGAAACCATGCCACCTTATATATTTTTGGAGTAAAACAATAGTGCACGATCACTATTTGCCTACATTTTAAAATGACACAAAAGAGTACCAATCACAACAGAACACAAACCACTCCCACAACAAAACAAACAGCGCACAAAGACCATAGCAATCACAGAAAACAATAGCAAATCCCAAAATAATTAAATAAGATTGACAAAAAAAATTGCACTATCTAACCCTAGTTGCGGCGCAAACAAAACGCTCAAAAAATTCCACAAAACACACGCGCGCGCACGACAACGGTAAACTGCAGACATCAAAAACATCACCAACGCTCTGCAACGTCCCGACCCTGCCGAGGGACCTCCAAAAATCCACCTAAACATAAAAAAGAGCAAAATCGACCTAACACTAGCTAACACCTAGGGTTAGCCCTAACCATACCCGTTAGCTGGATTTTCAACTCTAACCCTAGTTAAGACCAGTATAGGTATAAATGATCACAAACGACTCAAATTAGCGTAAAAAAACGTCTTTTTTCAACCTCCAACCTCCATCCAAAAAAAACACCAACGCTCAGCAACATCCCGACCATGCAGTGGGACCTCCACAAAAACACCAAAACATCGAAAAAACAGTCAAATCGACCTAACCCTAGCTAACCCCCTATCCCACTAGGGTTAGCCCTAACCATACCCGTTAGCTCGATTTTCGCCTCTTACCCTAGCTAAGACTAGATTAGGTCAAAGTGACCCCAAACGAGCCAAACTAGGGTGAAAAAACGTCTTTTTTCAGCCCCCAACCTCCAAACGCACACTCCTAGGGGCACCCAAGGTCATTTCTACCTCTTTCCATACCTCGTTCTTACAAAATAATAAGTTCAGGTCACAAAGAGCATATGCACCAAACACATAGACACAATCATTCATACATTCTGGAATTGCAGCAAGGTAAACTTCATTTGGAAATTACCTGAAAAATGCATTCAGCATAAACTATAACTAAAACTGAATATTACGAGCAGACTAATACTATTACTTATCCAAGTACATACAATGATCCGATAACCATTACTGTCATACTTTGTTACAATTGATTTCAAAAAACAAGTTTCACGAAACCATGCCACCTTATGTATTTTTGGAGTAAAACAATAGTGCACGATCACTATTTGCCTACATTTTAAAATGACACAAAAGAGTACCAATCACAACAGAACACAAACCACTCCCACAACAAAACAAACAGCGCACAAAGACCATAGCAATCACAGAAAACAATAGCAAATCCCAAAATAATTAAATAAGATTGACAAAAAAAATTGCACTATCTAACCCTAGTTGCGGCGCAAACAAAACGCTAAGAAAATTCCACAAAACACACGCGCGCGCACGACAACGGGAAACTGCAGACATCAAAAACATCACCAACGCTCTGCAACGTCCCGACCCTGCCGGGGGACCTCCAAAAATCCACCTAAACATAAAAAAAGAGCAAAATCGACCTAACACTAGCTAACACCTAGGGTTAGCCCTAACCATACCCGTTAGCTGGATTTTCAACTCTAACCCTAGTTAAGACCAGTATAGGTATAAATGATCACAAACGACTCAAATTAGGGTAAAAAACCGTCTTTTTTCAACCTCCAACCTCCATCCAAAAAAAACACCAACGCTCAGCAACATCCCGACCATGCAGTGGGACCTCCACAAAAACACAAAAACATCGAAAAAACAGTCAAATCGACCTAACCCTAGCTAACCCCCTATCCCACTAGGGTTAGCCCTAACCATACCCGTTAGCTCGATTTTCGCCTCTAACCCTTGCTAAGACTAGATTAGATCAAAGTGACCCCAAACGAGCCAAACTAGGGTGAAAAAACGTCTTTTTTTCAGCCCCCAACCTCCAAACGCACACTCCTAGGGGCACCCAAGGTCATTTCTACCTCTTTCCATACCTCGTTCTTACAAAATAATAAGTTCAGGTCACAAAGAGCATATGCGCCAAACACATAGACACAATCATTCATACATTCTGGAATTGCAGCAAGGTAAACTTCATTTGGAAATTACCTGAAAAATGCATTCAGCATAAACTATAACTAAAACTGAATATTACGAGCAGACTAATACTATTACTTATCCAAGTACATACAATGATCCGATAACCATTACTATCATACTCTGTTACAATTGATTTCAAAAAACAAGTTTCACGAAACCATGCCACCTTATATATTTTTGGAGTAAAACAATAGTGCACGATCACTATTTGCCTACATTTTAAAATGACACAAAAGAGTACCAATCACAACAGAACACAAACCACTCCCACAACAAAACAAACAGCGCACAAAGACCATAGCAATCACAGAAAACAATAGCAAATCCCAAAATAATTAAATAAGATTGACAAAAAAAATTGCACTATCTAACCCTTGTTGCGGCGCAAACAAAACGCTAAGAAAATTCCACAAAACACACGCGCGCGCACGACAACGGGAAACTGCAGACATCAAAAACATCACCAACGCTCTGCAACGTCCCGACCCTGCCGGGGGACCTCCAAAAATCCACCTAAACATAAAAAAAGAGCAAAATCGACCTAACACTAGCTAACACCTAGGGTTAGCCCTAACCATACCCGTTAGCTGGATTTTCAACTCTAACCCTAGTTAAGACCAGTATAGGTATAAATGATCACAAACGACTCAAATTAGGGTAAAAAACCGTCTTTTTTCAACCTCCAACCTCCATCCAAAAAAAACACCAACGCTCAGCAACATCCCGACCATGCAGTGGGACCTCCACAAAAACACAAAAACATCGAAAAAACAGTCAAATCGACCTAACCCTAGCTAACCCCCTATCCCACTAGGGTTAGCCCTAACCATACCCGTTAGCTCGATTTTCGCCTCTAACCCTTGCTAAGACTAGATTAGATCAAAGTGACCCCAAACGAGCCAAACTAGGGTGAAAAAACGTCTTTTTTTCAGCCCCCAACCTCCAAACGCACACTCCTAGGGGCACCCAAGGTCATTTCTACCTCTTTCCATACCTCGTTCTTACAAAATAATAAGTTCAGGTCACAAAGAGCATATGCACCAAACACATAGACACAATCATTCATACATTCTGGAATTGCAGCAAGGTAAACTTCATTTGGAAATTACCTGAAAAATGCATTCAGCATAAACTATAACTAAAACTGAATATTACGAGCAGACTAATACTATTACTTATCCAAGTACATACAATGATCCGATAACCATTACTATCATACTTTGTTACAATTGATTTCAAAAAACAAGTTTCACGAAACCATGCCACCTTATATATTTTTGGAGTAAAACAATAGTGCACGATCACTATTTGCCTACATTTTAAAATGACACAAAAGAGTACCAATCACAACAGAACACAAACCACTCCCACAACAAAACAAACAGCGCACAAAGACCATAGCAATCACAGAAAACAATAGCAAATCCCAAAATAATTAAATAAGATTGACAAAAAAAATTGCACTATCTAACCCTAGTTGCGGCGCAAACAAAACGCTCAAAAAATTCCACAAAACACACGCGCGCGCACGACAACGGGAAACTGCAGACATCAAAAACATCACCAACGCTCTGCAACGTCCCGACCCTGCCGAGGGACCTCCAAAAATCCACCTAAACATAAAAAAAGAGCAAAATCGACCTAACACTAGCTAACACCTAGGGTTAGCCCTAACCATACCCGTTAGCTGGATTTTCAACTCTAACCCTAGTTAAGACCAGTATAGGTATAAATGATCACAAACGACTCAAATTAGCGTAAAAAAACGTCTTTTTTCAACCTCCAACCTCCATCCAAAAAAAACACCAACGCTCAGCAACATCCCGACCATGCAGTGGGACCTGCACAAAAACACAAAACATCGAAAAAACAGTCAAATCGACCTAACCCTAGCTAACCCCCTATCCCACTAGGGTTAGCCCTAACCATACCCGTTAGCTCGATTTCCGCCTCTAACCCTAGCTAAGACTAGATTAGGTCAAAGTGACCCCAAAAGAGCCAAACTAGGGTGAAAAAACGTCTTTTTTCAGCCCCCAACCTCCAAACGCACACTCCTAGGGGCACCCAAGGTCATTTCTACCTCTTTCCATACCTCGTTCTTACAAAATAATAAGTTCAGGTCACAAAGAGCATATGCACCAAACACATAGACACAATCATTCATACATTCTGGAATTGCAGCAAGGTAAACTTCATTTGGAAATTACCTGAAAAATGCATTCAGCATAAACTATAACTAAAACTGAATATTACGAGCAGACTAATACTATTACTTATCCAAGTACATACAATGATCCGATAACCATTACTATCATACTTTGTTACAATTGATTTCAAAAAACAAGTTTCACGAAACCATGCCACCTTATATATTTTTGGAGTAAAACAATAGTGCACGATCACTATTTGCCTACATTTTAAAATGACACAAAAGAGTACCAATCACAACAGAACACAAACCACTCCCACAACAAAACAAACAGCGCACAAAGACCATAGCAATCACAGAAAACAATAGCAAATCCCAAAATAATTAAATAAGATTGACCAAAAATATTGCACTATCTAACCCCTAGGGTTAGCCCTAACCATACCCGTTAGCTATTTTTTTTGCCTCTATTCCTAGCTAAGACCAATTTAGATCAAAATGACCCAAAACGAGCCAAACTAGGGTGAAAAAACGTCTTTCTTCAACCTCCAACCTCATTTGTCACCATGTATTTGGTGTTGTTGCTAGCCCGTCCAGCGTAAGGGCCAGTGCATAACCATTAACTGGGACGCTGAGAACACCACAACCCATGAGTAAAAAGCTTTTAAATTCCTCCAATATTTAAGAGAGTTACCCCGTCGCATCCACATCACGCATTCATGCAAGGGCCTTTTGACATTCAATGTGTACAGTGTAGTATAGTGGAATATCTGCTTTGGACTTCATTGTGTCATTGTTTTGACATCCAGGTGAAATGAACGTCTTACTTATTGTGGGGCCGAAAGTGAGTCTAAATTATATAGAGGCCTGTATCAGGAATATTATAACAGAGGTATTATGATGAATTATAGTATATTCGGCAGAATTGATATCGCCTTGTGTTACGAATGCTGATTTGTCAAAGTCCAGTCTCGACAGATTCCACTGTACACGGTAATATTTTATGTGTGAAGGAAATATGTCCATAATAGCAGTAAGGGAGCCCAGTGTCTCGATCAAGTTTTGGCACGTCACGCCGAAACGGCCGAGTTCGATTCCTTACATCTGGCTAATGTCCATTCCAACAGTACTCCGCCGCGAAGCGTATAACACCATACCCATGCATTTAGTTCACACACAGAACTCAAACTATGGGGTACATAATAACAAGGACATTTATTTGATAACTGAAAAATAAACACATATAATACATCCATAGTAATTAAAAAGGTGTTTTGGGTGCACTCAAGTAGCCACGGCAGCAGCAAATATTAACACACTCGGGGTACTGTGACACTCAATCAACCAAGCCACCGAGTCCGACCACCCAATCCAGGTAAGTCGCCTCTTACGACAAGCACAGGTTACTTGAGGTAACGCCTTCATCGAACTGCCCTTAGGGTGACACTGATACATTTTTTGTTAGATTTTCAACGCCGTAAATATTCCAGCTTAATGACCACGGGTCTGTAAATAATCGAGTCTGCACCAGACAATTCTGTTATTGACGTCGTGAGCATCGATCTCGCAAATGGGATAAACAACAAACAAACAAAACCCATAGGGGCAGAAATATGCAGTGTAATATCTTTTGTATATTTGCAGTGTGCAATTATCGATTCCTGAAGCTGACTTTTGAGTTAAACAGAGATAAATTTTCATTGGACAATGGGACTATTTTTCTCTCATTCCATTTATTCACAAATCCACGCCATTTATTCAAATGTTTTACGTGCTACAATATCACTGTTTCGAGGTTTTTTAGAAAAGAAATAGTTTCATATCAACAACATGACTTCACATTATTATTTCAAAATTAATTCCCATGATTTTCGTTTTACAGTTAAACTCAAAACTACATCTGCGTCGTTTGTTACCAAACATCGATGACACCTGTCAAAGTAAATGACCTCGTTAAAGCGGACGGAGATCTGACTGACATGAAGAGTTATTCGTATAATTCAATCTCTGAACACATTTAATGTCTTTGTTTTCAAAACTGCATATGGCCAGATAGAAGTTCCAAGATTCAGATTGCGAGTGTTGCCAGAAACTGTTTTTAGTGCGCCAAGATCAATACCACCAAGGCCCACTTGCACAAAGCGATCCTGGGCCCTGGTCCGGGTTTGCGTCTGTGTTATAAAGAGGACTTGCTGTTTGACGAAATTTTCGACCACCCGAATCCAAAAACCGGATTTATTACAGACAGGTTTGCCTTTTGTGAACGACGATGACATCGATAAGAATCTTAACTGCAACTGAAAATAGAAATACAATAAAAAAGACTGAACTTGACAAGTTGACATGAACTTAGTTCACAAAATTTATACAGGAAATAAAAAAGACTACTCACACTTTCAACAATGACATCAGAATGTAAACAAACTCATTTTGCAACAACTTTCAGACATTCCGAAAGACAATTTCGTAGAATTTTGTAATGTTGTGTAAAGAAATACGGTTTTTTTGTCAACGTTTTCGTAACCGCGACGTCAGCACAGTGGGCACTGAGCGGTGTGCAGTCTGACTAACGTCCAGGGCCCCGTTCCACAAAGCGATCTTAGCGCTAAGGTGATTGTAACTCCCATTCTTTAACACTGACTTACGACAGTCGTAGCGCTAAGATTGCTTTGTGGAACGGGGCCCTAGCACCAAGAGGGTAAATGACACAGACGGTTCGGGATTTCGAACTGTCTACTATGAAGGGGATCAAAGGTTGCATAGGGCGTTACCTTAGCGTCACAATTACCAACATATGCTCGTGAAATCGATGCATTTTGCTGAACTCGGAGAGGTTTTGAAATAAAAACAAAAATAATCAAAATTATTACCCAAGTGGTGAAGATACTGGTGGTAAGACTAAAGCCGTACGTCACACGTGTGTAGTACAAGGCTGACCTCCTTTTTTTTGTTTTGATTGGATAACCGTGACCTGTCATACCGGAACTACTTTTTTCAATCATAAAAAATCGCGAGACGTCATTCTATTTGCAACTACAATTCAGAACTGAAGCAATCTCATGAAAGCGAGTGACATTTACACACACTTTACTAAACCAAACAAGATAGTCACAAGCATCAACTTCGCTTTGTATTCTGTATTAGTTATGCACAGAGCTACTACAGACATTATATAATCGAGCTATATCCATTTGCAATGTACTACTACCCATCGATAGATCGAGGGTCCCTATGAGCGTGACGCACCGACCACTTTCTCGACTTTCAATTTGATTTAACATAAAAGGATAAGCGTGGTGAAATGACGTCAGTTTTAACTATCTGGATAGCAGACTTGAGTATGTTGATTTTAACGTTTAAAGTATCGGGTCGTACAGTCAACATGAATGTCTTTGGCGAGCAATCTGATGTCTCTCTTTAAAATGGTACGGACAGGATAATAGACTTATAAACTCAGCTGATAGATGAAGGAAACCGCAAAATTTTGATTGCACAGCTGGGAACTCCGGCAATTCATGCCAATATTTGGGCATATATCAATATTCATGCACAACCAGATTTGTAACCGGCTTCAGTTTGATCCGTCAACGAAAGAAAGTTGTTTATATATTTTCCCTTAAATACATATTTTGACATGGGTAATAAATAAAATACCACAGTAATTTTCGTTAGATACCATTTTTACCATCTGACCGAGCGAAAGCTAAGTACCACATGGAATTAGTCAACCTTCACATTCATCACTGACAAAGTTTCAAAAGCTTATTATTACACTAATGAGATTCCGATTGAATTTACCCACTCTTGACCTAAGTTATCGGTTTGGTGTCACTATTTCCAGGACATTTAATCAGGTGATGGATGTCTGGTACATCAATTTTAAACGACTTGTATTCTGGCCTGACAGAAAATTTATGGAAAACAATGCCAATGGTATTCAGAAGGTATTTAGGACGCAGAGTGTCTGTTAAAATAGAATAGTTTGAGGTTTTTATTGATAGACCATCCATTTGACAGCTCGAACCCAGACTTGGTCAACGTACAAGCATCATAATACTGTAAAGTATCTTATTGGCATCACTCCCCAAGGTTCTGTAAGTCACATTTCTGAGGGATGGGGAGGTCGTGTTAGTGATAAGTATTTGACAAGTCACAGTGATTTCACTAACCATCTTTTACATGGTGATATAGTATTAGCAGACAGAGGCTTTGATATACAAGAACTTATTGGTTCTTGTGGTGCAGAGTTAAGGATTTCAGCTTTTACACGAGGTAAACCACAGTTAAGTGGCATTGAGGGTGAGGAGACAAGAAAGATTGCCAATGTGACATAGACTTAGACTTGTAAAATATTAAATACATAAACAAAATGTCAAATGTGTGTAATGATTTCATAATTATGATTCAGGAATAAACCCACCTAGACATGTTTCGTGTTTCCTAAAATCCCATTGTATTGCATACATCTGATTCAGATTAGCCCATGTTCATTCTGTGTCAAACACCACTCTGGATCACTTGAAACAGTTTTTTAACAGTATGAAGGGATAATTTCATCATGGGTGTATTATCATTCAAACAGATCTTACAGTTATGTCAGATAAAACCAATTGTTAATGAAATAACATCACAATGAAATGTGATTACTGATATTTCTTTTCACTCGGTGATTTTGCTGCAAAAATATCTCGAACAAGTGTTAGTATATGTTTGACCTACTTGGCAGATCAACAGAAAATATTTCAAATATTTCATACATATGAAATGATCCAATGTACAATCTGTCAAATGTAGGAATAAATTTAATAACAGAACAGTGAGGACTGAGTCACACTGAAAAGTTAAATCGATCAGGTAAGGTTACTGAAATCAACACATCACTCTTCACCATTGTGTTTGCGCTTCGTTCCTTTGTTATTTGTACAACAATCTTCACAAAAACCATCTCACTGTACATTCTTTCCCATCGCAGCCAACATACTTGCTTCCATCTTCTGGTGTCCTGCATGTACAAAACAGTTCTTCACCAACACTTTCTGGAGCAACCCTTTCACATGTGGGGTTCAAGAAGTGTCGTTCAACAATCTCTGGTAGAATAACAGATGTGAGGAACTGCATCGCCTGATCAGCTACTGGTTGCCAGAAGGCCACACAAGGTGTAATTTTCTCCATAAAAATATCATCATTTGTCCAAACAACAAAGTCACAATAATCATGATTAGTGACAAATAGTTGTGTTTGCACCTGGTAATAATACTGACTGTCTCTTTTCAGTTGCAGTGACCCATTAACTTCCTCTAAGTATACTATATCGTTATCAATTAAGTTATCCTTTGCACAGTAAGGATATTTAATCTCAAGGCAGCCCCTTCCACAACAGCTACAGTCAACAATGCCATAAGGAGTTGCACCAAGATGTGGATACTCACAGCTAAGGAATAAACCACATTCCTCAACACTGAAGTTATGGTGATGCTCACAAGATAATTTCTCATAATTATCCCTTGCTGCTACCTCATGGCTGCATCCCCATCTTGTTGCTGGATGAGAAAACTTGACCTCAGTAGGGTAACAGATATGGCGAAGTAAACTTCTAGAAGGGTCCAACAATGATGTACGACTTGCACTCTTCATCTTTGATGCCGTTATACGTCCAGCCCTGAACTGAAACCAAAGTGGGGAACCTGCTTGGTTCTTTGTTGCTGCTTCAACTGCTGTAACCTCCTCTTCTGTGATGCTCAGCTGATCTAAAACATTCTGACAGTGATCTAAAACTTCACCATATGGTATGCCGACCAGACTTTCATCAAACAGATCAGGAATCATTTATGGAAATTGTGGTTGTAGTGGTACAGGTACATCTTGATCACTATAACCACTATGAACTGCTAGACAAGATGGTCTGTCTGCATTAATAGTATGAATAAAGGTGTCAGAATTCTGTGTAGATGCAGGTCCTAACTTATGGTTATGTTTAGCACTCGGTGAACTTGAACATGTAGCAGATGAATCATAAGTTAACAAGTCAAGTTTCTTCTTCAATGTCTTTGAAGAGGTGAAATCAATGTCTCTTAAAGATGCATAGTCAACCTTTGTCATCAAAGCTGGAAGTTTCCAGTAGGCTGGTTCCTGTGTTACGGTGGTACTTTCCCTTAGTCTAACAATAGCTTCAACAGCAAACATCACACTTGCTACATGTGTGCACGATTCTCCCAAACCTGGCATAGAGTTACAGTGGGCTGACAACACTGTGCCAGTGGCATCAGTGATGAACCAGGGGTGCAATGGAGCTTCATTAAAGCGCTGGGTTGGTTGGTTGGTTGGTTGGTTGTTTTACGCCGCACTCAGCAATATTCCAGCTATATGACGGCGGTCTGTAAATAATCAAGTCTGGACCAGACAATCCAGTGACTGATATCATGAGCATCGATCCACGCAATTGGGATGACATGCCTGACCACCCGATCCCGTTAGTCACCGCTTACGACAAGCATAGTCGCCTTTTACGGCAAGCATGGGTTGCTGAAGACCTAGTCTATCCCGGATCTTCACGGGTCTGGGAATGCATTACCTGTAAAAATACAGTGGAGGAGTTAATTTTATTTCAGATATAAAAATTTAGATTCTATATTATATTCAAAAATTGAATGAAAATGATAGTATTCTCAATTCTAATACTTCATAATAATGGACTGAGCATTTAGACGTTTCATCATAGGATTGTGAAGGTAATTTGAATGAGTATAATTTTAATGACTTGCTGAAGACATTTTGGATTCTGTCTGAAATATTATCTCCAGCTGTTATTTAATTTGTCTAACCGCCTTTATAATATCCCTGTAACCCATCCGAATGTTATGACTACGTAAACACACATTTATGTATTGTCTGGGCTCTTGTACAGCAGCAGTTGTATGGGATGTAGGTAAGCTGTTGTTTACTTACTTTTGACAACACGACGTGAATGGCCTTAGGGCTGAATACCAGATAGTTAACGATGTCGATGCAGTTAGTTGCCGGCAAATGTTTGTGGTCGTTACTCCATTTCGATTTCGGAATACCGTACGCATCTACTTTGTCGATCACGTCAGTCTTCAACTCCTGATCTTCTCGGGTCCTCAGAACACTTTTGAATGCATACACTATTCTATGGGGGCAAGACGCTGATACCCATCCGCCTGAACGAACATTAACATGGTCATTAGCAAAGGAAAATGGAGTGATGGAAACACCTTTGGTTTAACCTTGCTTTTAACAGTAGTTATTTTGCATCTCTTGGCGTGGCGCGTGAATGTGGGAACACACACAGAGCGCACACTTACATTCAACAATACTCTAACCTGCATGTTTCTATTATTAGTAAGTCAAATTCATCATTTTAAATGCCATAGTCTGGCGTAATTACCAGACTGGTCCCATATGCTTGAAAATGACTTGTTGGAGATAGATTTGCTTTTCATCTTTTCCTGTTGACCATCTCCAATTTGGTCCATTTGGCGTCTACTTCATCTTTGTGCACCAGTACCGTACACCTGCAGTACCGTACATCCAGTACCTATATGATATGATATAGAAAATGTTGAAACCATGAGTGAGTATGCTTATCACTTCTATGGTGCCGTGTCACCTCAATATGTGACATAACCATGTTCAACATTTTGCTACCAAGTATATGTATAGAGTTTCGTTTGTTATCTGCTTCGTGAACATAAGGTGAACTAAACTTATTTCATTTACATAAACATACAATTTACAAACAAATGAGACATGGATTTCAACTTCAATATGAACATTATTTTGGCTTTAAAATTCTAGTCAGATATGGTGTGCGTATATCTAAGTCTTACAGGCTATGTGTAAGCCCAAATTATTGCATCTGAATCTAGCTGTCAATCATTTCAAATACGTTTGGATAAAGATAGTTAACGCTCTATATTTGAAAGTATCTGATCATATATGTGGCTGTAAGTATTTAAGAGGCTCTCAGTTGATGCATACCTTGTTTGCTTTAGAATGTATAAAAGGCTAAGTGTTATGATATTGTTGGGAATCATCTATATCTTGGGCCAAACACACATATTCAAATCTGCTTGCCGTAAAATGCGACTGTGCTTGTCGTAAGAGGCGACTAACGGGATCGGGTGGTCAGGTTCACTGACTTGAAGCGTTAGAAATTGGCACTAGTCCTGTCGTCCTTGCCAAACAACCCAATAGTTAAGGTATCATAAGGACTAGTAGAAATTTGCCGTTTTTAAGGGTTTTGCTATATGTTATCATTATGAGGGCTAGTGGATCAAACCTGTTAGTTTCTACCGCTGACTTGGTTCATGCACGTCATCGTATCCCTAATGCGTGCATTGATGCTCATGATGTCGATCATTGGATTGTCTGGTCCAGACTCGATTATTTACAGACCGCCGTCATTTAAGGAAGATAGATGGAATATTGCTGAATGCGGCATCAAACAACAAAGAAACAAACAAACAATCAAAATGATTAAAAAAGATCTACCCAAAGGTCAAACTACTGTTCATATGAATCATATCATTGCGAAATGATTGTATGCTCAGTTGGTTCATAAGATTATTTCATCAGAAAAAAGGCATTATAATACCACAACACACCGATATATATCTGTGCTATCTCTGTTATATATTATGTTTATGTAATGATATTTGATGATGATTGATGACAAGCAATAATTGAATACACTTATGACACTCAATTTCGATACTGAGTTGAATTCGTTTGCAATTGATGCATGTTTACTGCACGCAAACGAAACGTCACTATGGATCGATATATTAGAAACCTTATTTGTCTAAACACTGTAAACATACTTTGAGACATATTAAAAAGATGGAACTTGGCAAAGCGGATCATCAAGATTGAAATTAAAGTGTCAAATGTTCTTAAAGTGTAACACAACACTAGTCTGAGAAAATGGCACCACAAGTCAGTATATCGTTGTCCGCCAAGTGCATTGATGACTGCCATGCAACGTCGATACATAGAATGGATGAGGCGGTTGATGAAGGCACTTGAGCCCACACCCTGAGGAACGTCTGATGCAGTTCAGCTGCAGTTGTCGGCCTTGGTCGGACGTCATTCAGCCGTCTTCGAATCTCGTCCCACAGATGCTCAATGGGGATTAAATCGTGACTCGGGGCAGGCCACTGCATGGTTCTGATGCCATTCTGCTGGAGGAAGTCTCTTGTTGGTCTGGCTGTGTGGGCACGGGCGTTATCATGCTGAAACTCGTGGTTGCGGCGACGTGCCAAATGAGATATGGCGTGTGGTCTCAAGACTTGATCAATGTACCGAGTTGCTGTGACACCATTGCCTCTCCCTGGACCGATGTTCTGGAAGACCACAGGGCCGACCCTCTGTGCAAGACCAATTCCACCCCACACCATGATGCTCGGACCACCCCACGAATCTCTCTCAACAATACAAGCATCCGAATAACGTTCCCCACGGCGCCAATGCTGGGGCTGTGTTGGCAAGTGGACACGGTCCCGGCAATAATGTGGTGTCAGAATGGGTCCTCGGTGTGGCCTGTGACAGTGGAGGTGTCTGCTCGTCAATCGTCGACGCACAGTGTCCGCACTAATGTGTCGCCGGTGTGTCCCCACGGTCTGTCGAGCAGTTTCCGCAGCAGTAACAAAGTGATCTTGAAGATGCTGTCGCACAATCTGACGATCCTGACGTAGGGTGGTGGCCTTTGGTCTTCCACTACGTGGTCGGTCGTCTGTAGTATTGGTGGTCTGGTACCGTTGCTGGAGCCTGTATATGGTCCTTGAAATGCATTGGCTACTTGCCGGGCGGTTTGTCCAGCTTGCAATCGTGCAAGGCCTTGCAAGGCCGGTGTCGCTCTTGTCTTGTCAATCTTGGCATGTGGTAGCAATTCAATAACGAATGAATGTTATCCGATCTGGGTGGATTTTTATAGGGCATGTGCATTTCAATTTGCACGGAACTCACGTGCATCGGTTTACCATGGCCGTTATCGTGATGCATTTGGGTGATCGGTTTTATTGTCTTCTGCTTTGTTTTTCTATCATCAAATTTCATTTTTCCGGACAAGGTTATTTTAACTTTTAGAAACTTTGACAAAAATTCCCCAGATATTTAAATGACAAGTTTTTTATGCAATATTATTTAGGGTGACGTTTCCTTTGCGATTCAGTATGTATGACAATTTGACTTAGAGCGTCTTAATGACAGAATATTGACAGCAGCGTGTAACCTCGCCTAGGTGAACACTACCAAGCTGACTGTCGTTCATTTTCCGATGCGGCAGTGCTTGTCGTTAGAGGCGACAACGGGATCGGTTGGTCAGGCTCGCTGACTTGGTTGATGCATGTCATCATAATATCAATCACTGGCTTGTTTGGTCCAGACACGATTATTCACAGACAGCCGTCATATAGCTGGAATATTGCTGAGTGCGGCGTTAAACAACAAACGAACCAACCAATCATTTCCCGATGAACGTCAGTATGTCACGTGATTACGTTGTCAATCGAGCGGAGACATACAGAACTACTTTAGGGGGATTCCTCGGTATATAATAATAAAATTAAAACTCATTTGGGAAAACTGACAGCGTCATCGATTAAGGCTAAGAATGATGCAGGCTTTGAAGTCAGACAGATCATGTATATGTCGGGTCACCGGAATGAAGCGTCCATTCGAAGCTATAACAGAGAATGCTCGACTCACCAAGAGAAATGTCGTGTATTGCTTCGGGAAATCCAACCGCGCCCCCTTAAGCGGTAATCCCCGTCATCAGCAGCCTGGGTATGACTTAAACACACACCCAAAGTTCACAGAAAGTTAACAGCATTTTCAGCATCAGCCGGGCCTGGACTTCTTTCTCACGCAAATTGGGTGTAACTTTTATTTCAAGCTAATGACATTGTCGTAGCCGCCATGTTCTACTGTTTGTAGACCAAGGGATGTCACTCCAAATGGAATCGAATCTCCGCGCTGATATAGTTCGCTTTAAATAATTAAAGTTTGATGTTTAATGGATTGTTTTGTTATGATTTATGTATCTGTCAATATAAGGTTTGAAGTTGTATTTGTTGACGTTCATCAGCTGATGAAGACAGTGCCTCACGTGAGCAATTTTACCATCAAGCGCTTCGTTCGAATACAAAAACAGCACAGTCTTCATGAGAGTGCTGTCCCTTTAGCCCGTTTCCATATAAGGATCGTACACTATCCGCTTCAGATCAGTTTCAGAACCAGCAGGTATAATCTCTCGCGGAACATGACAGCAACTCAGCAAGAGTCAATATGCGCAACACAAATGAACGAATAAGCGCAATTCAGACAACGGACCCTTCCAGCCATCATCGCGAATCTTACAGTTCGTTATCCATGCATTGTTGCCTTCTCAGTCGCGATTTTTGAAAAGACATGATGTTAGAGTAATTGTGCTTAGCGTTGTGTTTTGAACAGCACGGCACCGAACAGAACAATAGGCTGCGCATCTGAGAAGATAGAATCACACATTACGGGAAACGGGTATAATAAAGTCTTATGACATCATTCCTTTATCAATTGGCACCAATGACGTCATATTGGAAGGGGCATAAGCCATGGTGTGTTTATTATGGAAATAGAACTCTCGGTAAATGTGAAAAATATGAACCGATGTAATGAATAAAATAAATTAGATACTTGTGATATTTTTATTGTTTTGCCTCTGAAACTACTAAGTAAATACTTTTCATGGTGAAAAAGTACAAGAAAATAGGTTTATTTTCCTGTGAACTTGCCCTTTAGGTACATATATTGCTTACTGTGGTGAAAGGGAGGTCAGGTAGCCTACTGGTTAAAGCGTTGGCTCGTCACACCGTATGATTCCCGACATGGGTACAATGTGTGAAGCCCATTTCTGGTGTCCCCCGCCGTGATATTGCTTGAATATTGCTAAAAGTGGCATAAAACCATACTCACTCACTCACTCCCTGTGGTGTAAAACAACATTCACCTCGCACGTGGAGCAATGTCCATTTGCACAAAGCGACCTCAGGACTACCACTGTCGTAAGTCCGTGTTATGGGTGTTTGAATCGGGTTCGCCCCTCTTATGTTTCTAGGTTTGTAAGCACCATGCGTCATGGGTTTAACAATAGTTGTATTCGTTTGAGACCTGAATCACTTCCGGCTTTCATCAATCTAAAGCTGACACAATGATATAACTGGAATACTTTCAAAGCTCTCCAACCCAATTACAGTATGGGCGTTTGGATCATAGTGCTAAGATTTCTTTGTGCAAGTTGACCCAGTTGTCTGGAGCACCAGGCCTAGTAATATACAATTTGCCGTGAGACTTGTGAAGGCGACTATGCCTGTCGTGAGAGGCGACTAACTGGATATGTTGGTCAGGCTCGCTGACTTGGTTGATGCATGTCATCGTATCCCAATTGCTTAGATCGATGTTCATGATGTCAATCACTGGCTTGTCTGGTCTCAATCATTTACAGACCGCCGCGACGTTAAACAACAAACAATCTCCCGTGCGTGTAATTTGGTTTAACTGTTATTTTTAGCATGGAACTATTTCAATCAGGCTTTTAAGGAAGCAACGGTGACGAATGGGTCAATGGTATAGATGATAATAGTACACCGAATAATCGAGGTTGACAGTTGAGAACATCAGCTTATCCAGAGCCATTTCTGAAAACAGCAAAGCATATTTAGGACACCAAAGCCAACAACTTTACAGTCTTTTTATGAAATATCCAGTACACGTAGCGTACAGATATTATGTTCCAGTGTACGCCAGAAACCTATGATTGTGATTTCGAAGCCAGGTTCGCCCCTGTAATGTTTCTAGGTTTGTCAGCACCATACCCCACTCGTGGGTTTCAGCGAAGTGGTAAACGTCTGAGACCTGCATCACTTCGGGCTTTCTTCCCACATTAAGCTGACACGCCGTGATATAACTGGAATACTGTTAAAAGCGGCGTTACACCACCCAAATCACTCACAATTTGTGTCTTGTCATGTCTGTATGTCCGTCAGTAAAAGACACAGGCACAAAGAAATTCAAAGTCATTAAGTTCGTAGCATAAAGTAGCCCTAATATATTGCTGGCTATTTGTGTATTTGTAAATGTTTTGTACATTGTTTTTTTGTATGAAATGATTCGGATTGCCCAAACGTCTCGTTACCCCTCCCTCTATTGGGAGTTTTATAAGACTTATGTCAGCTGAAAACGAACAAATTATAAAAGCTTAGGTAAATTTCTCTTCCAAGTCACGAACATTCGAACGGAAACATAGTGTTGAACGGTAAATCATTCTTAAATCTACTCAGCATGCAAATATATATACAGTATATTTCCATTGTATTATGGGCCGGTGGCCTGAAGTACGGAATACATTTGTCTGCCTGTCTGGACCTAACTATGATGAACTGCATTGATGGAGTTGGGTGTTAATGATTTTTTCAACATACCGGTACTCCCCACGAGGCCTACTGCTGGAGCGTCTGACCTCACTGGTGTTGAAGTCTTCCTCCTGCTAATGTAGAACGTCCTCCCACGGCAAGGGAGTTAACTGACTGTTTCTTCCTTTGCCTCGGGAAGATGTCCACCGCAAGAATGAGGTCATCATTTAAAAGACACAGTCATGCAATGCAGCCATGGCGACAGACTTGTACATAGGTTACACCTCCTGGTGGAACGTTTGTTTGTTTGTTTGTTGTTTACTCGGCAATATACCTGACGGCTTCCCCCACCTTTGCTGGACCGAGCCTGAAGCTAGATTTTCTGTTAAATTGTTTGTTTAATTGTTAGTTTGACGCCGCACTCAGCAATATTTCGTAGAGCGGAATGTCCGATTAACTCTCCAATCTAGAAGTTAATTCAAATGTTGGTTCAAAATAATGTATAGTTGACAAACAAGTCTCCATTCCTGAAAAGTAATGGAGCGTTCAAACAATAGAATGACGTCACAGATGTGTTTTAAAGGAATATGACAGCGGTCTGTAAATATTCGAGTCAGGACAAGACAATCAAGTGATTGACATCATGAAAATTGATCCACATGCATCAACCAAGTCAGCGAGCCTGACCACCCGACCCCGTTAGTCGCCTCTTACGACAAGCATAGTCGCCTTTTATGGCAAGCATTGGTTGCTGAAGACCTATTCTACCCCGGATCTTCACGGGTCCTTTATTAACAGGGAAGATAAACAGACGGAATTTCATACCTCCCGAGAGTTTTGCTCTTTAATTAATATTTACTTTTAAATTACTTTTACATACTGCATATTGTTTTGAGATGACCCCCTGCATGCCATGAAGTCTCGCCAAACTATTGTGAGTGTAGCGAGACTCGTATAGGATATACACAGTTGTGAAGTGGCCGTCGAGAGAGTTGGTGGTCCTTTTGCATTCTGGGATAGTATCACGTTTAAGTTCGTATTGAAGCGGGGAACAGTACATCAATGAACAAGAAAAAAAAGGCCGTTGGGAGAAGCTCGGATCCATGATTGTTGCCTATGGTCCGTGTTGAAGCTGATAATGATCAAACCATTCGTAGTGTTCGCTGTTGTACTCGTGGAATGTGTAGTCGAGAGTGTAGTAGTAGTAACACGTCAGTGTCGTCATGGACGTCACCGCTGCGTCGACGTACCCCGACAAGTCGGTCTTGAACTCTTCCGCCCACGTTTCGCAAGGCATACTACATTCCAATGGTGATAGATCGTTCTCAGGCAAACCTCGTTCGAACTCATCATACGTGTAAACGTATTCTGAGTTGTAATTAGCACCCTTGCATTGAAGGGAGGGGCCCGGGTGGGAGTAGCTCAGGGCTGCGCCGTAGAAGTGGCATTAGTTGTTGACCCACCAGTATTGTTTGTCCTCACGTTGTTTGTTGTCGATGTTGATGGTGTGAGGCGGACACTCGTGATATTTGATGGGAGTTACCGTCGTGGTAGGCGAAGTTGTAGTCGTGGTGGTAGTAGGAGAAGTTGTAGTCGTGTCGGAGGTAGTAGTAGTAGTAGTGGGGGAAGTTGTAGTCGTAGCAGATGTTGTGGTAGTCGGGGAGTGAGTGAGTGAGTGAATACGGTTTTACGCCGCTTTTAGCAATATTCCAGCAATATCACGGCGGGGACACCAGAAATGGGCTTAACACACTGTACCCATGTCGGGAATTGAACCCGGGTCTTCGGCGTGACGAGCGAACGCTTTAACCACTATACTACCCGACCGCCCCGGTAGTCGGGGAAGTTGTGGGGGAAGATGTAGTCGTGACGGATGTTGTAGTAGCAGGTGAAGTTGTGGGGGAAGTTGTAGTCGTAGCAGATGTTGTAGTCGGGAAAGTTGTGGGGGTAGTTGTAGTCGTGGCGGATGTTGGGGTGGTGGTTCTGGTTGTTACAGGTGTTACAGGTTGTGGCCTAAACAAGGGGTTAACATTATTAGTTATAGAAGGAGCTAGAAGCAGAAGATCGGAGTCGTGGCGGATGTTGTAGTCGAGGAAGTTGTGGGGGAAGTTGTAATTGTGCTTATAGTAGAAGTGGTAGTGGGAGAAGTTGTGGGGGAAGTTGTAGTCGTGGCGGATGTTGTAGTAGTCAGGGAGGTTGTAGTCGTGGCGGATGTTGTTAAGGTCGAGGAAGTTGTAATTGTGATTGTAGTAGAAGTGCTAGTAGGGGAAGTTGTGGGGGTAGTTGTAGTCGTTGTGGATGTTGTTAAGGTCGAGGAAGTTGTAATTGTGGTTGTAGTAGAAGGGATAGTGGGGGAAGTTGGGGGGGTAGTTGTAGTCGTGGCGGATGTTGTAGTAGTTGGGGAGGTTGTAGTCGTGGCGGATGTTGTAGTAGTTAGGGAGGTTGTAGTCGTGGCGGATGTTGTTGTAGTCGAGGAAGTTGTGGGGGAGGTTGTAGTCGTGGCGGATGTTGTGGTAGTCGGGGAAGTTGTAATCGTGGTTGTAGTAGAAGTGGTAGTGGGAGAAGTTGTGGGGGTAGTTGTAGTCGTGGCGGATGTTGTAGTAGTTAGGGAGGCTGTAGTCGTGGCGGATGTTGTAGTCGAGGAGATTTTGAGGGAAGTTGTAGTCGTGGCGGATGTTGTTGTAGTCGAGGAAGTTGTTATTGTGGTTGTAGTAGAAGTGGTAGTGGGGGAAGTTGGGGAGGGGGGCAGGATGTAGTCGTGGCGGATGTTGTAGTCGAGGAGGTTTTGAGGGAAGTTGTAGTCGTGGCGGATGTTGTTGTAGTCGAGGAAGTTGTTATTGTGGTTGTAGTAGAAGTGGTAGTGGGGGAAGTTGGGGAGGGGGGCAGGATGTAGTCGTGGCGGATGTTGTAGTCGAGGAGGTTTTGAGGGAAGTTGTAGTCGTGGCGGATGTTGTTGTAGTCGAGGAAGTTGTTATTGTGGTTGTAGTAGAAGTGGTAGTGGGAGAAGTTGTGTGGGTAGTTGTAGTCGTGGCGGATGTTGTAGTAGTTAGGGAAGTTGTAGTCGTGGCGGATGTTGTAGTCGAGGAAGTTGTGGGGAAGTTGTTATTGTGGTTGTAGTAGAAGTGGTAGTGGGGGAATTTGTGGGGGAAGTTGTAGTCGTGGCGGATGTTGTAGTAGTTAGGGAGGTTGTAGTCGTGGCGGATGTTGTAGTAGTTTGGGAGGTTGTAGTCGTGGCGGATGTTGTAGTAGTTGGGGAGGTTGTAGTCGTGGCGGATGTTGTTAAGGTCGAGGAAGTTGTAATTGTGGTTGTAGTAGAAGTGGTAGTAGGGGAAGCTGTGGGGGTAGTTGTAGTCGTGGCCGATGTTGTGGTAGTCGAGGAAGTTGTGGGGGAAGTTGTAATTGTGGTTGTAGTAGAAGTGGTAGTGGGAGAAGTTGTGTGGGTAGTTGTAGTCGTGGCGGATGTTGTAGTAGTTAGGGAGGTTGTAGTCGTGGCGGATGCTGTGGTATTCGAGGAAGTTGTGGGTGAAGTTGTTATTGTGGTTGTAGTAGAAGTGATAGTGGGGGAAGTTGTGGGGGGTGGGGGGGGGTAGTTGTAGTCGTGGCGGATGTTGTAGTCGAGGAAGTTGTGGGGGAAGTTGTTATTGTGGTTGTAGTAGAAGTGGTAGTGTGGGGAATTTGTGGGGATAGTCAGAGTCGTGGCGGATGTTGTAGTAGTTAGGGAGGTTGTAGTCGTGGCGGATGTTGTTAAGGTCGAGGAAGTTGTAATTGTGGTTGTAGTAGAAGTGGTAGTGGGAGAAGTTGTGGGGGTAGTTGTAGTCATGGCGGATGTTGTGGTAGTCGAGGAAGTTGTGGGGGAAGTTGTAATTGTGGTTGTAGTAGAAGTGGTAGTCAGCCAAGCGGTCCGATTCACAAAGGGATCTCAGCTCGGAGGTGGTTGTAACTCATATGCTTTAACATAAGCTTACACATGGCTTTGTGGAACGGGTCCCAGAACGGCTTGACTCCAAATAGGCACACTTTATACTCCCTTTTAACATTTAGGACAAGATGGTAAAACAGCCCAAGGACAAGAATAATACACTATGGACATTTGTATTGACTTTAATATAGCATGCGACATGGTTAGACACAACGGCCTTATACGAAGGGTTAAAGGTTGTAAATTTCATACGCTCTCTCTCAACATCCAGAAAAATCTTTACCATTATCACACTTTTTCTGACACCTATACTGAGAAAATGGCACCTCACAAGGAAGCATACTATCGCCGACACTTTTTAACTTCATGATTGACGACAGTTTTCCAAATTATATCGAAGTCACAAATATTTCTTCAAAGTTTGCATTTTCTTCTGGACCTCGTCTAAATCAGTAAGGCAAGCCCCAAAACAAATCTCACCATGTGCAATTCAAAATTGGTCGTCCACTGGGGATTCAAAATATATTATTATAAAACACCTAAATAACAAATTACTTTCCAAAAGGTACGAACTTGGACGAACACCAACATGGTCACACCACATTTCAGGTTGGTCAACTCATGTCAAAATGATATCAAACTAATGAGTGCTGTCTGCACCACCGACTGGGGAGCTGACAAACAAGCACTAATCAACATATATATATACAAAACTAATTCAAGCTAAATGGACCACGCTGCTCCCATCCTCGCCTCACTGTTACCCCCAAAACATTGATAAACTTAATTCAATTCAATATAAAGCCCCTGAGGACAAGAACTGACACCTCCCTCAATACGCTGCTTTGATTATTTGGCCTAACCTCCCTCCAAGAAGAAACCAAAACAGCATCAACTACTCGGCTAGGCACAACATTAACCCAAAAGTTTAAAGCTCGAGCTCACAACACCACAAATTAAATTGCTACTTTTTTCCAACTCGACGCAATTTGACAAAGTAATTTCAAGAATTCACAGATTCATTACAAAGCTAAACTGTATTATGTAAACATAACAGACACCATAATGGTCAGTGTGTCAACTTGCAAAACAACAGAGGACCCTGACCATATTATTTTTTATTTCATATTTTTAAAATATATAAACAATCTATGTCTACTCCTCAGTCCATGCAATCCAATCTGTTATCCACCGGCAGTATCTTCGGCAGTTTCAAATTTCGTTACCAGGTCCAGTATACAGCCCCAAAAATTACATCTATGCCAAGCAAAACATAATTTCAAACTAAACTATTATCAAAAAAACTTTGAGCCATTTTGATCGGGATCGAAATTCCTCGACGAGAGACCATTTAGAATGCAATCCAACAGTTTTCAAGGTTTGAGCTATCTTCCTGAAACTAAAGGTCCTTTACATGGGGTGATTTTGCTTTTGACAAAATATTTTGTTTCTGTGAGATTTGGTAATTTTTAGTAAATATCATATTTAAGGCATAAATTTATCTGCTATCTACGCAGTTGATAATTTCATTAAATCGTAATGTCCAATATTTGATATTTTATTTGTAGATTGTCATTGACTAAGAAAGCAACTCGCCACACACAGTACTGTGCACAATAAATCATATGTGGCTGTGTTTTCTACCACAAAGCAAAATCTGGAACATTAAATGATCTAATTAACTCGCAAACATAAACGTATTAAGTTGGTTGGTTGGTTAGTTATTGTTTACCGCCGCACTCAGTAATATTCCAGCTATATGACGGCGGTCTGTAAATAATCGAGTCTGGACCAGACAATCCAGTGATTGAAATATGTGCATCGATCCACGCGAGTCTGACCACCCGATCCCGTTAGTCGCCTCTTACGACAAGCATAGTCGCCTTTTATTGCAAGCATGGGTTGCTGAAGACCTATTCTACCCCGGATCTTCACGGGTCAAACGTATGAAGAGGTCAGCCTGTTGTCTCGCACTTTGAGGTATTATGATTTGTTGTTTAATGGAATCTAAGACGTTTCGAATTAAAATCGGGTCTAGATATTGTGTCATGAAAATTTCAATCTGCAATTAATTAGCGTTAAACGGGAAGCGATACTTGCCGTTTTGTATGTAACATTTATGCTGCAAGTTTGTGATGTATTATCCTTGATTGTGAGAATGTATTGGACGTTGCCAATTTGACTGACAAAAATATGATTATTCATAAGAATGTTTTCTGCTACAATTACAGGGGCTAAGCGCTGTCCATGCCAAAAGGGAATTTGGTAGGTATGACGACCATTTTCTCGCTGGACAGTAAATATGTGATTTCACCCGAGTACATGTAGCATGATAGTGGCTAGTTTTTTACTTTCCAACGAGAAAAGTAATTATTTCGTTGGTACAAATGTAAAATGTAAAGGGATTTAGAATGATTTTTTGAACTCTAAACATTTGGACTATATTTCATTCTGTAACACTATGACTATAAAACCAAACTCAGTCACATACTGATAATAACTGGAAGAATATTATGTTGGTTGTTATTGTCAAAGGTTGCTAAGGAACCGACCATTATATATTCTGAAAAAAATCAGACATTTAAAAAAACACCCTTACACTCCTTCTCACACTCATACACAAACTACATCGTTATACATTTAAAGTACATACATATATGTCGTCCCTTACTAAACCCACAAATTGCAAGGTTTTAACATTTCACCCATTATATTATTCTCAACAAGTTTTAGGAACCATTTCACATATCTACTCCTCATAAAAAAAAACCCTCTTTTAGACAGTTTTTAACATTTGTTATGGCGAACACATTGTAAATTATTACACAATATTTTATAAATATTATTATATGTTAACCAAAAGTAAACAGTAATTAGATATTGTTGTACACACCTTGTCGTTTTGTCCAACGTCCTCGCCAAGCTAAAACAGGGGCTCGGGTGGCCCAGTCGTCTAAGGTCGCGATTCGCTGTGCAGAGTTGCGTCCCTTGGGCACGCCAGAAACCTATGATTGTAGGTTCGAATCCCGGTTCGCCCCGATTATGTTTCTAGGTTTGTCAGCACCATGCCCGTGATCGTGGGTTTCAACGAAGTGGTAAACGTCTGAGACCTGCATCACTTCGGGCTTTCCTCTCACATTAAGCTGACACGCCGCGATATGACTTGAATACTGTCAAAAGCGACGTTAAACCCAACTCACTCCAAGCTAAGGAAATCCCTGTGATCAAGTTTTTTCGTGGATAGTTTTCATGGTGCACATGAAACACCAAAATTTATAACGCATCGTTTACCGAAGCGCATAAATGATAGAAACGTGAGAAATCCGGGTTCAAGCGCATTGTAATCACGATTTTAAATGAATTCTAAAAATCTTATCGAAACTAACGTGACATGCGCCAGTGCATTTGATACATTTTGTCACGTCTGCTTCCTCTGTGGTCTGAATTAAGCGCATGGAAAACCCGTGCAACGGAATTGTGTACCCATTGGCTGAACTCGTAACCAGCACATCACGTGACAATTCTGGCGAACACCTGCGTGAAATATACAACACTTCTGACTTGATCTGACATCTGTTTACATAAATGATCTTAACTGCGACGCCTTGGCGGTGGGGTAGTCCATTGGGGTTAGGGCGTTGACTGATCAAGCCGATTCAGCAGGTATACAATGTGGAGACATTTTGGACACCTCTCTCTGTGATATACATGGGTTCCCGGCAGGGACAATGTTTAATCAATTAGGTATCGATTTAATAAGTCGGGAATGTTCAGTGAGTGAGTTAAAATTGAACGTCGCATCGGCATTATTTCAGCTATATTGAATGTTCAGGGGATATATCCTACCTATTTCAGGAAATACAGAATTTCACTCTATGTCAATATTAAATCCTTATCTGCACCACAGAATATATCTACCCCCCTTTCTGAGTGAGTGAGTATGGTTTGACGCCGCTTTTAGCAATATTCCAGCAATATCACGGGGGGGGGGGGGGGGACACCAGAAATGGGCTTCACACATTGTACCCATGTCGGGGATCGAACCCGGGTCTTCGGCGTGACGAGCGAACGCTTTAACTACCAGGCTATCCGACCGCTCCCTACCTTATCTGAACCACAGAAATATATATGTATTGCGTCTATATATTGCGTCATTGGTTGGATGTAAACAATCGTTTCCTTCTCGTGGTTCCGTCCGACCAGTTACGAAAACATACAAACAAAAGAGAGGACATAGCAATAGAACATTAACATTAAACATATGATATTAGTGTGACTGTCAATATAAACGCTTAAACGTTTTTGACAGGCCTTAATCTGTTTTCTCGAGGGTACGAAACAATCGCTGAACACATCTGATCTGGGCATTTCAACTTGAGCAACAGATAACACCATGCACAACTTTACATCTTATAATTAGTCTAAACGGCACAAAAACATTACATTTTATACTTTTAAGTGTGGCGCGGCTCAACTTGAGCTAAAACATTAAAAGATTATTTGCTTGTTTGTTTGTTTGTTTGTTTGTTGTTAAAGGCCAAACTCAGCAACATTCCAGTTATATGACGGTGGTCTGTAAATAATCTAGTCTGGATCAGACAGTCCAGTGATCATGAGTATCGATCTACACAATTGGGATACGATGACATACATCAACCTTGTCAGCGAGTCTGACCACCCGACTCCGTTAGTCGCCTCTTACGTTGGTTGGTTTGTTGTTTAACGCCGCACTCAGCAATATTCCATCTATATGACGGCGGTCTGTAAATAATAAAGTCTGGACCAGACAATCCAGTGATAAATAATCATGAGCATCGATCCACGCAATTGGGATCGATGACATGCATCAACCATTTCAGCGAGCCTGACCACCAGATCCTGTTAGTCGCGTCTTACGACAAGCATAGTCGCCTTTTAGGGGAAACATGGGTTGCTGAAGACCTATTCTACCCCGGATCTTCACAGGTCCGTCTCCTAAGGGATGAGGTGAGGTGAGGAGAAATGTGGTTGAACGCGCGTGCGTGCGTGCGTGCGTGCGTGCGTGCGTGTTATAATGGGTAGGTTTCTCGGCAGGGGGCAGGGAGTGGCATGTGTTAAGTTGTGGGGATAAATACAGTGTTGGGGTGCCTCTGAGCTTATATCTCGACAATCCTTATCTGAAGCGGGGGCGGGGGGGCATGTGTTAAGTTCTGGAGCTTATATCTATGCAAGGGAGTTAACTGACTATAAAAGTCCAGTTTCCACCTTCACAGTCAGTTAACTCCCTTGTCTCGGGAAGATGTTCCTTATCTCATGCGGAGATGCGCATGTGAAATGGTTTGTGGGTTGAACAGATTCTTCTAGCGCCTCTAAGCTTACATGTCATCGGACGTGAAGCTCCACCCACGGGCTTAAAATCGATACGCTCCTTTTGACGGCATTCCTTAACTGAAGTAACATGTTTGTATCAGGTTTTGTGAGGTTAAAACATTATATTGGCGTCTCCAAGCAAACATATTAATATTCGTCACCTGAAGCAGAGAGACTGTTAGGTTTTAGAGGAGAGATAAAATTGCTTTTTGCGAGCTCACATGCCGACATACCAGTAGATAGGTTACCATAGCAACAACTACATTGGTCAATCAACATATCGTTTAAGCCAGACAAACGAATGGTCTTTATTCTGAGCAACGTCCCGACGGTGGTTTGACATTGCTCATTATGTCAATCACTCGTTTGTCAGGTCCAGATTCGATCATTTACAGGAAACCGTAATTTAATTGGTATATTGCTAAGAGTGGCGTAAAACATCAACACAAACAACTTGGTCCCTACGGGGGGTGATCTTTACTTACGGTATATCAAGGATTTACAATCGGTGCCCCAGTTTTTATCTTCAAGTCCTTCGCCTGGTTTGTTTGGTTGGCTTTCTCGAGGGGCGATCGGGTAGCCTAGTAGTTAAAGCGTTCGCTCGTCACGCCAAAGATCCGGGTTCGATTCCTGACATGGATACAATGTGTGAAGCCCATTTCTGGTGTCCCCCGCCGTGATATTGCTAAAACCAAAACATCTTTTGATGTGGGATGCATTTGAAATGCAAATGTATCCAAGAAGATTAAAAAAAGTATATATTTTTGAAAATCGCTGATAATTTCCTATATCACCACTTCGTTTGATTTCAATGCCCGAACACTGTCTGGAAAAACGACTGGAAGTGAACGTGCACAGACAAAACTTATGACTTCGAAGAGACATGTTCACTATAAATATATACTTCGTGATGTCAACAACAGTGTGCTAACTACATAATATTCGGTTTATTGATTAAGTTTTAAAACCGTTTTAAAACAAGTTGGTATTGACAAATACTAAAATTTATCAAGTCTTTGCTCCTGAGTTTGATTTTAAAATTGGATGAAAATTGAACAATGCATTTCAATAGTTTTACTCTCTACCAGTGTTCAGCTTGGCAACCAGCTTTTTAGTTTGTTGTTTAACACACCGCAAATCGCTGGCTTCTTCTCGGTCGTCAAACACTCCCGCTTGGGTTCACTGAAAAAAAAAAAAAAAAGTACTCAGGGAAATGAAAAAAACCCTGTTTTTTCGACCTCAGATCTTAAATAAATGCAGTTAATATACAAAATATGTAAATATTCAAACAACTAAATTAGTACTAATTGGGCCGTGGCACAAATACAGCGTATCAAATGTTTTTATGCCTTTTTACACGTAAAAGTGTGTAAAAATGTGAATAAAACAGACTATTGTGAAACAGGGCATAACCAGGTGTAAGTAGATCAAGGTGACCTATGACACCTTGACGACAGGTGAGAACAGGTGCATAATGCCTATAGTCTGTTTTTGCTATGTCAATTTGGACTTAGTTTTATTTTTGAATGTTGAAAGTGGCGACAAATTGCCTCCTGTAAAGTACATTTTGTATTGTTCACTGAGATCAAACTAGCAAATCCAGACTAGTGCTATTCTAGTTGTTTTGTTATTTCGTATTTACAGCTATGTAACACTTTGTGTCGATTTTTATATTGAGAACAACAGGTTTTTTTCATTTCCGTGAGTACTTCAGCTGCCGCGAGTGGATTTGCTCGCTAACGCAACTGAGCGTGACAAGAGACTGGGCTACCGTGTATTTGTCGTCATTCACATGATGCTCAGATAATGAATTTATTACAGGTATAATTAGTGGTAGCACCACTTAGATTACCTGACAAAGGTTCCCATTTGGCATTTCTTGTGTCTGGGATAATTGTTCAATCTAAAAGGTTTGAAGTGAGGTGAAATGTGTGTTATGTAATATGCACGTGGCAGCCCAGCAAGAGATGAATGATCAGTTGATTCACTTTTTTTTTTAAATCAACGGATCATTCCTAGCCATCAAAGGATGAACAGAGAATATGTTGATTGATTAATCACTGTTATCTTGCACAGTGGATATGTCAAAAGTAAGTGTTTACATGAGTAGGTTTACTAAAGCGGAATAGACTCATATCATGGCGAGAAGTGCCGCTAGTTATGGCCAGCGGCAATGTCAGGTGATTTTATCTAGACTTTGACTAGGTTGTAGTGATTTAAAATCACATTTATTTCACAGATTTCTGATTGATAATCCCATCTGTCCATGTGGCCTAAATAGAGAAGATGCTTTCCACTTTTTTCTATCTTGTCCACGCTATGCCAAGTTTAGAATTGATAAATACTTTTTTGTTAACCAGCTCAGCATACATACTATACTCCACGGCAACGAAGATTCATCTTCCTCAGACAATGAATACATTATAAAATCAGTTCACAATTACATCATTGAAACAAACCGCTTTACGTAAGTTTTGTGTCAACTTAAGAATATAAAATGCATTTGGTATCTTGCTTTCCATTTTATTTCATGTTGTGTTACTCATTAATGTCTGCTCTATAGACTTCATTACAATCTACATGTATGATGTACAATATTAGGAGAAGCATTAATATAGGCCTTTTTGGCCTGTTTGCTAATCCTTTTTTCCATTTTGTAATGCTATTTAATGTAAAATCTGAACATTAATGGAAATAAAATACTGTTTAAATCAGAAGTGCCGATGTAAAACCAACATACATTGTTCAAAGGATTAACCGAAACTACGTGGATTGATTGTTTATTGCTATCTAACTCAATGGATTTTGTTAAGAACCGTGGACATAATGAAAATAGTTGTCACGTGGGCTTTCTCAGCCGACCTTTGAGACTTGACACCTATGTGAAACAACTGAAACAAACCAAGTGATCAGTTGAGAAACGAACACGGGTTATAATATCCCGAAATATTGAGACACGTGACATCGAATAAGTTTCCTTGTACAGCTGCAGATGTATGGGATATACGTTGTTTTCACAAGTCCTTTCCTTTGTAAGCGTATATATGTTACAGTCAATGTGTAAAATGTGATTCACTCAGGCAATTTATAAAATTTCTAAATATTTTAGTCATACAAATTGACTGAAAAATCTGTCCATTTCTTTAACAGATTGACTAAAACGATTAAGACGTTCAAAAGGGCTTAAAACATCAGAATATATTAATTATGCTAGTATTAGAAGACAAACAATGTAGAAATGTACTTTCAATCCTGACATTTTCAGGCGCTTGGTGATATTAAACATAAAAATGTTCGGAATTCGTTATCATAATAATACAGATGGAATTTCTTTCAGTCAATTTGTAAAATAACTGAATATTTAGGCGTTTAATAAATTTCCTAAGTGAAAATTTTACACATTTTGACATTAAAAATATACAGACTATAAAATAAGCAATGTTCAGGTGAAATATTTAGTTTGTGTTGCAAGTCAAAACAGTGTAAACGAAAATAGCAAAATTACCAAGCAAGTGACTTATCAAAACTTCGTCACCATTACGGATGCTATTCACAAAGATACCTACATTTCCTTATTATCTCGAAAACTGTTTTTTATTTTGTTGATCAATGTGATCATACGCCCTTAAAAAAATTTAAAATATTACTATCCATAAAAGTGACCAATATGCTTACGAATGGCGCAGCACAGGTCGCGAACTAGTCTAGATTTCTGCTATACATCCGGATACTCACGAAAAAAAAAACAATAACAAGGCAACAGCCAGTCCCGGGGAATTGCTTAAGATCAGTGGCCCTTTAAGAAAATATACTTACTTTGTGACATAAGCGAACCGCGCTCTCGCAATTATTTTCATTATTATGATAGATCTAGGTAGGCTCGCGTTGAAATATGAAAAAATAAAATCACATACTACCAATGAACTTGTAAAACACAAAAAAGTAACACTATCGATTCCTTTTAATATTCGCCCACTCGTAAAATTGGTTTCTCTTCATTTGTAACGAAGATCCCACGCACTGAGAATGAGCTTGTTTGTGCCCTCGCTAGGGGAGACAACTATCATATCTTTCGCAAAGGGAGACAATCACCACAACCGGAAATTATCGCTGAAATTAAAATGGGGGAAGTCCCATCACACATCAACCGAGTGTAGAATCAACCCATGTTGTAGAAACATGTATGTATTGACATTCTATCCTATTCCCATTGTAAACATCGTGCAATCTATTTTGGATCATGTAACTAAAAAAAATTGGTTGTGAACGTCAACAACTGTTTATATCAACAATCGCGGATCTAAGACAAAAGCCTCTTTTTCCAGAAGTCCAATGTACAAACATATATACCAACGTGGTCTCTGATTATAATGCTTAGTATTATCACTAGTTTATGAATAAGTGTGCCAGCTTAATTTATAATTAATTTTGTTGTTTATTTGAACTTAGCAGATGCCGGTTATCATTTTGGGTAGGCTATTTATACTCGCTATGCTACCCGGCAGGATACCCGTTGTGCTACCACCAAGGCACCATAAATGGTGTCCTAATTTCTATATCATGCCTAAAGATATCTGTACACCTAGCCCAGTATATCTATGGCAGTACTACAGTCACTTTATATAACATATATCATGATACTGTATCTGCGCTGTTTGTTGGTTGTGGCCATGCTGGCTATCTAGGTTAATAGCTGGCTATCTAGGTTAATTGCTGGCTATCTAGGTTAATAGCTATTAGACTCGATAGGTTAAATTTCATACAGTCTAGGGCTGGGACGGGTAACTCGGGTACTCGGGTCGGGTGGGTCCTGAGTAAGACCCGGGTACCCACAGGACTACCCGGACCCATAGTAAGTCACGTAATTATATTGTTTAATGGCAAAACATATTTCGAACTCTATGGTTACACTATATCAGAGACCATATAATAGAGGGACGGCCCTCCCCAACAGTTTATCATAAACCATCAGCGCTACGGTCTGGCATGTAACTGATACATCCCGACACCCTGCTGTTAACCTCTCTGTACCGCTGCAGTTGCGCAGTAGATGCGCAGACATTCACGACTGACCATTCTGGTAACCACGTAAACAATATTATATAATATCCGGGGTAAGAGTTAATTCCCTTAGCCGAGATTTCTCCGACTACGACCAGCGACAATCCAATAAAAGGACGTCTTTTAGCAGATTACAAAGATTTTTTTATGATATCTCTCATTAGCACATGTCATTTGGCTGCAAATTATTTGCTGAACATGTGTGTCTTCCGGAACATTTATTTCAATTTACATTCGCCACAGCCATGGGCGACTTCATTAACTTGGACGATTTCGTCTTGGACCTAGATATGCCACTTGAAGAATTCCCTCTCTTCGATCAGGGGTTGGTTTCGGATGACTCTTGGTCTAAATAGAATGACAGTGATGTTACTGCTACCAAGCCGTTGGTAATACCTCCCAAAAAGCTTCACTCAAAGAAAAAGATAGGAAATGAAAATATGACGTCTGTCCACAAGCATAAGTTTTCGAGGGCGTGTGAAGAAAAAGCCGCTCCGATATCAAAAGTATTTTATAATGTATTCTATTTGTTTTAAAAATCAGTTAATATATCTCATTTTATGCTGCAATTGTTAACTATTATAAATAAACAAATATACCAAATCTACTACGAACGCCACAGAAAACTACGATCCGGTAAATTGCACAGGAACTCAGGAAGTGTATATAAAACTCATCCAGAAGCAAGGAAGACACTTGTAACATATCACCATATTCCCGATGTTCACAAAATATATCTCCAGATTAACTTCATATCTTATAATAAGTCCAGACTAGATTTACTTGCAAAAATGCATGATCACCGACTGGTGTAAATGCTTTACTATTCGCCAGAAAGAAAATGACGCCATATTAATGTTTTTATTTCATGTAAATTCGCTACTATTTTATAATGCTAATAGTTCCAGTGAATTAGAAATACACATTAAACTACGAGCGTTGTTAAATGAATTTTCGATGTGTCCGACAATGGGCTTCGAAAGAATCAAATGTTATTGGTTAATGCCAGTTTGGGGCTAGCAGTGATAATGGGGTTTGCCGGAGCGAGGTAAGTTTTTTTTCAAAGGGAGGCTACTATTAAATTCCAAAGCAAAGAGGACGATTGTAATTTTACAATCGTTATTCGATATTACCCGATTAGATTGATATTTCAACATACAAATAATTAGATATTTCAGGTATAACAATATATCTTCAACGAGCATGGTACTAGATATGTACTAGTATATCGTAAACTGTAGTAACGTTTGTTGTTTTCCAAATTCTTTCATCATAGTTTTCTATATCTGATCAATGAAAAACAAACTTTAAACTCTAACCTGGAACGAAGCATGCAACTATTACTATAAAAACAAAACAAAACATCACAAACTCTGACATATATAAATGTATTTTCCACAGAAAAGGACAATAGACCATCTATATATTTTACTGAATGACACCTTCGACCTTGTTGTCTGGAACTTCTCTCCCGAAGACTGCCGATATAATCCTTCTTCTTTCTTGGCATTTACAAAGCAAATGATAATTTTATAATACAAATATTTCATGTAACGGATTTTTGTTTTTGTATGATGTTTTCATTGTTGTGTAAATACACAAAGTAAGTAGTAACTTCATCATATTTACATTATTATGATTGGGTTTAGGACAATATCATTTTGCTCATAATCAATATTTACACGGCATAAAATAAATAATTGATTAAATGGAGTCATGATTTATACAGACAAAATCTACAGAAGATAACAAATATGTAGTATTGTAGTAGGTAGTATATGCGCGATATGTGATAGAAGCCTTACTGAAACAAAGTTAAACTTACGAAGAAATGGCGAAAAGCAATGGTAAAAAAAATACGCGTTTTACAAAAACAATTCTTATATCATACAATATAAGTGACTTTGTAGAATGTTTCAAAGGATATTTGCGGATGATGATCACAGACAAAATGCATGTTATGTCGTCTGCTGTATGGTAATTTAACTTAAAATATGTGACGTAAAATATGGCCTTGCGCCAAAAATCATACCAAAAAAACTACCGATCGTACCTAAATAACGTTGGTACCAAGCCAAAGGGAAAATCGTGATGAATGTAAAACTATTAAATTCAGGACCGATAATAGGAACACATTCGTCTGAAAGCATGCGAAAATTAAGAGTTATGGTGTAATTATTTCGGGAAAATTCAGATTTAGTCCCATTTCTGGAGTCAAAATCTGAAATTTCGCATCCGCCCTAAATTTGTTAATGGCACTAAGCCAATTTTTAACATATCTCCTTTTTATACACCTAGGTAACCAAGGACTTTCATTGCGAATTAGAGGCCGTTATTGAAAATCAAAATCTGCACTTTTGCTGATTTTACATGTGCGCCATTTTGTTCTCTCGGACAAAGACAAAGCTTGATCACAGTCATCAAATACAGTGACAACGACATGCTTTAGGGCACCAACAAATCTCAGTTGTAATGTTAACAATGTTAAGAAATACATGAGTGTAATTATGTATTGTGAAATATATCTTTTGCATGGGAAAAAAGGCAACAACGATGACTACAGTGAACGCGTTTCTGCTCGCTTCCGGACAGGCTGCGCAGTACAAGCCGTAGCACTGATGGTTTCGCGCATAGGCTAGAGGGCCGTCCCTCTATTATATGGTCTCTGACTATATGTGACACATTTCGTTCTGACTATACACACACTCTTTCTGACTTTATATGTTTGTAACTTCAGTTAACTTCAGTGTATGCATGACCAGATCAGAGTTTATGTGTATCTAAATACATTTTGTCAGGGAGTACGGTCAAACGTTTCCCAATCAGACATTTTGTACACCTCTCTTGTGACCTACAGCGGGTACCCGGGTAGGGTCGGGCAATAGTGGGTTGGGTACCCAGGTAGTAAATTTGGACTCGTCCCAGCCCTAATACAGTCTCTTGTTAATTTTGTTTTGTTTTGATATAGTTGGGGGTGCTAATTCCTTCATCAGTTCAACTCATAATCAAGAATAATAACTTAACTTATGCTTGTTTTATCATTAACAAAATCTAGACAATTATACAAAATCATGCAGTGACATTGTTCAGTGCCACAATGCAACACAAGCCCCGCCCATTGTTATCAGGACACGGTAATTCTTTTTTTCCGTGTATGGAAAAATAAATGCATAAAGTATTGTTAGTTATCTAGTCAAATGCCATGGAATCACTTGAATTTGGGATATGGTAAATTCTGTCTCGTGTACAGTATGTATTTTATTTTTGTCTGGGTGACGTTTCTGAGACAACAAACCCAGCAGAATATTATGATGTAATCAGATGTAGTTTTTCTTTTTGTAATTGCAATTTTGTAATTGTATCAGACTGCACAGTTGTCACATTGTCAACTTTATTAAAGGTTAAATAAAGAAGAAGCAATTTATGTGTGATGAATCCCACCAGAACATACTCCTGTTGTGTCACTGGTACTGTCCATGAGGATTCCAGGTTATAGAAGGTTGCATCTCATCATATCCTGTCTGTGTCCATCTTCCTGAGGCAAGGGGGTTACTGACTACAAAAGTCCAGTTTCCACCCTTGCCGAATTAGGCTGGAATTTCCAGGCTCGATCGTAGCATCACCAGTGCCTATTACAAGTTATGTCCCCTCTGTGTCCCCCCTATTGACCAGGGGCAGTCGGGTAGCCTAGTGGTTAAAGCGTTAGCTCGTCACGCCGAAGACCCGAGTTTGATTCCCGACATGGGTACAATGTGTGAAGCCCATTTCTGGTGTCCCCCGCCGTGATATTGCTGGAATATTGCTAAAAGCGGCGTAAAACCATACTCACTCACTCACTCCCTATTGACCAATCAGATTTCACCTCTCATCTCATTTGCATTTGCTTCAAACAAAATGGCAGTCTTTTATAGCCAGTTAACGCCATTACCTCAGGAAGATGGTCTGTGTCGGTCATTGCTAATGCTTTCAATCACTGGTTCATCTGGTACAGGTGTAAATTGTAATAGTACATGGGGTCACGATACGTATCACGATACTGTGGCTGGAATGCAATTTGTATCCAGAGACAGTATTTTCATTCATGAGTTTATATTCTCTCTTCTTGCGGGTGAATCACAACCCTGAATCAAGACTTATGACATGACAAACACTTTAAAGTTTTTATTACAATAATATTTAGTGGACATCATCAAAGCCCATCACTGATTTACTGTTAATTAACTGATCAGCTACTACATTCACAGATATAAATGTAATGTATCGTATGTATCGCGGTACAGGTGTTTTATATTGATGCATTGTATCTTGGGCCTTGTATCGGATACAATACTGTATCGTTACACAACTATTGCTTGGTGTCGGGACTTGATATATTTCAGAGGCTGCAGGTATGGAGATTGCGTAAATCGATGTTCGTGATGTCAATCACTGGATTGCACTTATATAGCAATGAATACCCCACTCAGACACAGTATACTGACTCCGAGCAGACCAGTCCTTGTTTTAGCCCCATAATGCCGAGCGCAAGACAGGGTAATAACAAGTGCGGTCTTTTAACATCATTTGGTATGATGCGGCCGGGGATTGAACGCTTGACCTTCCGCTCGCCGGGCACACGCTCTACTACTAAACCGGTACTACTACTAGGCGGTAAAAAAGGTATGGAGACTGATACTGCCGTGATTGTATTTCAGGCCGGGTGACAAAGCTGATGGTATGGATTGCGAAGAGATGCTGAAGGCAGCCTCTAAACCCTTCTCCCAATGTGGGGTCCATGCAGCCGAGATGATAGAGAAGAATATCGCATGCCTGTCATGCAATAGGCTTGTGTGTGCCCTGTGCATGCGGGACTCGCACCTCAGTCATGACATCATCAGTGTCAACAAGCTCCGGGACTGCATGTCACTACGGGTAGGTCCCTTTCTCTTCCTTCATCACAGTCAGTCATCAATATTGCATCCATCTAGTGGCGGTCAGGTAGCCTAGTGGTTAAAGCGTTAGCTCGTCACGCCGAAGACCCGAGTTCGATTCCCGACATGGGTACAATGTGTGAAGCCCATTTCTGGTGTCCCCCGCCGTGATATTGCTGGAATATTGCTAAAAGTGTCGTAAAACCATACCCACTCACTCACTCACCGCATCCATCTTCCCAGCATGTAAAACTTTTATTACACTCTCGGTAACATCGCTGCCACCAGTGTGGGCGCGGCCATTACAAGAATCTTGAAATTTGCCTGCTAACCCCAAATGTAGTAACATTTATTCTTTTGTTTATGGGAATGCTATCATAGTTCATTTTGAAAGGGTTTACGACTGACCATGTTTTGGCGGCATGGGTTGCCCAGTTGTCTATGGTGCCGCGATTTGCTGTACAGAGTTGCATCCCTTGGGCATGCCAGAAACCTATGATTCTGGGTTCGAATTTGTCAGCACCATACCCGTGCTCGTGGGTTTCAAAGAAGTGGTAAACATCTGAGACCTGCATCACTTCTGGCTTTCCTCCCACATTAAACTGACATGCCATGATATAACTGGAATACTGTTAAAAGCTGCGTTAAACCCAACTCACTCATCCAGATGAATTTACATTATTTGTATAATCAGATTGGTTCAAGATTGTAGATGAATGGAAAATCAACAAACTTTCTCCTTCCCCCAACATTTGTTCTACACCAATTACATAGTTGTAATAAAACAATACAAACTGACAAACAAAATAATTCAGCAGGGACAATTCGGCGTCACGGCAATCATCACAAGTTTGTACACATAACAGTCAGTCAGCTGCTAGTTCAACTCCAAGCATTGTTGTGGCCACCTATCACAGTGGGGAGTTTAGACTGGTGGCAGCGATAATTGCTGTGAGGCAAGGGAGATAACTGACTTTAAAAATCCAGTTTCCAGCCTTTGCAGAACCAGGCCGAAGTGATGCGGGTCTCAGACATTTACCACTTCGGTGAAACCCCCGAGCACGGGTATGGTGCCGACAAACCTAGAAACATAATCGGGGCGAACCGTGATTCTAACCCACAATCATAGGTTTTTGGCGTGCCAAAGGGACGCAACTCTGCACAGCGAATTGCGGCGCCTTGGAGGACTGGGCCACCCGTGCCCACCAGTCAAGATGATCTGATTGATAATCAAGACCTTTATTGTAAAAAAATGTGTCTTACCTCGCGAAGTGCATCAAATCACTTGAGCACCTTTGTTACGAACATGAGAAGATTTGGAAAATATCTGTTGACGCCCAGTTGATGGTACACATGCTCTGCAAATCCTGCAATCGACCCAAAATCTGCATGCAGTCGCCATGTTGTTTATGAACTGTAATTTCAATTGTATTACATGTTTTTTATTGTACTGTGCATAGACTCCTTCGTCCAGCCCCAAAATGACTCCATAATTGACACCTAGTTCGGCAAGGGTGGAAACTGGACATTTACCAAGAACGTGACATAATTAGAGCTGAGCATCGCCTAGTATCAATTTGTATCACGATACAGACTGACGATACTGCTGGTATCACGAAACACCACATCAAATAGTAAGAAATGATGAAATCACTGAAATACAGCTCTAAGACCTCTTTGACTGAAAGTCAAGTCAGCTCATTGGTCAACACTTGTGTGATATTGAGGTGGATGTAAAAACCTTCTATTGCCCTAGGCAGCTGGGGTGGTATGATCCCCAGGGAGTTGAGAATGATAACTGGAATGCAAACAGATCCATTGGTCAGGGAAAAAATAAAGCTGCATTTGAGCAGATACTAGTACCTGGATACCTGTGGGATAATAATGTCATGATGCATTGTCTGTCGTCTGTCCGTCTGTCCGTCTGTTATCAACTCTCCACTTTCGACATCCCCGTGATTGGTCAAGACCCATTGAGCTGCGTTTTCCCGAGGCAAGGGAGTTGATTGACTGTAAAAGTCCAGTTTCCACCGTTGCCGAACTAGGCTGCGGTTATTGAGTCATAGTTTGGGTGGTCTAAAAAATCTATGCATAGTCCAATCAAAATCACACAATGAAATCAACATCCTGACTCTGACAATGTGATATTTACTTTGGTATGTAGAAAATAGGACCTGCATGTACGGGTCAATAATAATGTAGTGCCATGAGCATTCACTTGATAATTGGATTTTGGTGTATTTATAAATGCATTTATTATTATTATCATTATCATTACCGTATTTGACGTAATAAGCGCCCCGCTCTAATAAGCGCCCACGGCGATATTTGCTAATATATTGGCTAGTGAACAATCCCAATTAGCACCCTTCCGATTGATCAATGAATACAGGACTTACTTATTCGTGTTATTATGTGTGTTATATGCACCCTTAATTACGGGCAATTAAATTCTGGAAAAAAATATATCTTTTAAGTATATAAATTTTCTTTTGTATCTAATTTTGAGAGCGCCCTGGGCGCTTATTACGTTGAATACGGTATTATGTAACATATTAACAAAGTTAAAATAAGATCAATATTTTTTACCAGCAAGATGTGGAAGTGATGTTTTGATTGCTGATATCACTGGAAATATAAAAATCTTTTTCAGATTTCGTACAAATTTCTCTTGACAAAATGGAAAAAACTAATTGAAGTTTAATGTATTTTATTTTCATAAGTCAAGAAATATTACAGCAAAATACCTAATACTTTTTATCTGCCCTGACTGAAAGTCAAATCAGTTCATGTGTCAACACTTGTATGATATTGAGGTGGATGTAAAAACCTTCTATTGCCCTAGGCAGCTGGGGTGGTATACTCCCCAGGGAGTTGAGAATGATAACTGGAATGCAAACAGACAGATCCATTGGTCAGGGAACAAATAATGCTGCATTTGAGCAGATACTAGAACCTGTGGGATATGAGTGTATAATATAATAATGTCATGATGCTTTGTCTGTCGTCTGTCCGTCTGTTATTAACTTTCCACTTTCGACATCCCCCTGATTGGTCAAGACCCATTGAGCTGCGTTTTCCCGAGGCAAGGGAGTTGACTGACTGTAAAAGTCCAATTTCCACCCTTGCCGAACTAGGCTGCAGTTATGGAGTCATAGATTGGCTGGTCTAACAAATCTATGCATTGTCCAATCAAAATCACACAATGACATCAACATCCTGACTGACATTGTGGTATTTACTTTTGTATGTAGAAAATAGGACCTGCATGTACAGTGTCAATCACTGTCAAACACTGCACAGAGCTCCAGATAAGCTTTTGGTGTTGTGGGTATTTTACCCATGCATTTATCAGTAATTCTATCTGGGTATTCAAATTTCTGTTACCCACTAGTTTTTACACATGTGGGTATTTAAGTTAAATATTTAAAAACACTATTCATCTAGTCCCTGCAAACTGGTGTCGTGTGGGTTCGAGAGCTTTATAGGACTCAAAAATACCGCGATACTTCCACAAGAAAGTGTGATGGCAAATGATCATGATGTAACTGTCATCGTGGAGTTTAGCAAGGTTGACGGAATGCCCGTTTATAACTTCAAAATAAGTTGCTGATTTGCTAATCGAATACGCAGGGTTACTTCACAATATTTTGATGATACTCACAAGTTTTATTTTTGTAGCGTATCTGTAATGTTCGTTGCGTATTTGATATGCTGGAATATTATTTCACTGCGTATTTCTGCATTTCTGATGCATATTTTACACAGATACACAGCTTATCTGGAGCTCTGACTGCAGCTCCCAATATACGAACAAATTGTGTTACTGTCAGGGATCATGAATATTTTGGAGATGTTTTTATGAAATTGTGTTCTCATTCTTCACTACAAAAAAACATCCCCAGAAGTATTCATAGTCCCTGCCCTTTTTGTGTGCAGTATATATTGCAATACATAACGCAATATATTGCTGTATAAGTTTTTGGCCAATACACAGCCCTAGTAAATATGATCATGCTTTGATTATGATTCAAGTCTGTATTGTCTTTTTTAGTTCATGATCAGTGCTTGTGCAGTGTTTGAAATTTAGCATGAAAGTCAAAGGGAATTTGTCATCACCCGAATGTTAATGGTTGGAGATTTAGGGGATGTTTAGATGAAACTACTACAGGGGTAGATCCGTGTCTACGTATTTCAGTTTATTTTATGAGTATTTTACGCAAATGCGCAGCTTATCTTAGTTCTGAGGGCTGACCTCGACCAATTTCCTAAGTGCTTATTACGACGAATATGGTCATGTCATGACAGATTATCTATGCGAATATGAAAGAATTGGATGGTCCTTGAGTTGTTTTGAGCAGTATATAAACAAGATAAATGCTGTTTCATGACAACACAGCGAGGTGGGGTAGTTTAGTGTTTGAAGTGTTCGCTCATCACGCCAAACACCAGGGTTTGATGACACACTTGCAAGGGCCATTGTTGGCGCCCTCTAGTATGTCTGGAATAATGCTAAACATTTTACTGAAGAATTTATTGGGTTCTAACATCCGCCTTTAAATAATCCTGGATCTACTTTGTAAAGACTGGATCACCCTATTCCAGTATATGATTGCTTATTTCGTCATGGATCAAATCGATAATCATTGTCACAAGTAACCATGGTAACTGGCGATGACAAACTTGACATCGTTTACAGTGCCGCGTCTTCAGCATGGAACTCAGTGATGTCATCAAACATTGGAAGACGCTTTGTCCAGAACAAAAGTTCCAGGTTGGGAGAATTAAGTGAAAATTAGCAGAGTTGAATTTATTTGAGTTTGTTTGTTTGTTGTTTAAAAGTTCCAAACAGTTATTGACACCAAATGCAAGTGTTATTTGTTTGTTGGTTTCTTGTTTAATGCCACTTTCGGCAGTATTCCGACCAGATTCCTGAACCTAGGACCTTTCTTTTGTTAGAACGATGCATATGAATATGATGACGTGGGTTTCACCAAGGATGTTTATGCCTACATCGTGGATTTCACCTGTGTGGTTGGAGTCTACATCGTGGGTTTCACCAAGGTGTTTGGAGTCTACATTGTGGATTTCACCCAGGGTGTCGACACCTACATCATGGATTTCACCAAGGTGGTCGACGCCTACATCTTGGGTTTCACCAAGGTGGTTGGAGTCTACATAGTGGGTTTCACCAAGGTGTTTGGAGTCTACATTGTGTATTTCTGCAAGGTGGTCGACGCCTACATCGTGGGTTTCACCAAGGTGTTTGGAGTCTACATTGTGGATTTCACCAAGGTGGTTGGAGTCTACATCGTGGGTTTCACCAAGGTGGTTGGAGTCTACATTGTGGATTTCACCAAGGTGGTCGACGCCTACATCGTGGGTTTCACCAAGGTGGTTGGAGTCTACATTGTGGATTTCACCAAGGTGGTTGGAGTCTACATTGTGGGTTTCACCAAGGTGGTCGACGCCTACATCGTGGGTTTCACCAAGGTGGTTGGAGTCTACATTGTGGATTTCACCAAGGTGGTCGACGCCTACATCGTGGGTTTCACCCAAGTGGTTGGAGTTTACATTGTTGGTTTCATCACCTAGATCCACATCTACCTCGTAGATACACATTGCTACATGGTCCACCAGTGTGATGATCCACCTACCCATGTATGATGAAGATCTGTACAATAGGTCTTCAGGAACCATTCATACCTAAAAGGTGACTACGCTTGTCGTAAGGGGCAACTAAAGGGATAGGGTGGTCAGGCTCGCTGACTTGGTTTGATGCACGCCATCGTATCCCAAATGCGGGGGTTGATGTTCATGATGTCAATCACTGGATTGTCTGGTCCAGACTTGATTATCTACAGTGCACCGTCATATAGCTGGAATATTGCTGAGTGCGGCGTTAAACAACAAACAAAGAAACAAATGTGTGAATTCATTATTGAATTCTGTATCAACTTTTAAAAAATAATATGTACCCATATGTACCCTTATGTTACAAGTTGTAGCAGGACCACGAGGATTACATGGGGTTTTATGCGTCCTGCTTTAGGTTTTGTACCATGAGCTAGAGTGAGTGAGTGAGTGAGTATGGTTTTACGCCGCTTTTAGCAATATTCCAGCCATATCAAGGCGGGGGACACCAGAAATGGGCTTCACACATTGTACCCATGTCAGGAAATCGAACCCGGGTCTTTGGCGTGACGAGTGAACACTTTAACCACTAGGCTACCCGACCGCCCCACCATGAGCTGGAGGCGAGTGGTATGAAACCTAATGAGAGATGCATAAAACCCCATGTACCCTGAGTGATCCTGCTACAACGAATTATCTTACCAGCATGTTTAATATTAAAAAAAAATATTCAAACTTGATATAAAACAGGTGTTCGATTGAGTTGAGGTTAACTTGTGCCATGTCACATGACTTCCATTGACTCGGAAAAAGCGTGCAGCTTTCTGCCTTAAAGAAATCAATGTGCGGCCTGTCTTGTTCATGGTGGGGTATAAAGGATTTATTCCCTGCTGAGAAATATATTTCCCTCCAAGACGGGATACATAGAATTATATCAGGATCACATTGACCAATCAGATCTCATCATTCTGACATGAAGGTATGATAAACAAGTTTTGTCCCATCCTTTCCTACCAACTACTCAGACTAACCATTGCCATACCAAATGTACAAAACAAAACGCTAAATTTGACTGCAGTACTTTTGGAATGAACCTAAATTATTTCGCCTTGCACTTTTAATGCCAACTGGTTGATTTCAACAACTCCAAAAAAGTGGAAGAGGCGCCACATGGAACAGGAAGAATATTACACAAAAATAGTACAAATTAAGTATCGTGATGGACATATATTTTGTATGACTTGGGTATCGGGATGAATATAGATACATGAGACAGTCACATCGGAGACGTACAAAGCACCAACTCTCACTGTTGCTGGTTATAATTCTGTTGCCATGGTTACTGGTTGCAGGAGAAGGTAGCCGATGACCTGAATGAGCTCCAAGTGCTTCAGAAGCGGCTCCAGACGCAGATGGAGGATAGGAAGAAAACACAGAAAGAGATTGAGGTTGGTTACCATTGTTACAACTTAAACGTGAGGTGAGGTGAGGTGAACAGGGGTGAAATGGGGTTTGGTGTCACGTTCAAGATCATTGCACTTAAATAGCGATGTGCATGCATCTATGTGAGTGTGTGTGTGTGTGGCTGCTTTCAAACTGGCCAAAATGTGGGTGAAAACTTTGGTTCATATAAGCCTGGTACGACTGACCTGTTAAGAAGAGATACGAGTGTTTCAAAACCCATCTTCCCGAGGCAAGCATGCCCACTAGCCTATATCAAAGTCTAGTTTCTACCCTTGTCACATCAAGGCCACTTTTCTTGGCTCGACCCTGGTGCCACCTCGCTTAGATCACGAGTTGTGTCCCTTGTAATGAAAATGCGATATCCAATCAGATCACTGTTCTTATCTTGTATAGCTACGCAAAGACATTTGCGCTTTCATCCCTGTCACAAAAACACTGGCAATTGGGGGGGGTTAAAAGATGAAAAAGGCATATACATGTCAACAAAGACAGGCAGCAGTAAATCACTTTCATACAAAGGTGTACCAGTCATTAATGTTGCTTTTGTGACACGTTCTCTGATTGGTCTTTCCATAATTGCGATAGTCCAATCATATTCAGCACAGGAAAGTAGGCTTGATGTGGCAAGGGTGGAAACAAGACTTTGATAAACAGGCTCGTGGACGCTCTTGCCTCGGAAGATGTTCAAGACCCTGACAATGCATTCAAGTGTCAACTGGCCTTCCCTTACAAAAACACATCTGCCGCTGTATGGATGCATAATTCATGCTTACTGTGTTGTATGGACATTCTGCTGATTGTGACACTTAACGTTGTTGCAGTTATCCAATAAGAAGATGTGTGCTGAGATAGACGGGGCGTTTGAGCAGCTTCAGTCAGTGCTGCATGGTAAGTTGTGTCGTTATATTGTGTTACTGTTAGGCCTGGCAAACTATATGACTTGTTGTACAGTTACTCACTCACTGACTCACTCTCTCACACTGTCACATTCTCACTCTCACTCTCACTCACTCACATTCTCACACTCACACTGTCATACTTATACTCTCATACTCACTTTCACTCACTCACCCTCACAAGCTCTCACACACTCACATACTCACATAGTCACGCACTCACACATACTCACTCTCACTCTCTCACACACTCACATACTCACATAGTCACGCACTCACACATACTCACTCTCACTCTCTCACACACTCACATACTCACATAGTCACGCACTCACACATACTCACTCTCACTCTCTCACACACTCACATACTCACATAGTCACGCACTCACACATACTCACTCTCACTCTCTCACACACTCACATACTCACATAGTCACGCACTCACACATACTCACTCTCACTCTCTCACACACTCACATACTCACCTAGTCACGCACTCACACATACTCACTCTCACTCTCTCACACACTCACATACTCACATAGTCACGCACTCACACATACTCACTCTCACTCTCTCACACTCTCACATACTTTCACAGAATCACTCTCACTCACTCTCTCACACTCTCACATAATCACTCTCACTCTCACTCTCACATACTTTCACAGACTCACTCTCTCACACTCTCATGCTCACATACTTTCACAGACTCACTCTCTCACATACTCACTCTCACTCTCACTCTCACATACTCTCACAATCTCACTCACTCTCACTCTCACATACTTTTACAGACTCACTCTCTCACATACTCACTCTCACTCTCTCACACTCTCACATACTTTCACAGACTCACTCTCAGTCTCTCACACTCTCACATACTCTTACTCTCTCTAACTCTCACATACTTTCACAGACTCACTGTCACTCACACTCTCACATACTCAGAACATGACCAATTTTGTAAATGTTTCAGATAAAAAAGAAGAAATAAAAAAATATTTGACAACATATCACGAGAAGAACCTTGACAATCTAAAGTTAGACCTGAAAGCCTTGGAGGAGAAGTACACGAACTCCACCCGGATGATCCAGAAGGTGATCACGTGTACCACCAAGCCGCACGGCAACATCAAGGAGATGCTGGATCTGCCACAACAGTGAGTCCCTCCACCCTAAGTGATGAAGTAACCATCTTCCCAAGGCAAGGGCGTTAACTGACAATAAAAGACCAGTTTCCACCTTTGCCGGACTAGGTTGGAATTCATGAGTTTTATTTTGGGTGGACTAACGAGTCTATGCATAGTCCAATCTAATCATGTAACGAAATCGACATCTGGTTCGTGAACTGCCGTGCAGATTTTGGTCCATTGCAAGATTTGCAAAATATGGGTACCTCCAACTCGGCATCAACAGATATTGTTAAAATCTTTTCAATCAAGGTGCTCACGTGATCCGATTCACTTTGGGTTTCATCACAATATAGATCTTGATTATTGATCAGATAGTCTTGACTGGGTGCCGCCATTTTATTTGAATCAAATGCAAGTGAAAAAAGAGGTTGAATCTGATTGGTCAATAGAAGAGACACAACTAACAACTGGTGGCACTGGGATCGAGCCAAGAAATTCCAGTCTAGTTCGACAAGGATGGAAACTGGACTTGTATGGTCAGTTCATTCCCTTGCCTATAAAGTCCAGTTTCCACCCTTGTTAAACTGGGCTTTCCATGTTTTCGATTTAGAAAATATCTGTTGATGCCAAGTTGGCGGTGCACATGCTTTGCAAATCCTGCCTCGGGAAGAGGATAAGTCTCAGCCTCAGACTACTCACGGATAAGCACTTACTCATAGTTTATGCGAGATTTTTTCGATAGAGTGATCGAGTGGGATGAGGAAATCCCAGCAAGGCGTTAACACATACATAGTTTTATAATAAACATCAATATTGACAGTATTACTAGATAGTAACAGTTAGGGCTGCAACGAATACACTATGGGGCGAATACGATTTGTATCAGGATTATGGGTAATGAATATGAATATTAATTCACGAATACAATAACAAGTCAGCAGTTTATGTATTATTTGTCATATTCAGTGAAACAATAACAACATAAATTATTTGACATCGTTTGTTAATTATTAATATATGATAAAATTATATACCGGTACTGCACTTATCCAGGTGCTAGTATCTGCTCAAATGTGACAATGACCAGTGACCACAATACTGTTAAATTAAATATCATAAGAGTGTTGTTTTGGAAGAAATCTATGCATATAATATATTTTTAAGGATATTTTTAGGTACAAGATATTAAAATGCACTTGATTGCATATTCATAAATATGAATATTCTAAACGATACTAATGACACATTTTAAAATACTACTCATCTTTAGGCATACATTTTTGAATAAATTCCTCCAGATCAAACATATTACAGTAAACATGCAGGCCATACCTCAACTAAGGGATGGAAGAGTAGTCTAGTGGTTAAAGCATTTGCTCTTCACGCCGAAGGTCCGGGTTCGATTTCCCACATGGGTACAATGTGTGAAGCCCATTTCTGGTGTCCCCCACCATGACTGATGGAATATTGCTAAAAGCAGTGTAAAACCATACTCACTTACTCTCATTCAGGCTTGCGACCGCCTCCGTGGTCTAGTGGTAGAGCGTCCAGCCGGAGAGGGGAAGGTCTGGGGTTTGATCCCCGGTCGCGTCATAACAAAAGACGTTAAAAGATGGTACTTGTTGTTACCCTGTCATGCAGACAGACAGACAGACAGACAGACAGACAGACAGACAGACAGACAAACAGACAGACAGTACTTTAGGCCAGATATTTTGGCTGGATATTTTCATGAGTACAATAACCATGATAACAACCTAATCACAGGCCAAGCTAGTGACTGACCCATTGACTGACCCATTGACTGACCCATTGACAGACCCAGTGACTGACCCATTTACTGACCCAGTGACTGACCCATTGACTGACCCAGTGACTGACCCATTGACTGACCCAGTGACTGACCCAGTGACTGACCCATTGACTGACCCAGTGACTGACCCAGTGACAATAGCTATGACCCCCACCTGTGCAGATCCGGGTTAGAATAGATCTTCGGTAACCCATGCTTGCCATAAAAGGCGACGACGCTTGTCGTAAGAGGCAACTAACGGGGTCGGATGCCCAAGACTTGTTGGTGCATTCCAATTGTGTGGATCGATGCTCATGTTGTCAATCACTGGATTGTCTGGTCCAGACTTGATTATTTACAGACCGCCCTCATATAGCTATAATATTGCTGAGTGCGGCTTTAAACAACAAACAACAGTGGTAGTAGTTAGTAGATTAAATATTCAGATTATTAATTCAGCCTAATTTAATGCAAATCCAGCAAGATACTACTTACAAACATATTGCTACAATTATGGCTAGAGACCCCATGGGCATTTCCGGGTTAGAGTTGGTCCTCCATATGCTGGTCGTAAGAGGCAAGTGCTTAGATCAGGCTGTCAGACTAGGTGACTTGGCTGTGTGTCATCATGCCTCAACAGTGTGGATTGTTGCTCATAATATCAATCACTAGTTTGTCTGTTCCAGACTCGTGGCTTTGAGTGATTGAGCTGGGTTAGACTCCGTTTTGAACATTGATCTTTAAGGCAGAAAGCCGCATGCTTTTTCCGAGTCAATGGAAGTCATGTGAGTGAGCGTGAGTGAGTTGGGTTTAAGGCCGCTTTTAACAGTATTCCAGTTATATCGCGGCGTGTCAGCTTAATGTGGGAGGAAAGCCCGAAGTGATGTAGGTCTCAAACATTTACCACTTTGGGGAAATCCACAAGCACAGGTATGCTGCTGACAAACTGAGAAACATGATTAGGGAAAACAGGGATTCGAACCCCGAATCATAGAATTCTGGTGTATCCAAGGAACGCAGCTGTGCATAGCTAACTGAGGGACCTTAGAGGACTGTGCCTCCTGAGGCCCTTGAAGTGGCCTTGTATGACTGTGTTGTAGACTGAAGGCTAGTGTATGACTGTGTTGTAGACTGAAGGCTGGTGTATGACTGTGTTGTAGACTGAAGGCTGGTGTATGACTGTGTTGTAGACTGAAGGCTAGTGTATGACTGTGTTGTAGACTGAAGGCTGGTGTATGACTGTGTTGTAGACTGAAGGCTGGTGTATGACTGTGTTGTAGACAGAAGGCTGGTGTATGACTGTGTTGTAGACTGAAGGCTGGTGTATGACTGTGTTGTAGACTGAAGGCTGGTGTATGACTGTGTTGTAGACTGAAGGCTGGTGTATGACTGTGTTGTAGACTGAAGGCTAGTGTATGACTGTGTTGTAAACAGAAGGCTAGTGTATGACTGTGTTGTAGACAGAAGGCTGGTGTATGACTGTGTTGTAGACTGAAAGCTGGTGTATGACTGTGTTGTAGACTGAAGGCTAGTGTATGACTGTGTTGTAGACAGAAGGCTGGTGTATGACTGTGTTGTAGACTGAAGGCTAGTGTATGACTGTGTTGTAGACAGAAGGCTGGTGTATGACTGTGTTGTAGACTGAAGGCTGGTGTATGACTGTGTTGTAGACTGAAGGCTGGTGTATGACTGTGTTGTAGACTGAAGGCTGGTGTATGACTGTGTTGTAGACTGAAGGCTGGTGTATGACTGTGTTGTAGACTGAAGGCTGGTGTATGACTGTGTTGTAGACAGAAGGCTAGTGTATGACTGTGTTGTAGACTGAAGGCTGGTGTATGACTGTGTTGTAGACAGAAGGCTGGTGTATGACTGTGTTGTAGACTGAAGGCTAGTGTATGACTGTGTTGTAGACTGAAGGCTGGTGTATGACTGTGTTGTAGACTGAAGGCTAGTGTATGACTGTGTTGTAGACTGAAGGCTAGTGTATGACTGTGTTGTAGACTGAAGGCTGGTGTATGACTGTGTTGTAGACAGAAGGCTAGTGTATGGTTGTGTTGTAGACAGAAGGCTGGTGTATGACTGTGTTGTAGACTGAAGGCTAGTGTATGACTGTGTTGTAGACTGAAGGCTGGTGTATGACTGTGTTGTAGACAGAAGGCTGGTGTATGACTGTGTTGTAGACTGAAGGCTAGTGTATGACTGTGTTGTAGACTGAAGGCTGGTGTATGACTGTGTTGTAGACAGAAGGCTAGTGTATGACTGTGTTGTAGACAGAAGGCTGGTGTATGACTGTGTTGTAGACTGAAGGCTGGTGTATGACTGTGTTGTAGACTGAAGGCTGGTGTATGACTGTGTTGTAGACTGAAGGCTGGTGTATGACTGTGTTGTAGACTGAAGGCTGGTGTATGACTGTGTTGTAGACTGAAGGCTGGTGTATGACTGTGTTGTAGACTGAAGGCTAGTGTATGACTGTGTTGTAGACAGAAGGCTGGTGTATGACTGTGTTGTAGACTGAAGGCTAGTGTATGACTGTGTTGTAGACAGAAGGCTAGTGTATGACTGTGTTGTAGACTGAAGGCTAGTGTATGACTGTGTTGTAGACTGAAGGCTAGTGTATGACTGTGTTGTAGACAGAAGGCTAGTGTATGACTGTGTTGTAGACTGAAGGCTGGTGTATGACTGTGTTGTAGACAGAAGGCTAGTGTATGACTGTGTTGTAGACAGAAGGCTGGTGTATGACTGTGTTGTAGACTGAAGGCTGGTGTATGACTGTGTTGTAGACTGAAGGCTAGTGTATGACTGTGTTGTAGACTGAAGGCTGGTATATGACTGTGTTGTAGACAGAAGGCTGGTGTATGACTGTGTTGTAGACTGAAGGCTGGTGTATGACTGTGTTGTAGACTGAAGGCTGGTGTATGACTGTGTTGTAGACTGAAGGCTGGTGTATGACTGTGTTGTAGACTGAAGGCTGGTGTATGACTGTGTTGTAGACTGAAGGCTGGTGTATGACTGTGTTGTAGACTGAAGGCTGGTGTATGACTGTGTTGTAGACTGAAGGCTGGTGTATGACTGTGTTGTAGACAGAAGGCTAGTGTATGACTGTGTTGTAGACTGAAGGCTGGTGTATGACTGTGTTGTAGACAGAAGGCTGGTGTATGACTGTGTTGTAGACTGAAGGCTGGTGTATGACTGTGTTGTAGACTGAAGGCTGGTGTATGACTGTGTTGTAGACTGAAGGCTAGTGTATGACTGTGTTGTAGACTGAAGGCTAGTGTATGACTGTGTTGTAGACTGAAGGCTGGTGTATGACTGTGTTGTAGACAGAAGGCTAGTGTATGGTTGTGTTGTAGACAGAAGGCTGGTGTATGACTGTGTTGTAGACTGAAGGCTAGTGTATGACTGTGTTGTAGACTGAAGGCTGGTGTATGACTGTGTTGTAGACAGAAGGCTGGTGTATGACTGTGTTGTAGACTGAAGGCTAGTGTATGACTGTGTTGTAGACTGAAGGCTGGTGTATGACTGTGTTGTAGACAGAAGGCTAGTGTATGACTGTGTTGTAGACAGAAGGCTGGTGTATGACTGTGTTGTAGACTGAAGGCTGGTGTATGACTGTGTTGTAGACTGAAGGCTGGTGTATGACTGTGTTGTAGACTGAAGGCTGGTGTATGACTATGTTGTAGACTGAAGGCTGGTGTATGACTGTGTTGTAGACTGAAGGCTGGTGTATGACTGTGTTGTAGACTGAAGGCTAGTGTATGACTGTGTTGTAGACAGAAGGCTGGTGTATGACTGTGTTGTAGACTGAAGGCTAGTGTATGACTGTGTTGTAGACAGAAGGCTAGTGTATGACTGTGTTGTAGACTGAAGGCTAGTGTATGACTGTGTTGTAGACTGAAGGCTAGTGTATGACTGTGTTGTAGACAGAAGGCTAGTGTATGACTGTGTTGTAGACTGAAGGCTGGTGTATGACTGTGTTGTAGACAGAAGGCTAGTGTATGACTGTGTTGTAGACAGAAGGCTGGTGTATGACTGTGTTGTAGACTGAAGGCTGGTGTATGACTGTGTTGTAGACTGAAGGCTAGTGTATGACTGTGTTGTAGACTGAAGGCTGGTATATGACTGTGTTGTAGACAGAAGGCTGGTGTATGACTGTGTTGTAGACTGAAGGCTGGTGTATGACTGTGTTGTAGACTGAAGGCTGGTGTATGACTGTGTTGTAGACTGAAGGCTAGTGTATGACTGTGTTGTAGACAGAAGGCTGGTGTATGACTGTGTTGTAGACTGAAGGCTGGTGTATGACTGTGTTGTAGACTGAAGGCTAGTGTATGACTGTGTTGTAGACTGAAGGCTGGTGTATGACTGTGTTGTAGACTGAAGGCTAGTGTATGACTGTGTTGTAGACTGAAGGCTAGTGTATGACTGTGTTGTAGACTGAAGGCTGGTGTATGACTGTGTTGTAGACTGAAGGCTGGTGTATGACTGTGTTGTAGACTGAAGGCTGGTGTATGACTGTGTTGTAGACTGAAGGCTGGTGTATGACTGTGTTGTAGACTGAAGGCTGGTGTATGACTGTGTTGTAGACTGAAGGCTGGTGTATGACTGTGTTGTAGACTGAAGGCTGGTGTATGACTGTGTTGTAGACAGAAGGCTGGTGTATGACTGTGTTGTTGTGTTGTAGACAGAAGGCTAGTGTATGACTGTGCTGTTGTGTTGTAGGCTCAAGTCCATGGTGGAGCAGTCCCAGCTGCTGTCTAGTCTTGATAATGTTGACCTTCTGATGGCCGAGAACAAATTCTCCAAAGTGTTGCCCTCCCTGGAAGCTGTGGCCAACATATGTCAGACCCTGCACCCTGAAGGTGAGTCACAGCCACATCCGTCACACCCTGCACCCAGATGGTGAGTCAAAGCCACATATGCTGGACCCTGCACCCAGAAGGTGAGTCACAGCCACATCTGTCACACCCTGCACCCAGAAGGAGAGTCACAGCCACATATGCTGGACCCTGCACCAAGAAGGTGAGTCAGAGTCACATCTGCCAGACCCTGCACCAAGAAGGTGAGTTGGAGCCACATATGCCAGACCCTGCGCCCAGAAGGTGAGTCACAGCCACATATGCTGGACCCTGCACCAAGAAGGTGAGTCAGAGCCACATCTGCCAGACCCTGTTTCCTGAAGGTCAGAGCCAATTCTGTCACACCCAGCACCCAGAAGGTGAGTCAGAGCCACATATGCCAGACCCTGCATCCAGAAGATGAGTCAGATGCATGAATGGGAGGTAACTCTCATTCTGCATGTTGCCATCTTTATTGTAAACAAGATTCAACCAACATTATGTGCATATGACAAAATCTTAACATAATCCTTTTGAGGAACAGAAAAATTACTAAGAGTCTAGTTTCATCAGAGTAAATGGTCTGGACCATTCTGTGATTCTCTTTTGGAGACATGGAATAAGGGCATTTTATCAACTCTTGATTGGACATTTTCATGATTTTATCAACTCTTGATTGGACATTTTTATGATTTTATCCACTCTTGATTGGACATTCTACTGTATTATTGCCAATTCAGAAACAAACCAACAAGCAAAGAAACCAAAGGTAGTCACAGCAAGATAACACTACAATTTTCTTGGCACTGGTTATTGAAAGTTGTACATGTCTCGATGTTTTTTCCAGCTACGAAGGTGGTGTGGAGTAAGGTGACCCCGGAGAAGAAGGACAACGGTACATTCTCCAGTAGTATGTTCCTCGGCTTGTTTTATCTGCAAAGATGCCTGCCATTGTCAATTTCTCCGAATATTTACTCTTTTAAACGGAGGCAGGGATAGCCAAGTCGACTAAGGCGTGCAATTCGCTGTGCAGAGTTGCGTCCCTTGGGCATGCCAGAAACCATTGATTTTGGGTTTGAATCCTGATTCACCCTGATTAATTCCTGGTCTGTCAGCACCATTCACATGCTCGTGGGTTTTGCCTAAGCAGTGAAAGTCGTAAGGCCTGCGTCATTTGGGGCTTTCCTCCCACATCAAACTGGAATACTGTTTAAATCAGCATTAAAAACCCAACTCGCTCACACTTTTCGAAACACTATTCTGTCAAGATAGTAAGGTGAAACCCTACTGTCTCAAACTCCTCAGGACCAGAGAAATAATTTGACTTATCCGGGCTTCGACACATCCGACTCGACTGTCTGACCTAGCCATTAACGAACAGAAGGTAAACGTACTGCATTGTACGTGATGTAAATAAAGGAAGAAAAACAGTAGTTTTGGGCATATCTACATTTATACATCTACATTATCTATATCATTGAATCCAGGTAAGAATAGGTCTTTTGCAACCCATGCTTGCCGTTAGAGGCGACTAAGCTTGTCGTAAGATCGGGTGGTCAGGCTCATTGACTTGGTTGATGCATGTCATTGTATCCCAATTGCGTGTATCGATGCTCATGATGTGAATCACTGGATTGTCTGTTCCAGACTCGATTATTTACAAACTGCCGTCAAATAGCTGGAATATTGCTGAGTGTGGCGTTTAACAACAAACAAACAAAACATAGGATTTGATCATCATGAGATCACATGACTTATCATCTTGTGATACGACTATATGTTGAGTTTGAGACAGTCGGGAATTCGGCACATCCATATTGACACACCTGGGTTAAAGTAGTGATAAGTATTGTACGATTTGAGGTGACAAGGCTGTGGTCCGTGGATGTGACATATTTTGTCAAAAAGACATTGTCGCAATTTGGACTAGTTTTTTCGATCACTCCATTAAAACCGCTCACTGATCAACTTGAATAAATTTGACTTTTAGGTTTAAAGAGAAAGTCAAGTTCAGCCTTGAAAACACTAAAAAGATTAAAATCCTCGTCATCTCCTAAACCCATGGAGTCTGCAGCTCATCCAGGGTCTCTCCCAGAGCCAACCCCGGGGGCAGAGGCGTCGACCCAGCCAGACACGCCCGCTGTCTCAAAATCTGCAACACTGATAAAAACACCAAACTCACCAGCAACAGCATCAGGAACGACACCAGCAACACCGCCAGCAGCCACTGTTGCTCATAGTCCCAGCACAGTTCTTGGTACAGCACGGCATGCAGTGGAGCAGAACACACGACTGCCTGAGTAAGTCTGATGATGATGATGATGATGATGACTGTGACAACAATGTAACGATGGGACAATCTCTGAGTCCATGTGTACTGTGTAAGGTGTCACAATGTGACAATCTCTGAGTGCACTTATCCTGTATAAGGTGATGCGATGTGTCAATCAGTGAGTGCACATGTACTGTGTAAGGTGTCGCAATGTGGCAATCTTTGAGTGCACATGTACTGTATAAGGTGTTGCGATGTGGCAATCACTGAGTGCACATATACTGTATAAGGTGTTGTGATGTGGCAATCTCTGAGTGCACATGTACTGTATAAGGTGTTGTGATGTGGCAATCTCTGAGTGCACGTGTACTGTGTAAGGTGTCACGATGTGGCAATCACTGAGTGCACATATACTGTGTAAGGTGTTGTGATGTTGCAATCTCTGAGTGCACATGTACTGTATAAGGTGTTGTGATGTGGCAATCTCTGAGTGCACGTGTACTGTGTAAGGTGTCACGATGTGGCAATCACTGAGTGCACATATACTGTATAAGGTGTTGTGATGTGGCAATCTCTGAGTGCACATGTACTGTATAAGGTGTTGTGATATGGCAATCTCTGAGTGCACGAGTACTGTATAAGGTGTTGCGATGTGGTAATCACTGAGTGCACATGTACTGTGTAAGGTGTTGCGATGTGGCAATCACTGAGTGCACGTGTACTGTATAAGGTGTCACGATGTGGCAATCTCTGAGTGCACATGTACTGTATAAGGTGTCACGATGTGGCAATCACTGAGTGCACGTGTACTGTATAAGGTGTTGTGATGTGGCAATCACTGAGTGCACGTGTACTGTATAAGGTGTTGTAATGTGGTAATCACTGAGTGCACATGTACTGTGTAAGGTGTTGCGATGTGGCAATCACTGAGTGCACGTGTACTGCATAAGGGGTTGTGATGTGGCAATCACTGAGTGCACGTGTACTGTATAAGGTGTTGTGATGTGGCAATCACTGAGTGCACGTGTACTGTATAAGGTGTTGTAATGTGGTAATCACTGAGTGCACATGTACTGTGTAAGGTGTTGCGATGTGGCAATCACTGAGTGCACATGTACTGTATAAGGTGTCACGATGTGGCAATCACTGAGTGCACGTGTACTGTATAAGGTGTCACGATGTGGCAATCAGTGAGTGCACATGTACTGTATAAGGTGTCACGATGTGGCAATCACTGAGTGCACGTGTACTGTATAAGGTGTCACGATGTGTCAATCTCTGCGTGCACGTGTACTGTGTAAGGTGATGTGATGTGACAATCTCTGAGTGCACGTGTACTGTAAAAGGTGTCAAGATGTGGCAATCACTGAGTGCACATGTACTGTATAAGGTGTTGTGATGTGGCAATCACTGAGTGCACGTGTACTGTATAAGGTGTTGTAATGTGGTAATCACTGAGTGCACATGTACTGTGTAAGGTGTTGCGATGTGGCAATCACTGAGTGCACATGTACTGTATAAGGTGTCACGATGTGGCAATCACTGAGTGCACACATACTGAATCAGGTGTCACGATGTGTCAATCACTGAGTGCACATGTACTGTGTAAGGTGTCACAATGTGGCAATCACTGAGTGCACGTGTACTGTGTAAGGTGTTGTAATGTGGTAATCACTGAGTGCACATGTACTGTGTAAGGTGTTGCGATGTGGCAATCACTGAGTGCACGTGTACTGTATAAGGGGTTGTGATGTGGCAATCACTGAGTGCACGTGTACTGTATAAGGTGTTGTGATGTGGCAATCACTGAGTGCACGTGTACTGTATAAGGTGTTGTAATGTGGTAATCACTGAGTGCACATGTACTGTGTAAGGTGTTGCGATGTGGCAATCACTGAGTGCACATGTACTGTATAAGGTGTCACGATGTGGCAATCACTGAGTGCACGTGTACTGTATAAGGTGTCACGATGTGGCAATCAGTGAGTGCACATGTACTGTATAAGGTGTCACGATGTGGCAATCACTGAGTGCACGTGTACTGTATAAGGTGTCACGATGTGTCAATCTCTGCGTGCACGTGTACTGTGTAAGGTGATGTGATGTGACAATCTCTGAGTGCACGTGTACTGTAAAAGGTGTCAAGATGTGGCAATCACTGAGTGCACATGTACTGTATAAGGTGTTGTGATGTGGCAATCACTGAGTGCACGTGTACTGTATAAGGTGTTGTAATGTGGTAATCACTGAGTGCACATGTACTGTGTAAGGTGTTGCGATGTGGCAATCACTGAGTGCACATGTACTGTATAAGGTGTCACGATGTGGCAATCACTGAGTGCACACATACTGAATCAGGTGTCACGATGTGTCAATCACTGAGTGCACATGTACTGTGTAAGGTGTCACAATGTGGCAATCACTGAGTGCACGTGTACTGTGTAAGGTGTCACAATGTGGCAATCACTGAGTGCACGTGTACTGTGTAAGGTGTCACAATGTGGCAATCACTGAGTGCACATGTACTGTGTAAGGTGTTGCGATGTGGTAATCACTGAGTGCACATGTACTGTATAAGGTGTCATGATGTGGCAATCACTGAGTGCACGTCTTCTGTGTAAGGTGTTGCGATGTGGCAATATCTGAGTGCACGTGTACTGTATAAGGTGTCACAATGTGTCAATCAGTGAGTGCACATGTACTGTATAAGGTGTCATGATGTGGCAATCTCTGAGTGCACGTCTTCTGTGTAAGGTGTTGCGATGTGGCAATATCTGAGTGCACGTGTACTGTATAAGGTGTCACAATGTGGCAATCACTGAGTGCACGTGTACTGTGTAAGGTGTCACGATGTGGCAATCTCTGAGTACACATGTACTGTATAAGGTGTCATGATGTGGCAATCATTGAGTGCACGTGTACTGTGTTGCAGCAGCAGTACGGGCACCCCCGATGTGAGTGCATCAGCCAGCAAGGAGTACAAGCTCATCAACCTGGAGCTGTTGCGAGTCGTGCAAGGTAAGCTGACTTCTCCATGCAGTCCAATGGCTGAAAGAAAATTTTAGGATTCCAAATATGTTTTACAAGAGTGATTGAGTATGGTTTTATGCCGCTTTTAGCAATATTCCAGCAATATCATGGCGGGGGACCCCAGAAATAGGCTTCAAATGTTGTACCCAGACAAGGAATCAAACCCAGATCTTCTGCGTAAAAAGCAAACGCTAAACCACCCCTGTTTTACAAGACTATTTTTGAATATCAATTAATTTTGTGTCATAACACATTTTCGGTCAGCTCTCTCCCCATTTATTGCTGCCTTTTTTCTCCTCTAATTCTGCAAGGCAGCACATCGGAAATGTTATTTATGCCTATTACCCTTCCATTTTTGCATGTGTCGTAATAAGCTTTGATAGTGTTGGTTTGAGGTGGGTCTACTGAAACACCAGTGGATCTCAACTCTTGATAGTATCAGATGACTGCAAGATGTCCAGGTATGACAACGTGAATGTAGATTCAAACTCCAGACAGCAGTGTTGCCTTCAGGCCTCACTAAGGGAGGTCGGGTAGCCTACTGGTTAAAGCGTTCGCTCGTCACGCCGAAGACCCGGTTTGATTCCCCACACGGGTACAATGTGTGAAACTCATTTCTGGTGTCCCCCGCCGTGATATTTCTGGAATATTGCTAAAAGCAGCGTAAAAACCATACTCACTCACTCACTCAGGCCTCACAACCACAAACCCCTTTCTTTGTTTTCTGTCCGTTCTATGAAACTTCCAAATTCCATTTTGGTTTTCATAGTGTGTTAGTGTGTTCAATATGTTCATCTCCAGCTAAACTGCTGCAATAGCCCTAAACCAAGTAGCACAAGTCGATGGAGCTGTATTTGGATTCACTTTGCTTCCATCCCATGATGGTGATGGTGATGGTGATGATGATGGTGGTGGTGATGATGGTGATGATGATGATGGTGGTGATGATGATGATGATGATGATGATGATGATGATGATGATGATGATGGTGGTGATGGTAGTGATGGTAGTGATGATGATGGTGGTGATGATTGTGGTGATAATGATTGTGGTGATGATGATGATGATGATGGTGGTGGTGATGATAGTGGTGATGATTGTGGTGATGATGATAGTGGTGATGATGGTGGTGATGATTGTGGTGGTGATGATTGTGGTGATGATGGTGATGATGATAGCGGTGATGATGGTGGTGATGATTGTGGTGATGATGGTGGTGATGATTGTGATGGTGATGATGATGATGGTGGTGATGATGATGGTGGTGGTGATGATGATGATGGTGGTGATGATGATGATAGTGATGATGATGATGATAGTGGTGATGATAGTAGTGATGATGATAGTGTTGATGATGATAGTGGTGATGATGATGATGATGATGATGATAGTGGTGATGATAGTGGTGATGATGATAGTGTTGATGATGATAGTGGTGATGATGATGATGGTGGTGATGATGATTGTGGTGATGATGATGATGATGGTGGTGATGATGATGATGATGATGATGCTGATGATGATGATTGTGGTGATGATGATGGTGGTGATGATGATGATGGTGGTGAAGATTGTGGTGATGATGATAGTGGTGATGATGATGATGGTGGTGATGATGATGATGGTGGTGATGATAGTGGTGATGATGATAGTGGTGATGATGATGGTGGTGATGATGATAGTGGTGATGATGATGATGATGATGATGATGATGATGATGATTCTGGTGATGATGATGGTGGTGATGATGGTGATGGTGATGATGATTGTGGTGATGATGATGATGATGATGATTGTGGTGATGGTGATGATGATGGTGGTGATGATGGTGATGGTGATGATGATGGTGGTGATGATGGTGATGATGATGATGATGGTGGTGATGATGATGATGTGGTGATGATGATGTTGGTGATGATGGTGGTGATGATAGTGGTGATGATGATCGTGGTGATGATGGAGATGATGATTGTGGTTATGATGATTGTGGTGATGATGATGATGATGATGATGATGGTGGTGGTGATAATGGTGATGATGGTGGTGGTGATGATTGTGGTGATGATTGTGATGATTGTGGTGATGATGGTGATGATGATTGTGGTGATGATGATGATGATGATGATGATGATGATGATGATGATGGTGACGATGATGATGATGGTGATTGTGATAATGATAGTGGTGATGATGATGGTGATGATGATTTTGGTGATAATAGTGATGATTTTGGTGTGATGATGATGATGATGAAGATGATTCCAAAATGAAAGGCAAAGTGTAACCTGTTCATACAGAACCAAATGTTGAAATAAGTAAATAGCCACACAAGATCAAGGAATAATCAGTAAATCATAGTTTGACACACAGCTTCATGTTTACAATCAAAATGTCAATACAGTGTGTCAGATAGGTGGCAGAAGCAACAAGTGACCATTCCTAGAATTAATGTGAGTGCTCTCTCGAATGATCAGAATCTTGTCGCTGTTGAATGTCTTGAAAGCAGCCTACCTCGATTCTCGAATCCAGAATAGTGCTGGAAGCTGGTAGGAATTTGCTGTTTCATGAACACACTTGGCAAGTAGATCAGACAGGTCGAACAGATCACCCTCATGTCTCAGCCAGCCCTCAAGAAGCTGTCCCGTCCATAAACTCTCCCCTGAGGAATCCTTCTATCTCCACATTAGATTTTCATATTGTCCACATCGTCATATTTGGATTTTATGTCCAACTTGACCTTCGTGACCCCTGTTCATTTACTGTTACTGCATATTTACATCTTTATAACTACAAGCCCAATGGCGCTGAAACTTTGGGTGAATGATCCCAGCGATATCATCCAAATCTGGCTTCCACAGGAGATATTGCTGGGATGAGATCAAGCGATATCTACACTGTAGATATCACTGCAATGAAATTACATCACAATGCTTTGCAGACCATTGTGACATCACTGGTTACCATGATGTCACAATCAAATGACATCACTAATGGCTGTGCTACTGAAGCTGTTTGCAGTACTTTTTACACTGAAGACACTCCTAATTACTGTCTACAAATTGGAAAAGTTGAAAGAATGATGTTGGATGATAAATAAAATCTCACCCTTGTTTCTTTTGATATCAAATATATCAACACTCGCAAGCATCGGAATTTTTCCACTTTTATCAACTCGTGTTGATATATTTGATATCAAAAGACACTCGGGTGAGATTCTCTATATATAACTTACTGAGAAACATTCTGATGCCATTCTAAACATGGCTACCATTATTATAATATGAAGTGGGGCGGGGAAATAGGAGCGGAGATTGTCCATTCATCCGTCTGTCTGCTTCTCAAAGGGGACAAATTGAAAAAATAGATTTTAACCACTTTGTTACTGGTCATGAGCTCAAATGAGTTCAAAAATGGGTGTCTTAAATTTATTTTTTACAGAGTTATGGCCCTTGCTCCATTCTTATCAATTTAGATACTGTGTGAAACGGGGACAAGTTTTCTCAGAAACTGCTGAAGTTACATGAATGAAAGTTTGCATTCTTATCAAAGTGATACTTGTCAAGACTGAGTTTGAAAATTGGTCCAGTAAATTATGTTTTTACAGAGTTGCATCCCTTGATACATGTTATTTTACTTTGTGCATTGTGTGGGCAATGGGGACAAGGTTTTTCAGAAACTACTGAAGTTAGCTTATCTAAGAAATAATTATCAAGACCGATCATTTTTTCTAGAGAAGGACCTTTTGTGTGTATTGACTTAATAATTATTCATTTTTTCGGATGACATAAAGTGGCCCCAGTGTCTATCTCTCCTTCCTCTTTTATGGGACTCTTTCTTATAGTTTTTGTTCACTACTATATGAACAAACACAGTTTTAATGTAGCCCATGGTGGGGAAGTGATAACGCTGTTTTCTTGTTTCTTCATAATTCTAGTGAGCTTGAAAGCCTTATAGGGGGCACCGGTGGCCCAGTCGTCTAAGGCGCCGTGATTCGCTGTGCAGAGTTGCGTCCCTTGATCTCGCCAGAAACCTATGATTGTGGGTTTGAATCCCGGTTCGCCCCGATTATGTTTCTAGGTTTCTCAGCACCAAACCCGGGCTTGTGGGTTTCACCGAAGTGGTAAACGTCTGAGACCTGCATCACTTCGGGCTTTCCTCCCACATTAAGCTGACTCGCCGTGATATGACTGGAAAACTGTTAAAAGCGGCGTTAAACCCAACTCACTCACTGAAAGCCTTGTAAAAACCTTCATTGGTTTTGATGACTAAATAATAAACTTGTGTACGTGACCTATCTGTATTTCTAAGTCAGCAGTATAATGAATGACAATGGGTTCACACTAGCTAGAACACACTCTCCTACCCAGGGTCCCATGAGGCCGTAAAAGGCGACTATGCTTGTTGTAAAAGGCGACTTTGCTTGTCGTAAGAGGCGAATAACGGGATCAGGTGGTCAGACTCGCTGACTTGGTTGATGCATGTGATCGATCCCAATTGCGTGGATCGATGCTCATGATATCAATCACTGGTCCAGACTCGATTATTTACAGACCGCCGTCATATAGCTGGAATATTGCTGAGTGCGGCGTTACACAACAAACAAACAAACCTGTCAAGTTAGACTTTGAGAAACATTAGAAAAACTACTTTCCTTGCAACTACTTGCAATTGATATTACTCCAGCATACCTTGTTTAGCACTAATCATCAATCAGAAACTGACTGTTGCAGGTAACTTTGTGATGGGTCTGAGTGGAGTGGAGCTTCAGATCGGCAAGGTCTTGGAGGTAACCCAGCTCCACAGCCTCCATTTTGTCAGCGTGCAGTGGTACCAAGGTAACACATTCAGCTGGCAACAACTTAGTGTGTTGCTCATCTCCCATTGGTCCTAAGTACCCGTTCCAATCAATAATTTATACTTTAAAGACAAGATAATATTATCTTGTACAGAAAAATTTGGAACAAATTTCATAAAAAAATCCTTGCTATATTTATCACGTGTGTATTCCAAGAAGGGAAGTAACTCTGTCTAGGGCTTAAATCAGGTCCGTCTTTTTTCTTCCAATTTTCGACATTTATGCTTTGAGCATGGAGACACCATCGGTTGCACTAGAATTAAGCACAAAGACGATGCACCCTTGAAGATCCGGTTTAGAATTGATTTTCAGCAATCCAGCTTTCGTAGACATGACAAACAGGATTGTTGTCAGACTGGATGATTTGGTTGATCCATGTCATGATATCCCTACTGAGTAGATCGATGCTCATGGTGTGAATCACTGGATTGTCTGGTCCAGACTCAATTATTTACAGGCCGCCGTCATATGGCTGGAATATTGCTTAGTGTGGCGTTAGGCAGTGAAAAAAGAAAGCAAAAATGATGCCAGGGGTTGATGAGCATGTGCTCTATTAACTCAGTGGAGACTCAAATGGTGAATCTATTTGGCAGATTTGTTATACAGCAGATGACTAGTTGTGGCAGGTTTCTTTGGAGATCCGGGTTAGAATAGGTCTTCAGCAACCCATGCTTGCCGTAAAAGGCGACTATGCTTGTCATAAGAGGCAACTACGGGATCGGATGGTCAAGCTCGCTGATGTGGTCGATACATGTCATCGATGACTCTTGAAGTTGGAATTTCAAGATACCAAGTTGTTTGTTGTTTAACGCCGCACTTAGCAATATTCCAGCTATGTGATGGCAGCCTGTAAATAATTGAGTCTGGACATCACTGGATTTTCTTGTCCAGACTCAATTATTTACAAACTGCCATCATATAGCTGGAATATTGCAGAGTGTGGTTTTAATCAACAAACAAACAAACAAACAAATTTTTTTAAAGTTATTTTTTCATCCCTTGTTTGCTGATAATGGCAGCTTGTGACTTTATGACAATATTCCATCTAACGTGTGTTCAGTGTAGCTCTGTGTTAGTGTGCTTTCAATATGTTGATATTCTGCAACACTGCAGCACTGCTGAAAATGCAGGAAACAAGTGAAACTTTCGCGGGTCTCATATGAACTTTGCTTCCTCTGTTTTGTTTCAGGCTCTGTTGGAAAATCAAAGCAGTTTACATTATCTGAGAAATGGATCAAGAAAAGTGATTTGGTGAGTATCTGTTGTAACACTACAACCGACTGAAATGTAGGAACAGGGCTGTGTTTCACAAAGTGTTCTCAGCGCTATGGACCGTCTCAGTGGTGTAGTGGATAGAAGGTCGGTGGTTGATCTCTGGCCGCGTCATACCAAAAGTTGTTAAAAGATGGTACTTGTTGTTACCCTGCCTGGCGCTCAGCATTAAGGGGCTAAAACAAGGACTGGTCAGCTCGGAGTCAGTATACTGTGTCTGAGTAGGGTGTCCATGTTAGAATGGTATCTCAGTGGGCTAGCACTATAAAATCGGCATCAGTCCAGACCTAGTACATGTAGACACACAGCCACAGCTATAGTCTGGAAGGTAATTTAAGGTACCGACGTTTACTACAATATCTGAAAAACTATCGGACCTACTCCAGTCAAAGTTGGTATGAGATTATTAAACAGTCATCCATAACTGGATATTACATTTAAAGACAATCGGTGCATGAATAAAAAATCTGTCTATTTAGCTATCACTATTTCATCAACAACCAGACCTGTTCGTCACGGGTGGAATGAGCTTTCATTGAAACAGCCATCTGCATAATGCTACCCCTGCGTCACAGGACCATATGACACAGTTGAACCAATCAACTCAACTCGAAAGGTTGCACGTATTCGTGATTCCCATGCACCCTTTCGATATCACACACGATAATGGACCGCCTTAATCTTAATCGATAATGTCCCATTAAACCCCATTACACCTCACCATTTATATGTTTTGTCATCTGCTCCAGGTGAACAGCGAAGGCCTGATCTGCAGTTTCACCTTCGACCCTCTACAACCTATCACAGACACCCTGGAGAAAGAGTTGATTCGAGCAGGAGAGGAGTTCAACATCAACGGAAGTTCCGCATCTCCATGGGCGAAGCGAGTCCGCACTGCCAAGACAACGTAGCAAGAGATAGATCTCATTCACGTCCTCAGTCTAATCACCACTGAAATTCTTTGAAACAATGTGGAGTTGAGTTCCTTAGTCATGCCAGGATCTGCTGATTTGAGGTTTTGCATTTTACATTTGCCCTCATTTCAATCCTTCATCCAACCATTGATATTCTTCAAAACAAGGCAGAGTTATGTCCCTTTGTCATGTCAGGATCTGCTGGTTTTGGATTTAAATCCAAGATTTGCCCTGATTACGGTCCTTGGTTTCACCATTGAAATTCTTCAAAACAAGGCAGAGTTATGTCCCTTTGTCATGTATGGATCTGCTGGTTTTGGATTTAAATCCAAGATTTGCCCTGATTACGGTCCTTGGTTTCACCATTCAAATTCTTCAAAACGAGGCAGAGTTATGTCCCTTTGTCATGTCATGATCTGCTGATTTTGGGTTGAAATCCAACATTCTTCTGTTCAGGATAACCTTACCCATGGTCCTGTGTTTCATCGAAATGGCAAGCATCTGCTGCCTGCATCATATTCTACCTCCCTCCTGGTTTATTCTCTTAGAGTCAAGTGTCACTGACGTGCCGCTAGTCCGATATAGAGGTTAGTGTGAGGAGACGCCAGGCAATGTTGTCACAACATCTCGGGGATAAAGCGTTCGTTACAATGTGTGAAGCCCAATTCTGGTGTCCCCCTGTGACATTGCTGGAGTATTGCTAAAAGCGGGGAAAAAAACATACTCACCCACTACAACATGTGGTGATGTGTTCATTGTCTTTAAGGACTGACTTAATTTTTCAAGGTAAGGGGTTGTTGGGTTGGGTGTGTGTTCGAAAAACTGGAAGTTTTTGTATTAGTCGGTTTATTTCAATAAAATGTTCAAGACATACGATTATTTCCCTGAAAGATGGGAAGCCTGGTTGTTAGAGCATTTCATCTTCACACCGAAGACCCGGGTTTTATTTCCCACAGAGATACAGTGTGTTGTCCCCGTCATAATATTGCTGGATAATTGCTAAAAGCAGCACTTAAATAACAAGTGTCCAATATGTCCATAATTGTAAAGGCATGATCAAGTTGTCGGATAAGAAAGGAGTGAGTGAGTTGGGTTTAACGCCGCTTTTAACAGTATTCCAGATATATCGTGGCGCGTCAGCTTAATGTTGGAGGAAAGCCCGAAGTGATGCAGGTCTCAGACGTGAAACCCACGAACACGGGTATGGTGCTGACAAACCTAGAAACATAATCGGCGCGAACCGGGATTCGAACCCACAATCATAGGTTTCTGGCGTGCCCAAGGGACGCAACTCTGCACAGCGAATCGCGGCGCCTTCGACGCCTTGGCCACCCGTGCCCCCTTGTACGATAAGAAAGGATGTCAGTCAGGGGAATTTTAGTGCATGGTTTAAAGGACTTGATTGTGAGTTAACGCTACAAAAGGGTAGCATCAATGGTCATGAATGCATAAGAAAGTCACGACACCTACATTCCTAATGCAATAAGCAAAACACTGTCAAAGGTGAATTTCTGCTGACTCTGCATTTACTGCTGAGCAGTGAGTGTCATGGACAGTAGGACCTTGTTAAACTGGACATGGTCTCTTGCACACTTGGGCTTAGAAAAATACATGAATTGGTTCTCAGGCAATGGCATTTGAAAATATAGAGCAGGTGGTTTTTTGTTTGTTTTTGTTTTGTTTTGTTAGTATGTAAATAAATAAACAGTCGTGTACAGTTAACCTTGGAAAGGCCTCCCTACGGAAATGTATTCCTTGATGAGTAAAATACTGGAATACAATATTTGACTACTGTTGGGACTACTAGTGTGTGTGTTCTTTCATAGATATGGCTTGTTAGCTTGCTATAAGGTGTTCATTGTGTATCTGGACTTGCGTTTGTAATCCATTATATGACTTTTATCCAAGGTTTCACACTGTTTTGAATCGCATTGTTTTAAAGTAATGTAGAATTTCACTGCCAGGGTTGTGTGTTGGGCGCGGAATATTTAAGGGTTTTTCTTTTTAATAATGGAAACAAAAACGAAACGTGGGATGGACTGTGAGATGTGGGCTGTGCCTGAGAACCAAGACTACCGTATTCGACGTAATAAGCGCCCCGCTCTAATAAGAGCCCACGGCGATATTTCCTGATATATTGGCGAGTGAACAATCCTAATTAGCACCCTTCCGATTGATCAATGTACACAAGACTTATTTATTCACGTATAATATGCACTCATGCGTTATATGCACCCTTTATTATGGGCAATCAAATTCAGGAAAAATATATCTGTCGTGTACAAACATTTCAGTCTGTCAGCATAAACCACGAAATTTATCTTTCAACTCAACTGATCTTTCAACTTTTCCACCAAAATAATATTCTAATAAGAGCCCCCTATTTGTAATTTTGAGAGTGCCCTGGGTGCTTATTACGTCGAATACAGTATTATTATTTTTAGCCTTATCTTCGCAGTCTGGGTCATTATATTTTCAATTTTGTGTGGCCAACCAGAAACCTCTTCTTTGTATGGATAGATTCATGAGGTCCTACTGTACATGATAGTTACTTGATCGATGTTTTTGACATATGTATGTATATATTTTCATGATGTTGTTAATGGTTGTGTTATGTTGTTAATGTTTAGTGATTTAGCAAATCTGTGTGCTATTTTTTAGTTCAAACCAAAGAATATTTTATTTTCAATTTGTTGCAGGTAGTTTATAAGGTTACTGTGGTTACAAAATTTTATCTATGGCTTACAAAATTGAGGCAGAAGTATTTATGTGTTGAAGGATCTATACAAAACAGTGTTTGTAAATAAGGCTATTATAAATTAATTGATAGATTTTCATCCAATTTTTATATGCGAGGTGGGACAATTAAAAAAAAATATCTTCAAACACATGGTACCTGTGTTCATAAAGTGTTGCTGGATGTGATTCCCATGAACTGATACATCTTCCTGAGGCAAGGGAGTTAACTGACTTAAAGAGTCCAGTTTCCGCCCTTGCCCAGCTAGGCTGGAATTCCTGGGCTTGATCATAGCGCCGCCAGTGGTTAATATGAGTTATGTCCCTTCTATGTCCCTCCTATTGGCCAATCAGATTCAATCTCTCATATCACTTGTATTTGCTTCACAGAAAATGGCGCCCAGTGAAGACGATCTGGTTGATAATCAAGATTTATATTGTAATATAAGCGGTCTTACTTCTCGCATCAGGGCGGTCGGGTAGCCTAGTGGTTCAAGTGTTCGCTCGTAACGCCGAAGACCTGGGTTCGATTCCCGACAGGGGTACAATGGGTGAAGCCCATTTCTGGTGTTCCCCGCCGGGATATTGCTGGAATATTGCTAAAAGTGGCGTAAAACCATACTCGCTCACTCACTCACTCACTAACTCACTCACTTATTCACCCACCCACCCACCCACCCACTCACTCACTCACTCATCAAATCATGCGCAGTTTACAAACTGGATGTCGATTTCCTTGTGCGATTTTGGTTTGTCGATTTCCTTTGCGATTTTGGTTTGACTATGCCTAGACTTGTTAGTCCAGCCAACATATAATTCCAACCTGGTTTGGCAAGGGTGGAAACTGGACTTTAATATACAGTTAACTCCCTTGCCTCGGGAAGATGGTGTGGTAGGCTTGTGATAAGTAGATACACACTGTGTGTTTATTTCTTCAACTTAATCAGGTCAAGTGAAAAAAGGAACACGTCAGTAGGAGGCTGTGTGTTTAGCTAGGGGGTGGGATGATCGTCTTATGATTATTATATTTTGGCCTAAAAGTGAATATCAAGTGACCCCTGTTTTAACTCACAACACTAAGAGATTTGGAGGTTTCCATATTCATATACTATCACAGGAAGCCACAGTAACCCCTATTCTTATATCACATTCTGAATCTCACACAAGTATATTTTGATTTCAAATAAAAATCAACTTGCGTCAAAAACAATTTATAATCTGAGGCTTTGCGAAGAGCTCTAGACGTTTATCAGAGTGTATTGATATGATTGACATCCGAAGGACCTTTCATCTGACCAATTAGAGCATCTCTTACATTATCAGGAAAGTGGCAGTCGGAATGTGTTTTCTAATCATGCAACCTTGAAAAGGTTACAGGCTGATTTTGTTAAAATCATCGTCCATCTGCTTTCTGAGTTGCTAATGTTGACTATTTGTTAGTCATTTCATTGGTCGGTCAAAGTTCGCGAAAGGTTGTTTTGACATGACCTGTAATCGGATGTCCTCAGATCTTTTGTTTAACGTAGCGAGAACCAAGATCTGATTTTAATGAGATTGAAGAGCACCTGATTCTTTTCACGTGACTATGGTTTGTAAATATAAGTATCCCTTTGAAGCAGGTGATGAGTAGCCAAATGGATCAAGTGTTTGCTTGTCATGACAAATACCGGGGTTTCATTCCCAACATGTTTGTACAATGTGTAACCGCATTTCCCTTTGTTCCTGGTCATGCTGAATATTGCTGAATCAGCGTAATAACCATCATCAGTCACTCATACATTTTTTACATTGCATGTGTTCAGTAGCCCATCTTCCCGAAGCGAGATAGTTAACTGACCTTAAAAGTCATGCAAAGAATTTCCAGCCTATTTTAGCAAGGGTGGAAACTGGACTTTTATTGTCAGTTAAGTCCCTTGCCTCAGGAAGATGAGTCCAGACTTTATTTTCCATTTGGTTTACGGATTTTTGGTCCAAAACTTCTGTTGGGTAGGTTGGATATTTTTGTGTTTTGTTTAAAGTCCAATATCCAATATGTATGTATATTTCTGTAAAATGTTAAGAAGTGTTTCAGATAAAATTTTAACAGATTTAATTATAGTATTTAAAGAATTAATATATTTTGCTAATGCCTGTAAATGAGTATTGTTTATTTAGCATTTTACTTATTTTGAAGCTTAAAATTTAATTTATTTTGTTTTGCATTTCAATCCTTTGGAATTGTTGAATTCCTAAACCAAGTTTTAGAAAGAGTGTTGCCTGATCAAGCATTATGAACTGGAGCCCATTAAGGCCATATCATGTTTCAAAATATTTTTTCTTGAAATTTCAAGATATTATAATGAAAATTCAAGGCTCTTCATGTATGTTGAAAATTCAAGGTACTACTTTGAAATGTCAGGTGCAAGAACAATGTTAAGGCCTTAATTGTATTATCATGACTTTTCAACATAGCATCTTGAAATTTCACCATAGTATTTTGAACTTTCAAATGGTATCTAGAAATTTCAAGAAAGAAAACACCATGATATTGCACCAATGGGCTTCCATTGTTGTATGTGAAGTAGATCAAAAATCCTTTTTCATGTTTTCACCTTATATTTAAAAATATATATTTCCCCCTTAATATACTCTTGTGACACAATATGACTGTAATACTGCTGTTACTTTGTAGTTTAACTAGTTTTATAGACTGTCAGTAAACTAAACATTTGTTGAAATGTACCGGGGTAGTTCTCATGTGTGTGTTGCATTGTGATTTTTCCAGATATATTAATGTTTCAGATGTACTGATCTTCAGTTTCTTGACATATTTTATTTACAAATATATTTATGAATATGTTGATATATTTTGTACTATAATCCAGTTTTCAAATAACTAAGCCATATTAAAAGTCATTAGTCCTAATCGTTTACAAATCTGTGATGTTCAGTGTTTGGTGGTACCCTGTTTCGTGGTATGAACATCAAAATAGTTGGTCATGTATTGAGACAATGAGCTGCACCTGACGTTCAGTGCTTGGTGGTTTTCCTATATCGGTACCCTATCAAGTTTTGCATTGCAAACTCACTATCCAGGAGGTATCATATCAAGACCTTGCTATCAAGGTTTATATCATGTTACAATGAAGTGTTCTGTTATGGCTCTTACCTTAACTTAAACAAGTTATGCTGGAGTGACAGACTCCGTTTCATAAAGGGTTCTTAGTGGTAAGACTGTCACGAGTCATGAGATGTCAAACTGTTAGACAGTTATTGCAGGTCCAGTCAAACTGTTGGACAGTAATAGCAGGTCCAGTCACACTGTTGGACAGTTACAGTAGGTCCAGTCAAATTGTTGGACAGTAATAGCAGGTCCAGTCAAACTGTTGGACAGATATAGCAGGTCCAGTCAAATTGTTGGACAGTTATAGCAGGTCCAGTCAAATTGTTGGACAGTTACAGTAGGTCCAGTCAAACTGTTGGACAGTTACAGTAGGTCCAGTCAAACTGTTGGACAGTAATAGCAGGTCCAGTCAAATTGTTGGACAGTTACAGTAGGTCCAGTCAAACTGTTGGACAGTTATAGCAGGTCCAGTCAAACTGTTGGACAGTTATAGTAGGTCCAGTCAAACTGTTGGACAGTTATAGCAGGTCCAGTCAAACTGTTGGACAGTTATAGCAGGTCCAGTCAAACTGTTGGGCAGTTATAGCAGGTCCAGTCAAATTGTTGGACAGTTATAGCAGGTCCAGTCAAACTGTTGGACAGTTATAGCAGGTCCAGTCAAACTGTTGGACAGTTATAGCAGGTCCAGTCAAACTGTTGGACAGTTATAGCAGGACAAATGAATGTGACTGTTTCCACTCATTGTATCATCTAGATGGGGAGCTGACCAATGAATGTGATTGTTTCCACTGATCGTATCATCTAGATGGGGAGCTGACTAATGAATGTGATTGTTTCCACTGATTGTATCATCTAGATGGGGAGCTGACTAATGAATGTAATTGTTTCCACTGATCGTATCATCTAGATGGGGAGCTGACCAATGAATGTAATTGTTTCCACTGATCGTATCATCTAGATGGGGAGCTGACCAATGAATGTGATTGTTTTCACTGATCATATCATCTAGATAGGGAGCTGACCAATGAATGTGATTGTTTCCACTGATCATATCATCTAGATAGGGAGCTGACCAATGAATGTGATTATTTCCACTGATCATATCATCTAGATAGGGAGCTGACCAATGAATGTGATTGTTGTCGTATCATCTAGATGGGGAGCTGACCAAAGAATGTGATTGTTTCCACTGATCATATCATCTTGATGGGGAGCTGACCAATGAATGTGATTATTTCCACTGATCATATCATCTAGATAGGGAGCTGACCAATGAATGTGATTGTTGTCGTATCATCTTGATGGGGAGCTGACCAATGAATGTGATTGTTTCCACTGATCATATCATCTAGATAGGGAGCTGACCAATGAATGTGTTGTGTCATGTCATCTAGATGGGGAGCTGACCAATGAATGTGATTGTTTCCACTGATCGTATCATCTAGATTGAGAGATGAGCAATGAATGTGATTGTCTCCTATGATCAGGCCAATTTAGTTGCTTGTTTTACTGAAGATTATGTCCCATTGAAGTTTCAATGTTTTGAAAAACGGCCCAGGAGAGCCACATTGATCCATAGTACAAGGTATTAAGTTGGCCTGGTCATAACTGAGTTATATTGTTCCTGCTTTTGTTGTAAATCGGAGTGATGTTCACCTGTCTCATGAATTGTTGGTTTTGATTATTTTCAGAAAGATTTCTGTGATCCTAATTTTTATCCTTTTTTGTGTGTTAATAAACTCATGATACTGACTAAGATTATTTCATTTGCATATCAGCTGATGATGTAGGTAGAATATGTCTTATGTCGTTATATAAACTGTTCACACTAGAGGAGGATAGTCAGCCTTACTTGCCAATCACATTTTACAACTGAAATTTAAGTAAATACATACTTCTTTCACAGGTCAGACCATTATCAGAGGGCCTGCAGACATATCCTCTTTTCTCTTCCTCATGTGAACAGTGTATTATCCTTCTTGTGCTGCCTCACTGCGTTAAATGTTTGAATCTATTTGTTTTCTTGCTTTATAAATAATCATAATCATATTTGACAAACATAGAAGCCTATATGCATATATGGAATCTGAAAATAGCAAATAGCCATCTGTTTAAAAAAAATCCATATACACTACAAAATTAATTTTTTTAATTGCCTGTAGTTTCTAGTGTTGTGTGTTGTTGTACATCTTTGATTTCCCTGTGTATTGTATTGTCCTTCTATTTTGATAAATACGCTGGACTCATTTGCCAACAAAGATTCATTTTGAAGCAGGTTCAAATGCAGGACATCAGGAAAAGAAATTCAGGGCTCACTTGTAGGAGGTCGCAATTGTTAAAATTAGATCTATGCTAACTCTCGGAGTAATTTGGATTGGATGGTGAATGCAGGCTCATGTGTGAGAGGGCATGGTGGGGTAGCCCAGTGGTTAAAGCATTAGCTGATCATGCCAAAGTCCGGGTTCGATTCCCCACATGGGTACAATGCGTAAAGCCCCGTGCCGTGATATTTTCTGTAAATTTGGTAAAGCGGTGTTATACCATACTCACTAACTCATTAGTGAGAATCATTCTGTGCTGAGAGAGAAGGAAGTGGTGAAGTCATTTCCAAATTGAATCTTTGTTGGCAAATGTGTCCAGGCTTTTTATCCAAGTAGAATGGAGACGCAATTCCCTGGATCATTGAGGATGGTTATTACAGGGATGTTGTTAGTTATGTATTACTGCTAGTCTTGTTGGTGTTGCTCATGAGTGTGTCCAGTGATCGTCTTACCCATCATTTGTGGCTTGTAAGGTGGCAAATCAGCATTGCTTGAAGCGTTCATAAAATATCCAACTCACTTCATTGCAGGATCAAGGGAGGCCTTTGTACATCATCCATATATTTCCGTTTGGGGAAAGTTTATCATGTATAAGGAAGGTCACAGCTGTATACTGTTTGTGGGTTGGGTTGGGGACTTCTTTTTTTTAATTTGAAACAGGATATTTTTTTCCAATGCTTGACTATTTTTATTCAGTACATTTAGCAAACAATTTATGTTTGTAAACCTGCATTTTCCCCGAGGCAAGGGAGTTTACTGACTATAAAAGTCAAGTTTCGACATCCGGTTCATGAGCAACATGGCGACTGATTCCGGTTGATTGTGGGATTTGCAGAGCATGTGAAAGGTCAACTAGGTGTAGATAGTTATTTTGCAAATATATATATTTTTAAATCAAGTTGATGAAGTGATTTGTTGCACTTCGCGAGGTAAGATCCGTTTTTCTATTATATAGATCTTGATTATCGATCAGGCGCTCAGTTTTGTTTGAAGCAAGTCTAAGTGATATGAGAGATGGAATCTGATATCGGAGAGACTTGGAAGGGGCATAACTCGTAGTAGCCACTGGTGATGCTGCGATCGCGCCTCGGAATTTCAGCCTGGTTCGGTAAGGGTGAACACTCGACGTTCAGTCAGTTAACTTCCTTGTGTCACCCAGATGGTGAACCTAAAACTATTTCTGGGAACATGTTCAGTCCGTAGTCATGTGCTTGATACTAGTGCTATTTGAGAAGAATTGATCGTCTCTAATTAAAGTTGGTTGTTATGATTGTTCACTATTTTGTTGTTTAACAGATTTATATGTTTTATATATATATATGTGTGTGTAGTCATTCAAAAGATAACCAAATGTGTTGACATAAGTTTACATTTTGCCACAAAGTATGTTTGTGAAAACAATATGTTGCAATCCGTCTGTGAAGTGCTGAGCTTGAAAGCTTATAATGTTCGTGATTTATTTGTGAAATAAAATACAATTCCTAACGATGACTTGCAAATGTATTGTTTAGTTATCTTCCAACTGTGATCCTTGCGTTTGCACAGTCGATTAAGACACCCAAATCTATGTACACAGTTGCATCCCTAAGTGGTGCAAGGAAGCTATGATCGTTGGTTCCAATCCCAATCTGACCATGCTCCTGGCTTTTCCCAAAATGGTAAACGTCTAAGACTAGCATCACTTAAGGCTTTCCTCTTAAGTTAAGCGTTAAAAGATGGTACATGTTGTTACCCTGTCTGGCGCTCGGCATTAAGGGACTAAAACAAGGACTGTTCGTCTCGGAGTCAGTATGCATGTTATACTGTGGCATGGTATCTCAGTGGGCTAGCATTATACATCGGCATCAGTCCGGACTAGTACAAGCAGCCACGCTCGCACGCATACAGACGCACGCACTCTAAGCTAAGCTATATAAGTGCAATAATCATGGATGCGAGGTTAACCCAATTTCACCTCACCTCACCTTAAGTTAAGCTTACACGCCCTTATATACCTAAAATACTTTTGAAAGTGATACCAACCCACTACACTGCCTGTAAGGCACCCGTAGGTAGAGACCCGTGAAGATTCCGGGGTAGAATAGGTCTTCAGCAACCCATGCTTGCCGAAAAAGGTGACTATGCTTGTCGAAAAAGGCGACTAACGGTATCGGGTTGTCAGGCTCGCTGACTTGGTTGATGCATGTCATCAAACCCGATCGGGTGGATCGATGCTCATGATATCAATCACTGGATTGTCTGGTCCAGACTCGATTATTTACAGACCGCCGTCATATAGCTGGAATATTGCTGAGTACGGCGTTAAACAACAAACCAACCAACCAACCAACCGTAGGTAGAATTGGTCCCTAGCAACATATGCTCGTCGTAAGAGGCGTCAAAAAAGGTTCGGGTGGTCAGGTTCGGTGACATGGTTGATGGCGCATTGATCTAGGCTCTTCACATCACCGCACTGTCTGGTCCAGACAAGATTATCTACAAGCCGCCGTCATATAGCTGGAATATTTTTGAGTGCAGCGTAAAGCAACAAACACACTCGTACACCACACACACACACGCTGACGCACACACACACACACACACACACACATATACACACACACAGACGCACGCACTCTTGGCGTCCAAATTCGCTGATGTGAGTTTGCATCTCAGATTCACTCTAATTAGATTCTCGGATTGTCGGCACCATACCCACCATCTTAGGGAACCTGAAGCGCTTGGGCGTCATACACTCAAGGTCTGCTGGTGCTCGACAGTCATTGTACCCATCCAATTCACATTTCACATAGCTCTTGTCGCATTCATGTGGCACTGGGTTGCGTTTCTCTGTAAGTGATTGGATTCTGTGATGTTCAAGTCAATATTCCATATAAATCAGGAGTTAGGTCCTTTTACTTGGCTGACCGCGCGTCATCGTACCCTGGCTTGGGACGTTGCTCACAATATCAATCACTGGTTTGTCCGTTTCGGATTTCGGAAATACGTCGACATCTTGTTTTTACATGGGATCGAGCGCAACGATGATTGATCTCTGGTCAGTCTCTGCAGCTGATTGTGTGTCATCGGCGTGGGTGGTTGTTGATGCTACCATCCACAGCTGTGTTTGTTTGTTTGTTTGTTTGTTTGCACTGAGCATTATTCCAGCTATATCACTTCGGCCTGTAAAGCAATCGTGTTTGGACCTGACAATACAGTGATTTACATCATGAGCATCGATCGAGGCAATTGGGATTTGATGACATCCATCAACCAAGTCAGCGAGCCTGACCACCCGATCCCGTTAGTCGCCTCTTACGACAAGTATAGTCGCCTTTTACGGCAAGCATGGGTTGGCTTAAAGAGTAGTTCTAACCCGGATCTTCGCTTGACTCAACGCATGCGCCTGGCAAGACTCGATTACGTATAGCCGCCGTGATAATGCTGGGATATTGCTGGCTCGCGCACTCGTATATTTTACCAAACTTAAGATATCCAGATAGCAGTTGATAAATGACACAAACAGAAGGTCAAGAATAACGTTTAATATACCTTTCTTTGATGTCCCGTAACATAATACGTACTGCTTTTCTTGTTTATTGCTGCTTATTGAGAATACACTGTCATATATAACATGCACATACACTGACGCGACATAACAATCCTTCCTGACGTTAAAATAGGTTAAGTGTGTGCACATTTGTAGATACGAACGGGCAATTCGAAAATAATTTGTCATTAACCGTGTTTTAGCCGCCATTTAGAAACAATTATCTTTGTCTATAATTTGACGCATTTTATTCGGGGTTGCCATGTTTATTACTTATTGTAAACCTATAGAAAGTGTGTTCTGTGTTGTGATTGGCTAATTTGGGTCACATGACCAAATATCAAAGGGTGAAAATATGACTTGCATTCCCTGAAGCAAGCGACCGAATCACTGTGTAGGAATACATAATTACTCAGCATTTTTTGCATGCTAATTAACATGGACGCCATGGCTCAGCTGACTCAGGAAATTAATTTCTCGCTGCCTTCAGCAGAAGAAATATTTGCAGAAATATTTCCGATTCGATATTCTCTATTCTTGGGAATTATTGGGATTTTAAAATTTTAATTAAAAAAAAATATAATGAAATAATTACCAAAATCACAGAACGTTCTCTGTTGACGCCTCACAACCGAGTAAGTACGAGGTGTTAAAGAGTGCGCATGCTTTTTTCTAAATAAAACAATAGGTTTACAATATCGAAAAATAGTATGTGTGTGTCTAACGCTTTCGGGTCTCGAGATGAATTTCCAAGATGCAAATACTCGATAAAATCCCGGAAATAGACACACACATAGTATTTAGCTCCTACTTATACCTTTCAACTACATGTCAACGCCATCCTCGATTGTGCAGGGTATTATATTTCCATTTTGTTCCAATGCCCTGGACCCATTAGTTTCACATAGGTTTGGGTATGGTTCAAATCAAATTACACTTTTCTGGAAACAGCAACACCCACACAAACACCACTGCTCAAAATAAACGTTTCCTCGAAATGTCGCGTCCAAATCGCAGTCGAGGAGACGTTATTATTGTAATAGTAATGTAGATCGTAACCGGGGAATTGTCGTGCTCCAAAACAATCCTATCATCATCACAACCCTCCTAAATTCTACCTGACCGTTTGTTATGATGTTGTTACGACGTAAATTGTAATAACGCGGTAAATTGTAATAAACTGCGGTAAAATGTAATACTGCGGTAAATTGTAATACATACTGCGGTAAATTGTAATAACTTCAAAGTCCGGAATTTGATTTCCAAACAGCTTGGTCGCACATTTTATACTTCATGCAAGTTTCTTTGTATATTTGCAAATCAATAATCTTTTATTACAATTTACCGCAGTGGCTATTACAATTTGCCGCAGTTTTTATTACAATTTACCGCAGTGAAGTTATTACAATTTACCGCAGTGGTTATTACAATTTACCGCAGTTTTTATTACAATTTACCGCAGTGAAGTTATTACAATTTACCGCAGTGAAGTTATTACAATTTACCGCAGTTTTTATTACAATTTACCGCAGTGAAGTTATTACAATTTACCGCAGTGGTTATTACAATTTACCGCAGTTTTATTACAATTTACTGCAGTTTAAGTTATTACAATTTGCCGCAGTTTTTATTACAATTTACCGTAGTGAACGTATTACATTTTACCGCAGTGGTTATTACAATTTACCGCAGTTTTATTAAAATTTACCGCAGTTTAAGTTATTACAATTTGCCGCAGTTTTTATTACATTTTACCGAAGTGTTCTTACAATTTACCCGTTATTACAATTTACTTCGTAACAGATGTCTAAATTCTATTTATTCAAATTTCAATCATAAGTCGAATGACTGCCCCTACTACGCAAAAAAAACAAACAAACAACAACCCCAGTATATAATGCAGGGCAAAAAAGAACGTATACACTTAAAATTGGATCTGACAAAAAGAATTTACAAACGTTATCGAAACGTTACTGGACTGAAAACAGACGCCGAAACACTGCAAACCTGTGATCAGAAACACAACTGTGATGCATACCCGTATCCAATACATCACCATCCAATGATCATTTCTTGTTTGTTTCACTTTTTTCCACCACAAACGTGGATGTACATGTATACTTTCTTTGATCCGGCACTTTATTGTGTGTCCCAATAAATTCAAAATGATACACATAAAAAAAAAAACAGCAACAAAAAATTTCAATCAGAAACGTGAAGAGAAACAGGATATTATATATTTAACATAACATATCTTGGAAGGCCAACACGTAAAAAAAAATGAAAGTAATTTTTTTGGCATTGTACATCATTTAAGCCATTGATGACAGTAACGGTTGGTTGTAAAATATATCAGAGATATACTGAAATGCTGTTTAACCTTCTTGTAATCTCCAGGGACTGGTTACCATGGCCATATCCGTTACTGAAACACAACGCATGGAGACATTAAATATATTTTCATTGGGTACATCCATCAGACGGAGAACACCGGTAATCTGATCGTGGTATGTAATTATAGACGGCGACAGATCACCACATTACATCTTATGTGACAAACAGGGACGTTCGCACGATAGACTGACATCTAGTCCCACAATAAAGTTATTTTATTTAAAAATATATATCTACAAAAAAAATCCAAATGGAACCCAGAACAATCCTTAATTCTAGTGCTGAGACAATCTAGACTTGAAAATTCTAGACTTGAATTGGTCTCCTCTTTAAGTTAATTCTCTAGGGTCTGCAGACTAGTTAGATTAGTTCAATGGTGGCACTGATATTTATCATGGGGACGGACCTTCGAGCTCTTGTTTCCAGTCATCATGTTGGAAGTGTATTTTTAAAAGGTTGTATTTTTGAATACATTGAGAACAATAACTTCTAATTAAGTAACTAAGTATATATAAAACTAACGAAAATGAACAGTTAACGCACAAAAGAAGTGCATCCGCGACCGTGTTAAGGCGGAAGACTGTTTACTGTATGGGGACAATTTGCCCCAATTCCTGAATTCACAACCGAGTCTTCTTTGGGGTTACGGAAAGGGACGAGGTTGGCCGATTGCTACGATTGCGTCACTGCTGTAATGCCCTCACATGATGGAGTGCAAAGAAAGCTTCACGATATGCTGAGATTCCTTTCATGATCATTTTCGGAGAATCTAATTTAAGATGATAACCTTAGGGGAAATCACCAGTTTTCGATTCAGTGAGTGAGTGAGTTTGGTTTAACGCCGCTTTTAACAGTATTCCAGTTATATCACGGCGTGTCAGCTTGATGTGGGAGGAAAGCCCGAAGTGATGCAGGTCTCAGACGTTTACCACTTCGGTGAAACCCACGAGCACGGGTATGGTGCTGACAAACCTAGAAACATAATCGGGGCGAACCGGGATTCGAACCCACAATCATAGGTTTCTGGCGTGCCCAAGGGACGCAACTCTGCACAGCGAATCGCGGCGCCTTAGACGACTGGGCCACCTGTGCCCCCAGTTTTCGATTCAAACTGACCTACAAAAGTGTCTATACTGCTATGAGGGGGCACGGGTGGCTCAGTCGTCCAAGGCGCCGCGATTCGCTGTGCAGAGTTGCGTCCCTTGGGCACACCAAAAACCAATGATTGTTGGTTCGAATCCCGGTTCACCCCGATTATGTTTCTAGGTTTGTCAGCGCCATACCCGTGCTCGTGGGTTTCACCGAAGTGGTAAACGTCTGAGATCTGCATCACTTCGGACTTTCCTCCCATATTAAGTTGACACGCCGTGATATAACTGGAATACTGTTAAAAGCGGCGTTAAACCCAACTCACTCACTCACTCACTATACTGCTGTGTAAAGAAAGTTACACGATGTGTCGAGATTAAGTTCCTAATATATTTCGGTGAATCTATTTATAGTTGATAACCATGCGAGGTTCCCATCATACTGACCTCAACGCATCTGCGGTCCTGGAAAGTAGTATGCAGGCCGACAACAAGCCGGACCCGTGTTATAGTTGTGGCCAGCTCTAGACGCCCTGGAGTCTTAGGGATAACGGGGTTGATGTGGCGGGGACACACACAGTTGATCTGGAGACACAGATGGCCATTGTTAGAATAATACAGCCGCAAGGGATACGCTCGCTGACTTGGTTGATGCATGTCATCGTATCTCAATTTCGTGGATCGATGCTCATGATGTTAAACACTGGATTGTCAGTTTTGTGTACATGATCATGATACTGATTCTCATAATATATTACGGGTATATTTAAACAAAATAGTTTCTTTGTTTGTTGTTCAAGCCACCCCCAGCAATAGTCGAGCTGTATGACGGCAGTCTGTAACGGTAAGATCCGGGGTAGAATAAGTCTTCAGCAACCGATGCTTGCCGTAAAAGGCGACTATGCTTGATCGTAGGATCAGGTGGTCAGGCTCGCTGACTTGTTTGATGCATGTCATCGTATCCCAATTGCGTGGATCGATGCTCATGATGTCCATTACTGGATTGTCTGATTCAGACTCGATTGTTTGCAGACCGCCGTCATATAGCTAAAAACAACAAATAAACAAACATGCATCATGGTGAGAGTAATATTGTTAGTCTCACACTCACAACTTACCCTAAAATACCTGGCGAGGATGTCTACGAGGTGTCGCTCCACAAGCTGCTTGGCGGCCAGACTTGAGGGGTCCTCCAGATCACAGGCTGCGAGGTCTGATATCGGTTGACACAAGTACTCCCTGAACAATACAATGAGAGTTGGTCTTCGATACATTGACTTTTATTATGCAAGAGGAATCACTGCAACATAATTTAGCTTAATGTCTATATTATATGTTTCAAAGAAGACAAAACTATAACAGTTTATACTAATATTGTTATTTTTAAAGAAGTAAAACATCATTTTTATTTTTATTAGTATTGTATATATATTTTTTCAATTTATTTATTTTATATTTTTAAATTTTTTTTTTATCTATCTTATATTATTATTTTTTTTTTATTATTTCACTATGAATACATATGTATTTTAATGTGTCCCATAAGCCTAATAAGGCTGGATGTACAATCATTTATTTTAAACACTTTGTACGTCAAATGATTTTTACCATGACCGTTTGTGCATGTGACACAAAAATAAACATCCCTGAATCTTGTCAAGTAATATGTTTATCTCATCCAGTGACCTGCAAAGTTGAATTTTCATTTGTGGCGCAACTTTGTACGGTTACGATAAGCTTGGTTTGCCAGAGACCTAACCGGGACTCCATGGGGAAGATCATTCGTGGCTAACCCGTGTTATTCAGGGACAAACCGATTAGCGACTCGTGTCCCTCTCGTGGCCATTTTTGCGACTGGGTTCCGTCTAAGCGCAAACGGGCATAGTTAAAAGAATTGTCAGCTCGTTGCGTAATGAATCACATATATTTGCCTCATGTCAGATATAATCCAGATGCTATTTAAAACACACCGGGGCTTACGGTGTGTATACAGTATGACTGAACACATCTAACTGTATATAGGGTATATTGTTAGATGCAAGACATGTGTAAAATAAAAAAATATTCCTGAGGGATTCTTTGACCGAAGAGCTTGAAGTCATACGCGCATTCTGATTGGTTTCTCGTATTTCGCACATAACATTCATCGATAGGGGGACGAGTCTTCTCGCAGGTTACGGAAAGGGGCGAGTGGTGACGAATTGGGGAACATACGCTATTCAGGAATATGACACCAAAAACAGTTTGGCTTTTTACGGAATGTCCCGATTGGGTATTCGGCTTGTCACGGAATGTCCCGATTGGGTATTCGGCTTGTCACGGAATGATACGATTGGGTAGGATATTAACATATTCAGTTTACCCAGTTCCTTGTGCTCAACATATAACTATATCTCACAGGCCATCGAAATGTCATGATTCGTCACATCTTACGCAGCCAAATCAACAAATTACATTTGTCTATCACCTTTTTTTCATTTTGAACAATCTTTACATTCATTAAGCATATGTCATGAAATTGTTAACTTTCATTGATAAACTATCCTAAGACGTGAAAATCTATTTCCATTTGCGTATTTATCTTTTTCAATGTTGTACGGCTCCACATGAACACATCGAAGGTCAAATATATAAAGATATATTGTCACAGTCTAAATGTCGCCGTTATGGTAGCTTATCATTACATATGCAAAACAATATGCAAAACGCACTGAAACCAATCTAATTAAAATCAGATCTTAGTTCTCGCTATCGCTGAACAAAGATCTGAGGACATCCCATTAAGGTTCACGTCAGAACGACCTTTCATCCAACCAATCAGAGCGTCGCTTACCAGATCATGAAAGTGACAGTCGGAATGTGTTTTCTAATCATGCAACCACGAAATATTTAACACGGGGTATTCCAAACGACAGTTACAGGTTTTATGATTAAATCCATACAATCTAGGCCATCTCTAAGCCATTCCAGAATGTTCTTCTTATCAGTTTTAATGTTGTTCATCGAGAATACGTCAAAATATATTTCGAAGCGTAGTCGCCAGTTTGAAACTAGTGTCTTAAAGTTCGAAAAAGCTGCTCTCTGATTGGCTAATGTCGATTTCTTGTCAGTGATTTCATTTTAATGAGATTGCACTGAAACCTTTGGGCCCGTTTGCTCTGATTTCAGAATAAATGTTTTTTTGCAACAAGAGAAAAGTCCGTGATATCAAAACGGTTGTGACGTAATGCTAAATGTGTGTACGAAATCCATTACATCAATCAAAGCAAAAATACATCACATGCCCCGCCCGCTTTATTATCAGCCAATCAGGAAACAGTAGGCCGTTATGACACGAGTGAATACCTCCTCTTTATACTGGAGAAGACTCTATGCTCGGCATCGATTGGACACTCAATGTTTCCAGGACATGTGCAGTGCTGAATGATTCGGCGTTCTGGAAGCCGACGACCGCCGACTGTTCTGTTGAAGTCGTAGGCGACGCCGCAGATAGCCCTAGGTGGACACTCTTCGTTGATATGTTGTCGCTGCAAGAATGAAAGCGAATGTTGTTTTATGACGCACCCAGCAATATTCTTCAAAATATAAAGCCAACCTATAGACGATCGAGCCAGGCAAACCAGTGATAGACAGCATGAGCAACGATCTGGGGTAGAATGCATCCCCAGCACCTCACTGTTGGTCCTAAGAGGCGACTGAATTGGGCATCCCGTTAAGATCGGGGTTAGAATTGATTCATTATCCCGTTGCTGCTCGTTAGAGGCGGGACCGCCTCCGTGGCCGCGTCATACCAAAAGACGTTAAAAGATGGTACTTGTTGTTACCCTGTCTGGCGCTCAGAATTGAGGGGCTAAAACAAGGACTGGTCGGCTCGGAGTCAGTATACTGTGTCTGAGCGGGGTATTCATGTTAAACTGCGGCATGGTATCTCAGTGAGCTAGCACTATAAATCGGCATCAGTCCGGACTAGTACAAGCAGCCTCACAAACACATATATACACGTACATGCACGCCGCAATAATCTTGGACGTGACGTTAAACCCAATTTCACCTCACCTCAGCCGTTAGAGGCGACCAAATTGGGCAAACCGGCCGTGAAGATTAGGGTTAGGATTGTTGTTTAGGTTCCCATTCTTGTCTTATGAGGCGATTAACAGGATCGGGGACTTGGTTAAGAGTTTGTACTTGTTGTTACCCTGCCTGGCACTCGGCTTTGATTTTGTATCGAGATTAGATATTTTTTTCCGCTACAAAACCAAATACTTATTTATATTTAAGACTATGAGCCTGAATATGCGTTTTTAAGAGTAACAACTTTCAACAATGAATTCTTTTTGTGGCAGGCAATTCTTTTCAAGAATACTTATTTTTTCAAGAATTTTCTGGGACAGTTGATATTTTTCGATATAATCCCAGACGACCCACATAACTCACCCAACCCTCCACCACGCCACCCCAGACTATCAGACGTGCTATAACTGGTATTCGTTGTCCAATGCGGCGTGAAACTCAACTCACTCACTCATCTTTGGTCTTACCTGCACGTGGAAGGTGCGCTCGAAGTCAACATCCTCCGGCTCCCTGTCTTGGTACAGGGAGTGGTAGTGGCACAGGGCAGGTGTTGCCAGCAGCAACGCTGCAAGTAACGTCAGCATCATAGACCCTGCAAACGATAAAAAAAATATGTTTATTTCCACAATGATCATACTTGAGGTGAACTCGTGAAGATCCGGGGTAGTATAGGTCTTCAGCAACCCATGCTTGTCGTAAGAGGCGATTAACGGGATCGGGTTGTCAGCCTCGGTGACTTAGTTAATACATGTCATCGTATCCCAATTGTATTGCGCCTTATGTCAATCACTAGATTGTCTGGCCCAGACTCGATTCTTTACAGACCGCCGTCATATAGCTGGATTATTGATGAATGCAACCCCCCCCAAAAAAAACAAAAAAACAAAACAAAAACAAAACAAAACCAAAAAAACAAAAAAAACAATTCGTGAGGTGAGGTGAGGTTTAACGTAACGTTCAAGATTATTGCACATGTATTGTGTAATTCACTCTCAGGGTAGACGCTCTATCCTCTAAACCACGGAGGTGGTCGAATGATGGTAGAGAGATTTGAGGCACAGAGTGGCAACATCGCCGGACTACTGGTATCAATATTCACATATAACTACTGCTGCAACTGCAATTTTAGTTCGGGATACAGTTGTTGACACTATCAAGTTTTTCTAGAAAATAATGGAAAAAATAATTATGCCTCAGGGTTGAGAAAATAACGAAAACGTTAACTGGTCATACTGAATGCAAAATCAAATATGTCGTGAACAAATTATTTGTTCGGCTACTTTCAAGTAATTGTTTTAGGTATGTTTCAAAAACATATTCCTTATCAAAACAAAAATACCAGCGCGAAATTGCAACAACAATGCGACAATGTCCCATTTAGCTTTCCATAGATTCGCCGGGACCACGTTGGTTTGAATATATAAATTTTGTTAACTATTAATTTTAATTTCATAATCAGTCAAATGCTACCAGAGGATGTCTTTATTCTTATCACGATATGCTGTGAGTGATTTCCAAACTTTACACTTCACACATAATACAAGTATGTTCGTTTGTGCATCGAACCATTCTAATATCTCTAATATCAGCAATGGCGCCGTAGAACACCTAGGGCGCCAACAACATTAAACGAAAATATACATGTTATACCGTTTCAAATTCTCTTTTCAAACACTCGTTTCTCGTGCACAAGCTTCACGTGACCTCAATTTTGTTTAATCAACGCGAAGCGTTCATTAACAACACAGCTGAACATCCACTGCAGATGCATGGTATAATGGCATTTCCAACAGATGTAATACGATAATTGATGTTTGCAAGCTGAGTATTGGCCCACGCTAAATACTCGACGCGTTCATTTAAAAACAAAACCTTAAAAAAATGGCCTCAGCAACTAGCTTACTGATTGTGTAGCCTGTGTTGGTGTGTGTCGTGATATTTACGAATGGAGGCTGGAACCACTTCCTACAGCGAGCGGTAAATACTGAAAAAGCACTGTAGCTCACCTGTATATTCTGTATATCACGATATGGCTGAAATAATGCCGATGTGACGTTAAATATTAACTCACTCACTCTGTATAACACAAAACTAAAAATATATATTTAAAGGTAACTGCAAATCAATAATAATAGTGAAACATGATGATGATAGCAACAACAACAACAACAACAACAAAAACAAAATTGACTATATACAATTTACTTGTTTTGTTTCAGATTTCCATCTGTGCATGAAAACGACAACAACATTGTCATTATTGGGCAAGATGCGCTAATCTTTTCGCGAATACCTTGTATCGTCGCTATTTGATAGTGATTCATAGACACGTGCTCATGATATAGTCGTGGAAATGGTAATCAAATTGATGAGCAGACAGATAAAAAGGCGTAAGGTATTAAAACATCCGCAGCAGAAGCAGATAGACTGGGCGTCGGCTCGAGCGTCATGATCGTTGCAACTGCGCAGCGCGTCAAACACCGGGAACCCGTTTTAACCCCATTGAGGGCAATCCCCTCAGTGACGCAATATTTCGTTGCCTGTCGTTATTCATCGTCTGTTTATCGCTTTTCTCGTTTTTCAAAATTAATTTTTGTCATGCATTTGTCATGAAGTAAGCCCTAAAATCTGCATAGTTGCTTTGTTGACTTAACTTGCCCTTTAAAAGGATTGCTTATATGCATATCATCCTCATATTATGCGCTATTTCTTCTGAGACAATATTCTGAATATATAATTGTAACAATGCGTAATCAAAAACAAGTTTAACTCTTCTTCTTTGTTTACTTGACGTTCTTGTGATCCGTGTGCCGTATCTTTTGCTCCGTTGGCCTTATTGTTAACTCCGTACCTCCTTACAATCTCTCTACTCCGTACCTCCTTACAATCTCTCTACTCCGTACCTCCTTACAATCTCTCTACTCCGTACCTCCTTACAATCTCAATACTGCGTACCTTCCTTACAATCTCTCTACTCCGTACCTCCTTACAATCTCTATTCTGCGTACCTTCCTTACAATCTCTCTACTCCGTACCTCCTTACAATCTCAATACTGCGTACCTTCCTTACAATCTCTCTACTCCGTACCTCCTTACAATCTCTATACTGCGTACCTTCTTACAATCTCTCTACTCCGTACCTCCTTACAATCTGTCTACTCCGTACCTCCTTACAATCTCTCTACTCCGTACCTCCTTACAATCTCTCTACTCCGTACCTCCTTACAATCTCAATACTGCGTACCTTCCTTACAATCTCTCTACTCCGTACCTCCTTACAATCTCTATACTGCGTACCTTCCTTACAATCTCTCTACTTCGTACCTCCTTACAATCTCAATACTGCGTACCTTCCTTACAATCTCTCTACTCCGTACCTCCTTACAATCTCAATACTGCGTACCTTCTTACAATCTCTCTACTCCGTACCTCCTTACAATCTCTATACTGCGTACCTTCTTACAATCTCTCTACTGCGTACCTCCTTACAATCTCTCTACTCCGTACCTCCTTACAATCTCTCTACTCCGTACCTCCTTACAATCTCAATACTGCGTACCTTCCTTACAATCTCTCTACTTCGTACCTCCTTACAATCTCTCTACTCGTATCTCTCTACTCCATACCTCTTTACAATCTCTCTACTTCGTACCTCCTTACTATCTCTCTACTCGTATCTCTCTATTCCGTACCTCCTTACAATCTCAATACTGCGTACCTTCCTTACAATCTCTCTACTGCGTACCTCCTTACAATCTCTCTATTCCGTACCTCCTTACAATCTCTCTAATTCGCACCTCCTTACAATCTCTCTACTCGTATCTCTCTACTCCGTATCTCCTTATAATCTCTCTACTCCGTACCTCCTTACAATCTCTCTACTTCGTACCTCCTTACGATCTCTCTATTCCGTACCTCCTTACAATCTCTCTAATTCGTACCTCCTTACAATCTCTCTACTCGTATCTCCTTACAATCTTTCTACTCGAATCCCTCTACTCCGTACCTCCTTACAATCTCTATACTCCGTACCTCCTTAAAATCTCTCTTCTCCATACCTCCTTACAATCTCTGTACTTCGTACCTCCTTACAATCTCTCTACTCGTATCTCTCTACTCCGTACCTCCTTACAATCTCTCTACACCGTACCTCCTTACAATCTCACTACTCGTATCTCTCTACTCGTATCTCTCTACTTCGTACCTCCTTACAATTTCTTTACTCCGTACCTCCCTACTCCGTACCTCCTTACAATCTCTCTACTCCGTACCTCCTTACAATCTCTCTACTCCGTACCTCCTTACAATCTCAATACTGCGTACCTTCCTTACAATCTCTCTACTCCGTACCTCCTTACAATCTCAATACTGCGTACCTTCCTTACAATCTCTCTACTCCGTACCTCCTTACAATCTCAGTACTGCGTACCTTCCTTACAATCTCTCTACTCCGTACCTCCTTACAATCTCTATACTGCATACCTTCCTTACAATCTCTCTACTTCGTACCTCCTTACAATCTCTCTACTCGTATCTCTCTACTCCATACCTCTTTACAATCTCTCTACTTCGTACCTCCTTACTATCTCTCTACTCGTATCTCTCTATTCCGTACCTCCTTACAATCTCAATACTGCGTACCTTCCTTACAATCTCTCTACTCCGTACCTCCTTACAATCTCAGTACTGCGTACCTTCCTTACAATCTCTCTACTCCGTACCTCCTTACAATCTCTCTACTTCGTACCTTCCTTACAATCTCTCTACTCGTATCTCTCTACTCCATACCTCCTTACAATCTCTCTACTCCGTACCTCCTTACAATCTCTCTATTCGTATCTCTCTACTCCGTACCTCCTTACAATCTCTCTACACCGTACCTCCTTACAATCTCACTACTCGTATCTCACTACTCGTATCTCTCTACTTCGTACCTCCTTACAATCTCTTTACTCCGTACCTCCCTACTCCGTACCTCCTTACAATCTCTCTACTCCGTACCTCCTTACAATCTCTCTACTCCGTACCTCCTTACAATCTCTCTACTCCGTACCTCCTTACAATCTCAATACTGCGTACCTTCCTTACAATCTCTCTACTCCGTACCTCCTTACAATCTCTATACTCCGTACCTCCCTACTCCGTACCTCCTTACAATCTCTCTACTCCGTACCTCCTTACAATCTCTCTACTCCGTACCTCCTTACAATCTCTCTACTCCGTACCTCCTTACAATCTCAATACTGCGTACCTTCCTTACAATCTCTATACTGCGTACCTTCCTTACAATCTCTCTACTGCGTACCTCCTTACAATCTCAATACTGCGTACCTTCCTTACAATCTCTCTACTCCGTACCTCCTTACAATCTCTCTACTCCGTACCTCCTTACAATCTCTCTACTCCGTACCTCCTTACAATCTCTCTACTCCGTACCTCCTTACAATCTATCTACTCCGTACCTCCTTGCAATCTCTCTACTTCGTACCTCCTTACAATCTCTCTACTCCGTACCTCCTTACAATCTCTCTACTCCGTACCTCCTTACAATCTCAATACTGCGTACCTTCCTTACAATCTCTCTACTCCGTACCTCCTTACAATCTCTATACTCCGTACCTCCCTACTCCGTACCTCCTTACAATCTCTCTACTCCGTACCTCCTTACAATCTCTCTACTCCGTACCTCCTTACAATCTCAATACTGCGTGCCTTCCTTACAATCTCTCTACTCCGTACCTCCTTACAATCTCTATTCTGCGTACCTTCCTTACAATCTCTCTACTCCGTACCTCCTTACAATCTCAATACTGCGTACCTTCCTTACAATCTCTCTACTCCGTACCTCCTTACAATCTCAATACTGCGTACCTTCTTACAATCTCTCTACTCCGTACCTCCTTACAATCTCTATACTGCGTACCTTCTTACAATCTCTCTACTGCGTACCTCCTTACAATCTCTCTACTCCGTACCTCCTTACAATCTCTCTACTCCGTACCTCCTTACAATCTCAATACTGCGTACCTTCCTTACAATCTCTCTACTCCGTACCTCCTTACAATCTCTATACTCCGTACCTCCCTACTCCGTACCTCCTTACAATCTCTCTACTCCGTACCTCCTTACAATCTCTCTACTCCGTACCTCCTTACAATCTCAATACTGCGTACCTTCCTTACAATCTCTCTACTCCGTACCTCCTTACAATCTCTATTCTGCGTACCTTCCTTACAATCTCTCTACTCCGTACCTCCTTACAATCTCAATACTGCGTACCTTCCTTACAATCTCTCTACTCCGTACCTCCTTACAATCTCAATACTGCGTACCTTCTTACAATCTCTCTACTCCGTACCTCCTTACAATCTCTATACTGCGTACCTTCTTACAATCTCTCTACTGCGTACCTCCTTACAATCTGTCTACTCAGTACCTCCTTACAGTCTCTCTACTCCGTACCTCCTTACAATCTATCTACTCCGTACCTCCTTACAATCTCTCTACTTCACACCTCCTTACAACCTCTCTACTCCGTACCTCCTTACAATCTCTCTACTCCGTACCTCCTTACAATCTCTCTACTCCGTACCTCCTTACAATCTCTACTCCGTACCTCCCTACACCATACCTCTCTACTCCATACCTCTCTACTCCATACCCCCCTACTCCGTACCTCCTTACTATCTCTCTACTCCGTACCTCCCTACTCCGTACCTCCCTACTCCGTACCTCCTTACTATCTCTCTACTCCGTACCTCTCTACTCCGTACCTCTCTACTCCGTACCTCCCTACTCCATACCTCTCTACTCCATACCCCCCTACTCCGGACCTCCTTACTATCTCTCTACTCCGTAACTCTCTACTCCGTACCTCTCTACTCCGTAACTCTCTACTCCGTAACTCTCTACTCCGTACCTCCCTACTCCATACCTTCCTACTCCGTACCTCCTTACTATCTCTCTACTCCGTAACTCTCTACTCCGTAACTCTCTACTCCGTACCTCCCTACTCCGTACCTCCCTACTCCATACCTCTGTACTCCATACCTCCCTACTCCGTAACTCTCTACTCCGTACCTCCCTACTCCATACCTTCCTACTCCGTACCTCCTTACTATCTCTCTACTCCGTAACTCTCTACTCCATACCTCCCTACTCCGTACCTCCTTACTATCTCTCTACTCCGTAACTCTCTACTCCGTACCTCTCTACTCCGTAACTCTCTACTCCGTAACTCTCAACTCCGTACCTTTCTACTCCGTACCTCTCTACTCCGTACCTCTCTACTCCGTAACTCTCTTTTCCCTTACTCTCTACTCCGTACCTCCCTACTTCGTACCTCTCTTCTCCGTACCTCTCTACTTCGTACCTCTCTTCTCCGTACCTTTCTCCTCCGTACGTTTCTACTTCGTACCTCTCTACTCTGTACCTCTCTACTCCCTACCTCTCCATCCGTACCTCTCTACTTGTATCTATCAATTCCGTAACTTTCCGTATAAATTGGGCTACTATAAATATGGAAGGCTGGTTGTCAAAGAAGGTGACAGTCAGTCTACCTCGAAAGATGGATCTGCAAATGAGTCTACTAATGTTCATGGAGGTGGTGATGAAAGTCGTAGACGTCTTAGATCTCACGCTCAGCATCACCATGAGGAAGGATCCGGGAAATAGGGGTGTGGCCGAGCCCATGGTGACGTTTGTGACAAGTGTGCACAAAGATTAAACTTTCTTTTTTGGAATGTCAGCGGATTGTTGACAATAACTTCATTTCTTTTGTCGATACATTCGACATTATTGGACTCACAGAGACTTGGGTAAAAGACATTGAATTTGTGGATGTATTCACAGATTATATTGCTTTTAATGTAAATGCTATCAAAACTGCCCAGTCTGGACGTTTATCAGGCGGAATTTCACTATTAATTAGAAAATCATTAAAATCTTTTATAAAGTATGTGCATATTGGTGAAAATGCGGTATTCATTGAATTTAATAAGCCCTTATTTGTTCATGAAAAAGGACAGGCACAGATGTGTATTTTGTAAATGATGATATAGCCGAACACTTAAATATAAATTTCTTTGATTTTATGTGTGATAGTCTCAATATTACTAGGCAGTCATGTGACAAAAAAATCAACAAATATGGCCGAAAATTGTTGGATCTCTATAGGCAGCTATAGACAAACTTACCACAGCTATATGCTCCGCAGCTGACTGTATGAAAAGGGATCTGTTCATAAAACCGAAGTCACAACCTTGGTATGATAAGGAATGTGTTTACTCCAGGATGGAAAGAGATAGACTTTTGAAAGTATTCAGAAAACTCAGGGACAATATATCTCTTCAGAACTTTATTACAGCCCGTAATCTGTACACATCTATTCTTAGGAACAAAAAGAGACTTTATGCTGAGAAGATTAGAGTTAAATTATTGTCACACATTAATAATGCTAAAGATTTTTGGAGAATATTGAGATATTGTTCATCATCTAGTGATAATATATCACCTATATCTACAATTATGTGGTATGAGCATTTTAATGATTTGTTTAATAGTTCTGTTTATTCGTCAGACCCACATGAAGATGATGGTGAAGTTGACAACGAGTGTTTTGATGACGTAGTTGAACCATGTGTAAATACCTTAACTGATGATGTCTCTAAGAATATTCTAGATTCTCCTATCTCCCGAGAGAAAATACTAAAAGCAATTTCACAGCTTAAATGTTCAAAGTCTGCAGGGTTGGATCATATAATACCAGAGTTCTTTGTGGCTGCTCAGGATATTTTAGTCCCATATATTGAACTTGTTTTTAATATTATTTTTGACACAGGTAATTTTCCACAATCTTGGTGTACTGGCATAATAATTCCATTACATAAGAAAGGTGATACCCCCCTACCCAATAATTATAGAGGAATAACTTTATTGAGTGTATTTAGTAAACTTTATACTTCAATTTTATATAACAGGTTATCCTTTTGATCCAGTGCATATGATAAATTTGTGGAATCCCAAGCAAGTTTTCGGAAAGAATACAGTACAATAGACAACATTTATATTTTACAAGCAGTCATTCAGCGTTATTTAGCTAAAAAGCATGGCAAAATTTACGCATTATTTGTAGATTTTAAAAAGGCTTTTGACCTTGTTGATCGGTCTAAATTGTGGTCTATATTAATGCAGCAGGGTGTATCCACCATGTTTTTACTTTCTTTAAAGTCTATATATAAGTGTGTTAAGGCTAGTGTAAGGTCAAATAATATTTTCTCTGAAGAATTTCATTGTCCTCTTGGCTTAAGGCAGGGATGCATCTGAAGTCCATTATTATTTTCTCTGCTTATAAATGAGTTGGCAATGGATATAGAATTATCTTGTTCAAAAGGGAAACAGCTTCATCCTGAACTTATTCAACTATTTTTGTTATTATTTGCAGATGATGTTGTTTTGCTTTCTGACACTGTTTATGGTCTTCAGAAACGTATTGATACGCTAAAATATTTTTGTGATACCTACCATTTGTGTGTTAATCTGGAAAAAACTAAGGTCATTTTTTTTTAAAAAGGTGGTGTTTTATCAAAGTATGAGAAATGGGATTTTGATGGTTCAAGTCTTGAGTGTGTAACCTCGTACAAATATTTAAGTTTATCTTTTACAAGAACTTTATCATGGGGTAAACATGTTAAGGTTGCAGCACTACAAGCTAAGAAAGTACTATGTGGCATACTGAAATCTCTGTCCAACTTTAAGCCCATACCCTTTGATTTATTTTTTAAAATATTTGATACCAAAATTAGCCCAATTTTGCTATATGGAGCAGAAATATGGGGTCTGAGTCCTGAAGTTTGTAATGATATTGAAAGTATCCACATGATGGCTTGTAAGCGCTTTTTAGGTGTTAAGGTCTCCACCTCAAATCACGTTATAAGAGGTGAATGTGGCCGATATCCTCTATACATTTATGCTTATAAAAGATTTGTTAAATATTGGTGCAAAATTTTGAAAATGCCAGAATCTAGATATGTAAAGAAATGCTATAATATGCAACTGCAAGCTGTAGGTAATGGTAAAGTAAACTGGGTTTCCAAAATTAGACACATTATTGTGTCAACAGGATTTGGTTTTGTATGGGATCAACAGTGTGTTGCAAATATACCTTTGTTTATAAAGGATTTTTTTGTGAGGCTAAAATTATCGTACCAACAAGACTGGCATTCAGCTATACGTGAAAGTTCGAAATCATATTATTATTCTTTGTATAAGCAAACATTTGGTGTTGAAATGTACAAGGCTATCATGTGATAAATTTAGAAGTATTATGGCTCGTTTCAGATGTAGTTCTCATCATCTAAGAATTGAATCAGGTAGACATAATAAGGAACCTAGAGAAGAAAGAGTTTGTACTGTTTGTAAACATGATTATATCGAAAATGAGTATCACTTTATTTTAATTTGCGATTGTTATCAAATTTGGAGGTCAGAATATATATCCTTGAATTATTATGAGTTCCCGACAAGACATAAGTACAATATTTTAATGTCATCCACCAACCCATTTACTGTTAAGAAACTAGCAATGTATATTCTAAAAGCTATGAACCTAAGGCAAAGTCTGTTGGGATCTCCAGTTCCCATCACCACACTGTAACCATTGTATCATGGGCCTATGGCCTACAATACATCTGAATAAAGTGGATATACCTCCCTACTCCATACCTACCTACTCCGTACCTCCTTACAATCTCTCTACTCCGTACCTCGCTACTCCGTACCTCCCTACTTCCTACCTCTATACTCCGTCCCTCTCTACTCCGTACCTCTCTCCTCCGAACTCTATACTCCGTCCCTCTCTGCTTCGTACCTCTTATACTCCGTACCTCTCTACTTCGTACCTCTCTCCTCCGTACCTTTCTACTTCGTACCTCTCTCCTCCGTACCTTTCTACTTCGTACCTCTCTCCTCCGTACCTTTCTACTTCGTACCTCTCTCCTCCGTACCTCTCTACTCGTATCTCTCTATTCCGTACCTTTCCGTACTTCCCTACTCCATACCTCCTTACACCATACCTCCCTACTCCATACCTCCTTACACCATACCTCCCTACTCCATACCTCCTTACACCATACCTCCCTACTCCATACCTCCCTACTCCAAACCTCCCTACTCCATACCTCCCTACTCCAAACCTCCTTACACCATACCTCCCTACTCCATACCTCCTTACACCATACCTCCCTACTCCATACCTCCCTACTCCATACCTCCCTACTCCATACCTCCTTACACCATACCTCCCTACTCCATACCTCCTTACACCATACCTCCCTACTCCATACCTCCTTACACCATACCTCCCTACTCCATACCTCCCTACTCCATACCTCCTTACACCATACCTCCCTACTCCATACCTCCTTACACCATACCTCCCTACTCCATACCTCCCTACTCCAAACCTCCTTACACCATACCTCCCTACTCCATACCTCCTTACACCATACCTCCCTACTCCATACCTCCCTACTCCAAACCTCCTTACACCATACCTCCCTACTCCATACCTCCTTACACCATACCTCCCTACTCCATACCTCCCTACTCCAAACCTCCCTACTCCATACCTCCCTACTCCAAACCTCCTTACACCATACCTCCCTACTCCATACCTCCTTACACCATACCTCCCTACTCCATACCTCCCTACTCCAAACCTCCTTACACCATACCTCCCTACTCCATACCTCCTTACACCATACCTCCCTACTCCATACCTCCCTACTCCAAACCTCCTTACACCATACCTCCCTACTCCATACCTCCCTACTCCATACCTCCTTACACCATACCTCCCTACTCCATACCTCCCTACTCCAAACCTCCTTACACCATACCTCCCTACTCCAAACCTCCTTACACCATACCTCCCTACTCCATACCTCCCTACTCCATACCTCCTTACACCATACCTCCCTACTCCGTAACTCTCTATTCTAAGGTTCTCAACACCGTTACTGAGTACTCATGTCCTCTAAACGTCTGTATTTCGTACCCCCTCCTCCTCGTTACCCCCATGTAGCCCCAGTCGTCTCTGCCCCCGCGCCCAATACGTTCCCGTTTCATGAACCATATTAAACAGTAAATATATATGACACAGACATGAAAGAATCATGTTGTTGGTGGTGGTGTTGTTGTTGTTGATATCATCCTCAGAGTTCCATTTCCCCGGGAACTTATGCTATACAGTATAAAGGGAACAGATTCATTAGGATAAGCCTGACGTTATGTGACTTGGCCTTGTGTCGCATTTGGACATGAAATAAAATCCTCACAATAAGTAAACCAGAGCACGGTGCCTAAGTCTCAGTCAAGGTCAAATGTTTGAAAGTAAGTCCCTTTATATAACCCAGAGCCAGAAAGCAGCGAAGACGCTGGCATGGTAGTAATGAAATTTAGAATACAGGAACTGTTAGTTGTGTACTCACGAGTATCCACAGCCTTTAGAGAAAATCTGTTCGGAATGTAAACAAACCAATTCTTCAAAGTAAACAAGCTCTTCTGCCAATATTTCCTCCGCACACAGAAATCACGTGTTGATCAGTGGCAGGCTAGTCTCGCAACGCCAGTTCTTGCAATGAATAGGCTAAGTGTATTGGAAGTGGGTATTATTTAGCTTTCTGCTTGATAACAAGCACAGTTTGACCACGCTCAAGCAATAGTTGGGAGCGGGGGATGCTGATAATCACATTGCCATCTGGAACCATTTAGGCTGTATGGAAACGCGGTCGCTTACTTTATCAAGGATTTCACGGAGAAATGCGTGTTCGGTTACACGTTCTTCTCCCCGCGTCACTATAGGGAAACGCCTATGTTGAGATAGGCCAAACACGCCTCATTCCATTGAAGGAATTTCGAGAGCGTGGTGAGGTCCCTGCCCGTTTTGAATGGCATCGTCGATTGATGGATGATACGATATTTATTGTTACAAATCAGTGTTGTTTTATAATTCGGTCGTGGGTATGCGTGATACGTCAGTGTGGCCTTGGGCGAAAGTTTATTTTCTTCTTCTATGACGTCATAACGGGCGCCATTTTTACTACTGGTGTAATATGAATCTGTGTCTCACGCCCATGCACACCTTTCAGAGCGTATTCGGTGAAAGTACTCCCGACATCGTTGTATTTCCCCCTCCGCCCAGCTCTTAGTGTAAAGGGGCTCTCACACTTTGCCGAGTTGCGTCCCGAGTATGGACCCGAGCTGACTCGGGGCTACTCGCATGTAGCTCGTAGCGGGGTCGTACTAAACTCGGGGTAACTCGGGATACCTCGTACTGATCTATGAGAGTTTTGGAACCATTCCTGACCAACTCGTGTTATTCCGGGACAAACGCTTGCATGTTACGGAAAGGGGCGAGTGGTGACGAATGTTTTGGAACTGCTCAAAATAGTCGGTCCGCCAGCCAACTCTTAGTAAACTCGTAACAAACTCGTAACACACTCGTCCTACTCGTAGTACCCTCGTGGTGACCTCGAGGCGCTCGTACAGAACTCGCATGAGGATCGTCTGCAAAATTTATTGCCGAGTTGACCGAGTCTAATACGCGCTGTACGAGTGTAATTCCCGCCGAATTATTTAGCAGCTCGTAGCCACCTCGTACCAAAGTCGTACCCAACTCGTACAGCTCGTATCGAGAACGTTGTACTCGTATGCAACTCTTAATAGACTCCTATTGGACTCCTATTGGACTCCTATGAGGCTCGTAACACACTCGTATGATACTCGTATATATATGTAGTCTCTTCCTGAGTCCTAACCGAGTTAGGCTCGGTAGAGCTAGGCAACCACCTCGGCAAAGTGTGAGAGCTGCTTAATGCTATAGCACTAAACGATGCAAATATAGATTTTGCACACGTTTTCTGAGGCGATTTTTCAAATTAAATGTAGTTGCTTGTTTCTATCAAAGAGTTTCAATTGTATTTTACTCTTCAGATTTTGTTTTAGAAGAAATATCTCAAAATGACAAATACATTTACACAGGGATGTATTATAAAATATTCCAAATTATGCGGTATCATTTCTGATCGGGGACCGGTCATATATTAATGGGATGGGTGGGTCAGAGGGCATCAGGGGAGGGTCACCGAAAAGTATGTCAATCTCTGAGAAGGGTCATAAAAATTAAAACACATATTTGGGGAGGGTCATGAAAAAAATGACATTTGTGTTATCAAATTAAAATGGCTTTTGCATTTTGTCTTTTCGGGGAGTTGACATCGGATGCGTTAAAATGACATATAATACGTTAAACAGACATATACGTTCATTGAACATTAGATGCGTTAACTTGGCATCAGATGTTAACTTCACATCAAATGCGTTAACTTAACATCAGATGCGTTAATGCAACATCAAATGCGTTAACTTAACATCAGATGCGTTAACTTAACATCAGATGCGTTAACTTCACATCAAATGCGTTAACTTAACATCAGATGCGTTAACTCCACATCAAATGCGTAAACTTAACATCATATACGTTAACTTCATACCAAATGCGTTAACTTAACATCAGATGCGTTAATGCAACATCAAATGCGTTAACTTAACATCAGATGCGTTAACTTAACATCAGATGCGTTAACTTCACATCAAATGCGTTAACTTAACATCAGATGCGTTAACTCCACATCAAATGCGTAAACTTAACATCATATACGTTAACTTCATATCAAATGCGTTAACTTAACATCAGATGCGTTAATGCAACATCAAATGCGTTAACTTAACATCAGATGCGTTAACTTAACATCAGATGCGTTAACTTCACATCAAATGCGTTAACTTAACATCAGATGCGTTAACTCCACATCAAATGCGTAAACTTAACATCATATACGTTAACTTCATATCAAATGTGTTAACTTAACATCAGATACGTTGACTCTATATTGGATGTGTTAACTTCACATCAGATGCGTTAACGTCACATCAGATACGTTAACTTAACATCAGATACGTTAACTTCATATCAAATGCGTTAACTTAACATCAGATACGTTAAGTTCACACCAGATACGTTAATTTAACACCAAATGCGTAAATGCTACATCAAATGCGTTAACTTAACATCAGATGCGTTAACTTAACATCAAATGCGTTAACTTAACATCAAATGCGTTAATTTAACATCAGATGCGTTAACTTCACATCATATACGTTAACTTAACATCAGATGCATGCGTTAACTTAACATCAGATACGTTAAGTTCACACCAGATACGTTTATTTAACACCAAATGCGTTAATGCTACATCAAATGCGTTAACTTAACATCATATACGTTAACTTCATATCAAATGCGTTAACTTAACATCAGATACGTTAACATCATATCAAATGCGTTAACTTAACATCAGATACGTTAAGTTCACACCAGATACGTTAATATCATCTTTTAACGTCTTTTGGTATGAAGCGGCCGGGGATCGAACCCCGGACTTTCTGCTCTCCTGGCGGACGCTCTACCACTACACCAAGGAGGCGGTCAAGTAAAAGTTATTAAGTAAAAGTGAGTGAGTGAGTGAGTGAGTGAGTGAGTGAGTCGATGTTTCGAAACACGTGGAATGTGACAGTATGACATGGATAACGTACATTTTTTCCTGTTGGCGCTGTGAGAAGAGTCCAGTGCTCACCGCCATTGTATTTCTCAACGTTTTGGGGGTACAATATGTGAAGTCCATTTCTTTTGTCCCCGCCGTGATATTGCTGGAATATTGCTAAAAGTGGCGTGAAACCATGCTCACTCACTCATGTTTTGGTGTCTAAGTGCTGCATTAGTGTTTTCATGTACTTTTGAATTTGAAAAAGGTGACTGTTATGAGGACAAACAGACAGACGGACACACAGACAGTAACAAATATAATCCAGTACAATATTGAGCCGTTATATACGGAACTAAGAGAGACAATTTTACATAGAATACAAAGAAAGTAAATATTTTTAAAAATTAAAATAATGAAAATATGTTAGTTTGGTGAATATTAGACAGGTACATACAAATTGACATTTCGTTGTTTTATATTTTAAAGCAGCTTCTGGCAGTTAAAAAAGTTATTTCAGGACGCGACACGTCATATCGGACCGCATCTGAAGGTATTACTTGTTTCACTAGTTCACGTGACTATTACATTACATCCTACCCAAACTGGCGGCACTCATCATCCCTGTTGCGAAGACTGCTCGAAATAAAAATATTTACTTAGGTTCCATAACCATTTAAAAAGAAATTCTACGTCATGTTGTACAAATCTTACACGGATTGATTTGCCCATCATAATCGAGTATTTTCCAAACTACTACTACTACTACTACTACTACTACTACTACTACGTGAAGAATAGGTCTTCAGCAACCCATTCTTGCCGTAAACGCGAGACCCGTGAAGATTCCGGGGTAGAATAGGTCTTGCTGTAAAAGGTGACTACGCTTGTCGCAAAAGGCGACTAACGGGATCGAGTGGTCAGGCTCGCTGACTTGGTTGATGCATGTCATCAATCCCAATTGCGTGGATCGATGCTCATGATATTAATCACTGGATTGTCTGGTCCAGACACGATTATTTACAGACCGCCGTCATATGGCTGGAACATTGCTGAGTGCGGCGTTAAACAACAAACCAACCAACCGTAAACGCGACTATGCCCATGATGTCAATCACTGGATTGTCTGGTCCAGACTCAATTATTTACAGACCGCAGTCATAGAGCTGGGGTATTGCTGAGTGAGGCGTTAAACAACAACTATTTTATTAACAGTAATAATTGTTGTTGTTGCTGATCTCCGTAAAGTTCCAGGTTAGACATGGTCCGCTGACTTGGTTGATGCATGTCATCGTGTCCAAACTGTGTAGATCGAGGCGCCTGACGTCAGTCACTGGATTGTCTGGTCCAGGCTCTATTATTTATAGACCGCCGTTTTATAGCTGGAATATAGCACTAAAAAAATACCTCTACATGATTTTATTTTTGAAGATTTTTTTAAAACTTTTACAAATTGAAAAAAAAAGTTTTTGGCATTATACAAACCTGCGGATGAGTGTCTTAGATATCTTATCGTTGACAAACAATATATTTGCAAATACTTTTCATTATTTATTGAACCAGTGTACTTTTACACAGATTACTTTTTACAAACTGTTGCAGGAATAAGTGATTGTTTAACAAACATAATCAAATTAAACAACAGTTCTTTCAATATTCAATTTCATAAAAACCTAACACGGTATACATTCGTGTTTTCCTCAGTTTTTTGAGCTTCTACGCGTTTCTTTACATTTAAGGGATAAACAAACTGTGTTTGAGAATTAGATGAATGTTAGCCCCTATTGATAGTCTGTAAATTTCATTGAAACCGAACATTGTGAAGTAAAAGAAAAACCCCTGCCAACACTACCTACATGGAATGGCCTGACCTACTTATTTAGTTGTTGATAATTACGTAACAATTTAAAATTTGGAAAGAGGCGGACGTGCTAGTTTTAACGTTTTGTGCATGATTGAAATTTGAAATTACAGTAGAAGACTCTTGGCTGCCCTGCCTGCCAAATCTTTACCCTTCAGAATCGAAGAATTGTCCCTTATTTGATCGGACGACGAGTCAGTGAAGCAATCCGACAGTGTTGTTAGTTGTGTCAGTGCGCAGTGAAGCAATCAGACAGTGTTGTCAGTTGTGTCATGTCAGTGCGCAGTGAAGCAAGGCGACAGTGTTGTCAGTTGTGTCAGTGCGCAGTGAAGCAATCCGACAGTGTTGTCAGTTGTGTCAGTGCGTAGTGAAGCCAGGCGACAGCGTTGTCAGTTGTGTCAGTGCGCAGTGAAGCAAGGCGACAGTGTTGTCAGTTGTGTCAGTGCGCAGTGAAGCAAGGCGACAGTGTTGTCAGTTGTGTCAGTGCGCAGTGAAGCAAGGCGACAGTGTTGTCAGTTGTGTCAGTGCGCAGTGAAGCAAGGCGACAGTGTTGTCAGTTGTGTCAGTGCGCAGTGAAGCGGTCATAAAATCAGACGCATTTCACAGTTTCCGACTTGCGAGGAGTGATTTTGAGAGAGGTAAAATGTAACTAGAAAAAAAAACTTCTGAAGAAAGCAATACAAAATATGCTAGCTGAAGTATTGATTATGTATTTGGGACTTATAGCTTTAATACAACAAACCGATTGATGTGTAACATCCTTATTGATAATTATTGTGACATTTTGTACCCCTTTTGAGTTATATTATTTCCAAATGAATATATATGTATTTTGCATCCTTCTCCGGGGAGATTGATTTGATCCTAAGACGTGGATTAACTATATCACGAAGGAAGTGTTTTGATCCTGAGAGTGCAGTGATTTGATATTGGGGCATTTTTACTCTAGAGTGTGTCAGCTCTAGGATAATGTGACTTTAGTGTATGTAAGTTCTAGGATAATTACACTCTGGAGTGTGTCAGTTCTAGGATAATTACACTCGATATATCTGGAATATTGCTGAGTGCGGAGATAAATAACAAACAAACAAAACATTGCATCTTAGGTGACAGAAGCAGCCGTTTGTAGTTCAATGTTAGCCATGATCACTCTGACCTCCTACCCTCGTGCTTTTGTTTACAATCACCATGTTGGAACTTGATTTTAAAAAGTTGTAACGAGTAGCCTTTGAATATATTTAGGATACGAACTTCTAAATAAGTAACACCGTAAATGTAAGACAAAATATCCGCGAGCGTGTTTACGTGGAGGCCAGTTTACTGCATCGGGTAAGTTGCCCCATTTCCTACACTCACAATCGTATTTTCTTTGCGGTTACTGTAAGTGAGTTGTCTTTAACGCCGCTTTGAACAGTATTCCAGTTATATCACGGCGTGTCAGCTTAATGTGGGAGGAAAGCCCGAAGTGATGCAGGTCTCAGACGTTTACCACTTCGGTGAAACCCACGAGCATAGGTATGGTGCTGACAAACCTAGAAACATAAACGGGGCGAACCGGGATTCGAACCCATTATCATAGGTCTGGCGGTTACAGAAAGAGGTGAAGTCGGCCGATTGGGACTCAGGGTCGGCATATGTCGATCTCCAGCACCCCACCCTTGTCGTGACGTCACGATGTGAGGTCTGTCTGAATGTGTGTCTTCATATCCGGACAGCTCATACCCTAGCTCATGCTGTCGGCCACTGGTTTGCCGGACCTATACACGATTGTAGCCAATGTTCTATTTGTGTTCATAGCTTTCGGGAGCCGTGATAGTTAACAACTACCAGTTATCGGACTAACGTTTGTTTGGTTGCCTCGGTGGCTTAGTGGGTTTGATCGATGACTATGTGTGCGGGCGATTAAGCGCCTTACTCTGGCAGTGTGGGATCGGATGGGAATCCTTTTGAGTTATTCACTGAGCACCATCAAACAATCTTTTCATTTACCCTATTAACACAATTATTTTAACGTTTTGATATTTTCCACAAAACAAACAATTTATTTACTCATCACTTTCAACAAACTATTTATTTTGGGCATATTTCTGATGAAACTAATCATTACATAAATAAAAAATCTCTCCCCAATTGACAATTGATAGCAATACATACCAAATAAATATCCCACTTGAGCTTCAGTCCAGCAATTTACTCGTCTTGTGGACACCACAAATTATGAAGATTTAACTGCATTCATGTGATATCTCAAGTATGTCCCCAAGAGGAGAAACATAATTGTCTGCCGAGGAGGAAAGCGTGTTTGTTAACACTGCAGTAAAAAGCTTGGGAAAACAGCTGTTGAGTGTCACAGCTCGGTAATTGTTAACATCTTTCGTTGTACGTTTCTTGCAGGTCATCTTATCCTTATTGCTAAAATTGATGCTCGTGATGTCAATCACTGGATTGTTTGTACCAGACTCGAATAAACATAAATGTCTGCCCAGGAGGAAAGCGTGTTTGTTAACACTGCAGTAAATGCGGACCATGACGCGGAGTTAAAACAACAAACTCAATATAAATTTACTATAAACGATCCAAGGGACATAACTCTTGGAACCATCTTGTGTTTTGGGACTGTCGACACAGTGTGCGAAATTGCCTTTTCACACATATTCAAGCACAAAATAGTTCGTCAGAGATATGGAAAGATAAATAACACTAGTCTTTTTCTTTACAAAATATTCATACAGAGAAGGACATAATGAATATTTTGCATGAATTCAGATCGAACGTTCAGCAAACTCCTTATGTCAAACTCTGTTAACTCAATATAGCATCTATGTACATGTAACTATCAAACTCTGTTAACTCAATATAGCATCTATGTACATGTAACTATCAAACTCTGTTAACTCAATATAGCATCTATGTACATGTAACTATCAAACTCTGTTAACTCAATATAGCATCTATGTACATGTAACTGTCAAACTCTGTTAACTCAATATAGCATCTATGTAAATGTAACTGTCAAACTCTGTTAACTCAATATAGCATCTATGTAAATGTAACTGTCAAACTCGGTTAACTCAATATAGCATCTATGTACGTTTAACCAGTGAATGTTCATGCCCATTCTATTCCTACAGACGTAGTCGCGGTCTCGCCCGGAGAACGGAAGGTCCGTAGTTCGATCCCCGGCCGCGTCATACCAAAAGACGTTATACCAAAAGTACTTGTTCGTCTGTCTAGCGCGAGGCATTAAGAGGTTAAAACAAGGACTGGTCGGCTCGGCATACTGTGTCTGAATGGCGTATTCATGTTAAACTGCAGCATGGTATCTCAGTTACCTAGCACTTTAAATCGGCATCAGTCCGGACTAGTACAAGCACACACACACACACACACACACACACACACACACACACACACACACACACACACACACACACACACACATGCATGCACGTCGCTATATACGTGCAATAGTTTTTGACGCGACGTTAAACCCCATTTCACCTCACCTTTTCGCGGTCTCGTTGATTTAAGATAATGACCGAAGTGTAACCGATTGAGTCTGATGTACCGCCGTTTTGTATTGAGGAATCGTCGGTAAACGGGTTTAAATTAAGTATGTTGTTGTTAATACCCAAACACTGATTTTGTTATTAAATTAAATTATATTGAGTTAAATTAAGAATTCCACTTTCGTTGACCAGGTTGTTAATTTTACATGTAAATTAATGTCAAAAAGAAAGAATACTAAGAGTTTGAAAGACTATGAAAGAAAAACAAAAGCATGTTATATTTCATTAGATTTATGTCTTTAACATAATGTGTAAAACTGCTCATGTTATCCAACCAAAAACTACATGGTGCAGCTCCACTTGGAAGAAAGCGTGTGTACAAGGAGATTGACAATCGACTTGAAGACTGAAGGATCAGCTATCCCAGGGTGTCAAGACACCACTCCAGTTCTCGGATGCTGTTGGCAAACTTCTGAAGATGGATTAAGGTTGTGTCAGTGTGACAACCTCGATGTGAACTGTGATGTGAACTGTGATATTAACTTGAACTGAACTCTAAGTGGCGAACATGTTAAAACAATGGATTTAAGGGATGGATGAATTAAAATGTTGAATGAAATAAAGTAAAAGAGGGTATCAATCATCTTGAGTCATTTCTTTTGTCTATAATAAGACAAGTCCATTTTCATGATAGGGGTTAATTACCTGATTAACATGTGCAACCAGGTATGACATTGTTGTTTTAAGGTGTCTCACAACTGGGCTGTCTTACTAATGGGAGGAGACCACTGAGACATAAAGACACATGGTGTCAAAATGACAAGTTAAACAATAACCCTGTCACAACATTCGTTCAACATGACTTTAAAATCTCCGAAAGCACATCCTTAACCAACTTAATACCAAGTATGTCTACCTTGTGCATTAATGCCTGAACAGGACAACGCATGGATGACGTGAAACGTCGGATGGCGTTGGGGAGTAAACCGCTGCCATTCCTCAAGGAGACATTGTTCCAGATCTTGCGTTGACTGGTGCCGCTGGTCGTCTTCTGATCTGTTGGTCACGATCCCATAAATGTTGGATGGGGTTACACCGATATCAGGAGAACATTCTGGCAAGGGTAACACTTAAATAACACGTTGTTCAGAAAGTTCTGTGTGAGCCGGGGCGGTGGGGTAGCCTAGTGGTTAAAGCATTCGCTCGTCACGCCGAAGATCCGGGTTCGATTCCCGACATGGGTACAATGTGTGAAGCCCATTTCTTGTGTCCCCCGCCGTGATATTGCTGGAATATTGCTAAAAGCGGCGTAAAACCATACTCACTCACTCACTCTGTGTGAGCCTTGCCGAGTGCGGTCTCGCATTGTCTTGCTAGAAGACAATGTCACGTGGCTGGTGCTGAATGAATGGTTGCACAACGGGTCTGAACACGTCATCCCGATATCTCTGGGAATTCAGGTTTCGCTGAATAGTAACGAGCCTCGTTTTGACATCAACACAGATACCTTCACAGACCATGACGCTTCCGCCTCCAAATGACTGAACCTGCTGAACACAATTTGGGGCTAAATGTTTACCTACTCGTCTGTAAATTCGCTGCCGACCACCGTTTGTGTACAAGCAATATCTACTCTCATCATGACGCGTCCCAAGTCTCGCACTTGTTACCTGTTACGACCTTGACGTGTTAACTTCACTCCGCGGTAGGGTCGTCCTCTTTATCTCCTATACCTTGTCTGTCGATGCCGTTGATGACGCTGTTGTCGCTGAAATAAAAAGTGGTTACGGAAATGAATGGTCCGGATGTAGCGGTCTTCAATAGTGCCAGGGGCACGGGTGGTCCAGTCGTCTAAGGCACCGCGATTCGCTGTGCAGAGTTGCGTCCCTTGGGCATGCCAGAAACCTATGATTGTTGGTTCGAATCCCGGTTCGCCCCGATTATGTCTAGGTATGTCAGCACCATACCCGTGCTCGTGGGTTTCATCGAAGTGGTAAACGTCTGAGACCTTCATCACTTCGGGCTTTCCTCCCACAATAGGCTGACACGCCGCGATATAACTGGAATACTGTTAAAAGCGACGTTAAACCCAACTCACTCACTCACTCAATAGTGCCACCCCTGGGGCAGGATACGCGTACTGGTATCAGCACTAACTGATGGTGATTCATAAACACATGATGTCGTCGGAATCGTCCAATCGACTCTGCTTTTGGCAGAGATTACTTAAGAATATGGAATTTTTTTTTAATAATCATTAATCGGATGAAATACTTTTGTTTGCTTGTTTGTGTGTTGTTTAACGCCGCACTCAGCAATATTCCAGCTATATGACGGCGGTCAGTAAATATTCGAGTCTGGACCAAACAATCCAGTGATTGACATAGTGAGCGTCGATCTAGCAGTTGGGATACGATGACATGCATCAACCAATTCAACGAGCCTGGCCACCCGATCCCGTTTGTCGCCTCTTTACGACAAGCATGGGTTCCTGAAGAAAAATATTCTAAGCTACATTTAATTATTGTGTGATATAAATGCATATACATTATCTAAATGGATATTACATGTATCTTCAAGCTAGGTGTGGTAGCCTTGTGTTTATAACGTTCGGTCGTCATGCCGAAGACCCGGGTTCGATTCCCCGCATGGGTTCCATGTGTGAAGCCCATTTCTGGTGTCCCCCGCCGTGATATTGCTGGAATATTGCTAAAAGCGGCGTAAAACACCACTCACTCACTCACTCAAGCAATGTGTATTTTATCAAAAGTATGGAAAAGTAAAGAATTAACAGTACTTTCGTTTCTATCGACAGTGTAGTTCATCCTCTATGATCACAAAGATGCTAGAAATCGATAGAGGTATGCTTTTAACATCTCATCAAGATGTCTCGAGAGGTTTTAAGAGTTATCCGTTAAGCAAATGAGTCATGAAAAATGGCTTAGAGCGGGAAGACAAAATGACGACGGTAAATAAACACGTTCGTGGCCTCACATGGAAAATCGTTGAGAATCAAAATTGTGTTCACACATTATTTTTCAATATAAATTGTAATTTAGGTCCCATAATTGTGTTTGCGTGATTTCATTTCCTCAGACACTATATATGAATAAACTAATGGATGCCACTTTGCCAACCTTGAGGGGTTTGAATTGGTCTTTAGCTTGTCGTAAAAGGCGACTAACGGGATCAGGTGGTCAGGCTCGCTGACTTGGTTGATGCATGTCATCGTATCCCAGTTGCGTGGATCGATGCCCATGGTGTCAATTACTGTATTATCTGGACCAGACTCGATTATTTACACACCGCCGTCATATATATATATTGCGTGAGTATGGTTTTACGACGATTTTAGCAATATTCCAGCAATATCACGGCGGGGGACACCAACAATGGGCATCACACATTGTACCCATGTCGGGAATCGAACCCTGGTCTTCGGCATGACGAGCGAACGCTAGGCTACCCGATCGCCCCAATTATATATACTGAAAACTTCTATACATACATACATATATATATATATATATATATATATATATATATATATATATATATATATATATATGTGCGTGCGTGCGTGCGTGCGTGTGTGTGTGTGTATGTGTGTGTGTGTGTGTGTGTGAAATGTTCATTTATTTAGAATTTACTTCAATTTGAGCCCCCGCACCGAAAAATAAATGGACGTAAGTACCATCCAATTGTGCTGTGAAAGTTAGGTTACTTGTCAAGGGCCATAACTCCGCCCAAGCAGAGCAATATTATCACATAAGTATAATCATTGTTTATGGATCACTTTGACTACATTTTAGAAAATTCAAAAGCCCCTCATAGCGATAGACCGTTCGCTGCCACCAGTCATAACTCCCCACTGTGATAGATGATCCCAACCATGCTTGGAGTTGAACTCGTAACCGAATGGCCGTTATGTTTACAAACAAGTGATGACTTTCGTGACGCCGAATACACTTACCGTTGATTAATTACTTTCTTTCTTTGTCAATTTGAATTTCTTTTTCATTAAAAGTATCATCTTTTATTGATATAGTAAGAAAGTAAGGGAGAAGTTTGTTTGTTCCGTTAGTCTGCAATTTCGAACCAATTTGATCATTAAAACAACAAATTAAATTCATCTGGAAAACATGGTCAGTCGTAAACCTTTTCAAAATGAAATATAATGCCATTCCCAAAGACATAAACAAAAGTATAAAAGTTACTACATTTGGGGTCAGAGGGCAAATTTCAAGATTCTTGGTGCTACTTGCCGAACAACTTACTTTGCCTCCAAGGATATTTAACAAAAGATATTCAAAGTACTCATAGGTGCCAAGTTGCCACGTAGTTGTTTCTTGATTCACATATATTAGATTTATAAAATCAGCGATAAAGAAAAGGTTTAGTATCAAACATTGCTTTTAGCAACTTGACTACTGAGGAGGCTGGAATTAATGTTGTTATCACATTTAACAAATGAACGGCTTGTGGTCGTTGTTTATCGTACATTCTAAGATGCTTGGCTAAAAGATCAAATGCGTCGAGTGTTATTTATCCTGCGATAAAGTACACTTTTTGAGTTACGCCAAAATGGCCTGACGTCACGACGCTGTTCAAATTACTTCCTCCGTGAAATAACGTATCCTTGGTAACATCGTTCTTTCATTGCTGTCTAGGAAGATAGCGCATCCATATCAATTATTGATCTGGGAAATAGTTTCTTTAAACTTGTCGTATAATTGAATGTTATTAACTGGGAAGAAATATACCAATATGACGTCAAGCATCTCTCACGCAGCGGGATTGGCTAAACCTGTGTTAGAGCAGCCACAAAGTTGTCCGGGCCGGGAGTTGGCGTCCTGAGTATTATTGCTGTCCCTGGTCACAGGCATAGGCAATCCTTGTACAGTTTCATGACACATGTACACCTGATGCTCCGTGTAGGACAGAAACCCATGATTGTTGGTTCGAATCCCCGATTTATGTTTCTAGGTTTGTCAGAACCATACCCGTGCTCGTGGGTTTCACCGAAATGGTAAACGTCTGAGACCTGCATCTTTTCGGGCTTTCCTCCCACATTAAGCTGACACACCGCGATATAACTGGAATACTATTAAAAGCGGCGTTAAACCCAACTCACTCACTCACTCCCGCGATGTTCGCCACACGGCGACACCATATCACGCCCAGACCGACGATTACCGTCGGTTTAGGTATCACGTCATGCAACCAACTCAGTAAGTACACTATTTGAAGGCTTACGGTTGCTTCAGTCTGCTAACGTTGGTGTTGGAAACAAAGTTGCAACTTTTAAAACTGTAATGAAATCAGCCATCTCGGACAATATCAGCAACTGCCCTAATCACAACTTCAACTGGGGCAACGTCCATATGCTCTCCAACAACCTCCATGACTTCAGTAAAAGAAAACTAATAGAAGCAGTCCACATTCGACAAGCCATCAATCAACAGAGATCAAGGCTATTTCATCCCATCCGCCTACTATGAACTCATTAAGCAATAATCACCTCACCTATACAAACTTGTCCTGTTTAATTGGCTTCATGTCCCATTGGCGTCCACTCATGTGTTTGTTCTCTGTCCATCGTGTTGTGACAGTATTATCAGTCTGTTGTCATTAATTACTCATGTTATCCTACTTATGTGGCAATTGTTGTTACTGTTAATCCTCCACCTACTATATATATTCTGACACAGAATAAGGATCTATTAAGCGCATCTAAAAACTAATTAATCTACCAATCCAAAATCCAATAAACATACAAACACCTACCTCACCCGGCTCCCTTAGTTCCCTCCTCCACCCACCTCGGCATTTATTCCAAATTTTAAAATTCCAAAAATTCAATTTAAGCAACCCCTAAAAGCCCCCTCTTGGGTTGCACACACCACTTTCACCCTTTTCGCAATACACTAAATGGTCCGGCCAGGCCCGTGTGCGGAATACGTTTCAGTCGGAAAGCGCACGTTAAATCTCCTATATCAGTCAGTCAGTAAGGATCTATACCGAAACGTCGCCATTACAGTATTAAAGAAGTTGTTATGCCTAAATTGTGCCTACTTTGTATATGTAAATATATTAGGAAATGTTTAATATTTTTGTGGTATATTCAATAATCTATAACAATGAAATGTTTCGCAGCGGAATATAACATGAAACTGGTCCGCAAAGATAGACAGTCTGTCTGGCAACGCCGGTTGTCGACGTCGACCCACTGATGCTTCTTCACGCCCAAAAGAACACATGTTAATGCACAAAAAAACATATAATCAATCATAGTTGTTATCAGTGGTAAATGAGTTTTGTGTGACACTACTTTCAGCATATTTCCAGGCGGGAATCACCACATACAGTAAACTACGGTTATAACGAACTCAAAGGGACTACTAATTTTAGTTCGTTAAAGCCGTAGTTCGTCATAAACATATATACAGCATAACTACAGTAAATAGTCGGGACCAAAAAGTAAGTTCGTTATATCAGTCAGTTCGTTATAAGCGTGTTCGTTATAACCGTAGTTTACTGTATTGTGTTTTGTGACAGAGTAATCTTTGGTATTAATAGTGGATGGACATCCTATTTGAGAACATTTCCAAGGAATGGAGGTTTGACGTCTAGTCTTAATCATGAACTTTTGTTGAGCAAAAGCCAAATGCCGACCCCCCTCAGAATTGGGAATAAACTGTACATCAACTTGTGAATTTGACATAGTTTCTTGTCTGTAATTCCTTTTATTGCCTAAGTCATACTAAATGATTATTTACTCACTGATATATACTGAATTCACTGAATATAATATATATATATATGTATATATGTTTCCCTTTATCCCTAGTGTCTTAGGACCGTCTCCGTGGTCTAGTGGTAGAGCGTCCGCCCGGAGAGCGGAAGGTCCGGGGTTCGATCTCCGACCGCGTCATACCAATAGACGTTAAAAGATGGTACTTGTTGTTACCCTGTCTGGCGCTCGGCATTAAGGGGCTAAAACAAGGACTGGTCGGCTCGGAGTCAGTATACTGTGTCTGAGTGGGGTATTCATGTTAAATTGCGGCATGGTATCTCAGTGAGCTAGCACTATTAATCGGCATCAGTCCGGGCTAGTACAAGCAGCCACACAAACACACACACGTACATGCACGTCGCTATATTAATGCAATAATCTTGGACGCGACGTTAAACCCCATTTCACCTCACCTAGTGTCTTAACAATCACCACGTTTATGTGGAAATTTGTACCTGTAACAATAGGTGCTGAACAAATTGGAAGTCCTCGCCCTTTTTAAGTAGCTTTTTTTTTATATTTTTCGGATTTTTAACCAAGGGTAGGTAACTCTTACCTGCTTCGCCAAAATAAAAGTACTAACGGCACAAACGTGACGCAGTATGTCCCTCAGGCCTGTGCACGTTGTATGTTGTCGGGGAAGGCTTTTGAAAAGGTCATTTTAAAAAAAAACCTCGTCATCGCGTCATTTTAGAACAAACCAAAAGGCTGTAAACATAATAATTTTTGTCTTACATGACATTCTTTTGAGTAGACTTGACCACTACCCGGGAGAATTCGGGCGACACACGTTCAGACGGTGAGACTAAAGATTAGCAGAACCAGTAACTGTTGCATTTGTTAAGCTGAGGTGAAATTGGCTTGTAATTATGTGTCGAAGTGTATGACGTGTATGACGTAGTGCCTAGCGCCAGGCAGGGTAACAACAAACACCATCTTTTTGCGTCTTTTGGTGTGGCGCGATCGGGGATCGAACCCCGGACCTCCCGCTTTTCACGTATTTTGATATGAGGCGGTAGATGCTGTTGTGAAAGAGGAACGATCCATGTAGTTGTAAGGTTAGTTGGTCTTTGCAGTCAGGGCACATGCGCAAATCACACTCCTGGCAGGCACGTGCACGATACTGTTATTTGTGACACCGTGACATTAGCAGTAACAGCGACCCGTGAAGGTGCGGGGTAGAATAGGTCTTCAGCAACCCATGCTTGCTGTAAAAGGCGACTATGTTTGTCCAAAGAGGCGACTAACGGGATCGGGTGGTCAGGCTCGCCGACTTGGTTGATGAATGTCATCGTATTCCGATTGCGTAAATCGATGCTCCCTATGTCAATGACTGGATTGTCTGGTCCAGACTCGATTATTTACAGACCGCCGTCATATAGCTTGAATATTGCTGAGTGTGGCGTTTAACAACAAACAAACAAACAAATGGAGTGACATTATTTCAGTTACGTAATGGCGTTAAAGATCAGTGTTGAGGAAAGCCGATGTAAGTACATTGACCACTTGGGTGAGCCCACCAGGATGGGAATAATGCTGACAAACCAATCATATTTAAGAGGAATCTGGGAATCGAACCCTCGACCGTAGGTTGTGGACGACCGGCCTACCTGTGTCCCTTTTCAGCTAGATATAGGGGTGGTCGGGTAGCCTGGTGGTTAAAGCGTTTGCTCGTCACACCGAAGACCCGGGTTCGATCCCCCACATGGGTACAAAGTGTAAGCCCATTTCTGGTGTCCCCCGCCGTGATATTGCTGGAATATTGCTGAAATCGCGTAAAACCATACTCACTCACTCAGCTAGATAGATGTGCACGATATTAGTGTGACATGACGTTCATACTCTCTACCCGCATGCCGTATTTCCTCCATTAGACGCCTAGAGTACACGCTGGTCTCTAATTTACGCCGCCTCAAACGCTCTGTCCAAAAGTAGAAGCCTGGCATTTATTAGACGCTGGGCCTCTAATAGAGGCCGGGTCCATTCGATGACATCAATTATGCCTACCGATAGTTATGGTTAATTCCCTGCAAATGTAACCTTTGTATGGCTGTGGACTTTGGGATCAGGTCAGGTGGTGAGTTGCCACTGTGCGGTAGTCTGAGTCTCTTGGTATAGTATCGGACATAAGTAGGGGGAGAAATCCGATGATGGGATATAGTATAGACGTAGTAGTCTGAGCCTGCAAGTAAAACATTTGGATATAGAATAAGCTAGGGGGAGTGGTTTGAGCCTGATACTCAAGAATCGAATATAGGGGGGAGTAGATTCAGCCTGATATCAAAGAATTGGATATATAATAGGTAGAGTAGTTTCAGCCTGATACTCAAGAATTGGATATAGAATAGGGGGAGCAGATTCAGCCTGATACTCAAGAATTGGATATAGAATAGGGGGAGTAGATTCAGCCTGATATCAAAGAATTGAATATAGAAAAGGGGGAGTAGTTTGAGCCTGATACTCAAGAATCGGAGATAGAATAGGTGTGTGTGGTGGGGGGGGGGGGGGGGGGGGGGGGTGTTAGTGGAGGGGTTCAGCCTGATAAACAAGAATCGGATATAGAAGTTTTCCAAATAAAGTTAAATTTAAAACTGTAATAAAATAACTGGAACTAAAACATCAGACACACAATATTGGGGATTGTTCTTAACCTGACATTTCAGAATAGAAAATGAGTAAGAGGGGTTGAAAACCTTTATAATAAAAGATGTGTTTGATCCTTTCTGTAATCATTTTAATTCAAAACAAGGGGAGTCTTTTGGGCCCAGTAGGGGAGTTAGCTGAGCCTAGATGGAGTGTCTTGAGCCTGGCTAGGGGGGTCATGTCAGCCTAGGCCCATATAACTCTAGAGTCAAATGTAGGTAGAGTCCTTTGAGCCTACTATGCCGGCATTAAACTGAATAGGCGCCGGATCAACGGTTTGCACGAACTTAATATTCGTCCGGGTTTTAAATTTTAGTGTTTGCTAAAGATGTCATAATCAACTGAGTAGATTGTATTTAGGAAAATAGTGAGTGAGTATGGTTTTACGCCGCTTTTAGCAATATTCCAGCAATATCACGGCGGGGGACACCAGAAATGGGCTTCACACATTGTACCCATGTCGGGAATCGAACCCGGGTCTTCGGCGTGACGAGCGAACGCTTTAACCACTAGGCTACCCGACCACCCATGTAGGAAAATAAATAACAATGTTTTGTGAAGGATGTGCTGATGACATACGACCCCGTATTCCCCGTCAGTTCCAACTTGTTTTAATGCAAATATTCGATTCGATCAAAAAGACACATAACAACATTTACGTCAACGTCCCCATTCGTTGTCGGAATAAAATATCCTCTAATCTACGGATTCATTCAAATATTTCAAAAGAAAACGTTTGGTTATTTTAGTCACAACACGGTAAACAGACGAAGGTCACTTCTCAATACGACAATGGAATTGACTTGGCCATCGAGGCCACTGTCGTACTAATACACAATTCAAATAGGAGTAATGAAAGTCTTAGTCTGCTCCTTTTATCAATCCCAGACACTCTTAACCTTAAGACAAGACATTTACCCTACGGTTTATGAGAGTGGTGGTTTGATGTCTTATAGGGCTGACATTCCTGTCAGTGACACTAATAAAAAACCGCGATTCATCGAAATGTCTTAAAATATTATGGCTATTGTGTTCCCAGAAAGAGAGCAGCATAGATCTGAAGGACCCTGGTAATGGAATGTGATGGGAGAAGGATTGACTGACATATGTGTCATTATTAGGCCCCAATAGACATTCAACGCTGCCGTGTTCTGTCGTTATTGGAGAAAGACCCTCAAGGAGCAATGATCAAAGGGTTCTTGAATTCTTTTAAGCTAAGGCCTCGAAAGCAAAATATTTCTTCTTTCCCATCACTGATCGACCATTTGTTTTTTTTAGTTTTTGCATGCTGATTTCGGTTCCTGCTCCAGTTCCACTTTTTGTTAGAGTTAATTTCTATTACAATTTATTGATGTAGCAATCCTGCCTACCGGCAAGGCCATTGGTGATTTCGTTTCTGAAAAAGCCCCATGAACGTACTCTGTGCTTCTTCATGTAATTGTGTCATTACGTACAATTGTGATTTTGGTCGGATTAAATAGGAAGTCGAAATAAAAAAAATGAAATAAAATGAAAATCTCCTTAACCTTTAAATTCTTTGCGTTTAGAAGTTGGAAGAACATGAATACATTACACTTTTTTTATGGACAGCATTTTTTTTAATTCTTTGTCACGACGTTTCAGAGCTACATCACCTGAAAAAAGGGGCAAGATTTAGCTCTGAAACGTCGTGTCAAAGACCCAAAGAAGTTGCCATCCATAAAAAGTGTCATTTGTTCATGCTTAACCTTTGTGTTCACATTAGACAGTGATGCAGAGCATCACAATCTAGCCTCATCTGGGCATCAGTTTATTTTAGATGTTGAAAAATAATAAAACCATTGAACAAAATAATCTAAACATCCCTTCATTTTGGACTACACTCAATAACACACGACCTTCATATAAGAGGTTCGCCATGATCAGGTTTTTGGTCTATGAGCACCATACCAAAGAAGCGAAGAGACGTTTTTAAAACAATATTGAAAACATGTTTCAAACAAAACAACGCCTGTCTCTGATGTACTTTGGATATGATTCCGAAATAAATACAAGCTCGACATTTTTTTTCCGAGGATGTATATGAAGCTTTGAGTAAGTGAGTGAGTATGGTTTTACGCCGCTTTTAGCAATATTCCAGCAATATCACGGCGGGGGACACCAGAAATGGGCTTCACACATTGTACCCATGTTGGGAATCGAACCCGGGTCTTCGGCGTGACGGTCGAATGCTTTAACAACTAGGCTACCCGACGGCTCTGTAGCGCCTTAGACGCCTGGGACCACCCGTGCCTATTATTGGCAGCAGTTGAACAACGTTGTATGGACGTTAGCCAGGGGCGGTGAGTTGTTTGTTGTTTAACGCCCCACTCAGCAATATTCCAGCTATATGACCGCGGTCTGTAATTATCCAGTCTGGACCAGACAATCCAGTGATTGATATCATAAGCATCGATCCACGCAATAGGGATACGATGACTTGCATCAGCCAAGTCAGTGAGCCTGACCACCCGACCACGTTGGTTGCCTCTTATCATTTACAGACCGCGGCTGGAATATTGCTGAGTGCGGCATTCAAGAACAAACAAACAAATAAATTATTATTTTTTTAAATTTTTTTTATTGATCCTGGTAAAAGTACATCGTGTTTTGATAGGAGTCAAAAATACATGACCAGGGTTTAAACAAATAAATTATGATAAATTGATATGTGCAATAACATGTCAATGATTGAAATAGATACACGCTACCTTTCACGTTTTTGAAAGTGAGAGCCGAGAGCGTGTTGTCACGAGACAGTTGTGTTGCACGTGTGAAATTGACATGGCACCGGTCGAGTCTAATTCCATTTTGAGATTGAATAACTCTCGAATAGTTCCGGTGCATTCGTGCATGGTTCACATATATTTCGCCTCTATCTCATATATATTCCAGATGGAATTTAAAACACATCGGGACATGCTGAATTATACAGTATGATTGACCACATTTAACTGTGTCTTGGGTATATTTTTAGATGCAAGACATGTGTAAAATCAAAACATATTTCTGAGGGATTCTTTGACGAAGAACTTGAAATCATACGCGCATTCTGATTGGTTTGTCGTATTTACGCACATAACATTCCTCGATAGGGGGACGAGTCTTCTTGCAGGTTACGGAAAGGGGCGAGTGGTGACGAACGGTTCCGGTGCAGCTTGTGCGTTGTATTCGGGCGGGCGTGTTTCGTTTACGAAACTGTGTGGATAGCTAGTCAACATTCTGAAGTATTTTGAAGTGCACAAGTAGGTGTTAAAGATTGATAAAAAAATATTCCATTTGGTTTTTATGAGATTCTGCCGACGTAATTGAAACATGACCAGGAGTGAGTGAGTGAGGTTTAACACCGCGAGTATTCCAGTTGTATCACTGCGTGTCAGCTTAATGTGGGAGCAAAGCCCAAAGTGATGCAGGTCTTAAACGTTTACCAATTTGGTGAAACCCACGAGCACGGGTATGGTGCTGACAATCCTAGAAACATAATCGGATCGATCCGGGATTGGAACCCACAATCATAGGTTTCCGGCGTGTCCAAGTGACGCAACTCTGCACAGCGAATTGCCGTGCCTTAGACGACCGGACCACAAAACAACTACAAAGACAAATCATCGGCACCAAAAATGTTTGTATTCCGTGACGGTTTTTACGGGTTTTCTTTGCAGAGATAGAAATTTCCAATTCGAGGTAGTAAAGAAAGGAAGCCGACTCATTTTCGAAAGCTGGCATCTGATTGGCTGAAGAACATACGCAACCTTTATCAGATTGAGCGGCTAAAGTGTAGCCAGATCCTAACGCAGGGATTTATCTTTGTTAAATGGTTATTTCCATTAGTTAAGCTCAGGTAACAGGAAAAGGATTGTTGACGAATATTGTAGAACGCCACCCGGCTCTCTTCCCAACCTGGGTGGACTGTGTGAAACCATTGTCTGCTGTGATATAGCTGGATATTGTTAAACGCTATACACGCTCTTTATGTGGACATTTAGATTGCTTTCGTAATTTTCAGTTAATTTATAGAGACTGCCTCCGTCGTCTAGTGGAAAGCGGATGTTCGGTGGTTTGGTCTTACCAACAGACGTCAAAAGATGGTACTTGATGCATTATGGAGCTAAAACATCGACTGGCCTGGTCGGAACCACAGTGGTATCTCAGTGAGCTGGCACTATACACCACATTAGTAGAGACTAGTTCGAACAGATGTACACATACGCACACACACACCCACCCGCACTTTCTCTCTCTCGATCTCTCTCTTCTCTCTCTCTCTCTCACACACACGCATACACACACACGCATTTTCTCTCCCTCCCTCTCTCTCTCTCTCTAACACACACATACACACACTTCACGTTAAACCTCATTCAACCTCGTCTAATTTGCAGAATAACAGAATCTGGTGCTTGTTCAGTATATATTAGTGAGAAGTTATTATGAGTATGTCTTTGTAAACTATCCAAATTGCGTGGATTGATGCTCATGATGTGAGTCACTGGATTGTCTGGTCCAGACTGCGTTAAATATGATTACGTCAGTTTAACCATTCCCGGAACAGTTTGTAAAAAAGTATCTGTGGTTGGGTAATATTGTGTGAAAGTAAATTGATTCAATAAAGACTGGGGTAAGAAATGAATTCACAACGACATGACCCCTACCATGTTTCAAATTGTAATTTTTGCGGAAAAATTCAAATCTATTCATGTTTAAAAGTAAGATGTCTGCGATAACCCAACATATCGCTAACTTAAAATATTGAAATTAAACATATGATGAAATGAAATAAGAGGTAAATATTCTTTTGCATCTCAGATAATTCGATATCAAAAGACACACAGGAGCGATTCCATATTTCTTGATGGGACATAGTTTTGAAAACACGGCGTCGGTTATCAAAATGTAAATAAAGACAAAATGGAATAAAGAAACTTATTTTCAAAAATATTTTCTATGGACTGACATACAAATATGGAGATAAAGATTGAACTTTAAGAGTGTTTCTTCAAATGACACTGACAGTGTTACCAATGCAATATCGATCTACATCAACTAGTGGTGTTTTAATCCAGGCTACGTGGGAGGAAGAGAAGAATAATCTCAAATCTATATTTTGTCCACGGGTGAATCTCTTAGATCTGTAAATCAAATGCTAAAATGCAAGTGTCATTTCCCCAGCGTATAAATACGACTGTATTCTAATTCCAGACACTTCTATAAGGTGACGAATGGAACAGCTCACTCATAGTCGGCTAGCTTTATACCAACAGCTGGAGTCTTGGCGTTGAGATGCCACGTCGGACGCTCTGCTTCCAATACACGTTTCAAAACTGCAGGCGGCACGATGGATATGTCTGGCGCACTAGGGTCCTGGAAACGTTAATTGAAATGCTTTTCAGTCAAGGTTTCACCATCAAAGGCCTGATTTAGGTGAATAGGTTATGGTAGACATTCCAAGGTATTTAAAAAATATAACACGTCGCTTGTCAACTTCCTGTGATACGACCTTATTAGTTTTTCGCACCTCTTTTGTATTTACTTTTGAATGAAAATTGTCAGTCATGGGTGCTACTGGAAGAGCAGGATTACATTGGTTACATTACGTTAGTTACATTAAATTACATTAGTCAAAGAACGTCATACGACGCTTGTTCAGAAGTTGTTTGATCAAGGTAACAACATTCAAGGCCTCAGTAAAGCTTTCAAAAAGTTTTATGGTAGACATGTGGAGGATATTTCCAAATTTATCTCATCAGTGACAAAAATGATGTCCCGTGCAATTCCCTATTTTGACTTTTACCCGATTTTTTTTTCAGGTTAACAATTCACTTGCCTTTGCATGCGTTTGTGACGAGTGCCACCGGTGGGACATGCGCAGTATACGCTCACCTTTTCGCGAACACCTGGTATCATCACTAATTCATAGTGATTCATAAATACATGCTCATGGTACAGTCGGAATCGTACAGTCGACTCTGCTTTATACAGAGATTTCTATTGGATATGTCGCTTCTATTGTCGCTTTATTAACTTGTACGTTTCGTTAGTTACATTACATTACTTATATTAGTTATATCACACTGGTTACATTACACTATATTGTACTATGACAATGATGATTGCTTGATTCTACGGAAGCGTAGTAGGGCCACGGTGATTTTTTTTTTGTCTAAGTATCACCTACGTAGGATTTAGTATCTCCTACGTAGGACTTAGTATGGCCTAGAATCATTATCTCCTACGTACGTCTTAGTATCTCCTACGTAGGAGATAGTAGGTCCTACGTAGGAGATACTAAGTCCTACGCAGGAGATACTAAGTCCTACGTACGCTTCCGTATGATTCTGATTAGTTAAAATAAGGTCGCAATTTTCTGATTGATACCTCTAAAGGAAACTTTTTCATAAACACATGAATACATCCATTTTAAGTGATTCTCATTTGATGTTTCGACATTTCAGTGAACTGTGATCTGTGTTGACTTTCATGTTTCAATATTTCTGTTCTTTATTTCATTTTAGTTTTAATGTTTCTCTTTTCCCCAAGCATTTTTTTTAAAAGCCTGAACAATAACTTAAGAAAACGTTATTTCGAAAATTGAAATTGTGAAAAGATTTCAATCCCTAATGGTCACCATATCATCTACGTTGCGCTGACGATCAATGGGATTATGTTAAGGTGCATATAATCAGGTAACTGAGACGCGCACCGCGCTGTTTTGTTGGCAACTTGAGATTCAACAAAACCATTGAAGCCAATCTCATTAAAATCAGACCTTAGTTCTCGCTACCGCTAAACAAAGATCTGAAGACATCCCATTAGGGGTCACGTTAGAACGTTAAACCCCCATTTCACCTCAACTTATACTGCCTGCAAAAACGGTGTTGTATGTACGATTCTCAGTTCCATGATATCGATTATCAGATTCGCACAACCACAACAGGAGCCTGGACATCGAACGATACTTTCCCAACCGCGGTACAGCTATTTCGATGTCCCGGCCCATGACCGATATAATCTATACCGATTTAAGGCTTCGATCGTCATCATGTTCACCTTAGCCTTTAGATAAATGTCTTACAAGACACCCTTTTGTTGTTTATCAACTATAAATACACACTGCTGCACACTGATGTTACTACATCTAGTAATATGATACCTTATTAATACCATATATCTGATGGATTTGGAATTTATTCTCTTTTAATATTATTGTGTATTCAATAATTTTTAGTTATTTATTATTTTCAAACTCTACACTTCTCATGGACATATAAAGTTAACAGTTGTAATACATCGAACAACAATTGTTTTTTTGTTCAGTTACCTCACTTTTTTGGAGATTCCGGACCCATCACCCCTCCCCCCTCAATACCCTCAATATAACTCCACTCTCAATACCCCTACTCACTCAATACCACATTACCTATACATAAAATTCACAACTTTACGCTCATAGAATTAAATTAAAACTCTTTGAATTCCAATTGTTTTTATCAAATTGAAAATTATTTTACAGCACACATAGAAGTACGTGTATCGGACTGCATCGTAGTGTTCATTAGAAACGGAAATTAAATTAAATCGACAACAACAGTTTGATATTTTTAATTAAGAAGAAGAACACGAAAGAGAAAAGAATAATAATACTTATTTATGTATGTTTATGTCTCATTTTGCACGACGTGAAGTATTGCATCGCAGATAACATCGTCACCTCTATACAATATTTCAACGCAGACATTGTAATGGGGGTCAGGCTGATTACATTCGACACATTAAGTACGTAAGGATTGGTTCTCAATAATTGAAGTTTCATACTTAATTTAACACACCAACACAGTTATAAATCATATATAACAGATCAGCATTAGCTGCTGTGTAAAGCATGTTGATGAGGTGATCCAACATTGCCTGAGGCCAGATTGAAATAGGGATAGTACTAGATGCTGTCTCGGGTCTAGCTTTGTAAATGAGTATGATATAATGAACGCTTCTACGTGCAGGAAGTGTGGGATTCCGATCCAAGTGCGGTTCTGGGGTCCACCCATTTGTCAGACAGTGGAATATGTCTTAACTACCACGCGCCCCTTAACTCATGATATATGGCCCAGACACAAGCAATCTCTTTGACGTTTTAAACGGCTTGGTTAACTGTAAATATGTTTATTTTCAATGAAGTTTGTCAGATGCTGGGCGTCAAAGTTAAATTTATCACTTGATTGTTAATTGCGGCTTTTTGACAGTATGGTTAAACCGGTTCTTCTCTACGGATGCCAAGTATGGGGATTTAGAAACATGTCAACTCTAGAAGGTGTCCATTAACGTTTTCTAAAATATCTTTTATCTTTAAGAAAATGTACTCCATACTTCTTGGTACATGGGGAAGTTGGAAGACTCCATCTATCAAACATCGCTAAAATGAGAATAACAAGTTTGTGGGCAAAATTTCTCTCCGGGAAATCATCTAAAATATCCTTTCTTGTATACAGGTTATTATTTAATGAAGACTCACATGTATTTGGAAATGTAAACATAAATGGATTACATGTATCAAACGAACTTTTGACGAACTTGGACTTAGCTACATCTGGTTTTCACAAAGTTTAAAAATCTTACTTATCTAAAATATTTAGTGACATAAAGCTACATTGTTGGACAAGTGCACGAGATAAGGTTTCAAAAGGCACAATGAAAATTATTTAAACGTACTTAAGGTAAACGTTTGGCAAGTCTAACTTAAGTTTGG